>NC_044278.2:33470497-34702997 GCF_004027225.2 Strigops habroptila | reverse complement strand
TATTTCCAAGGATGGAGTCTCTACAACCTGCCCGGACAAGCTGTTCCAGTGTTTGGTCACCCCTAAAGTAAAAATATTTGTTTTCTTATGTAGCGGTGCATGGGGTTATTCTTCCCCTGGTGCAGGACTTGGCATTTCCCTATGCTGAAATTCATGAGATTCCTGTTGGACCATTTCTCCTGCCTGTTGGTGTTCCTCTGAGTGATCACGCAGCCATCTGGTGTATCAGCTTGTCCTTCCAGTTCTGTGGTAGAGATGGTTTTTTTGATAGTGGTGGTTTCAGTACCTATAGCTCAAGTATAGGAGCTATTCATGTGGTGGATTGTGCTTTAAAAATGCAGTCTTTCAGCAAGTTTTGAGTCTGTTGCATTACAGTGTGGATAGTTTTGACTTTTGAGAGGTATAAGTCTTGATCCATCTTATATTCCAGTTAATAAGCAGGTATGCTACTGTCTTTTTTTTTGTCTTTAGTCAGCAAGCTTAAATCATTTTAGATCAGATGTGTAATGGATTAAGGCAAAAGGTGAGGCCAGCCACTAGGAAACCTGGCGACGATTCCACTGTGATGGTGCAAATTGCACAGTGTATTTGCTGGTGCGTTCATTGTTAGTAATACAGGATGGCATGGAATGTGGAAGGCTATGTGGTAGAAGTTTCAGATAATGCTTCTTAGCGGTGATTTTTGGCGAAGATGTACAGTAAGCTATAGTGGTATACATACAGTGATATAGCGGTACAGAAATACAGCAAATTCACCTACATGTGCAATAGCCAGTGACCTGTGGCAGAGGAGGATGGTGGACTTGAGGGCAGTCATACCTTAAAACCACTGCAGCTACATGTGCCGGTGTTCATCTCTGATGCATATGTCCCATCTTCTTGACAGGCATGTTGGCACTAGAATGATTAGGCTCATTTTGTGTCCATATACTCAGCTAAAATGCATTCCCTTAACATTCTGGTGGAATTCTGGTGGTCTTGCTGAAAAGAATTGTAACAGAAGCACCAGGCTCCAAGCCTTGACATCTCTCTATGCTTCTTAGCTATTTATTTCTTATCTCAGTGTTGTTAAGTCACCAAAAATAGCAGGTAACACCACCACCACCCTTCCAAAGAAAAAAAAAAATAGAAATGCATCTGTGAGGGTTGCATAGTTTAGGTTATTGGTGTGACATTGGTATATAGTTGTCAGAGGGTAGAAACCTCCAGCAGAAGTTAGACTGCTGGGACTTGATGGTTATATCCAGCAAGCACATTTTTCAGAGTCCCTTTCACATCCAACTCTTTCATTAGATACAGCCTCTAACAATAAAAAGGATAATTTCATAGACTCCCCTGCATCAAGGAAGATGTATTTTGCCACAGTAGTAATAATGTCTTTTTCTAAGACTTGATGATTCTGCAGCCTTCTGAGACTTTCCTCCCCCCACACCACTTACAAGCCCTATATTTAGACATCCTGCACAATAGCAGAGCTCTGCCTATAGTGTTGCTCTTATTATTGCTCTGTGCTGTGTCATCACTGAACAGATTTTATCAGAGCGAAATCCTTAGGCATTTTAAAGTATTGTAGGAGTTTTTAATGGACAATGTTACAAGTGCCAGCATTTAAAATATATGTGATAACAGTGGAAAAGTATTTCAGCGGCTGGCTTAATTTTCCATTAAAGCTCACAGCAATACTTCCAATTCTGTCTTTACTTAGAAGAGTAAAGGTCCCTTTATGAAGCTTTGGAGTACCTATGGAGTATGAATGTGCTGTCAGGCAGAAGTATAGTATGTTACATAGACAAGTTTGAGACATTCAGTCACCTCTCCTAGAAATAGACAGCTTTATGTTGTGTTACACACTGAAACTTTGTCTATGTGGGAAAGCTAGTTAACTGTAAACTTTGTTTATGCTTTGTAACTGTTCGGTATTAGTGCACCATGTTATCAGTCAATATACATTTGTGCCGGTTTCAGCTTAAACCACGACAACGTTAAACATAAGATAATTTATTCCATTGATAGTGGAGCAAACTCCACTAGACACAAAGTTTAGACAAAGCTTTTCAAAAGTAATTAATTCTCATTAAAAGGTAGGTTGAGCTCATGCTTACTTAAAATCATTTGTGTTGGAAAAGACCTTTAAGATCATCTTTAAGAGTCCAGCCGTTAACCAACCCAGCATTGCCAAGTCCACCACTAAACCATGTCTCTTAAGTGCCACATCTGCACATCTTTTAAATGCCTCCAGGGATGGTGACTCCACCACTTCCTTTCGCAGCCTGTTCCAATACTTGACAACCCTTTTGCTGAAGATATTTTTCCTAATATCTAGTCTAAACCTCCCCTGGCACAACTTGAGGCCATTGCCTCTTGTCCTGTCACTTGTTACTTGGGAGAAGAGACCTACCCCGGCCTCAGTACAACCTCCTTTCAGGTAGTTGTAGAAAGCGATAAGGTCCCCCCTGGGGCTCCTCTTCTCCAGGCTAAACAAGCCCAGGTCCCTCAGCTGTTCCTCATAAGGCTTCTCCAGACCCTTTACTCTCTTCATCGCCCTGCTCTGGACGCGCTCCAGCACCTCAGTGTCTTTTTGTAGTGAGAGGCCCAGAACTGAACAGTGTTGGAGGTGCAGCCTCACCAGTGCCGACTACAGGGGGACTTACATAGTCCTGCTGGCCACGCTATTTCTGATACAGGCCAGGATGCCATTGGCCTTCTTGGCCATAGCCATGTGCTAGCAGAGAGCCTGTCAGTAGTTAGCTTTGTACATTCACACTTCGTGCTAACTGCTCCCAGCCTTCCCTATGTAGACTTGCCTCAAAGTCCTTAGATTTTCCGGGTAGTCTTTGGAGAAATTTGCCTTCTTTCTCAAAAGAATTTTATTTGAAGTCCAGACATGCTAAGAAATTGAAATGACCATTTAGAGGAATGTAATTTCTGTATCCATGTCTTACAGTTGTCGCCATTTGAGAAAAAGTCACATAAGATGTCTTTAAAGTTCAACAGAAGTCCCTTTAATCATAAGCACATGGTTATTGAATGTTTTGTTTTGTACTCTAACTGCTGTTTCCAATACTGAACTGTGTTTACAGTTCTTTTAGTTGAAAGGTCATCTTTATCTTCCTGCTGGCAGAATTCTCATTGGACTTTTTACCTTCTCGATGTATTTTACTCCAAAATATTTGATTCGAGATTATATAGCAAATGTGATGCTTTTGAGCATTACCCTTTCTGATGTTAAAAAAGTGTTAAAAGCATGTTTATATCCTCCTTTCACTGCATCCACATAAATTATCTAAATGCAAAAAAGCTGTGTCTTGTTACTGTGATTGAGAGTTACTAGGTTCTAATATACTGGGATTTGATGACTGATACTGATTATGGTATAGATCATGAAGTTCAACAGGGCCAAGTGCAAGGTCCTGTACCTAGGTCAGACCAATGCCAGGCACAGCTACAGGTTGGGCGGAGAATGGATTGAGAGCAGCCTTGAGGAGAAGGACTTGGGGGTGCTGGTTGATGAACATGAGCCGACAGTGTGCACTCGCAGCCCAGAAAGCAAACTGTATGCTGGGCCGCATCAAAAGAAGTGTGACCAGCAGGTCAAGGGAGGTGATCCTGCCCCTCTACTCTGCTCTTCTTACTGCGTTCAGCTCTGAGGCCCTCAACACAAGAGGGATGTGGACCTACTGGAGCGAGTCCAGAGAGAAAAAAACCCCAAACTATAGGGATTTTATTTTGTGATCTTCCAGATTTTGTCTTATATTGTAATGTTCATTTTCAAGTGAAGTTTCTACATCTTACTGCATTCATAAAAATGAAGAGCTTAACAGCTTTTTTTAATTAGGACTGTGTATGTGTTCTTGCTGATAGAAGTATAAAAATAGCTTCTGTGTATGGTGTTAGGATGAGTGCATTGCAGATATGCATAAAAGATTGTTACAGACTCAAAGTTCTTTCTTGAAGTTCAGCTGATCTGTGTCTTCAGAATTTGCTAAGCAGAAATTTGAATGCAGCTTTCTTGGGAGAGTAATGGGAAGTATATTCCTCTGGTCAAATGTTGCATTTTGATTGTTTCAGTATGCTGTTTATCAAGCTCTTTACAGGTGAGATCTGCAGTTTGGGCTCAGTAGTTCTCGCCCAGGCCCATGTGCTGACAGCAGGTTTTGCAGCAGGTCACAGGCACAGCTGAGCACTGCCACTGAGCTCTTAGCTGCACCTTGTCTAAGGAGAGGCAGAAAAATCTGCCTGCCAAAGTCTGTTGACAGACTCCAGCTCCAGCTTGTGAATTCGGTGCAGACAGGTGGAGTTTTAAGCAGAGCCAGAAGCTATAGATCTTTGCCGTGACCTACATGTCATCTTTACTTTTTGCTTGGCCAGATACTGCCACTGCCCTTTCTTTAGCTTACTCTCTGGGATGATAACAAGTTTTGCTTTGAATGCTACATAAAAGTTTCTAACTGTATTTAGGGGCCCTAATTATGAAGTACTGACCCTTAAAAAAGCACTTCCTAACATGGTTATGAGGTCTCTTGTCTTTCTCTGCAGTGTTTCAGTATAGTCATTATTTTTTCCCAGGCTCATGTAATTACCATTTTTCAAGGGAGGTAAGCTAATACTTTGCCCCATGTGTTTTGCAGACAGCTTAAAAAGATGTGCCTTTTACTGTCTTTCTTATTGAGTAGAGATTGAGAGCTCCCTCTTCAGCCTGTCTGCGCCTTAATTCAGCAAGACAGAGGACTTAGAAGCTGGATAATAAAGATAAATGAGTGATGGGAGGAGAGACTTGGGGGTTTTTTAGCAACTTGGAGGTCAAGAAATGCTTTATGGAGGTCAAGAAATGCTTTATGGAGGTCAAGAAATGCTTTATGGAGGTCAAGAAATACTTTAGTCTGGGCTGGGACTACTTTCGCGAAGTTTGGAGACAGGCTCTCTCGTAGTCAAAATATGCTTGCTGGCAAGTGTCTGAATATGTATACTACTACTACTACTAATAATAATAATAGATTCTGAGAAATTTTGTGGGACTGGCAACAAGGTAACAGTTGCAACAATTTTAAGATAAGCCTAAAATGTACATGCCTAAAGTTTACATGCATAAATTTGAGGACAAGGCTATCCCAGCCATGTACTAAGTAGTTGATTAGCTCTTGCTTTGTTTTAGAATGTGTAGAGTTTGAAGGTGTGCATGCACGTATGTGAGAGCTCAGGAGCAGAGCTCTGGGGAGAACATCCTTGTCGTGGATACTGCGTGCATGATTGACGTAGGGGAAAAGGTCTAGAGGGGAGAATACTGGCTGCTGAAAGCTTTGCTTACTCGCAAAGTAAGTCAACCTTTACACACAGTAGAACAGAAGATGCTTATATACTAATGTATCAGATACTGTGAACTTCAATACTGCATGTTAGCCTTTATTTTAACACAGTGTAAGGTAATGCAGTGCTAATTCATTTGGGTGCTATCTCTGTAAGTGGTATCTTAAAATACAAAAGTGAATTTGTGACTAAAGATGTTGATTTTTAGACTTACTGTAAAAAATGCAGGAAAGCTATCAGCAGTAGAAAACCTGAAAATTTGTTGGGTTTTAGTTGTGGGTTTTTTAGCCTTTACAAAACAGTCAAACTCCCAAACAACTGTGCTAGAATAGTCTTCATGCACAGGGAGAGGGGTATTGTCCTGTAGTAATAGTTGTTACATATTGGAGCCTTAAATGCATTAATATTTGCCAGTCGTTACGTACATACCCTTATTTCATTCAGTATGTTCAGAAAGACATTCCAGCTTCATCTCTAATGTGGGTAATGATATTCTCTTATCTTCTGGCATATTTTTCTTGCTCTCTGACAATACTTACTTGATGCAGTCTGTCCTAGTGTCCTGATGGTATTCTCTAGGGAGGAAAAAAAAAAAAAAAGACATTTTGGCAGGTGGAACAGGTGGATGTAGTTTGCTTTTTTTATAGCTGGGGCTCTAGATTAATATTTTTTTCCCCTCCTGATTATTCTGCATTTGGCTCTGTTTACTATATGCTTACTTCAAAACCAGATTGTTTATGTTACTTGTAATTCACATAGAAATTCCTCAGAAGTATGTTTGTTAAATAATCTTTTTTTCAGATGCTCCAGGTTTAAAAGAAAGTCTTGTCTAAAAGAAGCCATTTTTTTACATCTCTTAGGCCATACAGGTTTATTTGTGCTTAGAACACAAAAGACCCCAAATTATTAGCAATTCGGGATTAAGTAATGTGCAAGAGTTGATTCACAATGTAACTACAGTTAACCTACTACAGGATAGTGAACTGCAGTATAATGAAATTATTCTTCTCACTGAAGGGATTTTATCAGGAAGCAGCATGGTAATACTAACCACCAAAACCTGACTTGTTTGTTAATGTTCCTAATATTTTGCTTGTTGCTTAAAAACAAAGGAACATCAGATACATGGAAGTTTGGTGGTTTTTAAGGTAAAAGCAATTATTAGAAAAGGGATCCAAAAATCACGCATTACAGTAAAGCAAAATGGAAGTAGGCAAAAATAAATGCTGGGAGTTTGTAATTTTGCATTATGTAAACAAGTGTCATCTTAATAAAAGCCACTCAAGTGAAGGCATTAGGTGAATGGAGATGCTTTGTATCATAAGATGCAGAATATGCCAAACAGAAAACTCCATTTGATCCTTTTTTTGTTATATGTGAATAGGTTGTCTGGTCAGTGGAAAAATACTTAGTAAATGTTTTGTTTTGCCAGAGACTACAGTGAGCGCTTAAGTAGGGCAGGATCATTGCAGAGGCTGAAAAGTTTCTTTATATCCATCTTCCTGGGTGAGAATGTTGAGGAAATATTTAACAGAGACCTGTTCTATTCATGCAGTGAAATGAAGTTGTTTAGGAGGCTGAGAAGGGGTCAGACAGAAAGTGGTGGCATAGCAGTTGATACTTCTGCAAGGAGCTTCCCTTGAAGGGCTAGACAGTGTTCATTGAAAAGCTACAAGGAATTTAGAAATGCAGTGGCTGAGCAATGGAATAAAATATGCAAATCTCATTACGATGCTGTTCTGGAGAACAAATAGGGTAACAAATATGCTCATCTTGTTAAACTGCTGTTGGAGTGTATGGATGAAAGAGAATTGAGGAGGTGATTCTGGAAAATGTAAGTGTGATTTGGTTAGTCTGTCCTACCAATAAAACTGATTGCAACAGTAAATTTTAAGGTGGTTATAAAACAACTGAATTACTATGTTTGGTAAACAGTCTACATAATAAACTAAATTCCTTTAAGCCTCTGAGCAAAATAACAGATAAGAGAGTGTACGATTAAATTAATTATCCTTCCTTAGATTCCTAGAGAAAATCCCCTCTTAAGGTCATTAAAAATAAATAAATAAATAATTTTGAGCATAAATGAAAACTGTGTGAATGAAAGAAGAAAATATGGTAGGAATAACTGCTCTGAGTTTGTTAATAGAAAAGCCGATTGTGAATACGTGGAGGGAAAAAAAGAGTGTGCTGCTTTGTCTAGTTGTGTATCAGGTCTCAAAAAGACTGTTATCAAAAGCTCTTTTCTGTACTCTTAGAACTGTAAGTATCTTTTCCCTGTGAGCAATCCTTTCAGAAGGAAAGGAGAATGAAACATCATCACAAGACTTGAGATTTAACACTTGAGCTGTTTATTTCTGCTGAAGTGAAACCAGCAGATTTCTAGGTCTGTGTTTCAACTGGTGCACCTCATTAACATCCTGGAGGAGTGATGTTAAAAATCCAGTATCCATCTCAGTTAAGAGGGTCCACCACTTGCCTTTTCCAAAACCGACAGAAAGTCAAGTCCTTCCTTTAAGCAGTGTAGATAAGTTCCTGAATTGACTTGTTTTGTTTCTCATAAAAGAAAGAAGGAATAGCTCAGTTGATATTTTTTTATCATTATTTATTAAAGCCTGTTCTCAGCCTTGAAAGAACAGGCAAAGCTTCAAACAACACTTTTGTTTGATAATGACTAAGTCCGTACAAGAGATTCTCAAACAATTCTAAAGAGCCCAGATAACTGGGCAACTTCATATCAGCTCAGAGTTGGTGTTGTCATTTTTATGGTGGTATATGGAAAGACTAATTTGAAAACTCATAAGGCATTTCTGAACTTGAAAGCTTTACCAATTTGGGTTAGCTGGGAAGGCAAATGAGAGGTGTAGGCTTGATGGTAATGCATATTAAAAGGGGCTAGCATGCTTTTTTATAGTTCTTTTTGCTTGGTGTGGAAAAAAACAGGAGAGTAGAGAGCAATTCATTGAGAAAATGAAGTTATAGGATTGGAAGAGAGATTAGCTGACTCTCAAGGAACTTTGTAAAAAAGAGAAGAGTATAGGACAGCAAACAGAAGATGGTCTGGGTTAAACAGTCTGGAAAAGGGTCTGATTAATGGCAAGCATGTACACAGGCATGGGGACTAAGCTTCAGGCAGAGTGGGAAAAGCAGTGTAGAGGCTACAGTGTGCAGACATCTTGCTGCGTGAGCTCTGTGTTGAAGCCTGGAGCAGAAGCAAACTTGGGCTGATCTTCCTGAAGGTGCTGCTCCTTGGCAATTAAGCCTGCTTTGTGAAGTCAATTAGTGAATCACTGGTTTGGGAACTGTGCAGTCCAAAGGCAAAGAGCCTAAATCTGTGTAAGGGGAAGTACTTTGTGGAGAAAGGAGCTGGATTAAGTTTGTGTTTTGTTCTTAAAAAAAAACCAACAAAAGCAATTCTCGTTTTATTGGGAGGTTTCTTTGTCTGTAAGCAAAGGACTTTTTTGGCTCGAAGGCAAAATTGTTCAGTTGCTCTAAAGGCACATTACTTCTGGCAAGTCAGCTTCACCATAGCAAAAGCTTTAAGAAAAAAATTTGAAATATTGTGATTTCACAAGCTAAGCCCTGCTTAGAGTAAGACATTCTGTTTTGTTTCAAAAGACAAATACAGAAATCTGCAGATGGGAAGCAGAATTATCTGGAAATAAAAAAAAAAAAAAAAGGAAAAATTTATCGTTTAGGGGGAAGGCAAGTGTATGAGAAAGTTTGGTGCCAATTGTTATAATGCTTTTCTTGCTTTTCTTACATAAGTTATGTATGTGATTCTGTTTGTCTTACAGCCTAAGAACAAGGTGATTAGCAAATTAAATAGAAAGGAAAGATGTAGAAGTCATTAGCAAAAGGAGAAAAGGAACATTACTTCTTACATAACATATAATTAACCTATGAAATTCACTGCCAACCTATACTATTGAGGTCAAAACCAGAACAGAATTCAAAAATTATTAGAAATACATTTGCATAATGAGAAAATCCACAATTCTATTGTAGGATTTTCTGTAGGTTTAAAAAGAAAGATCCCTGGGAGTATTGCCAGCAGCTACGTGGTTGTGAAAGGCTGGGGTAGAGAATTGCGTGATAAACAGGTTGTATAATTATCTGGCATTACTTGCATTTAAGCATAATGTAAGCTTGACTTGACTTCTTTATATTCCCCTTGGAGAGCTCACCTCCCTCTCTCCTGGGTACAGAAGGAGCTTGGGGAGGTAAGCCTCAGAGAGCCCAACTGAGGCATCGAGAGTAACCAACTCCTTCCCAGGGCGATAGGTGTTGACAGACATTTTTCTGTGGTTTTGTAATAACTTGCAGTATGAAAGGAGTTAATAGTATCCACTAATTGTTAAGGCCTGGGTATTTGTGTTCTGGATCACGGCTGGGTTGAGTATGTACTGTGCATTCCAGTGCTTCAACTGATTTCTTCTGCAGGCACATTTTTAAAATGTTTTGTTCATTCTTCTTCATAGATTGTTTAATTCTGATAGATTTGAGATAGAGTGTCACATAAATCCACAGTTCTTTATATTCATGTTAATGTGATTTTTATTTGGGGAAGAGAGGGTGTTAAGTTTGTTCTTCAGAATAACTATAATCTCTTGAGCAGTAAAAAGCTTGTTAATTCTCGTGCAGATAATCCTCAATCTCTTAAACAGACTTGACTTCACAACAAAAATAACTGCTTAAATGCAGATGATTGTAACTTTTGTTTGGGCCAGTAAAGTATGCCTAAAATCCAAAGGTACAGCTAACTGCAAATTGTTTAGGAACTTTTCATTATCATTGAAAAGTCAGTCTTTCAATTAAAAACAAAAAGGACAAATATTTTTTAAAGTGCCGAAGCAAAGAGTTCCTGAAAACTCAGAAATGAAGTTTGGAAGAGGAAACTATGGCCAAGAATGAAAAATTAAAAACACAAAAGCCAGTAATGTGTTATGGCTGCACAGAGCTATCAGAATAGTCAATAGAGGCAAGACAGTTCAGTAAATATTTTTGTTCCGTGCTTGGGAAAAAGGCAGATACAAAGTTCACATCATGGGATGTATGATAACATGCTTTTAGTTTTCACAATTATCAAGGAGAAGGTTATACAGTAGTTAAACTTGGCATTTTTAAGTCAGAGACCTGAAAAACACATAACCATGAGCTCTGAAAGAGCAGGCCAGAGAATTGCTGTTTGTTGTTCATACAGATTATTTTTTTTAATAGTTCTTGGAAACCAGAAAAAGTTCCAGAGAACTTGAAAAGCACCATGTAACTGCTTTCTGAGAAATAGATTTAACCCTCTCAGTGACATTAGGCTTAAACAAAATAATAGAATTATTGAGGTAACTAATTTAATAAATGTAAAGGATAGTAATTAAAGATAATGATTCCTGGTTCTCAGAACATAAGTTTTATCATGTTAACTTTAATGTTCTTGGTGTGGTTGAGAGTTTGCGTAATAGAGTTAAAATTAATACAGCTGTGCAACACAGTTGGCTTTAAACTTGCATGGTATCTTTTTTTAGTCAACTGGGATGATGCAAAGTCAATGCAGTACCTATAAAGTATATAGCAGCTACTTGGTAAGTTTCATGTAATTGTAAATGTTTCAGTAATATTGCCTTGGAATCAGATTTTGGTCTTTCTTATGTAGGTTTTGATAGCGCTGTAGGACTCTGATGGGGGAGTCTCTAAGGCTGGAGCAGCTGGAGTCCATCTTCCCATGGGGAAGGGACATCCCAGCTGCAGAATAAACTACTGGGTTGTCCATGCAGTGAAAATAGTAAACTCTAGAGAAATGTGGTAGACTGATGAAGGAGTCATCTCAGGCTAAGCCATTAGTCTCCATTTGTCAAGAAATCCCTAGATAACATTATTTGTGTTAATATTTGCTAAAAGCACAGACTGCAGCGTGAGTTCTCTATAATGAAGAGGACGGGTGACTACTGCAGAGCAAAATGGGTCGCACCTCTGCTTCTCTTTTAACTGCATGGTTTGGTACAGCCTGAGGAGAAGTTATTCTCTAAGACTGAAGGCTGTAAACTGTTTTGAGAAGGCTGTTGGAATGTATCCTACAAAGCAGTAAAATGGAAAAATAAAGGTATATTTCAATGAATTTGATAACTGATTATTCAAAGAGCTCCCATAGTTACATGAAATCGAGGCACCTGTTTTATCTATAGTTGCTTATAAGCACAGATGGCAGTTTGAGTTTGGTCCTCAGGGTAAAACAGTGCATGAGTTGTTGCCTTTACCCATGGAGCAGACTGCAGTGGATAGAGAGCTGCAGGTTTGGCTCAGGACAATGCTACACATCACTGTGCACCCCTGTCCTTTCCTTTCTGAGGCTGGCAGCTGCTCCTGCCGCCTTTTCCCACTCTGCAGGAGTAAAGGGTGTTCTCCTGCCTGTGCAGTCTGTGAAAAGCCAATTCCCTCTGGAAAGTCAATTTAAATGAATGAAGTCTGTTCTCTTCATTCCTCCATCATGGCATTGTTGGTTACTGGGCATCCAGTTTCATTTGGGGACCTAATTCAAGCTTTTTTTTTTTTGAGCGTTGGCATCTGTTGCCTCTTTCAGCCAGTATGAAATCCTCTCACAAAAAAAAAATACAGTCATGAAAAGAGATATGTGAGATTTTCCTCATGGTTGCTGTGGTCAAAAAGAGTCTTTCCCTTTCCTTGCACTGGCTGTAGTTCTGTATTTCCAGAGGTGGAGCGGCTGGCCATGGACACTCACACCATTTCAGATGCCAGTACCAAATCTTTTTAGTACTCTGTTTTTTGGGGTTTTTTTAATTTCTGTTCTGTTTTGCACACTATTAATTACAGCGTTATTTTTTAATAGCTCTCTTGCATTGTTATTAATAGTAAGTCATTCTGATTCATAGTAAAAAAAAAAAAAAAAAGAGTGAAACTGGTCTGTTAAAGACAACTTTAAATACTCTGCCCATCTGTTTCCTGTGCCACTTGAATTATGAGCGTTTTCTCAGCTTTGCTTTTCTTTGGCCCCTTTCCCCTCTCGAAATTTCCACACAGGGTTTTAGTAACTTAATAGGAAACTGTGGCATACATTTGGTAGTATCAGCTTCAAGTGCTGGGTTTGAGATATCTTCGTTCATCTGATCTTTTCCTCTGTACTGTCTGCTTTCTTCTCAATCTCCTTTGCCTTTCGAGACCTGTTTCTCGAAGCGTACAGGAGTTTCTCCTTCCTCTGTAGTCCCCCTTCCACGAAAACCCCTCATACCCTGGTTTTCCTGGGCTTTCGCTGTGGTGATTATCTCCTTGTGACTACAGTAGCTTAAGTCGCGCTAATTCTGAGCAATGTCCCTTTTTCTTCAGGTTCAGTCTTTCTCATCTTTTTTGGATCGGTAGGCGCCTGAGAACTGTTTATCAATGCAGACTGAATTTTGTCAAAGCTCGCTTTGATTTTTAATACTTTACATTTGCTTTTCTCGATTTTATTTCTCAGTTTGGTAATGCAAAGATTATAGTTTCAGATTATAGTTTCACTGTGTATAGGTGGTTTGAATTCATGCAGCTGTGGTCGATAAATTTCTTTGGGTGATGGTGATTTTATTTCATGGTGTTCATGGGGGTTTTTTGCCATGTTTTTTTCCTGTGTGGTTTTTTTTGTTTGTTTGTTGTTTTGTTTGGCGTTTTTTTGTTGTGGGCTTTTGGTTTTGTTTTTTTGTTTTGGTGGTGGTTTGGTTTTTTTTTTTGTAGGGACAATAGGGTTTTGCAAGAACTACATCAAACATTAAGCATTGGTCAGTGAATTTTTTGCCTAAGCAAAACTTCTGTATTGTTTTCTCAGTTTCTTTGAAGTTGCAATCTCTTCTGGCATTAGACTTAACCTAGCACAGGGAATAAGCTGCGTTTGGTTTTTTGACAGGCGTGCTTTGGAGACGGTTGTTGAATATGTCTCCCTCTGTATTGCTCTGATCTTCCGTCAGGGGAGAACAACGTATGAGTTAGAAAGCTGGCATAAGTTCTGAAACGAACGACTGACTTGTTAGTTGTGATGAGCACTGGTTTCTCAGGATGCTCATCATTGCTGCAGCTTGATGGGGTACATCAGATGCTCATTTTCTTTAAAGTGTTTGTCATAACAGTCAGTCTGATCTGATCTCACACCCCAAGTCCATCTTACTAGTGGCTTGTGGTAGCTTGATTTGAAGCAGTGGTCTGACATGTTCTACAGTGTTCCTCAGTGCCAGTGTCATAGTTTGTCTGTTTGAGACAAGCTGTATTGCTGGGAGTTTAATGTAAGCCAGATGTGTTTTCTGCTGAAGACTCTTGTTACCAGAACAACTTTTCCCTAACCGGTGAGTTTTACAAAGGTACATGACTACATTATGCTTTAGAAACATCCCATTTTGTGGGATTTTGAGATGAGGTAACAGCAGCTGGGGTAGGTCCTTTCCTCTGTTGCTCAAACAAATGGATTATGCAGCAGTGGCTCCTCCTGGCTTTGAAATGCTTAAGTCAGATAGGGGTAGGTGGTTGTTCAATTTAGTGTCATTAGTGTAGTTGTAGCTGGTTTTGTGACTCAGCATTTTTTTAGCTGAAGCATTGTCATTTTCTGACTTTGTGCTCTGCTACGGTGCTGTGCACAGCATTACCAGACTGTGTTATCTCAACTGCTGTGAATTGATACCCACCAGCCAGTGCTGACCTAGAAAGGTTCTTTGCTGTTCCTAGTTGAAACCTGCTTTTTCTGTTAAATTTTGTCAAATGAATCATACTTGCTTATATTTAAAATGGTTATATTTTTAACTCATAGTGGTGATGTTGCAGATTTGGCAGGCAGAGTGGGAATTATTTTAAATTATATCAAATTATACACTGGGAATTCTTGATTAAAATATATGAGCTTTATTTGCATCTTGAATTACGGTTTCTCCTTATACATCAATATTTTGCAGAAGAAATGACACTAATATGGATTTATTTTATCTGTCGAGTATTGACAGAGGCAGCTCTTTTTTCCTTTTAGGAATCTGGGTAAAAATGGCTTATCCAACAGTAGTATTCTGTTGGATAAATGCCCACCTCCACGACCACCGCCTCCACCGTACCCTCCCTTGCCAAAGGACAAGCTGAATCCACCTACACCTAGTATTTATGTAAGTAAATCTCATAGTAGAAGTACATTGCTGACTGCCTTTTGTAAGTGTTCGGATATCTGAATTACATGTCTGAAAAAATACATATCTGAAAAACCGCTTCAGATATTTTTGAGGGTTTTTTAATACTCAAAATATTGGCAGAATAAGCAAAACAAGTCATTAGATGCAGCGCACTATCTTTCAAATACGTATGTATGTTTTTTGTAAGTGACACTTTAGGTATAAGTGAGCAAGTAATTACGCTTTCCTAATGATTTCCTTCAAAATATAGTAAAAAGTAAAAAAAAAAAAAACTGAGGTGATATTAAGAACAAAACTTCATTAGGGAAAGGCAGGTCTTAGCTGCATGGTGTTTTCTTATGCAAGAATTAAAACTTCTGTTCTGAAATTAATGCTTCATGATACCTTTATGAAGAATTTGAGCTAATTTCCTTAGTAACAGATGTCCACTTTCTTGAAAACAGAAGAATAAATTACAGTATGTCTGTAGAGCCAGCATGAAAACCTCAAGTTAGTTTGGTCAGCTCAAATTGAGGACCAGAAGCAGTTGGCACTTTGGTTTGATACTACACAAGCAGTCTGCCTGACATGAGAGCTAGATGAAATTGGAAGCAGTCGTGCACAGAGGCGTAAGAAAATCAAATCAACCTTTCTGGTTAACATGAGATACACTGTAAGAGTAGTCTTTTTAATTATACTGCTGCTTGTATACGCTATCTGTAGAATTAGCTTTTTTGACTTCTTAGAAGAAAGTTAGTATATTATCTTTCTCTTCAGAGAATTCTGTAGATTTAGGGAATTTACAAGAAAACTATAAGATAAAGAAAAAACTGAAGGAAACCTAAGTTGCAAAAGCCAAAGTAACATGGGAATAATTCATGCCAAGAAATAAATCGTAGTAACAAATTAATTTCAGGAGTGAACCCAGCTTTTAACATCAAAAGGGTTGTATGGCGTAGCTGTTCATTCCGTACAAATGCAGGGAAATGGAGAACATTCCTGTCTTCTTCCTGTTGTTTCTCTTTTCTGTATTTTTCTTATTTTACAAATAAGGAGTCTAAATTCATCTGCCATCTAATATTCCATTACAATTTTACAGTTGGAAAATAAACGAGATGCTTTCTTTCCACCTTTACATCAATTTTGTACAAATCCAAACAACCCTGTTACTGTAATACGTGGCCTTGCTGGAGCGCTTAAATTAGGTAAGTTTAGCTTCTGTGGGTTTTTTTACTCCAGGAAAAAAAAGTGTGTGTTATTTCAAAGGAAGTCTCAGTTCTTAAAAGTGAATGTTTTGTTTCTGTAGTACTGTATTACTTGTGTATTCCAAGTAATTAGGGTAATGTGTCATTTCTCAGTTTGCTACTGTTTCTAATCTTGACCATCTGAAAAGCCCTCAAAATCCAGCAGATTTTGTTGAGCACAGGTTGGAGCTGAGCTATGGACGTGGAAGTTTGCAGACAGCCTTTTTTTCCATTAAAAACTATGGCTTACATGTCTTTGTGCTTAGATTTAATGATCTATAATCTGACTGTGTACAATGTTTTGAACTCTGTAGATAGAAAAATCGTCATCGCTGGCAGGAAGTGTATTATCTGATGGAAGTGCATTAATAAAACTCAGGTCTAAAAAATATTGTTAATAGATTTAAAAGATGTTTTGCAGTTTACCCCAAGGCATGTAAAATGTTTCTTGGAATACAGTCCATACAGTAGCTGCCAAGTTTTTTCTAAGCTTCTACTATTATATGCAGAAAAGCTTTTTGAGTATTAACTGTGAGTGTTAATTATTAATCTACAGGTAGGCTGTGTTATGAAGGCTGGGATGGCGAAGCACTTTAGTTTAAACCTTTAGATAACTTTAAGTATTAATTTTCTTTCTTGTATTATATTTTAAGTGTCATTTATTAATTCCTGTTTACTAGACCTAGGACTCTTCTCTACTAAGACATTGGTAGAAGCAAATAACGAACACATAGTAGAAGTAAGGACACAGCTACTGCAGCCAGCAGATGAAAACTGGGATCCCACTGGAACAAAGAAAATCTGGCGTTGTGAAAGCAGTAGATCACATACAACAATTGCTAAATATGCACAGTACCAGGCATCCTCATTCCAGGAGTCTTTAAGGGTAAGGCCATTGTTATTATTTAAGTTTTAATTTACAAACTGTATACTAAGTCTGGAACTGATGAAAAAAACCAGAAGCTGTTAAGGAAAAAGAGACATTTCCATTAGCATGAAAAGCACAGGTAAATTTACAAAATCTGGTTTGAATAGAGGGTCAAATAGTATTTAGAGTGTTCCTCCCAAATGCTTAATGTAAAACTGAATCTTCTCCGTATAAAACTCCTGGCCATTACATACTTTAAAAGCTTGTTTAGCTTAAGCTTTTGTGTAATAATGTCAATATCCATATTAAAATATTGAGAATTTGAGATGCTTCTTTCTTTTTTTTTTCCCCAAACCAAAACAACTTGTATTGCTTCTAATTTCATGATTTCGAATCACATAGATCAGATTTCTTTGTTCTTCATAGTATCCTGAATTAATTTGGATGTGGCTTACGAGATGTTTACACTCACACTTGTCTTTGTTTCCAAACATAACAGTTTCTATTCAGTTTAGAAGTTGTTAGAGCTATGTGACAGAAATATTTAAAATGTTACTTTATTAACTTTAATATTTTTGCTGAAGTTAGTGAGCACATTATTGGAATTAGCTGTGGGCATTTCTCAGAGGCTTATGTTATCTGGTTTTAGGCTAAGGTGGAACTAAGACAAAAAGATATTCTAGTTGTTAATTAGAAAATGGGGAAAACACCAATGTGGGAATTGACTATTGCAGTTTTTACTTCCATTACGCAGAAGCAACAGTGATTTCAGTAAGAAAGGAAAGAGAAATTCTAAATTTAAACTTTGTGCATTGGAGAAAAAGATTAGAAATGGAGAAAATCAGTAGTTGAAGAAAAGAGAAGGGAAGGTAGTCATTAGGTTTTGAATGAGACTGATACAGGATGAGGAAAAGAAACAAGAATACCATTGGGAAGTGGGGGGGCACTGAAGTCATCAAGAGCTTGGGACATGAATGGGCTTTTTCTTCTTCTGCAGTAGTAATAAATTTAAGTGGGATGTCGACTAATGTTTTCTGGTGCCTCTTGAACAGTTGCACCAGTATTGTATTCTTGTACATCGTTGCAGAGGGGCTGGAGAACATGACTTCTCTGGAACATTATATGTATAGGAGTTTGATAACGTACTTAACTGATCACATTCCAGTTTGTCAGCAGGAAAGCATCAGCTTTGGATTTGCACCAAGAAGTGAACTGCAGTATTTTCTGATTTCTTTTTTTTCTCTGTTACAAATTTGTGGTAAAAATGCCATATATAAAATAATTTTCAGAATTATGATTTTCATTTTTCCCTTGGAAATGAGAAAGAAAATGTACATGTATCCTTTGCCTAACACTGCTTTGACCTGTCCTTAGGTGACTTTTCACAGTGTTCAAATGAAAGATTTGTTTCTTCTTCCTACAGACACAATCCTCTTGGCTTGCCTTAAGTGATCCTTTTTTTTTTTCATTCCTCTAACAACTGTTACATTGCTTTTCTAACATGTCTTGCAGTATTTGATAAATCCATCATTGCTAGGTTCCTTTTTGTTTCTCTTTGTGCTTCATTCAAAGGATGAATAGGACTTTCTCAGGTACATAGGGCACTTTGAGATTTAACAACAATCCCATTCAAAACCCTAGATCTTTGGATAGCCTCCAGGCAGTTCATTCCTTCTTTTTGTCTTATTCTTTTTCCTTCTATTAGCTCGCCAAAAAAGAAGTCTTTAGAATGGGGATTTGAGCACACTCGGCTCAAAAGATCAACTGACATCATTTAATATTGGTTAGATTTTTTTCCCACTAGTCATGGTCCTAGCTACTGCAGTGCTAAAATAGCACATGGCTATGAAAAATTTAAAAGATCTTATGTAATGGGTTTTGTAAAATTAATTTTATAAATATTAGTCATCCTAGTTTCCTGTCGGGATACCTGCTTGACTTTGCTGGAAGGTAAATGTTCTAGTCTGAAAAAGTTAACAGTATTCCTTCAGATTGGATTCATGTTCACCTGCATAGTGATGCAAACCAATGCACTCATTTGCAACTGTAATGAAGGCTAACAGAAATATTTACAATGTAGACATTTTCTGTTGTCCTGGCCTTAGCTTCACTGAATTTGTACCCATTAAGAATTTCTTGCAGTGGCTTTTGACTAATAACTTTTTCTTTCTCAACAGTAATAATGACATAAAATCTTAGATACAGATACTTTAAAGATTGTACCAGCATGTTGAAAGAAAAGTACTCATACCTCTATATTTTATATATATATACTTGCTTTTCTGTATATTTATATAGATTAAATAAAAAAAAACCCAAAACATTTCCACAATTGCATTTTATAGGAGGAAAATGAGAAGAAGAGTCACCACAAGGACCACTCAGATAATGAATCCACATCTTCTGATAAGTAAGTGTGCTATAACTGTGATAATTCTGTAGTTGGTTTTATGTGTTTTTTACATAATTCCCATTTTCACACTCACCTATTATATTTTTCGTATGTGCAGCTCTGGGAGGAGGAGAAGAGGACCTTTTAAAACAATCAAGTTCGGGACCAACATTGACCTGTCAGATGACAAGAAGTAAGTTGATTACTGTTTCTCCTGCTCACAGTGGTATTCTGCATGCTCCTTCTGGAAAACCAATGCATTCTGCTCAGACATCAGTCAGTCTGCTAATAAACCCAGTTCTAGTTGCACATCCCATTTCCATAATGAAATTCTTATGTTTAAACTGTTGCTATGAGTCTTTCTCCACTAAAATCTCTTTTCAAGCTTTTCTTTCCAGGATCTTTAATGAACTTAAGCATCCATCAGAAACTGTTCTTACTAGTCATCCTTCTAATAAATTCCCTTTCTTTTATTTTGAGGCTTTAAATTGTTTGCTTACAACCTTAATTACATCTGACAATACCAAGTTTTAAGTCTTTGCACAGATTAAAGTTTTTTTTTTCTTTTTTGTTTGCCTGGATTTTTTTATTTTGGTTCTGTTTTCTTCTTGTTCCTACTGTCATCCTTTCTGTTTCCACTTTTTCATAGCTCTTGATTCTCTATCCAGGAGCAGGGTTCAAAATATGTCATAAAGACCAGACCAGTGCTTACCTCTGGATAAGCCGTGGTACCTCTCCCAGAATCTCAAAAAAAAAAAGAATAAATTG
The DNA here is from genome assembly GCF_004027225.2 of Strigops habroptila. Classification (NCBI taxonomy): domain Eukaryota; kingdom Metazoa; phylum Chordata; class Aves; order Psittaciformes; family Psittacidae; genus Strigops; species Strigops habroptila. Next base: position 34,683,296 of record NC_044278.2, on the reverse strand, counting down.
AGTATTCTTTAGACTGTATATCCTTCTGTGAGCAGATGAAGGTAGCTCAGAAAAACTTCAGGAGGTATTAGAAATACTCTGAGCATGGTTTTAGTATCCAGTAATAAATTTTCATTTCGTTCAATCTCTAGTTAGTATGTATTTCCATAAAAGATCCAGCATGTCTAGGCTGCCAGTCCCACCAGCTGCAGTACAAAAATTCAGATCTGCTTGGATCATTAGAACAAGAAGAATCTGTCCACTCAACTGTCAAAATATTTCTAAATATTATCACTGATCTAAAATGGAAAGAGTAACACAGATACCTGGGTGACATTTCAGAGATCTACACTGAAGGTCTGTGATTTTTATGTATGAAAATCTATGTTTTATCTTAATGCAAGTGTTCAGTTCTGTAGCACGTGCATGTCGTTACCTTCTTGGTCACAGCAGTTGTGTGCACAGGGTAGGATGTGTTTAGACAGTCTCCTTGACATATGTTGCAGCATCATATCATTCAGCTCTTGAAAGCACGGTTAACAGTTTCTGACTGGCAGGCTTGAGTGTGGGGAGAATACAGCTCTGTTTTCACTTGGAAAGGATGTACACAGAGGTGTAAACTGCAAGCAGAATTTCCTGGCAGTATAGCAGCAGAGTGGTTAACTGTGAGAGTGAGTCCAGCCACCCTGGCTTTTAGCTTGTTAAAATTTGGTAACTGTCAAGTAGGGGTACTGCATTGTCTCAGTTTCCCTCTTAATAGATGCTAAGTTATATGGCACTGGGTTGTCTGCTCCTTTATCTCCTATGCTAACAAATTTTTTGAAAATGTTTCTATTTCCCAAACTCTTTTAAGAGTTTTAGGGATTCACAGTTTCTCGATTTGCTATTTTGCTGCAGGTGGAAGTTGCAACTCCATGAACTGACAAAACTTCCTGCTTTTGTACGTGTGGTATCAGCAGGAAATCTTCTAAGCCATGTTGGTCATACCATCCTGGGCATGAATACAGTGCAGCTGTACATGAAGGTTCCAGGAAGCAGAACACCAGGTGAGTATATTATCTCAGCATGAAAAAAAAAAAGAGGTTCTGCTGCTGTGGTATTGATTTAACTGCACTGCAGATTTCCATATTTTACAGCATCCCTAAATGTGATGAAATTGTGCAAACTCAGTATTTTTTTAGTGTCTTGTTTAACTGAACTCTGCGTGTATGAAGTACTAAATTACCTTATAGTGGAAATTCCTGGATTTCTGCAGTGCTAGGTAATTACCATACTAACCTCTTGCACGTGATACTGGATTCTTTGAAGGGAAAAAAAGAGGATGGGTTTATATAATTGGACATTATTTGTATTTTATATGCCTTGAAAGTTTTTATAGGTTTCCAAAGTAGCTCTTGTGCAATCATAGAAATTGGTATACTTTTGCTTTTCAGATTCCTTACTGGTTGAGGATAGGACTCAACCCTCCATACTGAATAGTGCTGTGTTAGGACACTGGACTGAGAGTTAAGGGATCTGGACTAAATTTCAGCATTTGTTTTTTCTGAAGTACAACTTCAGAAAAATCCTCTAAGGATTATGGCTTAGTTTTCCAACTGTCAAAAGAAGATAAAATACTGGCATTTCTACATTGATTTTGAAAGCTCTTTCAGAAAGATTTACTTACTACTTGTCTATTCAGTGCTGGAAGTCACGAAGTTTTGCTCCTGACTGGGACTGTCAAGAGCTATCATAGAAGACAAAATCTAAGCTTTAGTATCTTGAAGCATTTGTTTCTACAAAAAGGGAACTGCTGAAATATTGGTCAGATTCACAAGATTGATAGCTCCAGTTTCTCATTTCCCACAAACTAAAAAAGCAGAATTTGTTTGTCACTGGTAGCTTAATTGCATTTCTTAACACTGTGAAGTATCTAAATAGTGTGTGTGTCATATAAAAATATGTACAAATACTTGAACTATGATGTAGGGGGTTTAGTAATTGTAGCGTTGCATTTTCATAGCGTTACTTTGACAGATCAGCCTTACATAAAGTGTGTTTATTCTTCTCTACATTTCAGGTCATCAAGAAAATAACAACTTTTGTTCAGTAAACATAAATATTGGTCCAGGTGACTGTGAATGGTTTGTTGTCCCTGAAAGCTACTGGGGTGTCATGAATGACTTCTGTGAAAAGTAAGCTGGGTGTGCTCTTTGTTTCTGTCAAGTTCCATGTGCCTTTCTCAGACCTAATGGGGGGAGATTACTGAGGGTGTTTTAAGTGGACATTATTTTATGGTATTTCCATGTAGTCAGAAAAGTCTTTTAAAATAAGTCAAAATGCAAAATCTAGAGTTGGGAGTTTGTTTTGTTTTTTTGGGGAGTGATGGAGTATTTTGCTGATGATGCATGCTGTTAATCCTTATTATGATTCATGTACATGTTGTACATCGGTATTTTGGCATGGTTTCTTGCTGCATCTAGAGGGAGGGTTTAGTTTACTCAGACTCCAGGAGGTGTCATGGCATGCTTTGCCATGTTTGTAGCTTGCTGAGGAAGTTGAGGTGCTGTGACTGTTAGGGAAACACTCAGCCAGCTCTAAGATTGGGTTTTCTATGTGCCTGCACATGCACCCTCCAAAAAAAAAAAAAAAAAGAGGAGGAGGAATTGTGTCCTCTAATCATGCTCATACTCAAGCCGCAGCCTCTGAAGCTGATCTTATGGGAGAATTTTTTGTTTCTTATCTTGCCCAGCTAAAACTGGACTAAGCTCTTGACTTAGCAGAGCTCTGCTAATTCATGTCATCGTCTCTGAATCTGTATCTTCTGCCTATCTACTGTCAACTGTTCTTATTTCATCTACTTGTACAAAGATTAGCCATCTCAAAATTGTAATTCCACTGATGCAATTGCAATGTCTCTGATGACAAAATGCCTTTTACCCTCATGACACTGTCCTTTTGACGGTGACAGAGAATCTAATATCTCGGTAACCTCCTAAAATGTCTAGCATGCGTGATAGAGGCACTGAATTGTCTTTCTTGAAAACTCTGAATTGCAAATGATCCCTCATGGTGAGATGAGAAAATACTATATACTATATACTTTCATAGTATATACTTTTATAGTATATACTACATATATACTATATATATACTTTTATACTATATACTATATACTTTTATAGTATATACTATACTATAAAAACAGTATAAAATTGGGATAATGATGGGAGAGAAGCATGTATTTTGCATAACCATAGTGGAAGAGTTCATCCTTAGGAAATTCCATATGGAGGTGTTTTTTCAGTGCTTCTCAGGAGGGTCAACATTTCTTGGCTGAATGTAGCACAGACCTTTGGATCGCGGTTGAGATGGTGCTAAGGAGTTGCTTATTGTGTGGATAAGCTTCACATGCATCCACTGACAATAGGAGTTCATGGTTGGCATTGATCAAAATGGAAAGCATTCTTAAGAGCTGGTATGGCCTGTATATGAAATCAGTCACTGGTCAGAAATGCAGTATTTGGCACCAGATCTGACCAAGGATTTCTCTGCCTCAGCATTAATAAAATACTGGGAAATAGAAAATAGAACTTAACTGGAAGCCAGAAACTGACTTCACATGGGCAGCTAGATGGTTAAGTGTTTTAATGTATTGCAGGATGTGAAATGTGGAATTAGGATCAGGAATTTTATAGATGAAGCTTTCCTTTTGACTGGTCATCCTGGATCACTGATTAGATGCAGAAAGTGTTTATCATGGTGATGAGTTTTTACAGGCAATTTCATTGAAGTATCAGCCACTAACATGTTTGCTGATAAATGCTGAAGTCTTCATTTTTATTGTTGTTTCAGGAATAATATGAATTTCCTAATGGGATCTTGGTGGCCAAACTTGGAAGACTTGTATGAAGCCAATGTCCCAGTTTATAGGTTTATTCAAAGACCCGGGGATTTGGTGTGGATAAATGCTGGCACTGTTCATTGGGTTCAGGCTATCGGTTGGTGCAACAACATTGCATGGAACGTTGGCCCTCTTACAGGTATGGCTGAATAGTGCCTGTGCTGAACTACGTGATTAGGTGATATTATACTACTTATGCCATGGAACCTGCAATTTCTTACTAATTTACCATGCTTTACTAGATTAAAAAAAACCCACAAAAATGTACGGTATTTTAAAACATGATGTGTTGAGGCTTTAAGTAATTCTGCTGGTAAGAGAAAGCAGCAAGAATGCCGTTTTTGTGCTTGTTCATTTAATGTGCTTGTAAAAATTAACAGTTGTATAGCAAACACTAGCAGAATAAAATGTTTATATTAATTCATGCGCTCTCTCTTGTAGGCTATTTCTTAGCTTTTTCTCTTAAAATTTGTTCTGCCAAGCAGACTGCACTACAGCCTACATATGAATTTGAGGACTTGTGCAGTCTAACTTTTTGGGGGCAATGGATACATAATTGCTCTTTAGTGAAATCATCGGAAAATGTGAACAGTTGTAAAATTTTGTTAATAAAGGAATATTAGGTTTTTCAGACTTACTGCTCTAGAAGTCTTTAGTTTTGAACCATGCTCTTGGAAGGTTTTTAGGTGTGAGAATGAATGGAAATTTCTCAGCTAAAATGATTGTCAATCATTTGAAGAGCATGTACTTCCAAAAACCCCCTGTTTTCTTAAAGAGTTTTAAGGTGTGTCTTCATTTCATTATGGTGCAATAAATAGTATATCCAGGATTGTATGATTGACTGATACAGAACTCACATGTTCAGTCACAGTAAATTTTGCCAAACATTTCTTCTAAAAGGGTGGGGTGAGTAGGCTGCTTAATGAAAAAGTTTGACTCACTGCAACAAGTCTCTCAAGGTGCAGTGTTCATTTTCAAGATAAATTATATACTATAGCATTGTAAAATTATGATACTGTGAATAGAGATGCAGACATTTCAAATTCAGATTTTTTTCATCTGCTATATTTGAAAATGTATTAAGTAAGCCTTTTTGAAATATTGCTCTTTGTTCATCATAGAAATTGAACACTTGTCAGTAACTTGTTTTCACCGATAGTTGTTGCTCCTGTGGTATTGTGTGTTCTTTAGTATCATAAATACATTTTGTAAAAGAAATTCTATAGAATTCAAATGTAGTTGGAATGAATGGGTCATTGTGAATGAAGTTTAATCAAGCCTTAAAAGGTATAAATTTGAATTATAATCAAGTTATTTTGGCTCCAGTTGATACTTAGTTTTTAATTTCACTAATTGCTTCTGTAACTTTGTTTTTGTACAGCCTGTCAATATAAACTGGCAGTGGAACGGTACGAGTGGAATAAACTGCAGAGTGTGAAGTCCATAGTACCCATGGTTCATCTTTCATGGAATATGGCTCGAAATATCAAGGTCTCAGATCCAAAGCTTTTTGAAATGATAAAGTAAGTTTCATTTATTTGAACATTTACTGTACCCTTTTCCCCTTCAAGCATAAAACAATAGTTGATTTGTAAGTAATCCTTTATAAGACTTCTGTTCCTGAGAATCAAGCCAAATTTGTTTTATATTCTGTTTTTCAAAGAATCAAGATATCGTTAATTTTTCTGTGTTCTATTTGATGTTATTGTGGCACAGCTTTAGAGTGATATAATTAACTTTTTTGTTAAATTTGCCAATGCCTTCATGCAGCAGTCTACAGAAACATTTGAATTAGATGACAAAAGCTGTTCAGAATACTTACCATAAGAAATAAAAAAAATAGGTCATCAACCCAGATACTAGAATTGGAGTGTTCAGTCATTTTTACAGCAAAATTAAACTTAATTTTACATTTCTAGAACCTCTAGTTAGTGCTCACACACTGTCATTTGGAGATCCAGTATAAATGTTTTAAATAAAGGCAAGTAGGAATTTGAAAGCCTTGTATCGTTTGCTTTTTCTTCTGAACAACGAATTAATTGATGTGCAAAATGATAATTGAGTTTAGTGACATTTTTCATATGCACACTCCAAAATGCAGGAATATTCCAGGCTTGGAGCATGTTTAATAATTTTCTTCAGATAGTTCAACTTCAAGCAAATATAATCATACTGCAGCACCAATATATCTAGACTGAGGGATGATGAACCTTCTAGACTGAGGGTTCAGCATATATAGAATCATAAGTTTGTCCTAAAGAAAGTGGGGGAATTAATTCCAAAGCAGATTACTCATCATGAGAATACTCTGGTAGCAGCACTCAATTTTCCTTAAGCCTTAACAAAGGAGCTTCTAGCTTGAGCACTTCTTCAATCTTGTCAACATACTGGATCCACAAGAATTGAATCCTTTTGTAATTTGGCTTGAAGTGGACCTTTAAAAAACAAACCATGCAAAAAAGGGCAATGAAAAATAATTTCTTTTTTTCCCCAGTAGGATGTATAGATGACATCTGAGTGAGACACCTTTTTACAGTAGGATTTTATTTTAGGCTTGAACATCTGTATTGCAGAATGGTAGAATTGGTAAAACTACAACATAAGAACCAAGAGTGTTGGAAGTTTAAGACAAGTTTGTAGTCACTGAAAAGCTGGATTTTGGAACAGCATTTCTGTGTGAATACTTTCTTAAAATGTAGTAGCTAATACCTAGGGTAGAGAAAATCTTTGCTGAAGGCTTGACAGTCCTACCCTTTCAAATAAGCTATTAGTGTTCATATTCAGGATGCCAACTTTCATAGAAGGGAGAGGAGAAACTGAAGAGATAAAGTGAGAAATAGCGGGAAAAGAAGCAGGGTGTGGGAGGGAAGAAGCCAAAATGTCCATTTAAAAAAAAAAAAAACAAAAACAAACCACAAAACAAAAAAAACACACCAAAAAAAACCCACAACAACCCACAACACAAATGTATTTCACAATTATCTTTATATATCTTCCCAAGCCCGGCAGGCATCTATTGTAAAGCTCGGAGCAGTTTTAGAATGTTTTTGGCAAAGTATGATTTTGATATTCTAGCCACATTTTGCACTTGCACAAGTTTGGGGGCTTTTGCCATTGTTTAGACTTAAAAAGAGAAAACATGACTGAGCATAGCATCCTTTTCCAGGAGAATTGCTTAAAATATTGTGAAGAAACACAGAGGACAAAATGGTAGTGTCCTGTCGTCTTGCTGGCTGACAGCAGCTGAGCTGTTTCTAATGAGACACCTAAATTTAAGGTGTAGATTACAAATAAGCAAAGATGCTGAGGAGCGGATACAAACTTCGGTCTTGCATACATTTGTGTTTTCCAGTCTGCTGATACCATTTGCAGTTTGCTTGGATTAAGTCTTCCATCCAAGTTGTCAGTCAAACCCAAGTACCATGCTATGTGTGCAAAAGGAAGAAGATTGATTGATGAGCTCTGGTTTAATACATATAGTAGCAGTAACATGAGAAATCTTCTTCACTGTGGCCACCTCTGTAATTATGGTATAGCTGTTTCTAGAAATAGGTGTCACCAGAATACACAATCTCGTTAGTGTCTGACCTTGGCTGTGTAAGCGTACTGGAAATGCATAAACCTTCATGCATAATTTTCCTATGGACTGCTTGTCTGCAGGAAAATAGCACCAGCTGGCAAGTAGCTGCTACCCACTTTTCCTGGATTTTATGATGTATAAAAGAGAGACATTTGTGTGTTTATATATATGTGTGCACGTATGCAGGTGTATAAAAACACTTAAGAAATAGTGATTTTTGATACAGCTGGTTGAATTAATCTTGAATAGCTGACTTTTCAGTTGTCATCAGGAAAAAAAAATATATTGGTGACACAGCTGTCATCTTTTTGCCAAATACAGAATCTGTATCTAAAATTGCACACTGAAGATATCTGAAGTGTTTAGGCAGTTTGACTTCTGTCTCTGAAGCTTCTTAGGTATCAGAATAGTACAAAAGAATATAACTCTTGGAAAATGATAAAAAGTAGTTTGTAATTCCAATTTAAAAAATAAATACAAATATGTCTTACTGCATTATGTGAAAGGAACCATTACAGAGAAAATAAAGTAAAATTTAAAGATACATATAAATATTAGGAAGCAGATAAATTATTAAAAGAAATAGACTAGCACTAGGGAAAAAAATAATAGGAGACTTTGCTTTTGGAAGAAATCAGAAATCTCCTTACATTTTTAGTTAATGTGCAATTCAGTGCTCTCTTGCTAGATAAAAGACAAAGAGCAAAAAGTGAAGCTTTCCTCATGATTTTTTTTTAAATATATTAATAGTAGAATCATGAGCAGGAACACAGGCAGTCAAAATGATGTAAAACTTGACTGAGGGACCCTTAGGAAAAGAAAAAAATAACTGCAGGCCTCTCAAATGGAAGCTAGAAGGACTTTTAAAAATGCATATGAGGAAGAGAAGAATTTTTGAGATAGTGGGAACATTGTAATAAAGGCTTAAAAAATTAATTCCAAAGTAACTGAAATACTAAGTTACTTTACAAAAATAGTTCTAGAAACATAAAAGAACATGACATGGGAGAAAGGATTTTTACAAAATCATGAAGCCAGATAAAACACATTCTGGTATCAGTAGGAAAGATATATTACTGAAAGGTATAAAGAGGTCAGTTTTGCATTGCCATTGGGATGGTCTCCACAGTTCTAAAAGTTTTACTGGATCTAAATATTCAAACAGGTTTCTTACTGCCCTTCTAGACTAAATCAGGACATCATCCTGACGTCCATTTTAAATTGTACTTAAATACTTGAATTTGACTGGACGTGATTTAGTCACACTCTTTATGCCATAACTTTAAAGAATTTGAGAGAGATGGTCTTGATTTTCTCTTATAAATTCTCACTGTACAAGAATAAACCCAGGCCTACAATACTAAAAGATGACACCATTTAATTTACACATTGTGACTTGCTAGACATCTTTTTTGCTTTCTTTAGGCTTCCCAAACTTCAGGAAATAGTGGTGCATATTCAAAGTGATTGTATGCTTTCTGCCATTCTTTGACAGCATGAGATAGTTAAAGTTTAGGTTTTCAAGTGCTATTTCTAGGATCTGAATTTTATCCAAGGAGAGGGGAATTCACCTTCAAGTTATTGTTTTTGGCTTTCATTACAAATTTGGCAAACATTGCAGGGGTGTTATATGTGGGTTACAACTTGGGGCAATTCTTTTTTCACAAGTGTAACACTAGAAAAGTCTTTGAAAATAACACTTTGGAAAATCTTTGGAAGTCAGGAGTAGAGAACAATGGTGACAAGTGTGCAGATGTGCTTCCAGCTACTCTTTGGCATACCAAAGCACTTCCAGATAACAGCAAAAGAGAAGAGAAGAATGGTAGCTGTTAAGTTTATTTGGAATCAGGCAGTATTGTATAAAAGAATCCTATACCAAAGTTACTGAGCTTGTCAGAAGCATGATAGCCTGACACTCAAGTGATTAATACATGATCAATTGCATATGGTTGGCCCTAGCATCGTAAGTTCACGTACATCAAACTTTGAAAGTGTTGAAGGAGTTACAGCTGGATGAGCTGTTCAGTTCTCTTAAAATTTGGTATATGAAAACATAATGTTTGATATAGAAACATGCTTTCATTTTTGCATTATTCTTATGGTAAGGGTATTAATGAAGCCACAGACTTGGTTTTAGTGAAGATGAACGGTCTGATTGTAGAACACCAAGAGGGGGGTATCTCAAAGTAAGCCTAAGATTCTGTTAACTACTTGGAAACACATGAAAGAAACTTTTCTATTTTTCTTTAATACAGAATGTATATATTATATCTTTAAGGCTTCAAAATAGGAGAAGGATCAAGTTTGAAAACATTTTGATAGAACTCTTGAGCACTTTGTTTTCTGTCCAATGTTTATTATTCCCCTTACATTTTTTCCGTCTTCCTTCTGCATCTAATGAGCATGTAACATAACCACCCTGTGGAGGAGAAAATTAAAGGCTGCAAAGGCTGCAGCTCAAATAAATAGGATAGCTGAAAGCTAAAAATTACTGTAAATAACATTGTAATTTAGAAATCTGGCGACCTGTTTTGCCAGCTTCTTTTTAGAGAACATATGTAGCTCACACAATGCTAGAAAACAAGTTAGATTTTCTAGTACAGAAGAGAACTGTATAAAACTGTGAAGATAAAATTGGGGGTTTTGCAGGGAAACGGGGAATTGTTGATTTTAATTTGACATTTGACCAGTTCCTTTCTTCATTCTTTTTTTTTTTTTTTGAAGAGACTTCTTTTTCTAATACCAACCTATTCTTTTTCATTTTACATGGAAGAAAATACTTTATCTTTCATTTTTAAAAGGATTTTACTTACCCTGTGTGTAAAGTGATTCCTGTCAGGACTTGGGGTAACTGAAAGTTTAGTAGTGCTGAGGAAGTAATAGGGTTTTCAGGATGTAAGTTAAAGCAGTTCTTTGGATTAGCCTATAGTCACACAAAATGTAAACAGTTTGGACTTAGCAGTTCAAACTAGCTTTTTGCTGATAAATTCATAGTTCAAAATAAAATACCATAATTGCTTTCAAAAACACACGGGTTTATTGTGCTTAAAAAAACAGCATCCATGCATTCTAGTCAAAAATGAAAGATACAGCTTGTTTGCAGGGCCAGGGGCAGTACTGAAAGGTCCGTAACCATGTAGTTTAACTCCTACCAAAGTCATGATTCCAGTGATTCTTAGTAGCCAGCTGTTTCTGAATTGCACAGGAAGAGGAAATTCCAGGTACAGGGTGTTGGAAGAAATTTAATCCTACTTGAGTCTTCCTATAAAGTTGAAAACTGAATATACAACTGTTTTTGCTTACAGGTACTGCCTGTTAAGAACTCTTAAACAGTGTCAGACACTGAGGGAAGCTCTAATTGCTGCAGGAAAAGAGATTGTCTGGCATGGGCGAGCAAAGGACGAGCCAGCTCATTACTGTAGCATTTGTGAGGTCAGTAAAAATATGTGTGGGGCTTGTGTGCTATTATAATAGTTATTTAAATTTTGTCCTGTCTTCTGTTGTTGTTGCTATTTTAATTTTGCTTTTAAATTGCAGCGTCTACTGTATGCTAACAGCACATGTATGTGATGCTGTACAGTCTTCAAAGAGCTTTATCAAGCTATTTTTCTAGACATAGGCTACAGTCTCTTCCACAGTACTTCCACAGCATTGTTATTCACAAGGTCGATTTTCAATTCTCAGTTATTATAAAAAGTTGTTATCTCTTCCTGCATAAAATTTGATCTGCTGAGGTTCATTTTGAAGGCGTATCTGTCTTCATTTCAGAAGTCAACAACAGCCCCAAGAGAGAGAATTTAAGTGCATTTTCTTCACAGGGACATACCTTTCTCCTGGAATTTTTGATTCTACTTTCTGTTAATAGTATCTTTAAAGTATTGGATAAAAGTTTTCATGATGTTTAACAGGAAATAAAATTTTCCTACCCCCTGAGGATCAGTTTCTAATCATCTTCTGACTGAGCCTCTTGGCACATGACCGAGTAGTAAGGAAATAAATCATGAACTTCTTTTGCAAACAAATTTAAAAAAAGAAAATTTGGTATAATTGTTGTAAATCCCCACCTTACTGAGTAACCCCTATTCAGAATATGAATCATGCTTTGCCAGTATTGACCAGAAGCTTTCCCATAGCGCTGTTCATGCAGACATCATAAGTGTAATATTAGTGGGTTTAGAATATTTCACTTCTCTGCCTGAGCCTTAGGATAGATTTTCCCTGAACAAATGTAATTTTTCTCTTTGTATGCACAGGGTAAGGTTGTAAATTTTGAAGAAAATATAGTTTCATGGTTTAACTTCTAAAAAATTAAATTGTAACTGTTGACTTTCTGTTTCCTGTCTAATAGGTGGAAGTCTTTGATCTGCTTTTTGTCACTAGTGAGAGCAATTCTCGAAAGACCTATGTCGTACATTGCCAAGACTGTGCACGAAAGATAAGCACGAACCTGGAAAATTTTGTGGTGCTAGAACAGTACAAAATGGAGGACTTGATGCAAGTCTATGATCAATTTACATTAGTAAGTCAAATTAATAAGTGGGTGCATAAATACATTATTTGTAAAGCAGTTGTAGACTGTCTTGGTACTCCATTGTGTGAGTACTGTGGACTTGATTCAAATGGAGGTATGGGTTGTGTGTGATATTTGCTGAACAAAACACTGAAGAGTCAGAATTATGTGAAATAGTACAGTAACTTACTGCAGAACATAACCACTGAGTTATCAGGAAAAGTATGATGTTACAATTCATAAAGTTGTGGCTTTAAAAATCCAATAGAGATCACCTGAAGACCATAACTGGATCAGATGGAGATGGGAAGAATCAGGACAGTGAAGCTTGGAGAAACTAGCACCAGGTTCAAGAGCATCTCTAATACATTGGTTGTGGTATGAAGTCAGTATAGCAGCAGAGCATCCTATGCACTCAGATCCCTTCTTTCCCCTTCCCCTTCCCCACCCATCCCCTCCCAAATCAGCACTGTCCTTCTGCTTAGCAAGTGGATGCTCTCAAACAGTTCTGTCTTTTGGCTTGGGGCCTCCTTTGCATTTCAATTTAAAGCAAAAAGCCTCTTTGCCATTATAGCTTTGTGCTATATATGGCAGCCTCCTGCTTTGAACTATGTCAGCACAACTGTCCTAACATTTCACCCAGGTTTCATTGTTTCAGGCAAAGATGGCTTGTTTGTAATCACAGTGAAAGCTATGCTGGATTTTATTTATAAGCCTTGCCTTTCTGTCAGAGGAAACAAACGTTGGACTAAGTGTTGCAAGAATTTCATGTTGAATTAAATACAACAGCCCAGAAATGGCTGTGTCTTTTGATTCATTTCCAGGCGCTGCAGAAAATGTATGTCTAGACAGTTATTTCATGTAATGCTAGCATGATAAGTTGAGACCTTTTGAGCCAAGGCCTCAAGGTTCAGCAGTAGAGGCTGGAAAACGTGCGGGACCACATCCTCTGAATTTAATTCTTTTCATTGGTCCTACAGAACCTGAGGTGGCTGAACTTCAGTTCATACTTCTAGGAGCCCATTGTCTTTACAGTTTGCGAAATATGGTGATTTCAAAGTGATGTTATAGAAAAGCATATAAATAACCACCTGTTCTCAGATATGTCATCCAGTTGAGTGGAAATGGGCAAGAATGTTTCTGTATGGAAAAGAGGGGAGAGGGAAGGGTATTTTGTTGTCTGTGTTTATAACATTTATAGGTAACAGTTATATTGTCCCTAGAACAAGGGTTCTCAACCTGTGAGTGGCTCCCTCCCCCACCAGAGCCTATGCTTGCAGCCCTAAAGGGCATTAATAATTGTTCTTCTCTGAAAGTGGTGCACACACTCATTTCTTTTAAAAGGGGATACAGTCTCAATTGAGAGAGTCACAGCCTAAAAGTTGACATCAGAAGAGTTATGGTTTGTTGCAAGTCACAGGGTGAAGATAATTTCAGATGGCAAAGGTGCAGTAGGCCTAACAAAGAGGTTCCATGTTTGGGATACAGTATTTGGAGCAAATGGGGATCAGCTAGTGTTAGGGGTTCATAGGTGGGTACTATGATATGATTTAAAATGTCTTTAAAGACTGCAGGCAGCTCCTTGAAGGGATTCCATGTCATGATGAGACTGATGAGCAGGAAAAGAAGAGAAGGAAGTGCCATCAAAGATTCAGTATTTCGATGGCAATGCCGCAGAGTGCAGTAATGGGTAATAGTTGGGTATCTTCTAGACCTTGTCTCCTGAAAGCAGGCAGGAGCAAGACACCTAGCTTACTTCACTCTTGAGCCACTCAGGTGGTGTCTTCCATGATTAAAAAAAAAACCGAACACCTTTCTCCTCGTAAGAGGATAAGAGGATCTGAGATCCTTACCACAGATCTCCTTACTTCAGAACTTCAGGGTTCTGTATTGTTGTTTAGGTAGAAGGGGGGGAAATGAAGCCCACAAGGCTTTTGGAGAGCCACAAATGGACAGTCCTTCCCTCACTGATAAACAGGTTGAGAATCCCTGTTTTAGAGTATTTAAAGATAAATCTATACCGAGCCCAGACGGAGCTCTTTGCTGCCACAGTGGGACTTATTTTGGCAGCTCACATTGTGTTAACACAGACATCCCCGCAGCATACTCCAATCTGCAGTATAGGCAAAATCCTAATGCAGAGTAGTCATAAAATGCACGTTGTATCTGAGTAAGTTGGAAGAAAACACCAGTGTCCACTTGAAAGAGTCCAGAAGTATAAAAACAGTAGTGCCTGTGACTTAAAACTCTCATGGTTATAATTTGTGCAGGTTTTAGTTAAACAACGGAGTTCTACACCCTTGTAGAAAAGGTAATTTAATGTTTTCTTTTTCAGGCTCCTCCATTGCCATCCTCCTCATCTTGACATTTTTTCATGGACATTAAATGAAAACTTTTCTGATATTCAGGAAGTGACCCAGTTCTGCACCACTGATTTTTGTAGCTATCCCGTAAGGCTGCTGGCTGAAAGCTGTGTCTATGCAACCTTCCAAGTGCGGAGTGTCAACCAACTGGACAGGAGAGAGCACTGCCTCCTACTCCAGAACTCAAAACAAATAAAGCTCATCCAGCTGTACTTCAAAAAAATAATTCCATGTTTTGTATATATCTGACAAAACTGGCAACATTATACAGACTACTGACTTGAAGACCACCTCTTTTGTATTTCTCTGTTTCTGGGCTGATGAGTTGGTTTCATCCATTTTTCCCCTTCAGAATTTCCCTTGGAAAAAGTACTAGCTTAGCTGGTCATTTCTTTGTAAGGTAGTTAGAAATTTTAAGTCTTTCTTTGGGCAACTTTTTTTTTTTCTCCCCCTTTTTTTTTTCTTTTTTTTTAATGTGAAGAGTTAGGTGATATAAATTTTTTTACTGCTTTTATGTTTTTCTGTCTTGTTTTGAAACCATGACGGTTACACTTTTGGTTCCTAAATAAAATTTAAAACAATTAACAGCCAAGTCACAAAGATAAATGGGTTGCACATAGACTAAGGAATAAACTTCAGATTTGTGATTTTTGTTTCTAATCTTGATGTAAATTTACACTATTTATAAATACATATTTATTGCTTGAAAATATTTGTGAATGGAATGCTGTTATTTTTTCCAGATTACCTGCCATTGAAATTTTAAGGAGTTCTGTAATTTCAAACACTACTCCTATTACATTTTCTATATGTAAATAAAACTGCTTAGCATTGTACAGAAACTTTTATTAAAATTGTTTAATGTTTAAAGTTTTTCTATTGTTTGAGTTTTAAAAAGATTTTATGTACAGTGCCCAGTTTTTGTTCTTTTTTGAACCTGATATATATATTTTATATATACTCTTGTGCTTGTGTATATATATAATATATATAGAAACTCAAATATAAATATGTGTATAAAGATTTAGAGACTAAATTTTTCTCGTTTTAAGTTTTACATCTATGGTAGATTTGAGGTGTCTACTGTAAAGTATTGCTTACAAAAGTATGATTATTTTTAAAGAAATATATGGTATGTATCCTCAAGACATAGAATGACCTTCAGACTGGTTTATTGTTAAATTGCACTTTTTGCAATAACAGACCAATAAATAGTTGCTGCCAAAATGTAGTAGTAGAAAATAAGTAATGGCTAAACTTTAAAGCTCTTCAAGAAAATACCGGCTTTGACAGGAAGTTTGGCACTAGTTTTAGAGGAGGAATGAAAAAGGTGAATTTGAGTTTGGGTGGGGATATTCTCTAGAATTCAACCAAATGGCAACTTCTATATTACAATATGTTCTATTAACAGTTTAAAAAGTTAAGACTGAATCATCTTGGCGTCATTGTTGACCCCGAAAAAGGACGTTGTTTTGTGGTATTCTATTGTATTTTCACATATTTTGTAATACGAATTCACTGGTAAATTTTTGAAGCACTAGGTTTATTTAGGACAAGTTTATAATATATCATTGTAACAGTTTGCAGTTTTAATGATGGTATTTATTTTAAGTTGCTCCTTTCTCATTAGCTTCTTGAAAATGCATTAAATCTAAATTTCAAAATTGATAGCTTTCTGATCGATCAGAGTTGACTGATGCAGAAGGTTCTGCATCAAACAGTTTCTCATAATTTCTCATTAGTGGGGTATGTTAGTGATTGCATTGTTAAATTTTTTGTAATCAATGTGAAGTGTTAAAGGCACAGAGCATGCTGATAGTTTCTTTTGAACAAAAAGAATCGCCTCTTACATTGTAGCTTCAAACGAAGGGTGTTTTAATGAAGAATCAGTACAGCTTGTCTAATGCTGTTACAACAGTTTAACTGTAGTTATAACTGACTTCCTTGCTAGTTCTTACAACAGTTGGACAAAAGGGTATAGAGGTTGAAGAAAATCATAACAAATGCTCTTGCCAGCAAAATTACCAACTAGCAGTAAGGAAGCAAGTATTTGCAGTTCTGTAAAGATGTAAGTCTCAGCTCTTGATAACAAACTCTACAAATCGTAATTTTTTACTTCTGTATTTTATGCAGTCATAAACATTGTAATCTTGACAAACCATGCTGCAACTGAAAAGCTACTCCTTTACAGTAGTCTTAAACCCAAATAAAAGCAAGATAACTTACCTCAACTAATGGTAAACAAAAAGTTCTCATTTCTCAGTGCTGTAAAAGAATTTTGCTAACTAGGGAAAGAGCTACTGTGCGCTAATCAGAAGGGCTTTGTAGCTTTCCTCCCGTTTTGAAAAGAGGATGTGCCATTACCAAGGAAGAAAATTCATATTTCACCGATGACCAAGTAGACCAAATCAGTAGAGCGTCAGGCAGTATTGCTTATTCTGCATGAAGGTTTTGTCATGAATCTGAATTGCTGCAGGGCTTTAATATTTTGCAGTTTTCGTACTTCTTAATTACACTTTGCTCCTAACCGATGGACAGTTTTGATCTATAAGCTGCTATGATTTAGAATGCTTTTGTTTCATTTTATTAAAAAAGCACAAGTTATAATATTTTATCAATTGTAGTTATTACGAAGCACTTCTGCTTCTTAAAGTATGAAACACATGATGTAAGTTGAACATTTGGAATCCCTGGATATTTCCAAGCGTTAGCAGTTGGGCAGGGCGGGGGGAGATGGGATTCCTAAGCTGGATGGAGGGGACTGACTTGCTTTCTGAGGAACCTGAGCCTTGGAGCCCTTGAGCTCCACAGCTAAGCCCCATACTGCAAGTGATTCTAATTTGCTTGTGGCTACAAACTATAGTAGCAGGCAAATTAAAGATAGAACTCTAAAAGGATGAAAATGGCCAAAGACGTGGTATTTATTGCAAGAATTTTTTTAAAAGTACAAGCTAATAGAAAAAAGGGCATTTTTAGGGGATCGATAAAACCAGATATACAAACAAGTGTTCAAAAAAAAAAAAAAACAAAACTGAGAACTGTCCTGGAGGAGCTTGACAACAAAGGAATCTATAAATGGGGAGAAGGAATAATCACCTTTTTATAAGCTTAATTTAAGTTCTTCTATAAATATCTTCAACAGAGCATTTGATTTTTTTAAGCTTTCAATCAGGTACATAACCTGGGAGCAGTATCTCTTTGCTTTTTTGGAGAAGTCCTATCAGTACCTTTGGGAAATAATGATGTTGGTAGCTATATAAGTATTTAGAGGAAGGTCACTAGAAACTGAGAGAAGTATCTAGTGACAGAAAATTCCCAAAACTTCCTGAATTGGTATGGCAGATAACTTGTTGATCCTAAAGACCAAGTATCCTTAATCTCTGCCTTTCTAACTGGAAGTATTTTAAAAATAGTATTAAAATGATGTTCCTTCCCTTAAATGGGTACAGTTCAGCATAGTGTAGCACGTCTGGGATCAGAGGTGGGCGAGGCCTGGGGACTCCACATTGGTGGTATCCTGGACACACACATATTCACTGGTTGGGAGATGAAAGAAGCGAGGGTTCCACTGAGATTATAGGGAAGAGGGTGCTCACCCTTGGTTGCTGATCCTGGGAAGGGGCTGAAGTAAAAATGTTACTTGGTGTAGAGGGCTAGGAAGAGGGCTTTTAAGCCTGATCTTCCCTTGGTCAGAGCCATTCTGTCAGGATCCATAGCACAGAGTCATGGCCCAATGATTCACTGGCTGAGATGGGGCCAACAGGTGAAGGTGGTGGGGAAACATCATCTTCATGGCTGCTTTAGCCAGTGCGGGAACCAGACAGAGGAAGTACTCCAGCTGGGAGATGAGCAAGCAATGCAGCACAGCAAAAAGCCTGATGAGCGTGATAATTTACCTCTGGCGCAGGCCAAAGCCAACCAGCACTGACTGCTTCCATCGTGCTGGTGCTAGCACATGCTGGGGGATGCAGGTGATGTCCAGACAAGTTCAAGCTGAAGACAAAGCTGAAGCTCAAGTTCAAGCAAGCTTGGTGCAGGGCGGCTACCTGCAGGGCCCCATGGAGGAAGGCGGAGGGTGCCAGGGAGAAGGCTGCTAGCAAGGCAGCAATGCAGGCACAGGGCCCACCAGGCCCCAGGGCAGCCTCATTCCAGGAAAATAATGGCATTCCTCCGAAAAGGAGGGAGAGCGGGACATATCTGAGGTGGGAGTGGGGATTGGAGGGGGTTGGGAGAGTGACATGACATTTCCTTGTTGGAGCCAGGAACTACATGCAAAACTGAAGAAAATGGCCGGTGGAGAGGGAGAGCAGCCTCCATGCTGGCCCCGGCGCAGAGCCCACGCTGCTGGAGGTTACGTGGGGTGAGGCGTCTAGGCTGGGACCTACAGGAGCTGTCACCCTGGCACCACACGCTGCAAGAACTGGAGCGAGAGCCAGCGGCCTTGCTCTGAGGAGTGGTGCTGGGCTCTCCACCGCTTGCTGCAGCAGTGCCAGTAGTAAGGGGGGGAGGGCTGGCTTGATAAGCGGTGAACACCCATCAGAATATTCAAAAGATTAGGTACAGAATGCGATGCATGTTTCCTTATTTACTTTGAGAAGCCATAAAAACATACTGGAAGGATGGAAGAAGAGAAAAGGTAGTGAAAGCATAGTGAGAAGAGCAGTGAGGGCTCAGCTTCCAGCTTCACTATTTGGGCAGCAGAGACAGGGTTTTACAGGCCGCTGCCACCTTCCCGTTGCCATGGGCCTTGTTAAAGCATTGAAATGCAACTGCTGCTGCCCCGTGCCTGGGAAATGGCAGCGCATTGCATATACACAGCAGTTGGGACACACTTGCGGAGGGTGGAGGTGGGATGGAAATGGGTTTGTCATCAGAGCCCACTGCCTCCCTCCAGTCCTGCCCCTGAGCTCATGAAGGGCCACGGTTCGTCTCTCGCTGAAGGCAGCATGATCCAGTTCCTGGCAGGATGAAGCACCACTTTCAAATTATGGATCCCACAATTCGTTTCTGGTAGGAGCTATTTTCAGGCCTGGTTTACATGTGTGCTGTTGCCTAGGATATAGGGACTGACACATGGTTTGGGACTGAAGCTGGTGAAAAGGGAGACCAAGCCAGAATGCACATAGTGGAGAGCAATTTAAAAGTAGCAAAGCCCAGGCAATGGTCAATTGATGGGCTAATGGTTAAACAAATGGGCTAAAGCACTAATTCCGTTAATTCATGGAGCTGGGAGATACTTGAAAGAATCCCACCTGAAGCCAACGCATACAACCCAGCCACTGCCAGAGTCCATGGGAACACTGGAATGTGGTATGGCTGTACCATAGGCAGGGACACCTTCCACTAGACCAGGTTGCTCATAGCTCCAAGCAGCCTGGCCTTGAACTCTTCCAGGGATGGGGCAGCCACATCTTCTCTGGGCAACTTGTTCCCGTGCCTCACCACCCTCATGTCCAGTGACATGTGACTGGGCCTTTATATCAGCCTTTTGGGCACAGAGAAAGATGAACAGGAATAAAGAACATTTTCAGCCCTTTCCTCCTCTGCACTTTCAGCACCAAGCCAGTGGGAAACGGAGTAGTCCTTTGAGGAAACTGACTTTCCTTGTAGCAGTGGTCAGTCATCTTTAGCTTTCAATGCCACACACAAAGTGCAACGTGCAGTTCATGTCCTGGCTGCTGCTGGAGTTTTAATCTGTTTAATTATAATATGTGGAAATTTTAGGGGTTCCGGACATCATTGCCAGTGGGCTGTCCCACAGGCTGGCTGACCTGTGCAGCAGTAACTCAAAGGACTGTCCCAGCGTGTGGAGGACGCTGAGGGACGGGCAATGGGTGCAAATAGGTTTGGCTCACCTCCTGTCTGCAGGCATGTTTCAGGTGGGCACGAAAATTGTCTATTTAAGAACCAAAGTGGACCTCAGATAGGAGTGAATTTTGGCTAGTGGAGGGATAGCTTCATTTGGGCTGTGAAAAAACCCAGGGAAAATAACTAACAGCCAGTCACAGTTGCCACAGGGTGGTGGTTTTTTTTTTGGGGGGGGGGGGGAAGTGTGGAGAGGTTTTTTGAGGATAGTAGCACTGGGCAGGGGGTCCAGCACAATGCGAGAAGAGCATCTGCTGCAGTTGGGTTCCGGTAGTCCAACGCTGCCTTGAAAGGCAAATGTCTTCATAGCTGAAGGCCTGGAAATGTATTCTAGGGGCTCCAGAGCTACTAGCAGGCTCAAGGCAGACTTACAGCTCTGTATTTATGTGGAGGTCCTTGTCTTGCTCGTGAGATGCCAGTGTTATCTCTGCCAGTGTTATCTCTGGATTAAATGATTAAGTGCTAATGAATTGGGGACATATTCATTGCAGACAGGGCCGCTCTGCCAGCTCCTGTGTTGGGCATCAGAGGAAGGAGAAGCAAGGGGGAGCTGGCTCCGCTGGGCAGTGGAGAGCAAATTACGTCCACCCTGCCACAGCACAGTGGCTGCTGTGCCCCCATTGCATAAGAGTCTTTCAGTAGCACAACAGTTTGAGGAGGACCCAGGACAGGGCTGGGTGCAAACCCACATCCCCAGGGTCTAGATCAACCTGGGGAGACGAATCAGCAGGAGGTGCAAGATATGTTGGAGGGGGTTTAAGGCTGTTGCTCTTCAACAGGCTCTGCCCAGCCTTTTATCTGCTTATGCTTCCCAGGCTGATGCAACCCTGAAAGCACTGTCAGAGCACACGGGAAGGTGAGTTTTTAGGTGGCAAAGTGATCATAGTTACGCTTGAGGAGGCAGAAGTGCCTGGACAGCTTAGGGATGCTGACATGCAGTCATCAGATAAGGGTGTGGATACCTGATACCTGGTTGGCAGATTTAAAACTAAAACCCAAACTGGTTTCAGTGACAGATTCACTGAACATAATGTTACTGAGAAATGACAGTGTGGGATCAGCCCCATGGTTCCCCAAGGGGGTGCCATCCCAAGCACTCAAGCGGCATGATGCTGTGTTTTGCAGTAAAATACTATACTCCGGCCAAGAACTCATGTTAGGAGAAAAAAGACCCTGGCTCCACATGGGTTAGGTTTCCTTCATCATTATCCACCACAGCACTCAAATGCAACATGAGATTTTGGTATTCCTAAACATGGATGAAGGAAAATGTTGTGTCTGAGTGTACTGAACCGTGTTTGTAACCATGTAGCTATAAGTAAAGTGCCAGCCTGACATTTAAATCCTACTTCAGCAGCTTTCAGCTTTTATCTGTGTGCCCCAGTCAGACATTCTACAGGGTTCTCTCTGAGATAGATACAGCAGAAAATATTTCACCTAAAAAAAAGAAAAATTAACAAGGGGAGAAATCACTGTTTTTATGACAAGTGTCTTAAAGGTGCAAATACACAATTTTTTAAAGGTAGGAACTAAGAAGAAAAGGAGCAAAGCCTAGCAGGGCAAAAGTCTGGGCAGGCAAAGTATCATTTGAACAAGTGTTCAGTGATCCATCCTCAGTTCTGGTTAACAGAGAAACAATATGCGTGTCAGTAGCTGATGATACCTTTCAAAAGCCACTCCTTTGGCAGCTACAAACTGAAAAGCAAAGGTGGAATGAATTTTCAGCACCAAACAAAACGAGTTGGCAATTACCACACGTGCAACTTCAGCTCCTAATTTTCAATACTGGTACACAGTGCTGTTTACAGAGCTTGATGGAGCCTTTAGTAATTATTGCTGTGTTATGAAGAGTATCATGGACAATGCTGTCTTATGGCTTATTTACACAACTACAAGATGGAAGAACATAAGACAGTATATGAATGAAGTGCTGCTGTGTTTGAATAGGTATTTGATTGCCCCATGCATGCCAGGAGCTGGCTATTTCAGCGCTGTCTCGTGTTTCTTCAGCCTGCTAGTCCCACTGGCCCCTACTGGGAAAGAGCCCAGGGGCCTGCTAGCATAACCTGTGGCTTCCTCCCCTCTGGGCTGTAGCCACGAAATGTTTTGGGTGTGATGCTGGACAATACTAAACTGTGCATTAATGTGGAGACTGTTAGAAAAGTCAGTTTGGCCTTAAGCATGAAAATATTCCCAGCCCCTGATCTTGAGCAAAGGCCAGCCCCCTCCCCACCACCCATCTCTTCTTTCTCAGCAGTTTACCCTGGAGGAGGTTGGAGGCAGTAGGAGCAGCGGCAGCAGAGTTGCTGGCTGCTGAGGAGGATGCTGGGGCCACTCAGCACCTCCTCCCCTCACTGCTCACCACCAGCCAGGTCAATGAGTGCTGCCAGCCAAATGGGGAACATGGAGACCCGCGAGGGAAAACACTGAGTTCTGCTGGAAAAGGGTCTTGGGAAGGGGTAAGGAGATTTGTTCTGGCAGATTTTGGTACCTGGAGGGAGGATAGAGAGGTGGAGCATCTTGCTTCTCCTTTTCCTTTCCTTCCTGCCAGCAATTACCCACATTTAGCATTTCTGCCTTCAGAGTGAACCCCCGGTGAGCTTCAGGGGCAGTGGGTACAGGGCAGCAGTGCATGTATGAGTTAAAAAAGCAAGTTTTTTCTGTGGCTGGGGAGAAGGGAAGTGCATTTCTTCTCATTTTCCAGAAGCTGGATGGTGTGTCTGCTTCCAAAAACTTGAAAACACAGGGAAAAAAAATCTTACACAGAAAGGAAGAGCTGCTCATTGCTCTGTGTCTTTTTTTTTGCACCTCCTTCTTCCTCCAGTTACTTTGGCAAGCTATCAATCTGCCATAAAAGAAGCCCTCTTTCTCTCTATTCTAGCATATCTTTTTGCTTCTCAAATGTCTTGTACTCGTTATGTGCTCATTTTGGCGCTTTTTAGTGGTCGTGCTCATCTGTCATCAAAATACATCACCTTCTCTTAACATTTAGCTCCATGCTGTCACTGCTCAGCATCCCTAGTGGAGCCTTTCTGTGCATTGACACACTCCTTGTGTCTCAGCCACGCTCATCAACTTCTATCAGTGTATTTAATGCTCAAACGGCAATGAGAATTTGGGAACAGGTTGGTGTTAGGAGAAACTTCCAGGCCAGAGGATATGATAAAGCAATTAGCTCAGTGCCCAATGCTGTACTGACAATGGTGAATACACTGGGACACAAGAAAAAGTGTTCTTCCAAAAATAGGCATTTATTTGTCTTGTTGCAAGGTGACTCATTTGCTTGGGCTGTCTGAGAAAGCATTAGGTGTCTCAAAGTTTTAAAAACTGTGAAAGCTTAATGTCCCTCCAACGCTCCTCCACCTTAGTTGCCATTACTGAAATGCTGTTTTAAATGTTGTTTTAACTTGAATTACTCTGTGATCCTTTATTTGGTTTTCTCACGTTTGCCTCTTGCCATGCTAAAATGCTATGACCAGAGTCGTTGCCTGCCTGATGCACAGGTCACATCTTTCCTTCCCCTGCCTCTACCACTTACCATCCAAGTTACTGACCTGAAAATCTATATGCTTCATCCTCACTTCTTCAGCTGGATCTGTATGGTCTTTCTGCACACATGCACACAGTTGTGTTTCCCCCTCTCTGCTACAGCCTGCACATGTACACCCATAAGAGGCTGCTGCCCCCATGCCATGCTGGCTGGGCTTCGTGCCCCTTGCACCAAGTTCCCCTGCCCGGGATGTCCACCCCACATCAGAGAGCATCTTGCTCCTCTTGCTGATCATCTCTGGGTGCTCCCGACCTGCTCCCCTAGGTCTTGGCTTGGTTTTAGGTGACTTCATGTGGCAAATCTTTCAATTTAATGATGTGCAGTTAATGTGTGGAGATGGACTCCGAGTTCAGCAGGCACAGGGGCATCTCCTGCTTCCAGGGGGCTTGGGAAAGGGCCATGGGACAGGAGCTGTGCTGGAGGGGATGTTATTTTATTACGGCCTGTTCCCCTGAGGCCTGTAGTGGTTATCAGGCTCAGGCCAGCAGGGAAAGGAAATTGTGATCCAATTAATAGGAAGTGGACTACAAAGACTTGCATTTGCATTTTTTGCAATGAAACCTCTTTCACAGTTTCTGCCTTCCCTAAAGTATTTGCTGTATCTGTTTGGATGGCAAGTTCCCCCCAGCAGAGTTTTTCTCGTCTGGGTTGGGGCAGCACTGGCAGAAGCACAGCACCTCATGCCACAAGGTCCTCTGCCCCACCATGTTCCCTTAATTAAATTGGAATTGGAGGACCCAGTGGTTGGGTGATAAAAACTTTTCCCTAATTTTTCATTTCATGAGCTGCTTTTGTTTCCTCTGGTGCACCCAGAGAAAGCTTTTCCCCTGGTGCCTCTTCAACTGCACTGACTTCTAGGGAATGGTTTCTCTTTCCTCTTCCAAGCTGCCAAAGCAGCCCCGGTTATCATAGCCTTTCAGTACTTAAAAGAGGCCTATGAAAAGATGGGGAGAGACTTGTTAGCAGGGCCTGTTGTGATAGGATGAGGGGTAATGATTTTAAACTAAAAGAGGGGAGATTCAGGCTGGACATGAGGAAAAAATTCTTTACAATGAGGGTGGTAAAATACTGGCACAGGTTGCACAGAGAGGTGGTGAATGCGCCATCCCTGGAGACATTCAAGGCCGGGCTGGATGTGGTTCTGGGCAACCTGATCTAGTCGAACATGTCCCTACTCATTGCAGGGGCGTTGGACTAGATGAGCTTTGAAGGTCCCTTCCAACCCAAACTATTGTATTTGATGATAGAATCATAGATTCCATGATTCTATGAGAGATCCTCTGCAGCCAGGCCCCTGGGGGACAGCAGCCACCTGGCAGCTAGTGCCAACAGCAGCGGGGACATCCCCTGGGAGCAAACAGGGTGATGGCTACACTTCATCTCAGGGTGGGGAAAGGAGTTCTCTCCACCTGCTTGCCACCAGGTAGAGCTGGGGGAGCACCACTGCGTGTTTCAGTTCAGAAAACACAAAGGTCTCAATTTCTGGAGTGAGTAATTGGCCCTTAGCTAGGAGGCTGGGGCCTCTACGGTCATCCTGCAGAAATGACTTAGCCTCAATAAACATGAGGAGAATGGTTAGAAAGAAAAACAGCCTTACAACCAGAGATGAAGCTGTTTTGGGTAAGATGTCAAGAAAGCACAATCATGGTAGCTAATCTCTCAAAAAAAAGAAACTAGAAGGGCAGGAGGAGACAGGAGGAGACACAGGTTCCAGAGCTACCAGGTTTCACCTGAGAGGAAAGCAAGTTCTCTGAGCCTGAGGTTTCCAAACCCTAAAAAGCCATCAAAAACCAGATCAACTCTCTTGGGCCATTTTGAATCCATGACAGGAGAGAAACTTGTATTAATCCATGTACAGACAGTGAAAGCTGTTTCAGATATTGAAATAAAAGGTCTGTCAAGGCTACCTGCCCTCTAGAATTAAACCGGATTCATTTTTGTCTGATGACTTGCTTTTGATTATGATGAAGGTTTATTCTGAATAAGCATTTCCGGGCAGGCAAAGTGGCTAGGCTGGCAAATGAACGCTTTAATGGATCTGGGATCTCAAACCTCCCATGTGCCATTATGCTGTGCTCACTCCCTCCCACTCACAACACTGATGTTAAGATGGCTTCTGGCTTCTCTGGATCAGGATAAGCTTATTTCCTTCAAGTTGGTTTTTTGGTTTGTTTTTTTCCTCCAAAAGGCGATATCAGTGGGAAAGTAGGGTGTTTCCATGAGAAGACAGTGAGTCATACTTATATTGCAATAGCTTTATTCATAAATAGCTTTATTCATAAATATTGCAATAGCTTTATTCATAAATATTGTTAAATTATTCACATCTTTAATTTTATGGACATCACAAAGCTAAAGGCTCCTTTTTCACTGAGAAAGATGTTTCCTTGGTCTTTGGAACTGGGCACCCGGCCATGAGCTAGGATGTCACCCCAGGAGCCCCAGCTCTCATTCGCGGCTGTTCCTGTGACATTTGAAATCCAGTTGGGCTGATACATTGGGCCAGATCTCTGGTGCTGTGTTTGGGGAGGAATGTAAGAAACAAGATGAAGAGGGATCCTTCTCCTGTTGTGTCCTCTCACTACCTCACAACCCCTGAAGCAGGGATTTCCTCCACAGTTGCCTCTCTTCAGGCTCACGACATCTTGCAAGGCTGACCTCCCTCGGGAAAATCCTCCCGTGCCTGTGCCCATCTGGTTATCCCGTTTTCCTCTGTGCTGCACTGAAAACCCAACTCTTTACAGGCTCCCTTGGCAGGCTCTGCTCCTAGTTGTCTCCCCATGATGAGCATCTGCCTTTAACAGAGTCATACGCACCCTGAGCAGGGTTCCTCACTTGCACCCACTGGGTAGTATTTCCATCAGATCCATTATTTGCCAACTTTCCTACAGACCAGCATCAAAGTCCTAGTTGAGGTGAGATGCACGATCCTCCCACTCTCCCTCATGTACAGGCTCCCTACCCTGACAAATGGGGAGGCTGGGGTGGATTTTACCTGGTTTTGCTCTTAACAGATTCACTTAAGCTATTATTCCTATTTCTTCTTTGAGATACTGCCTGTGAATATCATTGCAAAATACTGATTTCTTTGTTTCTTGGGCCTCCTTGCGCTGAGATTGAGTGCTGGCCACAGCAGTTCTTCTGGCAGGCTTCCAGCTTCTGATGTGTTTGAGAAAGGGTTTATTGTCAGCCTCCATGCTGTTAGCAAGTAGCTCCTTGGATTTCTCTTCTGGGGCTGCCTTATTGTAGTCTTGCATCTAATTTGCCTAATTTCTGCATTTGATTTCTACTTTTTGAAGGGTGTCTGTTTGCTTTGAATCACTGTGTTGTGCTGCTGTTTAGCCACCTGGGGTATGTGTGTATATACTTTATTTATTGTCGGTACACATTTAAACTGAACTTCTGATGTGGTGGCTTTACACAGATCCCACTGTTGCAGGGCTCTTCAAGAAAAACTTGGGCAGACATCACAGCAGATCAGGCTTTCCTGTTGTGCTCCATCTATGGCTTAAAAAGCAGTCATGAAGCAGCTCACAGCTGTCCTTGCAACCTGCAGACCTGGCCTCCACAGGCCTCCCTCTGGATGAGTTCACCCATCTGCCATGTAGCATCCATCCCTCCACCCTCGTCTGGCAGCAGAAAGTGATTTAGGGGGCTAGAGGCTCCAGATGAAGCTGGATGTCTCAGAGCAGGAATGGGTGTGCTCACAGATCCGGGTTTGTACTGGGGAAAAGAGGGACTTTGTAGTCACAGCTTTTCCAATAATTCTTAATTTTAGTCTCTGTATACTGTCCTTTATTTCAGTCTGAGTTTCTGTCAAATTTATGAACAACCCTTCTCACAAAGTCCCATGAACACACACGTCCCTGGGGATGACAATCTTTTGAAGACTCTGGTCCAGTTAGAAAAGTTCTGGTGGTTTCCATGGCTTTTGGCCTTTTACACTTCCTCCTTGATTTGCCAGTGCTGAGGGCTTAGACTTTTTATACATATTCATATATATATATCATATATGTCATTTTTTTGGTGGAACTTCAAAGTCATGTTTGTCCTCTCATGTCCCCCATTCAGAAGCTACTCTCTTCTGCCTTCCTTCCCAGGTAACTTTATATTGCTGCATATACAATCCTTCAGTCATCCAAAGGCTGTATTTTCAGAAAGCTCTGCTTGGCTACTAGCTAGGGATGTGTAACCGTAAAGTTCATCACTGCTTGGCCGACCTTTCCCTGCTCTCCCTGCATCCCAACCTTCCCTCTTGTTAAGCAAAATACTGGGTCAGTTTGTAACCCCAATACTACTGTTGGAAAAAAACATCCAACAACTTAACTTTGGAGAGCCTTTCTCAAAGCATGTTGAGAAAGCAAGTCAATAGCTGTTTGCTAGATTTTCTGGTCATTTTGCTCACAGAATTCAACAAATGTCCTTCTCATACAGCTTTCTTCTTTCACACCCTTGAAGACACAAAGAAAAACCCATGTCAATGTTTGTCCCCAGGCAACGGAGCCATTAGATGGAAAGCCCTTGAGCATTGGGCATTACCCCTGGCCTTGCTCAGCAGGTGACTGCTGTGGTCCTTTGGCACTCTGGGAGGTTTAATTCTGCACAGCCTTCACACGGCAAAGACACCCAGTGGAGTCACCCTCTCTGGTGGAAGGGGAAAGGCAGAGCAAGCACTGCCATGAATGGAAACGGGAAGGGATAAATAACTCATTTCCTGAAACCTGGACAACTGTTCCCATCTCTTGGTCACCTGCTGAAGGGATTTCCATTTTGAAAAAACAGTGGTGATGCAGGGACTCTCTTTAGGGATGAGTGAAATAGTGACAAGTGCCCTGGATGGGAAAAAGAGATGTTTAATGCCAGCACTTCCCCCAGCAGCAGCATTCTTCCAGCACCTTTCTCCTCTTCTCCTTCAGCAGTACCTGAACTGTACGCAAATCTGTGCTTTGTTTTGCTAGTAGAAATTGTGCAAACATAAGGACACTTTCTTTTCTCCATCTCCAGCTTGAGGTGGTGAGGAAAAAAATGAGTAAATGTTTACAGCTGCTCCAGCCAAAGCGGAATGAAAACCCAAAGGTGATCTTCTCTCCTGCTCTCTCTGTACCAAGAATACAAACAGAGAGAGGTTTTCATCCCTGTGGAAAGTCTCCAATTATTCCTAATGTCTTAATTATTTTTGAGAGCAAGAAAAAACCCTATTTTAAGGCATCGCTAGAGGTATGAATTTGACAGGCCTTTATCCAAATGAATGTTTAAATTTTGAAAGGAAAATAAATAATCCAGCATGACTGACAAAGTCCTTTTAAAACACAGAATAGGCTGAACTTTACATGTGTCTGTAGGTGTTAGTCTACAAAGCTATCTTTACATGCAATGTAGCAAATGAACTGTGCAAGGCAAGGGCTGTAGCTATATGCATCCTTGCTGAGTAGTACTATGGGATTGTAAAACTTGACAAACTTGTTCCTTTAAAGCTCCATGTCCTCAGGGAAGAGGCTGGTGCGTTCTTGTTCTTCAAACACCTGAAAAGTTTGCTTTAGACTAACTATTGCCATTTATACTCTATGTTCCAAGGAACAGAGCTTGGTCTTTAAAAAACCCACTAATTACAGGCAGTTGATCCCTAACGAAGTGAGGGGCTCAGGCTCAGAATGCTGGTAGAGGTGAAGGAAGCGCAGGTCTGGCTCTCCCTGGAGCTAATCATCCTTCTTCCACTGAGGAAACATTTGCCTGCTCTTTCCCTTCAAACGCTAGGAGAAGGATGGGGATCATGTAGTCAGCCCCATACCACCCTGCTGGTAAAGAGAAGTGATGGGATTTTGATGGCCCTTAGGGCAGGAGTGAGGAGTGCAGCAGCAGCAGGGGTACTTTACAGTGCAGGCAGCATCCTTCAGCTCCAGCTGGAGACCTGTGGAAAAAGGGGACACTTCCTCTCATTGCTCTAGAAAAGCAAAACTGTAAAATGCCACAA
This sequence comes from Strigops habroptila, assembly GCF_004027225.2. Lineage (NCBI taxonomy): Eukaryota > Metazoa > Chordata > Aves > Psittaciformes > Psittacidae > Strigops > Strigops habroptila. The sequence continues at coordinate 34,653,595 of NC_044278.2, read as the reverse complement.
GTAAAACTATGACAGAAACAAAGGTTTTCTTTTTTCCAATGAGAAAATTAGCTTGTGGCTGCTGCCCCTTCTCTTCTGGTGGTCTGTGCACTGATGGGTAACCCCACCGTTTTATTCTCTGGATTCAGCCACCAAACAGCCACCTCTAACCTCTCCTTTCTTAGGAGGTCTTGCCTCCATGAGAGATGTGTGGACCACAGCTTTAAGGGCTGACAGCTCATCACCATAGATGATAGACATAAAAGAGGCAAAAGGGTCTGGGCACCTCAATGTCCACCCCTTGCACAGGAAGGACCTCCAGCAATCTCAGTGCCATCTGCAGCCACACTGCTCTTCCTTCAAGTGTCCCAGTGGTGGAGACCCTATCCATTTCCATGGTATTCTTACTGCAGCCCATCTAGCCCACTACCACATAAGCTCACGTGCAGAACAGCTTATCCCCATCCACTAATTGCTTTTTCTTTAAATTGTTTGAAGATTTTTATCAGGTGTCCTTCCTTAGCTTTCCATTTGTCTTTTCTTCTCTCTTCACTTTTTCTCGACCTCTAGGTCATCCTCACCCTTCCTTTGGGGTCTCTCGTCAGTTGTTCAAGTCTTCCTTCAGGAACAGTGCTAAAAACCCACCAACACCCTCTGGCTGATGCCATCCTCGTGCAGAGGAGAGCAGATGAGTCTGGCCATTTTTTCTAATCCATAAGGAAGAAACTGTGCATGCCTCCCCCAACCGCTGCAATGACCTTGCCATGAGTAGCTGTTTTCATTTAATTTTCCTTTCCTTGAAATTCATGCTTGTTTGTTTTTCATTTCAGGATGGCTACCAAGCTCCTTTCAGCACTGAATTAGAGAAACAGGATACAGTAGCAGCTAGACTCACCTATTAATCAAATTAATGTTCCTTGGTGAACCAATTCAGAATACCATGGTGCTGGCTCTTGTGATTTCATAACATCTTATGACATTCAATATTTTTGTTTAAAATCTACTTTCCAGATTCATGTGATAACGGGAGAAGCTGAGGTTTCACTTAGGAAGAATTAGCAATAAAGTATCTAGAGCACCTGGCTGTAGAGAGTAATTGGCAAATGGGACCCAAGTGCATCCTTGGGTCAGAAAACCAGAAGGCAGATGAAAAGCACCTGCAAACGACTGTTGTTGGCTGAGCCTGCTGGAAAGACACTTGCACAAAATGTTCTTGTCTGGCTGCTCCTGTGGACAGGAGCTGTTGAGTGCTGACCTCCAGTTCTCCAAAGTGTCGTGACGTTTTCTGGGTGGCCCTTTGTGGGAAGCTGGGACTGGTGCAAAGTGGGGCAAGAAATTATCACCCACAAAAGTCATGGAGTGGAAAACCTGGGCCTCCAACCCTGCCGGGACCAGCTGTAGTGGAAGTGTCCCCTGCTAGAAGGCTTTGGGGTGCTCTGTGTGTTACCAGACGCTTTGACTTCACATACCTGTGTGGATTTTCCCAGCAAAACACAGCATGCTCTCTTCCCTTTGGACATGCAGCGGCTGGGAGGTACCAGGAGGTGCCAAAATAGCCCAGACTTAATGGGTACAGACATACCTGCAGTGTTTGGGAGTACAAAGTCACTGCAGAGGCTCTGTCTCGGTGCCATTTCCCCTGTGCATCAGCCATGTTGGAGTAAGAGGGTGGCTGAATGCTGACAAGCGTGCAGAGTGAATAGGCACCCAATGCATTGCTCATGCAAGGGAACCAGTTTTTACCAATTTTCCATTTTCCATAATGAGGACCTGTTTCAGCCAACGCTGCCAGGGTGCTCTCTCTTTGGTGGGAGAAGTGTGTGAAAAATACAATTTAATGCCAGCAATGGCTGCCGTTCCTTCCTGAGGGGCTGTGTGGGGCACGGGGCAGCAGTACAAGCACCATGGACATATGCTAAGGAACTGGCTGAAGATGAGACACAGAGAAGCAGTGAACTATGCTGGGTGAAACTGGGACTGTCATTTCCCATAGGATGCCCACATGCAGCCCACACCCCCTGAGAAATGATACTGTTAAAATATGCCACTAGACAAAATTTAGCAGAAAACAGTTTACAAACCTCTTGCCATGAAAACCTTAAAAATATGTGGGATGTCGGGCAGTAAGAGAAACACCCAATAAACAGCTGGATATAAAAGCAGCTGCAAACTATCCACAAATACAGGAAGTACTGAGGCTGACTGCGAGACTGCTGGAAGACTTCTCTGGCCATCCTTGTCCTGCTGCGGAAATGGTGTGAGTTGTTACCAGGAACCACCTTGCAAAGGCTCACACAAAAGCCGTCGTCAGAAATAACTCAAACATAGAGAGGAAAAAATTGTTCCAGAGTTCTTTTGGGAAGGATTAGGTTTTAAATAATTGCCATTTATAAATTAATCTCACATCCTTTTGGAGCTTGGCCTACTAGCATTTCAAGGCTTGACTGGAGCTGGCAGAGAGGGTGGGCACTGATTCCAGGACCTGACTGCCAAGAAAAAGGAAAATATTAAGAGAAATAATTGGCAGTGAAGAAATAAAAGGCCAGGGAAATACAGGGAAATGAGATTTAGTTTAGGAAAATTATTGTTCTCTGAGCCATGGACTGATTTTATGGCTGGCATATTAGTCACAATCTTATATGTGCCTGGCCTTTGTAATCAATGTCTGAAGAGAAACTGGTGGTGAACACAGCTCCCAACACTCTAACAATTTTTAAATCCATGATTCTGTTATTTTTAATCTTTTTTTTTTTTTTTTTTTAATTCACATCAAAGTCTATCGAAAGCAGTGGGGAGACTCCTCTCAGCTTCAAAAATTTTGAATCAAGCCATGTAAAAATAGACACCACATGCCTCAAGACTTCTGCTGCAGTCTTGCCAACTGAGTCCAAGCAGCATAGTAAGACCATGACTCCTCTGTTTCTTACACCCAGTATTTTAGGATCATAAGTTCTTGGGGCACAGCTGAAACCTGTGTGACACCTCTCAGTCCTTCTGCCCAGTGCTGGATTAGACCTGAGAGATCTGGGCTTGCTCCTGCCGTTCTCCAAGGTGCTGAGCACTTGCATCCTCTCTGCGTTTCTCTAGGCTGGTTTGTTAGCAGAGAGATGCTCTACTGCCGAGGAGATATTATGCACAGAACCGTACAGTAAATGAATAGCTTATTTCCAAAAGGAAAATGTGCATGGTGGAGAAGAAAATGCCCAGGACACATGGGAGAGCAGTGAAACCAGAGTGGAGCTCTGTTGCAAGAGCTGCTCCACCTTCCAGTGCAAGTCAAGCCACTGCTAAACCAGAGAGCACTGAATCAGAGGACAGCCTGAGTCATGGAGCAGCTGCAAAGACATCTCTGCAGACACATGGGTTGCAAATCACCTCTGCTGGGGCATGAGTGGAACAGGGCAGTTCTTCATCTTAGTGTTTTCTGGGCATTTTGTAGCATGCATTTTTAGTTAATGACTGCATGAAGAAGGCTGCCCTTGGGCACTGAAAGGGTGCTGTCAACTCGCAGCCCAGGGTGGGCAACACCACACCACTGACCTTAGTGAGAGTGGTGGTGAAGCAGGAGCTCTCCAGCCCCACACAAGGCAGCCAGCAGCCAGCACCGTGGGGGGAACTCTTTGGAGAGGAAGGGAGCCAGGGCTAGCACCCAGTTAGCAGGTAAAATCACAGACCAAGATTGGAGATGCAGACAGATTCAAGAAAAACTGTTGAAAACAGATTGTTAAGACAGCCTTATGGATCTCTGCAAAGGACATGTTTTTCTTACTGGAAGAGAGCCATGATGTAGAAATAGATTGGTATCAAGAAAGAGGACGGCAGCCATAGCTTAGGCTGTATATTTAAACATTTTTGCTGTCGGACCATCTGGGCCTGGAGCTAAATTTACCTACAAATTATTTTCAATGTTTCTACTTCTTGAGAGGTGAAAGGTGCTCTCGATACTTTATGCCAGAAGGAAAAGCAAAATAAATGTCCTGGGTCAGATTTTCTCGGCGTCAGAACTGGATATGGTTTTGGATGCCCAGTGTGTCTGCAACACCTGCCTTGAACACCAGGCTGGGTGCTCAGTGTGCAGAGAGCCCCTCCACAACCAACACAAAATCTTGACTTGCATTCCTGCTCCAGTAACTCCATACAACAATTAGCAAAGCAAATCCACTCACATATTTTTTCTGCTTTTATGCTGTTACCAATTTCTTTTTAGCCAGAGTGTTTCCATGATGAAAATATGTGGGATCCAGAAAGTCTAGTTTCTGACTCAGCTCAGCCACATTTGCTTGGTGACTCCTGTGCACCTGGATCCCAGAAGAAAGCCCCAAACCCAGGTGAGGTTTAGCAGTCCCCTAAATATCAGGGAAGGTTTGGTGTGATCCTCTGACATCCCACAGAGAGAACACGGGACAGAGACACAGATGCTGGGTAAGAAAGTTGTGGTTTGCAACTCTGCAACTTTTGCAACCTTTGCCTACAAAATGAGGCACCTGCGCCTAGCCCTGGGTTGGCCACTGCTATGAAAAAAGAGTCCATCACTCCAAATTTTAGGTGCCTGAGTCACTCCTTCAGGGACTGCCTTACTGATTCCTCCTTTGAAAGGCAAATGGATGAGGTTGGCTGCATCTCTTGCTGGCCAGGACTTAGACTTCCCCAGCTCTTGGGGGGTGCCCCAGCACCTACAGTGGAGTATTGAGTGTTCAGCAAATTTCATTAGGCTCAGGATAAACTCACCTTTCATCCTTTGCCTGTGTTATTTCTCCTCTTAAGGTAATTTTCCTGTTTGAATGGGTTTGAGCAAATGATTCCTCCAGTTTTCTTTAGGGAGAAAAATGTGAAGTATCTGCTGGACAATCACATCCCAGAATTGTTTCTGGGTTGTTTTTTTTCTGATCTTAAACCAAAAATGTTTATTAGTCTCCAGTTACTGAAATTACTGCCCATCAACACGGGAAAGACTAAAAGTAATTATATTTGGGGATTAGAGAAATTAAGTTTCAAGAGACATGGGACCTTTCAGCTTTCTAATGCTGCTGGTTGCATCTTTCTGCTCTGTGTGCCATAAAAGTAATATAATTTAAATATTTTATAAAAGTGATTTGTGATGGGTGATGGTACAGAACTGATCCAGTGGTTCAGTTTATCTATGACTTTCAGGGCATTAAAAATCCCCACAAGGAAAGTCTTAAATGCTTCCATCCATCCTACATTATGTATATATCATCTCAATCAGAAAGACTTTCTTGGTAATAAAGCTCCTCTATCTAGTTAGTTGTGAGCATGCTGCCTTCAGAAGGTTTCTTTTTAATGAATCGCATGGAAAACTCTTCCAAGGCCAAAATATGTGAATGAGATTTATTAATCCTGTAGCCTCTGTCACTCACGATAATGCTAGTAATCCATAAGCCTCACATCATGTTTAACATTCCATGTAACAAATGCATCTCTGGGAGATGAACAATAAATCCCATGTGCACTCTGCTTCCTTCTCCTCTGCCTTCATGAGGAAGTCCCAGATTTGGTGTAGCTCTTGCCTGCTACGCTGGTTCCTTCTTGCTTCCCGCACTGGCAGGGGGCTGACACTGCCCCAGTCCGTCCCAGGGGACTCCTCCAAAGTCATCAGTATTTGTCACTGTATTTGCAGTCAGGATAGCGGTAGGCAAAACGGGAATCGCAGGACCGCAGAGGTTTCAGGAGCTCTGCCAGCTTTGCAACCGCCCCATTGACACCCTGGTCATCAGCAAGGCCGTCGGCGCAGTGCTGCAGGAAGCTGTCTATCTTCTCCTGCACAGGTTGTAGGAATTTTCCCTTCAGGAGCTTAGGCAAAAGCTCTTGGCACACCATGACGAGGCTGTGCTTCTCTCCGATTGAGTTACAGGACACAAATGCAGACTGGCAGTCCACAGTCAAACAGCTAAATATATCTTTATATTCTTGTTGGCCGTCAATCAGCTGGCTTCCTATTAGAGAAAATTAAAGCAGCTGTTAGAAACACAGTAGCAAAATCGCATATGTCTGTACCTCTGTATTAACATGGGGTTTGTTACTATTTGAAGGATACAGCTATCTTTCACCACGAAGTACTCTGAGCTGTAGCTCTATGTGGGCCAATTTCCTAACTCCTGAAATATGTATATTTTTGTGAATGATGGAGCTCTGCAGAACTGCCTGACAGAAGATTTGGAGTCTGTCAAGTCAAACTGATGCAGAAAAAATGAGAACTGGAGTACTAACCTAAAAAGTGGAGTTCCTACCAAAAATTAGCCAAACCCACAATTTTTGCATGTTACCCAAAATCATTAAATTGCAACAACAGCTCATCTAGCTGGAGTCAAGTTAACAGTAATAGCTGCTGGGATGAGAAAAAGAAACCCGGTGGAAAATTCTCTGACAGCTGCTTCTGAATATTTGAGATCTGCTCAGCTGAATGTGTGAGCTGAGCAAAAGCCTTTTGAAAATTTGAACATTCAGAATGAATTATTGGAGGAATAGTCTTTGACTAGCTCTACTTTAAGGAGTAGACAAATGTTACCTGTGAAAAGCGAATAGTGACCCTTGATTTTATATAAAAATGACAAAGGGGGGATTTTGTTGTTATAATAATAATTACTATAATTCATAGTTAATGTGATAAATACACCTAAAAAGAGTCTCATGGGCTTGTTCAGCCCGGAGAAGAGAAGGCTCCACAGAGACCTTATAACAGTCTTCCAATACCTAAAAGGGGCCTGCAAGAAATCTGGAAAGGGACTTTTTACAAAGGCATGTAGCAATAAGACAATGGGGAATAGCTTTCAGATGAAAGACGGTACATTTAGATTAGATATTCGGAAAAAATTCTTCCCTGTGAGGGTGGTAAGGCGCTGGCACAGGTTGCCCAGAGAAGCTGTGGCTGCCCCATCCCTGGCAGTGTTCAAGGCCAGGTTGGTTGGGCTTTGAGCAACCTGGTCTAGTGAAAGGTGTCCCTGCCCATGGCAGGGGGGTTGGAACTAGATGATCTTTAAGGTCTTTTCCGACCTGAACTATTCTATGATTTGACCCAATACTTAAAACAAATGAAGTTATCAGATTTCTACTTGCAAATACTGACATCTGTGTGGCAAAAGTTTTAGAAGAGGTGATTTAGGAGGACTTCAAATGAGAGCCTTGAGCGCTGTGCATGCTGAATCCTGATGCCAGTGCAGAGGTGGCCGGGCAGGACGAAAGGGCCCATGGTTGGTCACCAAACCACTGACTGCACAAACAAATTGCCTGTCACCTTCCTGACTCAGAGCCAGGATGGCAGGAGCTGCTGATGCTTTTGCTGTCAGAAAATCTCCCCGTGAACTTTTCATTATTTAATTTAGCAAGTGATGTTTGGCTGATGAAAAAAAACAATCAGCAGCAGAGCCGAGTGTAGCAGGTGAAAGATTTGTTTCCCTTGCCTCACTAAGCCCTCCCATGACAGACGGAGCCTGCTGAGTACCTTCCTCCTTGTCGATGATCCCCAGCGTGCTGGCATCGCGGATGAACAGATGCCCGTTGCTAAACACGCCGAAGGTGCCAGCGTCCACGTGGGTGAAGTAGAAGAAATAGTTGAGGTCGTTGGTGCCCATGGAGCGGAGGACAGCAAGGAGCTGGAGGGCCAGGTCAGCGGCCACCTCCGGGGCTGCGCCATAGAAGTCGCGCAGGGGCCGGGTGCTGGCACTGACCACCAGCCGCCCGCAGGATCCCAGGTACCGCGGGAACGGCCATCCCTCCACGTCGGGAAAGATCTGCCAGGAAGAGCAGGAACATGGGGATTTCCCCTCTGGTCTCTGTACAATTCCCATGAACCCACGTCCCTCCCAGACAACTTTCAACTGCCCTTCAAGCAGCAGTGCCAATGTCATGGTTTGCTTTCTAAATCAGCCCACAACCCTTGCCCACCTCAGCCTGCCCCAGCAGCCCAAGAATGCACTGCGCCATCCTGGAGTAGCTATGCTGCTTTTTTTGCTCCTTTTTTTTCCCCTTTTTTTAATTCAGGAAGAAGAACCTGATACTTCAAGAATTATTTCATGAAGGAGACTAACCAAAAGTCCAAGATAATAATAGATTTCAAATTAATGAAAGAGCTAATTTTAGGTGTCTTTATGCAGCCTTTGATGGGTTCCTCATGAGCACTGCATAGCTGAAGTCACAGCTTGGAGGTGAGATGGGGCTAAAGCAGTTTTTGCTAATTTGTAAGAACTGCCTGGCTGTTTTGTAAGAGACTTTGCAGTCTCAGGGACAGAAGTGCTGGGTGTTTGCTATGGTGGGGACACCTGGGCTGGGCTTCTTGCATTGCTGCTGCTTGTGCTAGCAGGTAGAAACCAAACTGCATGACTATTGAGCCATGCCAACACAAAGCTTTCTACCTTTAACTTGTCTATCTCCCCAGCTTCCCAGAACCATTCTCCCTCCCTAGGACTGGGCAGAGCCATGTACACTGCTTTGGGTAGCAGTGGCCTTCGGCAGGAGATAGATGCTACTGCTGCCTCTTTTTTTTGAGGAATCTCAAATGGCTTCAAGAAACAGCAATGAGGGCTAAAGGTGGGGTGGTGGTGAGCAAAAGTGAGCATGCTGTCTTGGACACACACGTAAAGAAAGAAAGGAGCCACATGCCAGGCATGCCAGCAGTGGATCAGGCAAGGGGTGTGAGGCATCCCAGCTATCTACCTTAAAACTGAGAGCTCAGTTGTATTTGGGATTCCACCAAACACCTCTGCAAAGCTGCGCTTTGCCATGGAGCTAGTTACCAGCAGCATTCAAATGGAAAAAACAGCACTGGCACATGGAGCCTGGAAAATCAGTGCTTCCCAAGTCAATATTCAACCTCAGCGCTGCATCTTGGTCCTCCCACACTAAACCATGCTCTTTCTTTTTTATAAACAGGCTGTGATTTTAAATAATACATTAGCGATGCAAACACAACACTTTGAAGTGTCAGAGACATGTAAAACCCTGGCTTTCACAATGCGCTAGGGCAACAACCTGTCTGAGTTCTGATTTATTTAAGGGGCTGGACATTCATATCTCTCCACAACTTCACTGGGTGATGCAAGGAGCACCACAGGAGCCTGCCTGGCTTCAGACATCCAACCCCATAGAAGAAACATGCTTTATGAAGGTTAGGGAGCTTGCCAAAGGCCAGGGCTGGCACTCTTCTGCGGCCTGGCGCATATCTCATGCGACAGTTCACTTGCAATGGGTTGCAGGTGGCGTTTCAAGACAGTGTAGATGGTACATACCTGTAACAAGATGGGGTGTGAATTCACTGACAGGGTGTACAACAGGCGCAGCTTGTCCCGGTCAGTGAGGTGGTCCATGTAGATGCTGCCAGCGTCTGGCACCTCAGCATAGCGCCGCACTATCCTGTCCAGGAGACGCTGGGATGGACAGCGCAGCATTGGGCTAGACAGGCCCTGGTGAGAGGCAAAAACATGATACAGAAAGATGTTTATTTTCCAACATCTTTGGAAACATTTTCCAACACCTGAGATTTCACAATATGACACTCCCTGGTTCATGCTGGGGGTACGAGCACTTCTGTGCTCTGCCCACTGCACTTCTTCCCAGCCCTGCCATCCCAGCTTGCTGGTGGAGGCCTCCGCCAGTGATTAAGCCGGTGAGTCACTTCCCTCCTTAAATAATGTCTTCGGATCTCTTCAATATTTGCTTAACCTGTGAGCAGCTTTCTTGGAAATATTATTTGCTAAGGTCAGTAAACATGCTTTAAAAGAGTAAATAAACACTGTATGTGGGTAGAAGCAGAGGATATATTCTCTCTCTGATAAACTTGTGCATTAACTATTAAAATAAAATGTGAATAGCCTGTGCATATATTTTTTAAATGCCAGCAACAAATAAAGAGTTGTTGGGTGAATGGAGTCAACCATCACTCTATTCCACCTTTCAGACTTGGAGGTTTGGCTTGTAAATTGCACAAGCAATCTAAGGCTGGAGTAAATCCTATAGAGATTTATATCTTCATAGTCAAAAAAGACTTTTTTTTGAGGACAGTCTTCCTTAATAGCCAAGGAAAGCAAACATAAGGAGAGTTGCCCATAGGGGCACAGAAACGCTGCCCTGCCATGCCTCTGCTGGGGAAGGGAATCAGGTTTTTGCTGAGCCTTTTTCTTCCAAATGATCCCAGCAGCCAATTTTACTCTTTCTGGTTTTCTTTATAATTTGATGGCTGGGAGACATGTTTCAGAGGAAAGGGCATTGGAGCTCACAATGCTCCCTGCCATTCTTCATGCTGAGAGCTAAGATTTGACTCAGGATCTCCCCAAGTCATTTGGTAACTCTGAGGTAGGTCTCTCTCAGCCCTTCCAGTGCGAGCTGTTCATCTGGCATAAAACATTTAATTATCCAGCCACGACAAAGAAATGAAGAAACAAGGAAAGGAGGAGCGTGCTGCTCTCCCTGTTGGAGGTGGAAAAAGGGCACTGGACCTCCCATGTCCCCTCCTCTGCCTCCCTGCTGGCCTTGGTGAGGCCCCAACCGCTCCCTCCTTGGCCATCGGTTGCACGAAACAAGCCCTGAATGCCAACAGCTGGTCAAAACTACTTGAGAAACTCAAACCCAACTGGAACGTTGTTTTGCAACAACTGAAGAACCATTACTTCCCCCCCAAGAAAATAAAACATTTGTCAAAAATAATTCTCCTCAGTTCTATTTACAAGCCTTCCTACACTCCTCTCCTCTCATGTAGGCTGATCAAGGAAATATTTTTTCAGTAATGGTCTAAAACCATGGAAGGAGCAGGGGGAAGGGATGGTTATGGATTTCTGTCTCGCAGCACTTGCAGGCACGTTGTGGCTGACTCTGTCACTTTCCCTTCGGAGGAGAAGTGAGAAAAAATGAGCAGAACAGAACTGTGTTAAATAAGATATAAACGGTGGAGAAAGTCTCTTGCAGCTCAGTGTGTATGCAAATATTTGCAGCCAAAGTTAGAAAGCCTTGCTGCCTCCAGGAGTTCGCAATGCAAAGCTGAAACCCTTAAGAGTATATAGTAGAAACAGAAATCATGGTGACAAAGAATGCATGAAAGTTGTAATTAGGACTTTTTCCAGGGTCAGAGCTCATCCTCTTAACACAGATGTGGGCATGTGCTGCACATGGTGATCACAGCTGCTCGTTTCCTGAGGAACCGCTTCAGGCATATCAACAGTGGTGTGAGAGCAGAGGAGGAGGGTTAGGTGCTGCCACATTTATATCATGCATTGGTGCAATGCGTGTAAATCCTACAATTTAATGAAGCCCTGATCCACCAGAATTGGACAGAGGGGCCTTTGGATTTTGCTGGAGCTAGTCAACAGGGTAAACTTCAGCACCTGCTTCAGTGTTTCAGTGGAGTGGGGCCTCCCATTCCAGCAAACTGATGGAAATATCCCTACAGCAGAACAGGCGCAAGACTTGTAAAACTATCAGAAAAAAAATGTCAGTGGAAGAAATATTTAAAGAACATATACTTGAAACACTGGAGATACTGATTTGTCTGAGAATATCTTAAGTCCTTTGCAGCATCTCATCATGCCAGAGAATCAGACCTGAAAGCCTCAAATACTGTTTGTGATTGATATGGAATGCTTATTTACTTTGATTAAATACCCACATTTTTGTATCTGATAATGAGTAGCTCCCGCAAAGCCTACCTGCACTCAGATTTTCCTTCCCCTACTGCACAGTATACGACGCATTTTGAACTCCCATGTATGCATATGTATGCGTGTCTAGTGTGGGCACACCCAGAATTCACTCTGATGTAAAGATGGCCTCTGGAAAACAACTTCTCCTCGCTCTGCTTTCTCTTCAGCCAGGCCAAGGAGGATGGCACAGATTAGGAGCACAGCCATCTCCTGCCCCATGTGCTGCACCTGGGTGCAGCTTCACCAAACGACCAGGTTTAGGGTGGGCTCCAGGAGGAAACACTTGGATGCCGGTAGAAGTCAAAGCACCTGCAGCTCAAACAGGGTTTGTTCAGCTCCAAAAGAAAGAAACTAAAGGTGCTCTGTGAAGCTGTGGGGCTTTTCCCCACTCCCAGCAGGTTTACCAAACACATCTCTGATGATGAGGTACCAGGTCAAAGAGATGGCAGGTCTGGGAGGTGGCTCAGAGAGCCCCCTAACACCCATCCTTCCCTAAGAAGGACCAGCTGCCAGATCAGTGAGCTGCTGTGCATGTACTGCAAGCAAAGCGATGCGTACTGGACTCAGAGGCCAAATAAGCATGGTGCAGGCATATCTGCTGAGGGCAGGTGGAAGTCAATAGTTTCAAACAGTAGGTTCTAGAGAGAAGGGCTGAAAATGGCTGGCTTTTCACCTTGGTACTGCTTTCTTCTGTCTAGGCTGTGCTTTGTAGACAGGGTTGTAAATCTGCCCTGTGGGTGATCTGCCCTGGAACTAACCCGTTTTTTTGTTGTTCTTCCCCTCCAACAGGAAAAGCATGCCGTGTGGTTTGAGGTAGTGAGCTCCTGGGTGAAGCAGCAGGTGGCTGGAGCTACCATGCAGGCTAAGCCCCAGCTAAATCCTGCTCACGTCTGAGGTGGGCTGGATTTTAACACTGAAGACTTTGCTGTGTCCAATAAAGATTTTCACTGTGGTGGGTGAAATAATCACTGTGGCAGGCAGCTAAGCTGACGGTTGGGTCAGGCAGCGCAGGCAGTGTAAAGTGAAAAAACATTACTTCATGGTCTGTCATTCTGATTCAAGCACATTATGGTTTGTCGTAATTCTCTGCTCTATAAGACAAAATTACCTGAGCCCATTATCTTTCCTCAGTGCTGCTATATGGGAAAAACTGCAGGGAGGGGAGTACACACACCTCTGGCTAAGTGCAGCTTTGTGAAATAGGGTGAGCATTGTGTTAGGCATCAAGAGAGGTGTGTTGTTAACACCTCTGAAAAGAGTGTGTGTGTGTGCACGCATGCGCGCGTAAAGCCAGAAGCACAGTGCTGCAAATACATATTTGGAGTGATGCATGATACCCACAAGAACCCTCACCATGACAGCTCATCGTGGGTTACCAACATGTGTCTGCCCAGCAAACACTGCAGACGGGACGCACTGCTGGGCTTTCAGCTCTGAGGAGGGCAGGTGAGGTGAGCAGAGAGGAAGGGGATCCCTAGCTCTGTGGGGCTGGATGGCTTGGGAGGGTCACCCCACAACCTGTGGTGGCCCCCCCACACTGTACGACTGTAATGTTGTTGCTGCTGTTGCCCCTCAGACCACCGTGAGACCAGCAACCATTTTGCAGCACACATGCCCAATTGCCAACAGTGGTCACTGACAAAATTTGGAAGTGGGAGGCTAGGCCCCAGGGCCTCTGGACCACTATGCTCTTCTCTATATTCAAGCCTGTATGCAGTTAGAAGGAATTTATATCCTGCATTAGGTTGCTCTGCTTGATTTACAAAACCAGAGAACCATGAAAACATGAGCAAAGTAATCCTGAAGCTGGTGTGCACAGGTCTGGGCCTCCCTGTACCCTCCTGTGTCTTTTCCAACTAAACAAACATCAGGGGTTGCTGAGATGTCACAGGGAGTTTGTACCTCAGCACACCTCCCAGAGGCTGGCCCGCCAGCACACTTCAGCAGTGCCCTGGAGCTGGGGTGAGCTCAGCTTCCCATTGCACATGGGGAAATTCAAGCACCCTTGAGAAACTGATAGGTGCAAGGGCAAGGGGCCCCAGCCAGAGTCTCAAGGAACAGTGTGTACGTATGCATATGTGTGTGTATGTGCATGTGTGCGTATGTGCACGCACGTTGGCATGCATATATGATTTCCCGAGGTGAGCAGCTCCAGACAGGAGCCTTCAGCCCCGGAGCCCCAGCTCTCAGCGGCGGGAGCCCTCGCCAGAGCCCCGAGCCCCCGCTGGGCCCTGCCCAGGAGCCGCAGCTCCGCTGCCGCGCGCCGGGACTCACCGGGGGCGGTGCCAGGAGGGAGGCACCGCCCGAGCGGGGAGAACCCGCCCCGGGGAGCGCGGGAGCAGCGCGGGGCGCGGCAGGTGGCGCCGGCAGCGCGGGCGGGCAGCGGGCGGGGCGGGGAGCGCTCGGCTCAGGGCAGGGCCCGCTCCGGGAGCTCTGCTCCGGCTGCCCCGGCGGTGGCGGCGGCGGCACCGGACAGAGCCGAGGGGAGGGGGGGCTGCGGCGCGGAGCTCGGGGTGCACAAAGTGCCTCCGCTGGTCTCTTGGGGCGAGGGTGCGCAATGGGCAGGGCTGCGCTCGGTGCACCTAGTGGAAGTTCTCCTGCAGCAGGGGCTGAGCTGCCGGACGCCGTCAGTAGCTGAAAGGTGTCAGGGAAGCTGAGAGGGGGCTGGACTGCTTGCTCCAGGACCAGACCGTGGAGGGGCCAGAAGTGTCCACGATAGCGCATGCAGAAAAGGAGGAGGGTGTTAATGCAGGAAACTGGGAGTGAGTGACAAAAAAAAAAAAAAAAAAAAATAAAGGAGGAAGAGAACTATTAAAAGCAAGGGACTTCCTCCAAAATGCAACATGACCACCCAGAACTGCTTCACAGTTCTGCAGGGGGCTAACGGGGAAACGCACAGTGCTCCAAATGAACAATCAGCTGATGCACCAGTAAAGAGGGTCACTACTGGTGCCTCCAGGAGAAAGCGGCGGGTAGCAGTAGTAGATGACTCTACTTTGAAAGGCACAGGTGATCAGTCAACAGAGAGCTTGTGGGTCAGGGTCAAAGGGAGAACAGCGATGGGGGACATCACTGTGGGGATCTGTTACAGACTGCCTGTCAAGAGGCCTCTGTGGATGAAGCACTCTATAGACAGATAAGAGCAGCCACACACTAGCAGGCCCTCATCCTCACAGGGGACTTCAACCATCCTGATACCTGTTGGAGGGACGGTACGGCCCAGCACAAGCAATCCAGGAGGTTCCTCGATTCTGTGGAAGACAATTTCCCCTTGCAAGTAATAGAGGAGCCGACAATGAGAGGTGCCATGCTTGACCTCGTGCTCACTAATGGGGGGGGGGGGGCTGGTTGGAAATGTGAAGCTCCAGGGACTCCTTGGCTGTAGCGATCATGAGATGGTCGAGTTCGAGATCCTCAGGACAGTGAGAAGAGCATGCAGCAAGCTCACTGCCCTGGCCTTCAAGAGAGCAGACTTTGGCTTGTTCAGGAACCTGCTTAGTAAGGTTCCGTGAGATAAAGCCCTAGAGGGCAGGGGGCCCAAGACTGCTGGTCGATGTTCAAGGATCACCTGCTCCAAGCTCAGCAGTGTTGCATCCCGTCTAGAAGGAAATGTGGCAGGAGGGCCAGGAGACCTCCATGAATAGATAAGGAGCTGCTGAAGAAACTTTGAGGGGAAAAAAGAAGCTTATAGAAGGTGGAAGTGAGGACAGTTGGCCTGGGAAGAAAACAAGGACGTTGTCTGGGAAGCTAGGGACCAGGTTAGGAAAGCTGAGGCCCAGTTAGAATTAAATCTGGCAAGGGGTGTGAAAGGTAACAGGAAGGGTATATACCTATATACATTTTATAGGTATGTAGCAAACAGAAGACAGACTAGAGATAATGTGGGCCCTCTCCAGAGGGAAATGGGAGAACTGGCTACCCTGGGTTTGGAGAAGGCTGAGGTTCTCAATGACTTGTTTGCCTCAGTTTTCACTGGCAAACACTCTGACCACACTGCCTGAGTCTTGGAAGGCAGATGCAGGGACTGTGAGAATGAAGACCTTGGGCCCACTGTAGGAGAGGATCAGGTTCGAGATCATCTTAAGAACCTGAATGTGCACAAGTCCATGGGACCTGATGAAATCCATCCATCCGTGGGTCCTGAAGGAGCTGGTGAATGAAGTTGCTAAGCCACTGTCCATTATATTTGAAAAACCATGGCAGTCAGGTGAAGTTCGCGATGACAGGAAAAAGGGAAAATAGAAGACCCAGGGAGCTACAGACCAGTCAGTCTCACCTCTGTGCCTGGCAAAATCTTGGAGCAGACTCTCCTGGAAAGTAAGCTAAGGCGCATGAAAAACAACGAGGTGGTTGGTGACAGCCAACATGGCTTCAGTAAGGGGAAATCCTGCCTGCCCAATTTGGTGGCCTTCTGTGATGGGGCTATGGAACTGATGGACAGCAGCACAGCAGTTGATGTCATCTACCTGGACTTGTGCAAAGCATTTGTCACTGTCCTGCATGGCATCCTTTTCTCTAAATTGGAGAGACGTTAATTTGATGGATGGACCACTTGGTGGATAAAGAATTGGCTGGATGGCCCCACGCAAAGAGTTGTGGTCAATGGCTCAATGTCCAATTGGAGACCAATAATGAGTGGTGTCTCTCAGGGATCGGTGTTGGGGCCAATCTTGTTCAACATCTTTGTCGGTGACATGGACAGTGGGATTGAGTGCGCCCTCAGCAAGTTTGCCAATGACACCAAGCTGTGTGGTTCGGTTGATACGCTGGAGGGAAGGGATGCCATCCAGAGGGACCTTGACACGCTTGAGAGGTGGGCCAATGCCAACCTCATGAAGTTCAACCAAGCCAAGTGCACAGTCCTACAGCTGGGTTGGGGCAGTCCCAGGCACAGCTACAGCTTGGGCGGAGAAGAGATTCAGACCAGCCCTGTGGAGAAGGACTTGGGGGTGTTGGTCGATGAGAAACTGAACATGAGCCGGCTTCAGTGTGTGCTCACAGCCCAGAAAGCCAACCGTATCCTGGGCTGCATCAAAAGACGCGTGACCAGCAGGTCGAAGGAGGTGATCCTGCCCCTCTACTCTGCTCTCCTGAGACCCCACTTGGAGTACTGTGTACAGTTTTGGTGTCCTCAACATAAGAAGGACATGGAGCTGTTGGAGCGAGTCCAGAGGAGGGCCACGGGGATGATAAGGGGGCTGGAGCACCTGCCATATGAAGACAGTCTGAGAAAGTTGGGGCTGTTCAGCCTGGAGAAGAGAAGGCTGCGTGGAGACCTCATAGCAGCCTTCCAGTATCTGAAGGGGGCCTACAAGGATGCTGGAGAGGGACTCTTCACTAGCGACTGTGGTGATAGGAGAAGAGGTAATGGGTTCAAACTTAAACAGGGGAAGTTTAGGTTAGATATAAGGAAGAAGTTCTTTACTGTGAGGGCAGGTGAGGCGCTGGAACAGGTTGCCAGAGGAAATTGTGAATGCTCCATCCCTGGAGTTCAAGACCAGGTTGACGGAGTCTTGGGTGACATGGTTTAGCATGTGGTGTCCCTGCCCATGGCAGGGGGATTGGAATTAGATGATCTTAAGGTCCTTTCCAACCCTAAGTATTCTATGATTCTGTTCTATGATATGTGTGCTTTGCAACCCAGCCAGCTCAGCCAGGAGTTCAAAGAGGACGGGGTAGGGAAAACTGTATAGCACATTGAGAGCCTTTTAAGGAGAAGGGTTTGGGCTCAGCTAAAGATTTAACTTTGCAGCAGATCTGAGATAGCACAAGGCCACATTTCTCCATTTACTTTTTCACCCAGCTCAGCAAGTGGAAGTTTTAAGCTCTTGACTCCTTCTCTTTCACATAGTACTGCTGCGGGGGCAGCACAGTTTTGCACAAACATGTGCAAAGCAAGGCTGGAGGGCCTGGCACCCCAGCTTGCCCTCCCTCAGCCGCATGCAGTGCTGCCTTGGAGGGCGGTGGTGGCTAGCAGGCACTTGGGAAGCCACTGACTGCACCATGGGGAGGAGTTGTCTCTGCCCATCGCCCACAAGCTCAAGTGGGTGATGCTCTGAATGGAAGCGCGCAAAACTGTCCCCTCTCCCTGGTGCCTCTCCCAAAGTTACTAGATGAAGTACGGTGCAGTTTTGCTCAAAAAAAGTGTTTCCTGTCTGGTGCCTCCAGGAGGGCACTGGTCTCGGGATGAGCTGCAGTGCAGGACTCTCAGTGTTTCAGGTGAGTCCTCGGTGCAGCTCAAGCACTAGCCCCAGTGCTGCTGCTGTTGCTGCTGCACCATGGGGTCTCCCACTCTCCCTCCTCAGGCATGCTGCTCCGTGGGGTTACAGAAGCAGAAAATCTGAAGCGTAACTTTAGCATTCAGCAAAGCAGGAGGAAGCAGTTCTCTTTCTAGAGGGGGAAAAAAGTCCCTTTCTCACAGCCATTTCTCTCTTGAAAGGGGCAATTCTTTGCCTCTTAGGGTCTTGTTTAGAGTATATCCAGCCTCCACCCTGGCCCCTGACAGTGGTTATCACAGTGCTGTGCTGTTGTTTGACTGGGGTAGGAAAATTCATATGTATTTCGGGAGGGGACTTTTGCTCTCAGATGCAAGCCAGAAGCTGCTAAACACACTTTTCTTTCCCCATGGTTGTCCCCAGCTGCCCGTGGTATCTCTCAGTGCAGGCAGCACTCTCTTCTGGAGCCCGCGTGCTCTCCCACTCCAGCCCTTCCTGCATGTCCGTCTCCTCATGGCTGCCCATATACCTCGTGGCAGCAACCCCCCTCGCAGTGCGCCTGTCCTGGCTTCACTTGTGACACCCCTGGACTGCGACAGAAAGGGCAGCACGCTTCTTTCTGCCTGAGATCATTTGCTATAGATGGCAGGCAAATGAGGAATCAAGGCTCCAGCTCTGAGTGCATGTGCTGCTCAGCCTGCTAGCTGCAAGCAGAGTGGTCTAAGCTACTCCAGTCCCCAGCCCTGAGCAAAGTCAAGTTCAAGGCATGGGCTGCAAAATGAATCTCAGACAGATTGCCCAACTTCTTGAAGACCACACCGTTTATCTGGGGCAGAGCTAGGACTAAATCCAAATTTCCTAAATCTCTTTAATTACTGTAGTCACAGCACAGTGATGAAGTGTCCTCAGTTTTCAAAACTATTAATGATTTCCAACACTGGATGCGTAGAATTGCAGAATGGTTTGGTTTGGAAGGGACATTAAAGATCACGTAGGTCCAACCCCCCCTGCCATGGGCAGAGACACCTTCCACTAGACCAGGTTGCTCAAAGCCCTGTCCAACCTGGCCTTGAACACTTCCAGGGATGGAGCAGCCACAGCTTCTCTGGGCAACCTGTTCCAGTTCCTCACCACCCTCACAGTAAAGAATTTCTTCTGAATATGTAATCTAAATCTACCCTCTTTCAGTTTAAAGGCATTCCTCCTTGTCCTATCCGTTGTTTGTGTGCATAGCCCCATGTTGTCCTCATGCCTGAAGTCAGTGGGTGCTACAGCTTCCCACAGGCCCTCCTAGCCAGGGCTGAGCCCACCCCAGCCCCGTCCAGACTGTGCCATGCTTGTGTCTGATGGGGAGGTTTGCCCTGTGCCATGGCGCTCTTCTTCCCATCAGGCATCATTTTGCTTCCTCACTGCAGCAGTGGGCTCAGCTGGGGGGACATGGGGCTGACACCTCTCCAACTAGGAGAGAGAGGGGCAGCCATTGCCCAAACTTGTCCTTTACCCAGCAAGTCACAGCCAGGTCTCCTTCAGACCCTTTTTCCCTCCCAAAACCGCATGGGACCCCCTGGGGCTCCCTCTTTCCCCCTTGCTGGTGTGGGGCACAGGGTCCATGTGGCACAGACCTGGACCAGGTCGGGGGTGAGGCGCTTGGCCCGCAGCCACTTCTGGAAGCGTTGCGTGCGGCGCAGGGCGCGCTCCAGGCTGCAGGTCTTTGTCTTCAGCAGGGAGGTGCAGATGCGCTTGTCGGCCCGGTCATGCTGGTACTTGGAGGTCAGCCGGGTGATGTCGACCATCCGCCAGCTCTTGGCATCATCGGTGTAGTTGCCTGAGTAGCTGAGCAGGTAGCTGGGGGGCAGCTTTAAATGAGAAGAAAGCCAGGTGTCAAACCTGCCAAACCAAAACGAGAGCCCCACGGAGAGCAGGTTAAGAAGCCACATGGACAGCCGCACAGCACCAGCACCACCCGCGGTTGCTCCACTGCACTCCAGACCCCTGGGGTTTCTGCCATTGCTCTACAAAGACCAAGTGGCCCCAGGCTGGCAGCCCCGGGCTCTGGGATGAGGCAAGCGGGCTGAAGCCATCAGCCAAGGAAATGCACTTTGGAAGAGATGTCCATCTTCCTTTGATTCCCACTTAAACCATCTCTCGTCATGAACAGTGCCATGGGGCACGGGGTGGAACACCCAAATGGGGTCTTTAAGGCCACATGGGGAGAGTGTGAGAGGGAGGAAAGGAGGGAAAGAATAGGGCTGCAGGGTTTTGGTTCATGGAGAATGCCTGTAGTTTTTAAATTTAATTAGTCCTGGAGAAAGGGGCCCAGAAAAGGAGTACTCAACGCTTTAAGGGATGCTGCAGAACAAAACCTCATGACAATGAATGTATTTTGGAATATTAAAATAACCATTTGTCTTGAGGTGGTGGATTTACCTGGTACTGGGGTCAACAGGGGCCCCCAACATCACTGGCTGTATTTTAATAGCCAGGATGCGTGACCTCCCCAGGCAGCAGCAGAGTTTGGGATGCGATGGGGGGGAACAGGGGGTAGCCATGGAGATCTTGCACTGATTTGCTTCCCCTGCACAGGCACAGGAGGGGAGCATATGGGCTGGGTAATTAGGTAATTTTTTTTTGTTTCAGCAGCCCCCTCAGCCCTGCCCACACACGCGTCGCACATGCAGGAGCTGAGGAGCGCGGTGCCTGTTTTGTAAGTACGTCTGTAACCTGCTCTTGGAAAGCAACTAAACTCTGACCTGTGGCTTGGCCAACGTCATGCATTTGCTGCCTCCAAAACCTCCTGCTCTTACCTCCTTGCCCAAGTACATAAGAAAGCACGTCCTAATTTAATCTCACCATAAATTAAAGCCATTGGTTCAGAAGTGAAAGAGGAGAGGCAAGAAGTTCCCTGCAGGATCAACTAGCTGGAGTTAGATGGAAAGACATTAACAAACCTAATAGCTGAACCTGATTTTTCCTTTCAACTTCCAGTTGAAAGAATTGGCACAGAAAATTTTTTGGGGGATTAATTTCGTCTGATTTCAGGCAAATAACTGACTCACTGATGCTCAGTGATCAGAGACTGACGAGCCTCCTCTCCATGACCCCTTTTGAATGTAGCTCCTTTCTCCCCTTCCCCACCAAAGACCCTGTGCAGCTCAGCTCTGGGGCAAGCCTGGGTGCTCAGGGCAGGGGAAAGCCAGTCTCCCCAAAATGCTGCTTTGGCTTTTGGCTCTAGCCATGTACCTCCCTCAGAAAATTTTCTGCAGAGATACAGGCTGACCAGAAGTGGCCCCTTCCATGAACAGGTTGGTTTCAATCATTTCAGCATTTTGCCTAATATGAAATTTAAGCTTCATTATGACTAGGGTGTCTGACATAAAAATAAACCTTTTTTGTTTTGTTTGTTTTTGGTTTTTCGTTGGTTTTTTTTGTTTGTTTATTTTTTTGGTGGGTGGGGGTTTTTTTTGTGTAGGTTTTTTTGTTTGTTTGTTTTGTTTATTTTTTTGGTCTGGTTTTGAGCTGGGACCGAAGAGCAGAGAATAATTGCTATGCCTCACTGTGATTCGTTGTGCATCCCAGCCCCTCCCAATGCCTAATCTGCAAAGCAGGTGCAGTGTGCCAGGCACGTACAGGGAAGAGATGGCTATGGGCTGTGTTTTTGTTTCCTCTCTTTCCTCTCTTTCTCCTCTCTCCTCTCTTCTCTTTTTTTATCTTTTCTCTTTTCTTTTTTCCTTTTCTTTTTCTTTTCTCGTTAAGCACAAATGTGCCTTGTGATTTGGCTCAAGTGTGCATGTTTGGGGGAGCTCACATCAGGCAGATACCAGGAAAGCACCACCTGCTGCATGCGGGCAGCACACAGATGTGCGAAGTCCAGGACTGAGCGTTAATTTAAGCGTGGATGGAGCGATTTCCTCCACAGAGCTCCCCCGGGAGAGCCACGCAGGCCTGGGAACCCAGCATGGGCTGCAGCAGTTCTGTATTTGGCATCATTTCTGGGCAGTGCAGCACTGGCCTGGCACACTTGCTAGATACTTTGAAGATTCATCATCAAGTTGTGCTGTAACAATAATCCACTCTCATATGAGGCCTTTTAGCTAGGGGCCCAAATGTGTTTTAAGACTTTCAGTAAGATCTGTGTGAATAACTGCATCACAGATTACAGATTTTAGGTCAACTCAGAACTAAACGTCAAAGAAAATCAAACTTGTTTTTCTTTTTTTTGTGGATGATACGAAGTATTTTCTTTCAGGCAAATAAATTTTGTTTGCATTTGGAGTTTTATATGTCTTTAAAGTTAAGTTTTAAAATTAAAAATAAAGAAATGCCATATAAAACCCCATCAAATTGAAACATTCCAGCTTTTTCAGACTTCCCATTACTTTTGGCCGAAGCTCATCACCAGTGTTGGCACGAGTCTTCACATAGTTTTGGTCAGCTCAGTTTCACAGTGTTTTGAAAATCTAGTATTTTACGAAAACATTTCCTGCACTCTGCTCTCTGGGTAGTTGGTAGGCAAGCTTTGGTATTCTCATTTACAGATGGATAAAGTTGGGCAAAGATAAGGGAAGCAAAGAACATTAGAGCACAAGATGAATCACCAGCCGTTCTGGGAACAAAACCCACATCTTCTTACTGGTTAGTTGAGTGTGAATGCATGTCACAGCTCCCGGAAATGATGGAGAATTAATGAAGCATGTTCTAATGAGGATTAGCAGAGAGAAGGCCAAGTGCCATCCACCTTTGTGAACATGTGAAAAGGTACATGGGGGTGGATCAAAGAGCATAAGTGCCACTGAAATTTCCCCCATTTAACCTTCCACTTGCCAGAAAATCCCGGCTCTTCAAGAAATCAAGTGGGAAAACAAGTTTAACCCCTGCAAAGAAAAGCCTGAAGCTGGCCAACTGCTAGAGAGAATGTTTTTAAGTTATCCTTTCCAAAGTGCTCGGAGCAGAGCTGTATGTTATCACTCATTTGTGTGTTGCACTGCTTGTGGGAAGCCGACTGTGGGCTGGCAGGAGACAAAAAACCCACTCTGTTTTACAATGCTGCTCTACCTTCCCTGAGGCAGAAGCATCATGCTCCCACATGTTTGTGGCTCTGCGCTCCTGGACCCCCTTGGATCCTCTGCATACCCACACCCCTATCCTGCTGTCCCCCAGAGGAAAGCCAGCATGGGGACCTCCTGCTTTCACTCACGTAGCCCCTCTCTCCCAGGCCCCAGTGCAGCATGCCGCTGGCCACCGGCCAGCCAGAGGCAATTGCTCACTGCAGAAGGCTACTGCTATTTTCAGCAGCGCTGAAGGAAGCTGCGCAGCCCTAACCTCCCCAGTGGCTAAGTGGGAGTAACTGAAATGGTGCACCTGCAACAAGCTGCATGCACAGAAGCTGCTTCGTACCTGGCGGCAGGTCCCTAAAACCCCTGTAGAGGTGAGTGGCAAAGGTTGGTGCACGGAGCAGGAGCCAGCTCCCATGTCACCCTGCTCCAGAGCATAAAATGTGGGGCAGCCCATACCCCAAATGCACTCCCAGCCCCTGCAGTCCCACACCAGCCGATGTCAGCCAGCTGAACATGCTGATTGTAAATCCATCCTGCTTTTTGGGAGAGGAGCCCAGGCTGGGCTGGGAGAAGTACAGCACTGCTGGCTTGGCCCTTCTTAATGCCTCTGCATGCCCTGGTGTCACCCTCAGCATGAGCTGGGGGAGTCAGAAAGCCAAGAGGGCAAAGTGCCAAGGGCTGGAACCCCTGGTGTGCCATGGTAAGGGGTGTTCTGGCATAGCAAAGTCACAAGATGCCTTTTTGCAGCGTCAGTAAGGGAAGGATGGATGTTCAATATTACAAGTCCATTCCAGACAAAACATTATGGTTTTAGTATGCTACATTTTAGAGGAGAGTTTAAGATAAAAATGGTGATTTGTCCAATATTATACTACTTACATTATAGCATTAAAAATACAATTTTACTACAATCATTTTTTCTCCCTGAGGGTTTTATATCTATAAAAGAAAATGCATATGGCTCTATAAATCATATGAGACCCAATAAAACCTTCCTCTGCCAAGCACTGCCTTTAACTTTCTCCTCAAATACACTGGCAACATTTTCCCTGCTGTCGTCAGATACGCTCTGCTTTTGAGCCTAAAACTGATTGGATTGGTCTCGCAACCACTTGGACAGCATATGTCTCATCAGCTTTGAGGCAGATGCAATTTCTGCCTCTACCTTGAAGTTCTTATGGACGCCTCCCAGAAGAGTACTAACAATTTAGCCCCATCTATTTTCGAGTGTGTAGGTAACATGATGTGCAAAAGTGCTCATGCCTCAGGCAGGTTTAGATCACTTTTGATCTTAATTAATACACACATGAAATTCTGCGCATTTCTGTTGTTGCACGTGGCACAAAATTAGGTAGCATGTTTATATGTTTGTAGTTAACATAGTCCATTGGGAGTGCACAAAGCTAAACCCCCTTTGCCTTTACTCAGTTATTCATAATAAAATATTTCCAGTACATCTAAACAAGCTGATTTGTTTCTTCCCTCTTCCCTTCCTCATCACTGCCTTGAACTGTTTCGATGCCACTCTCTACGCAGAAAGTTGTGCCTTTTACTCCTGCTTTCAGATTATAATTCAGGGCTGATCATGTTAGTGTGGCTTTAAAAGAAAAGAGACAAAGCAGCAGTTTATAGACATTAATTAAAATACTAGGTGCTGTAATGGCAACCGGGTGCTAAGTTACTGCTTGCATTGTACTTCATCAAAGTACTTGGAAATACTAACAGGCAACTTTCAAGTTACTATACAGAATGCTTTAAAAATTACTGTGCTGAGTTTCTGACCTTATTTCTTCTTTAAAGAATTTCTTGCAAATGGATGTCCCAATGCAGGCGTTGCATTTATCAAGTCCCAGGAAAGTCCGGCCAAAACTGTAGCTGGGTTTGATGTGGGGTGCAGATGGAGAAGCTGTTGCTGCTGTGGAAGGGTTACAGCTCAGAGCCAAAACCAGGAGCAGCATCAACGAATCTGCAACTCTGGAGCAAAGGTAACATATCCAGCGCCCCATCTACAGTAGCGGAGAGCTCTGCCTTTTGCGAGTTACTCCTCTCTATGCTTTTGGTCTCTTTTTGATGACCTCAACCTTCAGCGGTGAGCTCTGAAACACAGCAAGACACGTTGAGTAGGAGAGACCCTGCTCCAGTCCCCATCCTGCCAGCTGGTCACTGGCTCTATTGGCTTGAGGTTTGGGTGGGAAAGATATGATGTAGGGTGGGGAGAAGGAAGTACATGGAGGATGCAGATAACTTGGGTTGCCATGGTTACCTTTCCTTTACTTGGTGCAGCTGCTTTGGCCCCTGCTGACCCTCCCATCAGCCGACTTGGAAAACAACACGAAGAAGTGCTCATCTGCACTTTGTGCAGACAAATGAAGGATATCCCGTCGCTGGAGCAAAGGGCATATGTGGGACACTTCATAAAAACTGATTTGGAAGGAATAATAGTATGACAGAAATGCACATTTTACCAGAAGCCAGACCCTTAGTGTTGCTTTATTCCTGGAGATTTGCGATGGGACGTCTCTTGACTTCTCGGATACTTTCTTGGCTCAGTTTCCCCTTCTCACAAAAGTGCTGAGAAGACCGTCAGGTGGAATTGTTGCCATTTTGTTTCTTGAAAATAGCATTTAGAAGAGATTGCACCGCACTGTTTCATGCCATGGAAAGCGGGATAGCCTGAAGCTTTCCAAAACATCCAGCTGACATAACTGCTTGGCCTCTAAGCCACTCTTGAAAATGGAGGCTTTTCAGCAAGGCTTGCATGCTTTTGAATACCTTTTCCTGATGGTCCTGGTGCTAGGAAGAAGCCAGAGATGGGGACAGAGGCTAATGCAGGAGCTTGCCAGAGGTTACAGATGCACTTTGAAACTGCTGCAATCACACCCAAAAGCTGTTCTCATTAGGCCAAAGACTTGAAAGTTATGGAAACTGCTGGCTACTTGTTCTGGCCTGGATGCTGGGCACAGGACCTCACCTCTCCCAGGCCAGAGCAGCTGTGGTGCAGGCACGGGCTGTGGCAGGCTGCTGCAGGCAGCTGCTCAAGGCTGGGAAAGCAGGCCTTGAAGGGGCGTCCCTTGCTGTACCCTGGCCCCAGGCAGTGCAGCACATAGCATGCTATTGCGGTAGCACCAGGCTTTGCTCCTCTCTCATCCTCAGCTGTCATGTTTTGATTGATGCAGGAGGGTCTCCTGGGCCATGTCTCACCATGGGAGTAGTGAGGAGGAGACTGAGGCTTTGAAGACTTCTCATCCCCACACCTGGACTACTCACACCGCATGGGCAAGCCACTTCCTAGCACATTTTTTAAAGGAAAAAAGATGCACTATAGCCATTCTTTATGATCCCTTCCAGCGTTTAACCGCAGCCTGATGGGACTAAGGGATGTGTGAGCCACCGGGGTGCATGCTGGGCTCTGCATTCGCCCCTTGCTTTCTGAAGGGGCTGCTGGAGGAGGGTGATCCTAACAGTGCAAGGCAGCTCTTTCAAGCACAGATGCTCATTAGTTGTGATACTTGGGAGATCTGGGGTCTCTCCTCGACTCCATGCCCTTGTGGGAGGTTGCTTCATCTCCCAGCGCGTCCCTATGCGCAAAATGGAGATAGTGACATTTAGGGATTATCTACAGGGTGCAGCACAGAGAGAAGAGTATAACGAGCCTGCTGAGAGAGAAAAGAGGATGTAATGAACTCTGCCAGCTCTGCAAACGAGCAGGGCTGGGCAGTGCTGGTATGCCAGCAAGTGCATTCAGTGCACAGCACTGCATTACACTATATTCACGTTTGGCCTTATACTCCAGTATAAAGCTCTTTGAAATAGGCTGGTGGAAAGAGCCATACCAGAGTTAAACACCAGTATTTAACCACTTCCCACATCCAGAAGTTTATCCCTGGCATTTTCTGTTGCTGGCACATTGCTCCTTTCCCCTCTGCGGAAATCAGCCCTTCCCGCCGTTTTCTGCCAGTAGCTCTGCAACACTGGCCATGTTCACATTGTTCCCTGCTCAGCTATTCCCTGGATAGTACCAAAATTAAATGCCAGCAATCTGTCTTTATCTTCATTACGTAATATATAAAATACGTATCCTTCAGTTTCTTTAATAATTTAATTGCCTGTCTTTAGTCTTCGATTTTCTGTTGTAATTTTAGGAGCAGAGACCCAGGCTTCTGTCTCCCATTGCCTCAGCCTGCACTGCGTTGTGGTAACCCACAGAAAGTGAAGGGTTTCAGCCTCAAGGGTTGGTAACCAGGCCTTTCCCACACCAAACCTTGTGCTTTGGCATGAAAAACCACTAGCTGGATAGCAGGATTTATGTTCTGGTAATGATGCCTTGATGGCTGTGTTGTTCTTACACTTTTGTGTAGCTTAGGCACATGTAAAGCAATGTTTATCTTTCCCTAGGAACAGCATTTGTAACTGTGGTTTCTTATGGTGAATCACACCTGCATCACCTGGAAGTGTTATAAAGGCAATTTTGTATTCAAAGAGTGGGAGCCAGTCCATCATACCCACCTCAAGCTTGCTGCTGGCATTTGCACTTGCCCCCAGGGTCTGAGCCCCCTCATTCCCTCTATCATTTTTCCTCAGGCTGGGCTGTCCCCGAGCACAGGTGATGTGTGTAGAAACCTCTCAGTCATGCTCACGGCACTGAAAACAGCTTAAAAATGAGTACACATACCTCTGAGCTAGCCTGAAATGGTAGCTGGGAAACCATGGCTTGCTGTATATTGCAAGGGGGCCTACGCTTCTGAAAGCAGCCTCCATTTAATGAGGTGGTTCAGGACCTAATGTGAAACCTGTACTTGTTTTCCTTTCCTTCTGGTAACTTGGCATGTAGGTATTGTGGTCAAGTGGCAAGTGGCAAGGTCCACAGTAGCCTTGTAGATCTGCTTGTGCCAAGCAGCAGAAGCAGGTCGCCTTTTCAGGGCACTGATGGCAGTGGGATCTGCTGGAGTTGCTGATAGGTTAGCCCTAATGACACGATGGGATCTTCACAAAACTTGTGACAAGACGCTTCCATGCAACACCACTAACCACATGAGACCATGAAGATGGTAGCCCTAACAGAGAAGCCTAGGCAGTTTTCTAGACGTTATAGTTTCTAAAAATTTCTAACATGGACCAAAATACATGTATTGCCCTATCAGTCAGACCAAGCACAGAAAAGCTTTTGGATTGGTTTCTACTAACAGAGGTGAAAGGGCTTATTTAGCCTCTGTGCCCTCATCTCTCCTTTCTCCGTATACCATGAGGGGTGTGGAAACCTACCCAGCAGCACAGCCCCGCTCCTGGCACAACAACGTGGGCAGTGGAGTTTTCCAGGTCCCAAAAATACCCAGTCTCTGCAGATCCCAATGGCTGTGGGTTTGGAGGGGTATAGCTGTGGTCCTCAACTGCTCATTGAGGCAGGAGAGGACCTGCCCTCCCTGTTGCTAGCTCTGGAGGAGATGAGCAGAGGACAGGCTGGTTTTTCCAGCGATGCATGGGATGAAAGATATCTTTTACTTAACCCACCTCCCAGTCTCCACCTGATCCGTTGATGCAATCCAGCTGTTCCCCACTGCTTCTCTCTACCCTGGTCCCTTGCCCACCTCCCCCTGAGCAACTCCAGCAGCCCCCAGGGGTGGTTTTTGTGCCATCAGAGCCTTACAGCTGCCCTCTCCCCATCTTATCAGTGCTGCTGGCTAGCTCACCCCAA
The DNA here is from genome assembly GCF_004027225.2 of Strigops habroptila. Classification (NCBI taxonomy): domain Eukaryota; kingdom Metazoa; phylum Chordata; class Aves; order Psittaciformes; family Psittacidae; genus Strigops; species Strigops habroptila. Next base: position 34,625,010 of record NC_044278.2, on the reverse strand, counting down.
GCAGTGGTGCCAGATCCGTGCTCTGGATCTAACTGGGACACTGGGAACTGCTTTGCTGAGCAGGAAACCTTTTTAATTAATTAGTTAATTAATTAAATTTGGGTAATCACCACTAAATGCTTCAGAACAGACCAGATGCAGAGGAGTAGAAGGTGTGGTGTTACTGCTCCTCAGCTGATGTTGCCACCAGGGTCCTGGCTGCTACTGACCTGCATCTACTCATAGGGACTTTGCCACTTGGGCAACTTAAGTGGCAGGTTTTGGGTGTCACAGCACCTCCTTTTCCTCTTCAGCCCAGATTTACTGCTGCAAAAGAGCCTTTTCAGCAAGTACAGGGTTGCTGAGCAACAGAGTATTGCCTGGTCGGTTGTGGGAGGGCTGCATCTCACTGCCACGCACAGGAAAGAAACAATACAGAGGAAAAATCAAACTTTTGTTGGAAGAGCAGAGGCTCCTGCTCTTCCTGAGGTCCTTGGTGGGCCGTGCCCGGGTCTTGCTGTCTGCAGGGCCCGGATAAGACCTTGGCTGCCACACAGAGCGGCTTTGCAGGACAGGGTGGAAGTCAGGTCAGGGTGTGGTGCAACATGATTATTCTTAATAGTGCTTTTCATTAATCACATCCAAGATAATCATTAAACTATTGCCAAGTAACCAGTACAGACTTGATATCGAGTTTCTTATCACTTCAATCCCAGTTCAGGCGGGATATGTGGATTAATAGCTAGAGTGGCTTAACACATTTTCAATTCTTTCAAAACGAAAAATGTGTCTTTTTGAATACTACAAAACTCCTAACATTTGGGAGGATGCGATCACTTCCTTTTTAATGTGTTTCCCTCCTGATTGCATGATTATGAAAGAAACATCTGTTTTGAAGTGATATGCAACAGAAAATTTTTGTACCAGTTGGATTTGTAATGGACAACTTCTGTTATACACTCTTATTCTCCCCACCCTGTTTCTTTCCCGTTTTCTCTTGCTGAAAGATGAAAGAAAGAAGAGGAGAAAAAGGCAAGCAAACAAACCCCACTGCCCAGACTACAAATACAGACAGAAGAAGGGGCCACTGAGGTGTGGGTGGTGTGAAACACTGCAGCTGAGCTGGTTGAGCGTGTCTGCACTTCAATTCACTATGAGAAATGGATTTTTCGGCATTTTGAATCAATGAAAATATTAAAACAGGAATAAAAAATTAACCTTTTTTTTTTTTTTCTCCTTCACCAGGAAACAATTCTATTGTTTGATAAGCCTGGATGTAATTAATCAGAAGCATCAATAATCTATTCTATTAGTAATACAAGAAAATAGGTATTGTTCTGTAGCTGTAGTATTTTTTTGCTTCTCCCGACTCCATTCTTCTGCTGCAGAAGAGGAAACCTGTTGTTTGGAAATCTCTGCCTTTGCATACTGGTAGGCAGCTGGAAGAAAAAGCCAGCTAGAAGAAAAGCGTCAGGCACTGTGGCGGACAGATAAGGCCAATTCTAGTTTGTGAGAAGCTGAAATGTCAACAAATGCTATCAGCTACTGTGGTGTTTGCAGCATTTACAGGAGATCGTGCCAAGCAGCGAAAGGTATGGAAGAGGATCCTGGATTTTGGTGCATCAGTGTCCACAGACAGAAAATGAGATACAGGGATCTTGAGCCTAAATGAAAATGATAGTGAGAAGAAAATTGGCTGCACGCCATATTGGAGTGGGCTGGTCACTCCCTGCACAGACCATGCAGGAAAGAGGTGAGGGGGAGCTGCCTGCAAAGGGAACAAAGCTCCTTGTCGAGAAGCACTTGCCCTCTGTTGATGGTGGCCTGGCAAACACAAGTGGCAGTGGTGCGTGTGTTCCTGGGCCACTTGTTCAGCAAAGCAGCTCCTTAGGTGGAGTCCAAGTCCATGTGACTGCAATTGAAACACTGGTGATTTTCTGCATGGTGATTTTCTTTAACAATACTGCAGCAAAGAAAGCATCCCTCCCCAAGGAAAATAAATAAATCTTTCTATAGAAAACAAGAAGTATTTTCATGCCATACAATTTTCTGGAAGGGAAAGACTGAAATACCTACCCACTATATTTTTATTGGGTATGTGCTATTGATTCTTTGTTCCAGCAGTTAAAAAGATTAAAAATAATGCAGACTTCTTTGTGTTGTAACTTCAGATTTTCCAACCAAATTCCTTTCTGAGGCAGAAACTGGACAAACAGAGTCACCTGGAATAAAAATGGTGTGGCAGGGAGACACTCTTGGGGTGGGCTGGCTAATGAACCAGAGCTGTTAAAATGGCAGCCTGGTTTCCAAGACCAAAGGGAAACACATTTAAAATATGGGTGTGAAAAGATTCTTTCTGAACTAGTTACCTGGTAAAGAAAAAAATCTTTTAAAAAATAAGCCCTGAAAGAATAGAACATGACAGATGTTTGATCCAATGGCAGACTACTAACTTTGTCAAACCACATACTCTTTCTAGATACCAACTGTTTGGTCCCATTTGGTTTCTATCCATCGTATTGGAATCTCCAGTTAATTATTTTTGAGTGGGAGTACGGCAATCCATTTTTTTGTCAGCTGTATCATTTGAGCTGTCTGGATGCAAGGAGAGATCAGTTAGTTTGTGAGAAAGATGTGAAGACTGCTTTGACTGACCTTGGGAGTGGTCTTGACCAATACTCAGTGCTAGGATTAGGGAATTCAAGTATGAATTTTGACAGTACAAATGCAGTTTAAGCAGTGGCTTTTATTTTTCCTGTGTAACAAAGGACACAACCTATATGCTTGAATGTTCTTGTTATCATGCAACTGACATTTGCAGATGATAATAATGGGGACACGTTTTCCACATGCATTAACCATTTTTGTTATTCAGATATCAGTTCCTCTTCAGCTGGGATCAGAGGTGATACAGACTGAGTGCTTGTTGCATCCAGTGCAAACGTGAACAGGTTTTTAAAAGCTGGCCTAACTAGAAGTATATTAATTAGAAGGAAAAATGAATCAAGACATGGAATGTATTGATTTTCTTTTTTTCTTTTCCTCTGTTTTTGGTTTTTTTTTTTTTCTCCATCTCTTTCTTAAAACCCTGGCTTCTATTCTCTTGTGGCTATAAAACTGGAATTTTAATGTTTTGGTAACCAGATGTGTGAACTAGGCCACCTCCCTTCTCTTCAGCCATTTTCTTCCACCAGCCTCTTCCTTGCATATTGTGAGAAAGAGCAATCAAATTAAGGGGACTCCTCCAAAGCCCCCGAGGTCTAAGCAGACTGGTACAATCTGGAAAACCTTTTTTTCATGTAAGCATTGGTGTCTGGTGTCCAACAGTGTGAGGCAGTAGAGCATATACATAAATTATATTTGTTTTGGCTTGTGGAGGGCTCAAGTATGTGATTCAGTGTTTTATTACATTGGGGTTTACATGTCTGGATCCAGATTTTCTAGGATAGGCACAAAAATCTCTGTTAATGAAGCAGGGTAAGTAAGTGAATCAATTCCCTAAATGTGACTTAATCTTGGATCAGGCTCAGCCATGAACTCAAAGAAAGCCTGAACAGCTTATACTGCATGAGCAGGGGTCAGCCCCAGCCTGTACAAACTCTATAACACAGTCTGTAATGCTTTGTCTCCACATTAAATTGCACGTGTTACCAGGCACCTTTGAAGGCTTGTGATATGTGCTCCAGCAAATTGCCAGATTAGGAGAAAAAAAAAAGGCTCCTCCATATGCAGGAGACTACAAACCCATAGCAGAAAGATATCCTGTCAACGTGGGGACATACCCAGCTGCTCTTTCCCACTCTTCGTTAATTCTCCTGTACATTAGTTATTTTCTTGTGATTTATAGCATCCTTAGATTAAATTGATGACTGCTTTGAAGATCCTTGTTAGAAAATGGAGTGCACACACAGAAATACACACACACATGCACGGATTCATGAAGGTATGTGGGCTGCTCTTCTTTGCATTTCTGGTTCTGGCATCAAACAAATCTGGAAGTGGAAAATCAAGAAAGGGTTAATTAATTAAAAGGAAAAAAAAAAAACCCAAAAAAAGCAGCAAACTTTGCCTTGTTTGCACTGATCTTACATCAGTTTCCATGGAAATGGAAGTAGAACAAGCCAAGAGCAGTGGTGTAGCCAACTTCAGCTGCTGGCTTCTACTTCATGCTTCTGTTTCCATGGAAATAGATGCCAAATCAGCAAAAAATAAGGTAACTTGTTTTAAATACCAGAGTTTTAAAGGCTTGTCCTTATTTAACCTCTGTCAGGAAGATAGCTTGTGAGGGGAGGCAGCCAGCAATGAAGTGAAAAGTTTCAATGGCTTTTTCAACTGCCGACTGCTTGTAGAGAATGAATTCAAGGGGCAGCTACTGATTTTTAGAAATATTTTGTAACTTTCCTCCATGCTGTAAATAAAATACATTTTTCTCTTGGCTTGAATAGTCACAGTAGTCTGTAGGAGGCCAAACTAACAGCTCCTTGCAATGCAACCGTGCAGCTGGGTCGTTAGGCTGTCTTTGCCTCCAAGAGTTCAGAAAGAGTTGTGCTTTTCTCAGAATTACAATATGCAATCTACTCCCATCCCAAAAGCAATGCTGTGTGCCTCAATGTTTTGAGAGAGAAGTAAAGGAAGATTATGTGGGGGAATTCCTGACAGTGTTTTACATCAAACTTCTTTTTTTGCTGATCCAAGAAGGCAAAATTTCACTGAGACAAAAGTTGACCATAACCTATTGCTTATAGCAAAATACAGATGGAGAAGCAAGGAAATATGAACAGAGTCCAACCAAAAAAATACTGCTGTAATTTCAAGAACTGAAATTTCATCCAAAGCTCATTTTATTAAACCTGACTTAAAAGAAAGTTATTTCAAGGGTGGAGGTTGGCTTTTGATCCTTAGCTGTTACTGTGATGAAACTGTCTGTAGGGAAGAGTATTTCTTGGTGAGAAGTTGTGTGAGGACAGAGATGAGAGTCACGTGCTCAGTCCCATTGTTCTTTGAGCTGCTTGTAAATTGGTATTGTTCCCAGCTATTTTCCACATTTTTTTCTTCTCCCACAACCTCTTTGCTTACATGCTCTTCAGGCACCTCTTTAATAGGCTTCAAACACACCTGGGGTCAATGGATCATGTAACTCGTGGGCCCTTTTTTGGTAGCATATATCTGCAACTGAGAAGTATAGGTATATGTTAAAAAAAAAGTAAAAATCTTAGCTGGCATTTGTGGGGAATTAAATGCAATTCTAATGAGACATTTCTTCATTTGCAGTATTAATTTTTCCTTTTAATGACATAGAATCTGCTCTTGCAAGGGCACATGCTTCACTTCACACACTAAGTACATTCCCTTGGGCTGCTGAGGGAGTAAATAAATGAAGAGTGCAGGCCAACCTAATTTTAAAGAAGTGGATCAGGCCTGGACTGGGGCATCACAGTTGTTCATTTTAGATATTGTAAGAAATGTGCTCATTTTCTGACTGATTTCTGTTTATCTTCTTTGAAGAAAACCCAAGAAACATCAAGATTTTCAAGGAATTTCCAAAAAAGAAATACTTTTTTTTTTTCTTTTTGAATAAGGAACCCTTTAAAATGTGGGTGATACTTTTTTGTTTTCTACTGCACCCATTGCCTTAAAATTCAAAGAACATGCTCTGATTGTTTTATCATTTATTGCTGCACTTGCTGCTGTGATGTGATTGCTTTGTAGCTGGTTTTGAGCTTCTGGGGTCCTGTTTGAAGGGGTAAACCCACTGCTGTGTTACCTATAATTCTCATGGCATTTCACTAATATTTCCCCTGGAAAAGCTTTAGTCTCTGCTGGAAAGGAAAAAATATCAGGGAAGCAATGGAAAGCCAATTCATACGTTTTAAGGTCTGGGACGGGGGAGAGCTGAGAGAGCCACTGCTCCCCACGTGCTTGTAATTACTACGTGCTTGTAATGTACCTTTTGATTCTCCATTATACAACAATTCATCATCCTTCAGGCTTGCACCAGTGCTTCCAGGCCTCCAGGTCACTTACCTGCATAAGTGTCATGCCCCTCGGCTTGCAATGGTTAAATCACACAGGGAGTAAAATAGGGGCTATTTGCCAACTCTTCTGCAAACAGCGCATAGCACCACTCAGCATGACTCAAGGGATCATGAGAACAAATTACAGGAACAGCAAGTTGTGGAACCAAAACCAAGTAAAAAGTTTAAAAAAAAAAAAAGAGCAAAGTCTGACATGAGGTCCTTGAGGCAAAAATTACATGCCTGCACTTTTCTGTGAGTTTTGTAACATTAGCAGATCAACCTTGCTGCACCAGGCACTGTGGAGCATGCCAACAGCCCTGTTTTGGGCATCCTAATCTGCCAGCCTGCCTGGCCATACTGCTGTCCCTGGTCTCCTGCCATCCCCAGGATGGGTGGTGAGTGAGCACAGAGCATGGTGTGGCAGGAGGGATGGAAATGTCCAAAGAGAATACAGGATATCCTCTGCTTTTCCTGTAAAGTGACTGTTCCTGGAGCAGAGACCGCTTCCGTCAGGAGGGAGTATCTCACTGGTACATGGAGCAGCAGCAGCTGCCAGGCACTTGTTGTGGGCACAGGGTGCCACTATGCTGGGAATCTCCTTACCCACGTCTCAGGCCAAAAGTCACTGTATGTGAAAACATCTTCCCAGGGGCACCTGACATTGTTGGATGGTGATTGAATTATATATAAAACATGATCACACGCACCCCCAGGGTGCTGGTACCCCATGCTGGGCAGGGAGAAGCAAGCAGGCAGGATGCGGGGCTGCTTCTACCTGCTGCGGCTGGCACCTCAGGGTGCTCCTGGCATGGTCCCTGTGGTTGGGAAGCCAGCCTTTCTTCCTGGGCCTGGTCCTGGTCCCAGGTTGTCACCCATCTCGGGTCAAGCTCATTGCCTTTCAGGATCCTCCTTGCTCTTGTACTTCTCAGCGCAAGATTTTTTAGGGCAAATCAGAGTGTATGTGCATGACACCTTGCCCTGCGACAGCCCCCTCTGCAACCAAGGCAAGTATTAACAAAGCAAATGTCACTGAAGAAGCAGCACGACTGCTTTGCTCCAAAGTTCAGCCTTGGCTGGGGTGCAGCCTTCGTCCAGACATCTCACCAATGGACGTGTGAATCTTCTCAGTGTCAGCAAAAATTTTAGGTTAATTTGAAGTCTAATCTGTTTGCAGAGATCATAGGGACAGTCACAGAATAAAAGGCATGTCATTCTTCTTTTCCCCTCCTTCACCCATGGATAAGGCTGCCTTGTGTACAGCTTGTATCATATACCTGTACAGCTTTTTAATTTTTTTATTGTTTGTACTAATGGTTTTAATTCTGGATGTTTTTGCATTGGAAATGAAAGGTCTGTAGCTTTCACAGCACAGATGGGAGATAAAAGCACCATAATCACAGAGCAGGGTCAATGAGACTTTTTCCAGGAAGATGCTAAAGGCATTATTTGGCATTAACAAAGAAAGAGATAATTAGAAAATATGCAAAGAATGCTTATTCCTGTAATTAATTTCGAAGTTGGAAGTTCCCTAGTGCTCTTCTGTTCAAAAGTGACAGCATATGAGCCATCACAAAGGCGATGTATCTTAATCATAAATCAGAAAGAGGAGGGACATAGAAACTTGTGTTGCCACTGTCTTTGAAAAGAAAAAGCTTTAGTCAGGAGTTAATGTGTATTCTGACTCTATGTGAAGAAAATACAATTATAAGCAAGTATTGACACATTACATGAAAGGCAATAGGAGGATGTAGCCAGACTTGGTTTCCTAGGAGATTGGCCATTCCTTTCCAGAGAAAAATAATTTTCCAAAGTCACTTTGGTAGCTTGAGCCTGTGCCTATGTTTGCAGCTGCTTTTTTGTGCTAATTTTGAGCAATTGCTATCAGCCCCGCTGATGGAATGACAGAAGAAGACTTCAGCAAATTTCCTCTACCTCCAGTCATTTTAACACTGTTCAAAACTGGTTTTGAAGAAGTCCAAGTGGCTCTGCTTTACAAATATCAGCAGCCACAGACATCTTGGTTGCAGCCTTGCTGCCATCTGGATCTTCAACTTTTTGACAGGTAACCTTAACATCTTGCCTTGCTGTAAGATCAAAACTAAGCAAAGGAAAATGGCGTGCAGAGCTCTCTGTATAGTTTTATCCCTTCTGTCCCCTAGTCCATGGCTGCTGCCTCCATTACCATATCCACAGTTGCAATATGATATGGTAAAAAGCACCCTGCTTGTAAAGGTGTGTTTGGATAGCTTGGATAGCTGTAACATTACTGGTTTTACTTGGAAACATTGGATCTCCTCAAATCACTGGTGCTGCACAAAGAACCGTACATTTAATACTAAATTTTTTTGGTTTTTGGTGGTTTTGTTTTGGGGGATTTTTGGCAGATTTACAGTTAGACTTTTTAGTTTAGTCTGGGTTGAATCGACATTGTTGGCTTTGTATCGTGGGTAGTGCTGGCTTGGCTGATGGCTGGTGTAGGTGAACATAACTCTCATTGTGTCTCCTCACACCATGAGGAACTCACGTCCTGCACACACTTGCAAGTTCCCATTTGTGTACATACTTCTAGGATCGAATCTAGAAAAATCATGCTTCAGGTGCAGTGCAGCATTTATGTGTTTATATTTACCACTATTCACATGGCAAAATTTTGCCTGTGCACACACACTTCCATGCTCTCTTTGAAATGATTTTTGCACTCATTTGCTTATGAGGTTGGTTGCTCATTAGATCTCCTTGCTTACATTCAACTCCAGGTTTCTCTAGCTCTCGACCTTCAGCTTGTTGGCAGGTGAACTTGGTATCTTGCTGTGCAGTTGGATCAAAAATGCAAAAAGGTAAGAAGATTACATACAGGTTCTCTATGGCTTTATTTTTTTTCACAGTTCATTCAGGGACATTCCATCTTTTAGGTCCTGCTCCTGTTGTAGATCCCACTCTAAGGTTTCTTTGCTTATTGCAAAGAAGTACGCGCATGTCACAGAGCTATACACAGCAATTCAGAATATGCAATTAGCACTTGCTGATGGCAGCACTGATGGTGCACTGTATATTTATTTCCCTGTGCACGGCTAGAGTGTTTTTAAACAGCAGTTTCCTTTTCTATTACTTTTTAATTTCTATATTGTGCTTTCATTGGTTGAACTTCAACACTTTGCTCTCAAGCAAGTGATGCTATTTAAATTCTCCTCGAAATATTTTTAACGTACAGAAATTAAAAAATTATTTGCATGTCCCTTGCAGAATTCTCTTATGGAACTGCTAATGGTTTTCTTACCTCATAACTGTATCCAAATACAATATCCTGTATTTACCATTCCAAATCACTACAGTCATCGCTTAACTCAAGACAGATGAGCCACTCTCCTTCTTCCAATAAAATGATTTTCTCCTGATGTGTGTGGTTCACTCTTATTCTTGAACGTAAGCTGGGAAAGCAACCCCACTCACTGTTGCAAGTTAGTCTTTGGCCAGTGGTCCCTGCATACATTGCTTTGGGTACAGAGCAGATGCCACAAAGGACACAAGTGCTGAGATGCTGCCCCATCCTACAGCCGAGGAGAGCACTTGCGCCAGCTGGGGAGCATTGAGCTGGAGAAGGAAGTGAGGAATAGGACACCCCTCAAGGCCCACAGACAGGCAAGCAGGATGCCAGGGCTTGTCAGCGAGAGGAGTCTTCTCTTAGGACTGAAAGAGCTGCTTTCCCCTACAGCAGTGTTAAAGTGCTAACATTTCAAGTTCAGAGCAGCAGTTCTGCTGTCTGGTTTTGGATTTCTCTCCAGTACACAACTCCTGAAGCTCCCGCCTTAATTCACCCCAGCACCTTATTTTTCTTTACTTTTTGTCCTTGCCAGTTATTTTGTATTTTTTGAAAGACCTTGTTCCTCAGGTTTTGTTATTTTGAAGGCAGTTGTAATTTCCTTTTATTCATTTATCTCTTCACAAAATGAAGTTTATTAGCTTTGGCGGGAAAAAAGTTTTAAATTTTAAATGTATGATTTATTTTATAATATAGCAGCAATTATTTTAAAGTTATAATAATAGATCAAGTTTGCAGAAAGGCATAAATATGAATGTCAAGTACAGAAGAAGACAAAGGAACAAGAGGCCTGGTAGGAGAAATATAAATAGCAATTTTAAGGCTCCAAAAACTACCATTTTCCACAATATTTAGGTTTAATGCTAACACAGACAAAACCCTTTGTTGAGAATACAACGTAATGACACAACAGGAAACAATGTCATTCTTTTACAGCCCATGTAGGATATGTAGCTCTGAAACAAAAAATCTTCAGAGTCAACTTAGTAATACAATGACTGATTTAAATTTTATGAAACATTCAAAAGAATATTAACAAATTAGTTCAAAGTATAAAATGTAATTTTTTGTCAAAGATGTACACAAATTTCATCCTTCTTTGGCAATTGTAACATTTGGCTAAATATTTTTTGAAACTTCCACATCTAAAATCTTTCAGTAGTTGATCAGACTGTGGAATTAATTTTTGCATAAATCTTCTTGAACCTTTTGATTGGTTTCCTAATTGTCACTGGGAATTTGTCATAAAAATTAGAGTAGCAAGCTTAAAATTATTTGAATGTCCCTAGAGCAAAGAGACAACTACATTTTAATTTCTTTCTTGCATTATTCCTGCTCTTTGCCCTTCCAGAAGACAGAGCAACATTTCGGCTTGTCCTAGGAAGGAGTCCGGCTTGACTGCGGGCAGCTCCTGCCTATGGAGTGACCCAAAATAGACGCCTGGCTCATACCCAAGCAATAGTTTCCAAGTGAACCAGCTCACAGCTCAATCTCAGCGACCTCTTACTGACACAGAGACAGACCCTGCCACCTCATTCATGCTCAGTAGCACATTACTCCTCAAGAAATAACACAGGCTACTTCCAGAATAAAGCATTATTCTCTGTGAATAGGCTTAACGTGATCCAGATCTTCAAATAGTCTTCTGGTGTGGAGATAGATAGACCACATTTGCTCCAAGCCCCTGGACTGTGGCTGTTCTATTCAGCCTCTGTTGGACCACCGCAAATACCTTTAAGCCCAAGTCACCCCAGTGCTGCCATGGTTGGCAGGCAGGAAGCAGTCTGTGCAGGAAGCGTGGTCCATAGGCTCTTGTGGGCTGCTCCCATCCCGTTTGGAAGATCTGACATGCTGCCGCAATTTATTGGCAAGGTATTTAGGACTCAAAAGCAAGAAAAATAACTTAAATTTATGGTTCTCTTTGCTGTGAAAGGGAAATTGGTTTCTTACCCACTCCTGCTTCCAGACTGGGATATGACTCAGTTCCTGATAGTTTAAAGATGATCAGAACCAATATTGGATTTCTTTTGTGAGATGTGAAGTCGCTGTACTAAATGCTGAGGATAAAAATACCTTCTGCTGCAGTCTGCTGCTGCACTGGAAAACAAACAGGACTTCTTTCTTTAAATTGACTGTTACGTAGCTGGAGGTAGATTGCTTTGCATCTAGACTTCGGTCAAATTTACAGTTTAGGACTTCTCATCTAATACAATCTAAAATTCTTGTAAAAAGAATGAAATGTTTGTGCAATTTGGGTAATGGTGATAACTGGGGGATATACATCATGGGCGATGGTTTCAGAAAGATTTACTTTTTTGCTTGCCTTTAAAATGAAAAATATCACAAGGAAACACAGGTTATTTGTGGTGCTAACAATGCATATTTTTGAGGGTCTCTGGTTTCCTGTGGCGCCTCATCCTTAATGCCCTTTGTTGTGAACGTGTTGGCACACATCCTTTTCCCAAGCCAAAAGCCACCTGGCAGTTGCAGCAGGAAGAATGTAAAGCAACATCCCACTTTCAATGGTAAATTCGCAACATATGCATGATTTGTCATATCAATCTACTCATTTGTGATAAATTACTAGTGTCTGGACAATGCTGTAGAAGGAAAACGATTTCATAATACCTCCTGAACCTATACGCCAAAGCATGAAAGTCTCTATTTTAAAACAAGGGAATATCTAAAGCAATATACCTCCATATAGATTTTAAATATTTTTGAAAGCCATAGTTCTATTTTGCCTCTGACATTCTTAATTTTAGTTAAAGGTTAACTGAAATTAAGAATACAAACAAACCTGCATCTTTTACGAAAAGAAATATTAAAAAAAAAAATCATAATTACTCATCTTGGGTGCCTGGCTTTAAATACTTTGAAAGTTCATTGACTTTCAAATGGCTACAACTAAGCACAGTCTTAACATCAGGTACCTCTTAAGGCATTTCGAGAAGAATATTCCAAAGCAGAGCACTTACTATGATTATTTGCTTTTGAAAATCTTGACTGGGAGTGACATTTCTGTTAGCTAGATCCCTTAACTCCAGGTAATACACAGCAAAGATGAACAGCCCTTCTGTACATATGTTGATGCCTTTTTAAAACGATACTTTAAATGCTAAGTGCTTTAGCTCACTAATAATCCCCTGAATACTAGTAGTATCAACATACTAGTCCTTATATGTAGTAAACCTCAAGATGGCACTCTTGAACTACAGAGTTTTTCAGTGAAGCTGATTATGAATTTCTTGCAAGGGAAAAAAAATAAAGAAGGAATTTAATGGTGAGTGTGAACCTGTGCAGGAATAACCAAAGCAAATATCAAGTAGAACAGCAATATCAGACTGGGACATTAAAGCCTACTGGAGTTCACATGGCAAAATTTATTTGAAAGTATTGGTTGCAATAAACATGGTTGTTGCTAGAAAAACAAATGTTGTGAACAAATCCATGGGGTTTTGAAGCTTTATCCATTTTTTTCCTTGCTCGCTGTCCCTTATTCACCACTTCCTTTTCTCTCACAGAGGATGTTTTCATATTTCCTCATAAGTATCCTGAGGTTTGCCTAGGTGTTGCTTAGATTTGCCTCAGATGTGAGGTAGAACATATTTGTGTTCAATATTTGTCTCAGTGGCAATGGTCTAGAAAACCTGTGCCTCTCAGTTCCTCCTTCCACAGGTGACTAATCATCTCCTTGTGTGCATTGAAAGGTGCTGTGCCAGTACCTATAACCAAAGTCTCTGACAGCTTCACCATGGCTTTTCCTACTTTCTCCTCATGCAGCATGGGGACAGAAGAAGGAAGCCCTGACGTCTGCCTGCCCCTCATTTGAGTGCTGTAGAGCTAACCTGCTCCTCGCCAGCCCCATGTGAGCTCCTTGATTTTTGCTTTTTACTCTTCACACATTGTAGCACCACTCCCTATATCTCCACCCGGCTCCTGGGTGGAAGTCCTGCATGTGGCTGGAGAGAGGCTGCCTCAAGACTGCCTGGGGGTTGGATGCGTCTGCTGTGCTGTGGCTCCTGTGCAGCTATGGAGAATCTGGCTTCAACCCTAGCACTGTGGTGGTGGTGGGGAAATGCTAGCACAGGCAGGCAGACACTCTTGTTCCATGGGATAATGTGGACCCTTCCTCAACCCAGGCTTATATATAAGCTCCCAGGCCTCTCACAGCCTTTCTCTTTCTCTTCCTCCTCTTCCTTCTCAAGAGGAAGTTTTGTGGAAGTCAAAGAGATGCAACAAGAAGCAGCAATGAGGGAGACCATGGAGGATCTACCCTGGCTTGCAAAGACTTTTTGGCATCTTTCTCTCACAGCGATTGCTCCTCTCACAAGAGCCTTCCCTCCCTCAGCACTTCTCCTCGGCAGTTGCTGCTTTCCATGTTGACTTTGGAGACTCACAGTCTTGCCTGTGTCTTACACGATGTTAGGGTCATGGCTGGCAACCACCCAGCCCACCAGCCAGGCTGCCTTGCTTGCCACCCTCGTAGCCACTGTGTTGGAGCTGGCTGCTGAGCAGTCTTACGAAATCATCTGCTGACTCACCCTTCCCTTGCTTGCCTAAGTGAAATCACGCCTGCCTTAAAAAATCACATTGCAGCATTACAAGACATATTTATCCACTTCTTCCACTGCCATGAAATGCTTTGATAAGCAGCTGTAGGGTTTCTGGATTAAGACAGTGGTCTTTTTTTTTTTTCTTTTTTTCCTCTCTAGCATTTGTTTCTTCTCTGCATGCTGATATAAATCCAAATCTGTTGAATCATCAAGGTCATTCCTGGAAATGCTGGGAACTGCCTTCTCCAGTCTCCAGAGCTGGTACAGGTGTGTCCTAAGACGAGTAGCTCTGTATTTTAATGGTGTCTGTGTCTCCCATGCTGTTTCTTTCAGGTATGTTGTGCGAGCCACAGTGGTGTGGCCGCTTGGGGCAGCAGATTGATGCCTCTGAGGATGTCACATCACACCAGCATCCTTTTATGTCGTTAGCCTCCATCGCAACATGGACTCACACAGAAAAAGTCTCTCTGGTCCAGGTTTGGTTTTTCAGTTACTATGCCTAGCTTGGAGACCTTATTTACTTGCACCCTATTTTGCAGAGCTGCAGTGTCATGTCTTTGTCCAAGTCAGGCTCTGGCAAAACAGGGAGATTAACTACCCAAGACTCTCTATCAAGCAAGAGTCTGATGAGTAATGGATTTTGGAGATGGACAGACAGGAAAAAAAAATGAGTGGGATTTTGTTTATATTGAGTCAAAACACAAAAGTTTTTTTGACTACTGAATAAGCCATTACACTACATCTTGATCAAACCAAGTATTGCTTTTTATTCTGATTTCATTACTTTTTGATTCAGTGTTGGTTTTGATTCTCATTCATCTGACACTTTAATAACATTTTTACATTATAAAATAGTAGGTTAATTTTTAATTGGGAAAATAAAGAAGTTGAAAGTTCTGATGTTTCCAAAATCTAACAACAAAAAAAAAACGTTGCTTTTTCAGAAGTAAAACATTTCAAACTGAGTTTAAGAAAAATACTACTTCATGGGGGTTTTTTTATTCAGGAAAAACTATTTGCCAATTATGACAAATCTTATTTCTTTCATTTTGTGATGATTATTAAAACAGTAATGTAAATATGTTTGGTAAGTGATATACTACACCTTGTTTTTTCCATGCTAGAGAGCTGCAAGAGCAGAGACGTGGATACTTTTGGCTCTTCACAGACTGGTTGTCTCAAGGGCACTAAGAAAACCTTTTAAGCAAAACAGTCAAGAGGATGCTTTCAGTCCCAGAAGTCCATGTTCTACCATTACAGAACTTACTAGGTAACTTGGGCACTTTTATGATGTGTCTGGCAATCTAACAGCTAGCTGTTTCCAGAAAGATCTGTGCTGCCAGCCTCTGCCTTCCCCAGGTCAAGTCTATAGTCGCACCATTGTTCCCCCTGTGCCAGCACCAACACTTGGCTAAGCCCGTAGTAAGGAGGTCTGGAGAGAGAAACTAGCAAAAGAAAAAAATAGTTCTACCAGAAAGAAAAGAGTAGCTTTCTGCCAGTTTAGTACCCAAAGTCTGCTTTTCATGGGACCCTGCCAGGTACAATACCAGTGAGGAAAAAGGACTCTGAGCAGCATCCTGAGCACCAGTACGTCAGGAGGCAGCCACACCATGGAGAGAGGGGACAGTTTCAGACTTGGTGTTGCACCTCTCCTTTTCCTTTTGCAGTGCTGCATCTCCCATTTTCCTGTTACTTTCTTATGTAATTTGAATTGTTTTGTGTGCTTGGCCCTGTGACATCTCTATATCTCTATAATGTTTTCTAAAGCATAAGTAGATCCTCAAAAGCATTAAAAAGCTGTGTAGTACTCATGCAAAGATGCAGCTCATCAGTTCAGGTTGTTGACTTTTGGGGAAGGCTGAAGATTTCTTCGTTACTTTTAGAAAGCTACAAATAAAGGCATTTAACAGTCTTCCAAGTGAAAAGCATCAATTTTCTATCACTCCTGTTACATTGGTCATTTCCAGATCTCAAGTATTTACATACCCCCACATTTCTACCTGATGTGAATAAATTCTGGGTTGGTTTTTTTTGGCATAACACCGCCAAAAAATGCAAACACTCTTTGAGCATTGACACTAGAAATTTTTGCTTTCACTAGCTGCAAGATGAAAACTAATGCTCCCCTCCGCCTTAGCTTGAAATACTGATTTGCAGAATTTCTTGCTGGAGGACATGGTAGGTATTTTTAAATCATTCTTCCTCTTTAATGTGGAAAACCATCTCCAGGAAAAGTTTGAAAGATCAGGCCCACGGTCATCCTTTAGTCAAACTGCATAATTCTTAGGCCTTTTAATCTTATCTCATAAATCAATCCTCCAATCCCCTTAGTCGTATTTGTTGCTCATCTCTGAATTCCTTCCAATTTTGCAATTTACATTATAATTAGGGCTTAGTGAAACTGATGAGAAAGTGATTTTTGGGGCTGACTTTTATGCAGTTTGTAAATATTCAAAATCTTGCTTTCCACAGGATCATGAGGGCCCCTGAACTGCGTGACAGTGGCAGGGACCTGAGGAACTCCCACTCCTGGGGCAAAGACAGATGTTTTCTCAGATTCTCCCACTGCGTCTTGCCACTAATTAGTATTCATTATCCCACTGATATCCCTGGAACTATAACTGCCTATGGCACAATTCACAGTGAATAAGGACAGGAGGATCTGCCCCAGCCTGCACTGAGATTTAGTATCACTAAGTCACTACCTGATTTTACTCAAGGTGAGTAGTGTTAGGCAGCAGGCAAGGCAATGGGTTTTAACTGGGCTGTTTGAAGGAAGATAGGGCAGAGATGTTGGCTGAATGAATGGCTGTGGTGGTGGGAGACATTGATGGGCAAAACACCCTTCCTCTGGTGTTTTTGGCGGCAATTGCATGCTCTGCAGGCAGCTGGGACAAATGTTGAAGTTAGAGCCTGCACCCTGCGATTGTTGCCCTGCACCCTCCCTTTGCTCTCAGAACTGTTGGAATGCTGCTCACTCACAGTCTCTGTAACCATTGTCGGGAAGAGTGTTTATGCAAATCTAGTGGGACTGAAGGTGGTTTAAAGATGGGAAACCTGAAGAAGATGTACAATGGGCAGAAAAGCAGCTGCTGCCACTGCAGCCACCTTCCCTGCCTCTGCTGGCTTGCTGCGGGGACATCTGCCCATGGGCAAACCTCTCCCACACATTGCACGTGGAGCAGATGAGAGAGCATGCATGATCCTTCATGCTGGGAGAAGAAGGTGGCCATCATAAACTTTCTCAGCCAGCAGAGCTGACTGGGGTGTATGCTTATCCATATGTAAAGGGGTGACTCAGGGTAAGGCCATCTGTGAGCCTTTGTAGAAGAAGCCTGTGTAGAGAGTCCTTGCTGAACCTCTCAGATCAACTGCCATCTCTGCCTCTCAAGGACCCAGAACTGGTTTCTGATTCCATTTTTCTACCTTAAGTTTTTCTTCTCTTATGTGATGGCTGCAAAAATTGGACATCTGCCCCACTGGCAACAAATAGAAGGCTCCTGTGAGAGTCTTAGCTCAAATGCAAGCTACAGAACAACAGTTATAAAATAAATAGCTGAATCTCTGCCTGCCTTTTCTATGCCCATAGACATAATAGAAATATTGTCATTTTGGTTCTGCTTCCTCTGAGTGCACATATGAGAAGCTACCAGTGTATGTTTCTAGTCTCAGTCACACAAGTTGAAGAAAATTAGTATTTTCATGTGCCCTCTTCTCACTTCAAACAATTTGAAGATTCTTATAGGGAAATATCTCATATTGCTCTTACAGTATTGCTTTACAATAATAATTATTTTTTTACATTATAATATCCTTTTCCTTACAGCATGGATGCTAGAACCAAAAGCAGAATGAATGTTCCCATGTAAGCAGAAAGTAGGAGACAGTGCACTCTCCAATAAACAGGCAGTACTGGTGAGGGAAAGCAGCATTATTATTCTGCAAACAGGAACACAGAGAGGTGCAACTCACCCAGCTGATGTTGCACAGGAACTGGGCATAGGGAGGTTCTGGAACTGAGTCAGTCCCAGCTGCTTGACTACAACTCAAGCAAGCCATTTTAAAAATACTTTCTCATGCATCATGTGCAGTCCAGCCCTCTCAACCTTCTCGAGCAAAAGAGTCATCAAATTCACTAAATAATGCCTCAGATAAGGACTGTGTGGCTGTCTCTGTGCCGTGCTGCCAGGCAGAGACTAACAAGTATATTTGCTGTCCAAATGTATCACCATGGCAACTAAAAATTATAGTCAGGAACACTGTACTTCTTGTTTTTATCATGGCCTTCAGGTTCTACTTAGTGCTAACACAGTCAATTGTTTCACTATTCAAGTATGGATAATAGAACATTCTGAATATGTGAAGCCAAAGAGCTTTTCTCATTTATCTTTCTTAAGTCGGACCCAGAAGATAAACAAGATAAAGAAAAAACCCCACTCTCAATAAAATGGACACCAAATATTCTGCAACTCTAGAACAAAGAGGGCTTTGTCCAAGATTTTTAATTGCAACTGTTAATTTTATATGACTCAGTTTTTCTGTGCCCAAATTTGTTTTCTGAAAACCAGGTTTCTTCAAGCTGCTTCATCTTGGATTCCCAGGAATCCACCCACTGTAGGAGAAGATCAGGCTTGAGACCATCTGAAGAAACTGAAAGGTGCACATGGTACCTGATGAGATGCATCATGGATCCTGAGAGAACCAGCAGATGAAGTGGCTAAGCCACTAGCCATCATATTCCTGGAAGAAAGAAAATGTCACTCCTATCTTCAAGAAAGACAAGAAAGAGGATCCAGTGAACTACAGGCCAGTCCACCTCCCCTCCATCCATGGGGAAGTGAGGGAGCAAATAATCTTGGAAAACACTTCTAGACATGCAAAGGGTAAGGTGACTAGAAGTAGCTGATGTGGATTTATGAAGAAGTCATGTTTGACCAATCTGGTGACCACCTGTCATGAGATACCTGGCTTGGTGGATGAGATGAGAGCTGTAGATATTTCCTGACTTGGCTTTAATAAGGCTATCCATACTGTCTCCCATAATGTCTTCATCAACAAACTGATGAAGTACAGACTAGATAAATGGTTGGTGTTGTAGACTGGAAACTATCTGCTCTGATCCACTGAAAGCGTTGTGATCAGCTTTACAAAGTTGAGCTGCATGAGAGTCACTGGTGGTGTACCCAGGAGTCAATACTGGCATATATATATATTCACTGCCAGTGAATACTGGCACCAGTACTGTTAAACATCTTCATTAATAACTTGGATGCTGGGATAGCATACACCTGCAATGTTGCTGGTGATACAAAACTGGGAGAAGAGGTTGACACTCCAGATGGTTGTAGTGCCTTTCAGAGTGACCTCAACGGGCTGGAGAAATGAGCTTACAGGAACCTTGTGAAGTTCAAAACAGGGAAAAGGCAAGTCCTGCACATGGGGAGGGACAACACCAAGCACCAGTATGTGCTAGGGGCTGACCATCTGGAAAGTAGCTTGGCGAAAAGGACCTGGACATTCTGTTGAACACCAGCTTGGATACAAGCCAGGAAAATGCCATTGTGATAAGACCAAACAACCTCCTGGGCCGCATTGGGCAGAATGTCACCAGCAAGTGACCCTTCCCTTCTACTCAGGACTGGTGACACATCTAGAGTCCAGTATTGGGTTCCCCAGTACAAGAAAGACATGGACATACCTGAGCAAGTCCAACAAAGGGACATGAAGATGATTAAATGATTCTGAGCATTCGTACTATAAGGAAAGACTGAGAGAGCTGGCATTGTTCATTCTGGAGCAGAGAAGACTTGGGGGATATTATGATTGTCTAGAAAACCCCGATGGGATGGTTCAAAGTAGATAGAGCCAGGCTTTTCCCAGTGGTGCCCAATGACAGGATGAGAGGCAGTGGGCACAAACTGAAATACAGGAAATTCCATTTAAACATAGGAGAAAAAGATTTCTTACTCTAAGTGTGACTGAACACTGGAACAGCTTACTCAGGTAAGTTGTGGAGTCTCCATCCTTGGAGATACTCAAAACCTGACTGGAATAGCCCTGAATAAACTGCTGTAGTTGATCCTGCAGGGGGGTGGACCAAATGATCTCCAGAAGTTCCTTCTGTCTGAACGGTCCTGTGATTCTGTGATAGGACAGGAGAATGGTCTTACAAACTTTGCAGTGCTCCTTCAATGTAATTTCCTGTATCCAGCAAGTCTGCTGTTTTCACTGTGATATGTTTTGCTTTGTTAATTTATTACTATTATTAAATGAAACTATTATCACCATTTATTAGTGATAGCAGGAGTAGGCCTGGAAGACAACAGTTGGAAAGGATTCCCCAGACATCAGTGGTTATTTGGATTTGGATCATGTTTTTAGTTTGCTGGGTATAAGGCCTGTAATACTCCTGAAGTGAAGCTCATATGTGAGCCTCAGCCCAGCAATTGCTGCTGGGATTGTGATGGACTACTTTTTTAATCTTGTTCATCACTCTTTAGATGCATCTTGAAAGTGATGCCTTCCCTGCATGGTGACAGAGTCGAACCTGATACAGCGTGAGCAGACAGCTCTGCATCCAGAAGTGACTCATCATTGGTCTCCAGCTGCTTTTCATTATCCTCTCTGCTAGGAGAGCTGTTTTTCTCACCTGATTCAGGCAAAACAAGTTGGAGTTGTAAAACCCAATGGTTTAAGCACTCCCAGGTTGTTATGATGAGACAGTTAAGGAGGGCTCAGACGACCAGCTCTGCTGGCAGGTCAGTGGGGTTGGAGCCTTTGACTAGAAGTGATGATAAGCAGCTAGGGGTAGGTTGAGGAACAGTGGTCTCTTCCAATACCCCTAAACAGAGCATATTCAGACCTGCAGGGCAAATTCCTCCTGTATACTTTTTTGTAACTTCTTCCACCAAAATAGAGTTTAATGTCTACGCAAGAGGCAGAAGCTTATAAAGATCCTCCCTCAACAAGGTAGGCAAATGGAAAATTGCAGTCAAAATGATGACTGCAAAGTTAAAATTTCAGTATTTTAAGTCCTATATCAGTTTCTTCTGACCTTCAGTAGAAAGGTTGGAATGCACAAAGCTGCTTGCCAGTGTTCTGATTAATTTAAACAGGTGATTTAGGATGAAGAAAATATGAGCTGGCAAGTTGCTCATCTCTTTTGTTACTTTTTTCCAAGGACTAGCATTAGTACTGATACTTCCTGGGCTGAACCACAATGCTGTGTTAACATCTGCAAAGTTACTGGAAACAACTTTGGAAATAACCTATATATGCCAATTTGCTGTAGCTGTGCTTTTCTCCTGAGGTACTATCTTAATGCCTGGAAACTGTTTTCATTTAACAGCACAGACAAGGTTCCAGATGCTGTGGCTGGGAAGGAAAACCTTGAAAATGAGAAATTAAGGTAAGCAAGGCAGATATGAATCTGCAGACAGCCTGGGACCATGACACGTGACACGTGAAGTGACCCATTCACGTCACTGAGATATTCATTCAGTATGTTCCTGGGGCTAACACTGAAAACTCAGTGTTAATCATTGTGATGTTTCTGTAAGAGAGGAAGAGGATAATGCCAGGTATCCCCATATCAGTACCAGACACATCTTTTTTTAGTGTCATGAGTAAGTAACATCTAGGAAGAGCCATGATGTATTACCCTGCTGTGCCTCTTTCAGGGTCAGGAAGAGACAGAGCCCAAGAAGCCTGAGGTGCATCTTGACATTCAAGAAGAGCAGATCTATTGGTCACAGCTGGGTTTTCATAGCATATTATGGTTGAATATGTCTTATAGCCCCTCTGTCTCCACCTCTCCAGGCAGAATTGCCCCTCTCAGATCAGCTAGTTAGTAGATCAGCTTAGCTATAATATCAAACCACAAAAGGGAGATCTGAGCAGCCTAAAACATAACATGACAATATTTTTATCAGATGAACTGTCTACCGCAAATGATGCGTCACATTGGCACCCCCAGCTGGAAGCCAGTGGTAGGAATGATACACAGTGTTTGAGCACACCAAATATTGAAGACTTTGAAATCATAGAATCATAGAATAGTTAGGGTTGGAAAGGACCTTAAGATCATGTAGTTCCAATCCCCCTGCCATGGGCAGGGGCACCTCACACTAAACCATGTCACCCAAGACTCCATTCAACATGGCCTTGAACACTGAGATGGTCTTGAGAAGCCCCTGTCCAGCAGCTCAAACTATAGAATCACAGAATGGTTAAGGTTGGATGGGACCTCTCTAGGTCATCTGGTCCAACCACTCGTGCCCAAGCAGAGCCTCCATACTTTATCAGCTTGTCTATGAGGATCTAACGTGGGAGAGCGTCAAATGCCTTACTGAAGCCTAGGCTGATAATATGCACTGCTCTCACCTATCAAGCCAGTTGTTTCATTATAGAAGTTTCTGAAGTTGGTCAACCTGCCTTCCCCTTGGTGAAGCCACACTGACTACTTCTGATGACTTTCTTGTCCTTCATGTGCCTGGAACTGTGTACAGAATTAGCTGCCTCAAGGATGGAGGTGAGGCTGGGTCCTCCTTCTTGCACAGGTAAATAGTTGCTCAGATTTGTAGATACTCAACTTCAGCCATTTTTAGGCTTATAAACAAAGCCTAAAATGGCAGTATTTTTAACTGTGTTCACTGGGAACAGAAAGGACTAAGCCATGCGCATCAAACCAGTCTGTGGGGTGTCTCTAGCATCAACCCAGCACATCAGGGTGCTAACAGGTACATGTATTCAGCACATTGCTACCTGGTGGAGCTTGCAGTCCAAACACAGAGCATGGTGAGTGGAGGCACAGAGCAGTGAAGTGGTTTCCGCAACGTCATGTTAGAAGGTCAGTGGAAAAGTTGCAGAGGGATCTCAGGGACAGAGCTGAAAACACTTTGTCACTAAGCAGGGATTTTATCAGTGTATTTTTTTCCCCCTGTGTGGTACATAGACACTAATGATGAAGGAATTGGCTCAAAACCAGTTTTTCAGCTGTGGGAGACTGGTCCTCTAACTGTGCTTGTAGTGCTGTTGGCAGGTACTGTGCTGTGCCCTGCGCCTCTTGCCTAACTATCAATTAGCCCAAACTAAAAGAATAGGAGAGAGCTTAAGAGTTACAAGGGGGATTAAAAAAATATCCTTATTGTGGGTGCAGGAAATATTGAAGTGAAACTTTCCTGGGACAGACCACTGTTAAAGATTTGATGTTGGAAGGTCTTCTATATTCCATACACCACAAGGTCTGTTCAGGGGGTGCCAAGTTCTTATGTCAGCTTCAATTCAGGGAATCAACTACCACAAGTGGGCCATTCCTGGGCTTTTTCTCACCAGCTCCTGCAAGCTGAGCTTGACTGGTAACACCATTAAGAGTGGAGGGCCCAACAGATCAAAAACTGTTAGCAAACTTTTGCATTCAAACATAAAAGTGGACGAGAACCGTTGCTCTATCAATGCTTTTCCCCCAAACAGAGTTATTCCCAGCTATTTCACCACTTCTTGTCACATTTTTTCCTCTAAAGAACTCTTTGTGATGGCAGATTGGTCTCTTCTGCCCTTCAGACAGAGCACTTATCATAGATGTGATTACCATGTTTCTTGGAGTCTTTCCATCTGAATACATGCTTGTTACAACCACTCTCACAGGCTACAAAAGGTAATCTGAAAGAAAGTTTGTCATTTTTTTAATACAACACTCTTCGTAGGTAGGTTTTTTTTCTCCACATGCTGCTCAGTTTTCTTATTAGGTCAGATCACCCATGTCTCAAGACTGGTGCTGGCTTGTGGCACCAGCCAGTCCCTTCCCTGTCAGAGGACCCTGGGAGCTTCTTCCCCCTCCCCTAAGCTACGATGCAATTAGGCATTATGCAGTTCCAAGCAGACGAGGGGATCTGAGTCTATGCAGAGCATGGTGCTGCTGATGGTGGAGAAGCAACTGTTATTGAAATGGCAGATTAAAAGCAAGAGGAGGACTTCTTTCTCTCATGCTGCCTTGTTTTCTTTTAGTTCAAGCTCTGCTATGAAGCAAATCAAGAGAGGAAGTAGCAGAGAGATCATCTGAACAAACAGAGCCCAATATTTGATTTGGATGATGACAGTAGAATGCCTTATCTTGCTTTAGTGGCCAAGTGACCAACCCCTACTGCTCAGCCTTCTGTGCGCTACAGGCCAGTCACAATACGCTGGTGTGCTCAAAGGCACCAGAAAGGTCTCACCCTTGCAGCTGCCTTTGAGAAGAGCTCCAGCAGGGGAGAGGATGAGTGTGTGCATGTTTGCCTGCGGGCAAAGGAATGAGCCTGGAAGAAGCACTCCTGCAGGGAACGGGGGAGTTTCTGCTTCTGGCAAAAAGTTTGAATTCTTTGCCAAAGCTTGTCACCACCTTCCAAAGCACTGGTCTACTCTCTCTCCCATGCTGGTATTTGGCTCCTGTCTCCTTTCCTCAGCTGCTGAGAAGCTCCCCCTGACTTTGGCAAAGGAAAAGAGGTCCTGGCCTGGGGCTTGGCACCCTCCTGAGCTGGAAGGGAAGATGCTCAGGTGTCCAGGGTGCATTGGACCAGTCACCCCTGCTGCTACATGCCCTGCTGCAGGGCTCCTTGGCTCCCATGGGAATATGGACACCTCTGTGGGTGTTTAAATCCATTTCACACACTGCATGCTGTGCTGGCAAGGGCTGCAATCTGGTTAACTGCTTTCAGCAGTGCCTGTCCAAGAGGTGCAGACACTGCTTGGGAGAGCGATAGATGCACTCAGGAAGTGAAGGCTGAAGGAGCTGCTCAGCCCTTGGAGGAAGGAGTCTGGTGGATTAGGGAGCCAGTTTGAGCTCTGCAAAGAAGAAGGAACTACTTTCAATGTTTAAAATGTACTTAATCTAAGAAGCAGATGTAGACTGTTCTGAATTAGCCTGAGATTTGGGTGGAGTTCTGGGTGGCTTTTTTTCTTTATAGTAAGAGCTACCATAAGGTAGGGTAAGTTATAGGGTATGTACACTTTCTTTCTTTATAAAGGAACACATCTGGCCTTAGAAAACTAATATATTTTGTATTAATAAATTAGGTAGTAGTCTTCCCTTTGATGTATGTTTTCTTAATCTTTAACCCCTGCCACATTAAGGTGTTAAGGTTAGCTATTTCAAAATGTACATATGCACATATATGCATGCATAGATATGGACGTATGCTGTTGTCTTTTTTACTTTCCTCATTTGGTGATATTACAGTTACTCTGAATGAAAATCCTTTAGGAGACATTCCAGGAGAAATGAAGATGTTTCAATCAAACCAAAAGGCAAATGCAAATGACATTTTGAGCAGAGTGGAGTTGTTGTGTAGGAACAATTATTTTCCTCCCTATATGTATTTTGGAAAAGCTAATGTATGCTCTTCTCCATTCAGGGATGCAATAGCACTATTTTGAAGTTGCATGTTGTTAAGGGGGTGTTGGTTGGTTGGAGTTTTCTTATGGTTTTTTCTTAGTTTTTTTTTTTTTTAAGGGGAAGATGTATTCCTCACAGAAAATTTTCAGAGGAGCAATCAATACACAAAATGAATTGTCTGTTGTTGGATCTGAACTGCATATCTGTACACAGGGTGTTTTTGTACTCTAGGGTACTCTGACAAGCATCATGGCTGAATCATAATAAACAATTTATTCCCTTATCAAAAACACATACATACACACAAACATTTCACTCCATCTTCAATGTCTTTGACAACATAACATTTAAGTACCTGAAGCAATTTATAAAGTAGTTATAATACAAAATCCATAGCCAGACTACTAGAATTTGAATATCTAAGCCTTTAAGAGATGGACAATAACCAGGTACCATGCAATTGCATAAATGCTCCATTATCTTTGCTTTCCTTGCATTCAGGAAGAATTAATAAAAAAATCCCACACTATCTGCTATACCCCCGCCTATAAGGTATGCTTACAAATTCTTTCAACGTGAACATTGTTACTGGGGATTAAATTTTCATATATGCATGCCAATCTCTTCTCTCCTCCCCAAACTGCATCCTTGCTCCTGCTTAGGTAACAGGTCTGCCCAGTTGGTGGAGGACTACTTCTCGGATGCTCACCCTTGTGAGGATGGCCATGGAAGAACTGGGAGAGCACTGTCTCCATTTGCACCCAGTCAAGGCTGGTAGAGATAATCACTTCCACCAAAAAGGTAGGCTGGAGCTCATCTGCCTGCCCAGAGCAAGTGGGAAAGATGGGGCACCCTAGCGGGTTCCTTCTCCTCCCTTAGCAAGAGCTTGCTGCGCAGTTACACTCCTACCCCCTCTATACTGATAATTAAATCAGTATCCTACCTCCTAATAGTTGGTGTTGAATCCTACTGAAAAATTTTCCCAAGATATACAAGCAAAAAGGCTTCTGTGATGATGAAAAGCTCAGTTCTTTAAGCCATCCTCAATTAAATCAGCCTGCTGGCCAGGACTGCGTATTTCTCTGCTGCAGACTCCACTCATCTTTACAGTTCTGTTTTGACATGGGAACATCTTAATTTTGATCTTGTTAAAAAAGTTTTTACTTAGTTCAGAGATGCAGAATAGGCAAGCCTGTGATGCATAAGGGTACAAACACTTGCTGCTTGTTTTGTTTCTAAATCTTACCTAGGCATAAGCTTTTTGCTTAAATGTATCTGAAATTTGACATTTCAAAGCACAGTCTTTTGTAAACTAGAGGGAACTGAAACTGTTAGACTTGCAATATGGAAGCTGTTAAATCTACAGGGAATGTATGTCTCTCGTTTGCATTCCCAGATTTAGGGATAGTCCTCAAAAAGAGAACTGGATTGAACCACCAAGGGTGATGGTAGCAGTGCCTAGAGATCCCCACGGTGAAAAGCTCTGTACCAACACTTGTTAATTGGAAGTCCTTAGAGGTACAGTTTAAGCAGACAAAGACATAGAGAAATGAAATACTTTCACTGAGATGATAACAAACTGCGATGGCAGATCCAGGCTTTAATCCCAGGCTTTGTGATTTCTAGTCCAGTGTCCTACGATGTGTCACGCTGCCCCCTAACACTTGTGGCATGCATTTCTTTCTGTGTCTCCCTCTGTCTATACAGACATACCCATATATGACGTACAAAGAGAGTTCTTTGTATAGATGGATAATTTTCTAAACATTTACTAATTTATCATGCATACCACATCCCAAACAATGTGAATATTTTAAATACTTCATTTTAAATGCTACCTGCTTATTTTTCTCCTTTAGAAATATCCAGAATGTTGCACTTTTCCTTCCCATTTTGGAAAGGAATCCTTTCTTGCCTGCAGAGAAAGAGGCAGTGATACTGAATTTTCCACAAAGAGAGTTTGTCCCTGGAGTGTTCTTGCAGGCATTTGTGCTGAAGAGATGTTAACACAAGCAGCATTTTACATGAAATATATTCCCATTGCTCAGGGTTCTTCTGCTTGATGCTGGTAATGTTGCAGCTCCCCACATTTCCTAGCCCTCCAAGGAACTCTACAGCAGAAATAAGGAAGCCAGGACTTAATATTTAGACATATATATATATAAAAGCAGAAGAAATAACACTTTAAGGTTTTCTTGCAGCACAGGAGGGGGGGGAAATGGTCAAGATTTGCTTTGGGACCACTTTGAATCAACTTTTTTAGTCCTGTGTAGCTAGAGCAGTCATTGCTTGTGGCAGGGACCCAAGCAGGTGGGTGCTGACACCCACCACTGTGTTATCCTCAGTGCAAACCCAGCCAGCCCCTCCCTGGGGCATGAGCCATCACCCCAAAATGGGCAGGGGGCCTTTCTCATTGCACCCTGGCAGTGAGGAGCTCCCCTTCCAGGGATAGGGGTGTCCCCTGACCTCTGGCCAGGTCGGGCTTCACTCACACTGGCAAAGTGCTTCCAAGGTGAACCATCACTGTTATGTAAATGCTGATTTTTATTGCTGCGCATACAGGTAGAGATTAACTACTCCAGCTGGCAAGGGAACTGAAGTGAAGCATCCTTCCCCACCTCTGATCTCAGATCAAAAGCTTCAGCCTTGCCTGCTGCACCCTGTTCCTGTGAGGAGCTGTGCCAGGAGGGTGATGCCAGGGGTGCCCAGATGGCATGGACACCACAGTGGCCCCAGGTCTCCTGGGCCACTCTGGCACTGCCAACTCTTGCTAGCACGTGCTATAGGTCTTGATGCTGTGGGAGTGCAGAGAGGAGGAGGACATCCTGGAGAGGAGTTGGGAAAGTGAAGGAGAAGGACAGAAAATGCCATCCCAGGATATGCTTTGCACAGATGTCAAAAAGCAGGAGCATCTCTACTAATTGCAGCAAACTTGGCAGAAATTAAGCCTAATAGGCCTCCTTCATACAATTGTGTGACTAAACACCAGATGCCCTAAAGGCACAAACTGACGAGGCTGTGTAGATCTTTAGTAGAGTGTCTGTGATCCTTCTGACAGAGAGAGGATGTTGCAGGGCAGCCCCCCGAGCAGCCATCCTCCTGAGGAGCAGAAGCTGGTGGAGTAGGGGTGGGGATGTTGGGGCTACATGTTAAAATAACACCAAAATAAAATTTTATGACATTTATGAATGCATTTTCATAAAATCATCTTTTTTCTGGAGAAGTGCCAAAGCTCCAAATACTTTTTCCCTATTTTGTTCCCCTAGCACAGGACTTCTGTCCACTGTATGCTCTGCGAATGGTCTTTGTGCATCATGGGAGGAGAAGGTTACTCTGCATTTATCCAAGACTGTTGTAAACCACATGGCCCTTCTCTCTTCAGCCTTATCTTTGAAACGTCTCAAGAGACATCTTATTTTTATGACTGCTCAAGGACTGTAAGCCCGAGGAGCTGCTTTTGGGAATGCGTATGATCCCTGTCACATCAAATGACTACATTGTGGTGTCAGCGCTGTCTGTGGAACATAAAGTAGCTGCTCGGTCCCAGCTCTCCGTCTGCAGTTCCCCAAAATCCAGGATTTTGAATCTGAAATTTCCATTTTAGTATTTTCAATAATTTGAAACTGTTTATTGAAAGGGCTAATTCATGATAATTGTTCTGTGGTCAGGAAAACATATAGAAATTGCCCCAGAGAAATTTTTGTCTGTGTTTGTGGTGTGCATGTTTGCCTTAGGGAACATTGTGGTACCGTGCCAATGATTCTTCTCACTCCAAAGAACAGTAAAACTTTACAGTTTTAAATAATTGGCACAAAACCTTTTTAGATTATGTCAGAAATACCAGGTATCCGTTTCAATAAAGTTGCAGCATTGTGTTTTGATGTTTAAATTTATTGCTAGCATGAGAACAGTAATCTGCAGTATACCTGCAGGTCAAAAGGAAGAAATTAACATTGTTGAAATGAAAGTTTTAGGTTTTTTTCTCCCTGCTTTAAAGTGCCACAAAACAGAGGTTTGAGATTTTTAAAGGCACAATTTTCTGATAGACAGATTCAATGGAAAAATGTGTGACTAACATTAATTATCAGGACAAATCTGGGGAATTTGAGGATGGTCAGAATAAGAAGTCAAGCAAGTTTGTACTGGCAGTACTTTGACATGAGTTACTCACACATGTGAGTAGAAAGTTTGAGGGCTTGTGAAAACAACTCTGTCTTTTGGAAGATAAAGTCAGAGGGTGTTTCTCTAGACTGGTTTTGTGACGCTGATGTCTGATTCAGCTTCCTTGACCCCCTAGTGGATTTGAATCGGATGAAGCACATCACTAAGCATCAGAGGAGGAAATAAATACTTTTAGTAAAGGCATATTCCTCTGGCGACGGTCACTGACAGGCTTTTGAATTTGTTCTGGCTCTTCTCGATAAAGAAATAGCTCACAAAAATGATACCGCAATGTCAATAGATAACTGGTTGATCTCATCTTCCAAACTACCTCAACTATTTCTCATTGTGAGCTTAGTTACTCATTTTAGACATTCATTTACTTCTGTTACACAGACCTAGATTATGCTGCCATTTTGTTACCAGCAACCTGGACATCAGGAACGACTGCTCTTGTACCTGTGAGTCTAAATGTTAGAAGTTAATTAAATATGTCTCTAATGATTGCTTTTTTCATGCTGTTATCCAGAATTTTAGTCCCAAGTTGAAAGGGATATAATATAGGAAAAGAGAGCAGTCTGGGAGGGATGACTTCACAGGAATACTTATTTTCTGGAACATGAAACCAGTTTGGTAACGTAGGAGAAGCAGTAGGCTGGATGACTGGGTTTTGTGTATTAATGACTAAGTGTATATCACACCAAAGATCATTCATTTCATGTACCTCACAAATACGCAAACCTAAGTCTGCCCGATGGTGACCAGCGGCAACACTTCTTCTTTTGTCTCCATCATCTGGGCTTGTGACTGTGGTGGGGAAGCCTCAGTTCTATGATTTTGTTTGCCAATGTAATTATTTCACAGTTAATGCTCATGATTCCGCAGAGGCTGAAGGAATTGCAGTAGATGAGAGAAATGACTTCTACAACAACCAGCTCTGGTATCCCACTACTCTGCCTTTCTCACCAACAGGGAACAGAGTTTGGGTGGACACATGTCTTTGGTGAAAGAGCAGGAGGATGTTTTACCTGGCTTCACACAGAGGCTTATAAATTCAAGGTAAGACAGCAAAAGGTGAGTCCACTCATTGAAACGGTAATTTCAAAAATGAATCCTATAAACACTGAGTACCTCCAGCCAGATCAAAGCCTGGAAATTAAAAACTTCCTGGGACTTACAAATCCAGTGTCTATGTTTGAGAAAACCTGAGTGAGGAATTTCCTTGTAAGCAAGTATTAACAAATTAGGTTCCCTTCTAACTGGAAACCATCTGATGCCTATTTGAATATGTCTGTAGTATAAGAAAGAAACTTAGTATAAAGGTGACTCTTTCATCTTGTGACATAAGAACCCTCTGGCAAGTGTTCCCAATCTACCCAGAGATGACGTGTAAGCAGGTCATGACAACACAAGTCCATATTACTGTGAGATAGTGGATGTCACATGCATAGCAAATGGCGTTTGATCAGTTACAGACATAGGCACAGTAAAGCAAGTGCCCATTCACTTCACGCAAAGACAATGGCATGTTGCAGATCACACTTACTGTATCACCATGTATGCAATCATGTTGAAACCCAACATGACTGCATACAACCTCTGAAGCTGGAATGAAAGCAGCCGTGATTCAAAAACCTTGAATGGGGAAGCCCTATTATAAAATTGTCCTTGCCATAGTCGGAAGGAAGGAAGACTTATATTGTTCAGCCTGGAGAAGAGAGGGCTCCGGGGAAACATTATAGCAGCCTTCCAGTGCTACTAAAGGGGGCCCACAAGAAATCTGGAGAGGGACTTCTTACAAGGGCATGTAGTGAAAGGACAAGGGATAATGGCTTTAAGATGATAGAGGATACATTTGAATTAGATATTAGGAAAAAAATCTTCACTATGTGGGTGATGAGACACTGAAACAGGTTGCCCATCTCTGGAAGTGTTCAAGGCCAGGTTGGATGGGGCTTTGAGCAACCTGGTCTAGTGGAAGGTGTCCCTGCCCACGGCAGGGGGGTTGGAATTATATGATCTTTAAGATCTCTTCCAACCCAAACCATTCTGTGATTCTATGATTACCAAAATCTAAAGAGGCATGCTTCGCTTCCTTGGAAGCACCATTTCTTTGCTACTAATGCTGAGTCAGCTGAACACCAGCTAACTGTATGCTTTGCTTTTCAATGAAGGGTGACTCTTAACAGCATACAGATACACTATAGTCTCTACCATAGAAAAGATGGGGTTTGTTTTGTTTTTTTTTTTTCTTAATAGAAATTTTTGTCTTCTTAGACTGGTATTTCAGACCCTTTCAGACCCTATTCTGTCTAATTTTACTTCTATATAAGAAGTAAAATTTCTTACAGTCACATCTGCTAGGCTGAATATGGCCTGAGCCTGACTCTGAGCACCAATAAGTTAAAGGAGTGCTAAGTGAAAGGAAACACTTTTCCCTCATTTCCTTCTCTGACCAGGTATTTCTATATCATATTGTAGAGATACCGCAATACGAGCTTAAAGATGTACCTTATTTCCTTTTGTCTGAAAAGAGAAGTTATCCTTTAGTTAGGCACTTCCCCTGAAATAACTTTATGGACAAATGGGATCTGAGTGAACAATCTAGGATTTAAAAATAAATAATACTCCTTCCTAAAATATCCGTACTGCATCAATAATTGAATAAAAACTGGCTTTAATCAAAGTGTAAATTCTTTTCCTCAGTTGTTTGGAAAAGGTTTGCTTTCCATTTGAATCCTATGCTGCCATATATTTAATTTATTTTTTATTAAAAATGTCTTTATTGAAAGTATTTCTATAAGGCTCAGGAGACCTGGCAATCATTTTTATTGGACTGATCAGTTCCACTTGCATACAAATTGCTCTGTTTGAATTGACTGCTGCAACACATCTTTTTTATATAAACTGTTCTATCGATTCTAACATAAATAACATACAGGGTGCTTCAAATCATAAACCCATCAGTTTGGGGGATTCTTACCAGAATCTACTATGTACCAGACAACAACAAGCAAACAAACAAAATGCAACTGTAAGGATCTGTGAAACCATTAGCTTTTAGAAACTTTCCTTCTCCTGGCTTTGGCAGCTGCCATTTGTCTGGCTATTATATCCCTTATTTGCACATTTGTGCATGTTTTTCGCGTTCATGAAATATGAATAAAAAAAAAATCCTTCTAACAGCTCTAATGTGGATAATGAGAGAAAAAGAATGATATTGAAAAAAATAAATTCAGCTATTCTATTTTTGTTCTGAAGTTTTATTCTGGGAGGAGTTTTTGTTGCTTTATTGGTATGACTGCCTTTCTGCTCGAGTGGAGTGATAGCTACATGCTCCCAGAAAACATCTGTTTTACTGCAAACGTATCTGCTGCTCTTAGGACAGCTTGGCTAAACTGCAGCTTATTTGGAAATTGGGTGTCAGTCATGGTGTTTGAATTCAGCGGTGTGGTTTGCTCTTTCAGAGAATGTTTCAGGAACCCACAACTCCTCCATCTACATTCCCGTTCCTTCATTTCTGACTCATCAGTGATGGATTTAAGGTTGGTCTCTATTTCTCCCTTTCCACTGAGACATCCCTTACATGTATGACAAGCCTCACATTTGCATACTAACCACTGTCTGGGCTTTGGGGTTACTTTTGGTTCTCTATGGCCCTGCAGTTAGGCAACACACTCTAACTTCCACAGCTGTCAGTCAGGGCTCACTAACAGGACCCTAGAAGCAAGGCTGAGCTGAGATTTGCTGAAACAAGGGTGAATTCATATGACCACTTTGTAATAGAAGTTATTGAAACTGAGGTATAAAGATGAAAGTGTCTTCCAAGGGAGCTCACATCCAGTCCATCTGTGTTGGAAGAGATACAGCTGTCGTGTATGGGTTTTGTTGATCTTGTCTCATTTTCTGACTGGAAATATTACTCCTTCTGGACTGCTGAACATCTAGAAATTCATGCCAAATGGGCATGTATTTTTCAGATCCTGTCTGGACAGAGTTTCTGGGCAGAGAAAGGAGACACAGCTGGGAAATCTGAATCCTAGGCAGATGTTCTGCCCAAGCATAGTGAGTCCAACACACTGGAGATGGGTAGAGGCCTCTGAACATGCAGTACCTTGCACATGCACGTGCATTTCTGCCCAGGACATCTCTGGCAGATTTGTGGAAGTCCTAGGAAAAAAAGTCATTGTGATTATGGACACCGAAAAAGGAAAAAATCAAGATGGAAAAGCATTCCCTGTGCAGCTCTCCAGATAGATTATGTCTTTGATCATGTATTGGCCTTGGCTTCCTACCTAAATTTTACAGTAAAACCTGGGGCATATGTCTTTGTTCTACAACTGTGGTGGTCTCTTGTTTGCTGTTGGTCAGCAGCAGCTATGGAGCAGAGCTTTGATGTGCCTAAGACTGTTACATGACTGCATTTCTTGCACAAATTGAAAGAAAGCCTAATGCCACATTGTTGTTGCATTTCACATAACAGGACACTGTAGGGTTTGGGTGTTGGGGTTTTTTTTTTCTGTTATTGTTGTGGTAATTTTTTTATTTTGTTTTGGTTGGTTGGTTTTGGTTTTGGTTTTAAAAAAGGCTATGTAAATCAACAGGGGGTTGACCATGTTTTCTTAGACTGCAGAGGAATGGATGGCATTTGTTTCTTCCCAAGATTTGGTGGTTTGCTTTTTTTTTTTTTTTTAAGAAATAAAATAAAAGACCCACCTGTCAGCAGTCCATTAGCAAACAAGTCCTTGGCAGAGCATTTAACATGCTGTAAGGTGGACAGCAGGGCAGAAGCAATAATGGTTGGCTTATGGCAGCAGCAGTATGTCATGTGATATTGGATCTATTTCTTCAGCAACAGCCAGCGTGATGCTTCTTTTTCTGTCTTCTCATGACTGAAATTTTCCTTTGCATAGAATGCAGTGTCATCGGAGGGGGGGTGACGTTCCACATTTCCTGTCAATGCTGGGTTTATCTGGTTATCTCTCAAAGAGAAAACAACTTTCCAAGAATACCTCCCCATGTGAGCTTGAAATGCTTTGCAGAACTTGCCTCACTGATACTTTCATTGTCTCACCAGAAATCTACTTTGAGCAGACTCAGAAAAAGCCAGGAAGCAATGGGGCTGCCCTCTCCAAGCAGCTCTAGTGAGCTTGACTCAGTTTCCTCAGCTAGCATGTTTTAATAACAGTCTAGATGCCCCTATCCACATTGTGGAAAAGTTCTGTGAAAAATGGAAAAGTATGATCATCTTAAATTATGGACTGCAGTGACAGGATGGGGAAAATTAAGCTGTTTTTCTATTTGCATTGTGGTGACAGTGGAGCTTTACTAGGGCTGGGTTGAATAATGAGCTGCTTAAGAGAGAACCCTGCATAGCACTTTAAAAACAGTTCCTCACAGAGTTCGTATTAATTATCCCATTCCTTCTGATTAGATTCAGCTGATTTCTCACTCACTCTCACATGACTTTGTGCAAGGCTTTATGGTGCCTTGTGAGAACAGCAATAATGCATACATGCTGATATAGTCATTAGATATCCAGAGAACCTGCACCTTCCACTGTGGTCATTCTCTTGCAAACGGATACTTCTGTGATGCAATGAA
Organism: Strigops habroptila; assembly: GCF_004027225.2. Lineage (NCBI taxonomy): Eukaryota > Metazoa > Chordata > Aves > Psittaciformes > Psittacidae > Strigops > Strigops habroptila. The sequence goes on along the minus strand of NC_044278.2, from coordinate 34,590,003 downwards.
GGTCTTTGTTCATGTAAAAATTGCTGCAAATCTGCAGTCAGATTGGCAGGGGTGAATGGCCAGAGGGTCAAATCTGCTTTTGAAAAAAAAAAGAAGAAAATAGAGACAGAAATATTTGGAGTGTTGAATATTTAAAGAGTTCAATATTCACAGAGTGTTGGATTGGTACCTTTTCTACCTGTTTGCCCAGTAGCTCCAGGGTTTGTATGGCTTATGTTCATAATTTTTTTCCTAAGTGGTTATGAAATAGCTAGACCTAAAGAAGAGACAGGGGAAGGCAAGGCAAGGAAAACTTTTAACAACAGTTCTGCTAGCAAACAAATGCCGGTTTTATTATCTGCCGACGTATTGACATTTTTCTGTGAAACATTTTAGCTACAGCACAAGAAATGGAGTTTCTGCATTAACCAAGGCCAACAAGCGTAGTTTTGAACCTGTGTTTCACAGCACTGCTTAAAATTCAAACATTTGTAGTGCATACATGTGTTTATAATCTCATCACTGTGTATATGGATTTCATTGCAAACTGTGTGATATATTTATTCTGCCTCTTACGGTGTAGAAATAGTGTATAAAAATCAGATTGAGTCCTTTATTTATAGTTGTCAAGAACCAGATGACAGAAAACATCTTCCGCTTGAAGAATTATTACTGCGTTTCCTGGGAACCCTTTTCATCGAACAGTGGGAATGTTTCTTGTCCTTAGCATCACATCTGCAATGTAGGAGCCAAGAAAATGTCAATAACTCCATTATCTCTGCTTTCAAGAATTAATAATTTCACACACACACACAAGCAGAAGCATGTGAAACTGAAATTTGGCATAAACATTTGTATTTGAAGAGCAAAGCTTATTCTGCAAAATGATCTCTGTAGTTTTGAATCTGAGAGGACTCATAAGGTGCCTGCATTGTTCGTTGTTTTTTTTTCCTTTTGAGTCAGTTGTTTGGAAATGATACAATCTCACTTGCTATCTGGCAAGAACTCATTTGTATGTCTGAAGCTCTCAGTAGGGAAAAAATTGTGGTTTAGTTTGTTATGCTTTCTAGCTTTTTTAATGGAGTTTTCTCTAGATGCCAAGGGAAGGGAGATGATGAAGTTCATTCACTTGGTACAGCAGAATCCCTCCCTTCCTTCTAAATTTATCCATTAAATATTTCAGCCTCCCATTGTTTAAAGCCCCTTTATATGTAGCTGAGTAATATGTGTAAGGAATATCATACAGGAAAATGTCATTGCATAAAGAAAAGAAAACTCCAAGTAACTCGCCAAGCATCGGGATAAAGGAATCCTGGTTTACTGTGGGTTTTGTTTTGGGTTTGATCAACTTCATTTTTACGAAGGTATGAAAGGCAACTGAAGTTTTTCCCATAGCTAGACATTTATAGTATCTCTTTAATACTTTCTCTGCCTCTTGCCCTTTCTTTTCTCCCATGTAGATTTTAATTAGCTCTTTCTCTGCCTGTTTTAATGAATCTGGCTGAAATTCGTATCTTTGACATCTCTTTCCCTCTTCCTGTTAGATTTTTTTTCTTTCAAATTAGTGAACAGGTTCAAAAATTATTGCTGGGTACTCATATTTACATATAATTAAAAATATACATAGAGTAGAAATACACAGACTTCATTAAGTTAGAAAAGCAGGTCTAAAAAAACCCTCTGTGTCTCTTCGCTTTCATGTGACATTATCTCAGTTGTCCAAGAATGCCTAATAAGCTAAGAACCTGCAGTAATAATGTGAATTGCTCATCAGTCATTGCCTGATGATCTTTGGGCACCTATGCAAAATGTAAATAAACCAAAGGGCTAAATATAAGGCAACATGCCCGGTTTCATTTTATCATGCAACTGGCAAATATGTAATTTGCTAAATTACAGAACTGTTGATGAAGATGAATTTGAACAGATGTTTTTTTGTGATGGCCTAAAATTTCATGTCAAAATCCAGGACTTGGTGGCATTCAGAACACCCAGGCTGTTGATCATGGAGGAATACTGTCCAGCTCAGCTTCTTTCAGAGACCTGACAACCTTCCTTTGCATTTATGGACTGTTGGCTTAAATAATTCACTCATTCTATAGCCATGCACTTGCTTCCTCCCTTGTTCACCTGTCCAAAGTATGAACAAACTTCCTGAAGTTATCACTTCATCTTTCAGCTTGTAAAACATGGCATTTCAGGACTTTTGCATAAGCTGTCTTGGCCATGCTCCCACTGTTAAGCTGTGGCATGACGGGTGCTCGGAATCCAAAACGCAAGTGGAGGAAGCAGCAGGCATTTGATACACCTGTCCATGCACATAGTGCTGCAATAATCATCAGTCAAGCTGAATGTTAAATACCACAGACTAGACAGCTCGAGTAGGAACTGTATGCTTTCATGAGGAGTACTTTTTGTTCTCTCATTAAACTTATATGACTGGGTCAGAAACCACTGAAGCGAGTTCATGATTAATGTGTTAAGGGCAACCTACTCGGTTACCCTTTTCCAGTTGAGAGAAGGGGTTAAATGAACTCTTGGGCAATCTCTTCATAGAACATATCTCTTCTTTGAGTTGAAATGATGCTGGCTTGGAATTACAAATCTTTCTAAGACCACCATTTGAATTTGGGTTGTCCTTTGGGCTTCACAACATGCTGCAAGGGCATCTGCAAATAAGAAATGTGGGCCAGCCAGGCCAGAGGTCCTCCTCTTCCTGAGGGCTGGCCATACCAAACGACAAAGCCACAAGCCTACAGTAAGAAGCTGAACACGTGGAGAGGAATGTCAACCTAGATAATACTTGCTTGGCCTAGACCTGCATGCTATGCTGGGTCAGTTCTTTAATAAAACAGAGAAACCAGAAAACCACACCACAGGTGATCTTCAGATAACCTCAGTGGGAAGAGTCTGAAACAAAAAACCTAATTGAACAAAGTTCCTGAGTTAGAGTAAGTTCCTCAGTTAGAGTAATCACAAACAAGCTGGAATCTCCTGCTACGTAGTGACCTCAAAAAGGAAAGACAGCATATGATATTTGAGTGCAGGGTAGGGTTCAAAACCTACAGTAGGTGCCCTGTATTGCCTTCTACCTTCATAGAGAGTGCTTTAAGGACTAGCCTGAAGAAACTCTTCGTAGGACTCATGCTTTTGCTAATGAAGATTCCCTGTTATTGTCAGGTCAGGGGAATTTGCCCTGTAAAAGTAGTCTCTGCTGCAAGACTGACAAGACATTTTTTCTATAAACAAGACAGAGAACTCCAGACCTTGAGAATTGGGAGAAAGTGGAAAAGTCAAAGCAGATGTTTAACAGCTCATAAGTAAATTGTGTGTGTATCAATGGCAGGTAACAGAGCTCATCTTCTCCAGGAGTTTTGTAGCATGATGTGTCATCTGTTCTTGTCTGTAGAAATCACCCCAAAACCTGCATGAGATATGCTGCTTGTACATTTTTTTTTTTTGCTTGAATTATGCTGGTATAAAACTGGTGGAATACAGAGGAGCATCAGGGCGTCTGTCATCAATGTCCATACCAATATGACAAGCATTAAAAAGTGCCAATTCCTCACTAGTGTAGAGAACAAGCGCTGCAGTGGATTGTATTTCTGGTACTATTATTACAGAGAGACTTGTAAGAAGCATACATGCTGTGGATGAAATGGGTATGAAATCACAGAGGCTAATGATAGAAAGAGGCCACTTATGTCAACTGCTACATTTTCCTGCTGGTATAGGATTGTTCCCAATGAGATGTGGTATATTTTTAGTGCTTTGTCCAGTCTTGTTTTATATGTAAATAATAAAGATTGTCAGTAATAAAGGAGCCTGAAATAGTTCTGTTCTAGTCTTGCCTTTCTCCTCCCTCCATCCTCCTCTCCCTAATGTCTTATTCAGGCTAAATGAGAACAGGAAAGACATCCATACTTTTTTTTTATTTTCTTTCTTTCTGTTCTCTCTTCTTTCTACTGTTTGACCCTCTTCACAGGCAGGATTTCTCTGACCTGATTTTTAAAAAATCATATTTGGACAGTTCAGTTTTATATGCTACTCTATCACAGGTCTGATATAGGAAGCTCTTCAAAATGTGGAGGCTCAGTTTGACAGAAACAACCTACTTGCAAGCCAACATGGAAAATAAGTAATAAAGAAAGCAATGATTTCTGCTCAGATAGGAACTGAAGTTTTTGCATATGCTTTCTTTTGTACTTTCTCACATTATCTTATGTGTTTCGAGGAGCTACTCACTGTCTGCCTGTCCATTAAGCACAGCCTTCAAGAACAGTGAGCTAAGATGTAGTGTAGATTAAAATCAAGTGTAAGCCATACCACACAAGAACAAGCAATTCAACAAAAAAATAAAGTAGTCTTTTTTGGCAGAGAAAGATAACTTCATAAGTACTTCATCATTTATGTAAAAATACCCTTTCATATTTGGGAGAACTACTTCCCTTTTTTGACTTTGCACCCTCAGAGAGCTGCATTATCAAGTGGACATAAACTGCTATGACACAGCTTTCAGAAGAGTTTTTTGCTTGTAATTCATCTGTATTAGAAAACAAACTTGTCCTCAGTGGTTTGTTGTTGCATGTGCCAGCAAGTCAAGTGGAGAGGCTGAGGTTAGAGCTTAGGTGCCGTTATCTTGATGACTAAATGGCCCTCAATGTATCTTGTCTTTGAGCCGTATGCAGTCACGTATCTGCTTTGAATCTGGTGAGCATAAAACCTTCTAGTCAGTAAAACAGTGGACAGATTAATGCCCTCTTTGTTCCTGATTAGAGAAACCCATCTAAATGGTAGCCTGAATGAGAACACAGAGAACAAAAAGACCCAGAGATTGAATTAATACTAGCCAAGCATGCATGTCCTGTCTGTAGCAAAAGAAATAGAGATATGGAAAATGAGGACATGCCAAAAAATTAGTTGTCATCTGCTGTTAAGATAAAGCTGTGGAGAGAGAGGCCAAGAGAAAAAAGGACTTGTGTTATGGACTGTGTTGGCTGAAAAGAGTCTTGAAATAGAAACTGTGTCCTATTGACCATCTATGCTGAGTTCAGGGCAACAGGGCTCCTGACATCCTCTTTCAATAATCAAAGCACAAAGCGCTCAGTTCCAGTACCAGTTTCTTTTACCAATAGAAACAACCTTCAAGGTATTGGCTAACTGCTGTTGCTGTTTTGAGAGAAAGGGGGGGAAAAAAAAAAAAAAGAAAAAGAAAAAAAAAGAAAAAAGCTGCTTTTTCTCAGAAAAAAAAAAAAAAAAAAGAAAATCCAAAACAGGTGAAGCAGAAGGTACTCAATTGTACTAATGGGTACTAATGGGTACTAATCCCCATTATCCCTCAGTGACAGGTTGCAGTGTCCTGCAATTTTGTGAAGCCCTCCCAGGAGCTGCTAAGAGCAAAAGGGGCCTTGGCCCTTACTTACTCCAACTTATTCCTGATTTACTCCAGGGAGAGAAGAAGCAGTATCTAAGAGGATGAAGATAATCTGTGCAGAGGAAAAATATTCAACAAGGGAGAGCAAAAATGTACTAGAAATTATTGGAGACAACCCGCTGTCAGCTTCCTTTGGAAGTTTGGAGTTGCTGGACAGGAATGAGACTGTACAACTTCCTAATTTGTAAGCCAAACGACTTCAGGCATATAAGGTAATGGAAGGTACTGATCCATCTCTTTCTGAGAACTGCTAGCTCTAGTTTCCTTTCTCTTGTGGTGTCAGCAGCACCCTGCTTCACCAGGCCACAGCTCAGTAACATTCCCACAGTTGCTAGTGGACTTATCCTGGTGATATTTCAGTGAGATATAAATACTGCTATCTGTCTAAGGAATTAAAGCACAGAGGCTAAGCACAGGATTCATCCTGCATGACTTTCTATGTTTCATCTAGGTTCTAGGGCCAGCAGAGCCACAGAGACACTTCTTGGACACAGCTTGTCTGACCTTTTTCAGGCATTTAAGCTGAGACATGCCACAGTGCCTGTCTACCCATCAACAGTAAAGGGGATCCAAATAATTTTCTCATATATAGATGCTTCCACTCAAGAGGGCTGGATTCACATAGGTCTTTCCCAGCCAAAATGTCTGCTTAAGGAAATATGGGAATAGGAATTGGATCAGGAGCTGGGACCCTGGTATCCCAGAAACCAAAACAATAGCTCTGAATTTACAGCTGTCCTCTGTATGTAGTTCCTCATGTTTGTGACATTGATTTTTGTATCCACAGTGAAACCGTCAGTTTACGCATTTATTTCTAATAGGATACTTACTGATACCCAGGCTTAGGCAATCAGGAAAATCACATCTGTGCCTTAGCAACAGAAAACATTGCTAAATTGAAAAATGGTCACCAACAACCTTACACTGTTGTCCTTCTACTGTCACAGGAGAAGAGAATTAGTTCAGATTTGTGCAATGGCATAAATTTTTTAATCAAATAACTGCTGACCAACTCTTTTGATAGCTTGTTTTTAATTTTTCATCATCTTCCATCTTGCTGTGCTACCTTACAACCTTCCTCCTCGACTAGCTGTTGCATGCCTGGCTTTCTGAGTGTGGTCTTTGGGGTTTACTAGTATCTTTCCCAAGAAATGTGTCTTTTGCTGCCTTCCTCCCATAGCGATTACAGGATGAATTTTACAAACTGACTCTCTGGGTCTTTATACGTTCTGTCTGTAAAAAAGTCACCCAGATTTCCTCAACTCTTGATTTTTTCCTTTTTTTTTTTTTTTTTTCATTTTTAACAACTTGCTTCACAGCCCTCATGTCCCATTTTGTTTTCTATCACACAACAACCAACATTTTGATTTCTTCGGAGTATTTGTGTTTCCATGGTGAAGAGAATATTATCATCTTTTCTTGTGGCTTACCAGCTTTGAATGGTATAAACTACAGATTGACTTTTTAATCTTCCAGCATACTTTTCTGCCTTGAATCCTTTGTATTCAAGCTAAATACATTTTAAATCCAGGTGATTAGTAGACATCTGCACTTTAAGGCCAAATAAACAAGTAGTCTTACTTCCAAAAAATTTCACTCAGGTACCCTCAACCTGGGTTCAACATCTTGTATTTGCCTAAAGCATGTCTTCCAGAAAGGCACCTGGGCTTGAGATAAAGGATTCACCTCTTCATGGGGTAGTTTGTGCAAATAATTAATCATTATCTTAAAACATTGGGCCTTATTTGAATTTTTCCAGATTTAACTCCCAGATATTGACTCATGCTTGGCTTCTGCTCGATTAAAGTACATAATGAAACAGTATTCAATCTTCTCTTTGACAGACTAAACATATGGAGCTCTTCAAGTCTCTCGCTTGATGCTCTTCCTGAACCGAGTCAGGGACACAAATTTTGTTGCACTCAATGTGCTACAGGGGAGACAATGGGAGTGTGTTTTGCACAGAAACATTGTGTTTCATCAGGGCTTGGGAGAGAACAAAAAAAGAGAAGGGGAGGGGAGACTGCACAAGGCAGGAGACAGTTCCTTGAGCAAGCTGCAAAGAAAATCATCAGGGGATGAAACCAGGACTGTACATGTGCCAGAGCTCTATAGTTACTTACCTGACGTTCTGGAAAAGTGGCATGGGGCAGCTAGACAACATACCTAGTCTCTAGCTCTCTGCATCAACCAAGGGTTTGACCCTAGCAGGTCCAGAAACCCACCTGGCAGGGGCAGGATCCAGATTTCTCTGCAAACTTGGCCAACTAAGCAGACAAAAGCATCTACTTTTCATTGTAATGTGCTTCAGGTAAGATACGAAGACTGTGCTAAGGAGAAAAATAAAGGAATTTTTATTTCATTCTCTTGAAAGGAATGTTTTGTCAGTCATGTATCAAAAAGCATAAAACCTATCTGGAAGTGTACTAAACCTCTACCTGTACTCTCATAGCAAAACAGTTTAATTTAAAAAAAACCCAGTAAGCTGAAAACATTATCTCATTTCTATATATGTCGGCATTTTTCATCTGCTTGTGTATTTTGCTGCAGATTTTTTTTAATATATATTTGGGATTTATATTGTGCTTAAACAGGTAAAGTTATTTCTTATTTTTAGTTTGTAAATTATTGTATAGAAAACACAAGATTAAGGACAAGATTCATGCACTGCACATATGCAGTTCTGAAAGATGATTATTAAAGATCGTTCCAAAGAAAGCATGTTAGGGTGAACAGACCCAAGGTACAGGTTTAAGATTACAATATTAAACTTCTAAATACCACATTGCCTCATCTGAAATAGCTGGTGTGTGGTTAGTTCCATGTCCTTGTAGAATTTTAAAGCAAAACCAAAAATGAGCTTGATAAGCCTAGAAAAATACCTTGAAGCATATGAGATTTTTCCAGGCTGGGCCAACTTGTTTTTTTCTGGGTTGTATAGTAAGTCAGCTGCACTACATGAAATGTATAAATGCATGGAAAATCATAAATATTGCCAAGAATGTTTGATGTGATAATCTATCCCTCTTGACAGTTGTGAACACTTCTTATGTCTTGCATATTCTTAAAGTGGAGTTTGATATATTTATTGTAAACCCAGTGATTTGAAGCTGGAGAGGTAAAGAGCTCTTTACTCCCATCCATAGGTAAAAAGAGAAAGAACAAGTGTAGGACTGCTTTTTATCTAACCATAAGCACAAAGATGCTTCAGAGAGGAAAAATCTCTTGCTATTATGCAGTGGTAAACAGGGGAGGATGTGCAACTCCCATTTCCATAGAGCTGCTAGCCAGGGTTTCTTCTGCTGCATAGTACAACTTGTGCTCAACATATGCTCACCTACAGTAGGTGAGCCAACATTAGGGTTTGCCACCTCCAAGAACACCGCTTTGCATCCTTCTCCCTCCTCCTCTACTCATGATCCTCCTGCTCCTGCCTGCATGGTCCTGACACTTCCTTTCTGCTCTTCAGCCACTACCATGAATAAACTCAGCTCCTTAAGTCAGGAAACAACTACAGCTTTATTTCTTTTTAATAGGTTATTTTTCTGCCTGGCCAGTGAACTGCACCATGAGTCCAACAAACCCTGGTGTTCATGCATGCCTTGTTATGAGGCTGGGCTCCCAGCTCTCCTTCCCAAGGGAGCATCTGTCCCTTGCTGCCCCCTAATACTATAGCCCAAAAATTCAAGGAGCAACAGGGCAATGCCTGCTGGGCCTGCAGTCAGCCGTAGGATGTGGCAATAATTTCTTAAGAATTTTAGAAAAGCACTGGTACTTTCTGCTGAGGAGGCTGCTCCATCACAAGCTCTCCATGTTGGATATCAAGTAAGATTCATCAGAGTAGGCTTGGCCTTGGGGTCTCAAATGACAGCACAGTAACTAAGTTTTAAAGGACCTGGCTGCCAAATGAGGGAAAAATCCCACTCAGATCCCAGACTGTAAATCTTGCAGCCAGGAGCTCCAAGGAGAAAAGTATCCTTTGCTCCCCTAGCTGGTGAATGAAGGGAAAGCCTGAATGTGGAGACTTCACACAGGCAAACTGCAGCAGACTGCAGGCCAGTTCGGAAATCATCACAGCTAGAAGTGAGATATCAATGGACTACAGTGGGGTCCAAAAACCTTCTGGGATGGAAAAGTTTCTTTCTAAGCAATGGGAAGCTCATGCAAGCTTCCTACACACACTGAGCACTAGGAGAACTGGCCACTGGGAAGGTGGACATGAGTAGCAAAGGGCCTGCTGGGCATTGACATGTGAAAGTTGGCAACACGTACATGGGTGATGCATAGAAGTTGCATTCACACATTGGGCACCCACACATGGAAAGTGTGAATTTAAGTTAACAGACTGCTGCTAAAGGTGGCCCAGAGAAACCTGTTATTCATTCATAGAGTGGCTATATTTTTCCAAGCTGATGCTGTGGTCCATTTTCTCATCTCTTAAAAGCTTTTTCCCTGGCTTCATGCTCAGGCTTGTGAGAAGGGAAGAGCTGCCTATTCAGGACACAGTAGAAGGAGTATCTTCTGCTTGCAATGTTCACCTGCAAGTATGAATTGTTCTTAGGAAGGACCTTCATATCTTACATGGTAAGGTACTACTTCCCACAATTTGCTGCACAGTTGTGTGCTCCAAGGCATGTGAGACCTTACAGATGCTCTTCACATCTATGAACTTCATTTGCATTACCGTATGCTGAGTTCAACACAAGTTTAATAGATTCTTTATTGTTGGGGATTTTTGATACCAGATCAGACAGATGTCTGTTGGGTGTAGAGAGTCATGCCTTCAGGCAAATAGTAGACCAATGATTCCAAAGGAATCATCCAGCCTTTGTTTCTGCTTTTCTTTGCCGACTTGTAAGAGAGTAAAAAATGGAGGAAAATGATGGTAATACTAAATTCTGCCCAGTAAATGTTTGTTACAGTGCTTTACACACCTTCCACAACATTTCAGGACTGGTGGATACTCTATTACTGCTGCGTAAAGAAATCTAGGATTACTTTGTTATTTCAGGCTACTTTTATGTAATACATCATGTATTACATTGAAATAAAACTGAATGCATGTATACCAACTATCAGAAATCCGACTGTTGGCACTGACTCAGGCAGTTCTCACAGTTCTCAGTACTAAATGACTATTAGGATGAAAGTTTATGATTTCATGGTTTGGTATGGTGTTTGCTCTCTCTTCTAGTTCATTAAGAAACCTAGAAAATCCCTTCTACTTAATTTTCATTTTCTCCCTTTTCTCTCTCCTTACTAATGTGGCCCCTCAAAAAGTGCTGAAATCTAGAAAGCAGAAACAACATAATATCAAATTTTAAATTGTTCATACAAACCCTTTTAGAAATGTTTTGTGTATCCAAAGGCATGTCTCATTTGCAGTCTTTTGACTAGTGTTCAAAGGCTGGCACTGCTTCCTTTGGCCTGGACTTGAAAAGATGTGGTCTGACCACAATAACTATGGTATTGGAACTAAACAGGACACCTCAAGTCCCTTATATCTCTTACTGTTGAAGTCAGTGGGTGGCAAAAAGGCTTTGTTTTCATTTGCAAGAGAGGTGACAGATAGTTGTCTTCCACATAAGTCAGTTAAAGAAGGCCTCCTCAAAATACCCAGTATGGGGTATCAAAAGACCAGGTGATACATTCATCCCCACCAACATGACTATTAAAGCAAAAATGTGCAATGCTCCTTTGGATATGACATATGTGTAGTCATTAAATTCAACAGCTCAGACACCTTCTCCCAGTGCTAGCTCTGCTCTGTTCCAGTTGGCTCCTTCACTATGGTTTTGCAATACGCCAGATATTTCATTTACAGCACAGAGGTGTATGCCTGAACATATTTGCAAGCCAGGAGGGGATTTTGGAGAGAGATTTTTTTTTTTTTGGAACAGGCAGTTAGAAAAAGCCTGTGTGGAGTTGGCAGCGGTGGCTTGGTATGGGTTAAGGCGCCAATTCAGCTGTGCTCAGCCTCTGATGGGTGGAGGCAAGTGCTTTGCTGAGTGGGTTCCTGGGTCATCTCTGAAGTTACTCCTGCCTGTAAAAAGACTGAGTATCACCCTTGCAGATTTGGCATATGCATGCAAGCTGGTAAATGTATAAAACAAAGCACCTGATCAAAGTGGAAGTGCCAGCATGAGAAAGGACTGTGTTTTTCAGAAAGATTTTTTCTAGCTATCCTGGATATTTCTGGTTTTGGTTTTGGTTTGGTTTGGTTTTTCCATAAACATTATAGGAAGTGAGAGAAGAGGATGTTGTCTTTTTTACTGATGTTAAGTTCAGCTTGTGGATGAAAAGCTGGCCCAGGTTTCAGCTTTCACAGCAGGTTTGAGAAGTCTGTATCCCATGCTATTAAAAGTGACTGAATCTTGGAAGTTTATCTCAATTTCACATACATTTGAATAACCCAGAAATTTAACTCAAGTTACAATAAAAATTTAAAGTGATTTTGGATTTGCGAATAGTTCTGTTTATAAAGTCTCTTCCAGGCAGATTCCACATTCATTCAGGGAACAATTTAAGTTGTTCAACTGTCATTTGGTAAGTATTCTGAAAGAGATTGTCCTCCCTTTGTTCCCTGGATAATAATTGTATCATCAGTGGAGACAAGCCCCAGCTGAGGTTATATGGGTATATGTACAAGTAGAGCAGTAGGATTTGAGACCATTCAGATCTAGATTTTTGTCCTTTCTCATATACAGAACCATATTCTGGATTCAGATCTCAAGCAATTCAGAATTGCTGAGGCGCCCATATTATGGTTTGGATTTGGGCTGAAATTCAGTTTTACAGGAGCAATAAGTGAACTAAAGCATGGAAGTGAATCACTAGCCAAAATCAACTGAAGATCAGCCATTATTATCTTCTTCAGTGAACAGAGCCAAGTAAAAAGATAATTTAAACTACTGCTACTTTCCCCTTTCTTTTCTCCATCCCATTCCAATATTATTCTCTCACAATCTCTCTGAACTTATAGATGACTCAAAAATAACATTTGGTAAGTAGAGTCTTATGTTTTTCATCAATATTGTGTTTTGAAACGTGGTGAAGAGTTGTGTTGCATGATGAAAAATGTCTCTCTCTAAACATCATTTTCTAATGGACTTTTTATGTCCCATAAAATGTGCTAATTTTTACTTGTCCTCTGCTGTCAGCAAAACAAACTATTATTTCTTTCTGCAGAACCAAACTCCAAACAAGAATGTCTGGAATATCAAGAGTAATGACTTCTGAAGTCCCTTCTGGCCCCAGCTTCTATTGAAAAATAATTGGATGAATTGGTGATGCTTACATTTCATCTAGCCTGCCACTGTGAGTAATTCCATGGTGCCGCCTTGGCCAAAGCTCAGCCATTTAAGCACTTGGTGAAAATCTATTTGGATGGACTCAGTGTAGGAATATGTCAGATAGCAGCAGAGTAAGAATGAAAGCTCTTTGGAATAGCGTTGCATATGTTGTCAGAGCACCTAATGCTGTGCAAATGGCACCCTGATTGTGACTTCAAGTTTCTGCTGCGGTGTAGATAATAAACGGTGAGGATGATAACCGTAAAGGTAAAGCTGGCCTGGATACAAACTGTAATGTGATGGGCAAGGGAATTCAGATGGTGGAATAGGCTCTTGTTATCAAGGTACCATGTGATGTCAGTGGAGATATGATTTACCCAAAGAACTGCCTCTTTGCCTTGCCAAGAAATCATTATATGGGCTGTCACCTCTCCGAATGGATTAATGAACCAGAACAAAACAGATGCTGGCTTGCCAGTGCTCTTACTGGGTTCACAGTTTGCTACAAACTTTTAATAGCAAACAATTAATAGAATTTTTCTTCCATTCTAAAACATGTATGTGCTTTTTTGTCTTTTGGCTCATTTGTTTTCCAGTGACTTCTCCTGTTTTTTTTTCCTGCCTTACTGTTGATGGGTTTTGAAAAGGTTTTTCAGATGTTCCCAGACCTTTAGATCATCAAAGGAGAAAGAGATTTGGGAGAGAACTGCAAGACAGGTGCACCATAGAGGGAGGAATGTTGAGATGAGACCACAGAGTGGGGCTGGCTGTTGCTGCGAGGTGGGGACTCTGATGGGGTCCCTGGTAAGGTCCTTGATGTGGTTGCTGCCCCAAGTCACTTTGCACAATCAACTCTTGTGCTGATTTCTCACAAGTCTTGGGACTGCAGGCTGCAACCTGGGAGGGAGAGAAGGAATCATAAACAAGGAGAGAAAATGCAGAGATTTTACCAAAGCTAGCACTGAAGCAGCAGTTCCCAGACCTCCTCACTGCATAATGAAGTGAGAAGGTGAAATTCAGGAGGATGTGGCCTCTTCCTCCTGCTGTTTGGGAGGTGAAAGTGAAGAAGAAAGTGTCAAGTGGAACCAGCTTATTGGTTCCTCTTGTCTTCCTGAACAGGCGCTTATTTCCATGTGAATGGCTGCATTTGAGTAAATCAAACTTTGGGTGGCTCAAAGTTTGTTTATTTTTTAACAAAGCCTCCTGTAACGAGGTATCACATGGTGGCACGTACATCTGTCAGCCAGCGAAGTCGCCTATTAAGGGCTGTGAGGCATGAAGCTTTGCCTTTTCATGCCTGAGGTGTGCATGCATATGCTGACAGGCACAGACTGTGGTATGTGCTATTGCTTATTCAGGGCAGTCTGAAAAGGTGGTGTCTTGACTTCACCCTGGCAGTGGGATAGCTGCTGAGAGGGAAGCAGGAGGATCGGAAAGGATAAGTGTCATCTGGAGTGAAACATTCTCAGAGAGCCCCATGACTTCATATGAACTTGTAACACACCGAGTCATTCTTTTGGACAGAGACACAGCCAAGGCAAAGTTGTGGTCTAAACTCTAGACACTACTCCAACACATGCAACTAGATACATGAACTTTTCTCTCTATCCAAATAAATGAATACATAAAACCAGAACATACACAAAAATTGTAAAACTCAATGATTCAGACTGGTTAATGCAGGAACTAGAAAGATCCCAGGCCAGTTTACGGTGGTCTTCATCATGTACATGGATTCAAAAGATCTTTCTGTTTTGATAATGAGGAACTTACTCCTAACACTGAGGAGTCCCATATTCCATGTTGGCTTAGTGCAACTACAGTACTTAATGGGTGTTGTCTTTCGGTAACATATCAGATGCTGACTGCCAGAGGCTCTGCCCTCTCTTCATAAAGCATCTCTCATTTCCTTTACTCAGTTGTAAAAATGCTTCATGGAAACGGCTCTTTCCCTGTGCGTGGTCTATGGAAAACTTCCAGATACTAATCTGGGAAGTAGCATGGGATCTTCCTGAAATCTTATGAGTATATGGGTTTCTGCAAGGGTATGAGAGACTGGGAACAGTCTTTTCATCAGGAGGGAACAAGACCTTTATCAAAACAGAGTGGCTGCTATGAGCTGGCCTGCTTGGTGCTGAAGAGGTTTCCTCCCAGAGGAGGAGACAGTCCCACTGTAAGAAGACAGGGTGTAGAAGAACATATGAAGGTTGCAGCCAGGTGGCTAAAGCTGTTGTTTACTCTTCGTGAGAACTGTAAAGAAATAGGGCAGTGCCTCTTGGCATGGAATGAATAAAGAAGCCGAAAATGTGATTTTGGAGTGGGGAAAGAGCTCGCAACAACAATGTTGTAAAAACAACTCCCCTAAAATGTATCCTGGTGGAAATCAGTTCTGCTTTTTGTGAAACTAGAGAGAGCTGCTCTTGCAAAAACAAGTGCTTGTTGAGGTTGCTGTTGTATGGAATTGGCGTGTGATGTTTTTCTAGCAGCCTCTCTTCACTGTCATCAGAGTGCAATTTCTCTAGAGTTACTGTGGGATGCAACAGATTTCTTGGAAAAGAAAGCTGTGTTGACACCCACAGGCTAGTAATGTTTTCACAAGAAGGAACATGACTTTACATTTGACTCTCTTGAAAAGAGATTAGCAACACTGTAATTTATAAGAATTGCCAGGGTTTGAGGTGGTTTTTTCCCCCCTCTCTCTGAATCTAAGCTTCAGCAGGTAGGTGTTAAGTGAGTGAAGTATTTCTGGCAAGATTTATGTGCCCATACAGTAGAATGGGAGTGAAATCTGACAGTCTAAAGGAGGGGGAGCAACTGACAAATAGAAGGGGTGGAAAAGGCAGATTGGCTTGGATTTTTTCTTTCCTGTTCCTTTGCAGTCAAAACCCTTTGAGACTCTTCACTCTTGGGTTGAAAATTTCATTTTACAGACATTTTCCCTCCCTGTCCTTTTGTTCTAGCAGTAAACATTGGTCCACAGCACGTGTGTGGAAAGCAGACATGGCCAAGGCTAAACCTCCTTGAGAGAGAGTCTCTTCTGGAAATAGATGACAAGCATTTTCCTTAGAAATGAGATATCTTCAATTATGAAGTTCTCTTAGAAGAAAGAAGCCCTTTCTCACTATTGAGTATCACAGTTAAGTAAATAGCACTAGAAGAAAATGTGTCCTCATACAGTAGGGTGTTCCAGCCTGAATAGCAACCAATGCCTTTGCTTTCCAGAAAGATGCATACCATCCTATTTGGTTATTTTGATTAAATGGGTACTGGACAGCATGTGATCGCTCTTGTAGGACCAGGGTGGTTAGCAGGTCCCGGACTTCTTGGCTGTTAGATGGGAAGCAACCTATTTATAAGATGCCCAGAAGCTCAACACTTGAAGAATAAATAAGAGATTACAGAACAAAAATGAATGGGAGTTTTTCCATTAGCCATGATCCCTACTGACTAATTTTGTAGGAATACAAAATAGGGATATAAGTCAGATGGTGGCATTCCTCTTTGTCCTGGTTTCATCTGTAAGAGTTATCTTTTTCTTCTTCCTAGCAGCTGGTGCAGTGCTATGTTTTGACTTTGGTCTGAGGACAGTGCTGATAACACACCGATGTTTTAGTTGTTGCTGAGTAGCACTTACCCCGATCAAGGACTTTTCAGTGTCCCATGCTCTGCCAGTGAGCTGGGAGGAAGCAGAGACAGGACACCTGACCCAAACTATCCAAAGGGGTATTCCACAGCATAGCACGTCATGCCCAGTATATAAACTGGGGGAAGTTACCCAGAAGGCCCAGATCACTGGTTGGGTCGGGCTGGGTATTGGTTGGTGGATGGTGAGCAATTGTATTGTGCAGCACTTGTGTTTATTGTTTTTTTCCCTTTTTCCTATAAGTTTTATATTCTCTCCCCTTGTTATTTCCCTTATCATCATTATTATAATTATTAGTTTTATATTATACTTTAGTTATTGGACTGTTTTTATCTCAACCTGTGGGGTTTACATTCTTTTGATTCTACTCCCCATCCTGCCCAGAGCAGCGGGTGAAGGAGGAAGTGAGCAAGTGGCTGCATGGTTCTGAGTTACTGGCTGGGCTTAAACCATGACACTCTTACTGCACGAAGGCACATTTTCAAAAAGACAAAACTATAGATGCACAATAAACTAATAAATATATATCTAAATATCAGAATTTGATCTTAAGTAAATATCTCAAGTCACTTCTGAAAGACATTAATCCTGAGACATGGGTGGAGAATAAAGAAAAGAAAGCCACACTTGCCAATTGAGTCTTGCTTCTTTAGCCCATGAAGAAAACATAGATATGTGGGTAATGAACCAGGTTTTATCTGTAGCAAAATCCAAATGTGTAATTGTCCCTATGTTCTAACAAATTTGGAGTATCCATCAGTCCCAGACATCCAGCAACTCATTCATCAGAAATTTAATAAATATGAGGAACTTCAGAGGAAACATTTGGACTGATGTGGTCTCTTTTTAGATGGAGGCACATCATGAAGATATTTTCCACCAGTCCTTATAAAAACACTGCATCTTGGCTACAGCCTGTGTATTTGTACTGATCTGGAATCTTTTGAAATCCTCCTGCTCTGTGAAAACTTTAAAGATTTTTAAAACATTCTGCTTTTCAGTGAGAACAACCTGAGACCTTTTGAAGTTTTTCAGAAACATGAGAAAGAAAAAAAATACCCAAAAGCAACCCAAACAGAAGTGGGTTTCCTGAAGTGCCAGTCACCTAGGGATCAAGGACTGATGTGAAATGGACAAGTTACCAGGACCAAGTCCTTGTGCCATGTACTGCTCACTTAATAAAACAGCATCAATGAGAGGCCATGAACTTGCTCTGTCCTAAGAGATGAAGGTCATTGTGGTACTGTGTAGGACAGGGGAAACAGGATCAAGTCCCTTTTTTGCCAAAAAGCCCAGTTTTGCTATGTCAGTGACTTAACTACTAGTGTCTTGGATAAGCTGAGCTGTTCTCTTTCTTTGGATGCAAGCAATTTTTCTGATGACAGCCTAAGCAAAACTGGTGTGCTTCTAAAAAAGATTTATGTTTTAACAAATCAAAATCTTCCAATAAAAAAAGTGTGTATCACTGGAAAATTCCCAGCTAGCTCCACTGATGAGTAAAATTTTGCTTTACAGATGGAGTTAATAATAGCTTATATGCTAAAGTGAAAAGGATTTTGGGTGAGCTTCCTAAAGAGGAAGTGAGTCAGTGCCTCGGCAGGAAAGTGTTCCAGATAGGCGGGGCTGGAAAAGTTACAAAACAACCCCCAACTGCGTGGAGTCACAGGGAGTGGACAAGGGATTATTGCATCCCAGATTGCCGAAAGCCAGTAATTTAGTAGGGGCCTTGCATACCCCTCAGCCCATGTCTCTTGTAGCATGGTCTTCTCACGTCTCACAAGCTCAGAGCAGCTGAACTGAATCATCCCAGGGAATGTGTAATAGCTAAGGAAGAAGCAGGTGTTGCAGATGGATGAGTGATTCAGTGGATGGTGTTATTCCTAGTGAGTCAATGCTGAAGTAGTTTGTAAGCAGGAAGTTGGGGACACTGTGTGGCTAGATCTGCTTTCTAAATTCAGTGATATTCAAGGAGTCTGCAGTTCCCTCTGGGTGGGTTGCCTTCAGTTGTTCTTGGGCACAGCACTTTCAAAAGCAAAATCTAGAGAGGCATTTTTAAGGTGTCTTTCAGGGGGATTTGCAATCCTGAGAGTTGGGTCATTCTTGATCATGGACTGGTACTTCCACATTAGGAAGGCATTTTTGGAAAGCAGAAGTCCTGTATTCTTGTAACTTACTTCACAGCCCTCCCACTGGTTCTGTAGGTCTCAGCATTGGACCTTTAAGTGAAATTCTTTTTAACAAGAGTATTTTTGTACTCTGCAGCACACCAGGAATGGTGCTGGCACTCATCAGGTGTACTTAATGACCATGAAAAGCTAGTTCTCCATGGCCATCATGTCCTTTGAAGGTGCCAGTGTTGTCTTATAGAAGAAAGGTGGAGCTGCTGCATCTCCTCTGAGTTACTTAATTCATTGCAAAAATAGGAGCAAATATTAGAGAACATGTCCTGTAATATCCATTACCAATTACATGATTACAAAGCCCCATATTACTCGCCTTCTGCTGTTCCAAAGTTCTCTAGTAATTTAACTTTTCAAAGCAGAGATGATTTGTTGCTTTCTCTCTGTATGTCTGTTAAGGTCAAAAATGCATACATTGTACAGCACAGAGGGAGAGGTTTAGACCTTAGAACCTGCTGCTGTTTCCTCTGTAGTTTTTGCATTTAGATGGCATTTTTTGCTTTTGTTGGAAACATTATGGGTTTGGAAGTTGGGGTTTTTTTCCTTCCATTTTTCAGCAATTCATTACTCAGAGCCTCATTCTTTTGCTTTTATTCTGTTACTTCTCCATTTGGTCCTTTAAAATTTCATAGCATCTTTCCCTCTAGTAAACGAGGAAAAATGACAATATAATTTCTGAATCCTGTGAGAAGAGCCACAATCTCAGGTCCATATGGTGCCTGGGAGGATGGTAGATACTTCCTAAGATTTGTGTTGGCAGAGGTGGCCTTCCACTTTCTGGTGCAGGGACTAATTTCTGGGAAGACCACACTTTCTGGGGATTCACACTTAAGTTTGAAAGGGTAATCATCCATTCCCTCCAGGCTGAGCAAAATGAACTGGGTGGCTTTCCTCAACTCATTTGTCAGTGCTTGACATTTGCACTTAGTGTTTTCCATCCATTTTATTAAAGCACTAGTCTTGGGTTTTATTGGCTGAGCTTTTCATTCATTTCTCCTCTGCCACCTCGTCTTCTCCCTTCACTGTGAGTGCCCACACTAGCTTAGTGTGGTAAGATTCAGAAAGCAGGCTGCAGATGGGCTTAATTTCTGAAGTACAGTAATGACATACACTTACTGTGTTGGGTTTTGGTGGTTTTTTTTACTTTTGTTTTTGTTTTCTAAATAGCTGTTTTTGCTCTTAAAGGATTTGATTTTGGTTTTACTAAGAACAAAATAATCTTTTTTTTTTTTTTTTTTTTTAGAGCTCATCACAAGAGGGAAATCTTGATGTTACGTTTCTTTTAAAAATTATATAGTTTTTAAAAACCATAGAGTTTCTAAAGTTGAAATGCTATAGACTCCACTGTTTAAGCACTGACCTGAATGAATTTGCCTCACTACCTTTATGCTTTCTCTTTGTATAGGTGATCTGCTCAACATTACGGAGAAAG
Source organism: Strigops habroptila (assembly GCF_004027225.2). Lineage (NCBI taxonomy): Eukaryota > Metazoa > Chordata > Aves > Psittaciformes > Psittacidae > Strigops > Strigops habroptila. Next base: position 34,570,043 of record NC_044278.2, on the reverse strand, counting down.
TCTGTGTCAAAGCCTGAAATGGAACCGATTCCTCCTGAATGCTGGGCTGGTGCTTTGGCCACAGCACCATCCATCTGCTAAATCACAAACAGCAGCCACATTCGAGGCCAGCTCAGCCGCCACAGGATAAAAATGAGAGTTATGACAGCAGCTTAAGAAGAGAGACCATCAGGATACAGAGTCTTCCCACTATGGCCACTACCTCTTTCTTCATCATTTTTATCACAGCCTTTCTTTCTTAAATAAGGATAGACCACATTTTTATTTCTAGAGAGGAACTGAAACAAAAGTCACCATATTAAATAGGAATTAAGTTACGTCTTCCCCATCTCTTTATGAGATGCAAGTCAAACCTCAGAGAGGATGACATGTCCTTTTCTCCTTGATTTCTTTCTTAACAAATTCAGAGTTGAATGTCATGGCTTGAATTAATCTCAGTTATTATTCAGAGAATAAAGTGAAGAGTAACAACATGTATCAATTAATTCTCCTCTGTGAGCTGTACACAAAGCTGCTCTATGGTAAAAGTGTTCCACAACTGCTTCCTATTGACTTTAGACCCAGTTTCTTTACTGAGCACCTTTACCAGTGAGGCATGGCAAGCAGAGCTATGCCTGAGGATTAGACCGGAAAGTAAACTCTAATTAAGTGCTAAATGATTATTTTTAATACCTGTAGAAAGCCCCTGATCCTTCCTGATTTGCTTATAGTATTAATATTAGTACACATCTTTTTAATATAGGTCAGGAATGAATAGATTCAGAAAAAAAGAAGTCTTTACTATTATTTTTTTACTATATGCAAATCTTGACAACCTGCTTTCTGATGTTATAGAATCATAGAATCATGGAATAGTTAGTGTTGGAAAGGACCTTAAGATCATATGTCCTAGCTTACAAACCTTGTGAACCACTGGTAACACTCCTGGAAAGCTGAAAGAAAGCAAATAAGGCACTGGTTAAAAAAATCCAGAAGAACCAGGTTGATCATTACTATAATTTTTAGTTTGGACCACAGTGAGACAAACAGTAAACAAGAGCCCTGTGAGCACTCTGGGTCTGTAGCAAGAAAACTGATAGAAAATGCTGTTCACAGGGCAGGGAGCAGCTTTAGGTTTTGCACCTGTAATGTCCAGCACAATGGGACTCTGACCCTGATCTGCAGCTCCTTAATGCTGTGACGACGTACATATGAAAAACTATCTCCTAAACAGGCAACTGTGTCAGGACTGGTGAGAAAGAAATGTCCTCAAAACCAGGTTCTCTCCCTTATTCCCATTCCCAGAGCTTTAGTCTGTAACCTTCAACTTTTACCTGGATTCACTATGGAGGTTCAAAGAAATGGTTCATATTTCCCAGGCCTTAAAGCATCTCCTCATGGGCAGCAGAGGGAAGTTGTGCTACAGATTCCAGAGAAAAGGTCTTGCCCTTGGGGTAGCTTCGGCAATAGACACCTGTATTTTGGATGAACTCAGCCAGAATCCAAGACCTTTTCCAGAGAGCTGTGTCTCCTCTGGCATCCTCTTCAAAATGAATGTGATCAACCAGAGAGTTCAAGGAGGGTGTGCAAAAAGCCTTAGATATGTGGAAAAATATGCTTCACAAAGACAGAGTTGGAACTCCATTTGTTTAGCTTACTGATGAAGTCAGAAGATGACTTGCTCATGGTTTATTAGCTATTATGTAAAGAGAAAGTATTTGATATTGAAAGGTGATGTAAGCAAGTCTGGACTGTTTTTTCGTCTTGAGGAATATTTTTACTTTAAATAGAAGTTACTTGGCTCAAGAGACTTCATTCACATAAGAGGGAACAGTAATTCCCTTAGGGGTATTAAGGGATTGAGTGGATGAAATACTGCAGATGTTATGCAGGAGGTTAGGGTAGATGATTATGATGGTAACTCCCGAAACTTGGCTGTTTCATAAAACTTCTGGGTGGAGAGATCATAACAGAATGTACCACGGGATTTCAGAGATGCTTATAAAATCCTACCTCAGCATTCACTGAACGTGTCTGGAACAAGTACTATGCTGTCCCACACATTCAGATTTGGCTCAAGAATGCTAAACTGAGCATAAAGCTAAATGACAAGATAGCGGAGAATAAGAGGGATGGCTGGCAATGTGGCAAGGGTATTTAAGATCTCTACAAGTGATTGTGAACAGAAGATAAGCAACACACTTTAATCACAGTGTGCCACTCTCAGAGAGAAGGCAAATGTCATTGCAGAAGAACATGTCCTCTGACGGCAGAAAATAACTATCTTGTACTACTTTCAAAGATTACTTCAAAGCTTGTGGTCAGAATGTTGTCAGGACCTCAGGTTTCAACATTTGTGTTAAGCCATGTTGTTCAAAAAACTAGTTTTAGATGGAGTCTGAGCAGGTTTTTGAAGATCCTTATAGGATGTAGTTACCTATGGTAGGAGAGGGGTAGGAATGGTGATTCAAGAGATCTTTTCCCATTGTATATATCTAAAATGTAATAATTGGAAGGGTTGTTATACAAGGGGGAGCAAGCAGATACAAAGAAGTGCCAAAATCCAAGCTTTTGCAGGCATCGTGGCTAATTTGTGTTCCTATGTCATCTCCGTGCCAGTGCAAATTTGAGTTATAACTCATACACTGAACAGCACTGTGATTTCACAGTGCCCCCTAGTAGAAAGTAGTTCGGAAGGATGGATCCATCAGCAGTGCAATGCTGTCACCCCGTTGTGCCTGCTGGCTACCCACCGAACATCGTATCTATTCTTCTCACTACTCCAAGAGCACTGTAACATGCTGGCACTGAAATATAGAATCATGGAGTAGTTTGGATTGGAAGGGACCCTGTTTCAGAAGGGTTGCTAGTGGTCCATGATCATGCTGCCAACTAGTACTACTGCTGCCAGGCCTCGAATCAATCGAGAAATGAAAACCCACATGTGAAGGTATAACAGTGTTTAAATGAAGTCTCAGAATACTGAACTATTTGCCACAACAGCCAGAGTTATGAAATTTCTGCTTTGTAGGAAATCTGAAAGTCTTTTTTTCAAAATGTAAACAGTTTCAAATGGAAAAATTCCCTTCAGTGTTCAGTTAGCTCAACAGCACTGGCTCAGAGAAAGGGGAAGGCATATCGCCTTGAGAAGAGAGACTGACTGACTGACTTGTGCTCCTCTCTCTCACTGGCATTTTCTTATCTAGACCTGAGGATTTTTGCAGATGAAGGAGAAACAGGTCTTCACCACAACGTCCCAGTTCCCCAGTTCCGTATTCATAAGTCCGTGTGCTGTCCAGCGGCTGCATGCAGTATTTCCCTCATCCCAGCAAAAGAGACAACATTTAGGATCTTGCCAGTTTCCAGGAGGATGCTGGTTTGCCACTGATACTCAGAGACAAATATTTATCTGGGGCAATCCTGTTTATTTATCCCATGTGTTTTTCTTCCTGGACCAGTGGGAACAAACAACAAGTTTCATTTCCTTGTTGGGAAATGATGGTTTGACTTTTCAGTAAGTTCTCTATCCAAAAGAAGTTTAGGATCCTGGTTTCTACCCATCAGGCAGAAAAGATCAGGGCCATGATCTTTTTTGCTGTATAATCGCTTTGTCCTTACTTTCACTCTCTGACTGATTTGTAATATAGCTGCAGCCAAGCAGCACTCCAAGGTCTTGATATGCAACTTATCTCCAAGGAAATCCTTAGGGGCACATCTCAAGACATGTCGTCAGTGGCTTGGGGATGGTTTTGATTGTGTCAGCCATCATTAAATGGGAGGGATGCTGGGGGTTGCAAAGAGAGAAAATTGTTTCTTTATTGAATGTAGGGCGTTTAGTCCACCATCAGCTTTTACCAGGTCTGTGATTTACAGCAGTTATTACCAGCCTCTCTTGGTGCATAATGTTCACATATTGCCTGACCTTACCTACTTTCTATGTACGTTTCAGTTACAAAAGTTATTGGTCAAAATGGTCAAATGTACTGTTACCATAAAACATCAGATGCTTTATACTTGAAAGTTGTGATGCTTTTCAGTTTGGATTGACAGTCATGATGCTTTTCAGTTTAGATAGAGGCACACATGTCTGTAGAGGCAAAGGAAAGGGTTAACTTTTTTTTAATGTAGAGCCTGTATTATTCAAGGACCAAAGAGAAAAAAGTCCAGCAAAATAAAAGTTACTGTGTAAATAGAGTTGGAAGGGGGGAAAAAATAATCATCTTGAAAAAGGCATTATGTTTGCATGGCACATTTTTTAAAAGTTCTGTGCCATTTCCAGGTAGTTTTAGTTGTAATAGGACACCTGGTTGTTAAACCATATGTCTGGAAGATGCTTGCAAGGTAGAAAGATGACAGATTATGGCTTTGGCTACCATTCAACATATGAAATCAAGAAGAGTAGGAATTTAACAAGGGCGAAACTGTTGTTGAAGCTATCACCAAGCAGAGGTTGCGCTAGCGTTGGAAGAACCAGTCACACTGGTGTAGCTATGGTGCTCAGTTTTGCTATGTGCGTAGTCCCTGCAGTGGTCCCTTGATGAAAGCAGAAGTGACTATACTTGGCCTGTCCAGAGCCCATCAGCATGGTGGCAGTGGGAACAGCCACTGGAAGAAGTCGTATGTCTGTGGGTGAGTAGGGTATTACAAACACTCAAAGGATTTTTGATTTAAGGGCTGCAGCCAAATCCAGTGTTTTAGGGACTGGATTTGTCTGTAGACAGAGAGAAAAAGTAGCAAAAGAAGAGCTGAGAAAGTGCAAACCAGGATTCTTCAAAAACACTATTTTACCCCACCTTTGTTAAAAATTCAAACAAATATCCACCAGCTGAAAAAGTATATTGAATAACTGGACTTCAGATACTGTGCCAACAAAACACACATGGGCCGCGGTGATAAAAGGTTTTCTCTCAGTGGAACAAATCAGTTATCAGGCTATGATACAAAGTAAGGAAACATTTCAGTACAAGTGAACTTTAGCTTCACAATAGCTGCAATAAGGGAATGCTGACTTTCAGCTGCCTTATTTGGAGGTGAACTATCCAGACCTACCCACAGCCTTTACTTATCTGCTATTGTGTAATTTTTAACGCCATATTTGCTTATACATGCCCCATAATGACTATTTTCCACTAGAGACATGCACAGCTATTTTGCAGCCTCACATGTTTCCTTCAAAATTTCTTCTCCCTCTTTTCTCAGCCACTTTGTCTCTCACTTTCTTTTCATATCTTGGCCATTTCCTCTCTTTCATTCACTTTCATAGCATTTCTTATTTTTTTTTGTCTCTTTCTTTCCTTTCTCATCTTTCATGTCCCAAGTCTGACACAAAGCCCATAGACTGTCATTTTCTCTTTTAGTCCCTATTTCCTCTTTGGTAATGTTTTCATCAAACACTTGAGAAGAGAGAGAGAAATTTAGAAAAGCTTTTTCATTTACCCTGAGATATTTATTCTTCTTTATCTCCTTTCTCCACCTGAGAAGACTAGCACCTTGCCCAGGAGACATTATTAGAGCTGCACCTGTACTGTCATTTGAGATGCCAGGGGTTGCAATGTAGAGTAGTGGTCAAAAATGACACTTACATTTTTCATTACCCTAATATGAAAAGAAACTTGAGATTCCTGTAAGAATCACAGTTAAGCTGAATTGAAAAGCGTTACAAAAAAAGAAGCCTGCAACAGTGGCATAACGGAGAAGGAAACAGAAGTGTGGAGAAGTGCTGCCTCAAACTCCCGTGCTGCCATTGGCAGAGTCAGGCTGTGACCCAGGACTCGGTGCCCCAACCATCACTGTTGCAGAGGTGTCTGAGCTGCTGGTGAGACCAAAGGCCAGGCAAGCTGGGCTGGGATGGCCACGCTACCCATGTGCAAGCCAAGCCTGCACTGAAGGCACCTCTCTGCAGGCATCAACTGGCCTGTCCCATCAGTTATTCTCCTTTCTGTCTTGATGTGAGGTCGAGGCATTTATTGGCAAGAACAAGTGCATTATTCCAAGAGCTGTTCCTAGCAGTTTTTATTGCCTATTGCTGATGATGCATTTTTTCTCTCCAGCGCAGACAGTCTCAAAATATGGATATTTAAGTCTAATGAAAGTGAAAAAACTGAAAAAAAATCCAAAACAGCCCCCCAAGCCCAACAGATGATACCACACTGCCATTATTTAGAGCCTTTCCTCACTTTTAAACTCTTTTTGTTTGTTTTTATGAATACTGGAGAAATGAAGGGAATCTCCAAATTACACCTGAGGAGGACATACTTTTCATGTTCAACACATGTTTGGAAGACATCCATGATTTGACAAGAGGTAAAGCGATACCAAATGCACTATCCTGCGCTTGTATTAAAGAGAGCAGGGGAGGCTACATAGCCTAAAACCAAGACTGTTGCAGTTCTTTCCTCTTGCTCTCTACTCTCGCTCTTTCCGCTCCTCTGCAAAGAAAAGGGGTAATAAAACACCAGGCTACTCCTCCTTGTTGGAGGCAGCAAGTACTGCCACGCATGACCTTCTGTTACTTTGACATGTTACGTTATAAGCTGGTAGCTTTAAGAAATGCCAGGCAGAAAAATTTAATCTCCTGGAACATGATGTAAAGTCATTTAATTATTTTTAAGACATTCTTTGAGAATGACTGGATTGCTGCTTAAGGTGGGGCGTGTGTGTGAGTAAAGGTTTGCACTTAACCAAAAAAAGCCTCCTGGGTGTCACAGAGCTGTTAAAGCAGGCTGTTTCCGGGGCTGGCCTGCAAGCTCTGGGCACTTTGCGATCCTGGATGCATTCCAGCCAGGCTGCCAATTTTCAGATGAGCATGGGTAATTCTCAGGCTCACCCACTCCTACCCACAAGCTGAAGTTTCTATTCCCCTGACAGCACACTGCTTTTCTTTGGCTATGCTCCCACCAAGCACCCACAGCACAATTTCAGCCCTGCCATCACAAAAGATACAGGCTCGATACAGGCTCCTGAGTATTAGGGATGGGTGAGAGCTGGATTTTCTTGGCCTACATGGAAAGCAATGGGTTTGAAAAATTCTACTTTCTGAGAATGGAACAAAGGCACTCAATTTTTCTCCCATATTTTCTACGAGATCAAACTGAACCCCTCAAAATCACCCATAAAAAATCCTTTTTGAACTGCTGTCAATGTTTCATTTTGATAAAAGTGCAATGTCTCATTCTTACTCCATCTTGAAAAATATTTTCTTTACATGTACTATAAAATAAAAGTCAAACCCTGCTAAACTATGTTTTCAAACTGGAAAACTGAAACATTTGCTTTCAGAAAGTTCAGGTGAGACCTGCTTGGAAGACTTTCTCTAATGATGTGTTTTTCAAAATGAGTTCTCTATGAATTTGTTTTTAAAAATTATCTTTTTTTTTCTGGTGAGAAAACAGTTACCACGGAAGATTTCCATGCAGCTTAGTAGAGGGCTGGCCTATGGACATATTATAGATGATTTACCAATTGCTGATAAAAAAGAGAAATGTTTGAACCAAAACATGAAATAGCATCTCCCTCAGCCGCCTTCTCTCCCAGTGGTGTACCTGCTTCTACTCCCCCTCTCCCAGTGCAAGCCTGCCCTATCACTCCCCTAACCTTTAATATAGGTGCAGCTGGAGATTACAGAAGGGCTTCAACCACTGAAAGAAGCCAAAATGCTGTTCTAACTGAGCATGTAGACCTCCACAGGAATCTAGTAAGATCTAATTCTGCTCTACAGTGGCCATGATATCAGTGCTCTTCTCGCTTGTTATTACATTTTGCTTTAGAAGTAGTATTATTTCCAAGGACTGGATCCAAAGATCGTTGAATCCAACTGAGAACTTCCTTTAGTCTGATTTTGCTGTAATTTAGAAAATCCCGACATTTATAATTTTTTTAATTTCAAAAAGCTTATTTATTCTCTTTTCTTTACCAATGCCAGTTGTGGTAGAACTGGGGTTTGATCTGAGCTGTAAACCTAAATTACAGCAGTAGAGCTGTAAAAAAGCTGTTCTAATTCTGGGAATACAAACATTCAGTTGTGTCTCAAAGTCTCAGCTAGAATAAAATGCCTAACTTGCACATCTTTTAAAACCAACTCCTCTGCTCTTCTTATCACCACTTCCTCCAACCTCTAGTCCTAAGAGTAAGCTTCATCGCTTTCCTCCTTACACAAGACCTCACTTAAAGGAGAAACGACGCAGGGTTGCGGGAATAGAAATGTTTCTCCTCCTGTGCTGGGTAGAAGAGTACATAGCGCTACTTTGCTAGGGAGAGAAAGGTTTTCCATCCATTCTCAGCCAAGGGCCTGTGTTCACATTTCAGCTGACCAGACAGGACTATACAGCTCTCAAAGAGTTTCTGTGGCAATGGATGAAAATATTTGTATCTGGATTTGTCTTCTGCTGTATTTGTCAACACCAGTAAAGGTCAATGTTTTCCCTTGTTCAGGGAAAGATGTTGTCTAGCTTTACGACAGCATGAAAGCTGAAAGAAGAAAAGCAAGCTGAAGTTTTGGCAAGTGGTAGAACATTCAGGATCCAGGAACCATTAACCTATTAAAACGAAACGGTTTCTTTTTCTGTCCCCAGGACACTTCAGTCATTCCCATAAGTGCAGATCCTTCCAAGCAACTCAGGGAAAGCTGAGTCCATTAGCAAAGCTCTCTAAAACATCCCTGTTCGTGTCTTCAAGCAGGCACTGCAGAGGAAAGCAATAGCTTAATCAAGCCATACTATAGAGAAAGAAATGAAGTACAAAAACTCTTTTCTCCTCTTCTAGCCCCGGAATTTAATTTCTGGCTTTTAGACTCCACTGAAGTCTAAACATAGCAACATAGCATTGAAGGAGAACCTTTCTAAATTTCAGGGAATTTCTAGTCTTTCTTACATTTAAAGTCTAACAGAAATATAATGCCTATTCTGCATATCTTCAAAATAAATCAACAACCAAGCACGATTCCTATCCTATCTTGTTGGAATGAGAAGCTAGATTCATAACATGTTACACTATGGAAATCTAGAGTAAGAGTGCATTAAATCTGAGTCTTGCCCAGTACATGGATATTTTCCTGTCAGATCCCAGTCTCCACCGTCTCTTTTTTTACAGTATTTTGTTCAAATGTAGCTCCCTTTTACATCTTTTGACTAGAAAATGAATACATGCAAGATCCAGACTGCTGGCTTCTGGCAACATGAAGCAGCAGACATTTGAAAATGCATTTATCATTTCAAGGAAGCCATTCCAGGTTGCTTTTTCAGAGTGTGATTGAAAGTAATTTTGAAAGTGTGGAACACTAAAATAAGAGGAAGATGGAGACGTGACTATCTGTAGGCTCTCAAATTTGTTTAAGAAGATCAGGATACTCAACAGTATATAAGAGTAATTTCTGTTAGGAGTAGTTTCAGATAAAATTTCTTGGTTTTCCTGAACTAATAGCAAAAAAAGTATTCAAATGGCATATTTGAGGGTTAACAAAGCAATGGCTGTTACTCATGCCCACTATTGCATGTAAGTGAATACAGAAATAACTCGACAATGGTTTAAATTGGCATTGATTTTTTAAATCTGGTGGTTCTGATTTTAATTTAACATATCCTGTGGTGCAGTGTGTGAAATATGTACTTAACCCAGATTGTTGTGAGATGAAAGCACACTCGTGTTTATTTTATATTATTTGCTGTAATTTGTTGAAAGCCAACATTCCTGGGCAGTGAATGCAGTGGGGATGAATCATTTGAACTAGGTGAGGGGTTAGCAGCTGGAAGAAAAAGAAAGTTATATAACTGCATTAAATTTCAGCAAAATGGGTTAAAAAATGTAACGCTAGAGAAACCGATATCTTCATTCTGAGACAAGGAATTATGTAACTTATTTCTATGTGTTACCTACCAGTACTTTTAATGCCAGCAATGATTAGAGGTAACTAACATCACACATTTCCCACCTTCAGAACTGAGGTGCTGAAGCAAAGTTAAATACAAATTACTACCAGGAACCGTAGTGAATGCCTAGGGCGACAGTGTAGCACCAGGGAATCTATCCTAATGATTTACTATTCATATCACCATAGTTCGTAGGAATCTTAATCAAGGACCAGGACATCACCAGACTGAGTATTGAATGGTTAAGGGAAAAAGATGGGTCCTGTGATAGAGAGCTTAGCACTGAAGCAGAGGCAATGGGAAATGACAAAGTAGGCAAGAAAAGGGAAAAGAGAAAAGGAAATGATGGAAGAGCAGCATTTGGCAGATCAGAAATGAGCTCAGCACAGGGCCAGTCCATAGTAAAGATTTTCTGAGAGCATCGTAGGGGCTTTTAATGATGATTTTGCTGGAAGACAAAGGAGCAGCTGCACAGGTATTTGTGGTGTGCCCATTTTATGCTTGAGGAGTGGTGGGAGTGAATGGGCAAAGGTGCTAGTCCAAAAATCTATTAAGTAGGCAAGTGAAGCTTGTATTAAGGGCTAGCTAAGGGCAGAAATTACACCTGATTAGTGAGTGATGCATTGGGGGCACTTGAAAGCAAGTGGAAGGAGCTTTTCCTGCATGTAGCAGAGCAGGGGAAGGGGGCCAGAGGCAGCAGCAGCAAAGCCAAAGCCACCCATGAGGAAAGGATGCTTGTAGCAGTATTCTAGCTGGGTACAAGTTGGATGAGACAGTGTTTTTCAAGGCCAGAAAGAAAAAAGAGGTGGGAGTAGCTGAGATTCAAAATGCCAGAAGCCTGCACAGGAATTTTAGCTGAAAGGAGATGAAAGGCCACAGCGTAAAGATGGTATCCAGAAAAAAAATAAAATCATTGAGGATGTGAGAAGTCGTCTGAGCCAAAGATGTCTCGTGTGGGACAGGCAGTATGTCCCGAGGCCATGCGGTACACCCCAGGCTGTCAGCTGAGCAGCTCCGTTTCCACCATGCTGGGCTCCACTGGGATTGGTGGAGCATGAAGCAGATCTGTAAATCACCAGGGACAGGGAATTTGAGTTTGTTCTTGTACGTGAGGTTGCACAGGGATAACGTGAAGACACAGAGAGGAGCAAGAGAGAGAGAAGCAGATACAGAAGTCCCTGGAAAGTGGGGTGGCTGAAGAGGAGCATCTGCAGAAGGAATGACTAAGCCAGCAGCCCTTGAGCAAGGAGGAGAAGACAGCAGGCCACCAGGTGAGGACAGTGGCTTCATGGGTGCCTGGCTGGTGAAAGAATCAGGTGCTTTTCCTGTGGGCTGTGCACCGCTTCTTGCAATTTCCCAAGCTGGTCTGCAGAGGTCTCTTGCTGGTCTCTGACTTTCTCCCTCTAGCTGCTCTGCTCTCCTCGCTCAGGTGTGACCAAAACACCAACGAGCCTGGGGACAGGCTGGGATGTCTTGCATCATCTTCCAGCATTTGGAAGATCAGCATTGCTGAAACCCAGAAGAAGCAGAGATGCTGAAAACTACCAAAATCAGGAAATCAGTCAGTCAGATGCACTGTGGACTACAAAGAGCTCAGGCAGAGGAGGCAGAATAGCAACAGAGGGTTTCTTTGGGCTGACTAACATATGAATTGCACAGCCACAGGGTTCATCATCACACCACTCCCCACATTTCAATTTTCAGAGACAGCATGGTTAGTCCATTATCCTGTCAGTCTAGTCCAGATGGCAGAGACTCAGAGCAAAGCGCTTATTCACCATGAGATTGACTAGAAAAGGAGAGTCCCTCTATAAAACCAATAAAGTTACATTCAGTGAAGACAGTATCATGTCTAAAAGCAGTAAGGGCTGGACTCATGTAAGATCAGATATTTTGGGCCTTCGTATGTCTGCATTTAGTGTGCAGTTTCCATAGCTGTAATTAATGCATTTTTTATATTTTTTTCTTTTTTTACCATAGGCTCTTGTCCTTCAAAAAACATGGGGATATCATGTGTGGACAATGCCCTTGCTAAGCCAAAGAAGTATTTCCTGGTCACTCTTTGTATTATTTCTCTCAGTCTTTAGGCTGAGAGATAGCAAGATATGAATGCTCAGAGTCCTTGGACTCCTTTGGATTTGCAAGCTTAAATTCAATGCACACGTACCAACTTGAGTTTTGGCCTGACCTGTTTGAGCTGCAGAGGTTGTTGATGCAGGTGCTGGTGCCGAAACCCGTGCCTCTGTGCTGCCGAACTTCCTCACCCATGACACTGCATGAGGCCATAACTCAAGCCTTACGTTGCGTTAGGACCTGCTGACAAATGGACTTGGCTGTGAAAGACCAGCACTACTTGGAAGGCTGGGCTGCTGCCCCCAAGCAAACCATGGGTCTTAGCCTGCAGCACTGGGTGTGGGGAAGGCAGATCAGAGATTTCCTATTTCTAGCAGAGGTGTGTGGGACTCGGAGCTGCCAGCCTTGGGGTGCGCTCTCGGTGGGCTCTGAATGCTCCCTTAGAGTTGGCTCTTGGTGGTGTCTGGATGCTCCCTTGGTGTGAGCTCGGTGGGGTCTGGATGCTCCTTTGATGTCTGTCCAGACTCTGGCTGCGGGAGCGAGGGGCAGCTGGGAGCCGGCGGAGGCCGGGCTGCACCGTGGTGCGGTGGCCGCCCGGGGGAGCGCCGGTATCGCCGCGGCGCCGCCGTGGGCCTCGGCCCTACTCGCCCGGCAGCTCCTGGGCACCGCACCCGCACCCGCCGCGGCCCCGGCGAAGGCAAGAGAGCGCCTCGCTCCGCAGGCGGGAGTCTACAAAGCTGGCACCCGGCTGGAGCGGGTGCATGCGAGCACCATTCAGAATAAAACGTTTTCCCCTTCCCCCCGTGCGTTACATAAATTTAAAACTTTTCCATTATCGAAGCTCTCAAATATTCTGAGAGAGGTTACAAAATGAGTTTACTTACAAATTTGGAAGTAGCGACAAGACGCAATGCAGTGAATTTGTCATCTGCTCATGACTAGCAGATGGTCCTCCCTCTTTGCAAGCAAACTGAGTGAGTCACATCTTGCCTGGTTCAGAGAATCGAACCACTGAGAAGCTCTCTGGCACCAGGGTGGACAGTGTCGCCCATCGCTAATCATGCCGCCTGCCCACACGGCAAACGGGCTCTCTCGCGTTGGGCGGATTTCACTGTGCCTTTTGCAAAGGTTCATGATTCCTCCTTCTTCCATGTTAGGTTAATTTGGGCACACTCCTGTCTGCGGAGACTGCTTCACGTGGCTCTTGCAAGGCAAAGGGATCTTTAAATGGGAACACATCACATTAACATTTCACAGATGATCTGAAAGAAATAACTGTGAGTTATGCTTAAACAGACTCATTTTTTAGCGCTGGATGAAGCCAAAGTGGGAAATGCAAAAAAGCCTTTTGAGACCCTTTTGCCTGGAATCAGTGTTGTTGCAGACAGCGCTGTGAAAACCCCGTTCCCTGCACCAAGGCTTAACATGTTGAAGGAGTCTCTGAACTGTGCCATTAGTCAGGAACAAAAAAAAGAAAAATAAAAATTAAAATAGTGCATCTTTGCATTTGTTGAGGGGTCTGTGCAGAGCTTGCAGGATTGGAGTTGCTTGTCCTGGTAAACAGGTGAGGCGCAGTTTTATTGCAGGTATGTCAGAGAATTGCTCTGCCAGGTGAAAGTCATCGAACATCCTTTCCTGCCTTCCCTTTTCCATTCTTGAAGCAATTATGTGACCAACTATATTCATGTTGATCTCTCTTGTTATTTTTTCCCTCAATCATGACACATTCCTCTTTTTGTCCTACCATGTAAATCTTCGCAGATGATTGGTTTTCCTCTGTAGCTCTTTTTTTGGTGTGTGGATAGTTTATAACAGAACAAGAGGGAACAAGTTTAAATGATACAAAAATGACATGATAAGAGTGATGTGGAAAATTCAGGGAAGATATCAACCTGAAAATGTTTTGAAAAATTTTTTTTTTTTTTTTTGCAAAGTGGCTAGGTTTCAAGTCGACAGGCTCTTTTAAAATTAATTCGTTTCCAAAGCTGTCACTTATTTATATAGCATAATACTTGTTGCTCTTTGCTGGATGCAAGAGTTCCACTCACACCAGCGACATGCAAGTTATGTGCTTCTGCCAGATGCTCACATGTTTGCACCATGTGAGACACTTGAATTGAGCTCGACTGTCTTAGGTGGCAGAGGGCATGTGAATAATGTAAGGAAACAGTTCTGGGTTTCCTCATTTTTCCTTTTTTTCTGAAATGTTTTCTTGCCTGGCTTTCTCAGAAGAGCACTCCAGATCAAGGCATTTTTTCTTCTCATAGGTATGAACAGACAAACAATCCTCTTGTTTCTGAAAGAAATGCTAAAATCCATGGAGGACAGTGAGAAAAATCTCATTTATCCAATAGTGAATCATAGCCTAGCACCAGTGACTGTGATTTGGAGAATTAGGAGCTGGAACCCACCTGTGAGCATCATCATTACCTGCTGGCTTCCCACAGTGCTCCAGACTCCTGCCACAGCAGAAAGAAGGTGCTATGGATTAGTGCTAGTATCTCTTTCTGTGCTGCAGGAAAGGAAAGCTTGGAGGTGTGAGATGTGTCTCTGAAGTCAAGAGTAACAGATTCACCCTGAGTCTGATGTCCTGCTCCAGCAAGATCCAATCATACCTTTCAACTGGCTACAGAGGAAAATACTGGCAACTCTAGCTCATGGTTTTGCAGCCTCAACTATTACTTGGTATTGGAAAATTAGGGTTTATGTGGACCAGAGGAGTCCTAGAAATGAAGTTGGGGTCTTTGGAGGCCCTTATTTGGGCTTGCCATCTCTGACAGGTGGGACTTGTGGCCGCTGATGTGTCTCAGCTCCAGGCAGAGCTCAGCCACAGCCCATCACTGCCATTTTGCCCAGAGTCTTCGTTTTCTGCATCAGAGGTCAGATGCTGCCCTGGGACACTGTCTCCCTGCAAGGAGATAGATCTTAGGCTGATTGCTCTGCCTGGGGGTGCCTCATCAGTGGCCGTGGAGGGTGCTGCTACTGAATTACAATTTGGTATGCGAGTATGAGAAAAGCAGGGAAACCGAGGGCAGGATTTACTGGAAACATGAGGTGGATCATCTTCAGGTTTGGGAAGGATGACATTCATAGGAGCCTGTGGAGACTCCACTGCATCTAACAGCTACAAGGAGAATCTTCCAAAATGCTGAAAATAGGCTTGTCCTCTTGGTCCTTGACGAGAACCTCCTCTCTTCTCTCACCGCTGCCAGTATATCCAGGATTATGAAGCTGACAGCCGCCTACATGCTCTGGAAGAACACAGTGACCACGTGCAAAATTTATAGCCTGCAGTATTGCCGTAGGTGGCGATATAAAATATGTTTGTGGGGTTTTTAGGCTTGGGATTCCCCATGGATGCTGGCAGTGACATACCGACATACTGATACAGTGAGGCGCGCTGAAGGGGAGGGCTGGCAGGCCACTGTGCTCCATGCCACTGCGGAGTCCCAGGGATGGGTGCTGCCCTGTGTCAAGTCCTAGGTGCTCTGGCAGGGTGCAGGTTACCTATGCATGATACATCTTCAGCTCGGCTTTTGCGCCACAGCCAGATCCATTTGCCTTAGATCACTGCTGTGCTGCTTTTGCTCAGCCAAAACTCTAAAGCCCTGGCTAGTTGGCCTTTTGATCAAGCTCATTCACCATCTAGGACCCTTCCCTTAGGGCCTCAGCAACTTACTATGTAAATGGTCCTGCATAGACAGGCTCAACCCTGAGCTAAGCTTTCTCCACAGAACCCTGTTTGCCTGCTGGACTCTGTGCAATGCCTATGAGACCATGAAAAACAAGATGCCAACAGTGAGAGACTAGGATTACATTGTGCCTGTAGTTTTACCTCTGCTCTGCTGCAGCATCCTCACTTGCCCACAAAACCTGAGAGTCTGTGGGACACCCTTACCAGCCCACATGCAGGTGCCACCAGGGACTCCACTTGTAGGCATGGACAAGAGTTGAAAAACACTGTTTTCCTCCTGAGCTTCCATGCATTGATGCAACTCTATGCTTTGCTGCTTTTAGGACCTCTACCCTGTGCAGAAATCCCATGGGCCATGCAGCCCCTCTCCTTCCTGCTCCACATGCTGTGCTGAAAGAAGGACTTGGAGGAACCAAAAGTGCAAGGATTCAGCAGGAAGGAAACAGCAGGTATTTGTAAAGAGGATGCAGAGGAGGAGCAGGATATGGGCTTTTGAAAACATGGGCACCACAGCTGCCTGCCAGCTGCTGTCAGTGTTAGCCTGGTGGCTTATCCCCTGCCAACGACGCACACTACTTGCCACCGATCACTGTTGCTACACCAGGTTTGGCGACCCCATGCTCATGAAGGGGAAGGAGGTAAAAAGGGACCCTGGAAAGGTCCATGGGTGGCCCAAGAAAGCTAGTATGAAGTCTGAAGGGGGAGAACTAATTTAAGAAAAGTTTTATCTAAAAAGAAATGGCACAGTGAGCTCCCAGTGTCTGAGGTCCAGGTCTGAAAATCTTCAGTAAAATCACAGCTTGGGAGGATGAAGTGGTAAAGGCTTGCCAGTCTCACCTGTGCCTTCATTGTTGCTGTTGGAAATAGAGAATTACAGCTGCAACATTAAAATGCTGTGAAGGACTGCTAGCCAGCCAGCTGTGGGGTTTCACCTCTGAGCTGAAATTCCCTTGTAATGCGAGTTTCTCATTGCTTTTAAGTTCCCTTTTTAGCCTACTAGGATGAATACAAAATACAATTAATTCTTGAAAAAGAACTGCTACATCTCCATTGGAGACGCTATGGGTAAAAGTGAAGCTCTGCGTTATATAGTCTGCAACTCACAATGAGACTTTAAAGACAACATACCTGGGAAAATGAAAAATCAGAAACCACTAGAAATCCCATCACCTTAACGTTGGATATTTGGGAAAGGGCAGAAACCCAGCTTCGAAACCAAAACAGCTACCTTGTTTCTTAGGTATTTAATTTAAAGCTAGCTCAGTAAGAGCCACACAAGCTGCTCACTGAAACCAGATAAGCCTATGTATGAAATACTGAAGAACAACTTGCCATTAGATAACTACAATCATAAAGAAAAAGTCCTAATTCTATTAACATATGACAGTGGTCAGTCCATGTATGATTCTTCACCATAGAATCATAGAATAGTTAGGGTTGGAAAGGACCTTAAGGTCACCTAGTTCCAATCCCCCTGCCATGGGCAGGGACACCTCACTTCCAGCATAAAAATGAGTGGTATTCATCTATTTCAAGATAAACTTGCCCAAATCAGCTATTTCATGTTTAATGAGTGCTTCGTACATCTCAGGTGAAGAAAACACAATAAAAGGGCAAATCTTATCAGAAACAGAATTGTATTTCTTGAACTCCAGACCTGTCTTAGCCTCAAGCAAAGGAGAAGTTTGCATAGCGTAGTTAATACGATTAACCATGACTGAACACACATGTTTCCTGGACTGGAAGAACTGCTAAATCTCCAAATTTTGCCCAGTCATGTCACTGAAAGTGATACCATACACCTGATAAAGATTGCTACATCCAGATATTTATTTTCCTGATGATACGAGTTGACCTACTTTTGCCTACTAAGGAGATGCAAGCTGTTCCTATCCAAATGTCCTGACACCATCTCAGATGCATGAGCTCTCCTCCTTTCAAATCTGTTTCAAGCCACGTTCTGGGTCGAGCCTGGCAAAGAGCTGAGTTCAACACCTCACACTCCCATTTGCATGACTGGCTGAGACTCTGAAGAAAGATAACCTCTCCTGACAAATAATCCAACCATTTGACTTTCTCTGAGAAGTAGATGTGACAAGAACATGGATGTCACCCAGGGTGTGTAAGGGAGAGCTGCCACTCCTGCTGCATGGTAGCTCTTCTGCCAAGAAGTCCTGCAGAAAGAAGGAGCGTGAGTTTGTGGGACTAGCAATAAGGATGAATTTAGCATCCACCACTCTACTCCAACTGCTAAATAGCTACTTGCAGCTGAATCCAGCTCTTCTCAGTATATCCAAAAAAGAGAACTGATGTTTTGCTAAAGACAACCAAGCCTCCTGTCTCAGAGAATGTGAGATTAGTTTTTATTGTTAATTTGTGTATTTACTTTTCTGTAGATGTCATCTAAAGTAGCATAGGAGGAATGTAGCTGGAAGCTTTTGTCAAATCTGTATTATATGGGGTAGAAAAAGGCTCTGAAATAAACCTGAAACCTGGGAGGGGTGGGAGAGAGGGATGGAGACTGTGCTTGAACCTTAATCCCACAAGTATGGTTCCCAGTTGTTTGGGCTCTGGCTGCGCAGCCCAACAAACATACCCTGGGCTCCCCAAACTGTCTCATAAAGCAGCATGGCATAGTTAGCTCTAAGACACGGTGATATGGATAGATGAGGCTTTTAACTTCTTCCTAAACTTTCTGACTATTGATATTTTCTAACAAGAAATCCCAACTGTGACAAGGCAAATGGGCGAAGAAAGGCCTTGAAACAGAGAGGCAAAATGGGAGCTGAATCAAGCGTCTGTAATTAGCTAATGACTGTGAACATTTATGAAACCTCCCAGCAGTGGTGGCAAAGTGCTGATTCTAGAGAAGTGGCTGCCTTCTTCCTTTATGCCTTTAATCCTTGCAGTCCCAGCTGCTGTGGCACGAGTGCTGGAAAACTCCACTCTGTTTCTGGCCCCTGATCAAAATCAATATTTCAGAGAGAAATACAAAAAAGCAAAGGAGTTAAACAAAAGTTCAGATAAGCATAACAAATACTGGAAAAATGAGATCCTCCAATCAAAGTGCTCTAGAAAGCACTCACATTTATCTGGGCAAGGCTCTCATCAATTGCTGGGTGCAGAAAGAGCTATTCTTGGACTCATAAAGAGGTAAGGGATTTATTTCCTCAGCTGCATGGAGTCATGCTATGAGATATCATATAGTAAGAATAATTAGGATTTGAGCTTTCAACGCACAAGATTTGTAGGTTTCCCTGTGTTTCCAGTCCTTTCCAAAAAGATCTTCCATAAGTGGTAGTCGGGATTTCTGTATCATTCAACTATCTAATCCTTACAAGTAATCTCTTTATGTTTATGTAATAAGTGCTGCATTAGCTTCTATTTGAGCATCTCTAGATGATCTTGGTAATTAATACTTTAGTGCAATAACAAAATAGAATATTGAAGTGTATTTTAATTTGAGCAGTTCAGTGATGATCCACCTGTGTGAATTTAATTTATCTGGCAACACCTTGACTACAGTTAAGACCAGTCACAGGAAGTATGATGGTAGAATCCAGAGTGGTCACTTCAAGGTGTTTGGATTCATGATTGCAATGGCAATATGAGGAGCTTGCACTAAGATACAGAACTGAATTTTCTGAGTGTGGGAAGCAAGTGTGCAAAGGGTCTGATGATTAACTTTCTTGGCACCAGTTGCTTTCCTGTGACACCGCAATTAGTACTTCAGGCAAAAACAAATTGCTCCATGACATTTTGTTGCTTCATCAGCAGAAAAAACCCTGTTCAGCTCTATCTTCTGCCAAGCCTGAGCCTTCTCTTCCTTTCTGCGCATATAGAGGGTCCCCAGGAGGCACATGGAGGTCTGTGGCAGCATTGTTTAAGAGACCTGAATGAGGGTGGGAGGAGTACAAAAAGATCCCTAGTGCCCAGCTGAGGTTATTGCAATGGAGAGGAGCCCAGGGACAGCCCATTTTATTGAAGCATTCGAGATCAACTGAGGCATTTTGTTTTGCAGAGCAACAAATCAATTTTTCATTCTCAGAGCCCCAGTCTTGATCTCTTGTAAAACTGAGTGTTTTTCAGATCTGGAACACAGCCTATCACTGCTAATTCTGACACAGAATTTGACTTCCCCTCCAGAGGAAAGGATTTAAACTCAGTGCTTTTTCTTACAGTCAACACAGATGATTTATTGAGTGATGCAGTGTGAGAGATCCAAGGATAAAATTAAAAATTATGACCAGGACTTAAGGAGAATGGACCTACTAGGCTGACTCCTAGTAATAAAAGCCAAGTTAGAACACGGGCACTGCCACAGTGACAGTAGGGCCAAACTTGATTGGGATCCTACACCTTCTAGTTATTCCCACTCATCTTTTTAACCAATAATGACTGGGCTGACACTCGTTTAGGTTACTGCTACAAAATCTCTTACCCTGTAAACAACAATTGTCATACACTCCATGTTAAGGTCTCCAAATCAGGAAGACGTAAACATTATTGGGAATGATTTACACAAAGCTACTTATTGATGAGCTAGGAAAGCACAGAACTTCTTTCCTAAAGAGCAACCTCAAACACATCATGTCAAAATGGGGAAATAATGTTACTGTTGTGAGACAATTATTTTTAAGCTTGGTTGCCTTACTACCATTCATAGAATCATAGTATGGTTTGAGTTGGAAGGGATCTTTAAAGATCATCTAGTTCCAACCTCCTGAAATGCGCAGGGGCACCTTCCACTTGACCAGGTTGGTCAAAGCCCTGTCCAACCTCCTGCCATTCACGGCGAAGGTAAGACTTGTGCAAATGCGGTTCTATTAAATTCTAATTTCCAACTGCAGTTTGGAGAGTTTTGCTGAGAGACTATAATGGGACAGGCATTTGCACTGGACTGCTAATGAGCTGAATGTTTGCACATGCTTGAGTGTAACAACTCCTGATTGGGCTAGGATGTGCTTTGTTGCTGGCTCACTCTCTGCTGCTCTGCTAAGCTCCTTTGCTTAGGGTGTGCTCACAAGTTCTACCTCACTGGGCATGGCAGAAGTTTTTTGGCTTTGTGTTTTGAGATCATGGGTTGTCCTGCTAATTTTCTCCATGGCACCTGGCAGGGTGAGCCTACCTCCTCTGTGAGCAAAGAGCAGAGACTAACATCAGGCTTGGAAGCATGGAAAGAGAACAGAAGGTGTTGCCCTGAAAAGGTGCAAAGACTTGACATAGAGGGGTGGAAGAAAGACCCCATGTGGGAAGACAGACGTGGCAGAGTGCAACAAGCAAGGTGGTGCTGAGCAGTCCTGGAGGTTCAGGAAGCCACAGAAATGGGAAGCTGCAGGAAGAAAAGGGAGGGACAAATAATTGCTTTAAGCAGATGAAGATGCTGAAGTACACTGACCTTTACCTGAGTGATTTCATGCCAGGGCACTACCCCAGATATGCATCTTAGGGTTTGCTACATAAACATAAGTACACATTTTTCCCAATAGCGCCGTCCGCTGCAATGATTGCAATGGTCCAGGATAATTAATTGCAGCTATTATAAAAATAATATGAATTTGTAACATGTCTGTATCACTTAAATTCAGGCCATTCCAAATTCTTGCTGGTTTCATCAGTCACATGCTCAGAAACACTTTCAACACACTACGTAGAAGGATAAAAACTATAAATCAGGTGTTTTAATCCCCACAGTCTTGCTAGCTTGAAAGAAATCCAACATCTCAGGCAGGGATCCAGATTTTGGTATTACAAAATTAAGATTCTTCTGCAAGTGCTAATGAATTAGATGTTCCTGATTTTCTAGGCAAGTGCACTGTAGGTTTTACAATAGTGGTAAAATGCGATTTTCACCCATAAGTCTTTCTGTTGGCATGGAGGATAACAGCATACACATATGTTGTTTAAAGTATTTAAAAATATTGGTTTGAAACTGCTGGGGGAGGGAGTGTAGAACAGTATGATTTCTCTAGGTTGTTTAGGGTTTTTTTGAGATAAATATACTGAATTGTATTAAAAATATACCTAATTTTTAATTTACTTAAAATTGTCATGGTTAATATGCAGTATGGACATGTAGCTTTTACCTCATCAAGGTATAATGAGTGTATGAACATAGTGAGTGTTAGATAAAAAAATAAATTTTGCAGGATTGGAAAAAGAGGCACAACACAAACAAAATAAAGAATAAAAGTCCAGTAACAGGAAAGGTGGAGCACCTGTAATTGTTATGATTGATTTTCCATTGCCCTACATTTTTGGTAACAATTACATCAAAGGTCATGTAGAAATGGATATGAAATGATGTTAAAAGAAAAAGCTAAATGGAATAGTCAGTTTGCAATAGCATGGCTGAACCTGCTTTGGATTTGAGTTGCTTTTGGTGGAGTCAAAGTTGGATAAATTTGCAATGTGCAATCTTAAACATTCAGATTTTAGTGAATCACAGCAAGCAAACTGACTTTTATAAGCCAATATTCCAAAAGTATCCCAGCCCCAGGACACAGGAAGTCCAGAAGTGCCCTGACATTAAATAGCCTGCACCTGAACTTTCTTTCACAGGACAAAATACTGGTTTTACAACAGGGGTTTCATCATTGCTGACAAGTGCTTTTTGAAAACCTCAGCTCTGAATATTCTGGAATGTGATGTGCAAACAAGATCAAACCCTTTTTGGCAGCCTTGGTTCTCTGTCCTCACTCACAGCATTATCAAAAACTAACCAGAGGGCTTAAAAAACCCAAAAAGTGTACTTCTATCAGAGAAACAAGATGAGTACAAGAGTTCTCAGAGCACTCTGCCGATTCACCTGCAACCAGAGTTAAGCTCCACATGGCAAACCACACGTCTATGCGGACGGTTGAGGCTCTATTTTCCTTGGTGAAATAGTGTCCACTTGCTTCAGATTGAGATCTAGACCACTTCTAGTGCGAGGGTCCCTGCCAGGATCCTGGCTTGGGGGGGAAATCCGAAACAGAAGTGTTTCTCATAGATAGATAGATTCTTCACTTTATGTAAAATGTGTTGTGACACATTATCTCTTCAACATGTAGCAAAGTGTACTTTGCAGCGATTCAAGAAATTTAGTTAAATCTAGCCTGTACTTGTGTTCTGGTTCGTTATTTATAGCAAGTGTGGGAGTGTGTTGGCCTCTTCTGACAGCATATCATGGCCATCTTCAATTCTGAAAGCACTTTTTTGTTACCACAGTAAATGTTTAAGAAGTTTACTCTTGAATTTGAGAGTGATTTGGAGACCAGTCTGTTCGTGACATGTTAACAAAATTAAACCAGGAAATGTGTGTGGAATGAACTCTTGTGCTTTTATAACAAGCAAGTCTGTTGGGAAAGTGATACCCCCCGTGTGTGCTGCTAAGGCATGGCCTCAGTGGTCCATGGTGATGCCTTGAGGATGTGTTTACCAATGGCATTTCTGGAAAAAACTGTTTATTGAAACAGCTTAAGTGATTTAGGAAACCAAATCTCAAGTTGTTGTGGAGAGCACTTCGCATGATACGAACTGGAGTTAAGACAGCGAGCATAGTCAGAGGCAAAAGACTTAATTTTACTTCAATAAGAAGACATGGAAATAATTTTTTTCTCACTAATTAAATATGAAACTGACTAACTGTATGCAAGTGTAATTTTCTTATCTTATTAGCCGTGTTCATTTCTGAAGTGAATAACTACTAGCACTGGTACAGTATATGGGCAGAATAATAGTTGTACTGATTTTTACTTTAATCTTTGAATACAATTAGCATAATTTAAACCATTATAAGCTACAGCAGATAGAAATCACATTATAGAGACTGTAGGTGGAGAAGTGGGTGGTCACATGCAGAGGGAAAACTGGAAGAGCACTTAAAATACAACTGAATAATAAGCATGCAGGGGAATGTAAAGCTATGTGGAACTGAAAGGCACATTATTTCTAGTGATGGGGGAGAAAAGTGGTTTCAAGAGCAAGTTTCAAGGACTTCTACTACTGCAAGGCCTGATCCCAAGATGCTGTATGCACCATTGTGTGTACATTATGTTCACTCCAGTCCTGTTTATATGAATGAGGCTTTCAGGCAGGTGTCCTGCACCCTTCAGGTAAGGGCTCTTTGGGGTAGCAGCAGGTGCCTGGCCATGGAGCAACCGTGAGAATTGATTAACCGAAGAAGTAGAGAACATGGAAATGACATTTACATGTAGGCAGAAGGAATGATGGCCCTACTCATGAGTATTTTTAGTTATTTGTCTTTGGGAAATAAGACTTCTCTTTTTAAAGGCATCATGTGAATGGTCTTGGTGCAGGTAGTAGAGGGCAGCACCGCCTTCCTTTTCCTTGTTAGCAGCTTGCAGGTGCAATAGTTTATACAACTATTTTGTGGGGCACAAATCCCAGATTCAATTTCCTGTCAGAGGAGAGAAACAGCCCAATGGAGATGTACAGATTACTTCTTGCCTGACCAGGTGAAGAGCTGAAGAGGCCAAGATATGATGGGGGAAGGAAAGAGGCAGGTCTGATGAGGAACGAGAGTGAAAGACCCGAGACCATGGGTGTGAAGCATGTGTTTGAGTTGGTTGTGCATGAGAGGGGGGATAGAAGAAGGAAAAAGAAAAGAGAAAGGATGGGATGGATGAGGAGACTGGGGCTGGAAATTATAGGCAAGAGTAGGAAAAGACAACAAGCATGAGAAGAAAGTGCCACGAACAAGGAGAAGAGACAGAGAGAAATTAGTGCAGAGAAACCAAAGCTCAAAGAGAGTGGTAAGAAGGTCCTCCCCATCACAGTCTGAACCTGAGCCCAGGACAATCACATTGTCCTACTCCTCTGCTGTCAGCAAATATTGGTAGAGCCACTGGCAAAGCGTTATATATCACCTGGCGCTGCAGCTGCTCTGTGGAAAAGAAGGGTTTACAATTGAAAACTCAGGAAAAGAACACCCTGAACTCTTTCCCTTTGAACACATACCTGCCTTCTTCATTTACATTCTTGTTTTCCAAGCAAGTAACAAAATTAAACCCAGGAATCAAGCCTGTTTAACCAGTAATAATCTGAAGTTTGCCATAATTAGATTTAGTGTGGCCACTTAATAGTTGCAATGAATTCTATAGGATTTGGTCCTTAGCACAGACCTGTCTGAAATGTTACCGAGGACAATAACTGAGAAGCTGTGTTGAGCTGGTATAGCATATATGAATTATTAGATAAATCTTATGTCCTGACAATATAGTCAGAGGTGTTGTTTGAAATGAACTAGAAATCTTCTTAATCATGTCATGACTGCAAGCATGCTGTGGCAAGGCTTTATTGTTGAAGACCAGAACACAACTGACATATTTTCCACATCAAATTTCTTAGTTTCCTATCATAAAGACATTTCTGATGTACAGAACATGGACCTCACTCCTAAGTGGCTGTTCCATTTTACAGTGCTCTCTGCTCTTTGAAACTTCTTCTTACTAAAAAACCAATCTCCAGAGTAAATTCTCCGATATGTAATAGACAGTGCTGTCACCAAATGGCAGTTGCAAAAGCAGCTTTCCAGCTGGGCAAATGTCAGACTGTAAGTTGAGAAACTTGGATGGTGACCCACACCAGGTTGCCCAGAGAGCTCCTACAGAGGTTTCTTACAGAGATAAAAAAATTCTGCTTTTTAGATCAGCATTTTTATGATGAATTAACAAAGCTACATTGAGATATGGAGTGTACTCTATATGTATGGGGAGGTGGAGATTGGCCAGAAGATCTGTAGAATCATGACTCAAATCAACGTATATATCACCTCCAGAAACATGTGCACTGTGCAGTGTTTGTAGATGAGAAGCATGTATAAAGATACATACTGTGCAGTTGTACTTTTGGCAAAGATGTCAGATGACGATATTCCAGGAGAATATTATCAAGATCTAATTTTTGTTTATTTAATTGATATTAGCTGTATTTAATGCACCAAGAAAAAGAGTTGCCATTGCATTGAAGCACCCTGCTGCAAAAAAAATGGCAAAGTCGGTATGGTAATTAAGGAGTAGACTTTTTTTGTTTTCCAGTTTTTCTTGTAAGTATTGTGCTTTATAGAGTTCTTAATGAGATTAACTTCTTTAATGCAAATGCCTAGAAAATGGGTAGTGGCATCTGCCTGAAAAAGAGACACACAAATACAGAATGCTTTTATTTCTAAAGGTGAAAATAAAGGCAGCAAGTCAATCATGTTAATGTATGTTTAGTACTCTCTAGTTTTGCTATTTGATATAGGAAAAAAGTTATGAAAGACTATGAAATGATAATGAGGACACCGTTCGCCCAGCCCAAACTCTTAAGAAATAGCAGCAGTCCTGAGCATTGCATTTATCTCTCAGTGCCAGGGCTCTATATTTAACAAGCTTTCCCCAGCTCCCACACCCAGATGAATTCATTGGAATGTAGAAGGAAAGCAAGAGCTCATCTGACTCATTAGGAGGCTCACACGCAATTACCATCAATTAAAAATGCCTTCTAGAGCCACCATGTGAATCTGGGTGTGCTGAAATAAATTAAACCACCAGGATCTCATTGTCCTGCACTCAGGACAAATGCAGTGCAGATTTGATTAATCTGCAAAAATAATTTGTTGATATGCCTACTAACATGTGAAGGAATCCTTAGAGAAGCTATGCCCAATGAAGTTTTATGTCTTTCCCATCACCATCTGTGACTTGTGAACAAAATACCTGAAGAAAAGCTTCTCTATATTGGGAACGTATTGAAAAAATTGCTGTTATAACAAAATGTTTTGTTAATAACAAATGCTTTTCTCTCTTTCTTTTCACCAGCAAGTAGTTACGGAAAAAGTCAAGAGGTGGCAGCGTGATGACAAATGATTACAGATGGATTCCAGTTTCACTATATCCCGATTAAGATTGGTTGTAAACACTTCCATTTCTTACCCCAAGATCCTTCTTTGAATCTCTTCTGTTTAGACTTGTTAGATTCAGAATAAGGTGTTCAAAAAAGCCTGAGCAGCTTTTGAGCCAACCCAACAGAATTAAGGTCCCTCCATCATGAATGTTCTTTGAAAAATTTTATCTCAACATGAACTTTTCCCATTCATCTAAAATTTGAACATGCACTTTTGAACATTTAAGTACTGTTGATTAAGCTTTTTATTACTTTTGAAAAAATACAATAGATAAATATACATATATACATAATTACATAAGCGTTTTAAAAGTATTTACAATAAAATAAGCATGTATTTATGCTGTACTTCTTTGCATTCACTAGACATAAGAAGCAGCCAATCCTACCTTTGTCTGTAAAAAGGGTCATACCTAGTTATCTAGAATAACTGTATTATTTCTTCTGAGGGGGGGGAAAAAAAAGCCCCAAAAAAATCCAACCCAAACTTTAACAGTGGGTACTTTAGAGCAGGAACAGCCATTTCTGTTACTCTTTCTATTCTGCTGGTGCCAAGAGGATCCCATAAGGATCTTTAGGTCTTTCTAAGCTTATAATGAAACTGAATTAGTCCCACAGGTGGAAAGCACCCAGACCTGCACCAAAGCCTCGGGGAGCTGCCACCTCACAAATACTAAATAGCCACAGAGTGAAGACACTGATTTTTTAGTTCTTTCATGAGTGTATTTTAGGACAAATAATGGAGTCCAAACAAATCATCTGGGGCTTGTGTATTTGGTTTTTTTTTTTTTTAATAAATGACAAGTGGTTCAAAAACTTAGGTCTGAGTTTTGCATGTTGGGTCTACATCTCATTGGAATATTGTATAGAAATTGTAATGAAGAGCAGAAAAAAAATCTGCACATATATATTAATTTTTGCAAATATTACATATTCTCTCTTGTCTTCAGTAAGCACTTATTTTGTGGGGCCAAGTATGATTAGGATCCTTAAAAATCCCTATTGCTTTTAGCTGATATTTTTGACACACATATGTATTCAGTGTTCTGAGGCCAAGCAATTACTAAACATGGTGAAGTTGTCAAGGAAAACATTTGGAGTTAGCACAATATAGAAGCACATATATTCTTATATGACCAAGGAAAAGGTGCTTACAGTTGAAGAACACATCAGGTCCCATGTAACTCAATTTTACCTGTACATGTTAACCTTTTTAATTATATAAGTTTTTGTTCAGTGAGTTGTCTACAAATAAACAAAAACTGATTCTGCTTTTACACAAAAATCCTTCCAGATACCAGGAGCAATACAACTGAAAATCAGAAGTCAAAAACCTTGTTTCACTTGAATTAAATGCAGACTGAGTTTGCCTAGTCTTTCCCTTTTTTGCTGTTTCTTCAAGGAAAGGGGTGTTATGCTAGGAAATATAAGTGTCAGTAAAGTATAGTGGTGGTTTTATTAACAGTATGGATGCTGCTTTTTTTGAAAATATATCTGGAAGATTTACTGCTTGGTATCTCTACTGAAGTTGTACGAATCACAAAAGAAGGTGGAGCTGAAGGGTGGGACAGGAGCTATTTATCAAGAACATTTGAGAACAGCTACCAGGCTGAAAGAAATAAAAGACAAAAGATCCATTTATTTAATGATCTTTTATCATTTGCAGGCTTTGTTTGAATGTGTTTATATCTGTACTTGCAAAACTGGAGAGTATGCAAACTTGGTGCCAGGCAGAAAGGCTCTGTCCTCCCATATCAATTTGACTGAATTCATACGAGGAAAAAATAAGTGTTTGAAACCTAAAGCAGCGTGATGTTATTGATGTTCCAGTGGCAACTGAAGTCTGTCCTGCTACATCCATAAACTGTGTCTTGAGTCACAATGCCAAAAAATGATATATTTTCAGCCATCATAGAAAAGACCTTCGGAGAATTATAAGAAAGGGTAATTTCCACAAGGGTGTCTTCTACCACCTGGAAGTACCAAATAGCAAATAATATCATTGCCATCAGTGCTTCAACAGGATGTTTCAGAGGGAGAAACCTCTAGAAACTTGGTTATTTTCTAGTAAGCTCTCCAGGCTTCTGAATAGCTTTTGACAAAGCTCTTGGTTTGAATTATGTTAATCTTCTTCACTGGGCAATGATAAGCAACTTTCTGATTACAAGAATAAAACATGAAAATGATGGGACAAAGTCTCTGTGCACATAAATCAGTGCAACACCCTTGAAGCCAACACATAACAGACAATTTCCCTTGCTATCAAACATGTTCTAAAACAGGGAAAGAATGTTAAAATCCTTCTTTTTGTGTTGAGATTAAATCCTGCAAATTTGCCATGGAAACCATTTCTTCCTTGTTTCTTTTATTTTTTTATTTTTTTTTTTTTTTGCCTTCCCCTCCTTTTTACAGTTGAGTTGTAGCAATTCTTTCAGAGACGGGAGGTGCAGGCATTGTGTTTTGGGTGGGGGTTTTGGGGAGGTGGGTTGAAGAGAGAAATGCCCAGCTGTGGAGAGGGAGAGGGAGGAATACATTCATCCTCAAAAATGAGTTCATGTCCCTGAGGTCCTGGCGTCGAGAGCTAGCAAAGGGCAGATGCTTCTAACAGTTGGAGAATTAAAGTACGGAGGAGGCAGTCATTCTCCAGAAGCTGAGAAGCCACCCCACAAAGCAGGAAGGCCTGGGATGACCCACTTCAGTGAGTGCCTGCATGGGTGCGGGTGGGAGAGGGAGTGGGGCTGGCAGGAGCTGAGTCACTGAGCCAGTATGATCATACTGCTGCAAAAGCGGCACAGAAGGGAACACCGTGACAGCAGCCCTGAGTGTAAATAAGGCCAGCATAGCATTACAGAGAGGGAAGGCTGGAAACAGGTGCACCCCAGGGTGTCCTGTGCACTTGACACCCAGCTCCGCTCCATGGGAACCTGCTCACCAACCAAAGCTTGACCACATGACCAGGATGCTCAGACATCCTGCCTAGGCTTTCATTTTGGAGGAAAAAAAAATGGCTTTTGCAACAGACATGGATTGCTCTTTCAAGAACATGGATTGGGTTTTTTCCCCATGTTTAAATTCACTTGTTGCAGAGTATCTCAAGGATAACTGAAAAGTTGTCTCAAACTTTTAATATAAAAAGGCTATAGCTAGGGCATGGGGAGG
The DNA here is from genome assembly GCF_004027225.2 of Strigops habroptila. Lineage (NCBI taxonomy): Eukaryota > Metazoa > Chordata > Aves > Psittaciformes > Psittacidae > Strigops > Strigops habroptila. The sequence continues at coordinate 34,540,388 of NC_044278.2, read as the reverse complement.
AAGCAAAAGGAAGGGTGTCCAAGGTGGGTTTGTTTCCTCATTGCTTCACACCCATATGCAATTTTGCATATCGAACCATAGAATTATAGAATCATAGAATCATTTAGGTTGGAAAAGGCCTTTCAGATCTTTGAGTCCAACCATTATCCTAGCACCACCAAGTCCACCACTAAACCCTAAGTGTGTGTCCCTAAATATCACATCTACACATCTTTTAACTACCTGAAGGAATGGTGACTCAACCACTTCCCTGGGCAGACTGTTGCAATGCTTGACAACCCTTTCGGTAAAGAAATTTTTCCTAATATCCAGTCTAACCTTCAGCTGCTGTATCTTGAGGGTATTTCCTCTTGTCCTATCACTTGTTACTTGAGAGGAGAGACTGACACCCGCCCCATTGCAACCTCCTTTCAGGACAAAATTGGGGGGCCATTTTTCATGGGATGCAAACTTTGAATCAATCCCTCCCTGTTTTAATCCATTTAAAATGTTACCTGACTGACAGGTTGCTGGAATCGAATCAGGTCTGCTACTTACCAGCCCACCTTTGGGTCCACCTGTCTCTGTTCCCCATTTCTTGGTGTTTCTTTTTTTTTCATCTATTTCTCTCAAGTGGACTTTCCATGTCTTTTTCTACTGATGGTGCATTTCATCTTTCTTCAGCTGGCATAATGTCATGTCTGTTTGCTTATACTAAACATTAGGAACTTTTTATGGTGCCTCATCAACCACATTGAATTTTAAGAATAATTTGTTCCTTCCTACTTCTTTTACTCACTCATACAGTAGGCTTGTTCATGACAGAAATGAAACATTTCAAGGATGATTAGATGTTGTAGCAGCCTAGCACAAAATTACATCTTTCTGCCCTGCTGTATTTTTAATGTACCTCACTGACTTCCACAGTTCTCAGCTGTTCACCATCTATTCCTGAGGATGTCCAGAAAATAGAAAGTTAAAGCAAATTCGTACTCAGACACAACCTCAGCAAAACTTCAGAGACTGAATGGTCTAATCAAGGTCTACAGGGTTTACAAAATTCAGGTTTTGCATGTTAGTAAGCCTGCATTCACTTTTCGCATTATTTATTTGTAACCCTTTGGTCCTGGAGCCTGAGTCCTAGGTCTGGATCTTACTGTGAATAGCCTCTGTGAACAGACTTATTTATATGCCAGAGATCATCTAGTTTCATCTAGTTTCATAGCATAAAATTTGTGTAGAAACATGCTTCTGTCTCCATGGAGTAATAGAGGTGCTTCCAGACCACATGCTGGGCACTGCATTGTGCCTTGATGCAAAAGATCAGATGTTTACATTTCGTCAGTTTTCTTCATATATTTATTATCTCAAACCACTTACACTCTTATGGAAAGCTGCATTTGTCTGCTTTTTGTGTACCGTTTTGCATTTCTCATTCTTGCACAACTGACTGTAAAATACATAATGGAACATGTTATTTTTCTGTAATGAAATGCAAAACAAATAAAAGCCTCTACACAAACCTCCCAAAAAATCAGCTCTGAAGTTTCGGGCAGTTTTCCCACTTGCAAATGGACTATCAGTATTCTTCCAACGAAGCTTTCAGGTTCATCAAACTGTTTGTTCCAGCCATCCATCGTTTTGATTGCCACTCATGTGCTTTGCACTGGTGTTAAATTTTGTATATCTACTTCTGTGAGTTCTGCGCAGCATTGAAATGACTGCTGATTCAGAAGGTAATGGTGATTTTTTTTTTCCAGGTCAGTAAATATAAGCTTAGGATACAACACACGGACTGGTGATGTTGAAAGACCAGCTTTACAGTTTCAACCCTAAATAGGAAATTCAGTCTGTTATCTAAAAGGGGTAGAAAACAGGGGACTGGGAGGTAAAGCAGTGAAGCAGTGAAGACTCACTTGCATTTGGAGTCTCATATTTGACATTTGGGAGACACAATATTTCTGCTTTGTCAAGGTTTTGGCTATGTTGATAATAGGAATCCAAATTATCGTTGTTATTTCACATAAACGAAGATGTGTTTGAATTGCTTTCTCTTTCTGAAACCCAGGCAGCCGCTGTCTGCCAAGTCTTACAGGATGATGCAATATATTTTCATGGCTCAGTTGATAAAGGTGTATACATACATATGTAGTCTTTTACATTTATATAGGTACAGATATATATAGTCTTTTTCATTTCCCTTGCGCATGTGGGGGTAAGGCATGGTGATACTGCACTCCCTCAGCCACATGAGAAGCCTGGGGCAAAGCAGAAGTACATACACCTCTCTGAAGGCCTAGACTGCAGCCCTAACTACAGCAGCATCCTTCTTCTGCATAAATAAAGGGAGCTTGTTGTAATAAAGCTTCACATGAAATGCAAATTTGTGACAAACTGCCTGATTTCTGTGTTGCTGAGGCTTTCTGTATGGTAGCACCAGATGCCAAAAAAGAAGCAAGAGGAAAGTGTGAACCCACATGCAAAAGTAAGGAAAGCAAGCAAGAAAAAAGCTCAAGTATTTGGATCAGGAATGGGAATGGAAGGGGAGGTGGGAACCGACTCTGCTGCTGGGCTCTTGCCTGGGGCCAGAGGTGGACAGCAAAGCCTTGTCCAAAGTAATGTGAAGTTAAGTTGCATGTGGAGGAAGAAGGTGAGCCAAGAACATGGAGGGATGAAGGAAACCAATACAATTATCTCATCAGCTACGTTCTGAACCAGAGGAAGCATGGCTTGCAAGCTTAGAAGGTGGAGAAGAGTAGTACAGGCAGGAGGGGACCAGCAAAACTGTAATATTCTGGCAGTGCTACTGGAGAAAGGCATTTCCTCCATCCTTATTATTGTTGCTAATTGCCTGCAGTTTAAAATTAAAAAACAGAGAAGAGAAAAAAGTGAGGTGTTGGTGTGCTTGAGAACACTTACTTTAAAATAGTTTGCTTTAAATCTTGTAAGAGTATTTGGAAGTCAGGTGGTCTTTTTTGTGTATTTTAACTGGACATTCTACCAAAATCTATGTGGACATTTGGTATGAACGAAATAGTATTTCCCACCCAGGATTAGTGGGATTTGAAATCGATAACTTCAGGGCTAAAAGATGAGAACTTCCACTTGAAACAAAGGAGTAGCTCCTGGTATTAGCTGCTGTAGTAAAATGTTCATATTGGCCACTTCCTTGAGCATGATAAAGATCAATACAGTGCTAAGTAGGTTACACTAGGGTGGCAGATATTTCCCTGATTGCTGCATGTTGTACAGTATCTGGCACAAGGTTGGCATCCATGCAAAACAAGACACTTAAGATAATCATTAATGCATTTTTAGTCATAATTTTTTATTATAGTCATTCTACAGTAGTCATTAGTATAAATTAATACTGCCTCAGGGAGCATATGTGCTATGAGGAACTTCTCTGTGCTCCACATCTAATAGAAACAGACTTTCCCACAACGCATGAAGACGTTTGGTTACCTGAATAGCAGATTTCATCCTCTGTTATGGCATTGACATGGCACCCAAAACTAATGTTAAGACTGATATGAAGATAGTAAGCCTGTTAATTCCCTATGCCTTGTGTAACTTTTTTCTTTAATTGTAGTTCAAAATCAGATTACCAGCTAAAGACTTCTTTTGTGCCCAATATGTGTAAAGGAAATCCTTTCCATTAATCTCTCCTTTCTGTATGCTAGTAGTCTTGCAACTCTAGACTAACTTAGTATCATGTCCTCAACTTCCACACACTAATGTCATGCACGTAAGCACGTACTACTTTTGCTTAGCTTGCTGTACTGTATATGATTTGCAGTAGCTTTTCAAAACATCCTTAAGTTTTCATAAAGTTGTACTTCATGCAGTATTCGTTTGGCATAGGGAATGCAGAATTGCCCCAACTTCCATGAGAGTCTGGGAACTGCTCCCAAATAGCTGAGACAGGGGAAGGACCTTGTCAAAGTTCAAGCAGCTTTGCATAGACAACCTGTTTTGATTTGAATCCATTTCAGATTACATTTGGACTTTTTTTTCTATTTAAAGTAAAAAGGAAAGAGTGATCAAAGAACACATGAGACAGAGATCTGAAAATGGATGTCCATTCCCTCTAGGGGAAAAGAGACATTTCTCTTATATGCCACTTCTTTCCAGCCTGTGTGGAACACTTCCAAATTCAGGAATTTCTGGGGTTTAAGAGTGTTCATAATTCAGGATTTTTAACACTGAAAACCATCTAAGATTGTTGGAAATTCGCATGCCTGAATTTTATCTGGAGGTTAGAATGTAGGGACCTGTATAAGTTTGAGAAGTGGGCCCACGTGATCCTCATGAGGTTCAATTAGGCCAAATTCAAGGTCCTGCACCTGGGTCAGGGCAATCTCCAGTACCAATATAGGGTGGAGGAAGGAGGAATTGGAAGAAGCCTTGAAGAGAAGGACTTGGGGCTACTAGTGAATGAAAAGCTGGACATGACCCAGCAGTGTTCACTCACAGCTCAGAAAGCCCAACTGTATGCTGGGCTGCATCAAAAGGAGTGTGACCAGCAGGTGGAGGGAGATGATTCTCCCCCTTCTACTCCACTCTTATGAGGCCCCACCTGGAGTACTGCATTCAGTTCTGGTGTTCCCAATGTAAGAAGCATGTGGAGCTGTTGGACCAAGTCCAGAGGAGGCCACGAAGATGATCAAGGGGCTGGAGCACCTCTGTTATGAAGACAGGCTGAGAGAGTTGGGCTTGTTCAGCCTGGAGAAGAGAAGGGTCCAAGGGGGACCTTAGAGCAGCCTTCCAGCACCTAAAGGGGGCTTATAAGAAAGATGGGGACAAACTTTTTAGCAGGGCCTGTCACAATAGGACAAGGGGTAATGGCTTTAAACTGAGAGCAGATTTAGACTAGATATAAGGAAGAAAATGTTTACAGTGAGGGTGGTGAAACACTGGAGCAGGTTGCCCAGAGAGGTCCCTGGCAGTGTTCAAAGTCAGGATGGATGGGGCTCTGAGCAACCTGATCTAGTTGAAGATGTTGCTGATAATTGAAGGGGGGGAGGACTAGATGACCTTTAAAGGACCCTTCCAACCCAATCTATTTTATGATTCTATGAATAAAAAAGGGGGAATATTACTGGGAATGGAAAGGAGTAGTAAGAAAAAAAACCCCACAAATATGGTATTGATTTTGTAAAGGAAAATTATGAAAAATCCACACTTATTGATACAGAATTTTTTTCCCAAAAAAAGAAGGATTTTAAATATCACTTTGAATCGTTGAATTGTTTTGAAGTTGAATATCAAATACATTTTGGGAAAATTATTCCATAATGAAATGCTATGCTACAATAACGTATATGATAAAGTACATTATGATAGATTATAGTGCATTTACTGAGCGTCTGACATTTTACTTCTTTTTAAAATACTTATGTTTATACCTCCTCAGTTATGCAGTTAGAGATAAAAACATGCTAATTAAACACTTCTTTTTTTTTAAAGGGCTACACAAAACTTGTTACTCTTCATACTGAATAGTCTACATGATAGAATTGTGGTGATTTGTAGGAAAAGAAAATCTGACCCTTAGAGATGTGTTGGCATCTTATATAATCTGTTAAATTGTATCCAAGATTGTTTAGTCTGGAATAAAGCCTCTTCAAGTATTACATATACCTTGGAAGAGATAAAGTCTTTAACTAAACCATAGAACTACACCAATTATATTTCCATTTTATCATGTAATGATGTTAAGAGCAAAGCTTTCCTATCAATGTAGGCAACACTTATTTCTCCCTATCAGTCATAGCATACTGCCTTGAAGGACATAGAAATAAAGCTGTAATTCCAACAAATTATTAAGGTATTTGCAGTCCTTTGGGAAGATGGAAGAATAATGATATATTTTTATTGGTAGGTTAAATAATATTTCACATTTTCAAGTTTTCTCAGTATTTCATTGTCATATTTGCATGGGTTTTACACAGTTTTACAAGCTACTAAGGGTAAAAGAATAAATCTGAAGACCTAATTTATTGAGGTTACATTCTAAAATATTTTAAATCGTGTGGTAAGGAGTATTGAACTTCTGTTTGATCAAGGTTCTGACAAAAATGCTGCGGTATCAGATTTTCAGGTAAAAGTCTAAAAATGACTTCAACGCTTACAGTATTTTCTCTTCTTGGACAGAATAAAATGTTATGTGTTACAAAGAACAGCATGCTTGAAAATTGTTCTGCTGTTGTAGCTCAAGTATTTTTTCCTTACAGATTATCAATTAATCCTTTTTTCAGAAGTATATTATGCTCCAGTTTTGAAAATACTTAAACCAGTACTGCCAGTAATTTCAGACTCAGGGCTTTAAATATTTCTGAAAAAGAACTAATGGTTGTGTCTGACCTGAAAGCATAAATGTGAGGGTGCAAAATCCAGGATTAAATATTTCATTCTTTCATGATTGCAGATCGAATTCAGGTTCTATAAAGTTGTCTAAAATTAGGGCTTCAGGTTTTGGTTCTATTAGTGCTATTAAGAAAACAGATTTAGGAAAAAGATGGAGGGTATGTCAATTCCATGTTTTCATTTTTTAAGAAGGCTGTACATAAGAAAACATACTGCAAAGGAGTAGGCAAAATCACTTCTTATATATCCATTCTCTAATGGAAATTCTTGTAGAAATCTTGTTTAGGCAACTCCGTGGGACTTGTTGCATGGTCTTTTTCTGTGGTTTTGTTTTTTTGTTTTTCTTTATACAATTTGTTATGTGTCTTTTGAGGAAGGGGATTCTTTTATTCCCCAGACCTCCTTCAGATTTTGGGGTTTGGGGTTTTTGGATTTAATTAGTTGCTTTCTGTTGGGTTTTTTTTGGTGGGGTTTTTTTTTTTTTTCTTTTTTTTATTTTAAGTTCTTCCAGGTCTGAGGCGTTGGGTCTTATGAGCATTTTTCTCAGACAGAGAAAGTGTTTGAGCACATCTGGAGTATTTCCTCACTTGTTCTTGAACCCTCAGCAAAGCTCTACTGCTTTCAACAACAACAATACTAAAAATCCCCTGCTCTTTACAGCACTCTCAGTCCAGGTCTCAGACCTCTTACTCAGGGCAGTGGCACTCCCTATTTCCCAGCTGCAGGGCTGGGCTGGAGCAGCTTGGCCATGGCTTGGAGCAGGGCTGCAGAGCCAGCCAGGGAGCCCCACATGGCAGTCTCCCCTAGACTTCGTTGCTCCGTAGATATTTATTGGTCATGCATTTGCATTCTCAGCCTGGTGCAAATACAGTATTAGTCTAATCTGCACTTCTGCTTCACCCCAGAATATAACCAGAATTACTTTCTTTTCCTTTTTTTCAAATTTCTTTTTAATTGGAAAATGACTAGAAGTTATTCCTGACCTTTTTATCTTGCTGTCAATGCCACTGACTTTCTATTAATAGTGGGCTTTGGGGAGTGTTTCATCTGTACTGGCAGCAGAACTGCTATTTCTTACTCAGTTTGGTATCTGCAATTACAGTACTTTTCTGAAGTGCAAAAAACATCTATAAAAATCAAACCCATTTCTCTGCTTAACATCAGACACAGTACAGCAGCTCACTGCTGCTTCCAGCTTACATTATGTTTTCCATCTTTCTGCAGAAACTCTGTGTGTAATGATTGTTGACAAATGCTTGCTATCAGGTGAAGGACCCTCACTGAAGTTACAGGAATAACGTACTTCACCAAAGAGCATGTTAAGTTTGTTTAGCTTGGATGTTTACTGATGTCTTGGTTAAGACCTTCAGCTCCTAACAATATCCTGCATTGCCAAGATACCTGTGTAGAGGGGCATCATCCCTGAAGGCAATGCTAGTGGGAAGCTGGAGAAGGGAAGAGCTGGTTTTCATTTCCTAGAAGGCCTTGCATGTAGTCTGTAAGACTTCTGAGAGGTCACTTGAAATCCCTGACTCTCCCAGAGTGGCTTAAAAAGGAAGAAGCTACTGTTGATGCATCAGGGAGGACTACAGCATCTGCAGTTCCAAGGGGGTCCCTGGGATGGTCAGTGACATTGTCACTGTTCTCTCTTCAATCAGGTTTAGAAAAGCTGCTGCTGGTTATGAAGGGCCAAATTTTTCAGCAGGCCCAGCAGTCAGTGACCTTCTTAAGAGAAGAGTTTCAGGCTGCTAATAAATTACAAGCCTATTTCACTGTTTTGTCCAGCCCCTCTTTCCAGAGGGCTTCCCTTTCCCAGGCCGAACCATCCATGAGGGACCTGTCTATACATTTATACACATAAAACATACAAAATATCATGCCATTCCAGGGTTATTATGTACATGTAGGTCTGCAGTGGTTTTCACAGGAGCACAGAGGTCCTGACCAGACCGCCTGGGGCAGCCTGCTGTGCTTTGTCCTCATCCTCATCCAGGCAGTCCCCTGGGAGGAACAAGGGTGCATTGGGGGTTGGAACTAGGTGATCTTAAGGTCCTTTCCAACCCTAACTATTCTATGATTAGCAGGTCGCCCAAGCATCCCTGGTCCTCCCTGGCCCTGTGCTTGACTCAGGGTATGTCACCTACCCCCAGATCCCTCACCAGCCTCACAGTCATGCCCTTTCCCCAAACCATGCAGCCAGTGGACCTTTTCTCCCACCCCAGAACTAGTCCTGGCTCCAGCACTGCTGCAGCATCCCTTTCTTTTAACCCCATCTGTGAGAGGCTAGTGTCCAGTGAGGGACCTGAGCGGCACAGTAGAAGTCAGACAAGCGGTTTCACCTGCCTGGTGCCAGCAGACAGGCCAAATCCCCCACTAGGGAAGGGTTACAGATGTAGTCACTGCAATAAGCAGTGAATCGACTGTGAATCTGCAGCCATATCTCTGTGGCTGTTTTCCTTGGAATGGTCTGCCTGGTGATAATCTGCAGAGATAGTTGTGGGTTTTTTTCCCCTAGACCTCTTGTTTTCTTCCATGAATTCTACATCATCCCTTGTGTTTTACCTTTCCTGGCAAAACTGTTTCTCCTCATGACACGTAACTCTCCCCCAGGGCCAGTTATGTAAGGTATTACTGCTTGGTGTTTGTACAGCCCTACATCTTGAACCCCTGTAGAGAGCACATTGTGTATCCTACTGGCAGCAAACAAAAGCAGCTTCCTATACAAAATACAAAAGCCTTGCTTCTGTGCTTGCATGTTTAGGCAAACACCCTCCTGCATTTTGGGAAGCAAAGGAAGAACGCTGTCAGTACCTACTTTCCCAGTGACGCGTGGCTCCAAATGGCAAAAAACAAAATAATCCTCCTAATGAGAAAAAAAGATTCGGCTGTGTTAGTCTGTGTTCTATATACATCTTTCACACTTCATGCAGTCAGGCCATTTTAAATGCAAACAGCTCTCCCAGCTAGCAGTGTCATAGTAATTTCAAAGACAAACACATTTGTCTTTAAATGAATGTATTCGTACTGGGTGGCAGCAGAGGGGCTACCTCTTTCTCAGGAGGCTTCTTAAGTTTCAGCTAGTGAGGTGGAGCAATGCTTTCTTTAAAAGGGAAAAAGCCAGACAAAAATCCCACCTCCGAAAAAACCAAGTTTGAGTGTTTGACACTCCTGTTGTGTGTAAGGTGTAGGTGTTCTTGCAGGGGAAAATATTATAAATACCTACTTTCCTCATTAGGTCTTCCTCTCTGTGCCTGGACGATTTGTGTTTTCCCCTCTCCTGCCTCCAGCCTTCCCCTACATGAGCTATATTTCATGGGGCTGCACTGCAGTTTGTTCATTACAGGTGATGGACTAAACCCCAGCAACTAAGTCAGAACTGCAGTTGTCCAAACTCTGGGCTGGGTTGTGGTGGGCGGGTTATCATGCAAGCTGCAGTGTGTTCAGTCCTGCGGACTATCAGCACAGCAGCCTGGGTGGCCACATTGCTTTGAGGCAGCTGGGCTGTGTGCCCCTGGGTATTGGTATCCCCATGAGACCTTGGGCTACCTAAGCACAGAGTGCACCAACTTCATGGTTCAGTGTCAAGGTCAAGAGAGGGTCTAGCTCTGAGGTTGGGATGATGGTTTGCCCTGGGCAAGGAGATAAATGGTTCCAGCTGGTTGGATGGAGGTTTGTTTGCTCTCAAACAGGGGATTTCTAAGCTGGGTTGTGCAGAAGTGAAGGAGCTTGGGAAAGCTCTGAGATTGGGGGCAAGGCCAGGGTTGGCAAGGAGGAGTGTAAAGGAAATAATTAATCCTTAACGAACGCGTGAGTGGGAGGCACTATGGGATGACTGAGAAGGGATGGAGCAATACCAGAGAGGGAGAGGTTGGGAATTGAATGAAACAGCAAAAGAGTTGCACAGATTAAAAGCACAACAAAACAAACAAAACAAACCAAACCAAAACTTTCCCTTATCATTACTGCAGATTGCTCCATTTTTTTCCTACCCTGTCAAACTAAAACACTTCCTGTAACAGCCTCCAGCTCCTCGCCTACCTTCCAGTTTCTGTCTTACAGCAATGTTTCCCAAACTGCAAGGTGCACTCCTGTCTTGATGAGGAAGGAGGAGCAGAGCCCACAGAGAGAATGAGGGATGCAAGAAGCATGTGCTTGACTGGCTTCTGCAACCTCATTCAGGCTCCTTGTCAAGCACGGATCTGATAGCAGAGCACCGTCCCTTCCTCTGTGGTCCTGGCAGCTCCGTTTCTGGACACCCTCTACTGAAGGTGATGTTGGCCCTCAGGCCATCCCCAAGGTTGTTTTTTTACACATGTTTAAATCAGTTGCCTCTCCAGATCTTATTACAAGATTAGTCATTAGATCAGTAATCTTCTCCTTCATTTTTATACCTTTGTGTTACAAACATCTTACATGCTTCATTGTGATGAGAGTACAGCATTAAATTTTTTCTATCCTCCTCTGCCTGAGAAAACTGGAAACTGTTAAACACATCACAGCTTTCAGACCCAGCTACTGTCAGGAGCAAGATCTGTATCCTTTATCACTAGCACTCATTGCTTACAGACACGGAGTAAAGTATGGTTTACATTTCTCCCGGTTGTCTCCAATATTTGTAGAGTGTCAGATCTGATAGACTTTTCAGTCACTCTGTTTTTCCACATATTTTCCTCTTCTTGAAATTCTGTGTAATCCTGGTATTGAGATGTTTGGTGGGTTTTGTGGGACCCCAGCACTTCAGAAACATCCTTTCTGTCCAGTGCCTGCTTCCAGCTGCCTTTACTTGAAAGAAAATGGGCTTCCTCAGTTTCTCCACACATTGTCCACCTCCAGCACCAAAGCCACATATAGGGATGGCACATCTTGCTTTGGATGCTTCTCACTCTTGCCCCAGCAACCTGCACACCGGCAGCTTGTGGCAGGCAGCTGCTGCTGTTTTGCAGTGCACTCCAGGGGACATTGTGCTGCTTCACACAACCAAAATCTGCCTGGAGGAGGAAAAAACCCCACACCTTTGTGAAAGTACTATTGGGAACAAACCCAGAATGGGAAATCATAGAATTAACTAGCTCTGTTCAATTGCTGATTTATTTTTTTTATATATAAATTTTCCACAGAACCATGTGTGATCTTCCACCTGCTAACTACAGATTTCTTACATGGGTGGGATGTAGATTTCAGTTATATCAGCATTAATCTGGAGCAACTGTATTGATGAGCTTACAGAGAAGGTTCATTTATCGTTTTGGTGTTTTTTTTTTCCATGCATCTTAAATGTCATTTTTAAAGAAACAATTTCTTCATGAATTTGAGACTTTTTCAATAATTTAAAAAGAATGATGCTTTTTTATTTAATTTTCCACTCAGATTCTACTGGCTTCTCGAGTAGTTTGTAATAATCTGTCTGTGAATTTATTCTCTAAAAGATGATTTTGTCCTTTCTATTTTTTTTAAGATTAGAGACAGAGGTGAAGCTCTTGTCTAGAACAGGATTTGTAGCTGATCATGTGGCTACCCACATTCAAACTCCATGACTAAGTGTAAGATGAGACTCATCCATAACCATGGAAAGCTTGGATGTTGATCAGGCTTCTAGATCCACCTGGGCTTATTTGTTCTGGTATCCTAAAACACTGCCTGTGACAAGGAACACAGAAGTAGGACTTCACATCACAGGCTCCCTCACCTGCTCACCATTAGCACCAGTCACCACCAGCTGCACACCTCCCAGTTACATTCAGGTGTCTGAGACACCCTCCTTCAACCCACCTTGCTTTTAGAGCGCTTCTGTGTGTCTCTCAGTGTAGGCAAAAGCAGCTTCAAGAGATCTGGAGTAATGGTGGTGCGCGTGTGGTATCTGGGTATCAGTTTTCCTTTCCCAGGCACTGGCAACTTGGGCAGAAATCAGAGTGGATCAAAAGAGATTAACTTCTATCTCCTGTCACCATCCTAAAAAGACAAGAAAGATACATGCTGCTTTCTCACCTCTGGCATTGCTTAGTTTCTGAAAGTTTCTAATCGTTAGTGGTTTCCTCTGCCAGTAGTGGCAGATGGGAAGCTGTGGACCCAGTGATGAACTATGGGAATATTTCATTGATGTTGTGGGAGAATAAATCCTTTCCCTAAGTTATGGTCCCATTTTTCATGTTTTGAGGTGGGTTTTTTTTCTACAATTTTTTCTTTCTGGAATGCAATAAAGAACAGTCAATGGAAGGAAAAGCCAAAACTGAAGGCATATGGTATTTCCTTGCAATCTTGAGCATACCTTAGACAACTTGTGTGACTGTAGGAAACCCCATAAGCTACAGGTTTCCTGTTTTTGAAATGGTCATTATAGTACTTAACCAGGTCAAAACACTGCAAGGAGCTTGGGTGGAAAGTGCTTTAAGCCATGTGCGATGGACAGCTGTTATATTTGCCTTAGGAAGAGGCCATATGTTGTCCTCTTTGTCTCTGCACTGTGCAGCTCTGGTTGTGAAAAAAATTACAAGTGAAGATCTGATTTTGATTGACCCAGGATTTCTGCTGGTGTTTTGAATGACCTTACGTGAAGTTCCAGCTTGAGTGACTCTATAAGCAAGGGATACTCTGAGATTGAGACTTCTGGAGCATCAGTAACACCAAAATAAAGTGGACTAAAATAAACATAAAATAAAATGCCAGTGGAAATCCCTCTCTTCTCAGCCGCCTGCAGAGATGTTCTTGCTGTCACTGCCATATGGACATGAGAAGTGAGGGCTGAGGATACTCAGCGCCCAGGCACAGTGTGGGTGGGATGCCTAAAGCTGGAGGAGCAGAAATAGTCGGGGCTGGTTGGGGCAAAGAGGGTGAGCAGGCACTGCTCTGGGCGACTTTACTGGTGGAAGGAAGGTTAATCTCCCATCCCACTACCCTGGATATTTGCAATGGCTAAACAATATGGCTTCCTTATAGGTGCTCCAATAAAATATGTGGAAAGTCTATTCACTTATTAGCTGCAGAAACACAAATTCAAATTTCTGGGCTAAACTGTGGGCAATACTGCTAACCTCAGGCATCCCAGTATCCAGAGATAAACTCAGAATCATGAAAAAAACGAAAATATTCTTATTGATGTCTGATTTTTTTTTTTTTGTAAGTATAATTAAGCTGTATTTTCTTGGCAGTTTTTGTGTGAAAGCTAAATACTCAACAGGTTCAAAAGGAAGGTGTGGGGAAAGATACCCTCCGATCTCTAGGGCTGGGGCTGTGAGACCTCCCCTGCAGTTGTAAGGCTCATGTTAAACCTGAGAGGTGGCAGGAATGTCTCTTTGATGTGACATCCAGATGGAGGGGAAAGCGGTGGCCAGGGTGATACTGAAAATAGAGCTTGGCCTACTCCATTCCCATTGCAAGAGAGGTCCTAGGGGACAGCTTCAATGGGAGAGGAATGGTGCATACAGTGGGAATTCATGTGCTGCTGTTGCAAACACGTGTGCTGGTGACATCATACGTAGAAGAGACCAAACATGTAGGAGAATGCTTTTCTGGGTTTTGATCCTGCATGCAGAAGACTGAATTTTTGATTTGGAAAGTAAATGAAAGAGAAGCTTTTGTCCTCTCTTCTCACCCAGCACTCACTTGCGTACCATGTACCTATGTTGTCTCTCAGCAACTGAAAAATTTGGGTTCAAATGTAAAAATGCATTTCAAACTTCAGATCTGCAGAAATATTTGTTCAATCATGTGAAGTCTTAAGAAATTTATTTAGCTTAAATATATCCCATGCAGATTTTCTTTGGAATCTTTCTCTTGGGCAGTCGTATTACCAAGCCTTTTTGCACTTTGAATTAAATAAAATGAAGGCTTTCACCATGGGTTTGGTTGTGGGGTTTTTTTTAGTGAAAAATCTTGAGGTATATTTTCCTTTTAAAAGAAGTTATTTCTCTGATCCTTCATTTTTAACTCAGCATTTGTTGAAATTCCTTAGAAAAGGGGCTGCCCTGCCTCCGAGGTGATTTACACTGAGAAGAATGTTAAAGAATTACAGATGACTGTTGGTAACATACCTGCGTAGCATTAAAATCAGGTTAATTGCTTACATTTCACTGGAAGTTATGGATTGCTGCAGAGCTTAGTACTTCAGCAGATACTGGTACAGCGGGGGGTGGTTATTGATAGTTAAATAGCAGTAGAAGTTGTCTGTGTTCAGAAGGGACCTCTTTGAGAGAGGACAGAACATTTCTCTAAGCTTCATATTTTCCCAAAGGGATTTTTGTAGCGGAACATGCCTGCTGTTCAAAGGAAATATTCCCTGTATGAGCAAATGAATGAAAAAGTTAGCTTTACAATAGACGCCCTATTAAACTTTACAGGGGCTGAAGTGAAGGAGCCCAGCTCCATGTGCTTTCAGAAAGCTAATAAAAACCAGAAAATTATCTGTGGTGCTCTGCAAGGCAGAATGCGTACAGGAGGCTGATGCAAATCCTGCAGAAGGAAGCAGGACAGAAAGAACATATAACTAGGGAGTGATACAGCAAAAATCCAAGGTAGTGAATCTTTGCAGACTGAATTGACAAATTTAAATGCCAATTTGTATTACTGTCTCTCTCTTTCTCCCACTCATTTTCTTTTCAAGCTTCAAGTGAGATTTCAAGTGGTGAAAAATGAGTCTTTCCCCTCCCGTTAGCAAACCAGAGGATGTGAGTACTATGTACCTGTGTGGACAGGACATTGCTGCTATTGACAGCTCTTTCTGCAAGTGCTGAAGTGGCACAGGGAGAACTTGGACATGAGCGGCAGCCCCCTGCTCACAGCCCATGGTTGGTGCAGCTGTTTCATCTCTGGCCCTGGGTGAGGGAGACAGAGAGTGTGGAAGGAAATCTGTTTCTTGAGTCCCCTTTTCATTTGTCTCACAAACCCACCCATCTCCAGCCTTGTGGTGGGTGCTCAGTAACAGAAAAGGGAGCATGATGTCAGCTGAGGCTGGGGGAGATGCTATTTTGGTGCATCCTTGGAGCCCTATTAAGTGTGTATGTGTGTGTGGAGAAGGGTGTCTTCACCTGATCTGTCAGCACCGTAGATGTTCCTATAATAAAGACTCATGTTAATTACGCAAGACATGTTGACTGGTTTATTGCACAGCAATTGGTGCTCTTGCAGGACGTCCACCCACTTGACTGTGAGCAGAGGCTCCAGACTTTTCTCAAAACATCCAAGTTTATAGGAAATTTTAGAATCTGATTTTTACAATATTTGTTAGTGCAGACTAGGAGGGAGCATTTCAGATTTTCCTTCTCTGCTCCAAATTCAGACAGATTTTTTTAGGAACTGCAGAAAACTGTAAAGGAACCCACGAATACAAAATTGAACATTGTAATCAGAAAGACGGGCCAGCTCTTCTAATGAGGCTTTATTTAACCCGTGACAATGTGCTGAAAAAAAAAAAATAGAGAAAATAGGTCAGCTAAAATGGTACTGGTACGACAAATGCCTGCTGTAACTTCCCCCCACTAAAATGGACATGCATCTGAAAGGGCTGGTTAAGGAAGCATTCCCTGAAGTCCTGCACCTAATTTGTGAGCCATGGATGAAAAGAGTGGAGCATGGGGACTCACAACAGGTTATGATGTGGCAGATCCACAGTAAGATGGATTCACGCAACAGAGTTTAATGAGGAAACACCTGATCTGGCTCAGCAATTAGCTGGGTCTGTATCCTACGTGTTTCAGCACTCACAGGCTAGTTAACCCTTCCTTAATGCCACAATTTCACGATTCCCTTAAACCAGAAATTAGCTAGGGCTCCTATCAGGAGAAGTGATGCTTTCCAGTCCCATCTGTGAGTTTTTTGCCTAATGCCATCCCCTTCCTTAAGCATAAATTTTGTGCCATGAACTGGAGCAGGGCACTGGGCAGGTTTAGAATGAAGTCTCTGTATGAGTTAGTTTTGACTTTGTGACTTCCTTAAACCACTTTGGTGCAAAGATCTGTGCAAGCTCAAGCAAAACGAGAGTATGGGGGAAAGAAGAGGTGCTGGCGGACAGTGGGACTCCTTCGTTAGTGGCACTGCTGGCCTGTGTAGTCTGAGGACATCTATGAAATTGCGACCTGAGAAAGGGCTTTTTACCTCTGTCCCAGTGCTATATAAGGACAATGGTGTACAGATACAGCTGTACACCTTCCAAGACCTGCGTTTTCATGCAGAGGAGTATTAAATGTCTCTCAAAGAAAGAGCTGTGGACTTCAGGCCCTCTTACTGCCTCAAAATTATTAGTTACTTTTGTATCTGGTCTCAGCCGAAGCTGAGTTATAAGCTTGCACCCATGATTCTGTTTATATGAATGCATACAGTAGGGTTGTCAATGTATATGTTCTTATACAACGTAATGATTGTATTAAAGGAAGATTTTGCTCTGAGTTCAGGTACTGCTTTCCAAGAGCATTTGCATCATCACAGACTATAGCCAATGATGAGATAGCACACCAATTATTTAATATTTGAGCCAATAAAAACTGCATCACACCATCCCCAAGAAATATTTGTGTTGTTAAAATGGAAAGGAGAAACAATGGTCTGGTAAAAGGAAAACCTAAACCTCCCTGATTAAAGATAAAGGAAATCTTCTGGACAAAAGAAAAACCTGAATAAATCTCCAAAGAGGGATCTTAACTGCATGGGGAAAATAGAGTTCCCAAGACCTTGATTTCCTGTAGTGCAGACAGGATGAAAGCCTGACAAATGCACAGAGGTCTTCAGGTACAAAGACCAGGAAAGAAAACCTTTAAAACTGATACCAGACATAAAATTGTATGTGTGCATTTCCAGTGGCTTTGCATGGTGGGTCTGTCTGAGCTTTGATACTTTCCTTCATCACTTTACAAATATTTCATTGGCATTGCACTGCTACAAAATGTCCAAAGTTAGTGAGGTTTACTTCCCTTTAAGCAGAATAATCGTCCTTTCAGAGGAAGAGTGTCTTCTTGTGACTAGTCTCTGCCAGAAACCTTGTCTAGCATATAGCAAAAGTGAGCAGGATCTTGGGATCCACAAGGCCTGAAGAAGCCGGTGAGATTGAATGGAGCAGCCTGGCTTGATGCATAACAGGATCTTGTTTGTGGTCTTCATCATGCCCAGTGGTCACACCCTGAACAGCTGTGTGCTGAAGACTGTGAAAGAGGCGCCAGCTGAACCACTGAACCACACAGCACAAGAGATGCCCTTACCATAAAGTATCATCACCAAAGCAACTGGGAAGTTGTGAAAAGATGAACAATCTCTTTGAAAAGTGAACCTTGCCTAAGCCACTCCATGCTATAGATGGCCAGGCTCAAGGATTTTCTATTTATTTATTTCAGTTGATTCTCTTCAGTACACCATAGACTAAAGTGTGAAGCAGCAGCAATAGATGCTTAGATACCATGGTGATGGGTGCTATAGAAAACCTCGCATATCTATGGAAACCGCAGTTGCATTTATCCATCAGAACTGAGTATCTAGCAGCCCATGTCTATCCTTCATGTTCTGGAAGATCCTGAAAAAAATACTTGTACAAGGCATTATATTTCACAGCTTTCTTTTTACTTGGCAACGCACACTTATCTCTATTTGATAATAATAATGGTACACATATTTTTAGACTAACATTATGTGATGGTAATTCTACTGTTATCCAATGTAATGCAAGCTGAGAAAAAAAACCTTTAAAGAGAAGAATGGAGGAAATCAAATCGAATTTAACCTGGTGACAGATAGACAGGATTTATCTCAGAGTTTAAATAAACACTTTTTTCATTTTAAAAAATGAAGAAAACAACAGAAAGTACATGTCTGGATTATTCAGTCTTTAGTTTTTATGTTCAAAGAGTCATCCTAATTATCTGATTTTGCTATGCAGAGTGTAAGAACAGAACATGTACTGTATCTGTCATGTCTTTGTAACCCAGAGGAAAGAGAACAAGACTAAGAGCAAGGTATTTCAGAGCCCCCCTCATGGGTATGACAATGGCTGTATTGTCAGGGACAAGTGACATTCCTTCTCTGTTCTCCTTTCTCATCTCCAAAATTTAGGCAATAACACAAAGCTGTATATATCTACATTAGAAGAAAAAAAAAAAGTTGAATGGAAGTGATAGAGTTGCTTTTCACTAGCAGTAATTGGCTGCTTTCAAAGCTATGGGTAAAAGTGGAATAAGTTGCGTAGCAGCATAGTACCTTTTGTTTTTACCTCTTCTATTTTTACACAGGCAGGCAGCTAAGTCTGCATTCCCAGGCAGCCACCATGGCTGAACTAGCAGCATCATGTTGCTGACTTCATCATTCATGGGGCAAATGCGCTCCAAAAGCACTCAGTCCACAAGTCAGACAAGAGCTTGACAAACCTGGCCCCAAGTGAAATCTATGGCAAACTTTCTCCTTAATGCCCTTCAGTCTTTCTGGGCTAGCACAGGGTCACCAGGAAATACTTCTTCCCCTCTCATTCTTGCTCCGTCAGCTCTCAAGCTCACCCGGGAAGCAGAGGCGTATGAAGAAGAGACCTTGGATATTGCAGAGAAACTTGCAGAAGTGTTGGCTTCTGTATGGGTGCTCCAGATACACAGTGATGATTTCTACATGAAATGCCTCCATTAGGTAATTAATCTGGAAATTAGCTCTGATCTGAAGTTCAGTAAGGATACTTATTTGGAAAAGAAAAGAAAAAAGTCTGGAACAGATTACAAAAATTGCAAAGGTTTATAAAGCCATGGATGACAGACAAGTGAAAGCAAATTACACTTATTTTTCTTTCAAAAAGATCAAAGTCATAGGGCCTTCTTGGTAACCTTTATTTACACCATGTTCCTTTGGTGCCTCCTACAGGTTTTTTTTCAAATTCAAATCTTCTTACCCCCTCCGCAAAAGCTGTTGATCTCTAACTTTATTTCAGAGGCAGTTTCAACACCTCTTTCCACAGATTATTGACAGCCTTCTTCTCACCCAAAATGGCAATGCATCTTCAGTTAACCAGGTGTCCTCAGACGGACTGGGTGGGACAGTTAGCAAATCACTGATGTAATAAGGAGTAAAGCTTCTTTCCCCACCTTATCTACTTCTGACGAATCAGCAAATCTTGGCATGAAGCTGTTCAGTACTTAAACCTCAAGATCTATCAACATGAAAATGGACAGCAGCTCCTGCTACAGACATGCGAGAGAGATTTATAGGTACAGCTTGTTGCTGGCCCCTGGCTGAGACAAATACAGCAGTAAGGGGTTTGAGGTCACTGGACCTCAACCCCTAGTTTCAAGGGCTGCTTTAACAATGTGAATGACAGAAAAGGAAGAAGAATTTGAATTAATTGTATTTTGTTCTAAAAGTGATTGTATGCCTCAGTTCCTGAGGGTAAGAAGTAGTATATTCCTTTTGGTAAACCCCATCTGAGGCTACTGCTTACAAATCCAGGCCCTAATAATGATTTAACTCAGAATCTACTATAGCTTTTAGCAGCTGTAGGAAAAAAAATAATTGTACAGCTACCTATTCATCTTTGTCAGGGAAAATCCTTGGTTATAGGCTCAAGCAGTGGAGATCATGTGTCTTTCACAGCTTGAAATCCTGGCAAAAAGGAACTTGAGGAATTTCAGCTATTCCACATGACACCAGGCTTGCCTTGCTACTTCCTTCTGAGTAATCTGCCCCCCAAAAGGAAAATGTGGAGCAGTGTGGCATTTGTACAGATGTGACTTTGCAACCTAGAGCTGCATTGTCCTTATATATGGGACAATGCCAGCTTTCCCAGCCATTGCTCCAGTCAAGTAGGACAGTGCACAGTTGCAACAGAAAGAGCATTACTTTGCATTATTGTTTTCCCTGGGAAAACAGCATCACCAGGATATGTATTGCTTTCCTTCTTTGCACAGATATATCTGCCTCCACAAAGTGGCCATTCTGGTCCAAATCCAAGAGGTTTGGCCTGCAGTGTAAACAGAAAATATCTCACAGCTTGAAACATTTCACTTGGCTGCTCCCTCCCCCCCGCCACCACCAGAGACTCGATGGGGATTGAGTGCAGCCAGAGGTGAGGGAGGTCCATGGCATGGCGCCAGTGGCCATTTTCTCCTGAAAAGTTCAGAAATTCACCTGCCTTGATTTGCTGATAGAAAGTAGGAAGAGGAAGGAATCAGCAGGGAGCAGTGGGGAAAAGCAAGCCAGGCATGGGTCTGATGACCGGGAGACAGGGAAGAGCTGGGGCAAAGAGACTCAGAAACCAGGGAGGGACGATGCACAGCATCATTCTCTGCCTGCATGACAGGCCTCCCCCCACAAAAGGCTGGAGACTACCCTCTCTGAAATTATTTCCCCCAGCACATATAGATTTAAGTGATTTGAAACAGAACTGTTTTCAGCCAGGTTTCCCTTACACCAGAAACGTCTGTTCAGCAAACTACCCACTGACCGACCCTTTTCCTGGCAGGGCTTGGTGCTCGCCATGGACCAGAGCCAGCTTTTTTTGAAGGCTTGTGTCTGTCTCCACACTGTGTTGCCAGGTGCTGTCTCAAAGCCACTGAACCAGACAAATCTGTACTTGTTCCTCACTCCTCGACATTTCCTCCACGGGGCTGGCAGAGGCAGATGCGAAAGGGATCAGCCACTGCAGCAGCAGCTCCCACCAGGATGCAGTGTGGAGCCCTGTTTTGTAGCTGGGATGTTGAACACTCCTGCTCCTCTTGATCCTGTCACTGGCAAACCAGTTCCAGACACAAAGAAGTACCCCAAGTATTTGGCAAACCTGACCTGAATCTGCAAAAGATGTTATTTCTAGCCCTCAAAGAACGATGCGCAGTCCTCAGGTATAACTAAATGCTCCCCAGTGCCCCAGGGCTGCGCTCTGTCAATGCTACCATGGAACATCTGGCGCCAGCTGGCCCTGTTAGGGTGATCACACAGCCACGCTTCTTCACTTCACCTCAGCCACTCTGGCTTGTCTTCCTCTTTAGGGATTCCAGCATCCTGCTGAGGGAGGGATGCCTTGGGATAGCCTGTACCTGCCAGCTGGTGCCTGGCAAGCAGGGGCATTTCTGCTGCTGTAGGACGATCTGACCTCTGAAGTACCTCACCTTTCCCATCAGTCACTGGGTGCTCATGCTGTCCTCCTTCTTACTGGCTTTCAAAATAGAGAAGTGGAATACTTTGGTTGAAAAACAGCCTTTCCCCTTTTCCTTGAAGGTTTTCTTCATCTTCATGGAACGATTTTCTATTGCCGGTCCCACCTCCGGGGTGAATGGATACACTTATTTTTGTCCAAGGTGCAAACTAGAGTGCCAAAATCTGCCAGGGTTTTATTGTGCTTATTACCCAGCACCAAACAATTTGTCTCAGATGTGGCTGCTGCCAGGCCTAAGCTGCTCCCTGTGTGTAGGAAGGTGCTTTGGTAAATATAAAGCAGCATAAAAGGAAGAGATACTTGACCCCGTTGCAGGACTGGTTCAAGGATCCTGATGCTGGAAAAGATGCTTCTCCATTCTTTCTCTCCCCTTCTCCCCTCCAAATATCCAGAAGCATTTTTCAGCCTTCTGGTTTTCAAATGGAAGACACCTGCCCAAAAACATATGTTCACGTGTAATGTGAATGAAACTTTGTCTAGAGATGCTTTCAGTGAACATTTAAGGCAGATGAACATCTTAACTTTTGGTGCTAAGGGTCCCTCTGTAGCCAGAGGAGGCTCCTCTGGAGGGTAAAGGAAAACATTACCCAGCCTGGGTGCTCTAGGGCTCAGAGATGCTTTACTCAGACCACCAAGGACATGTGAGACTGGATGTGGAGTTATTCTGTGATTCTCATCAGCATAGGGTAGAAAGCTTTTTCTTTCTCTTTCTTCCCACCAGTTCCTCTGTTATATATAAGCCAAATGAATTCCTGTATGACCCAATAGTTTGAACTAATTTTGAAAACACCATTTTTACTACTTTTAATGATGCTCCTTCAGTCACAGGAGGCTCTTTGTGTTTCCAGAAATGTCATCTGCCTGAGTCCTGCTACGTTCACCTGTTGTTACCTGAAGTACTGCATTAAGGGATTTTGTTCCTTTTATTCGGTAATAGGAACAAAAAGCTCTGTCCTGCCTATGTTTTGTGAAAGCAGGGTCCATAATTAGGACTAGCTTTTAGCAGTAACTAGGTCCCACTTTGTTCTGTGTTTCAGAGCCTCTGTGATCTAGTTGCCTAAGCCCTCTCTCCAAGAGTGATGTCAACCTGTAGGAGCAATCTCAAGGAAAAATGCTTAATTCATAAAGACATGCGGTTACATACTTATCTCCAAAGGCATACACAGTCTTGCTGAGGTCAGCGGTGTTCCTCACGTGCAGGAAATGAAGAGCCTTGTCGTGGTTTGAGCCCAGCCGGTAACTCAGAACCACACAGCCGCTCGCTCACTCCCCCCCTTCCTCCCCCCACTCCCAGAGGGATGGGGAGGAGAATCGGAAGAATGTAACTCCCACGGGTTGAGATAAGAGCAGTCCCGCAACTAAGGTATAATACAAAACCACTACTGCTACCACCAATGATAATGATTAGTGAAATAACAAGGGGAGAGGATACAATTGCTCACCACCCGCCGACCGATACCGAGCCCGACCCGAGCAGTGATCTGGGCCTTCCGGGTGACTCCCCCCCGTTTATATACTGGGCATGACGTGCTGTGGTATGGAATACCCCTTTGGCTAGTTTGGGTCAGGTGTCCTGTCTCTGCTTCCTCCTGGCTTCCCCTCCTCCCTGGCAAAGCATGAGACTGAGAAAGTCCTTGGTTGGAATAAACATTACTTAGCAACAACTAAAAACATCGGTGTTATCAGCGTTGTTCCCAGGCTGAAAGTTAAAAAACACAGCACTGCACCATCTACTAAGAAGGAGAAAAATGACTGCTATAGCTGAACCCAGGACAAGCCTACTTCAGTCCTTCACTGAACCAATGACAGGGCAGAGCTGCCACTCTCATGACATCAGTCAAAGTGAACATTGCCTGATCATCTCAAGTAATGATCATCTGATACAGCCTTTCAGTCTGCTGAAAGACAAAAATTTAGCAGTAAAAATATCCCCTCTTTTAGAAAGGTCAAACACACAAAAAAGACATTTTTGAAGGAATGCTGGATGACCCCCAGAGCCTCTCACGCGCAATTTTCCTGCCCCTGAACCGCTTGGAGTTTTAATTGTCTCTTTGGGGAGGTGCTAGTAGCTGCCTGAGTGTGCAGTCATAATTCAGCAATTTGGCACACGTGACTCTTCTGAATATGGGAGCAATTAGCAAAAAGCGATATGGTGAATGGTAGTGTAAGCACCAGATTCTGGGCAGCATTCAGATAAGAAATCTAAACCAGAAGAGAGTGGAGCAGACGGAAATCCAAACAAGCTTTCACAGAAATAAAACGTATTGGCTATACTTAGATAATGAGAGTCTAACATTAGAAGATTGAATTCAAAGTCACCATCGCATTCCTAAAGCTTGTTGACTGAATGGGTTGTGGCAGACAGTGCAAGTTCACAAAAACAGTTTGTGAGAAAAAATTATCCAAAAAAGCTTAGTTGAAGTAGCTTTAAAGACTTCTGGGACGATTAAGTGAGCCCAGACCAGACAAGGAGCACACTAATTCTTAGGGGAGAGGAAAAAACAATCTGTATTCTGGGCATTAGTTATTTATTTATGACTAAAGACTTGGGGACACCCATAAGATCTAATTTCCTAGATAATTTTTGGTTATATTGTGCATGTAGTGTTGTTTTTGGCAACCTGCAGGATGCCAAAAAGCATTAACAGTACGTTTAAGGCATCAACCAGTAAGCAGTATTTGTCTTGGGGACAGCAAGTCCCTAAGTCATTAAATCCTTCTCATTTCAAACAACTGCAAGCTGCAATTGTCCTAAATCATGCCTCCTCAGTCTAGCTATGTTTGCTTTAATAACTGGAAATTAACTAATTGTAACTAGGATGGTATTGCCTCCTTGGATCGTTAAACTTCAAATAGCTTTTGCCCTGTCAACAAGGTCCCCACACTCTCCAACAACCAAATGTGGTGACTGGCCATGTCCACTGTGTCCTGGGTGGCCTCCTGACAGAGGCTGGGCTGGCCCACTGCTGAAGCAGCAAAATGTATGCCAACAGAGAAAAGAAAGAAAGAGGAATGGAAATTGGGAAGATACAGAAAAGGGAGGAGGGCTGATACAATAAAGTAGAAGGTAAACATAGTGACTAGAAAAGCAAGATGAGGCACAAGCAGCTGATCGATGAATTAGCAAGGGATAACTAATTAGTGAGCAAATCCAGAGGGCAATGAAATTAAATAGTTAATTATGCAATGGGGCAAACAAACAGCAAATTAATTAAATGTATGTGGATCTACCAGATGCTCTGATTATTTAAGACAAAACATGGTTAGTGAAACTATTTATTTGCTGGTATTTCAATTATTCATGGTATCTCTGGCCATGGAGATTACAGCCTGTTTAAATGCAAGGTCCAACCACGTGCATCTAAAAAGCATTTATCATGGTAGTTGAAGGGAGATGGGCAGGACATTGAGGAAAGTGGTAGAGACCACAGCTGTTCTGAATAAAATGCCTTAAAAGAGGTATAACAACATAATATATTGCTTTCTTTATAATTTTCTTTTTTTTTTAATTTTTTTTTATTTTTTGAATAATCAGTTTGAATTGTTATAGTTAAGAATGCTAGTTGGAAACATTAGGCTCTTGCTGACTCTAACAATGGAAGCTCTGCTGTGTCTGAAGCAAGGTAATTCATATAGATACAATTGCTTATTCTTTGGTTAACTTTAAACTTCTGGAGGAAGCCAGGATTTTTGAAAAAATGAATGATTAACAAACTCTAATAATTTCTAATGCTTAAAAAAAATCAATTTCTGCTTACCTGTAGATTAAGGTCTTGATAAACCTATTGTCTTTACTGTCTGAAATTATTTTGGGTTGCTTTGTAACTCCAGTTTTCAAATATGGCAATGTCCTCCTACAGTCTGATCAGCTTGCATTGCCTGCCTCTTTTTTTTCTGTAAATATTTTCTGATTTCCTCTCTCTTAAATAGATTTTGATCTCAAGTGTGATGGCATTAAATTGAAGTCATTCCTTTTCTCCCATTAGATGTTCCCAATGAACATAATCAGCCCATGTGATCATTCTTGGAAATATTTATATAGGGTATGAAAATTTTAGTTGCATGAATAGCCAGAGCGCACACACTGAATACTTTGAAGACTCAGCCAGGTGCTCCTCACTGCATTTGAAAGTAATTTTCTGAGTTGGGAGGTCACGGGCAGCAGTTGCCTGTATTTAGGAAGTTATAGCAAATGTAGCATTGCACGTATCATTCATTTATTCTCATCACCTCCACATAAATGTCTCCCTCACCTAATACTTCAGAGCTCTACAGGACACATTTATTGTCTTAAATGTGAGTGCTACAGCAGAATAAGGGCTTAAATAAACCACAGGTGTGAAAAGTTCCAACTGGCAACTTCAAACTAAACACCATGAAGCATAAAAAGACACTTGTCAGAGCTGGAAGGAGCAGTTTGATTAAATCATTGCTTCAGCCCAGACATGTTGGGCCTAATTCTCCTCTCCCAGTAGATGACTCACATAAAGCGTGGGCAATTGCACTGCTGCAAGACTAGTGTGGTGGCACTTGGACTCTGGAGCTCTAATTATGCCTGTCTGACACCACAGAGCTAAAATGTGCAGCTGAACAGATTTATGATGCTACACTCTTCTGAGGTGAATGACTGCTCCTACTCATGGTCTGGGATCACTAAAGTAAAGCGGAGAGAACTTTAGTAGCCAACATTGCCCCAGTGTTGAAAGCAACAAAACCTGCCTGAACTGCTGGTGAGGCAGAAGAAAAGACGGAGCTTTTTTTAACTGTGTTTTTCTTGGTGCCAGTTGCCAGGGAGGAGCCAGTGTGGCATGTATGTAAAATACTGCAGTTGAAAGCTCTGATGCCATCAAATTTTACTGTCCCAGCTCTGCTCTCTGCTGCTTTTGACGTGTGTCCCCACCTGGAATCCCCTCCTGGCAATGGTCTCTCATCACTTGCAGCAGGGCAGGGCAAGGTAATTTGCGGAGGAAGCACCTCCTGCCTGCATGTCTCTTATTTTGTCTCCCTTAGGGAAGAGAAGGTATAGCAGCTGCATTATGCATGCCAAGTACATGCCTCCAATGAGCAGGCTGGAGAGCTGCATCCTCCTCAGAGACATCTTTCAAAGACCATGGCAAAGGAGGATGACCGGTGCACCAGCCGTTGCCAGCCCCAGCACACAGCAGGGGCCAGTTGGAGAATGCAGATACTGCACTGCTGCCTACACGAGCAGCATGGTCAGTAAAGGAAAAGAGGGATTTTTAAAAGTGTGAAATGCACCAGTGCACTACTGTTAACTTCTTTGAAAAACATCAGCATGAATAGTTAGCATTACTTTGAGTACTACTGAGAAAAGCGTTAAATATTGAGCCGATCTATGTTAGTGAAAGCCACATGATCCATTTTGTTCTTATGTTGATATTATTGCAGTTACAAGAGATAATTTGCAAATGCCTGGCTGTTTCCTAAAAGCCAATGTACTTGGATTCACAGCAGGTACTAATTTTGTGTGCATATGCTGAGCTGTGCATGGCATCAACCTGTTTTTAATTACACCTGCATGTCAGGCTCAAAACGTGTCTGTGAACAGGAAAAATGAACAGTAGACAGAACAGGATGTCATGTATTTCCCATCACCTTTCACTGGCTGGCTGCCCACAGAAGTAAGAGGAAATTCCCTTCTTCCATAGTGAAAATGTAAAGATTTACTAAGCTTTGCACTGCCAACAACAAGGTGTAATCACCACTTCCTTAAGGAAACATGCATGCATTAACACGGGTGAGCAGGGGACCTCCAAATAGCTTTCCACACCTTCCCTACCACTAATCTGTAAAGGTCCACAAGTTAGCCCTTGCTTTGTTATATCTTACTTGTATTGAAATGTGCAAGTTGGTTAACTTAATATTCCAACTTCACTGTAAAATAAAATATGTGAAAGCAGGGGTGACCAGGGATTTTTTGATGGCTGGAATAACAAAATAAAAATTAAACAACACTTCTACTATTTCACCCAAGCATAACAAAAAAAAAACCAAAAATTCAAACTACAGCTAGAGATGGCCAAGGCACTTGAAATACTGGACAGAGTGATTCAAAACCTGCTACTCAGTCAGAAGAAATGTCTTTCCTGAGATACTTCTCTCAGAATGAAAAGTACTTGTACCTCCAAGCCACTCCTTTAATTTATTCCTGTCATTTGAAATTGCTTCTTTTTCTAATTGCATTAAAAATTGTGCACTGTAAAAACCATACTGTGTGCCAATTACATGTATGTGCAGTCCATATATAAAATACTAGAAAAGGGAAAGAACAATTGCTTTTGTTATTCTGGAATCCAGTCAGACTTCGAGTGTAACCTCAGCCACTTTGCCTCAAAAAACAGCACTTCCAAATCAGTAATGGTACATACCGATTTCAAAGATAAAGCAGCAGTTCACCGGCCCCTTCTATTGCAGTATAAGTGAAAGCTGTTGAAATGTTTTGATCCTATTGCTTATTCCTACATTTTTTTCTTGGGACTTTGGGGTCTTTCAGTAGAACCTACACAAACTAACCAGCAACAGAAAGCACCCATGAAATCTGGCATCCTGGGACTTGAGTTCGTGTGCAGGCAATGTCAAGCCTCTGGCTCTGATGACCTGGTCTGTGCTCTGCTTAGTCCAGGTTGATACAGGACAGCATCCCTGTCTTGTTCCTGGAGTGGTCACTCCTCTAGCAGCTCCAGGGGCTGGAGAACACTCCCCGGCATCTGCCAGTTAGGGGAAGAGAAGGGATTGGGGCCACTGCATCTCACCACTTAATTTTTGTGTCCAGTTTTTAACGACTTTAGTCAGAAGCGTTGAAGACTGTAATCCTGAGTTGCTGCTTTCCTCACTCAGGCACCGATCAGTAGAACCTGTGGTTGGAGCTGCCCTGGCACCATTTTTGCTCTCCTGGAGTGTGATATGAAAAAAAATAAAAGAAGATTCTTGCAGTAGAGGGAAGGGGCTTTCAGTATAGTTCAGACTTGGAGTAAGAGAAAACAAACCAGAAACAAGGTTGAGATCCAAAGACTCCTGAATGCCTCTCCCCCTAAGGTTTCCCTCCTTTGTAGCCCCATGATCCAAATATTCCCAGGATTTTTTGCATGCCTTTTCAATTTATGCCACCAGCTGTAATTTCAGTATCACAGCAACCAGGCAAAATCTCACCACTTTCAGCAGCGCCCTGCCAGGTTCTTCTCTTTATGAGCCCTGAAGTTTACGGAGGTGGTACCTTTACCTCCGTCCACTGTTGTGTTGCAGATGCATTTGCTTCTGAAGGCTAAAAGTGCATTGCTGTTTTTAGAGTTTACCCTATGTACATATTTCATTTGTCAGTGGATGTAAGTCTCACATAACACTTTTTTTTTTCTTTTAGTTAAACCACAATTTTCATACAACACTGTCTTTGTTACCGGAATACATTTTTTGTGCGCTTTTGTTCAGGCAGCAGGAATCCAGACAAACAAGTGTTAATTCCCCATGATGTTTTCCAGCTGACAGACCTAATTGATTTGATTTCCACTGTTTTCACAAGTGACCCCCCTCAACCCATCATCACCACTTCTTTTGATACCTGAGCTTTACTTTCTACTCTCACATTCCACTTCAACAAGTAATAAAAAGCTTATTAGGAAGGAAGAAACTCATTACTTGTTTTCTAAACTATGTTCCATGCTCAGCAGATTCAGAGAGTTATGGCCCTGTATTATTAATCAATACAAAACATTTACTTCTATTAGGTTAACAGCATCTTTTATCATCAGACTGAAGTTAGGAACCTGTTTCTCTGTGTTCTGCTACCCACGCTCCAGCTAGGCTAGACAGAGATAAAAGGCAGCTGAGTAATATTTTCCTGAGATCCCTGATGATGCACACAGATGGCCTGTAACAAATGAAATATTCAAGGTGACGGCTGGAGTTCTCCTCACTCCAAGTTCAACTTTTATGGCTTAGAGAGTATCTCAGTCCTTACATCAGAGCTTCTTGGTAGAGAGAGAGTTATTTTCTTATCTGTAGCAGGATTTGTGAACCTTTGCCTATCATGGTCATTAATGGTTGCAACTGGAAGTAGTCTGTACTGAAGTACTGTACTTCTTCCTTACTTCATTAGAAAACAGCTGGGAAAAAATGTATTAAAAAGCAAGAAAGGCTATGCAGGGCTTGAGAAATCTAAAAAGAAGCACTGAGGAAGTTT
This sequence comes from Strigops habroptila, assembly GCF_004027225.2. NCBI lineage: Eukaryota > Metazoa > Chordata > Aves > Psittaciformes > Psittacidae > Strigops > Strigops habroptila. Next base: position 34,510,743 of record NC_044278.2, on the reverse strand, counting down.
GTTATCTGCATGAAATGAAATACAAGAGTGAAGAATCCCATTAAGGATTTTAGCATATGTAAAAACAAGAAAACAAACAAAATTCAACACATACTAAGTCAAGTGAAAGATTACATGTTGGTAGCACTGGAAAAAGAGTCCTTTGGAATACATTAAAACCAGATCTGTTTTCAGTGCTTGAAAGAAACAAATATATTTGTTCTGGCCTATTAACATGTCTTTTCTGAGACAGCCTTATCAGATCACAGTCCAGCTGGTGACTATATCCATCAAATTCACTTTTGCTAATGTATTAAATAGTCTGACCATAATGCCTGACTGTGGATCATAGTCTGGTGAGCAGGAATTCATGCAATTTGAAATGAAAATAGTTTTAAACATAACTCCTAGCCTTCATAACCCTTGGTGTCTTAGCTTAGTGGCAAATCATTTTAAAACAATCCAACTATCTTCTGCAAGAAGATAGAGTCAAAAAGTGACATAGCTCTCTTAAACTGCGAAACAGTACTTGTAAAGCAGAGGTTCTTTAACTGCTTATGTGCCCTGGACTCCAGCAAACTGGGAGCAGCTAACTTGTGCCAATATCAATGTCCTCAGGAAATGTCTCTCTTTGTAGGTGCAGAGAGAGAAAGATAAAGAAAACAAACCAAAACAACAAAACCAAGCTGCCATCTGGGAACTGTCATCCTTCCATGAAGCTGATGCATCATTCCACCAGGGAAAAGGTGGCCATGGACAGTGGCTCTGCAGGAGAGTGCTCTGCTGTGCAGAAGCCCCACTCCTAAGAAATGCAGGGCACTTTCTTCAGATCCCAGGACAGAATAGGACAGTGGACTTCCCTGGCCAAAAGAGGTTCCAGGTAACCCAGGGTTATGGGACTGGGCACCCCCACAGCCCTACGACAAATTAGGCCTCAGACCCAGCTCTGCTGGTTGCACTACCAGTAGAACAAAGAACTGGTACCCCATTAGGAGGGATGAGATGAAGAGGAGGTGAGAAGACAACACCTTTGAGAAGATATTGTGGGAGCCAAGTGGCATTGTAAGTTGCAACACACAGATGCTGAACCAAGTAGATTAGGTGGCTCTGAGCAACTGCTGAACAGCACACGACCCTCACACCATGCATGTCATGTCTTCAGAGCCTGATTGGAAGGAAACTCTCTTAAAGTTTCCAGATTTGTCTTTTTTGGGCTGTACTAAAGTATTTACATAGGTGTGTATCAATTCTGCAGCTTTACCCAATTATATAGTGATAGTTTTTAAATAAATCAATACATTATGTATGTATATAAAAGATACTGTATTTCTATATATAAACTTAAGCCATTTCCTGTCTTTATGGAAAGTATGGCTATTGTCTGCTTTGCGAAAAAAGAAAAAAAAAGGATATGCTCCACTTTTTCCATTTATTGTCCAGAGCATACCATCATATCAAACTGTTTCTGATTGAAAACAGCCTCTTAATGCATTACAAGTAAAAATAACCCATTATTGTGTAATATATGATATACCCTTTCCTCTTTAAGGCAAAGCAGTGCTTGCAAATATGTCTAGACAGCGTGATGGAAAAGCACAAATTGGCCTTTAACTATTGCCACCCACTTATCAGACAAACCTGGAACAAAATTTAAGATATTACAGTCTCAGCTCTTTGCACGACATCTATAAGGAGGAGTGTCTCTCACAGACACGAAGGCTTTGCTGCTTACCGCAGAGCAGAAGTATCAAAAACTTTGTTAAGAAAACCATGACTAACATACCTTCATGGCTTGATGAGAATTGCCAAGTGACTGAGGTATGCCAGTGTTTCTGTAAGCAATGGCATGTCCTATGTATGGACAATGTTAAAAAGTCTTTTTTCCCATGCTGCAGATGAATTAGTCACCTGCTGATGCTTCAGACACCACCAGAATTCAGAATCTTTTTGCCACATTTTGGAGGAATGCTTTTAAGTCCTGACTTCATGCTTCTACCCTGCACCTGACCATTTTTAAAAAAGTTTCTTAATTCCCTACGCTCGTGTCTGGTAATAAAGTTGACTTTGACAAGGTTTGCTTTGTAAAAAGATAATTTTCCTCCTTTGGCACACCTCCTCGCTAGCTTGTCATGGCAGGAAACCAACTTCGGTTGCACTTGTGCTGAGAAGTCTCAGGATGCAATGTACATCTTGGATATCAGCATTTTCTTCCCACCTCTAGACAATAATGACAGGGTAAAAATGGTAATGGAAAGAAAGAACAGCAGAAGGACAAGAGAAATCAGTTGTTCAACCAAGAGTTTTTATCTGATGTCATTTATTACACACTTGCAAAGTACTTTGTATTTATTATCCAGAAAGTGTTAGTCTTCCCTGTGATGAAAAGAGAAATGGTGAATTAACAAAGAAAATGGTGATTTTTGTATAAATGGCATGCTGTATGATGTTTATATAATTTGCAAGCACTTGCATGTTTTCATCTGTATGTATAGGATTGGTGTGCAGAAAAAGTGATGGACTCTGGTCCCAGAGAAGTTACGGAAGCCTTGTCACTTTTCTTGCCTGAATGCTCAGACACCGTGGTGGTGAAAGGCAGGCATGGGTTGGGATGTACAAGGCCTTTACAGGAGTGGGGTACTGGAATAACGTACTGCCACTCGCTTTAGACCCTTTGCTTTAGTGTTTTGTCTTCTTCATCTACACAGGCTTCTCCCTGGGCAGGTGGATGGACAGGTAGCAATGCTTAACTATGTTTTAGCCTAACACCTGCCAATGAATCAGTCAAACAGTCAGGAAGCTGGATTTGTTTGGGTGAAAGAACCCAATAAATTTGCAGTCATCTATAGCCTAGTTTAGTCAGCACAGACTAAACTCTCATTCCCCACCGAATGAAAGCCCCTTATATACACATATATGTGCACACACTTCACACACATATGTAAGCATACATATGCACAGATGAGAGGTTAACTTAAACAGGGCCTTTTTTCCTTTCATTTTGGAAAGTCAGTATAAAGTTTCTTCTAACAGAGGAAACAAGGCAAATGGCACATACAAAACTACCATCTCCTCCCATACAATCAAAACGCTGATGGACTTTGCAGACATCACAGTAGCTTTGATACAGATGCCCCTGTAAATTGAGCCAAGAAGCTGTTCACTATGCACCAGAAATGCACTTGTGTTTTTGCTCTGAATTCACCTATTTGTGTAAGAGAGGTTGCAGCTGTGCCTTTGCTGCTGGAACAGGCAGAAAATCAACCCGGGAATAATCTGCAAGACAATCATCAGAAGGAGGCACTTTACAGATGAGTTTTGAAGTTACATGCTTTCTGCCAATGTGCTTTGGATTTGCTCTGCTATTTTTAAAGCTGTTAAGAAATGTCCAAGCCTCTACACAGCCCTCCCCCTTATGTTTGGTGCACTTATCGTGGTTGGCATCCTGTCTGAGGCAGGAGATCAGTCAGGAAGTTAACCAGGGGTCCAGATGCTGCTCTTGGAAATGCTCATGCCAGAGCCAGGCTTCCACGCGTTTCAGCTGCCAAATTCCCTCCACACAAATGTCCATGGTTTCTGGCTCTCACACTGGGGTAGTTAGAGGAAAAGCCTGAAGAAGAATGTTTTCTACTCTACAATTAACAGGGAGGAGCAGTGCCAGGGGAGTAATACTGCTGACATACGCTGGCATGCTTTGCACTACAAGTTACTGCTTTCCAGCCAGAGAAAGTTCTTGTTTGACGATGAAGATGTGCACACGTGATAGTACAGGCAGCACACTTGGCAAGCTATGCCCTGAGGAAGGGAATTTGGTTAGGCTACTTTCTCTTTACAGGTAACACTGAGATATAGATGACTACACACATTTATATGTTAGATAAATACTGCAATCTCTACCTGCCCCCCTTCCCAGCAAAGACATTAATCTTACAATAACTGCTTACAACGTAGACAACAGTTGCTACCAATCTAGGAATTTCTTTTCTTTGAGGCTTCTGAAATCCCATCCTGTGGAAAGCTAGGACTGTATTTCAGACTCTGTATGATATCAGAAAACTTCACATGCTGGGAATGTTTTTTTTCTAAATGGGGCCTGGTTCAGCATAGACCTGGCTGTGAGGCTCTTGCTGACGCCTCTGCCGTGAGGGGGATGCCTGACTTTCGCTGAAAGTCTAGCTCTGTAGGTACTGAAAGGTCTTTTCTTCAGTCACAGTGCTTGAAGGCTATTGCTGCTTTTGGTGAACAAACATTATGCTACCTACTCCTAGGAGGAAAAAACCCAACAACTGAAAAGCCAAATCTGAACAGGTGTACATTCCCCCATCATGATTTCAAGCCTATTTCAAGCCATGTTTATCATCATGCTTCAAATAACTTGTCCCCTGACATGAACGTATCTGAGACTGCAGGATCTATGACCACCATCAGAAGAATGGGGCACCATTTTTTTGAGCCAAACCTAAGGGCCACCAGAGCACACACATGCACATGCCTCTCTTGGGACAAGAAAGTCTGAGATTTCAAATCCACAGTCACATTAGCATTTTCCAGGACATTGATGCTTTTAATATACCGAATACCGGAGTTGTTTTCTTCCAATTTTAAATTACTCATTGAGATCTCTACTGCAACTGTCGACCATAAGCTCCTAAAGGGTGATGGGGGTAGTGGACCCTTACAGATCCGGTTGTCGTCTGAGGTCTGATTTTGTTTCACAGGTCTCTTTCAGATCCCCCTGAGGTGTCTAGTTTGTTAGTTCTGACCTGTGCTAGGGCTGCATTTCAAATTAGAGCTAATGGGTATCCTAATAATTAAAAAAGAAAAATGTTATTCAATCTAACATGGATTCTTTTACCACAGAAGTGATAACAGCAAATGTGACAGTCGTAATCACAAAAGGAATTGCTTCCAAAAGTTTTAGGCAGCTAAAAGTGTAACAGACAGCAGAAGGAGGTAGGATTTAGGACAAAAGGTGGAATTCAACCTTAAGTATAACAATAAGTATCTATACTGTCATAAAAATCTTTTCATCAAAACTATATGTGCTAAAATCTCTGGTGCACAGAGCAAACACTATTTTAACTGGCCTATTTAGGGCCCATTTTGCGCAGTGTACCAATTAGTAAGACATGGTGGCAGGACTCACTTTTTGCTCATATGTCTATATGAGGAGGCAGCACTTCTCACAAATGCCAGTAAAGGCTAGGGCATTTCATTCAAGATTTTATCCATTGTTTAGTGGTATTTTGGCTTTAGTTTTACTACCTTGCTGACAAAGACATTTGAGTATTTTTATTGATTCAGAAAACTGGGCATTAAGACACATCTTTATAGTTCACCAAAATGTAAATGTTTCAAAAAGTAAATGTTTCTGCATACAGCTTTTAAACTTTATAGGCTGAACACTGTGTGCTGTAAAATGAGGGGTGTTTTTCAGTAATGGAAGCTCTATTTTATAGAATACAGTACCATTAATTCTGCTTGCTAAGAGCAAATGAACAAAATCAGACCTGCTCTATGAAAAAGGAGTTGGTCACCATAATAAAAGTACAAATTTTTCATATCCTCTGTTTTCACAAGAACTGCACTTTCCTAACTCAGAGGTTTTATCATACAGTCATATTTTAACAGATGAATGATTTTGTGCATTTTAATGCAGTTGGAATGAAAAATTATTACAGGGAGAAACAGGAATGAATGAGGGACAACTTGGAAAATAGTTTTTTCCTCTTCTTCGTTGTGGTACTTGCATACCACCTGGAAGGACCTCAAGAAGTTATCCGTGGTAGCATCAGCTACATCCTTGTCTTCCTTACTGCTCTCCAGAATTTGTTCAGGCAATCCATTACAGGGCTTCATAATCTTATTTCCACAAAGGTTGGGTTTTTTTCCCTCGGTGTCTAATAAGAATCTTTCCTGTTCCAGCTTAAGCCTCTCCCTACCTCTGCAGCTCACCACAGGCTAACACAGATGTATTTCCTGCTATTTGCAGTAACCCTTTAGATACTTAAAGACATTCTCAGTATCCTCTCTCATCTTTTCTTTACAGTAAGCAAACACAGTTTGTCCAGTCTTCCCCCCACATGTAATGTTTCTTGTAGCTGTGGTGATTGCTACAATGCTCCCAGATTATCTGCAACTTTCTTACACGCTGTAACCAAACTAAACCCAATGGGGCCAGATTCATAGATAGTCAAAATATCAGCATCACCTAGAGTCTTCTGGCCCTTGAATTTCTTTTGTAGCACTGGTATTTGGCACATCACAGACCCCAGACTGTATGACCTGCATATAGCATCTACATGACTCCAGATATGGCACCCCTTCAAAGGGAACCATAGGCCTCTTGCCTCCACTTTTTATAATGATGGTGTTGCAAGTAGAGTAGATATATGCAAATAGACCAGAAAGCCATAACAACACAGAGCTGGCATGGGAAGGGATGGGTTGCCAAAGTACTTACCCAACATGATGGAAAGATTTTTCAGCCCTTGCTGGTGTTACTGATGCTCAGGCAGATAAATTTAAAGCTAGCTTAGAAATTTTCTTCCTGAGCAGTACTCACACCCATAAAGATGGATGTATTTTGAGAGGGAGTAAGATACTTTGAGAAGTACTTCCCTCTTTTTCCCTTGGGCTATGCTAGCAGCCTTTCAGCTCACCCCAGCCCTTCCCCAGATGGCAGTTTTCATTCCTGCTGCGCAAACCTACCAGCACTCCCCCTCAAAGCCCCAACTCTGCTGTAGGAAGAGAAGTTGAAGCCAATATTTTCCTCCCAGGATAATAGGGAAAAGAAGAACACTTCACCTTTCATTTAAACTCTCTAAGCTAAGGGCTAAATAAGCTTGAAAGAGACTGCCTGGTGCACGTATGTCCATCTGAGAGAAGGGTGTTGGTGGGGGGAGGTTTGACTGACATAAGTGCGCACCTCCCTTCCTTGCCTGACCTGGCAAGTCACTCCTGAGGATCACCCCGTACCCCACTCCCCATCGGGATGGCATTCTCCCGCAAAGGAGTGATCACATTACCCAGGCCCCTTGTGTAATGCTGGTTCCCAGCAATTGTTTTCTGGTGACCTTTTATTGTTAACAATTTGCGCTGGAGCTGGAGCACAACTGGTGTAAGCATATTTTACATCCTCCTCAAGCAAACAAAAAAGCTGGGTGGGCACAGGCTTGTTTCCTGGTTCACACCCATGACTCTTTTGTGTCTCAGATCTCCTCCCACCATGTGTCACAGTCGGCAAACCCACTCCCTTACCTTTTGGCTCCCAGATAGAGTGACGTCTTCAAGGGATGCGTAGGCATGCTCTGTGTATCCCATTCTCCTCTCACATCCTATAAGAAGTCTGCCTCTCCCTGATACTCAGTCTTTCCTTATCCATGAGGCCAGAAATGCAAATCCCTGTGCAACAGGGTGCAGAGTGCAAGTATGAATGATGGTTTCTATTTATTTAACTGTAAAGGCTATAAACACCGCCCTCTAGCACTATGCTTTGGGTGCTTGTATATACTTCTGTACAGTAAATATCTTAACAGCCGGTTCCCTCTTCTCAACCCCAGTGATCTACATGTGCCCCTGGAGACACAAACACATCAGCAGTCTGCTAATCATCACATACAATAACATAGATTTTCTTTTCTCCCCCTGCTTTATTAAACTACATCTGGGGAGAAAAGGCATAGTTGGCCGCCTGCTACAGACAGTGCTACAGACCTGTGGCAGACCAAGAATATGCCAAGTTCCTGAGCTGAGGACCCTTCCCTGAGGTACAGCTCTTTGCCAGTAAGTTTGTCTTTCCTGTGGGAGAGAAAGGAAGGTGGGGAGGCAAAAGAACAGGGGAAGACACTCCAGTCTAATCTTGCTTTCTGCAATATGGCACATGTGTATGAGGGGGTGTGTGCGGGGGGTGGAGAGAACACACTACATTAATCAAATTGTGATCCTTTTAGGGCACAATAGGCGATTAAAAACAACTTGAATTTATCCTGCAGCCTGTTGGCAGCTAACATGTAACTCATTCTTTCTGCGGATAGCTTTACTTAGCAGGTCTGTGCCATGACTAATGAAGCCATCTCTCTGCTAGCGCGCTAATTCCAGACCTTTTGGGAAGGAGCCCGGCTGCAGCTCACTGCATGGCCCTCCCCCTGCAGGCTCCTTATGGCCACCCTGCAGGTTCCTCCCACTGCCTGTACTGTGCTTGGGAAGAGTGTGAGAAAATATTTCTCTCTCAAATCTGCTTTAGGAGAGCTCTGCTTTGCAATGACATTTAAGGACAGATATTCTGGGACACTTCTCATTTTACCCGAAACATTTGAAAGCCACTTCCTTGGCAATCTTCATGACTGCTTCTTGGTGGCATGTAACCTGATCTTGCCATACCCACTGGCTGTGGGGAGAGGCACACATTTCACCGGTAAAGTCACGGTTAAACTAAACATTAAACTGTCCAAGAACTGACTTCCTCGACAGCTCTGATTCAGGCTCCCAAAAATGCTCTGCACGGTGAATCATGCTTCCTTCTGGAAATGACAGAACTTCCTCATCATGGTGTTCTAACTTGCCCTCTCCTCGTCTCCGGTGCTATCAGGAAAGGATTGAATTGCATACCACATTTTTTCCATGGTCGGCAGGGGAATGCATCCTTTTTGAAGAGGAAGAATTTGTATGAGTCAAAGGATGACAAACTGAAAATTAGTACCAGCCACAGAAATAAATGACAAACAACAACACAGCCCCGTAGAGGTGGCCAGTGGGTGTATGTTGGATAAGTGCCTTTCTGGCAACTTCAGTTGACTAACTATTACAAGGCGAACTTGCTTTTCACCACTGAAAGTAGTAACAAAGTTGAAAACGCTAGTATTTGTCTTTCTTTGCCTGGTTTGACAGGTCCCGTCTCCTTGCAAATCAGGTAAGGCAGTGCTGTGCATGAAAGGATCCTGTGTCCAGCCCAGCTTTGAAGGACCATGGCATTTGCCATCTGCAAAGCAAGGGTGTGTGGAGGAGGAGGAAAAAGGGCAGTGCTTCTGGTTGCTTGTTCCAGTCAGACGTGCACAGCAGACTGGTTCACAGCCATTGCAACGACAGCAATTTACAGAGACAGTTTGCTGCACAGAACTTTAAAATCAAAACAGCAACCCCCTTCCTTCTCCCCCACCCTTCACAAACCCCTTTGATTTACTGAACAACACGTAGTTGGGATAAATACCTTACCATATGGTAAATGATGACTTGCACTGGAAATCAAATTTTAAGCAGCTCTTTTTGTTTCTTTGTATACAAATTTTTAACTCCCTCAGACCTCCACATGCACAGGCTGTCTAGTCATTATTGGGCATTCCTGGGATGAAATCCTGTTCCAACCCAGATCAGTAGCAAATTCACATGGGAATAGACTGTCAGCCTCGTTTAGGTATAATGTAATGGGAGGGGTTGGACATCAAAACTGGAGAGTGGTTGAACAGAAATATAGAGGCAATTACTGGGACTTCCTTAGAGCAAACTTACCTTCCTTATCCAGCCATATTCCATAGTCAGCAAAACAGTATGTACTAGACAGGAGAAAGGAGTAAACAATACTAAAATCTGTAACATTTAATGCATTTTATCTAGATGAAATGTACTTTTTCAAGACTAATTTAGGAACACTCATTGCTGTTGAGACTGAAGATTGTATTCCCACTCTTTACATTTTCCCTCAGAAATGGTATTATTTCCATATCGCCATTTAATTTCTTCGACATGGTTTGACTTGCTGCCCATAGAGGAGAGCATATAGAAAAGACGCAAAACAAATGCTTGGTCCATCTTACCCTGTTTCAGGTTCCCTGCTGCACGAAGTAGGTTTAACGCACACTGAAGGGAACACAGAAGTGGAAGAAAACTTCTGAACTACATAGTCCAGCCACAGGCAGCACAAAGGCAGAGTCCTTTTCGCAAATGGGTCAAGTTCTACCCTGAAAAGAAGATGTTTTGCTGCTTCTTGAAAGATTACCCCAAATCTTACTTCTCTAAGTTATCCTTTTCTGATATCCTCCGCAAGCTTCTTTGTGGCCAGAACAGTATTTGTGGTGTCTGTTTTAACTCAAAATCTGCTAGTAACATCAATCCATTACATAAATTTAATGATTCTGGGTAGCAGCTGATTCAATCACAGGAGTAATATTCTTTAAAATGACTAACAGTCCTTAAAATGCATATATGGGCCATGCAAACATCCCTGTACTGGAATAGCGTACATAATAAAAGTTACCTGCTTATTTGTGACCCTGAAACTATGAACATTTAGCAGACTGATCTGGAACTGCAAAGCATGGGGTAGGTATTGTATCCCGAGGACCGATAATGCTCAGCAGTTTTGCAATCAGAGAGGACCTTGCCAATTTGCTGATTCATTTCCTTTGGTCCCTCAGATGTAAAAATGAGAGGTCTAATCCCACTGCCACTGTACAGGGTATGCCTCATCGATTGTGTCCAAACCAAAGTAATCTGAATCTAACGGGAAAATTCACACACCAAAAGTATGTACACTCATGGAATGGTAATTGAAACAACACTCAGAAAGAACATTTGGTTCTTTAATTTTGTTGGTTTGAAAACTGCAGTCTTAATGCAGAAAGGCTAATTTTAAACCACAAAGAGAGCGTTGTGGGAATTAGAAATTATCTATTTTCAGCAGCAATGCCTGTTGCATTTTTTATTCATCTGTCTTTCAGATGAGGGTTTGAGCCCAATTTTTGTACAGTTGTTGGCAAATCTCCCCTTGACTGCAGTGGAAGAGGCTGATTGTTCATCTTTGGAAGATACTTCAGATGTCTTCTGTCACACGATAAGCACATGAGTAAGAACTTGTTCAAGTCAGATAGGCTGCAACACAAGACCACAGACTTGTCCCCGGAAGAGGGAAGACACAGTTTATAGCAGGATGCAAGGCTTGCATTGACAGGAGCGGCACAGCAGGATGCAACGGGCACTTTGAACTGGGGAAAATGCAACAGACCAGTACCAGCTCTTGTCACTGTGATTGTAACCCAACATGAGGACCTGCAGGCAGCAGTGGTGGCCAGAAGGAGATTTGGGGCTGGGAAAGTGCTGGCTGGAGTGGGGAGTAGAGGACATACTCCCGGCACCAAAATGTCTCCTTGTAACTCTGATGGGTCATATAAAAATGTTCTGTGTTTGGGTAATGCTTGGTTGGTTATATAACATACAGTACTTATCAATGGTGACATTCATTAATGTAACTGCATACAGTGATTATGGATTTAGAAGGCCTGTTCGCTCCCACCTCCCTTAACATCTGTGAATACCACAGCAAGTAGTAAAATACCATAAAAATTCACACAAAGGCTTTTCTCAAAGTGCTACCCTGGAAAAGAAATAATTCAGCTACTCCGTGAACTGCTTAAGAAGCAGTGAGCTATCTTCAGAAAAACTGTCGAAATCAAAATCACAAAACTTTTCTATCACTTCTAGTGAACAAGCTGGTCTCTCTCTTCTCCTACAGATCCAGATGTGTATGAACACATAACCATAGTTATAAGCTCTTTTTTTCAAACAACTCCTCCCCCTTCTCCTCCTGCCCTCCCCACATGCACACTTTCAGGCTCTTTGCTCTTCTGCTGACAGACACACTGGCTCTGCCCTTGCACACACACAGATATAACATGTCATGCAAACCCAGGCCCACCAGGGCTGCTCAGTGCCCAGCCAGCTGCTGCCATCGAAGGAGTCTCAGGGAAGAAGCTCCCTCCAAACCATGGCTTCTCCTAGCTATGACTCTGCTGCTGACTGCTTGACCATGGACTCATCCACTGCAGTCCCATAAGACCCCAACAGCTACACAGGGCTGGAGCAGGTCAGCACGTGGCCACGATGCCTTCAAAGGGTTGCAGCATGTACTCCTCGTGACTCACTAGAAGTTCACCAAATGAACCAGATCTTAAGTGCTGAGCAACTCTGCCAACCATGTGAAAATGGAAGAAAAGGGATGGAGAAAGTTTTGTTGTTAATTTTTTTTTTCACAGTGATTAATTCTGAATCCAAAAAAAGGGCGGGTGGGGGGGAAGATAAGATCATTAGAGAATTAGAACTTAAAAAGATAAAGCTAGCTGGATGGGAGCTGGAGCTCACAAGACACCATGTTGTTCTAACTGTAAAAAGATGATTGTGAGAAAATCAGAGAAAGGAGTGACAAGTGGGTGGTGATAGTCTTCACTGCAAGAGTAAGGATGTCCAAATAGTGGCACAGAGAGAAATGAAGAAAAGAGAATAGAGTTGTGGAGAAAGGTAAGTAAGAGCTGATGAATGGTTCTGGAGGAACTGGGCAGCATAAGAGAGCACCGCCAGCACCCACCATGCTATAGAGTATGTGTTGCTGGAGAGGAAAGCCGGGACCTAAGGAATACACCTAAGGGTGTATTCCCTTTGGCCATACACCAATTGTCTTACCCTGTTCTATGACATGGGAAGAGTAGCTGGGCCAGTGATTAGCAGAGCAGGCTGTGATCTACTTTTTTTCACCCTGCTTTTCGCTAGTCCTTCCCACTATTCACTGTGGGAGACAGAGGCAAAAGGTGAGACTGGGCAGGCCTGGTGAGGTCTGCTCTCCTAAGAAATGTTTCTGAAGCAGGGAGGTTGATTTCTTCTGGCCTTCAGTGAGCTATTTACCATCTGTTGTACTGACATGGTGCTAGCGAAGACCACAGAGGCCCAAGGTGACGACCAGGGTGCTTCCCCACATTAGGCAGAGCTAAGGCTCAGATAAACTGTATGTAGGCTTTGGTGAACCTGCAGTCCTTTTGCCAAGGTAAAGTTGCCAGGTTTTACATGCTAGAATCCATGAACAATAAATCCAGCATAGCATGCTAGCACTTCAATAGTGCATGCTAACTGCTTTACTCACTTTTCCAAGTGAGCAGTTCTTGCAAAAGTACCAGAAAGTTGCAGGCTACATGTTGGGTTTTTTTCACATAGGATGCAGGACATGCTCATATTACACAGGATGTTCAAGCCTTTTTAATAACAAATCAAGGATGTGCCCAGAAGTTAGTTTTTGAGATGCTCACATTTTGGACAAGAATTCTTTCAAAATATTTCCTCAGGCAACCCGTAACTTAGGACTGAAGAGTTTATCTTAGTTCTCACTGTTTTAAAAGGGAAAAGATTGTGGGGATCACATCCTTAGCTGTTGTAAACTGGCACTTCTCCACCAACCTAAATAAACTTTTGAATTCATATACTGGCTATAGAGAGCCTGGCCCTATCTTCAAGTACTTAATCCCACATATTTTCACTGTATTGGCAAGGATTGGTTTGGCTTGAATGAAGAAATACTAGATGCTTTTCAGCTCTATCTTGCTGTCAAGTTGCTAGCACCAACGCTTAAATCCAAGCATACTTGTGATCCTCTGTACGATCAGTGTTTGACATCTAAGTGCTAGAATGGATTTCTCAAGCAGATAGCTGAGACTAATGTAGCAATGTTATTTTTTGTGTCTTAAGAAGCCAATCATAAATACCTGTTAAATAAACATACTGCTTCTGGGCAACAACTGGTGGGGAGTGATGACTTTTGCTCTGCACTGTGTCTTAGCTATCTGTCTTATTTTCTGTATATTTTTCAAATCCACTGAGAAAGTGGAGACTATATAAGATCTTTGGTGCTAAATATGTTACTTAGTCTGTGTTTCCTCTAGTTGCCAAAGAAAGGAAAAGTGGGATAAAGAGCTGCTAGTAAAACAATTTCCAGGATTGCCTATTTTTTTTGCTTGTAAACAGGTTCACTTCAATTTAATGTTAGTTACTAATGAATGGTTGGCCTTGATTTATGCTTCATTGTGATGAACTTTTGGCAATTGTCCAAACTGCTTTTTTTAATTCAGTGTTTCATTGATTAGTGCAAGGATGCGAATTGGTAAACCTTAGTATCAAGAAGTCAGAAATGCTGGGTTTGGTGTATCTAGTTTGTATATGTAAAATTGCATTCCTGAAATGCATCATCTTTTTGAAAGGCAGCCTTGCTAAGCCTATATTTATGAATGTTAATTATCATGGAGGCAAAGCTCGTGACTTTATAGCCTGATGTGAATTTGGTGCTTAAAACAGGAATTAAACCATTTGATTATTTTTGAGGCATATAAAGCAACCTTCCAAAATTTACAGCATTTACTTATTATATACAGAATGAACTTTCAGAAAATCAACATAGCAAAGTATGAATTAGTGAGATTTTAAAAAAAAAAAAAATTAAACACATGCTTTAAGAATTTTTTTTACCTCCATCAGCCTAAGAGATCTTGACTTACATAATTCAATTTAGAATTACCATGTGGCTAAAACTCTCTAAAAATGCATTCTTTCTTTTATCCGAAGGTTCCCCTTCCAAAAGAGTTAAATAATATTATATTCCGGAGATTGCCACAAATAACTTTCCTCTTTGCAAATAGCTGTTGCTGCTATTATTACCAATGCTAGCAAAGCACAGGAAAAAATACTCTCTTGTCGCAATGATCCCTACTCCCTGTCCAGTGGGAATGAAACCTAAACTGCTGTGGGATGATGCTGTCGTTAGGGACTGCATTGTCAAAAAGAACAAAATGGTGTGCTCTTTGGGAGTTATGCAAGATGAAGAAGTTCTAGACATTTTATGTACTACCCAATGTGTGTATGTGCAGTCAACAGGCTGGCTGGCTAACTAGAGGCCTGCTTAGGCTGGAAAGGAATTCTGAAATTAATGGGAAAAAAAAAAAAGGACAGCACCACCAGCACAACAATAAAGTTAAAGGACACTGTTGCATGATGATTTCCTCAGCAATGAGGACTGGGCACAGAGGATGTTTGTGGATGCAGAAGTAGGGTACGTCTTATGAGGAGCAATTGAGTGAACTTGGGTTGTTTAGCCTGGAAAAAAGGACACCCAGGGGAGACCTTATCGCTTTCTACAACTACCTAAAAGGAGGTTGTAGCAAGGTAGGTGCTGGTCTCTTCTCCTAGTAACAAGGGATAGGACAAGAGGAAATGAGCTCAAGTTGTGCCAGGGGAGGTTTTGGTTGGATATTATGAAAAATTTCTTCAGCAAAAGGCTTGTCAAGCATTGGAACAGGCTGCCCAGGGAAGTGGTGGCGTCTCCATCCCTGGACGTATTTAGAAGATGTGTAGATGTGGTGCTTAGGGACATGGTTTAGTGGTGGACTTGGCAGTGCAAGGTCAATGGTTGGACTCCATGATCTTAAGTGTCTTTTCTGACCTAAATGATTCTATGATTCTATATACTCTTAGATGCCTTAACTCTTCACAGTTTTGTTTTTGTTTTCAGTTTTTATGCTAACTGTAGCACATATAGAATGATTTTAACATACAACATAAGAGTTTTTATTTGTCTGAATTATAATACACCATATGTGAATGCATCTGTTCTTCACTGTGTTACACTTATTATTTGTATATGGTGGGGCCTCAAGTTTCCACCTCAGATCAGGGTTCCAACTTGCTAGGCAATGCAGAAACACATAATGGGAAACACTCCCTGCCTCGAGAAAAACATACTCTAGATTGACAAAAACAACTCAGGGTAGGAAAGGAAAACAGAGCCAGAATACCATTCCATTGTAGTTTAACCTCATCTAAACTGAAGTTGCCATGGTCCCACACCTCCAATACAGACCTCCAATTGTCCATTCAGTGGCTTAAACTGGCTCTGGGCTTGAGTAACTGCATCACAGCAAGGAGAGGAGTAGGATTGATGCAAAACTAATCACCTTTTTCTGGTAAGGTTAGTTTAGCAGAATTAGCTCCCTGAAGTGACTCACAGTGCAGCAACATGAGCACCAATGCTGACACGAGGGAAGGGCCATGGAGGGACAGTGGAAGACAACAGCCCTGTGCTACATTGGCATAAGCTGCCATAGAAGCTCACATGTGGGGAGGCTGCACCTGGCCCATCCCTACAAGCTCAGTGCTGAGTAGGAGGAAGCAATGTGCAGTATCAGAGCTACATGCCGCTACACCGCTCTCTGCACCATACCCTTGCTCTAGGGTGCTGCAAACCTCACCTGCCCTAACTGCCTGGTAACTGCAAAGCACTCCAGGAAGGATCCTTCAGCCAGGATTAGGCCCTTGCCTACAAAAACAAGTAGGATACCCATGACTGGAGAGGTCAGGCACAGAGTAAATGCTCTGGCTTGTGCTAGCAAGCAGAGTTTGCTCAGGAACCTAATTTGTCCTGCTCCTTCTTCCCTGTATATGCATGTGTGCATACACACACACGCACACACATGCATACAAGCCCAACATGATGGTACAGAGGCATAGAATGGTCAGCAGTTCTGGATCTTCAGAGCAGAAATTCAAGGCTTCCAGGACTGGATTTACCAGGCCGTGGCCAGTAGATACTATTTATGAACCCTTTGATGTTAAGTGCTATGTTACTAACAAATGGTGTGCATTACATGCGTTCACGCCACAAAAAACGACGAGAATGGTTTTCATCCTCAAATTTGTGTGTGCTTTCTGCTCCTTTCATTTTCAATTTGCACTCTTGTTTTTAAAAGTCCACTGGGGCTTGCTCCATCTCAGCAGTTGGTTTCTTTCTTTGTCCTCCTACAGCAATCTGTTACCTCTTGTTATCTAGCATTATCCCTTTCTTTTTTCTTTTATGTGGTCTTGCATGGTTGCTGCTGCTGCTAGAAATAAGCTGCCTGCCTCCAAGGGCATATCTTTTTTACTTATTTTTTTCTTAATTTCTAATTTTAAAACACATGTTTTTCCTGTATTTATGATACAAAATTGTTCTGTCCTTCTCTGCTATGGGCCGTGAAGAATGCTTGCTTCAATTTACCCTACATGCTGTGCTGTTGCATTCTTCTTGTCTGTAATTTATGCCACATACTGTGCTCTCCCTTGTATTATACAACATAAAGTTGCCAGATGGGTGAGTGCAATGCATGCTTTAAAATGAAGGCTTTAAGGCAACTGCTTAATCCAAAGCTGCAGAACAAGCCAACACCAAAAAGGAAAGAGCATTTGAAAATATACCCGAACAGGTCAGTAGTTATTATGTGGGGCTAACACTCTGAGGAACACTTGCTCATTAGCATATCATGTTATCAACTTTTCCTTGAAATTCATTTTTTCCTGCTTGCTTTTCATGGTTTATGGTAGCAAAAGATGAAGCCAACAACAGAGCATTAATGAGAAAGAAGGATATTTGGTCCTAAACTAGGAGCTGTTGCTTTTCAGAATGAATTGGTGCCCAGCAATTGGAGATGTGTTTGGCTGTGGCTAGGAGGTCAGTTTGGCTAGGTTGTGGGGGAATCTGTAGACAATATTCAGCATAGGAGGGGTTTGTTGTTCTTGATCTTTTCATTTCCTTTCCTAGCAAAGGCCATATTATATGTCCTTAGGGTTTATTTTAGGCTGCAAGGGCTGAATTACCGAGGAGCTCTATATAGCTCTCTTAGCACTACTTTATGCATTGCATGCTTCCCAGGGCACATGTTGTTGTAGCAGCAGCATAGCCCTCATCTTCCATTCTCCCGTTCCATTAATGGGAGGGCTACATGTTGATGATGATCTGCAAAATTTGCTCTGCTGTTGCTACCTTGGACCACACTACACCAAGACCTGGCTACAGCACTGAAGTGCATGCAATCAGGCTTGTGGCTAGAGAAAGCTGGTGTGACCATAGAGGGGTCCTGCACTATCAGGACCAGTCCTATCGCCCACCTTGGGATTACGGGTGTGCTTATGCAATACTTCATGGGGGAAACAAGAGTATGCTGGGTGATATCTTGGCTTTGTAGAAGTTGACAGAAAAATTCTGCAAGTGTTTACTGTGAAACAAGACTTTTTCCCTACCGATGTATTCGGGAAGGCTGTGCTCACTTACACCACAAAGAAGCAAGGTGGCTTGCTCAGCTTGTGCTCCAGTAGAAGGAAAGACTGGGTGTAACCATGTATTTCAGGTGGGCTATTGGAAACCAGGCTGGGATTGCTAAACAGATGGTGTCGCACTAAGCTTCAGCACCATCATTCTCTGCTATGAGTTTTTTCAAAGAAAAACGTGAGGATGGGGAGAAATATATGTTAGAGTGTGACAAAACCCACTGTGTTATGGAAGGGCCAGTGGGAGGAAGTGACATGTGGAAAGGATCTATCTACATAGCAAAATGAAGGGATAGCACATCTATGCAAGCTAGCACTAGTAACAGAAGCAGTGAAGATGCACTAATGTGGGCTTTTAATACACTGTACACAATAAATATGCAAGTTCTTATCATTATACGCTGCTGGCATCCTGTGCTGAAGCCTGCATGACCTTGATGCTCTTGCAATTTGGGATAGCTAGCTTGAGCTAAGATGGCCATGCTACTGCACACTTCGGTAATGCAGCACGCAAGATGCCAGATGGAGCAAGAACCAGAAACTGCCAAGACAAACAGGATTCTCTAAATGTAGAGAAAAATACAGCTGTGAGCTCACAGCTGAGAAGGGAAGATGCAGGACCGTGATTTGTCTTCTGCCTTACCTGTCCCCTTTGATACCAAGGCTGGAGCTGATACATGTACCTATTTTATCACCCATAGCTAGGCTATGTGTTTCAAATGGTTCCCGCTGTCCCACCTGCTGTAGCCTTAATAGCTTTAACTATGAAATTGGCATCAGAAAGATGAGGAATGAAAAACAATCGTGTTGCTCATGTTAAGAGAGCAAGTCTAGCAGAACAGGGTAAGGCTGGTGCTATAAACACCTTTTGTGCTCTCCTACACTGAGTGACATATATGCAGTATCTTCTAAGGACAAAGGTGCTTGGAGATATTTCAAGACCATTTCATTACCATTTACACTCAGATGTTTTAAGTCATAGACCAGAGCTTGCTAACATCACAGGTATACGGCATTTCAAGTTCCCTTCTCACTTTTTTTTAAATTTCTTCACCACTCTGGTGATGGATTATGCTTTTGCTGCAGAGTATTTAAAAAAAAACCAACCACAAAACCCATGAAGATCTTGTCTCTGATATAATGGATTTCCTATTGACACTAATTTGGCAGTGTAATGGAACTGATAAATACATTTCACAGTTTAACATGTCTTTAAACAATCAGGTTCAAGGACTGAGAGTAAGTAAGAAGAACATCTAAAATAACTGCTGATATTTTTCCTTTACTTTCTATAAGGCTTGACTTTTTAATAATCAACCCATTTCTCCCATGCATTCTCATGTACTTGAGTAAGTTGGACACAATCCAGGCATTGATTGACTGTGTTTTGCAGAACTTGCTAAGTTTCTTTTTCTTCTAGAGGAAAAAGAAACTCAAGAAAGAGAAACCTAGTGCAATACTGCCTGAAAATAAGTACTACATCACAGGGCCTGAAAATAATAATATGTGCCTATTTGTCATGGGTATGCTTCCCCTTTCTGTATGACAGCCATGTGCCAGTGCATCTAGTACAGTAGCTTCTCCTCTAAAGATATATATATATGTACGTGTATACGCATAAATTTAACTTCTATTCAAGGCTTAGCCTCCATTAGTGCCTAACATGCAGTTGCAACTCAATCCTGTTATTCGGGAATCGATGCCACTGGACTGATTTATTAGTGAACCTCCAATGCTAGTCCCACAGCACAGTGTTTCAAAAGTGAGAAATCAGAGCAGTGTTTGCCAAATTTTCTGAGTGTCTCTAAACACCTTTCTTTACTGCCTGTTGCAGTCAAAAATACTGCACTGGGTCAGACACTTCCGAACTGGTATTGCCCAAGGGAGAGCATGCTGGAAAGATCCCGGACACTCAAGGAGCAGGGAGGACAGAGTCTTCTCTTTGGAGCTCTTGGCTCCCTTCACGAGGCCTGCTCTGACATCTCATGCAATGTTTTCCTTCTCTGTTGTAGTGGTCTGAGAACAATGTATCTCCTTCAAGCTTTTCATTCTTTTGGTTTGGGTGTTTGTAGTGTCAAGAAGGATTGAGGCTGATATGCTAATTTTCATACTACTAGGATGTAGTTCTCAAGAGAGAAATCTGTCATAGGGTGAGAGAAGGAAGGACACATACTGGCTTATTCAAGATGAAAAACTTCTGTTTACATGACTAAGACTTAGTCACATACCTGGGACAGGGTTCTGTATTGGCCTTAAAATTGGTGCGAAGGGAACATCCTTAGTTTTGGCAGGGGTGGAATTTCAGTGCATTTTTCAGGGATGAAACTCAGAAGAACAGAGAAGGTCAGTTTAACCTTGTGGTTGTGGTTACGAATGAGCAAGGCAGTTTAAATTACACTGGAGGACAGCTCCTTTAGTCACAGGAGCCTGTAGTGCACTCTTGATCCTTTATAAATAAATAGGAGCATTTTGTGATTTTACAGCAATAAGCAAACTACTAAGACACAATGACTAGGTTGTTCTTATTTAGCTCTGCTGATGGTGAAGTTCCTTATCGGTGTTCAAGATTACAGCTATGGAGCAGTCTGTAAACCGAACAACTATGCATTTTTCACTAGTGTAATACAGTAGTTCTTCAGCAGCCTTCTCTCCACCTTCCTCATAATTTTAAATAAGCATCAAGCAAAAGAGAAAGAGTTAATTACATTTGTGTTTAATCAGTCCAACACCTCATTCCAAATCTGATGGACTGTTTCACATGTTTGGCTGAATTCAGCAAAAGAATTGGTTTCCATCATAAGCAACTCATACATCATACTCATACAAGTACAGGATTGCTTGGACACAGATCTCTGCAATTTTTCCTGAGAACTTTTCTATTTCAGACATGTGAACACTGATGGCTGAGATTCCTTGCTGCACTACTCCTGGTTTGCTTTGGGATCAACTGCACTTCTGATGATTCCTCCTCCTTTCAAAACTCATCTCTTGTACCACAGTCGACGCTGCAGTTCTGTCTCACGAAATGCCTGCTTGCAGAAATCTCCAGATGTGGTTTTGAGCTCCTCCCTGCCACTCTTGTGCCCCGGCATTTTGCTGGCCAATGCTGGTTGACTGTATGTGCTTGCTCAGCGACACTGGGTCCATTCAAACCGCCCTGGGTTCCTCAATCAACTTCTTCTAAATTGTTCCAGGAGCGGAGGCCTTTGACTGACTCACTAAAGCCCTATTAAACTGAGTAATGGAACATTTCCCACTGCTTTACCTGGCACCTGCTTTCATTAAGTAATATTAAAGTTTTCATTAGCAATATAATCAGAAGTAAATAAAAGCCTGAAGCCAGTAATGCTCCTACCGGTTTATGTCACCATTTGCAAGAAAGATCTGAATCAGACCTTTAATCTTTATTAGCCAGGTGATTAAGTACAAAATGACTTTCTGGGAGAGAGAGGAGATGCCCAAGATACATTTACCAAAACTGAGGTAGAAAATGCACTCGTGTTTCAAATGGCACCTTGTATTCGGTGGCATTTACAAAAACATGTAACTGTACAATATTGAAATGATGGGGCAGCTCTTCAATAAACCATGTGCAAAAAAGGCCTTTTGTGAAGAGAAGCTGCACTTCAGGCATATTATTATTACTTAAATGTAAAGTCAATCAAAAGGGAAAACTCATTGCCAACTGTGACAGACTGTAGCACTGCACTAACAGGAAGGCTATTTTCGTTCTGAATTGGGAACTGGATTACTCATTCAAACAGTAGTTTTGAAAACTGCAAAACTATGTTCTTGTTCCCTTTGCAGTATGTTCCTAACAATATCCTTTTCATTGCACAGTTTCAAAGGATTGTGCCTTTGCTATATACACACACAGAGCACCTTGGTTTCTGAAATTGGTTTCCCCCGCTTTCTGGCTGGCTTGAACAACCATGACTTGTTTTCCATACACCTATTTCAATAGCATCCCAACAGCTGACAGCAGGCAGCTTGGACCAGGTGTCACTGCAGCCTTCAGAACAGCTTCCAGGAAAAGGACAATATTTCTGAGCTACAGATGGGTATGCTTGCCATGGATGTTACAGTTTAGGGACATGCTACCGCCCTACAGATACCTGCAGTGATATGCATGGGCTTTGGGTTTCATTCCTGGCTGTGCTGAAGTCACTGGAAGTTGTGCTACCAACCTCCTAATGAGTGCTGTGTCTTTAATCAACAGCACAGATATCCCTCCCTTGGTGGAAAATGAAAGCATTCTGCTGCTGAAGAAAATCCTTTTACTGAAGGAAATAAAAAAATATTTCAATAAGCATGTAAGATAACCAATAGAGAAATAATTTAGATGATGCTTTAAAAGGCAAATGCTAAGGGCACTTTTGCCATCTGAGCAGCAGTCACCAGAGAGGAAAGCATCCTAAGGTATCTTGGTGTGAAGGTAGGAAGATTGAGTCTTCTTTAAACCTCTCAGATAGGAAGGGCAGCCAGCCAGCTCTTCCCAACTGGCAGAGCACTGTAGGTGCTTCCTCTGCGTTGGGAGGATATACTCTCACATCAGGAGATATAAGATCGTGCCCTTGAAGAGCAACAGAAAAAGATTCCACCCACATTTCACAAAATAGTCCAGTGAACACTACTGTCACGTGAATTTCAGTATCTCTACAACAATTGGTGCTGAACCTGGACAGCCTCGGTATCATGGAAATTGTCTGCTTGAGGGGTCCACAGATGCTGATTCAAAGCCCTTGTCAGCCTCCCACTGCCCTGCCTTGAGAACACAATCCTTGGGGGAAAGTTCTGCTGCACTTAAATGAAACTTGACTTGCACATTACTTGTTCAGACAAGCTATGAGTACATATGACTCATCATTTCCCTACTTTGTTTTGCCTGTTAAGCAGCCATCAGCATTTACATCACAACTGATCATAAAAGAGCAAATACGATGTAGCAGTTCCAGCCTCACCTCTTGTGAATTAGTACAGGAAATTTTCAGTCCTCTCCAGAACTCTCCGCTGTAATGTCCTCACTTTGAATATCCAACGGAGAAAACAGGTGCAGAGTTCTAAATTTCTCTACATTTCTTGCCCATGACTTTTTCTCTGTTCAGTGACATCCTTTGGCTTCCCAGTACTTAGAGTTTTGGGGCAACAACAAATATGATGACCTGTGGTGATGGGCAGACTAGCACAACCCAAAAAAAAGTTTATCAAACTTATAGCAACCTAGACAGAAGTCTCAATGCATAGGCACAAAATCTGTTTCTTGCTCCGCCAGGCTGACTCAAAAGCTCCAATTTCAGCATCACTCTGTAGCCAGGTAGCACCATGACACAAAGACGGCATGGTGAAATGCCACATCGAATTAGCTTTAACTGCAACAGCTTACCTAGGTCAGCTATGTAACCCTGGATGCATTTCACCTTGTGTTTGTCCTCTCTGCTAGAATCATCCGGCACAGAGAACTGCAGCCACAGCACAACGAGGCCACAGTAAGGCTGAGATACAGGAGCCTGCCGTAGCTTTGGCATAGCGTGAGAGCTGGCCCTACAGAATGCTCTGCCCTGCTTGGTGAGTACAGGCTGCCATTGCTCTCCTCTTTTTTTGGGAAAAAAGTTTCACTGGCAAACACAACCTGAGCAATTTTGATGTAAACACAATTTGAAATGGCAGGAGGTAGGGCATGAGGGACTCATTTTCAACTGGTGCCACGAGGAGCCCTTTATGCATTTCATACTGTGCAGTACAAATGGTCTGACTGCAGCCCTTCAACACTGCAGCAATCTTTGCAAAAATCTTGTCTCCTTTCTTTGCCTCCCCACGCTTCTCAATAAATTTTTAAATAAGTTTATGTAGTTTGAAGGGGTTTTTTGTTTCATGTCTCAGAAGGAAAAAAGGCTTGTTCTTGCTTTACAATCCCAAGGGCTCAGAGCATGTTTTTCTTTGAAAGTTTCACTTGAGAGAAGATCTTATGCTTAGAGGACGACAGATGCTGGGGTTGTAAGGCGCATACTATACAGGACTTGAGTGCTAGCTATCCTGGGCAGATGTTCCTGAGCTTCAGCCTGTCACACAGTACATGTGCATTAGTGATAGCTGGATGGATAAATATGTGCACATCCACACACATGCAATTGGAGCACTGCACTTGATTTTTCTGAAAGGACTCAGTTTGTAAAGGAACCCAGGAGAAGCAGGTAAAAGTGCCACCACCTTGTTATAAAGAGCAGCTGGGGAGGGAAAGAGAAATTCCATTTATGAACAAGAAATCCCAGCAGCAGCTTCACTTGTCTGATGACAGTAAGTAAGTGCCTTAAGAGTATCCCTGTGCAGGGAAGGCCCAAGAATAAGATTAGAGGGTGCAGAAAGTGTCAGACCTGAAAGTAGAGAAATAGATATCATTAAAACTAGAGATCTCTGGAAAGCATTTGGTTTATTAATGATGTTAATTAAAGCCAGGTGTGAAGCAGGATTTAGGTGGGCTATAAGTTGCTGTTACATTATGGATTGTGTTGCAGTCCATGCCAGTGCTAAAACTGTGACTTAATAAACCTTGTTTGGTGGTCACGTATTTTTGGAGGCAGCTGTTTCAGTAGGCTCCTACATTTGTAGGACTGTCCATCCCCACCTTCTTCCTGCCTTCCACCCCAGCCATAAGCCAGTGTCCTTCACTCCTAGAGTGGCAGGTTGGGTGGGTATCCCCATAAATACTTAAAACCATCCCTCTGGTGTAGTGGCAAAACATTAGGGAGCTACTGAACAAAACAGAGGTGCAAATCGTAGAATCAACTAGGTTGGAAAAGACCTTCAAGATGAAGGCCTGTCCTTGAATTTAGTGACTATGAGCAGCAGAATACTATAATGCTACCAGTGACAATGCATTTCTGCTGTTGTACTACTGTAATTTTTCCTAATTAAACAAAACCAGTTAATTAAATATGCAGAAAAGGCAATTCGCTTCTTTTCCATGGTAAATGATCACTGGCTGTGCTGAATGTCTTTTGGATAAAAACCACAAAAGGAAAGAAAAAAAAAAAAGTTTGTGTGTGGGCAACGCTTTAATATTCCATCACTTGTTTTTCTTTTTTTCTCTCTTAACAGCGAAAATTTAGCATTTTCTTTTTCTTTAAATAATCCTTCCTGCTGTTGGGACAACTCCCTTTTAAGGCCATTTTTTGCTCAGAGGGAATGTTGACTGCACTTATAAACACCCACTTCCTAGAGTTTATAATAGTAACAGCAACATAACCTGAACTATAGTTTCAGCAACATGCAGCAAACACATTCAGACTAAGCCAGGCCTACCAGCTTTTTCAGAAATGCTTCAGAAGTGTTGGCAATGCCACTGTGGTTTTATTTGCTGTCCTCACAAAGTCACACCTTTGAAAACCTCCTGTCTTTCTCCTTTCTTCTGTGAAAATAGAACCCTGTGCTTCTTCCAGCTCCAAACTGCACGGGAAGAGTATTTCAATAGGGCAATAAACACTGAAGCAGGAAAATGCCACCTTCTTTATAACTTAGGAATTTTAGGTGGGTGCAAACTGTGATCATAAAATTTCCAAGAACTACAGAAAACCAGGTCTCACCATATGCGTTGTTCTGCTCAAAATACCCACTTTAACTCCAAGGAAGGTTGCAAAAAAGCCTAATGACTTTTCAGCTGTTGGGCTGCTATCCTATTACTGTAATCTGGTTAATTAGCTTGGTACTTTGGAAAAAGATCTGGTGTAATGGGGTAAAAATAATTTCCACTTCAAATGTACACACTGCAGTTAAACAAAAGTTCAGAAAGATTAGACATATCATAGACTGCAACCTCCAGAAGTATCAATGAGTTCCAAATATACCCTGCACTTATATGCCATCAGCACTAAGACAGGGAATGATACTGGTGTCAGACCTTCAGTGGCCTCATTAGTGACTGCAGATATGTCAACCTTTCCAGTCATGCAGGTTTACAATTGCTGCTTTGTATTTAAGCTATTGCGTATGTGTGTGCTCTCAAGATTTCATGCTATGACCCCCCCTTCGCCTGGAGCGGGATGTGTAATTTCAGTGCAGTACCAGCTGAGCAGATCCTAAGGGCCTGATGGTGAACTTGTTCACATGGTCATAAATTAGGAGCAATCCCACTGCTGGTGATGACGCTGAAACACACAAGCCTGGACTCGGGTTCTTCATACCTATTGCATGGTTTCTAAGTGGGTGGCTGGGAGGCTAAACGTAAAATGATCCACCTCCACCCTCCTGGGGGAAAAAAAAATAAATATATATATAAAAAAAAAAAATTCAGCAAAACTCCAAAACAAACTCCCAACACATGGAAACACATTAAAAAAAAAAAATGTATAGGGTTGGGGGGAGGAGGGGAATCCTTACTGAAAGCGAAACAATCTTGTGCCAAATAAGTTGTCATGGCTTTACTATGACATTCCCACAAAGAGGAACAGAATTTTCTTTATTGTGAAATCTTCGTTGTGAGCCTTGCTGCTCCTGGGAAAAGTCATATGTCAGAATAGAACAGTGTTTCCAAATATGACTAGTCTGAGCAGATAAACAATGAATGTCAACACAGCATTCAAGGAAGTCTCTATCTGTGGTTAAATCCCTTTCTAAGGGAGTTTATATTCTTGTTCTGCTAGTACTACACATCATGAATACCTATGGAGGTGCTTGCTTTTGTACATCAGACCCTATATAACTCCATCAGCTCTGTCTGAAAACATCCTGCAGCATTATCTGCTGAGTTCAAAACTCCGTATTACATTTTCTCAAGACTCTGTGCTTAAGAAACTACAAGATTAGTATTATTGTTCACTTAGGGTTTTTAACTAACTAAAAACCCAATAAACACTCAGGTTCAGTCTCTTGTACCTCCCAAATTGTGGCGTAGGGAGTAACAAAGTTCAGAGGACCATGAGGAAGAAGGAAAGAAAGATCCCAGTCCTGTGCCCTCTCTCCTTACAAACACAGGGACTAAGCTCACCTTCCTTCAACAGAGATGAAAAAATGTACCATTAGAAGGAGGTCCTTGAGAACACCAGTGCAACAATTCTGCTCTTAGGGCTGCTGCATCCAATCGCTCTTTAATGCAACATGCCTAGCAGTCTTGGGGAGAAGGTTTTCTTCCCCAAGCCACCCTCTTTATCAGTCATGTATGCTTTGACCACTAAGTCAAGTCATTTCTTTGCAGCAGAGCAACATTACTTTATTGAAGGACTGCATCCCTCTGCTGCCAAACAATCTAAAACTTACAGGTCAGAGCAATCTGCAGGTAATAAATTTGGGTCTCCCACTTCCTTGGGTTATATTCTAATTGATATAGGCTGTGGCAGTAAAGACAAGAACTCTCTCTTCTGATCAGCATCCAAAGCCTTCCAAAACTCACATTCTTCCCTCCAACTTCTCTTAGACACCAAACTTTCAGTTCTCTGCAGGTTTTGTAGAAGTGCCTTCCTTCCACTGGGGCTGAGAAGCCACTCAGCATCTCAGAGACTTCCATTCAAACCTGTTTTTCACTTGGGGAGGCGGGGGGAAAAGGGAAAAGGCTGGTCCTTAATTTCACTATGTCTCAGCTCCCCATCCACAAAACTGGGACGTTACAGGGCAGACGAACATCACACACACTTAGAACATATTTTGGACAGCAGCTTTCATTTGTGGTCCTGCAACACAGCATTAGCTTGAATTTAAGAGAGCACATTAAATCTTACTGTCCCTGTTGTTATGGAACTGAAGGGAGTTTGGCTACTGGAAGGTGTTTGGGTTTTTTTCATAACACTATTAAACATAAAGAAACCCAGAAGCTTGACATTCTATTCCACCATGTAAATCCATGTCTTTCTGAATTACCAGAAAGTCCACTTGAAGTGAAAATCCTCTATGGAAATTTGGCTTTCGAAATACCTTCTAACCAGTACTTTAAATCCTTTTTCATTGTTATCCACCATCACCATCATCACCATGGTGGGATACCACTAGCCTTTGAGAATGGCATAAAAGTTTCAGGGGACTCATAACAAAGCCAATTGGATACCCACAACATGATTAACATACTTCATTGCTCAGGAAGTTGCAGACTTCCATGTTGCTGCCACATACAGTGACCACCCCAGGACTTCAATTCTCTCTCTCTTATTGCATCGGGTAAGCCACAGGCAAGCTGTTAACCAAGTGTGATTAAATGCCTATTCTAGTTTAGTTCAACAACATAACTTGCGTTACCCTGAAAGCTGATAGTTCCATTTAGCAAGTGAATGAACTCCGCACAAAAGAGCACCCAAAACGTGCGACTCAGCATGCCAGCATAAGCTGTACCTGTAGCTGAAAGCACCTAAGCATCTATCAGCAGCAAAGTCATGCACCTCAGGAAGCTGTCAGACCCCAGAACTAACTGCATGGCAGAAAGGATCGAGAACCTTCCGCAAAGCGTGAAGACAGGCCATTCAACAACAGGTACAACTTTCACATCTTTATCTATCTAGCTAATCTATCTGTAAGTAAATAGATGGAGACATTAGGAAGGGTTGTCACAACTCCTAGTCCTACTGCTCATGAGTCAGTTCTGAAGTAACCATGACAAACACTGCCACCGTGCTTTGCAACAGTTGCTTAAGCTTACAGAAGTAGACAAAAGGCAGTAGCAAGTTTGTTTACTTTTACATTCATTCATTTTTTTTTTGCTTATTGGAAAGGCTACAGTTACAAAGCTGAGGTATTCCTGACTGGGCTGCTGTGATTTTAATGTCTTTTATGTGGATGTTTTGTAAAGACTGCAATTATCCAGAGTTATCTCAGTGCTCCATGTAAGGCTACACGACACTCTTCTGTGTGTGTATTACCCAAATGAACTTCATGAAACAGAAAAGGTTCACTCAAGGAAAGGAACAGCAGGTCCTGCTCTCAGCATACATGATGCCTTGTTCAGCTGCTGCTAACTTCTCAGAACAGGCACAGCTCACCTGCCTAGACTATACAGCAGACAGGGAACAAAAAGAGGAAGAAAAATAACCAAAATACCTGGTATAGCATGTATGTGTAGTGGAACAGTATACTTAATTTCTAGAGATGGGGAAAGGAAGGTATAGATCCTTCTTTCCATGAGATTAAAAAAAAAGGGGGGGGGGGGGGGGAAGAGTTTCCTATGCTTTCATTCAGCCTTTTCCCTCAAGTCTTTCCTCCCTAACATCCTCAGCACTCATTCAGTATTGGTTGACCAGCCTTGGGGCACAGGAAAACTACCTAATGATTCAGGCCAGGTCCCTTCAGGACTCTGCACTTTAAATAAAACTAAGCTTTAGGGAGATATAATATCAATTTGTTCATTATGGTGATGTGTGAGTGTTCCACCTGCAACTTATCTTTCCAAAATGAATACATAAGTGTTTCAGAAGATACTGTTTTCTTGTAGTTAAAAGAGAATTGGAGATTCACCATATTAATGATTCCACAAGTGTCTTTAGATGGGAGAATTAACACCTACAGCAGGCAACATGATTGACTTGAATCACAGCATCACTACCTTTCAGGAGCTTGTCAGACACTAATTTTGGAAAGGTGTTTTGCATGGAAGACTGGCATTCAGAATACATGGAAGATAGAGTATGTGCGGGTGTTACTTAGCAACCTACAGAACTTTATAAAAAGCTAGAAAAAATTACCAACTTTAAAGGATAAAGTTTGTTAATGTGTAGGAGCAGCAACTGTTCCTCAAAGCCTTCAAATTGAAACTCGCTGTAGTATAGACAGCCACTATCATATTAGCCAAGCAATGGTGTGCAACTTCCTTAAAGTGTGATCCTCTTGTCTCCTAAAACAATCCAGAATCTTTTTCAAGCCACCACCAGAAGCTGTAAGCTGCCCAGCAAGAGAATAATGTTGGTATTAAACTGGATCTCAAGGATTTTTACAGTTCTGGTTAAGTGCTTTTATAAGTAGCTGGTTATCCATGGACAGGATAGATTCAGAAGTTGTGGGGCTCTCTAATGTCAAGGACCACTTAAGCTCAACACCTCTTTGGCAGAGCTTTGGTTTGTATACACCCACAACCAAAGTTTAGCTGGTGGGGTTTTTTTTGTTTGTTTGTTTTCTTGTTTTTTAAACATTAAACTGGAGAACATTTCACAGTACAACCAACCCCACAGCAGAGAGGCACTACAAATGCTGTTGCACTGCATATAAACACTTCTATGCTACACAACTTGTTTTATGACCCTATGTGAAAGGTCCAGAGAGACACAACACAGAGGTGCCAGGGCTGTCCATCTTGCCTGAAACACCACTTCAGAAGACCAATTTCCACTGTTAACTCAGAGATTTAGAGAGTAAAAATACACAAACACACCAACATCATTCAAGTCGGGCACACCAAAGTACATCACTAAGATAGTACTTCTGGTGAGGAGTCCCAAGTGTGTTTATGCCCTTTGAAAACTGCTTGCTCATGCTGAGGGGAAGAAGAGGTGCTTGCTGGAAGGTTTCCAAAAGACTGCCCTGACCTTTCATAGGGAGTTCCTCAGGGAATTCCTTTGTGCTGAGCAGAGCTGAGAAAACAGCAAACAACCCAGTCAGCCCCAGAAAGAAGTTGTGTTCAAGACACAGAATCTGCTCAGTTATTCATGAGAGCAGCAGAGATCCAAATTAGAGAAGGTTTCCATAGTTTAATTGCAAGCCACCTGCCCAATGGATGGAGCTCTCCTATTATGAATGGCTGTTCACACTTCTGGGCAATTAAAGGAACCCATTCACTATTCTATTTAAAACATGGTTTTGTTTTTTGATCACACCACCCTCCAAGTCCACCCTTTTAAATTTGTTTTGGCTGTTTTACAAATTTAATGACTCCAGGTTTTTTCCTGAAGAAACTCACAGAATTAATTTGTCACTACCATGTAGTAAGATATGGCAGCAAACGCTGTTAAGAGCGCCAAGGTCAGACTTGATGCAGCCTTTCAGTTCTTTGAATCTTGTTTCACACAGTAAAAATAAACATAGCCAAAAAACCACAGTTTAGAGTCCTGAGATATTCACCACAGAATAGAGAAATAGTAGACACATGAGGCTTTCCTAGTAGTTGTCTAGAGCCAGAAAGTAAAAACATTGTTCTTCCTGGTATTAAGATTTAAATAGATACTCAAGTCAATTCTAAAAGTAAGTCAGAGAACTAAAAGAAATATCAGTGTGGGAAGATAGTACATAAACTGAGACACGACAGAAAATACAAAATTAAGAAACTGCTGTGATCTTCTCCGATCTACTGGTCCAACCAGATCCAACTGCCACTGTTGCCTTAGTTCCCATCATTTGCTTGATTTGCTTAGTGAGTTGTGCAGGGAAGGTTGGGAGGGGGGTGGTGGTGGTGGGAAGCAGGAGATTAAGTCTGACTGCCAAACTCCAAGCTCTGGCTTTTGGAGAACAGACATAGCTCAGATTTTTACCAGTTGTGTTCTCACCATTGACCTGTCTTCAGATAAGCTGTGATGAGAGGAACAGCCCTGGCCAGGCAAGACACTTTCCCTTCTGAGAAACAGCATGCACCAGGGTGAGTCCTCAGCATCATAAAAATATGTCCAAGGTTACTGTTGGGAGTCAAAGCTCAAGGAAAATGGAAACCCTCAGAGCCCCACTAGTAAGTTTGAACACGTGGAAAACGTTATGTCACAGGATCCTGTTTCCTCCATTGAAGCTGAAGGAGGACTTCAGGCTGTTGTCAGCAGCCATTTAATCAGGAGTAGTAATGGTACCCTCAGCAGGGGAGAGGAAGGGATAGGCATTTATTCCAGTTTCACTGAAATCCATACAGAAGAGAAAGAACAAAGAACTAAAATAAATATCACTGTATGAGGAGTAACTACTTTCACACACTTCCATTAGCTATGCTGGACATGGAAAATAAAGCAAGAACCTCAGAATAAGGTAACAGAGGAGGGTAAGCCTTTTTTTTTTTTTTTTTAAAAGGCGTCTGTATACAAAAGCAAGTAGCATGACAGAGAAATACAAGGAACCAGAAGTACCTGCCCACAAAGGGGATTTCAACATTGTAAGTTTAACTGAAACACAGCAGGGAAGTGAAACTGAATAGGAGAGGGGCTTGATACTAAACATTAGGTTGATCTGCTTTTGAATTGTTTTATGGTGCTTGCCATATAAACAGTTGGGGTAGACACACCTTATTCTGACATGAATCCTTAAGAGCAAAGTTGAACAACTATAAACACAGGAACAAAGCAATGCTATAAAAACTGCTGATATCTTAATACTGTTGAAGCTAAATGAGCCACAGAAATAGTGCAGAGTAATATATTGCTATTTTTATGAGTATTGTGCATATGTTGGTCAAGACTCAGGAGGCTATATGGAATGAAACACCATTAACAGCACTGAGAAAGTGCCAGTTAATTTAAGAAGACTCAGCTATATCCAAGTCTTTACCAAATTTTCAAAGTCTAGATGCCAAGAGACTGGCATTGAGGAAAACAACAGAGCAAGGCATAAACACTTGTTGAATCTTAACAAGCAGCTTTCAAAGCTATATAGACAATGCAGTTATTTCAATGGGGAGTGATTATTTGCACCAACTATTCACTATAGGCAATTGTCTGCACATTTTTACTTAATGTAGAAATGTATAAGTGAATGCAAATTTCTCAAGCACAGACTGATGCAAGTATTGAGGGGCTGTCTACACTAGGCACTGTAATGAATAGCTTTATACTCCCTAGGTCCTAGAAGACTTGGTGCAAACCTAGTTTGATAAAAGTAAACAGGAAGAGACAATCAGTTCTTTGCACAAGAAGTTTTATTTGTTTCAACAAAAACACAGTTTTTAACAGCAGCATTCACTTAGGAACACTTCTGCCTCCTGAAGTATTGCCCTTGAAGAGTTCTGGATGCCTGATCTAAAACCCCCCATGTATAGTCCAGAATGACAGACAAGCATAGCCAAATCACACATTCCTTCATTCTGAGATGTTACCATAACTCTCCCAATTTCCATGGTAAAGTACAAATGGCACAGAGCTTGCCAATGAAGGGTTAATGTACAGACATCGCTGTACAAGCTTCCTCCTTTACTACTGTGACTGTAGTCCACATCTGAAAGGACAACACTCCCCAGCTGTTCAAGGCCTAATCTCAAATTGAAACTGCCTGCTCCATCACTGTGTGGCTGGATATGGTGGACAAATGAAGCCCACAAGTTTTGGTGCTGCTCAAGAAACAAGAGATCCAGCTGGTATCAGCACTCAAGCCATTATCTTACTCCTCCCCAGTTATTTCTAGGTACTTTCTGTATATAAGCCATACTATGTGTAGCACACGAAGAAAAAAAAAATCATACCTATGAATAGCTCCTTACTACTTTCTCCTCCAAAAAGAATTCCCTAACTGTACAGCGCGCACACACATAACTCTCCATCTGAAGTAAAAAAAGGCAAACTAATGGTTATACAGACAACAGTCATTAACTGCTGCCTGACAGCTACTCACGCTCAGGTGTCCCAACACTTCAATCCCTTGGACTTTTTTTCCTTTAACTAGTTTCAGATCTACCATGGTTCTGAGCTCTAGTTGGCACTGGCTGGATCCCTTGTGTGAGATCAGTGGGGGAGGCAGCAATCAGAACTCTACTGCATTGTCTTCTTCAGAGATGTAAGGGAGGTAACTTGACCAAAAAAAAAAAAAAAGTGTAGATAACTCTCCACTTCGTATTTCCAGGCAGCTGGAAACCCAGCAGACAATGTAGCTGTTGCTTAACAAACACAGAAATCTACATTGTATGCCAGGTTCATGCCCCAAACCTGGACAGTCTTCTCATAAAACTGACAAGATAAAAAAAAAAAAAAAAAGGGAAAACAAAAACCACCTGTGCACATCACAGTACATTTCCTCCCCTAATGAGTAGCAGTTACACAATAAGCCAAGGTGCCTGTTTCAACACCTATCCTTTTCAGGAGAGGTTAAAGATTCTTCATCGGAAAGAGTGAAGTCCAGCTATCTTCTTAGCTCAAGTTTGCAAATAGTCTCAGGAATTTGGACCACTACAAGCCCCAAGACCAGGCTACAGAAAAGACTCTTGGTTTCCAACACACAACATCCATCTCTATTTAATCTGATTCTCACAGTGAAGTAGATCCAACAGACAACCAATCTTTTATTTGGGGCCACACCTCAGGCGTTAACTTGTTAACACTGTGAACTTGCTCTGCACCCAGGAGAGAAGACAAAAATCCAACAAAAAGTCTAGATAGAAGATATGAGATGTCATCAGAGACCCAGTAGCCAGATGTAGCTGCTGATTGTAAAGACAGAATCTACACTGACTACTGAGCGATTGATGGGCAACTACATGTTCTGGGTTGACCGATCCACAGCATTAATCCGACATGACCTGCAAAAACAATTAGGAAAAAAAGTAATCAGTATATGAAACAGTTCTGTAAATAAGCCTTCTTAAAGAATTTTCTACAGTTGGTATTGCACAGGTTTCTTGTAGATAGTAAACAGAAAAGTCTGTTGCCAGAACAGAGTCACCTCAGGTATGCAGTCATTGCTTTTATGGTTAAAAAGTACTTGCAGTGTCCCTGCACCTTTATTCTGAAATAACCTGTTTCATCCCCATGTATTACAGACCTGTTCCCAAAAGCAGATAAAAAATGCTCACAAATGTGAAGCAGAATAACAGCAGAACCAAGTCACCTTAAATTTCTCCTTAATCCTCAAACCACATTATGCAAGACATGAATTATTCAAAACCAGGCTGCTTTTATCCTGTCAGAAAGGACACTCAGTAAATAAAAGTAAACTTAAAAGGCACAGAGGTAATCGTGAAATGGGGAAATGCATCCCACATTGCAATGTGAAAAAGCACAATTCCTACATAATTTAGCAGATAGAAATAGGGGAGCTGCTTAGAGTTAACTTCTATTAGAAATCAGTGCAGCATTTCATGTCTTTGCATAAAAACTCCCATTCATAGCAATTTGAAATCCCTTCATCTCTGCTGTCAAATGAAGGAATCCCCATTCCCCTCTACCAGCTCAGAAATTGCTATAGCACAGCACAGCACATCTGAGAAAAATCACAGTGGGTACTTGCCTAGCTTGGCCTTCTGATGGTGACTGAAATATACTATAAGTAACCCCTTGAAGTTTTTGAGTAAGCATTAAGATTTACTGACTTATTTCTTACAACATAAAAGACAAACAAAATAACCATCAAGTTAGAACTGCTCATTAAGCATCTCAAGTATTTGTTTAAACAAAAAATTTATTCGGAAGCTGGTGAGACTTTCAACTTTAGTGACAGAGCATTTTAAACACTGTCACTGGCCTGATAAGTGTGTTTTTTTAAACACAACCATAACTAACTGTAATGGTAAGAACATTTTTATGTATTTTTAATAATTTTTAAAGTTTTACCACTAATCTTTGACTAGAGTATAGCAATAATATCAATGATTAAAAGACTGGTCTATTAGAAAGGAAATAACTGGAACAGCTTTCTCTCAAATATTTCTGGAAGAGTGGTAGCTGTTACACTCCCATTGTAAGAGAAGCACAAGAGGTGCATGCATGCCCTGCTGAACTTTTCCACAATACAGTTTCACAAACAGCATTTATTAAGCATGAATCAACATTATTTAATCCATATACAGTACCTATACTAACCTCGGGAGCTTGCACAACTGCCAGAAGCTTGCCAGGAATAAAGTATGTAATGCTGAAGCACAGGAGCAGCAGTACTGAAGCTGGGAAATAAATACTGGCATTTCTCTGCTGGAGAACTCACCTCAGTGATTCGCATAACTCATTTAACGCAGCCTGTCCACTTCTCCCTTCTGTAGGCAACAGTTTTACACTTCCCTGGCTTCAATCCTCCTCAAGACAAGCCAACATAACCCTCTACTATATTGCCACCATGCTCCAGCCTAGGGCCAGCCATTCCCAACCTCAGAGCAAGCAACACTCCCAGCTTCACTCTCAGTTCCAGCCTAGCAGCATGCAGGAGGCAAGCATCATCCTACCATCCACCCATACAGTGACAGAGCTTTTCCACCACTGGCACTTCTGGCTTGCGGCTGCCCAGGGAAGCCAGAGGCAGTACCTCCCCTCTGATCTTCAATCAAGCAGTCTTTTGGAGTAAGATGGAGAAAGCACAGTCACTGTGTCTTCAAAGAGAGGCCAAGAGGTTCAGACAGTAGATACACAAGACTGTGTTACAAGTGTTATTTTTAAATTAGAATTTTTAATTTTAGTGAAAGAGCTTCCGATTTATTATCAACTATTTAGTCATTTGTGAAGTTTAGCCACATCTCTTGCAGCTAAGAGGAGCAAGGGGAGAAGCAGAACCTTTAACATGGACACCACCCTCTGTCTACTGCAGGCCATGCTGAGGGCAGCCACCAAGCAGCACTTCTTAACCACCCGAACTGCTGAAGCAGTGGGGTGTGCCTGTGCACCCCCTACAAGAGAAAGTCAAACCCGACAGAAGAAAAAGAGGGGTTTACTTCAAGTTCAGAGCTCTTGCAGAGGAGGAAAGGGAGGTGGTTTATGAACATCTCAGATGTGGGAGCGCTTCGCATGTATGTAAAATGAAGTCTCAAGCTGTACGATAAGCCTGGGACATGAAGCCTCAGATCCAGTTGAGCAGTGCCTGGGTTTGATATTTGTACAGACAGGAGTCTTACTGCTTTATGAAAGCAAGAAATACCAAGTTACTGAGGAAAAAAACCCACCAGCTGTCATCTATAAAACTGATGGGTAAAACTTTTGACACTAGTGAACTGTACTAACATGAAAGTTTATTACCAAAAATGTAAGAGGCAACTGCACCCCTCACCAGAACTAGTAAAAAATTGATTAAAAACTACCCTACTGGATGTGTGTTGTGCATAAAGTACAAGGCAGGTGACGAGCATACTCATGAATCCCCTCCTAACAGACTCATATCTTTACTCGCTGAATCAAGACATGCTTAATACAATTGAATGATCTTTAAGAAGATCAATCAAGGCAAGGTATCCAATGCATTCATGATTATATATTTTCCAGTTTGAATAAAGTCAGCAACTCAAATTTTTAATCAAAGGCCTAGCTGTTGAATTGACAGGAAAGAGAACAAACAGATACCCATCAACCATCTTTGCTGTGGGAGAGTCACATCATGGGTTAACAACATTTTAAGGATAGGGATGGCACTGGCAAGCATTAAAATCTGTAATGAAAAGGGGGAAAAGCTGTTCAGTATAAAGGCCAAGGAAAGTGGGGAAGGAAGAAGTAAAATACCAATTATTTGGGTTTGAAAAATAGTTCTTGAATTTGATAACATTTTTTGTTCTGGATAGCACTGCCACAGGTGTCAAACGAACTGAACACAAATAAATAGCTGCCATTTTACTAGTCTGATTAGAATCCATATTGTGATATTTGTAAGTGCGACAGGTGGGTGTTTTCAATAAAAAAGTGACTACCTGGATGTTAGCTTCAGTAACTTCTCAAACAGAAAGCCAGCCAGCATCTCTGCAAGTTCAGAGCTGACAGTTTCACAGAGATTTAATAAAGCCATCACCAGGGACAGCCAAAACACTTATATTTCAGTGCATTGGCACTGCAACTGAAGAAATATTTCTCCATGCTTAATGCACAATACAATGGCATTTCAGTGTTTACCAAGCATGCCAAGAACTTCTAATTTTCTAATATGAACTTAGGCAAGGAGCCACTATGTCTTAAGTTCTGAATTCAGTAAAACAGATCAATGCATTGTTTCAACCAAGTAGGCGCACACTTTATAAAGGAAATGCGTAACTGTGGAGTTCAGCTATGCATCGCAACATGCACTACTTAATGAAATGGAAAAGTTAACCTAGGCAGTAACTTTTTTTTTTTTTTTTTTTTTTTTAAAACCCCACAGTAATGATACAGAAGGTGAAACCAACATTAAATACAGGTGTTTAATTAAAACACATTCTTACACACATGAATTCCTCTGCAGTTACATAATTACGCCACAGCCAGGATATCTCTGCAGCAAAGCATGTTTTCAGTGATCCCAGCTCCTGCATACCTCAGACCCTGTGACTGCAGTGGTCAAACCCATTCAGACCAGCTGATGGTCACTTGACTCTCTGCACTATTTATACATTGCTCCATTAAATGAAGCGTCTGATTGGGCTGAATAGATTTACGAAAATCCTGCCCAAGACATTTTTTAATTTGCTTTACCAGAGAACACTAGTATGAGCAAGTCTAAGGAGGTAAAAGAGTTGGCACAGACTTCTAAAATAACTTCCTAAAGGCAAAACCACCTGCATTCTCAGAGGCCAACTAACTAGCTTGTTTTTAGAACTTAATTGCTGATAAACACAAACACAATTACCTTTAACCAGGACCTATTTTTGAGCTGACTTCACAGACAGAGTCTTTGATGGATTTGATATGAATAGATAAGAAACTGGCTCAGTTGTAAAACCCCAAAAAGGATGCTGTAAATAATTATTCTAGCATGCAACACCCCCCGCCCCGATCATCTCTAAGTTATACAGGCATAAATACTTTTGATATGGAGTTAGGCAAACTGTTCACTGAAATTGATGAAATAATGAATAACTGAGCCTATAGCTTTGAAGAGTGGCACAGAGCTTCCATGGAGAAGTATTAGGCATGAGTTAATGTTCCTAAGCCAGAGGCTTCTGTATGCTAAGTAGTAATGAACTTCCTTTATATAATGCATTCAGTTGTCAGCTATTGTTCGTAAGTGCTCATACCCCAGTGTGTTGTAACTGTCCACTGGATGATAATTTGAGAAACTGAATTAACTTATTCACCAAATCTCAATTTTATGAGCAGTAAGCTAATTTTATGTAAAGAGAGCATATAGTGACAGTGAAGTTTCTGTTTAGGTCCATGGTGTTAAATAAACACCTTGCCAGAGGATTTCCAGCTCAGTTCTTTACAAGACATATGGAAGGTAGCCTTCTGCTACCTGGCATTACAGAAACACCTACAGCTAGACCAGCTTGTGTGGACACAAACCCAGTGTTTCTAAGCTTAAGGCAGGGTTACAGCACAGGAGATTGCCAAAGCAGTAAGGAGGTAGGAAGTGTAAAAAAAAACAAAACCCACAAACAAACAAGAACAAACCCCCAAAACCAAAACAAACAAACAAAACCCCTACACCACAACACACCAAAACAACTCACACTCCCCTCCTCTGCCAGCCTGTGCGCCCCTGGGTTCCCCTTTAACCCAGACCTCTGCAGGACCTTGAGTCACATACTGTCAGCAGCCTCTATGTCCAACCCGTTTGCCAGACTTACTGCACACAGATGTTACCAGCATACATCAGGGTACAGTGCATATATGGAAGAGGCCCACCCAGCCATTCAAGAGCCACATAGTTGGTCCTCACAACATATCAACACTTGTAGTAGAGATGCTAAGCAAGATTCACAAGTGTCAAATAATTTTATCAGATCTTTAGCTATCTTTTTCTAAACAGCACGCATGCACCTTGCAACAGCACACCCTCAGCATGCCAAATATTAACAATTTGACTAGCAATCCAACTGAAACATGAGTAGAAACTAAATGAATTAAGCACAAAATACAGTATTTTTACTGCAGATAGGATTCATCTGAGATTAACACTAAACATTAGTAAATTCTGATGCTGACTCAAGTTACTCAAACAAGCCTCTCAATATCCCTACAGCACACAACCTTTAATGGTTGGGCTCTGAAAACCCTACTATGTCCTTACTATGCCACTTAATTCAAGCTACCATGCAGTGTAAGCTTGCATAGATCTCAGCCTGCGTGGAAAACAGGGACCCTAATCTTTGGCAACCCCATCATTTATTCATGCTGGACATCTATGTGCAGAGAATATCAGCAAAAGAAAATATCAATGTGAAATGGCCACCTAGTGAATAAGTAAAAGCATGCCAGGGATGAGACAAGTCTGATCCGGAAGTCAGATAACAAGTTGAGTGGCAGCAATTCCTAAGACTAATTCCCAGCACTGACAGTGAGAACCTTCTGTATACTCCTCAAGGACCTACTTTAAAGATAATTACTCTTCCAAGTGCAGTTAGTACTTACTTCAGAAGAGAACAGCATTCATGTGTTACCTGAACTGTGCAATATAAGGCACTTGATTATTCAATTATGGAGATGATGCTACAAAGCCACCTGGTCCACTCTATGCAATAGAAGGGTGGTGAACATAAGCTTGTTTACTGTCCTGTTCCCCACCCTATCTTCCTAATTGCCTTCCTGTGAACTCAACTGGTGGAGGTAAACCAGCCCCCACCACACCCCACTTTCAACTGTATGAAGTTTACTACATTTATGCCATGAAATTACACTGTTTCCAATCACCTTACTATTCTATAGGGAAAATAAGTCTGCCCTCCAAGCAGAAGTGGATAAACTGGGGAAAGATACAATAAGTATCTAGATACAAATTTTAAACCTGTAAATTGTAAGCCTGATTGTAGGATGGGGAACCTGAATTACAGGCACTGTTTGGGCGTTGTTTTGCCTCATGACTCAGAGGTACTTGCTTTCTCCCTCTGACACATGCAGTTGACAGCCACCTTCTTTCCCCCAGTAAATGCTGGAACCATCCCAACAAAAGGGAGAACAAGTCCACCCAAGATGTCACACCAGTTATGCAGCAGCAAGCTTTACTCTGGAAACAAAAGGGGCAAGTTACATTATCCACATATAAAATAAGAAAATGCAGAGTCTACAACTTCAACAAAAACATAGATCTTAAGTAGTGTTAAGGTGGACATCTAAGAGAAGTTATCAGGGAACATTAAAGCCCTCTGAAGCCTGGAAACCTGAACATAAGACCCAGATTACAGTACAGATGCAGTTGAGGTCTTCAGAAACCAGAATCAGTATTCTAGGTAAGTGTTCTCCAATTTACTTTTTTTAAAAGATGAAGAACCTCACAACAACAAAAACGGAAGATCACAATCTAAGTGTTAAGAAATCTTTACAACAAAGATCTGAAAGCCTGGGACACATTTTATTTTGCCTGAAGATTATTACTTGACAACAGCATGCTACTATGCCAGAGACCTAAATGCATATGTTTATTCCACAGCCTTTGCTTCCTTTAGACCAGCAGAAGAACAGGTAAAACATACTAAGCAGCTTCACAAAACAGACATCTATTCAACAGAATCAGGGCTAACATTTATGGATAGTAAATCTGCATGAAGTAATACACACCAGCAGGTCACACGCAGGTTACAAACACCAATTCACACAGCTCTAGATAGGCAATATTCTATATGCAACTTAAGAGAAAGCAAATAAAGTGATATCACAGCAGCATCAATGCTGATTAATGCTGTTAAAGATACTAAATTTCTTATTCCAGATTTGTACTTCCAGGCATGTTGTGGAAAAAGTCACACAGCTCTAGCTTTACAAGTTGGAACTCCTCTGCTGGTTAAAACATACAGAGGATCAAGGGTCCATAGGGAAATGAGAAGACTGTGTCTTACTCAACCAACCACTTAAATGAAGACCCCCTGCCCCTTCCCTATATATAAATATGCAGATACGTACAAACTCTTGCACTGGAGTGATGAGGTAAACATGGACGAAGAAGTGCACTGGCAGGGGAGATAAATGGCTGTCAGTACTACTTCACCTTCTTTAAGCATTTAAGCAGAAAGGCCTATTTGGACCTGGGACTGTACTATATGGGCCATCAGCTGAGTTGTTTAATAAGCTATTAACATTTGAATGACACATGCAAGTCGAAGCCAGATTGCCCTCTCATGCTTGACATCATACAGGTAATTAGGAGGTAGGCTGCATCCATCACTGCAAAAGCACTCTGTAGGTACTGACTATTAATCAGTCAGCTTTTAGAAAATGTCACAGTAAGTAAGGTAAAAAGGAACAAAAGCCTGGGATAAATCTCAAGAATGCAAGAGATGCTGGCAATACTACTACTGCTGCTGCTAAATTAAAGGCTACCTGTAACACAGAAAGATGACTTTGGTGTGGTTTAGCAACCTAACACTAGAAGAGAGAGATAAATGGCATACTGAAGAAAAACCATAAAGCCATAAAATCAACAGGTCAAAAAGTATGTGTGACCACACAGTAGTATGAGGATTTAACGTTTACTTTATTCCCTTCTCAAAAAGGGTAAATACAGAACATGGAAGAGAAGATTGAACTTGTGGAAATAGCTGGTGCAAGTGATATAACTACCATGATACAGAATAGGGGAGACACCGGCTGGTGAAGCATCTTCTCCCACAGCACATACAAACTTTAGACTGTTGTACCCACTCAGAATCTTGCAAAGATTATCTTCGCGTTTTTCCATAACATGAACTGATTTTAGACCATCTCAAAGACAAAAATCAGCCAAGGACTGTTGTTCTCTAAAATGTAACTGGAAATAACCAAAAGGTAGCTCTTTAAGTACCCAGCTCATTGGGGTGAGATACCTCAGGAATATTCAGAGATTCAAAAATATAACCACAACGAATAAATGGGAAGCAGTATCATCTTTTGCTAAGGTCACCTTAGAATGAAGGCAGCAAATAAATTCAGGGCAGGCAGAGACTATGGTGGCAGGAATTCATGGTACTAAGAAAAGGATAAGGACTAGCATACCACTGGGTTTGAAAAAGGGCACTTGAAGGGAAATCCCGAATGGTACAAAGTATCAATAGTATTTAATCTTGTACAAACTGCTAATAGGTTCAGGTTGTGATAGAACAGTAGACTACATCAAAGTGGTCTCAGTTTCGAACTGTATATTAAGCAGTATTATCTACAGTATACTGGTATTCTATACAGTATACTATATTATCTACAGTACACTAGAGTAAACAAAGGCCTTTTTGAATCGGGCCTACTCCAACTCAATACCTTTCTACCCAAAAGGGTTTTTTGATTACGAAAGATTCAGCATGAAGAAATGATAGCAGGGTATACTCTAAAAAGTATACTTTAAAGACCAAGCATCCAAGCAGGACAGAGAGGATAATCAATCAAACTAAAACCTTACTGTACATGTAAATGCTATAAATACTTCAAAAGCACAAAACTCAAAACCAACTTAAGAGTTAAGTATGAATTAGCAAGCAGAGGATACAGA
Organism: Strigops habroptila; assembly: GCF_004027225.2. Classification (NCBI taxonomy): domain Eukaryota; kingdom Metazoa; phylum Chordata; class Aves; order Psittaciformes; family Psittacidae; genus Strigops; species Strigops habroptila. Next base: position 34,467,750 of record NC_044278.2, on the reverse strand, counting down.
CCAACCACTTCACATGTGCATTTGCGTCAGTATTGCGAGTGAAGATGGCACTTCAGTACAAAGATGGTTTAGCAAGTGAGGTGGTCTCCACGTCTCTACAGCTGCAAGACATACTGACATAAGTATGCCAGTATGTCTTAAACATTTTGTTTGAGAAAAAATAAATTAGTAGCAGCAAGGTTACATCAAAAAAGAAAAGTTACATCCATTACAAAATAAACTACACAGTCAGGTATGCATCAGATCCAGTATTGCAATTAAATTTCATCTTTGAAGCAAAACCTCTAGAACTAGATTCCTATTACAGGTCATGATGACACTAGGAAAGCTTAAACATGGCCATATTAAATTTACATCTCACACTGTATACTTTCATTCATATCAAATTAAGAGAAGAGAAAGGAAAGATGTCTTTGAAGTGTAATACCAATTTCAAATTCTAACTATTAACACATTTTTAAAACGCCAGGTAGATTTGTCCTGATAAACCATTTGGTGAAGTCTAGGTACACCCAATATTTTGTAACACACAGCACTAACACAGGAACCACTGTCAAATAACCAGTCTCATTAATCCTCACTCTCTTCTAAAGGTGTGGGGGGAAGCCCAAAGGAAAACATGCACATGAATACTTCTGACAGGCAGCAAGGATGACAGGCACTCTTGACTTTCCATTCTATGTCTGCTAATGGCATGATCAGCTTCAGACTAAGACTTACTTCTTTTTATCTCTCTACCTGTTAGAGATTCACAATTACTGCTGTGGACATGTGAAGTAAGGCACAAAACAATCCCTTTTTCCTGTCAAAAAACCATAAGGCAGGCCGAACACCTTGCAGAGTCACTCACCTACAACCTCTGAAGTTATTGATAACACAGCTTTTCCACTCTAATTGTTTTCTACCTGTACAGCACAGTTAGCACTATGTATAATGCACAGGTTTCCAGATAAGAGACCTGGGAGTTTTATTTTCCAACACACAAAGTGTTTCGAACTGCATCAGCTGCACAGCAGCATTTTCTTCTAAATGAAGTGTATGTCACCATTTGGAGACTTGCTTCACTGTGCCACTGTAGTAGCCTTCTAAAGGCTCCCAGGGCAAACATCTCTCTTTTGTTGGCAGAATGCCTCACCCAGCATGACTGGGTAACCACTGGGGAAATCCAGTGTATTATACAAATACAAACATCAGCACAAGATAACAATTAGATGGCAGAGTTGCACATTTCAGTAAAGTAGAGGAAGTCTATTAAAACAGTAATTTCGGAGAGAATGCCATTCAGAGCCTAGATCCTGGTATATTCATAGCTTGCATAATCACAAGTAGTATATGTACCAAAAACCCACTGCATAAGTCAGGAAGAACTGTGGTAAAGTTGTTTAAAAATAAGCCATTCTAAATAGGCAAAGATTCAGAGTACTAGATAAACACGTTCAGTGAAAGTAACCAACCTGATAACTCAAAAAAAAAAAAAAGAAAAAAAAAGAAAAAAAAAAGAAAAAAAAAGAGACTCCCTTTTAATAATTGATACCTTCAAGAGAACTTACTCAGCTAAAGCTATATATTAAATCCTAGGAGGTGCAGTACAAGTAAAGTGGTTTGTACCACATTTTGCCATAACAACTGGGAAACAACACTACAGGTTCTGGTGGGTTTAAGTGATTTCAGTATTACTTAAATGTGCTGAACAATTAAACATGGACTAAAATTTGTCAAAAGCTGTTTCTAACTACATGCCCAGCTGATGTACCACCAGTGGACTAGTGAATCAGTTGTACACTGATGCACCATCGGAAATTCTCCTGAAAAATAACTGGGCAATTAATCTCAAGGACAAGAAGTGCAAACTGTGAGGGAAGACAGACTGAACCAAAGAAGCATTCCCATCTAGCACTGCTCAATTTCTGTTAGTGGCAGCACAGAGGAGTTCAAAGTTCACTTTCACAGTTGATGTGGGTTTCCTTTAAGATGCCTGGAAAATGACTATGTTGACCACATCCACATTCTGAAATACTTTTTTGAGAACTCCTAACAAGGCTTCAGCCAAAGGAACAGGAACTGACTCATTTGTACAGTACCCATCCACTGCACAGTCACTCTCAGATGTGTGCCCGAGATGCACGTGGGCAGGGATAAAGCAGTCAAAATTCATATTTTGAGAAACTTCAGTTAGAGATTTTGTATTGACATGCTAGCACTCTGCATGAAGGTGTGCTCACAATGCAACTTTATCACTACATGCTGCCACTGTTAGTGTCAGCTCTACTATTGCTGTTCCTGAACACGTATTCATACACAGAACTGAAGACTGAGCTGGGCTCAAGACCATTAGTACTCCACAGTGTATTTTATTATTTGCAACTCAAACTGGCCATGAACAAAGAGATATATGAGCTAGCATACTATTACAACCTGTGCAGAGTGGAAAAAAACCCCAAACACCCAAGTGTACCATTTCAAATGGACTTGACTGTATGCACTGTGTGTGAATCACTCAATTCTAGTTAGGTTTTACTGCAAGATAAAATGGTTCTGAAAGGGAAACTTGAAGGATCCAACAAGTCATTCCAACATTTCCAACTCACTTGACAATCTTCAGAGCATGGCAAACCAGTATGCAGTGAAGGAGACTCTCTACAGGACTTGTATACTACCAAGTATCACGTTGCGGCTGTTAGCTATGTATAGACTTGCAGAAAACAGGCATCCCATTTAAAAATCAGCTTTCTACAATAGGTGTGCCACTAAGTCATTGTTTAAACCCACCGAAACCGCACTGAATCATTTCCCTGAATAGCATCACAATGAAGTGGGCGTGTTGTTTTTAAATCGAGGTGTCTGCTAAGCAAGTTTTTAACAATTTTTGATTATCACCATAATCCAAAAGCATAAGACTTACCTCCTAAATTCTATAAAAATGGTACTTACAAGTTGCCCAAGAAGCAGCTCCACACCAAACAAGGTAGGGAAGGCAAACATGGATTCCAGGAGGAAAACACCTTTGGTCTGACTACAGAACTACATTGCTCAGGATATCCATTAGAACCTTTGCTGCTTGTACCTAACTGAGCTTCTGAATGCAACCCTTTAAGAAAAAACGTTAATCTGACATCCCAGGATAGTTCTCCCCAATAGTTTTGGCTCTCCGGGCTGCCACAAAGCAGCAGCTTTATCTACAAGTGTTTTGTTTTGGTTTTTCCCCACTTAAAGGAATATTTGACTAAGCTTCCCTGCCCATATCTAGGCACTTTTTAATTGATGTGTACTTATGTGCTATTGAATTGCTTACTGCTCCTCCACCACAGAATTACAAGCTCTTAACCTCAGCCAAGAAGTTAGAAAGTTCCAGTAGGACAATTTATCAGGCAGTAGAAATATATTGCAAGTACTCAAGCCAATCTGGTTATAATATCTGAAGTTACACATTATCAAGGGGCATTCTGGCTACACTATGCATCTCTTTGGGTAGAAACTCCCAGAGAAGATACAGCACTTCGCTTGTCAGTACAGCTTTTCTCCCCCTTCATAACAGATCAGATAATCTAGCAGGTGTTCCGTGCCTAACAGGAGAGCAAGACAAGCCATGCTACTTCACAGTTAAGAGGCAATTAGAGACTTCTTATTCAAATACAATACCACCTTCCGTACTCATTTTCTAGTATATGATCCATGTATCTTTTTCAGATGAATTTTTGCTATATAACAGTACTACAAAAATACATCATTTCCAAGAAAGACACATCTAGGTAGGATAAGTCATAAGAGGATTCTTTTGTGTGATAAGAAACAAGTGGTACATTTCAGTTTATTACATAAAGGTACCTCCTACAGTAACCTTGCTGCTATTACTAATGTAGCTATTTGAAGACATCGCCTTTCACATTCAGAAGTGAAAGAAATTCCTCCCCATTGTTCTGCTTACCAAAAATGGCTGAACAAAACGCAGCAAGGCAGTTGCAACCTTGAGCATCATCCTGACATCAGTGTACTTTCACCAAGATTGTGTATGGTTTTAGAATCCTAGATGTTCATTCTTCTTACAGCCATAAAGCAGTTCTGAGAAAGCACTTTGGTGTTCTGAACATGCAGTGAGATTTTTGCCTTCTCCACCTTCCGTATTACAGAAGGTCTTAAGTGAGACCTGTTTAATATTCCTCAGCTAACAGTTTCTAAACAGTTCCAGAGAGGCAAGTGACTGCCCAGCTAAAGTGGTGCCACTATTAAAAGCCAAGCTCAAAATGCACCTGTTTGACCAAGGACAGCATTTTTATGTTCTATATGTGAAGACAGAGAGCTTGGGTATCAGACATTTCAATCTCTCAGACATCCAAGCATCACAAGGCAGAGCTGGCCCCCTGAACTGGCAACAGTAGTGGAGACAGGATAACTAGTAGCACTCAAGTAGACAACTCCCCTAAAAGACAAATAAATGACAGACAACTTCCACCAAAAGTTTGCCTACGCTAGGCAGCAGAGTGGAAACAAAGCTGTCACTTGACTTCCAGTTCCTCACCCCAGCCACGAGGCACATCCTATTGTCTACTTGCACTAACAGTTACTCCCAAGTGTTAATGACACTGCACGGCAGCACAGTGTAGCTGGCATCTAATAATCAAAGGTCAGAAACCTTTTAAGGATGTTCAGAAACCAGAAGAAAAATTCCCTTAAGCAAGGATCAGGGCAGTTCTCTTATAAAGCAGTTTAATACTTTCACAGGTCATACTGCAGTTTTTCCCCCTCCAAGAGCATCACAGTTTCCAACACCTCACTCTCCTTGCATCCTACTCAGGCTCTCCCTATCACAACTGCAAATATTATTATGCAACTTACATGAGCACGACATTTCCTATAGCTTCCGGAAGAAAGAATAAACATTGGATTTCATTCTCATTCCACAGCTGCTTGTGGGGAGGGAGGCCTCCCGTCCACTCCTTCCTCCCCTGAGGAATTTCAGAGGAGGGGCAGAGCTCTCCCAGCCAGGGCTCTAGCCCAGCTGCAGCAGTCCCTGCTGCAACATGCCTACTTCAGCTGCCGACAGCCAAACTCCACCAGCCATATCAGGCACTTTGCCCGCATGTCACTTCTTACAATGAAATACCTGCCTGGTTAGGGAACTGGCACCCTGAAGGCTGGTTTTGCTGCCATTAGAGGAAAGTTGCAAATGACAATTATTGACAACAATCTTCTCATTCACCAGGGACTACATCAAGGGCAGACTTCATTTTTGAGGCTCACTAGTAACCACAGTGCAAATTGACTACTACGAGCACAACTCGTTGAGAATACTCAAAGCACAACCAGTATCCAGCAGAACACTCTTACTCATTCACTTTCTGAGAAGTCAGCGCTTTAATCAAGCACCTAAAGAAATACCCTCAAGCTTCTGAGGAGACATATTCAACTGATTTAGAAACAATTACGTACCCATAAGTGATTAGTGTTACTCATCATTAATGGCTACATTGATAATATTTATATATTACACCTCATTAATTCATTCAAAAGCTTACCTAAGGGTATAGATTTGAAGAGTTAAGTATTCGTTGACGCTACATGACGATCTCCCCCATGTAAAGGTTGTCATCTTACTAACTAGTCAATCTGGTTAGAACTTTTCCAACTTGCAACATTTGCCTGAAAGCTTAATCTTCCCATGTGTTAACTAGTTTAAGGGAACAGTTCAAAAGAAACGAGATTTTCAATTATTTTAAGGTCTTCAGATGCCTCCTGAAACAATCAAAATGTTCAAGTACCCTATCTCATAATATTCCTGCATTTTTACCAATTTGCGAGCACACAAACTTTCCTTTTGTGCCTGCAGGTGGATACTGCCAAATATCTCCCGGTTTTAATACAAAATCGGCAATGTTCATATATTCACATGATCATCTCCCATTCGAAGCATTCAAATACCGTTCTGAAAAGCGCACCTCCAAATGCTGAACCTTCCTTATCACAGTATCATATCTTTTAACTGAGCCTGAAGTTTAATGTGAGATTGTGTACAAGTCAGTTATTTTAAATATTATCAGTGTTATTCAGAGTTTTGTTTAATGCCTGTTCCCCCCCAATACAAATTAAGAAGACAAAGCAAAACAGGCCCCTCAAAACCACAACCACTTCAAGTATTTTTAGTGAACATATAGACAACATTTTCTAATAGAAACCATTTCATGTTTATTGCCCAACCACACATTTGTTAGGCAAGGGCAGTAAAAGATTAGTAAAATACAAATATTAAATTATTCACAAGTCATCCAGACCTGTGACTTTTTCCTTAAGGTGTGAACAGCTGGCTGCAAAATTTAGACCAGATGTTGCTCTTAAAATGAGCACTGATTTATAAACATGCAGTTTCACCATGACCAAGACAGCTACAAAACTGCACAGCACTATGCACCTATTTATAGTAGATATTTCTGACGGTGAAGAAAAGTGAAACATCTGGTTCAATATGATTATGAAACAGATAAATCTCATCACACAATAACTACAGAGCATAACTTCTCAACAGCACAGGCCAGCATGTAAGAAGGAACCCAGATGTCTGCAGAGAAATACTCACACATGTATTAGACATAGTTATTGCAAAGATGGAGTTTAGAATGATAATTAGAAGGCCAACAATTTTTTAAGCTGTTGACCTTAACTTTTATAATAACAGTATTAAAGTTATTAGAGAATAACTGAAATCTGCAAATTCACTGGGAGAGTTGCATCACTGTTGAGTATCAAAAGCAAGCATGTATTGTTGTAACGCAAATTCACATATCCACATATGGATATTCACATATCCAAAACAAAGTTTTGAGGTTTTTTCCTCCCTCATCTACAAAGATCTTCAGAGACAGCTAGAAATTATCAGCATGGATGCATGCATTAGTAAGAGTTTGGCCTGGCTCAGGACAAAGCCAAATGTTTTAAGTTATGTGCATAGGACACTAGGATAGAAGCATAGCTTCTGAGCATGATCAGTAAGATAGCAGCAAAACCTGCAACAAAACTACGCTGGCCTAGAAAACTTACTTTATTTCTTGAGTGAACATTAGAACATAGGAACCATCTTGTGCTCTAACAGAGAAATAAAGCACATTTTAGGAGTAGCACAGAATCTGAACAGGGGTATACAAAAAGTAGGTATTTCCATTTAGAAACATACTGCCTGCTCAGTGTTTCTAGGCAATAATTCTGTCGGATCATCAGTTTCCCTGGTTCAATACCCCACCTTATAACAGACAGTATAAGCTGTGCCACTATGTGTTCTTTTTAAAAAGAAAAGACCAAAAAGAACTATAGCTTCTTCCCTAAACTTAAATGCTTGATATCCAGCTGTTGTATACTATAATCAAAGATGAAAATTCTTCACCTTCAAAAAGACAGACTCTCTAGAAACAGTAATTTCCAGGAGATTACAGGCAGTGCTTGCCTGTGAACCACAGCCAGTCCCACCTTTCCAAATCTCTATTTAGGCCACAAAATGACCTGATTCTTTGCAGGGGGAGGTAACAGTGCACAAGCATATCAGCTTGGGGGGGGGGGCGGGGAGGAACCCCACAACCAACAAAAACAAATCAACAAAACAAACAAAAAAACCCCCAACACCACCACAACACACACATGAACACCCCACAAAAAGAAAAAACCCACACAAAAAAACCAAAAGACACATGAAACAACTCACTACACACAAAAAGAGTTTAAACTTTTCTTCTTGGGCAAAGAATTACAGTCAAACTTATCCCTAGGAGTAGTCAGGTTAAGCAGCATCTTTATTGTCTGGCAAGCTTCTCTGAAGGGAATTGGACAAAATGCCCAAATCAGTTATCTTTAAGAAGAGGTCAGAAATACAGCCATCAAGATTTGCTTAAAAACAGTTAACCTAACCCTTTGGGCAGGAAGAACTTCTTATGGAGGTCTAGAGAACCTCTTATGTACCATACAGTTCTTTTTTTCACACCCTCTATTTGTAGGTCATCGCTCCATCATCAACTTCAAAGCAATACAGCAACTCTGTAAGGTGTCTTGAGTCAAGTCATTTTTAAACTTTGCTTCATGGATCTGAGCCATAAAAACAGATTTTCTGTCCTGTGACTGTTGAACTTCTAAGATACTGGTATCTGTACCAGTAAGTCACTTACTTAAATCTTTACTGCTCATCAGCTTTTGTGAGCAATACCAGATATTCACAGAAATGAGTTGATGATGTTTTGGCATTATGAACTGAACCCACTACAATTACATTTATATGTATGTAGGAGACAGGAGTATTTAGCTATACAGTCCATCTCAGTTTGCCCATCCAGCAGTTTAGGTTTAACCCTTTTTTTTTTTGTCAATGCTGAGGATTTTCAATAAGATATTTAAAGTAATATTAACAGCCTATCACAAGCCTATACAAGAGCTATGTCTCTTATATATGTATTTTGAAAGGTGTTTCCTCTTTCTCACAAATCCCAAGGAACTAAGTAACATCAGTTCAACTTTTCAGCTCGTGATATGTAATTTGTAAGAATAAATCTAATCAGACATAATAATTTGATCACCCTCCAAGAAAACTACTTCAGTCATATTACACTGCATTTCTAACAGGTAAAGGTGCAGAAGAACTATCTGCAGTTGTTATAGTTACAGGCGGGTGAACAAAATGTTTCTGCATTTATATAGAATGGCTTTCACATAAAGAATCTGGTTTTCAAACCTCAGCACAGTTAGAACATAAAGGGGAAAAAATATCTTGCTGCTCAAATCTGCAGTCAGGATAAATAAACTAAGAAGCAACTCCTTCCCTTTACTATGTAATAAATGTAATATATCTCCAGAGATTGGAAACGAGCATCCTTACCTGTTAAAAGCTTCCCTAAGTTAAAGGTACCTAGAAGTGTAACAGTTAACCCCAAAACACAATTCCTGGGCAGGGGAAAGAGTAATGAGCTAGGAGGTGGTGAACCGTAGTACTACCAAAAGCAACCCCCCACCGCCACATTTTTTGGCAGGAGGTGAGGAGGATAGTGATGTATAATCTATTCAGACATTGAATTGACCTATGTAATCTAACCAGTTCACGATGCTACAAGTTGGGAGGGCATACTCCATGCACTGGAAGTTTCCATAGGTCATTGAACCTATTATAACAATTTCTTATCTTCCATCACTCAAAACCCTATTTGGTTGGAAAAAGCTATCTGTACCCAGGGAGGTGGGTGTGTGTGTATGTGTGAAACAGGAGCAAAGTGTGACATGCATCAGCACATTGGCTAAGAATAACAAAATTAATAAGGAGTCCAGAATTTGCTGTCATCTGACAATTATGGGTAATGCTATTCAGCACTGTTGTATCGCACAGGCAAGCATCTTCATACATACACACTGCCTTGCCATCCACGCAACCAAGATTTTTATAGAATCCATCCACTGCTGAAGTGCTGCTAAACAACTGAATAAACCAGGGCTAGAAGTGAACCAGTCACATAACCCTTTCAGTATCTAAGATGCCAGCTAACAAAGACTACAACTGCCACTGCAAAAAAAAAAAAAGGCTAGTTTTATGCATTGCTCATGTCTGCCCTTCTCTACATCAGTCAAGCACCACCATTTGCAATAATTAATGAAAGTTATCATTATGATACATAGAGAAATTTACTTCCGGCAATTTTAATTTCAGATTTCCCTCCCTCCCAGCATTTTGTAATTCCAAGTGTTTTCTTTTTGGAAGAAATTTTTTCATTACATATGCTCACAAAAAACAGACAGCAAAAACATACTAACAGAACGAGCGCAAAATGTGGTTTTGCATGAGATCATATACTACAAAACGCAAGGGGTTTTTTTTAAATGAATAAACTGGAACAGTCAACCGTATGACACAAACCAAAATACAAGTAACAGACATGATCTAAACAGAATTAGACTGGAACATGTTTGTTTAATTCCCAAAAATTCAGTTTATGCTTAAATCAGTCAGCCTTCACCTCATACAAGTATTTCAAAACAGGTGAGTGAAACCCAGTGGGAGGTGGCTGATCATTTCATTAATAAACAACGAATCGACTACAGTTAAATAATCAAAGCTTGACAAATGTAAGCCTAATAGTATGTGCTTTTTATTTTCGAGAGAGCAGGGGGAAGGGAGCGGGGGGATCTCTGGCAAGAATGCTAACCTTATGAATTCTTCCTCTGGAATTTTAATTGGTAAATCTATAAGTAAAAACGTACCCAGCTGCAGGGAGCTGCTCCCCAGCCCCACCGCAATCACAGAACCTCAGAGCTGACTGCTCAAGCCTGAAAATAGAGTGTTTTCCTCGGGTGGTGTCCAGCCACACCTGAGCTAAGAAGGGGACTGATATCAGAAGTTGGGTTATGCTCTTCCCAACTTGCAAAAGCATAGTGTCTCCAGAAGACATTCTTATCTCAAAATCTATTATTTTTATTGCTTCTCTTATTAGACATTTCCTACTCGTTTTTGCAATAAATTTAGCTACACAACAACCTTGAGCTCTATTTTTATATACAGCATTGTTCAAAGAGCTTCCGAAAATTGTATTAGAAAAGAGAGAAAGGCCTTTGAACAATTGAGACAAGCTTCAGAACAGAAATGTAACCTCAACTCCAGCAAGTTTCTTTTTTTCCTTTTTGGAAAAATCTTCACATGGGCAACTGTGACAGATGAAAGCAAGGGATTTAAAAATAAGAAAACCAGTGTTTTATGCATCAGAACCAACAGAGAAGAGCATACTCTGGATGACACCTTTTAAGCTATAGCCAAAATGCTTTCTAAATGCATCTTTTAGAAGTTACAGCTCAGAAAGCAAAAATAAAGCTCACAACAGCAGATTTGGAAAATAAGTTAGAGTTTCCACATAATATATCCACTCTTTATTGATGAGCACACAAGGTTAACAATGTATTACAGGCACTACTCTTTCTCATCTGACTTGCAGGCAGTTTTCACAGTAACAATTAATGTACGAAGGCCAGGTTGGATGAGGCTCTGAACAACTCAGTCTAGTAGAAGGTGTCCCTGCTCCCGTGGCAGGGAGGTTGGAACCAGATGATCTTTAAGGTCTCTTTCCAACCCAAAGCATTCTATGTTATTTAAACGTAACTGAAAAAACCATTTTTATATGCACTCACATGGTAGCTTGGTTTCTTTAGTGTTTCTGAGATCACACTATATTCAGGAGCCTAATAAAAACCAACATGCTGAATATTGAGATTGATATATGTATCACTGTATTTCTACCTTGAAAAGAATAATGCCTCTGAACTATATTACTTTTTTTTTTCTAAATACTTAAGAAGATATTAAGTAACAGGCACGTGGGAAGCTGTATCTAGTTTTAACATGCAAAAAGCAAGCGATTCTGCCTAGTTCGTGATTTAAACTCACTCCAGCTTCTACATCCGAAAAACACCAGCTAAGCAACCGGCGCGGAGCTGCCGCTCCAGCCCTCCCCTCCCGGGGGAAGTAGCCCCAGCCTCTCCCTGCTCACAGGAGACGTTTCGCTCCTCGCAGTTTACACCTGAGCACCGCGACCCGCGCTCCCACCTTCCCGGGACAGGGAAAGGAGCTCACCGCAACAAGGAAGTCGTGGCCACACGTGTCGCGGTGACTTTTATCCAGACGGGGACCCGAGAAATGCCAGGGAAAAAGGGGGAAAGAAAAGGGGTAAGCTAGGGAATCCCCGATACCCTCCCTCCCCTATAAGTCTGTTCGCTTCGCAGCCCGCGGTTAACGGGGAGCGCACGGCCACAGCACAGACCCGACCCCACCACCCGAAAAATCCCCCTGGAGCGGGCCGAGCCGCTCCTCACTCACCGGTGCCGAGCGGAGCGGCGCTTCCTGATGACAGGAGTCTCCTGCGAGCCTTGCCGAGCGCCCCGGCCAAGGGGCGGCCGCGTTACCGGGGTGGCGGGTAGGGGAAGGCGGGCGGCGGCATGGGCGGGCTCTGGTAGAACCCCACAACCCCAGCGTAGCCCAGAACCCGCCTCCACCACGGTCGGCGGCGGCGGCAGAAGGAGCGGGCCGACAAAACAGATCAATGCGAATCAAGAGCAAAGCTGCGCGCCCGCCACCGCCGCACGCCGCTCTTATAGAGACCCGCCAATTAAGGGCGGCCAATCGTCGGTCGGCAGCCACGTGACGGAGCAGTTCCAATTACCGCGGAGAATTTTCTGAATTAGCGGGGTTACACAAAGGACACTCATTGAGGGGGAAGGAAAAAAGGGCAGCGAGCGGGAGCGGGAACGCCCAGCCGGAGCCTGCTGGTGATTTAAAGCAGGAAACTCCCTCGCCTCACACAGACACGGCCGCATTCAGCACCGGCCAGCATCTCCGCGGGAGGAATGTCTGGCGCACATCGCGCTAATCCGCGCTCACCCCCGAGGCTGGGTTTGCGCGGCCATCGCCTCGCTCGCCTCCCCCCGCCGAGGCGCTGGGCCGGAGGGTTTGTGGGGGCACACAAGCGACAAGCAGCGCCTCACCACCGCAAGAAGCCCCGTTTCTTAAAAATATACAACTATTTGTTCAAGCAGAAGCTGGAAGCGACTTGCAAAGCAAAGGCTGGTGGTGAGCGGTGTGCCGGCATCGCTCTGAAAAACTTTTGCGTGCAGTGGATCACGCAAGTCAAGGAAAAGGGGAATTACGGAAAGGCCCTGAACAATTCGCAACTACCAGCTCTCTCTGTGCGAGGAAAAACTCCTGCAAGAAAAATGTGCCCATGCTAACTAACACTGAACGCCTGTATCTTGAGGAGGCGCTGCGAGAAGAGATGAAGAGTATTTAACAAACAGACCCTCACTTAAAAGCAGTACTGAAAGCCTCACCTGCCCACAAACCCTCCAGGAATGCAGGCCAACACCTCTGAGTGCCTTCAGTGCCTGTCACCGAGCCACCCTTCATCTCCATTTTCCTACCCTAAAGAAACGCACAAGGCCATGAACATCCCACGGGCACAGCTAACACCATCCGAGGCACAACCGGAACAACAGCGAGGCTGCCTGCCACCGACAAGCCTTGCCAATCCCAATTTATGGGCAGGAAACATATGCCAGGACAAACCAGTCGAGATGACTCAAATCGCCTCTCCCCCACCCTCCTGTTCCACAGAACAACAGCCCTCTTTAGCAACGGGGAGTAGGACCTCTTGGAGGAATGACTCAAAGCTGCTCTCAGGGGTGGGGGGTGGGGGGGAAACCAACAGAACAGAAAACACCCAATCCCCTCCTCCCCCCTTTTCATATTACATTAATCAAACACACAACAACTGTCTTGAGGTAATAAATGCAATAAAGACAAAGAAATCTAGTTTTACCGCAAGATAAGTTTACTGAGGTCAAACCCAAGGGAAAACTAATCTAACCACCATTTTCAAATTGTTTGGAATATTCCACAGCCCAATGAAACCATAAAATGACAAAAACATCCTATCCTGGAATAGCATGAGGATAACAAAAAATGTTATGTTTAATTAAAGGCAGATGACCTAATAAAAATTTCACACTCACACTGTGTGTGTATATAGCTCGGTATTGGGTTTTCATCTATTGCAATTTTTCTTTAAGAAAATGATTGTAGGTCTTAACCTTTAGGTGGTATGTTATCTTTGATTAAAGATATCAGAATACTTCAAAAATTTAGTCTTTATGCTGTCATGAGCATGAAGCCAATAAGTAACATAGTCAGGTCAACTTCTGGAGAATTACATGTTCCAGCTTCTTGAGGGGCAGTGAATAAACCGCTCTCAAAATGGCCAGGGGTTTTCTATTAACATAAAAAACAGGAGATGAACTGCCCACTCTTACTGGAAGTTTAATGGTAGATAACAACTGAGGAAGAGATTCGGACAACAGGTGTAGCTGAAGAAATTAGGGACTGGAAAGCAAACCACCCAACACTCCTCTGATGATTTTTTGAATCTGAGTGTATCTCCATCTTGAAAAAAGCTGCTGCTTCCCCTCAGCTCTTGCAACTGGAAGATTCTTCCAGAAGTAGCTTCTGATGGTTTAGAGCTTTTTTTGCAAAATTTCCATCTTAAACTTTTCAGGGCCAGCTGTTGGCACAACATCAAATGATCAGCATTGTCCTCCCTTTGCTAAAATGGCGCTTTTCCTTTTCCTGTGCTATACCACAAATGCCCCCATTCTTCCATCCTGCAGCTTGTTGGTAGATAGCAGTCATATCTGCTTTTGACTCTGATGAGATATTTAAGCCCAGTGATTTTATCATGCTTCATCTCTGAGTTCTTCCTAAAGCATTTATTATGAGGTTCCTCATAAAAATAATTTAGATTAAAATAACCAAATTATTTTACTCTTCTTTTTGAGTGGAAACTATGACTCAGATGAGCCAAACACAAAATATTCCAAAGTATTCTATGTATAGCATTTGTGTGAATTCGTGTGGCTGAAGCCAGCCATATAACTTAAGTACTCCATAACAGAAAAGCTGATTAACCATTATAAATACCTCAGAAGTACATTTTAGGGTAAATCCTCCTAATATCCCCGTGAAATGGTAGACTTGAGTCTCCTTTAGAAAATGAGAAAAGAGAGGCCAGGAATACTTAAAATGTCTTGACTAACATCACAGAAGCTTCCATCAGGAGCTGACTTGCACCTAAGGAGCTCTTGGCTCCTACACCGCATCTCATGGAGCACGCTGTGCTTCTTATTCCAACCTAGTGCCGAGCTGGATGATCTGCAGTCGCCTTCTACGTGGCTAAAACACAACATTCAAAAATGATAGCAGCTGGTGCCTAATGGAGGAAGATGTGCTTTCACTGTGGACCTCATTGCTAAGAAAGACTTTTTTGGTAAAGTAGTATATTTTATGGTGATTAGTATCTTAGCTTTTATTAGAGGGATTAGAGTCAGAAGTTGAGACTTTTGTCCTACTGCAGAAAAGAAACATATAAAGGTGCATCACTGAATTGCTGGCAGTGATGTTCCAATTTCAGAAGTTGGCTATGCAAACATGACTGAAGTTCAGCTGCATTCTGTCTGTCGTGCTTTCTGGGAGAAGGGTACTTCATTTTAACACAGAAACCCAATTAGAGCAGGAAGGGAGAGAACGAGGAATGTTGAGAGGGAAGGAACTGTTCTCTTCATCCCACTCCATGCACCCTCACAGACAAAAGCACCCACCTATTCTCCTGTGTTTCTCTCTGTTGACTGTTTCCTCAGGAGACTTGTTTTAGTTCATTGTTCCAGCAGAGCCTGTTTCCTGCCATACTCCACAATTCTCCTCTCCCAGTAGTTTACCTATTTTTCCCTTTTGACTTTCTCACCTTTCTGTCTTGGTCCAAATGCAAGGGGTAAATTGCCTGATTCCTTTTAGGACGCTCATCAGTGGTATTGGTCACAGGGACCATCCAGTTGATGCCACAGGCAAGAGGGCCTGATCCAGTTGAGGTTTCAGTACCCCACAGTGCTGCCAAAGGCCACTCCTGTTCCCTAGGGAGTTAGACAGCTCAAGTTAGACAGTTCCCATCTTCCCATCTTGCACAAAGCAATGATGCAGGAGAGGGAGAGGAAAAGTCCACAAAGAAACCATGCAGACAGACCACTGTTCCCTCACCAGGCCAAGTCTATTCATGACAGTACTTTGTGACCAGGGCTCAAAATATGGGAGTCGCCTCAGGACTGGGGAAAAGAGCAGATGCTCTATCCTTCATGCTTCCCTGAGGAAGGGAGTGAGCTCCACAGTAAACTGTCACCACCCTTAATGCTAATTGCACTGAAGGCCCTCCTCTGCTAGAGGGGAAGAGCCCAGCCCACAGGGAAGCACCCAGCATCACTGGGATGTCAGAACCAGATACAGTGTCACAGACCAAGGACGTGTGCATATATCCATCATTTCCTTGTAGTACCTGTACAATCAGAGAATGTTAGGGAGAGGAGGAAGAAATTAATTTCCTCTTTTCTCCCCTATAGATCCCCTTTCCTTGGGATAGCTCATTCCTTTACTGAAAAAGTAAAGCTTGTAAGCACACAGCTAATGAAACATACATCGTTTAACTAAAAAGTAAGTTAATCTTTTCTGGGTAAACAAGTGATCTAGGCTCTGAGACATCCCTGCTTTTTTCAACCCCCCTTTGATATCCACTCTTTTTTTAGAAAGAGTGGAAGGACTGCATTAGCATGATTGGCTAAAAATACACTTTCCCACCAATTTAGACAAGTTGTGGTACCTACTGTGACTGATTCATAGCATCAGTGTGCATGAAGTCCTCTGTGCTCAGTGTTACACACATAAACACCTTAACTTTGAGAGGTACTGAACTATGTCCACTGGGATTGTCCACTGGGATTGTTGGACTGCATCACCTCTACATACCAGATCTCCATAAATATCTCTTTTTTCATGCATAAAACTTCTCCTTCGAACATTTCTAGTGTCTGATCACAGAACTTGAGCTGTGTTCAACCTTCAGCTCTTAGGAGCTATGGCTCCTCACATACAATGGTGAGTAGAATGGTAACATTCATACTTCCAGCACTCGGGGAAGATAGAAGATTGTCACCACTCATACAAAAAGCCAACCGTATCCTGGGCTGCATCAAAAGAAGCGTGACCAGCAGGTCGAAGGAGGTGATCCTGCCCCTCTACTCTGCTCTTGTGAGACCTCACTTGGAGTACTGTGTACAGTTCTGGTGTCCTCAACATAAAAAGGACATGGAGCTGTTGGAGCAAGTCCAGAGGAGGGCCACGAGGATGATTAGAGGGCTGGAGCACCTCCCATATGAAGACAGACTGAGAGAGTTGGGGCTGTTCAGCCTGGAGAAGAGAAGGCTGCGTGGTGACCTCATAGCAGCCTTCCAGTATCTGAAGGGGGTCTACAAGGATGCTGGGGAGGGACTCTTCCTTAGGGACTGTAGTGGTAGGACAAGGGGTAATGGGTTCAAACTTAAACAGGGGAAGTTTAGACTAGATATAAGGAAGAAGTTCTTTACAGTGAGGGTGGTGAAGCACTGGAATGGGTTGCCCAGGGAGGTTGTGGATGCTCCATCCCTGGCGGTGTTCAAGGCCAGGTTGGACAGAGCCTTGAACCCCATGGCAGGGGGGTTGCAACTAGATGATCTTAAGGTCCTTTCCAACCCTTACGATTCTATGATTCTATGATCTGACACAAGTTGTAGGAAACAAGATACACTGCTATACATTTGTATAGAGAAAGCAGCACAACTTTTCTCTTCTTGGGGAACTTATTAAGGTCTAAAAATGAGATCATTATGACTAATTAAGAAAAAGACAAAATTAGTATTAAGGTAAGCTTTTCTGGTACTCCATTTCAACCAGAATCCCTATATGCAGTTTCCATAAAAACACTATTTTTTTTTAAGACAGGCTCACAAATACAAGTATTTAAGCAATTTTAGCATCGCTTACTGTAGCTTTGCTAAACTGCTAAAAGCAAGCACATCTCAAGACTTTAGCAGTACTGTTGTCTGCTAAAGTAACATGAAAAACAGAGTACTGCTGCTGCCTCCATACCACTTGTGAAAAGGAAGTTGTCTTAGACTCATATCAACCTAAGTAATACAGCAGCTCAAAGAAGGATTTTGTTTGCTCTGTTTTTAAAGAGCTACTCAACTTTTTCAGACCAGTGACAAACATACAGTGGGTGAGGGTGGGGGTGGTTTGGGTGGGAGAAGGGGAGGATGGAGGAGGACAGAGTTTTATGCCAAGAGCTGAATCATAACCATGTGAGTAACTTTTTTTTTTTTTTTTTTTTTTTTAAGGGTATGAATCAAATTAAATTTGTTTTGCTGTGGGTGAAGGAAGAGAGAATATAATAGCATGAATCAGAGCTATCATCAAATATGTGGCACAGACAAAAAATTAATTACAATTACTGCCGCCTTATAAAAAGTTTCTGCCGTAAGATGCAGCAATTTTGTTAATCAATATAATCCATTTAAAAAACCCTCAGGAAATAAAACCTTTCAATTACTTTCCTCTTCCTTTTAATTTTTTCCTATTGTAACAGCAAAAGATTAGCATCTTTAAACAAAATTTTGCTTTGTCTGTTAGATGCCCTTTTGCTCCAGTGGCAAAAGAACTGCTCCTAGTAATGAAAAGTAGATATTAGACCACATGTAATCTAGTCAATCATGGCTATCTTAAGGGTGACAGTCTATGGAGTACATGCTTTACCACTTTAGCACAGGTGCTTTATTAGGCATTCTAATTAAAAACAACTTATTTAACAAAAAATGCAAATAGAAAAACACTCCATATTGCTTTGTCTTCTCCTGTAAAAGTGACATGAAGTCGTGGAAAAATGTGTGTTAGAGAGTGGGTTTTTTTGCACTTTGGAATAGCCATTTAAATATGCGATACTGGGAAAACCATAAGGGACTCAGAACATAAAACATCTTTAGAAAGAGTCCAACATAGATACTTGGAAACAAAACCATGCGTTTTTAATTATTGGCTAAATAAATAACCAAGGAAATACGTATTTTTGTACTAGGTAAGCAACTGCTGATTTTGATAATTAAAAAGGTAGTGAGTCTTTGCCTCCAAGTTCCTAGTATGGAGAAACTGGTATTTAATTCATTGTCTGAAAAACACAATAAAGCTACAACAAGACATCATTTGGAATCAATTCTTCCCCCTAAACAACTCCAGATCTTTCCCATAGTAATTCTCTTGCACGTGCCCAGCAAAAATCTTTGTAGAAAGGGCTGGTATACAGCATGTTCAGGAATTCAGCTGAACCACCAGCCTTAAAAATGCAATTCCCAGACAGACAGAAAACTTCTGCGGAGACCTCTGCAGCTGCTGTGACTTTCCAATGGTGTATGTGGGGGAAGGAAGAAAATAGAAGATCTCTTGGGTAACCTGAGCCAAGCCCCAAGGAGAATAACGTGTGTGTGCATGTGTTTTACAATCCCCATTCAAACTGGCCAGCGAACAGGAAGCCAACACCCGCTCTGGAGCGAGGTCTTACCCTCACCCTGCTGTTGCGCCAGCCGAAGGTCACAGGCTCCAGCAAAAGCAGTGGCTGAGGCTCCTGCCTGCTGCCAGCTGACACCACGCCATCAGTGTCATGGCAGCATGCAAGCCAGCTTCGCTCCTGCTCATGTCTCTGAGTGGTCTTCAAGAACAGTCAATTTATCACTTAAATCCCAAAACTAAATGGGCATTTTAGAGACCTGGTGGACAGATGGTCTGCCCACAGGTATTCAGAAAGTTTCATGACTATCAGCACATGAGAATTCCTTCAACTCTTCTGCTGGAAGACCCCCTTTGACCATCTCAAACATTAAGTTTGCTGGCCAGACAACTGCCTTGCTACCTTGTGCAAGCTGTCCCTTCCTTTCTTCAGTATCACTCAGTACCCAGTTTCATCCAAGCCTCTGTCAGTTGCCAGGTAGTACGAAAGCCCAGCAGACTTATCAGTACCTGGCGAGAGGCATATTCAAACATGTCTCATGCGGATTATCACAGCCTTAAAAACATCTCACAGTCTTACCTCACACACAGGACATATGCAGAAAGGGAACAAAATAACTCAGAAGACTGCTTTGCAATATATCACCCAGGACTGAAGAATTATTAGACAACAGCATCCACTGGAATCACTCAGTAAACCATAGCAATAGAAACTCTCCAACAAACCTTCAAAATCCTTCAAAACATAGTAATAGAAATTCTCCTGTAAAGAGATCAGTGCCACTCTGTAGCCACCAGCATTTTAAGACTGCTTACTGGTGTAGTGGTATAATAAGCATACAAGATAGGGGTTCTTTTATATTCACAATCTCAAGGAAGGTGAATACTCCCTCACTTTCCTCAAGACAGAAATCACTGATGTTCCCTAATTACAGCTTTTACTTGCAATGAAGAACAAGCTCCAAGTAGAAATAAAATGCAACTTGCCAGAGGTTAGCCAGAGAAGATGCTGAATATCTTTTATTGAAGGATAAACCAGCATCTTTATCTGTGGTCATCTTTATTTATGACACCACAGTATAGATTACCACAGGTAGTGGTTTGTAGTTTTGGGCTGGGTTTTTTTTTTACATTTCTGGTTAAATTATTTCTCAACTACTGTGCATAAATCAATCTTCCCAAATGTTCCTCCTCCTTATTTTGGCATACAAAGTCAGAGCTTAGTAGGACTGCTAACTGTCCTCCAGACAATATATGCCACTTGGTAAAGTTAATTCCCAGCTTTCCATACCAAATAGCTGACACTTCTGGCAGGTGTTAAACAGATACCTTCAGAGAAGAAAAAAACACTTTTCTTTGGAAAAAAATCATTCTTTATCAATATAGCTCAGAACAGAAACATTCCCAGCCACTAAGCAGAAAGCTCACATATCCCAGTCCCAATACTAATCATGGTTTGAATAATATTATATCTAATTTTGTATATTTCAGCTATGAGGCTTTAAACTAGTTGCTAGAAAGTATCTTTGCTACCTGCTCTTCTCAACTGTCTCAGTGTCAAATTCCAAAGGGAGCCTGTTACGTAGTCACTTTGGCTACAAAAACAGATTCACGGTAGAGAGTGATTTTTATCCAAGTACAGAAAAAATATACACTTAGCAAAATAATGGAAGATTTATCTAAACACCACAGATTTTGGTAGGAAAACTCCTGTAAACTCAAAGGCTTTACATTAGTACATACATCACTAATACTAATTTACTTCAATGGCTTCAGAGATATTTCTGAAAGTAGCTATTGAAAACTGAAATTCTGTTTTGCTTTAAAAAAAAAAAAAATTCACACATCCTGCACATCCTGTACATTTCGAGAATTGCTAAAATAGTTCAAGAAAAACTGATGGGAAATTCCATTTGAAAATGCCAACATTTGCAAATACAATTTGAAGCACTGGATGGGAATATGATCAAAAATGAAGGACAAATATTTCTCCATGATTATATAGTTTGTTTCTCCAATCCTATGAAAGAAAACCATAGGAAGGTTTGGGGGATGTGGATGACTGTGAGGAAATTGCTGTTGTAGTCAAGAACATAATACACCACTAAACTCATACTAACATATAGAGCTTTTTTCCTTCAAAACTCACAGGCATAGTACAGCCTTGGGTACACACTATTGCTTGCCCCCTATTGCAATTTCCCTGCCCTGTTAAGTTTTAAAGGCAGTCCAGGACTATGATTTTTGGTGAGTTCATAATGGATGTACATGTGAACATTTAAATTAGCCTGTGATTCCTAAAACCTGTTATTTGAAACTTGTTTTAAGACATGGAATCATAGATTAGTTAGGGTTTAAAGGGACCCGACCTTAAAGATCATCTAGGTCCAACCGCCCTGCCAAACGCAGGGACACCTTCACCTAGACCAGGTTGCTCAAAGCCCCATCCAGCCTGGCCTCGAACACTTCCAGGGATGGGGCAACCACAGCTTTTCTGGGCCACCTGTTCCTTGTATCTAATCTAAATCTATCCTCTTGCAATTTAAAGCCACTACCCCTTTTCCTATCACTCTTATAGAAAGTCTCTCTCCAGTTTTTTTGTAGGCCCCCTTCACACACTGGAAGACTGCTCTAAGGTCTCCCCAGAGGCTTCTCTTCTCCAGGCTGATCACGTTCAGCTCTCAGCCTGTCTTCATAGCAGAGGTGCTGCAGCCCTCTGAGCATCTTTGTGGCCCTCCTCTGGACTTGCTCCAGCAGGTCCATTTCCTTCTCACGTTGGGAGCGCCAGAGCTGAACGCAGTACTACAGGTGGGTCTCAGGTTCCAGGAGAGGTCTTAACATGGAAGAGATGCAATTTTGATCTTGCACCTTACACACAACTAATAGGAGGCATTTAATTTGCATGGCTTAGTGAAGGTGCTGCAGGCTAATTCATATGCATACAATGGCTTCTGCCCCCCAGAATTACATCCAGAGGAGGGTCACAATATCAATAAACATCAAATCAATTTCACACCTTGCCTTGTAAGACTTACAAGGCAAGTCTTACAAGAGTTAGACTGTAAGCTTCTCGGGGCTGAGATGGTCTTATCTGTCTCTCCTGTAGAGCATTAATCATGCTGTGGGTGCTTACGGCTAATAAGATGCATGTAAATCTATTCTGATGTGGTTTTTTGCCACTTCAGACTAGAGAGGAGTCACACACACAGGCATACTCTTACCTCTCTACCTAATGATACACTAATGCACCTAATTGAAAAAACAAGTCCTGATAGGAACAGAAAGACTTTGTTTATGCCACCCAGACAGAGTCTGTGGCTATACAATGCAAATAGTTGGCAAAACCTAAACCGCAAGTATGCAGCAGCACTGTGAGTAATAAAGATAATGTTTGTATTTTGTTTATGAAGAGCCCTAACCAACACAGTAAAGCAAGCATACTGAAACCAAACAATACTTGGATCTTTAGAAAAACTTCAGAGGATCCAAATCATGTAATTTAATCACTTTGTTCTTTAACAATCTAAACATCACTTAAAATTTACAAGAAGTAATTCCATATAAGTTCTCTAAGCTGAAAAATGGGATGTAGCCAGTTGCCCTTTTCTATCCCAACTATTAAAGTTCAAACAAACCAAGCTCTAGTACTTAGGGAAAAATAAAAAACACCTTACAAAATTTGCTTGCCCCGAAGGTTTAGAAATGCTTTATTGCTTGGCCAACATGGAATTCTTCCATATCTGGAGTCACGTGAAATGTATAGGTATGGTATCTCATAGTTACTTCATTGGGATGAACAATCTCCATATGACTTTGACAACACACCAGTACTTTTGTGTGGAGTATACAGAGAAGAAATGTATTCTATACTTCCATCCCAAGAAAAAAAAAAATTTTTTTTCAAAATATTTTCTCATTGAAAAAATAGGAGTAATAGGAAAGGGAGAGATGCTGATGTAAGACTTTTTCCTAAAAGATTAATTTCCAATTGGCTCAATATAGGATGCTAAATCAAAATGTCATTATTGACAAGCATGTTTTTTTTATTTAGGACAATTTAAATTAACTTTATTTCCAGATCTACAGAGTGTTCTCACTTGCCAAAAGCTGGTGAGAAAGAGCTTCACGTCACATAAAAAAATAACAGCAGGTTTCCTGTCCTCCTCTTCATCCATCCTTTGACTTACTGTGGCAAGTAATTCTGGAGCCCTTTTGAGAACATGGATGTATTCAAGTCTTAGGGACCAGTGCTCTCACTCTGTACATGCGGCTCAGCTGACAGGGAACTCAGAAGGGGATCCCTTTCCTGCA
This sequence comes from Strigops habroptila, assembly GCF_004027225.2. Classification (NCBI taxonomy): domain Eukaryota; kingdom Metazoa; phylum Chordata; class Aves; order Psittaciformes; family Psittacidae; genus Strigops; species Strigops habroptila. The sequence goes on along the minus strand of NC_044278.2, from coordinate 34,444,538 downwards.
TGCAGAATTTGCAGGGTTAGGAGGCAGGGTTATAGCTCCTCCAAAGTAATTCATCAGTTCACTCATCCAACGGCATTCTCTGGACTGCAAGCAGATTGCACTAAAGAGTAATTGCAGGGTAGCAGAGTTATTCACTATGACCAGTGAACTAACAACAGTCACGTCCTGCTGCATTTTCACTACCCTGTTAACAAGCTCCCAGCAACTCTGTCAAGGCTGAATTCCTTGACTATACACAATAACAGACATTTTGAGAGTGCCCCAACTGGAAGACAGATGGAAAGTCAAAGATCCAACTGGTTCCTCCCCACAGGGCGCACCAGAGGCAGTCTGGACAGCTGCACATCACAGACTGTCCCCTGAAAAACGTTGACCAAAACTGTCAATGGGTAACTTGCGAGGCAGTGAAGCAGAGCATGGTCTATAATACCACTCTCTCCAACCCCTATGTGTCACTAAAGTATTCAAAAGAGCCAGCATAATCACACCCGCAAGGAGCTGCCCAGCAAAACATTGGGAGCCTGACTTGGAGAACTCCTGACTAGACCTCACCTACAAGAGAGAGATGTACAGCCTTAATCCAAGCCACAGCCAGCCTCCTCCAGCACAAAACTGAGATGCTTAGTTTCCCAATCCATGGTTCTCAGCTTCCACAAGCAGCCTAGTCTCCTTTGCAGATGCTGCCAACTAAGAATCAAAACCAGGGTTCCCAGGTGACGCAAACCTGCCCAGCAATCAGGCACTTAACCACGGACTGTTACCTGCCTGAACACCCAGCTCTGGGTGCATCTCCTCATGTCAAACCTTGACTGCTATGATACATGACTATGGTTGAAAATCTGCTCTGATAGAACCTCTTCTCTAGCAAAAAATGACCACAAATGACATTTTGAAGAGCTATTCTGCACATATGCAGAAAAGCTCAACAGAAATATTCCGTTCCAAACAAAACACACTCACACAATACTAAATCTTCTGCTCTAAGACAGCTAAGGAAAATCTAAGCTTGTCCTAAGGAAAATCCTAGCCTGGAGATCTGGCTAGGAAGGGCTGGGAGAAAGAGCAGAGACTGACCTATCCTCATGCTATCCAATCTGCAATCACCACCGTTTGAGAGGCTGGGTTGGCCAGGTCCTTGCTTCCTGTTTTTTTCAGGGAGAACCTTGGCAAATATGGCACTGCAAGACAACGTCCCATGTCTGATTATCACCCCTAACACACAGAGACAATTGTGAAACACATGGAAATCGTATCAACCTGTAGCTGAAGAGGAAGGACCAGCATGGGATATGTGTGCATGCAGGAGAGAACATGAACAGCAAAGCAGCAACTAAAGGCAAAACAAATAAAGCTCCAGGAGCACGTAACAAGTTTGCAAGGATGATTTCCTTGCTTCCATACCCCTAACATTTCCTTTCTCTTAGATACCCACCCCACTTTTAAAGTGGGTCATGCCACAACCATGACTGCAATTAAATTGACAAATCTGAATCATTCCTTAAGCAACTGGGAACTCTGCACAATCTTCGAAGCATTTGTCTGGCCAGTAGTCCCTAAAGCACCACCCTGGTAACTTCTCATCAAAGCTCTTTAAGCTCCCTGTTTGCTCAACTGCCTAAAGATCTCATTCACAGACCTCCACTGGGAAAACGTGTGCAAAGAGTTACTAAACCCTTCAAAAGCAGCCGGAGAGCAACCAGTGTATTTCCTTTCCTTCGTGTTAGGGACATAATCATTCCCATTACTGAACGCTCCCTGCCCCCAACGCCCAAATCACTCTCTTTCACAAGGGAAATCCTTCAGTTAAATCCCTGCCAAAGTCAACTCCACGTGCCACTGAACATGTGGCATCAACACTTGGTGCTCACCCATGCTGGTGGCCCTGAAGGGCATGCTGGCTACTGATTCAAAATCTACACATAAAGAAAGGTTGTGCACTTAGGCAGACCAAGAGCTCTGCTTCCACCTTTCTGTCCCACAGCAACACTCTTGTGACACAGATGCAGCAAAGTCTGGCAAGAGATTATATATCCCAGGAATCTAGATTTTCTGCAGGCTCCGACTGTCCTGCATTTAAATCCAGGACAGCTAACCACTTACACACCTCCACAAATAAGTGTTCTCGGAAGCAGGTTAGATTAAAAATACACTATAACAAACTTATTTTAAAATAAGTCTACTCAGTCAAGTCTGAAAGACAAGTGGTGCTGGTACATTAAAGGATTCCTCCTCACACTATAGCTTAAAAATAGCTGCTGTATTGCTACTTTGCAATATTGTGTCCAGAGCCAGTGCGGATCACTCTTACCTCTTAGACATGGACTGTACAACACTGTTCTCAGAGTGTTCTCAGAGAGTCCTACTTAATTTCTGGATATTTTTTACTCTTGTTCAAAGTATGAGAGATTAGGTTATTTTCTCATCTTAATAAATGATGTGAAACCTCCAGACATATGGTAGCATTTGTATACTTCCAGGCAAGCAGTGATAACTTTCAAATGTTACTTCCCCTCCTCCTCCACTATATGAAACAAATATACTGGAACCCATTTAAATCTTAGTGGCAAACACATTTAAGATAGGCTAATTTCAGTTAAAGTTTCCAAATGTCAGATGTACATGTTAAATAATTATATTAAAAAATAAAGAGCAGATGAATTCTCATTCTCATCATTGGTTAATAAAGTGCCTATATTTTTCCAGTAAGGATTAAACAACTTTATGAGGCAATGCTTGTGCTTGTATTAGCAAGGAATAAACAAATGTCAGCTCATACTTACAGAGACATATGACAAGTATCATTCATACTAACTCAACAGCTACAAGATTAGAGGATTGCCGCTGCCTCATTCAGTTTTGCAAGTATAAATTCACAACTGCTTCACTTCTTCCAGTTTAAGATCCATAGCAAGGCTCAATTTTTCAATAAGGCAATGGCTGAAGACTAAGGGTAATATTTTTCACAAGCAGAAAGCCACCAAATCTCAAAATGAAGGTATGGTATCACACATACTGAGGTACTTAAGTGGGAGGAGAAGCCACCTCTCAAGACTTTGCCTGTTGCTTTCCTTGGGAAAACAAAGCAGCATTACCCTAGCACCTTTTTGCATTTACCAGATTCTTTCCTATTTTTGAGAAATGCATATGTTCTCCTCAAAAGTACATAGCAGAGTGGTACTGGAATGGTTTATACTGTCATCCATTATTACTCAAGGCTGGTCACAATGTGCATTAACATTTGTAAAGTTGAAATCTATTCATCCTGTCCACCCAGTAGCTGACTAACTGGACACTATTACTTGAAGCATAAACCTAATAAAAAGGGAAAACAAACCAACCCGAGTACTGTAACCCGCTCTCTGCCTGCATTTTCTCAAAGCCAAGCAGTACTAATACTGAATAAATTGACAATTATTTCATCCGTAACAGCTTCTATGCTTTTTACAGAACAAAAAGAGCAAAGAGTAGGCAATTAATATTATTAGGCACCTTCATAACTGAAAGAACTTTAAACTGGCAAATAGTTTCTACTCGTTTGAGGCAAATTGTTGTTTCTTCAAATTAAAGACATGCTGTGTGCTCCAGAGGGAAACAAGCACCAGAAACAACGAGCTGCTCACCACTCTTGAGCCAAATGCTCGCAAAAATACTGAGCACAAGATATATTCAGAACCACAAGAAGGTAGAAAAAAGTGGAAAGAAACACATCTTTCTCCACCTTGGCCGAGACGAGAGAGAACGATTCTTACTCCGAAATGTTACTTACAAGGCTCTACTTCCAGAAAGTACTTTTACTTAATTTATACGAAGTTAATGAGAAATAGGAAGCCTCTGGCCGAAGAAACGCTCCGCCCCTGCGCGGGAGCTGCGGGGTGGCGGGGGAGTGCGGGGAACCTTTAGATTTTGCCCGGAACTATTCCTATACGTACAGGGAGGCGTCTTTACATGTGGAGCCCGACCGCGGCAGCGCTCTGGGGACGCCTTGGGGCGCGGGGGCTGCGCCTTTAAAAGGCGTCAGAGGACAAGCGGATGCAACGCCGCGATCGCCTCCCGCCGCCGTGCCCGAGCCCCCGCCCCGCGCGGGGAAGAGCGGGGCTGTCCCCGGCCGCCGCCCGGCCCCGGCCCCGCGCTCCCCGCCCCCGCGCTCCCCGCCCGCTGCCTCCGACATCCTGCCACCCACGAGCCGCCCCGCCCGGCCCGGCCCTGCTGCCACCCTCCAGTCCCGGAGCTGTCCGGGGGCCATGGCGAAGTGCCCTTCCCGTGGGTTCCGTGCACGGCGGCGTCCGCCGTAAAGCCTCCCACGGACCAGACCGAACCCAAACGAACGCCAAAGCGCACAACAGCCACCGTCCCTAGCCAGCGAGCGAGCTCCCGTGTTAACGTGCCGGGCTGACCTCTTTTTCCAGCGGTTTTTTTTTTTTTTTTCCTTTTTTTTTTGGAGGAGGGATGAAAGGGGATTTCCCCTTCCCCCCACCTATTCTCAGGAAACATTTACATGGCTTTAAATTTAAAGAGGACAGATTTAGATTAGATATTACAAAAAAATTCTCTACTGTGAGGGTGGTGAGGCACTGCAACAGGCTGCCCAGAGAAGCTGTGGCTGCTCCATCCTGGGTGTGTTCAAGGCCAGGTTGGATGGGGACTTGAGCAACCTGGTCTAGTGGAAGTTCTCCCTGCTCATGGCAGGGGGGTTGGAACTAGATGATTTTAAGGTCCTTTCCAACCCTAACTATGCTATGATTTTATGATCTTTAAGGTCCCTTCCAACCCAAACCATTCTGTGACTCTATGATACATCAGTATCTAGCGTGTTTTCAGAGACTGTTGAGAAGTTCTGGAAAAAGCTTTTGTCTCCAGTGAAGGAGAAGATTCAGCTTTAGCATGTGAAGTATGCCCATACTGGACAGCAGTTTGTGCAACCACTACCCATGGGGCCAAATGTTCAAGCTTTAACTCTACGGCTCTTTTTTCTTCAAAGGAAAAGGAATTCAGTGAGGAGATGAACAGGCTGGGCTATGGGGATGTCTATTTGATCACATCTTCAGGTTTTCACAATAGTAGTCAGTAAAGAATTCATCCCATAGGAGACCTTTTAAGTTTCGTGAACCACTGACACGAATTTCTTCAAAATTCTTTGGAAAAATACGCAATCCTATAATTTTTTCATACCGAGTGGTCAATAAGAGATCCCATGAAGCCATTGCTCAGAACCAACTGTACAATTTGAGCATGCGTGGATTAGAATACAATTAAAACTACAATTGCCTATTTGCAAGATTTATTGCAACACTTCAGTTCTGGCCTCTCCTCATGAGCAAACTTCCCATACGTTTAGAGAGAACAAGACTGGACACCCTACTTGGAACAGCGGCAGTTCCTACCCAGCAGCTCCTAAGCGATGGGCAGTCATATTTGGAAAAGAGCAATGAACTTGTATTGCAGATGAAATGTAGAATTTAGAGGATTAAAACTTTTCTATCACGCAGTGCACACTTGGATGTTTAATAATTACATACATGAGAAAACATTTGGAAAAGTAGGTCTTCAGCTTCTGTTACTATGACAGAAGAGAAGATGTGCAACAAAAAAATCCTCAGGAAAACATCTTGAGGCACTGCACAGTCCAGGCTATATTAACTTGTCACAATATGTTGATTCTGTTGGTATGAATTTTGATTGAATAACTAAATACGAGCTTCAGAACATACAGTAATAGTAAAGAGCTTGGAATACAGCCTTTAGGAGAACACCCCTAATGTGGATTTTCCGATTCCTCTTGTTAAGATGTAAAGGCTGGTGAGGCGCTGGCACAGGTTGCCCAGAGAAGTTGTGGCTGCCCCATCCCTGGCAGTGTTCAAGGCCAGGTTGGACACAGGGGCTTGGAGCAACCTGGTCTAGTGGAAAGTGTCTCTGCCCATGGCAGGGGTTTGAAACTACATGATCTTTAAAGTCCCTTCCAAGCCAAAACATTTGTGATTCTATGGTTGCCAACCTCAGTTGCAGGTCACCATTTTGGGGCTTACCCATACTCTCTTCTTAGAAATGATAAATCATAACACTGTTTCCAAAAAAGCGCATGCACAAATAAATTTGTCAGAAGAGGTGATTCACCATAAATATGACCAGAATGAACAGAAAACAGCAAAACACCCTTATCAAGATCCAGTTTGCTTCATTCAAATTGCAGCATTTTTAATTTTTTTTTTTTTTGTTCATTTCAGTCTTATTTTGCTTTCTGTGAGCAAGAACTGAGCCCTATTTTGCTGAAGAATTTTGCACATCATTAGCATCACTTACTAACTCTTTTCATACTCCCTCATCTTTAGTCATTTTATAATATGGGACATTTGTGATGCTTGTTATGGCACCTTCTGTGTTCAGGCTCAGAAAAATCCTTCTCATCAGCTTCCACTGAGTGCAATCTGCTATTGCTGGTCAAAGTGGTACATGTGGTGGCAGGGGGGAGGGAATGGCAAGCTGCCAGCGACAAGTCCCATGCAAGCAGTTTCATACATCTAGCTCTTGCATTTTAGAGTATCCACTTTGTTCTTAGGATGCTCCAAAAGTACAGGGGTGTTTTAATGTCAAATACAGTTTCTTGCTTATTCCTTTCCCATGGTGAGCTGACTGGATATTCAGTCCATGCAACTGAGGTTTAGAGCACGTGCTGCAGTGACAGCTTTCAGCTGAGATAGAAGTGTGTTGTGGTAGGACTTTAGCTTCTGAATAATCATTCATCAGAAAGAGTGTCAGAGCTCATGACTATTTTAGAAGCTCATTACTTCTACCAATGTTATAAGAGATTTTTTTTTTCTTCTCAACTGCTAAGAGGGAAAGCAAAATTGATTTGGGAAATAGTTCTTGTATACTGATGTTAAACATTAACATTAAACACTTGATTTAGGAAGGCTTAGGCATTTCTAACATTTTGTTATAGTCCAACAGATTCTGAGAAGTTTACAAACAGCCTTTCCCACTTATCCAGCCATATTAAAAATTATTCTGCTGGTATGCTTTTGCATCAAGACTAAATTTGGTTTGCTAATAGTAATGTCACATTTCAGTAACTAGAGACTCCTTAAGAGTCTTCTTTCATCATTTTGGAATAACATCAGTTTTCATCACGGTGGATTATTTTTTTTTTTTTAGTATGTCTTTGCACACAATTAACCACTGCTTGCAGTATATCTTAGAATCATAGAGTGGTTTGGGCTGGAAGGGACCTTAAAGATAATCTAGTTCCAAGGGCAGGGACACCTTCCACTAGCCAGGTTGCTCAAAGCCCCATCCAACCTGGCCTTGAACACTTCCAGGGATAGGGCATCCACAGCTTCTCTGGGCAACCTGTTCCAGTACCTCACCACCCTCACAGGAAAGAATTTTCTCCTTATACATCTAACGTAAATCTACCCTCTTTCAGTTTAAAGCCATTCCCCCTTGTCCTATCACTACATGCCCTTGTAAAAAGTCCCTCTCCAGATTTCTTGCAGGCCCCCTTTAGGTACTGGAAGGCTGCTATATATGACATCACGTAATCTGCACCACCACAGAAAACACGCATAAAATCCGGGGAAAAAGCGAGAAACTAAAGGAATGTTGAACTTGCTGGAGCTGTAAAGCCACCAGCCCGGGGATGCTGCCGGCTGTAGTGCGGCGGGGGAGGCCGATCGCCGCGGGTGCGGAGCGGCGCGGTGCAGCACCGCCGTCCGTCCGCCGGGTGGCGAGGCCCGGCTCCGCTGCGAGCCCCGGGGTACGACGAGCTCTGCGAGAGCCTCAGGGCCATTAGGGAAAGCCAATAATTGCACGGCTGGGTTTGCAGTAATAACAGCAACTTAAAGCAGTAAGCCTCCGGACTATTCTGAACAGTGCAATAAACTATCAAATAAGGCGTCTAAGAGGATCTTAAAGACACAAGAAGGATTTTGCCTGGCAATAGTAAAATTTAATGAGGTTATTTGAGTTTTAGTATGCAACTGAAGCCTTAAGAGATTCATGTGAAAGCTACCAAAAAGGTTTAAGCTTCTTAGTTCCTCAGAAGTGGAAAACCCTATTCCAGGTTTCCAATGCCTGCGCTCGTAACTAGGAGAGAGAGGAAAGAAGAGGTTTGGGTTTAAACAACTAAAACACTGTCCAACTGAAAGAGAAGTGGGATATAACACTTAAGTAATAAGTGGTTTGGTGTTAAATTAAGACCTTAAATACAAGTATAGAGGTTTACCAAAACTAGTAACAGTGAGGTCTGCCCTTTATCTAGTAATAAAAACCAAACAAACAAAATCTGTGGTCTTCACTCTCCAAAGTTAACAAAAACAAACGATGAGAAAATGTATAGTAAAACACTTCATTATAATGAACATTTCATTAAAATAATGTGATTCAGCTATTCCTTCTTGAGATTTTTCTTGACATTCTTAAACTGATATTATTTATGAAGGTAAGCGTCCCTGTATTTAAAGGTGTTAAGAGCTCATGTTCTTGCAAGTTTACTCAGTACAGCTGTTGAAGTCTTAATTCTTCTTCCACTACTCTAAGGAAAATTAAATACTGCAGATGTTATTCTTCATAATGCCATATACACAGAATCAGTTCCTCATTTGCAGGCAAGTTATTTATTTTTTCCTACTTAGCTTCAAGGCAGTCATGATCATTAGGCAATACCAGGGTTAAATAAACATGACCTAAAGTGATCACAAGTCAGAATTTATTTGAAAGAGATATTCTCACATCAATAAGTGGAAATCTAGGAACTGCACTTGAAAGATTTCAAACGGACTCATCTCTTCAGATGCACAGTTATTAAAAACACAAATAAAAAGGCAGAAATATACCTGAAATTAAAATATTTCCTATCTTTGAGACACATTTGAATTAGACAGGATACCTTGCCAGGAGTTTAAAGATGCTAGTGCTCACAATCAATAAATTAAAGAACCTCCCCAGATTAAAATAAAACAACCACAAAAAAAAACCTCACAAAAAATGAGGAAAAGAAATCAGTACTCTCCAAAATAGTTTTATATTTACCCATTGCAGTTTTATATGTTCGATCCTCTCTCACGCCACAGCAGCACCCATATGTAAGAATACGAACTACCTTGTTCACACACGTGCACTGACAGCCTTTCTGCAGCATGCAGCCTGGACAAGCCCACCTGCCAGGAATTCCCCTAAGGACAACTGCATGAAACGTAAGAAGATTTGCATCCATTCATAAAAGATCACTTTGCTTAAGACAAAGCCAATGTGGAACAGCTTACAGGAACTTGGGGTACTTTCAGACCTGATAGCCAATTTCTCCAGAGCCCCAAGCCTATGCAATTCCCAATTCTCATTGAGAAGGGGAAGACTGAAGAGCAAGTGCCTTGTTCTTGTCCCTCATGGCAAGTAGAACAGTCTCTTCAGAGCAATCTCTGCTAACCAGTCATTACTGCCTCACACTGTTTCACTTCACTAATCTTTCCTCATGTTGTGAAACCTCTCCTTCTCCCATCCCATAAAAAGGGAAAAATATGTCTTGAAATCCTTTAGTAGACAACTATTGCCAAAGAGTGTTTGAAATCTAAGAATGCTCTCTGTGCCATGATTAGTACAAAAGCCAATTTCACAGCTCTTATCCCTTGCTGTAAATACAGTTACCACTCTCAACCTCTTTGATGCTTCCCATGCTTCTTGTAATTATCCTCCCAGTCTGTCACCGGAAGCTGGGTATTTCCTCAGGCTTGCGCGTGATAAAAGGTCCACTGAAGTCAACAGAAGTCCGCCACCTATCCCACTACCCTATTCCAGGGTCTCCTGCAACCTTATCCCTCCTGTGTACAGTAAAAGCATCTTACGAAACACTGCATATACTGATTGGAAAAGCATGTCTCAAATACTATTTATTTAAATACTGCAAAATAGTAGGCAGGAATAAGATTACCAGTAAAATCTGGAGATTTGTATGACGGCTTTTCAAAATACAGCCTTCTTCAACCCTAAACCATGAGGAGTTTTTCAGAGCTACAGGTGGGAGCTGGGAACATCTGTCTGTCTTTTTCATCTTAAACACTCTTGAGCACATCTTTTAATATGAGTCATTCAGAATTTCAGAGAGTATATGAGATCTTCTAGTAAAGAGAAGCAGAAGGTAAGGAAGAGCACATTACACAGTTTTGTTTAAAGAAAAGGGAGTGTAGCACAATAGCTGGGCATACAACCAACTGAAAACCGCTTTTATCTGTCGCACGCACCAGGCATTTTTATTTTGTAATTTCTCACTTACAGTAAGTGTACTTATTAGTGGGTTTCTGCTTTGTTTTCTTTCTAAGACATTATATAAAAGGAATTAGGGAGTCAGAGCACTTTGAAGCACCTTCAGCACGTGAGAAGACTCTTTCACCAGGTTCTTAGATACAAACAATGAAAGAAAAGATGCATATAACCGAGAGCGCTTGAACAATCCTCCTCTCCAGTCATCTGTTTAGCCTCTGCTACCTATGTTTGGGGTTATGGTCAGCAAAGTTGTAACTGCCTCAGTTTCTGCACATCAGTGTTTTTTTTCTAAGACATATTTAACTACCAACAGATACAAAGGCAGTTACCCAAGGCTGAATGGATTTTTTTATCCTGAACTGTTGTACTGGTCCTTTAACTTTTTATGACTCATAGTTTAAGTATTTGGGAATTCCCCTCTAAATATGAGTTTGACACACTTGCATTATGGAAAGTTATTTTATTCAAAAAGTAACAAAATGCAACATTCATGCAATACCCGGGACTATATTTAGCAACACACAATTGGTCTTTTTTTTTTTTTTTTCCAATAAAGCTTCTAATTAAAGACAGATTTAAAAAAAGAGTAAAAAAATACAAGAACAAGACTGAATAGCAGAAGTAGACGCATTAGAGACAATCACAGTGTTACACACCCAAGCAAGTGAGGCATTTTTTTTTAACTATTCAAACAATGTTAGGGCTGTTTACCTCCCCCCTTGAACCCCGCAGTTGCATGGAAGAGTATGCAGCTTCACTCTTACCTGTGTGCTGAAGTCCCTTCTTGGTGGGCTGACTAGTCATCAGCGATCACCTGACTAAAACCTGGAAAGAAATTAAAATAAAATCAGCTGACCACCCTTGCTCACTGGCTTCCAGCTTAAATACTCCTCTCCACAGCACTTTGTCATGTGAGGCAGGACAGAACCAGCTGTCATTGCTTCAGAAAAAGGGAAATGGGCCCCTCCGTTTCCACCTCCTTCCTTCCTCCTCTCTCACTCTTTCCTATCTGTCCCTGCCTCCAACCTCCTCCCTTTCTCATTCTTCCACTTTGCTCATTCACTGCCCGCCCGCCCGGCCAGGGTCTCCCAGGGGAAGCCACATTCCACAACGTACAAGCATTTCCCCTGCATCTCGAGGTTTCTCAACAAGCTGCCTACACACTTCTACTGAAAAAAAAAAAAAAAAAAAAAAGAAAAAAAAATCAGAGAGAAACAGAGAAAAGGCACCACATTCCACAACCCTCAGTCAGCCCTGGCAGACTACGAGGCATTTTCAGTCACACAGCACAAAATGCATTAGTCAGAGCTGAAAGACCACACACTTTGTACCACTACCATGCTAACAGAGAATGGTCTGAGCAGAGCTACAGGAAAAAGGAAAGGAGGGGTTCCTATCGGTGCTTCCATTTTACGTGGGGTAGCCACCTAAATATATGAAAAATTCACAGGAAAAGGCCCAAAGTTACCATTCCTGGCAGAAACAATGTGGATGTGGGCAGCAGAGAAAGCTCCCCGCTCACAGAGTGCAACCTTTTCCAAAAGGACTCCCCCTCCAGCAGAATGTGTTATTCCAAAGACTGCAAGAGATTATCTAAATCAGAACTTCTATCTCCCCGATGGTTTGTTCGTAGGAAATACAAGCCTAGAAAAAGTGAAAGTAATACTGCATGATTCAGATTCCCCGAAACCACATATACTTTCAATTCAAACTCTTCTCTTCCTCAGTGCTCCTGATAGTTCTGCAGCTATACCCATCTATGGAGTTTTCTTTTCTCTACTTACGCAGTTTTCAACCCTCCATGTATGCAGAGAATCTGATCAGCAAGAAATGAGAAGAGAGTTCAGCGTAAAAACCCCTCCGTCCTAATCCAAATGACCTAATCGCTAATCTATCTGCTCACTGCTTCCGTCCCCCACGCGCACTTATCTATTGCTTGAAGGCATTTTAGGAGTACGTACACAGCTTGGGAGAAAACACTCCTTTTAAATCGCGTAAGAGCAAGTGAGTGCACTGTACTGGAGTGCGTGCTTCTGTCCACTGACACCAGTACCACGGGGTTCCCGGCCCTGAATTCCCCACTCTGTGCGGGGACCGTCCCTAATGCATCCTGCAAGACTCAGGGGCTTAAGTCAGCGTCAGAAAAGGGTAGGGAGGTGGGGGGAGAAGAGGGGGAGAACCCTTAACCATCTGCATTGGAATTTCTCTTTAGGAAAGTCCATGCTTTAATGAAAGACTGATACTAGATACCACAAAGAAACTTTTATTTCTGTATGCACATGACTCAGATACATTTTCTGTGTGGGTTATGTGGTTATGTTATGTTTCATCTCAAAAAACTGTCTCAAAGAGACCTTTAAACATTAGTTTTAAGAAAAACTTGATGTGTTTATGTACCATGAGTGTTTTTAAACTGCCTTTTATTGCATGATGTTATACAGAGACACTGATGTCTGTTTTCATCATAGATATAATCTGCATTTAATACTAAACTATAATAATCTATAAAAATATCTTAAATTATTTCCCTAAATAGTTCCCAGAAAAGAAACAAACTGAATCCTTCAGCAAAACAGACCCTCTTAGTTGTGATACTGTTTTTCTTCCCCTTTCTTATTTTCTTGATCATGAAAATATACTTACTATGTTATTGACTTGGACTCATTAGTTTATAAAACAAATGGTAGCTGCTGCTGTGCAGTATTTCAGCAGAGGAAGGCTATCCAGAACTGCCTCAGAGAGTGAACACTGCCGCCATTATAACAAAAGCATTAAAATGAATAATTCATGAGCAGAGGAAGTACCCTACCATTAAAAGGCACCGACTATTTCATGAATTGTCCAAAAGCTACTCCTTTTACTGCCCAGTTCCTCTAACTATGTAGTTATTCCTCATTTTTCTAAAATGGCATAGAGTAGTAATTAGCAGATACACATGGACCACTTTTAGGAGATTTTCCTGAGAAGTAAGAAATGAAAGCTGAAAAACGAACCAGGGGGAAGGGGGGGATATGGGCGGGGGGGGGGAAGTGTTTATGTTTGATGATGGATATATTAAGGAAACAGGACTTCAAACTTCAAGAGGCTTTTCCAAACTCCACTTTCGAATCTTGAAAAGGAAGAACATAGCAATCTGTCCTTTGCCTTTATCTGGTACCTTCCTTTTCAGGATCCCAAAGCATCGTGACAACACTCAGGAATGAAAAGGCCTCATTACTGAGTACCTGCAGAACTGTTCTCCTGTTTATAGAACATTAGGCTTCAAGAAGACTAAATGATTTTCTCCAGGTCATACAGGAAGGCTTGGAGACTTAGGCAAGAACAGAGCTTCATCCCCTGGTTACCAGTCCTGTGCCCAAGCCCAACAAAAGGACTAACTAACCTTGCTTTACACTAACAAGCATCACAAAGTTCAATAGTCCGGGAAGTTTTAACCTTATAAAATGAACTGTGGTGCACCAGTGTTTTCTGCTGGGATAGGGAAACAACGTGATCCACTATTAATACTAAGATACAAAAACATGTCCCCAAAGTAGAACATTAGGCATAGAATTATACATGAGGTGTAATTTTGCAAGACCAGACACTGTCACTGGTCAACGTACTGATGCTCCTGGGCTTTTTATTTTTAAACCAGTCAACTTGTTTGCAGAGCCTTGGTAGCCACGTTTCTGATTGTGAATTTCAAACTTCTAATTCTCAAAATAATTTATTCCAATAGCATCTACTTGAGAAAGATGCTTTCCTGATCTGGTATTAGATGGATGACTTTCTGACAAAAATTTGCCATTCAGTCAACTCAGAGCTGATCCCACAGCAAGTCCTTACAGGAATGAGGAAATGCTCTTAAGCAACTAGAACGATCTGTACAGTTAAACGTATTTTTAGTTTCTAGTCCCCAAGGAACTGTGGGGAGAATTGAACTACAAAACAAATACAAAAAACCCCACACTTGGCTGTTAGATTTAATTAACATAGCCCAGTCCACAGCAAGCAGGCTTACTGATAGACTATTTCAGCACAAATGACCATTAATGGTTTGATAACTTGTGGCAGGAAGAAAGAGGAGGAAATGCCACAAAATACTTATGAAAATTCTTCCAAATATGACGTGAGAGTTCACTTTTTAAAAATTGCACCCAAAAAAGCAGTTAAAGAAGAAATGTTACAAACACTTCAAGTTTATCATTTTCAAAATATCTGTATTAAATCAACATTACAGGAAAAAAATCTCCATTGATGTAAACCAGCATGAGTACGTCCATCAAACTGGCAACCTCTTCCAGACTACCGAGTCACTACCTAAACACAAGTGTTCTTAAGAACAAATAGCATCAAATAATTTATTTCAAAGAAAATAGTGTCAGAAGAGAATGTTTACCCTAGTTCCACCTACTTCTAGGCAGGTAAAAAAAAAAAAAAGAAAAAGGAAAGAAAACTGAAAGTCTTAATGTTCATAAGCAGAACAAAATTTCCAAGTGCAAGGAACTTAATCAGCATTTTGCTACTCAGACAAGCAAGGAAAGCTGGATGGGAAGAGAAAGGAGTAGCATTGTACCAAATGAGACTTCAGTACAGTAATAACTATCAGATTGGTACACTGTTCAGTATACATGACTATCTCAAAACTACATTATGGCCCTAAGCAAGAATGAATGGAATTATTTATAAATACATATCAAAGTAATGGTAAGGTAGCAATCAAGTGCTAAAGAAAAATTTATAAAGAAATCAGAGGGAAAAGAACTGTCCAACTATCCAAGAATAATCCATCTGATCGCAGTATGCCAGAAGTTTGGTCAGACAATGTACACAAATTTATATCTAGGGGCTTAGACATGTTTAGAGAGTTTTGATATTTGTTTTGCCTGCAATCATAGCTGTTTTCTAAGAGTCTATAAAATGAGTAGACTTATTATGTTCCACAGAGCAGTGGTGTTCTGCCATACTAGCTATTGTTTACTTGTATCAGCAAGCATCAGTCACGTAGACTCTGCTATGCAGCACAAATATGGGAATTATTCACAGACCCTTCAGTACTACAGAAGAATGGTAGAACTATTAACTATGGCTTTTAAAAGAAATAATTTTTATACATTAATATAAATTGTTATTAATTAAAAATAACTTTTAGAAGACATTTTGAGGGCTAAATAAACAGCAGAAGCAGCACCAGTGAAGGGCAGCAGAATGGCAATTTCCACCTTCTTTGTTGTTAAGAAATACAGTAGAGGTGACATCTCACCACAAAAAGATCATAGAATGGTTGAAATTGGACAAGATCTCTGGAGGTCATCTGGTTCAACGTCCCTGCTCAGGCAGGACCACCTCGAGCACACTGCCCAGGATTGGGTCAGGCAGCTTTTGAATAATTTCAAGGATGAAGATTCCACCACCTCTCTGGGCAACCTGTCCCAGCGCTCAGTCACCCTCACAGTGAAAAAGTGATCACTAATGTTCAGATGGAGCTTCCTGTATTTCAGTTTGTACAGAATGCTTCTGGTCCTGGACACTACTGAAAAGAACCTCGCTCTGTCCTCTTTGCAATGTCACTTCAGTTGTTTGAACACACTGATGAGATCCCCCTGAGCCTTCTCTTCTCCAGGCTGAACAGTCCCAGCTCTCAGCCTTTGCTTACAGGAGAGATGCTCCAGTCCCTTCATCATCTTCGTGGCCTTTCACTTGATTCTCTCCAGTATGTCCACGTCTCTTTTGTACTGGGGAGCCCAGAACTGGACACCATTGTTTCTTACTTTCAACTACAGGCTGGACTTTATGAAAGGTTTTACTTCCCTCCTTGACAAGGAATCCCTCAAGCTCATTACTCTCTCCTCGACTCTCTCAAATACCAGAATTATTCCCTGGAGTAGAAGAGGTAAGACTTTAGTGACAGTTTATTTCTGTTACCTTGACGTTTTCAGCCTCTTCCAGAGTTTTCCAGCATTTTGGGAGAGTGAACTTAGAGAAATAAATATGTAAGACACTTACATAAGTACAAGTGGAAAACTTGTTCAGATATTTGTTTGTAGGATGTTCTTGTGCTCTCAAACAGAACGAAAGCAGCAAGAGCACTCTCTTTGAGTTTGACTGATGAACTAGTAGCATCCCATTGCAGTCTCTGAAGTGTCAAACTGTCATAGGAAGGTAGGGAGTGTAAAAAATATTTTCTTTTGGGTCTCATTATCAGACAATCTACTATCAAATGGGCTAGCTAGTTACAAAACAAAAAACTTCAGCGATACAAAACCAGTGACAACAAATTCTTTTCAGATTTTACAGGTGCAATTCATTCCTTCAGTCCAGGTCTCTGGTGCCATGTGTCCCCTAACCTCCTGCAGCCAGTCCTCCAAACTGAAAAGGGCTCAAGATCTGCACACCCCATGCAAAGGCCTGGGACACATTGTGGCACCTCCAAGATCACTAGACAATGACGTGTAGGCAAGTGAAACCCACCCTATGCACCCAAATGACAATGTGACTCTTTTTCATGTACATAGTTAAGTAAGTGTGATGAGACGTGCGTAAAGTGACACTCAGTCTTCTGTACTCTTAATCAACAACAAAAGAGTTCTGAGAAGACAGAAGTCGAGAGAGAGAGGGAAGAAGAATCAGTTGACTTGAGCTTTGTGCTCCTATTTGCAACCAACTTCCTCCTTTCCTCCTTAATTGCAGTAATCCTTCCCTTCTTAAAAGACAACAAAATCTCTTTATTCATACAAGTGTATATGTTGTCTGTCCCAAAGCAAGAGCAATTAATGTTCAGTGATGAACTAGAAACTACTTGTAATTCAACAAGGAACAGAGGCAAATCTAGGCCATCTTACCACCACATAAAAAGTGAAACAAACTAGGAGACCTACTGTCTTTTCCCGTAGCACAAAGTTCACTGAGAACACTTCAGGTACTGGCAGCAGAAGCAAATCAGCCAAAACATAACAGGGTTCTGCACCTGTGCCTCTTATCACCAAGGAAATTTCATAGATTCTGTCACACAAAAATAATAACATTGCCAGAGCTTCGATTTTCCTCACATCTTTTCCAGTATCTTCCATATTTTCAATTCCTGTTTTATACTCTGAAATATTTACAGACTCATGATCTTTTTAATTAAAAAAAAAAAAAAGGAAAGGTATTTTCAAATATTTTTTCTTTGTTATCAATACACTTTTTAAAATAATGAAAAGCATCTCCAGACAAACATGTCTAAAGAAAAGAGGAACTTGACCACTTGGCTCAGAGAGATGCAGAGAGATTGTAGCTTTGAACTGACTCCTCAGGGACTACCAGCAGTGCAAGTATATTGGCATGTACTCTGCTTCCTCAGAAAGGCCAATCAAGTGACACAGTACCAATGATTACTCTCATTTCTTTTGCAGTATTATCATGGCATCCTGTAGTTTCAGGCTTTTGGTGTTGTGATCTTCTGTCTGATATACAATACTAATTTTGTGATTGTGGCATAAATGGATATCCTTAAAGCCTCCTTTTGGGGCTTAATGGCTATTATGTGACATGCCTGGGAATAATCTCATTCTCATTCTGGTGTAGGTAAGCGCACAAACAGGAGGACAAAAATATCTCTCTCATACCTGGACTGCTTCTATGCATGTATACAAAACCAGGAAGAATATTTCTCTTGTATTTGTAGGAACATCTGCTCAGTATTTTTCAGCATACTAGTATCTTGTTATGAAATCACAAGCAATGATTATACTCAAAATGAAAAGTCCTACAGTGCTTCCCAGTAGAAGGTGGATTTCAGGGGTGCCCTATCGATTGTTCTTGTTTAGTGTTATCTCACCAGGATTATTCAGGACATCAAAAACTTAACAGCATAAACACAGACTGACGACCAGTAATCAAGCACCCTAGTCTCTGGACTTTTTAGTCCAAGTTGTCTTACTGTTATAATTACTAAGCAGTGACGTTCTGCACCAGAGCTACACTTGCTTTTACTGGTGCTGTATCAAAAAATTAAAACATGTTACAAAATATCAAGAAAGCTGTCTTTAAAAAAAGAAATATAGTTGAAGTTCTCTGGTCTTTGAGAAACTGACATTAATTTTTTCCCTCTAAAAAGTTTCAATGGCTTAGTTCAAAAACTTATCCTCTACAAATGTGATGTGTTAATTAAAATTGAAATTGTTGTTCACAGTTTTCATGGCTAGAAGCCTAACTATTTCAGTAGTATGTCACTAGTTAAATCAAGTCCTGTTTAATTTGAGAATTATGGGAAAACAAAAGAAAGGAAGGGACCTTGGCAAACTGAATGAAAGCCAACTTTCAAGCAAAGGTGCATAGGAAGAACAAGAGAAGTCCTACAGAATATATTTGCTTATGCTAGTCTTTAAATATAATGTCCATTGCACCCAAACAGTAGGATTGAAACCCATGATTTTTAGAGAGATTATCTCAGTTACCTTCTAAATCTGTCTTTCAGGCTGCTAACCAGATGGAAGTACACATGGACTTGCCAGGTGACCAGCTTTCATAGAATCATAAAATAGTTAGGGTTGGAAAGGATCATAAGATCACCTAGTTCCAACCCCCCTGCCATGGGCAGGGATGCCTCATCCTAGACCATGTCGCCAAGGCTCTGTCAAACCTGGCCTTGAACACTGCCAGGGTTGGAGTGTTTACTACTTCTCTGGGCAACCTGTTCCAGTGCCTCACCACCCTCACAGTAAAGAACTTCCCCTGTTTAAGTTTAAACCCATTCCCCCTTGTCCTATCACTACAGTCCCTGATGAAGAGTCGCTCTCCGGCATCCTTGTAGGCCCCCTTCAGATATTGGAAGGCTGCTATGAGGTTTGTTAGGTAAACTTCATTGCTGAATTAGTATTCCCAGTTATTTAATGTTTTTATGGTAAAGAGGTATACAGGTCTGTAAAATACTCATAGTTCTAAAAGTTTATGATGCACAAAAAGCTATCTTGAACAGACTGAAGTTGAACACTCAAAAGGCGGATCGGGCCAGACTGAAGGACTCCTGTGCAATTTTAAGTCCATCTTCCTTTACATGTGCACATATGGTAACAGTCTTTAGTTACTGTTCAAAACCTAGGGGTTTTTTGTTTGAGTGGGGGTAGGTGGGGGTTTGTTTAGGGGAATTTTTGGTTTGGTTTGGTTTTTTTTTCCTTTTACAGGTCCATCCCATTTAGTACACAAGATCATCAGTTGTTTGCTCAGTGGGCAAAATGGTATTTCAATTTACTCTGCCATTCACATGGCCATAGACTTTCCTGATGTAACCTATTTAACTCCAGCTTTGAGAGACAGCAGATTTCTTCACGGGCTTATCACCACTCTATGCATACTGTGAAAGTGACTTCCATAATATTTCTAAGCATGATCTCCCTATGAAAAAAGGATCAAGAATTAACTTCATTTCACACCTGAGAAATTGACGTGTAAAGAGAGTAAGGCTTGGATGACTGTAGTCATCAACTTAAGCTATAGCAAAGAAAATGAGAAACCATGCCAGGTGACCTTAACAGGCTGAGCTGTAAACTGAAATGGTTCAGCAGCTGCTTCAAAGCCACCTCAGCCATCCCCACAGCAATGGCTCTTGGCTAGGGGCAGTAATATCTCGTTAAAATTGTCTTAAGCCAGGAGTAAGAGACCTTCAAAATGCAGCTATCACTGACCTCACCAACAGAAAAGACTGCTCAGCACTGCCAACATCAGGAACAGTCAGATGCTCTGAAAATGGCATAAATGCGTAGGAAACCATCTTTTCAGCAGTGGTAAGGGACTGGACGGAGGATGTCTCACAGATCTCTGATATAGAGGCAGGAATAGAGTATCCCTCGGCAGCTCTCAGTTGTCCTTCCCTTAAGTCATCCTTTCTTTGCAAACTTCTCTCATTCACAATACATCTTTCAGAGTCTGTGGCTGTCAATCTATAGAGATTTGCATGGGGATTTGATGCATCCCTATGCAAATCCTCCTGAAGTTAATGAGTAGAAGAAGGAAATCCTGTGGAATAAATATTATGTGAATATGTAACTAGATCCTCTATCATGGCTACATAATCAGAATTACAGTGAGCTAAGACAACATTGCCAAATTTAATTCTGATTTTGGATAATTTAGTGCCTATCTTACTATTTTACTACCTTATTATTCAATGTATTTTTATTCAGTATATCGTTAAAGCCCTAGGAAAAAATGTGGAGCAAATATTCGTAAGAAAGGGGCCTGACCACAGCATGGAATAGCAGCGTGGAACAGTTTGGTCTACACTACAGCCTCTATTGTTTGTGTTGATGGACGGAGTAACTGCATCAGTAAGATGCTCTCTTCCATGTAAGCCATCATTTTGACTGTGGATCAGCTACGAAAGACATCTAGGACGTGATAGTAGGGGTACGCTCAGAAATCTTTGTCTCTTCCTAGCAGAGATCAGTGTACTTGAGTTGTATGTAACTTTTGACCCAGTTCCTCAGCCTTGATGTCTTCTGCTTTTAGCACCTTGGTTTTTTCCTTACAAGAGCTATTCTTCATTTACTCTCAAGCTTCCAAGCACTGGCCCTCATCACTATCATGCTCTCCCACTGTCGCCAGTTCTCATTTTGTCACAGTCTCTAGTCCATCAGGTTTCCAAATCCCAGTTCTCAACTCCCTCTTGGGACTTCTTGCTTAAATTTCCTGTTTTCCTGCCCAACTGGCTACCCCTCATCTCCCCAGTTGATCTCATTTCCCTTGCTTTTTCCCCATCTTGGGTCTTTGTCCTGGACTTCTCTCCTCAGGGCCTTTGTCTTAATGTTTTTACACTGAGTTTTTACACTTTAGTCCAGCTGCAGTATATACTCAGTCCTCATCAGGGCCATTCTTTCCCCACTTTGTACTTCACAGTCAATCTTATGTGTCCACTGCATAGAAGTCAGGATTTCTCTGGCAAAGGTGTAGTATTACCTTAAAGAGGTTCTTTGATCCCAGTTGTAATAGACAAGGTCTGCACCACTAGGTACAGCAGTTATTTCCCTATTTAGGTTTACTTGTCAAGAGCAAACTAAAAGGACATTGTCTCACCTCCAAGTTTCAAATTCCTACCTCATAGTACAGGCAAAGCAGCACGAAACTATGGAAAACAGTCACAACTAGCTGAGCATATTTCAGCTCAGAATTTAAATCCTCTCTCTTCTTACCTTCAACAAATTGTGCCCAAGGCAGAGATGTGACATGAAGAACTTATGTGGTGTGGTGGAGCCATGCTCTAAAGGAGAGCTGGCTCCTGTGAGCAGAGATCCATCTATGCCTCTTTCCATCCTTTACCCCCCAGCACAATCAGTTCTGCCCCATACCTTCACCATGGACAAGGAATAAAGGTGGCACATCAGTCAGGGTCAGCTGTAAACCTTCAGTACAGTTATGCAGCTCAGGAGTTTTGACTTGTACATCTGGTTCTATTATTCAGACTCAAATGAACTTCAGCAGTGGGTCTCGAAGCGCAGTTGAACAATGCAGCGTTCAGAGGCATGGCTATTGGAGAGTGACAGATAAACGTAATACAGTAGCCATGGGAAGAAAAAAAAAAGAAGCCATTTCTTGGAGTTTCCCTTTTCTTGGTCCTAGAGCACAGACCTGTCCTGTCCCTCCAACCAGACTGCTTGGTCCCCAGCTCCACCTTTCCCAGCAGAGCATTTCTGAATGCTGGTGGGGCAGCATGAGCTGGGCACGGTCCAGCCCATGCCATCTAGATGCATCACACCGTACCTCATGATAAACATGGCTGGGGAGAGGAGAGGATCTTCCCAAATATCAAAACAAAAATTGAGCTGTACAGTGGTCTTCTACTTACTGATTTGCAGGACCAAACCAACAGAGGTGATTACAACTAAACTCTAAGAGATGTTTGTAAGTGAAGGACGATGTTTCCTAGATGAATTTTACAGTTCAGATTTACTGAACCACTTAAAGCAGGCTTTTATTATTACATTTTTATTGTATTTTATAATAATTTTTGTATTACATATATTTTTTCAAAATGCACCCAAGTTACAGTTTTTAATGTATTGAAAAGCTGACTTGAAAGTTTACATTAATTATTTGGGTCTAATTACCGTTTTATTCCTTTTTAAAGCACTCAATCTAATTGACAAAAAAAAAATTAAAATCTTTTTGTTTTAAAAAACGAAGGGACGGAGCCAAAATATGCAAGATATTGTGCTAGCATGCCACTTACAAAAAAACAAAAGCTAAGTATATTTTTCTAACAAAGCTTTCACAAATTATTCCTAATTTAATTAAATCCCTCTTTGCTGGAAACTAACAAAATGCCATTAAGAGCACAAGACAGTTATTATCTTTCAGTCTTTCTGCTTTTGTATAATACAGTATTACCTAAGTTTCAGTGATTCTTGCTGCGTTATCCACCTCTCTTTTAAAGAAAATACTCTGTAACCATAGCAATACTTTCCCATCCTGCTATTATTTCCCACTGGCTTGTTCTAGGCTTCTGCACATAGCAACCACAGCAATCCTTGGTCCAAACTGTCAACTCCTTCTTGGCAACTTGTAGCAAAATCAGCGTATCTGTAAACTTCCAAGTATGTGGCTTTACATTTTCAAAAGATTAATACACATGTTCTGAACAAATTGTGTATTTCTAATCATAACACTACTTTGTATGATACTTTAATACCACGAATACTAGGTGTTGAAATTCTAGATGCTATCTTCTAGCTTTATCATTTTCTACAGAGCAATACACCAATCTCTCCTTAGATAAAAAGCAATAAGGAGCTGTGTAACATCTCATTTTTTTCACTGAGCTCACAACAAAACATTAGGTTCACGCTTCAAACCTACCCCATTTTTAACTGGAGTCATGTGGAGGAACACCAGCTATACCATTTACACTCAACCAGTGGGACTTCAGGCCCACAAAGGCAGCACTAATTCAGCACGGCCTGAGACGTATGCTTTAATTTTGACATCTAAGCACTCACATAGCCCACCAAAGTCACAGTATGCACCAAAGGATTTGATGACTATGCTACAGAGGGCTGATTTCAGTCATGTGTGTAACTTTTTAATGCTACACATGTAAGCAGCCATACTAGCTTGACTTACAGGTGAAGTTATTTGCAGAAGGATATGCATTAGAAATACAGCAACTCCAAGTTAAACAGGCCCAGATTCCTTATATTAGTTCACTACTCTTCATTATGTAATGCCATTAAGTTTCTCAAGTCTAAGCTGACTATCAGTGACTGTACTGATCATTGCTTTACTGAAGAATTTATAACGATTTTTTCCCCCAAAAGTAAAAAGCACATGACAGAACAAGGTCTTCAAAGAAGCTTATAACTGACTGAGGTTGATTTTGTTGAACACCTTTTTAATAGTATTTTAACTTGAGCTAGTTTTCATAAGGTGAATAGTAAGGTACAGACAGTGAATCGTGGTGAAGCAGCACAAAGTATGTGTGGGGGCAGCGGTGATTTAATACTAATGTATTACTGTACATCCTCTCCCTCCACATTCTCATCCCACTGGAGTCAATAAGGCTTTTGCCATTGACTTCTCTGTCAAATTTGTATCCCTGTTCTTTATTTGTCCATATGAATCAAACCCAGCAATATTCCCTTAGTATGTTCTCTGTAGGGGTAGTTCTGGAAGAGGAATTAGGTACATAGAACAACTAAAATTACAAATCACCTAGTGAGAGAGGCATTACCATTGAAGAAAAAACATTCTGCCTCAGTCACAATGATAGAAACCACCAGAGGAAGTTGGATTGGTATTTTATGTATATATGTAAAATATACTCACACACCCCCCATATATATGTCTGTGTGTATATATAAAATATATACATGCACATAAAACATGTGGGATATGTATCAAACAAATATTCAAATGGTCAAATACATTTGTGAGAGCTTGAAAAGAGAAAAGAAGAAAAGGAGAAGAGAGAAGAGAAAAGAAGAAGAGAGAAGAGAAAAGAAGAAGAGAGAAGAGAAAAGAAGAAGAGAGAAGAGAAAAGAAGAAGAGAGAAGAGAAAAGAAGAAGAGAGAAGAGAAAAGAAGAAGAGAGAAGAGAAAAGAAGAAGAGAGGAGAGAAAAGAAGAAGAGAGAAGAGAAAAGAAAAGAAGAAAAGAAGAGAAAAGAAGAAAGAAGAGAAAGAAGAAAAGAAGAAAAGAAGAAAGAAGAAAAGAAGAAAAGAAGAGAAAAGAAGAAAAGAAGAGAAAAGAAGAAAAGAAGAGAAAAGAAGAAAAGAAGAGAAAAGAAGAAAAGAAGAGAAAAGAAGAAAAGAAGAGAAAGAAGAAAGAAGAGAAAAGAAAGAAGAGAAAAGAAGAAAAGAAGAGAAAAGAAGAAAAGAAGGAAAGAAGAGAAAAGAAGAAAAGAAAAGTAAAGGGGAGGGGAGAGGAGAGGAGAGGAGAGGAGAGGAGAGGGGAGGGGAGGGGAGGTAGGTTACCCACTAGGCCACTATCAGCTACCTAGCTTTTTTGAGTCTGCTACAAAAGAAAACAATAGTGAAAAAAAAGTTTCTAGAATGGTTATTCCAGAAAGAAGAAGGAAGATTACAGATTACTCTTTCATGCAGACTCTTTTAAGTGTTGTTGAGTTAAAGCATATTCTTATTTATGGACATATCACCTATTTGTACACATGCAGATCCTCTACAACTATAAGCCAGTTTGGGGCTGCACACTAGAGGAATATACTCCAGCCAGATGGGCCAATATAGGATGACATTCCTGATGAAAAAAAAAAAAAAAAAATCAAAACAAAAAACAAAGAAAGAACATCCCCCCCTGAAAAAAACAACAACCAAAAAAAACCCCCAAAAAACCCCAATAAACAACTTTACATCATTGTCGCCTGTTTGTTTTTAATAAAAGGAATCAGGTCTTTATGCATATAGAAGATAAAACAGGAGTCTAGATTTTTGAAATGGAAAGGAAATAAAAGTGCTATAATTACTTTTATGATAACATCTACAAAGAGACAAAAGGAAGTTATATTTTGTTATTTTGGTACTTTGCTTAGCAGAGACATTTATGTATGAGTAGTCATAATAAAATTTACTTAGGCTTTCTTTTTAAAGAAAAAGGTAAAAATATGAAATTAATATTTCCTATGATTTAGCTATGATTACTAAAAGATTAACAGAAATATAAAAAAGAAATGGTAATTTTGTCCCCACAGAGCCTCAAAATTAAGATCGTTATACTAAAGCAAAGTGCTCTATCACTGTACAGTAAAATACTACTTTGTACTTTATCAGCTGTTATGCTCAATTTGTGGGAGGATTTCCAGACAGAATTCTTCAGCTGAGGATTACAAATTATGCGCGAAAAAGGAGATAACTTCATTTTCTGTTTCCATAAATGAAGGAGGTAATAGATTTATTAAATTCTAATTCAAACTACGTTTTTTTAAAATGTTGATCAAACACATCATGAAAACCAAACATTACTCGCTTTGCTTAATTTTATGAGGATACAGTGGGAAACCCATTCACTCTTATCAAAGATTTTCTCAATGTATCAACCTCATTGGTCTATTAACAAAAGTGCAATTACATTTTATTCTAAAATAATCAAATATACTCTTCCTTGCTATAAAAGCTATTTTGTTTTCAATGTACACATTTTGGCTAAGTTTTCTTACATCCTAAAGACACTATTCTCTAGAAGTCACCATCCTCATTTAGAAAAGCATGGCATTTTGTTCATTCTTCATCTGATTTACAGAGAGACTTCAAGGAGATGGAGCCACTGAGATTAATTTTCAATTTTAGAATTGTAACTCAATCCACAAGGATAATGAAAATACACTTTTAAAATATATTATTTCCTGTACACCTATGAAGGATTTACAAGATTAATAACACTTGGCCAAGGTGCTCTTTCCCCAGCCACAAGAAAGAACTTTGAAAACTTTTGCAGGAATCTAAAAATATAAAAATTAAATTAAAAAAAAGTTAATACTTTTCCACTTGAAAGTCAGGTGAAAATCATGTATCTTTTAATTTTGTTTCTGTTTACAGTAATTTAAGTTGGCATGAGTTTAGCAAGACTTCAACTCTTTGTCAATATTTTAGGTACCATCTTCTGCCTCTTCTATAGATAGTCTTAATTACACTCTTTATTCCTTGCATGAAGCTTCCCTCTCTTGTTCTTCCTTCCTGTGTTTTAGAGACCTTTAATATTTATCCTTAAGAGGCTAACTGTGCACAGGTCTATCTTTTGGAAGTCATGAAAGTCTTCAATATTTTTGCCACCCCCCCCCCTTTTTTTTTTTCACAACTAGCAAATAGTGTCTTACTTTTAATTCTAAAGGCCTCATTACAGTTACCTTTCAGACAATTTAAATGCTTCCCCATAAACTAAGAATGAGAATTGGTTGGTGGAAATTTAGACGGATGTTTTTTCCTTTCCAGTTTTCTGAAGTCTCAGAAGCTTCTTTCCAAAAATCTGCTGTAATTGGATCTTGTACAGGGATAGCAAATGACCCAATAAGCATTGGAAAAATTAAAGTGCTGAAAGAATCAAACCAAGAGTGAGCTATGTGACAGACAGCAGGTATTTGGGGAAATTAGAGAATATTCTTTGCTTGTAAATCGATTACTTCAAAAAATTTCCTTTGTATCGCATTCTTACTGGAAACATGTGAACCAAAACCACAAATAAACCAGCTTTGAAACTTGCAACCCTGAATCTAAGCAGAAGGAAGACACAGCCCTGTTTGGAACATACACGTCAACCATTGTGGATGCAGTGTTCCTATTAGAATGTATTATCACGCAGTATCCAAGTTTATCAATCCTGGCCTCAATTCAAATATGCAGTTAGATGCCTTACTAAGTGCTTTGCTAAACTGAGCCTTTAATGCTATTTAAAACTAACTTAATATAGAAAAGAGCTATAGATTAACTGACACATCTATTGCCTTTTTTGTTTCAATCACTTCTATTTAAGTGTGCCGCTCTCTGGGGAATATAAAAAAGAGGGAGCAGCAGAGGGCGGGGGGGAAATCCCAATAAGTTGTGTTTGACCTGAAATTGCAAATTCAAGCACAAGACCACTCCAGACCTCAGACTGTCCGATTCTTCTAGTCTCAAGTAATATATTCACTAGTGAAGTCTTACTCCCTATTACTCCTTAATAGCGGTTGTGCCTTTTATTGAATTTCTCATAGCAAATCATCTAAAACTGGCTTTGAATGACTGTGCGGCTCCTGGAGTTGATTTGGAAATATAGAAAACAAGACACGCACCAGCATTTGAGCAGTTGGCCACAAAAATGACAGTTTCATGCAGGAACTCTATGGTATAGGCAGCACTGCCAAAATTCAGCTCACTCTCATACCATCTGATGTCTTAACCATGAGACCCTCCTCTGTCCTTGTCCAATGCCTTGTCATTCACACTATCGCACTCTTGTGACAAGAAGAAATTTAGAGATGAGATGTTCCTAAAGTACAGCACGTGCACCATTAGTGGGATGCTGGCTACTTTAAAATGATAAATGAAGGCTGCCTGCACAGCCCAGCACCTCCTTTGAAGTACATGGGAAGCTTGTATGAAGCCAGAACGGCTGCCACACTGCTGGCTCACTGCAAGGGTACAAAAAAAGTGAACTCCCTACCTTTAGGGATTTTCTAAGGGAGGGCACTAAACGTATGTTAAGTCCCAGAGCCTGTTGCCATGAGTGCTGTTGCCCAGAGGAGGGGAGTTGAAGACAGAGGCAGCTGACAGGAACCCCTGGGAAGAGAAGGTTGCCTAGGGCAGCCATGTGTCTGCTACAGCTTTGTGCAAGCAAACCATCTCAGGAATAACTGTGATCATCTCATTCACTACTTATCCCTGATTCATCCCATAAACACCATTGTTTCATCACAGGTGTGTTTCTTCGGGGAGGGAACCAAAAACCAAAAAACAAAACCCACCCCAATACTTACCATTTATTAAAAGATTTTGCACCAACATATACATCCAAGGAAGCAGAATTAAAGTAACACATGCAACCTTGATTTCAGCCAACCCTTGAGTTCTGGTGGCCTGGCTCTGCCCGCTTAACATGTCTTTTGAAGTGCACTGTGCATATGCAAAGTTTCTTAAATTTTAGAAGGAAAAAAATTAATCAAACCAGGCAGTGAAATTCATTTTTTGTGGCAACCTATTGACAAGTGCACACCTGAGAGACAGAGTAAGAGCATTAACACTCAGCTCTGTTGCTTGAATCAATCAAGAAATCAGTGCATAGGCATCATCTTTTGTAGTACCCTAGACTAAGGGAGAAAAAGGAACCCAAGAACCTTGTGTTCCAGGCAGGGTACTGGAAAGCAACAACATCCAACAGCTAATGACCTCCCCTGCCATCTTGTCCTCATTACCACTCTGTCGTAACATTTCCCTTTCTTGCGTTGGCAGCAAGTCTGGCCCTATTTCTTGCCTGTTTTGCTGCTTTTACTTGACACATGAATCAGAATGGTGGCCAAACTTCACTCACCTGTCCTCCTCTGCTGCATGGTGCTTAGGAGCCTGCCAGGAAGTTGGACAAACATGAGAGAGTCTACCTTATCCATTCATCCATCCTTCAATTGAAATCAATGGGACACACTGGTGCATTTAAGATTAGATGTGCTAATACAGAGTAGTATGCAAAATACACTCCCATACCCAGTCTTTCCTCAACCTTATGTTTCCTACATTTAAAGAGGCTTAGCTCCCTTTATTTTTACCCCATTTTCTGCCCCTCTCTGCCAAACAGAAGACACATCCAATCAAATAACTCCACCTTCCCCAACATACAGACTGGGTTGAGACAGAGCAAAAGAAATAACTTCTTCCAAGTGGTGCACAGTGCAGTTCTGGAGTCGGAGCAATCAGGCCTACAACTGACAAAAGAAAGTGACTTCACATCCCAGCGGAAGAGAGCAAATGGAACAAGATGTAATGCAAGAATGACACAGCTGGAAACAAAACAAAGACATGCCATTTTTCATAATAATGCAGATGTTAAGATATTCAAAATATTTTTAGCATGTGCTAGGGAACACAAAAAAGAAAAACCCTGTTGGTAATAGCAGTCCAGATCTACACTGTTCCCCTCTTTTTCCTGAAGTATACAATAGTGTGATTCCTTCCCTTTCTATGAATTTAAAAACTTAGCTCTGAAACAAATTCATAATTTTTCCAGAAAAATATCAGCATGTTCACTATTTTTAAATATATTCTACAGAATTTTACCTGAAACAACTTGTTCAACTCTCGGCAGTGGTTTTCTGCTTTCAGGGGCCTGAAGATGGACCTCCCCTCAGTCACAACCAGGTCTAAGCTTTCACACTTCCACTCCATTTTTAGTTTTGAGTTCTAGTATTTTGCACACTTAAGTCTCAAAAACTCAAAGTAACATAACTCAAAGTGTGCATCTTTTATCAATTTAACACTGCAGGAGTTGATAATGTGTATTCACTCCATTGTTTATTATCATCCTTTTCCACTGCCCTCTCCTCTAGAAATTGAGTTTATTTACAGCTGGGAAATCTCTACATCCTTCAGTTGCTGAGAAAGGTAACTGCTCCTTTTCTGTTACATTTGACCATGCTTCCTGGATACACGCTAACAAACTATACAGTAGAAGACGATGACCCGTTATACCATGACAGTAGTTCTGCAGTCCCAAGCCATACCAGGTCATAAGACTTTGTGTCTTGCTTAGTGTCACTGTGGGTCATCTCGCCTGAACATGCCCTGCATGATGGACCCCTGCTGTGCATTTGCCTTTGTCCCTTCCCAGCTCCCAATGACAAGATCAGTTCATGCTTTGCAACTCTGCTCCCTTTTCCCAAAGGGCAAAACCAAAGCACAAATGCAGCATGGCGGGGGGATGTGAATTCCCCTACCCATCCAAAAATGGTCTGCTAGGGTAAGCAACTTGATATCCCAGGGGGACAAATAAGGGAGTCCCACTATTCCCTCTCTGATTCTCCAGTTTCCAACACTTCCTCAAGAACTAGAGTCTATGGCCAGCTAACAAACTGGACTAGCTGAGGAACCCAGACAACGCTCCCAGCCTCTCCAAACTCCACTGCACACTCAAGAGATGTGACAGCATGGCACCATCAAACACCATGATGTTATGCTTCCTGCCCCAGCCCTGCACACATCTTGTGAGACCCCAACAGCATCACCCTTTATGTGCACGTGGGGGCTCTGTACATCTCAGCAGTGCAAATTCACAAGAGCGTGACACAGCCTGTGCAAATTCTGGATGCTCCATCAAAGCATCAGACTTCCCAAACATGCATTATATACACAGTCTGTATCCTTATCTACCCTCTGGAATGGGAAGACAACTGCCAGAAATGGGCAATTACTGCTTAGGTAATTCACACCGCTTTTAAGCAAGCCTCAGTCATCCCCAGCAAAAACACATGCATAGGTAAGAAAGGGACCCACACAAAGTGAATTATACTGGTGGTGACAACCCATATGCAGGCATAGTGTTTTCCTGAGGAGCAATACACAGAGTGACAACAGACGGGCTGCAGGGAAAACAGCAGCAGCAGCAGGTATCAGCTATGTCTGAATCCATGGTCTACACTGAAGAAGCCTCTGGGAAAAAGGGTTACATGAAGAATCCTGTCAAGCCACATATGGACTTCAGCAGCTGAGCAGCCCTAGTCTAGTTTATATTGGATAGGGATACCAAATACATTTTTGTATGAAAAAAGTCTTCAGGCTGAAGCTCTACAGCCCTTTTTCTGGGAGCATAACTTGTCACAGGCAACCACCACACACCAGGAATACTTCGTAAAAGAAAAAAGCCAATCATTATCGCAACATAGAGGCTGAAAAAAAGTTTAAGTGTACATGTTCCAGTATCTAAAGGAGGCCTATATGTAATATGGAGAGGGATTTTTGCAAGAGCATGTAGTGACAGGACAAGGGGGAATGGCTTTAAACTGAAAGAGGGTAGATTTAGGTTAGATATATAAGGGAAAAATTCTTTACTGTGAGGGTGGTGAGACACTGGAACAGGCTGCCCAGAGAAGCTATGGCTGTCCCATCCCTGGCAGCGTTCAAGACCAGGTTGGAAGGGGCTTAGTGGAAGGTGTCCTTGCCCACGGCAGGGGGGTTGGAACTAGATGATCTTTAAGGTCCCTTCCAACCCAAACCATTCTGTGATTCTATGACTTCTAAGTAGCTCTAAGCAGGCTTTGATAGGCTCCAGAAAGTGGTTCTATAAATATAGAGCATAACCTTGATTTAGTACAAGGTGCCAGACACCATTGAGTTACTTCATAAGACAGCATCCCAAAACGTAGCTGACGTATCAGATACGAACAGAAGGCATGAAATGTCAAAGAGGCATTTTAACTCTCCCCCTCCCACAGTCAGGAGGCTGACAACTGCAAGCTATCAGGTAAAATGGGGCCTGAATGCCAAGCACTGCAGCTCTCATCCCTTCGGAGTCTCCAGATAAACGAGCTTTTGCAGTCAATCAGCCAGGTTAGTACCTGTACCCTTTAACAAAGGCACCCCAGATAAGCGACTGCAGGTGGTCAAGATCACAGAAGAAAGCAACAGTAGCCTGTATGGGTGTCCTCTAGCGTAGGGGGGAAAAAAATAAAATTCTAACTTAACAGAAAAATGGAAACGGATTGTGAAGGGGCAAGCTGGGAACAGAACAGGGGAGTTCCCAAGAGCTGCTAGAGTTTGTAGAAAAGAAAAAAAAACAAAGTAAAATTTTTCCAGTTTTTTCCTACGTAAGAGGAAAGTACAGTTTGACAACTGCGAAGTGTAATGTTAAATGACATGTAGATGACTCATTTTTAAATTATTACAAACTGCAAGGAGGTAGAGAAGACACAGTTTAGGATAGTTCTTACTCCTAAGGCTCACGCAGTAGAATCAGGTCTAGAGGAGCGCTAGAAGACTCAAATACATAAGCAGACTGATCTCCAGTCAAGCCTGGTATTTCCCCAAATTCCCAGCTGCATACACATAGAACACAGTGAAGGCAAACTGTAATGCAAATGCAAGGTCATACTCCTAAGAACACAGAAAGCTGGTGCATGTCTGAAACCTGGGACCATAACGTGGCTACTTTCATGGAGATGTTAGATCACTGAAGAAATCACTTAACATACACCTTGCAGGCAGTGTTATGGCAAAAAAGGATTAGGACAATCCCTAGACACCTAACAGAAATAAGCTTGCCTATCTTGCTTTTTTTATGTATGGTGAGATCAATACTAGAATACTTAGACATCAGAACTATATGCAGAAGGTGCTAAAAAAGAGTGTCCAAGTGATTTAAGGGATAAAAACCAAATTGTCTTCAAGTGAGACTTGGGGATTTAAGTCTGTATAAATTATCGGTGAGGACGTTTTGTTTGAACGGAGTACCAGGCCAAGTGATGGATTCTGTCATCCCCTTAAGTTTTTGCAAGATACTGAACACAGCAGAATCTTTGCTGTGCACACTGCAGTGTCCTTTGGTGTGCAGGAGGTTTTAAAAGGTAGCATGAAGATACTTCTGGCCTTGAAAACAAGATTCTGAAGGCTGTGCTAAAGCTGAAGTCTGAAATCTAAAGAAAAGATTTAATGTTTTAAACAAATAATGTATTTCCTATTTAAAGAAAACAACTTCTAAAGATGAAGCATTAAGAGTGCGAAAGCACAAGGATTTCCAAATGCCAGGTTATCATGACAGAAATTTTAAGAAATAATTTAATTTCTATGAAATATCTTCTGCTCATTCTGTAATTGGGGAAAATTCATGTGAATGTCAGTCTTGCCTCCTACCAATTATGACCAAATGTTGCCTTTTATTTCCCATCAGTGACACAAGAGTACTGGCGTTTTTATTTCAAAATTTGTATGCAAGGACAAAGTGAACATATTAGTAAAAGGTTGTGGTTAGTTAGGTAAACTCCCCGCGGTAAATTTAGTTATTTCCTGATCTCACAGCTTAGTAAGACAGGAAAGTCTTCTGCCAGTCTCTACCTTCTTCTCAACATATGGCAACTCATTTCAAACTAAGAAGAGATACAAAAAGCTCCCCTTTTTCAATAACATAATTAATCATTGTCTGTTAACATCCTTTCCTACTTTTGTGTCATTTTTTAAAGGAATTCCCCATGTTCTTCTTCCAAACATAGATATTAGGTGTAGTGTTAAGCAAATTCTTAACATCAAATAAACAATTTAATTTTACACCTCACAACGTGATGGTTCTCTGCACATCTTTGCATACGTCTGCCACCCTCAATCCCCTCCCAGCATGTGTAGAAAAATTAACATAGAAAAGGATACCATAAAAAAGAAAATTAAAATACATGTAGAAATGCCAGGGGCGGGGGGGGAGGGAATCAGTACAAGATTAGCAAGGTCAAGAACTGCAAACATAAACCCCAGTCACATTAAAAATTGATAAATGCAATTAAGTTAATCAACCAATCATTCAGGTTTCACCAATAGGTTTCTACATGAATTACATGAGATAGAAATAACAGAAACATTACAGCTAAATTCCAAACTCACATTTGTAAAATACCCAAGTATATACACTTGAGGTAAACTTTCTAAATGAAATTAGACAGACTAATAGACCAATATGATGAGAAACAGAAAAAAATGAATTCAGAGAAAGCAAAAGAGCACACAGCCAAGGCTTCATCTATCATCTAGTGTCTTCCATATTCTACAAAAAGCTATTTTAGAGCGGATACACCATTTTCTTCTATAAGTGACAAAACTTATGCAGTGTGAAGCATCATGTATATCCTTAGTAGCAAACAATAATTATTGATTTAATAATAGCCTGGAAGCAGACCTCCAGCAGACTCTTAGGAGTAAGGCTTCCAAGGTCTCAAAAGTAGCTTTGTCTCCGTAGAAGTCTCAACTTTTTCCAGAACCAGAACAAAGATGGAGACATACTACAAGAACTAAATTTCCTGAATTAAAATAAACTCATTAATGACAAGTTTGTAACAGCACCACATAATATTTTACCCACATACCAGCTTCAAAAGTCTGTTCGATTCAGGTAAGACAGAAATAGTCTTCTACATGGCAAAACAGGACAGATTTCAGAATTATAATGAAAATTAATTACTATATATTATGAAGCCAATGACACCGGCCACCAAGTATTTGTCAGCCCAATTATATGAGAGGCATGCTGAGAAAACACTAGCTGAACTGTTTAGATTCTCTGATTTCTAACAGTCACTGAAAACAGAAACAACTCAAGCACCGAAACACTTGTATGGTGTATTTTGTATCAAGTGCACACAGTTTAAGCCAACATAAACACTCAGGACCTGTAATTCTCAATCATTCAGCTTATTTCTGCTCTCCCGATATATCCAGCCACCATGGACAGAGAGATGTAGCTCTTCACCAGCTGCCATCAAATCCAGCCTTGTTGCAGCTACAGGAGTCAGAAAGGAGCTTCTGCCCTTTGCTGAAAGGACTGCAAGAACAGCAGAAGGGATGCTGCAGCTGGCACCATGTGCAAAAGCTGTGGCTTTCTCTGGAGGGAAATTCAGGAAGAAAAAAAAAGCCTAACTTGGAAACTCAGAATTGCCCTAGAAACCCCAATCATTTTCCATTAGCCAGGGAGGAAACACAGTCAGTATTCCCATGAGACTAAAGACAGCCTTTCTGAATGCCCCACCAAAGCCATCAAAGCTAATGCCCTTCAACTAATACTCCAGCAGAAAATAATATTGCCTAGAAGAGGGGGAAAAAAGTCTTGCCTGACAAAGTGGGTGCATAAAAAGAATTTATGAGAGGGGAGGAAAAGGATGATAATAATGAACACTTCAGTAAACGGGCTTGTGAGAGATTAACATTCAGTGTAAAAAAAAAAATCACAGTAAAGTGACTGCCTTGGAAGAGAAAAACATGCTAAGTTTTCAAAGTGTCATGTAGGCCAAATGTCTTCATTAACAGAGTTGGTGGAGAACTTGGGTGACTAAATGGTAACCACGTAACCAGCTCGTAAAAGAAGAGAAGCTTCTGCATTAAGGTCGTACAGCAATATAGGCTGGAGAGGGAAAAGGTAAAAGAACATTTGAGGCAACTGGAGCAGGCAACAAAAACATCTATAAACTTTAACAAGACAACAGCACGCAACCAAAAAAAGATGCAACTGCCACTTAAGGAAAGTCCTGTGCTATTTCAGAAATGTTTGGTCTAAGAGACAAACTTTTATCAGTTCTGATGAACTTCTGTTTAAAATACCATAAGGCAGTTGAAGATCCACAGCATTTTCTGAATAAAATATTCCCCCGTTCAAATGTAGGCAATTAGATGGACGTATTTTGACAGAGCATGACCACTGAAAAATAGTAGGAAAAACCCCTCAGCAAGCAAGTACCAGTCAAAATTCAGATGAAAACCAGGAATCCTGTGTAACAAGACTCATTTGACAAAATGACTGTGAAAAGGACCTTTTCAATAGTATCTGTTTAGTTATTCAGCCATTATGTCTTTTGCCTGGGCTATCTTTTTCTTTTGGTTTTTGGTTGGTTTTTTTGGGAGGGCATTTTTTTGGTTTGGTTTTTTTTTGGGAGGGGGAAGAGTTATTTGTTTTATTTCCTAGACCTTTTGATATATTTTTGTCACAGCCTCTGACCGCATTAAATGTAACATCATGGACATGAAATCTAAGCACATGTTCCTCTTTCCCACTGAACAACATAACCTCTCCTGCTAGCTTCAAAATTCTTCCCTGAGTGCCTCTGCTCACCAAGTTACTTAATGCCTGTGATTTTGATACATGGTTTTCTTTCTAAAACTTCACTTTTACATCATACCATTCCACAAAAGCCTCACAGCTAAGTTTGATTTAATTCTAACTACCTAAGAATTTTCCAGCTTCACAGATTTGTATCATCCATAGGTTTGATCAGCTTTTCACTATGTTCCAAGACATTAATTAATGAGAAGTAAAACAAAAGGAAATTTCTGTGGGACAAAACTTTCTTCTAACTCGAATCATTAAAATGAAATCAGCGTCAAACTAATTGTTAAACCAGTCACAGTTTATGAGCAGCTCAGCAAACTATTTAAGCTAGTAGTCCATCTGGCTTCAAATTCTTAGGAGCTTTATAGGTTTTGCTGAACCAAAGGACCTATAGCAGACTTCTTGGAATGACTGCTATCTTCTGAATGTTTCAAAATTCATTATGAACACTACTACCACTGCCCCTGCCATGCTCCAGCCCCACAGATGCAAAGCAATTAATTCTTTTTTAGGTTGAAATTTTCCAGGTCTGTTGGGGGGGGGGGGGGGGGGGTTTCAAATTAAAAAAAAAAAAAAAAAAGTTGTATCATAAATGGTTTGGATTGGAGGGGACCTTAAAGATCAGCTAGTTCCAAATCCCCTGCCATGGGCAGGGACACCTTCCACTAGACCAAGTTGCTCAAAGCCTCATCCAAGTGTTTCTTTTTAGTGAAAGACTTTGTGAAAGAAAAGATCCACAAGATCATTTAGGTCATAAAAGTCCTTTGATATCAGAGTCCAACCATTAAGCCAGGACTGCCAAGTCCACCACTAAACCATGACCTAAGAAACACTTCTACACATCTTTTAAATACCTCCAGGGACAGTGACTCAACCACTTCCCTGCGCAGCCTGTTCAAATGCTTCACCCTTCTGGTGAAAAAAATTTTCCTAATATCCAGTCTAAACCTCCCCTGGCACAACTTGAGGCCATTTCTTCTTGTCCTATCACTTGTTACTTGGGAGAAGAGACAAGCACCCACCGCGCTACAACCTCCTTTCAGTAGTTGTAGAGAGCAATAAGATCTCCCCTGAGCCTTCTTTTCTCCAGGCTAAACTACCCCAGTTCCCACTTCCCACAAGACTTGTTCTCTAGGCTCTTCATCAGCTTTGTTTCCCTTCTCTGGACATGCTCCAGCACCTCAGTGTCTTTCTTCTTGTGAGTGGCCTAAAACTGAACACAGTATTCGAGGCACAGTCTCACCACTGCCAACTATGGAGGGACAATCACTTCTCTGGTCCTGCTGGCCACACTACGTCTGATGCAAGCCAGGATGCTTTTGGCCTTCTTGGACACCTGGGCACACTGCCAGCTCATATTCAGCAATTCAGTAATTCTTGTAATTATTTTTTAGTTCTGTAGGACAATACTGGAGCTCAAACTTGGAAGTTACTATTTTAAATAGAAGGTTCTCTCCATAGTAGAGCTACATATTTCATCCAAAACAAACCGGTCCTGATTTACCAATTTTAAGAGCACTGGGATGAAGGGAATACACACGGAAAACACCACAGAACTCTTTACAGAAATCACCAAGACTTCAAGCCCTAAAAAGTCTTATTTACATACTTATCTCCATCCACCTTAGTCCTAATATGCCCCTTCACTTCATGTGAAAACCTCATGGCTCTATGCTGGAATGGGCTGACTTTTTCATTTGGAGTCTAAATGTATATCTAAAAAATGACATTTGGTGGAGTTATGAAATACGTCACTGGTTTTACCAGATCGTCTCCCCTTAACTGCCCAGTATTTAAAAAAAAAAAAAAAAAAAAAAAAAAAAAAAAAAAAAAAAATTTCACAAAATTACACCTAACCAGTCATTTTTCCTTTTGTAACATTCACCTATAGACCAAATTCAAGTAGAAAGAAAGGTTACAGTTCTGTTTTTAGTCTTGCCATTCTCAGTTGCCATCTAACAAGTCATAATCTGTAGTGATGAAGTAAAACAAAAAGTGATAGCTGCAATGGAGCCATCAACAGACAAGGATTTACACAAGATCATTTGGACAATGTTCAGCAGGTCTCACATTTTAGCTGAACATAGCAGAGAGATGTGAATTACTGGCAGTCTTTGGGAGTTAAAAGTTAAGAAGCATAAGGCTGATGAAAAAGGATGAGGAAACATATTGCCCCAAAACACATACTGTCTCTGGATGTGGCAGCTCCCTGAAATTCCACCCTGCCAACACTGGTCCAAAAGCTAGATGAAATAAAAGGCTCCAATGGAAGCCATGCACTACTACTCCTAGCTGATGGCCCACGGTTCCCAAAGCGAAGTCAGAGCTCTGCAGCAGACAGATGGGCTCCTTACCTAGGCAGTAGGACAAACTAAGTCTCAGAAGGACAAACCAGAGTGCCTGGCCAAAGCTGTAAACAATCCAGACATATCCAAGTGCAGACACTGATCTTAAATCCTACCTTAGCCTGGACACTGTGCTGCAGGCCAGGGCCTTACTTCCACCTGCCATCTAGAACTCAAAATCATCTCCCAAGGTCAGGTACCTATGCTCATTCTTTCAACAGATGAGCATGACTCTTTCCAAATGGTCTGAAGAGAAAGATGGCTAAGTAGCTCAGGTACTTCCCTGCCAAAACAGCCTTGTGACCACAGCACACTCACAATTCCATCCTACATCTCTGAAGATGCTAACCTAACCCTCAGGATTGCAACTCTGTGCAGTGAGCAGCCTTGCCTTTCACTCACTGCAGAAACTGCACAGCAAAGAACAGGACCACAGAAAGTCAGAGCAAGTGGAGCCACAGCTGGCATTAATGTGGAGAAATCAGAAGATTCCTGAATTCTTTGGTCTTTGGCTTTTCCTAACAACCATGTTCCCAGGAACACTGCAAATTAAACTAAGCATACAACAGAGTTTGAGCTGTTTATGCTACAGTCTTAGAAATAACAAGCCATTCAACAGACACCGCGCCCCATTCAAAAGCATCTTCACCATTCTCGACAAAAGATTACACCTTCACAGATTCCTAATCTAACATGCAAATGCCCACATCGGCAAGCATTTGAGATAACATGGTTTAAGATGTTGCCAGTGCAGTCTTGCTCTCTGTAATTCATCATATGCACATTTATCTGGTGAGGTAGAATGTGTTAAACTGAGTAACTCTCAAAAGGCATTTGCCATCAGAAAACTGATGCAGCATACTAACACTTAGGGTAGCCCAGGTTGTTCTGACTGAACAAGCAAAATAAAAGCTTATTTAAACTTCATAAAATGACCAGATTTGGGTCAATGAAGATAGCACTGTTATGTCTGTATCTTCAATATGCTGTTAAATATTCATTCCAATTAGAAACTATTTGTGCACAGAGTAAAGGAAAGAGGGAGACAGTATTTAGAAGTTTCAGGAAACACTAAGATAGGTCAAAATAAGTAATAATTTTTTAAAAATTCTGTAACATTTGTGTAATTGGGTGATGATTAAGGGTAAAACTGCAGAAAAGCAAAGAAAAAACAAAGGAACAAAACCAGAAAAGAAGGCATATGTAAAAGGAAAAGAGGCAATCAGCAATGGTTTCCATCTCTGAAACTAGAGGACTTGCAATTTCTTTGCATTCTCAGGAGCCAGCAAGATGTAAGGCTGTAGGAGGTGATGTCAGAACTACGTCTGTTCCAGGCCACTGGGCTCAGCAGAGACCTGATAAGCAGTTTTTTTGTTTTGCTTTGGGCTCTGGCTTCCATTTTATTGAAGATTTTGTAAGAATTTACAACTTTATTTGTGAGCAACACAGACTTCATATAAACTTCATATAACTTCGAGGACAGCATGTGACTTTCATTTTGACTTCCCACTTATTATTTTTATTATAGAGTGCACAATCATCTGAAATACCAGGAACACTAAG
The DNA here is from genome assembly GCF_004027225.2 of Strigops habroptila. Lineage (NCBI taxonomy): Eukaryota > Metazoa > Chordata > Aves > Psittaciformes > Psittacidae > Strigops > Strigops habroptila. The sequence continues at coordinate 34,404,659 of NC_044278.2, read as the reverse complement.
AACCATCCAGATAAAAACTAACAAGTACAACCAACTATTTGTAAGGCATTAGGGAATAACTACAGAGCCAGCCATGTCCCCAAAATACAGAGAAATACATCAAGTCTAGTTGATATGAAAAATGGAAAAAAAAAAAAAAGATACAAATGCAGGAGTGTCATAATACTGAAATACACAGCCTGCTTTCTCAGAGGATTTTGCATTAGAAAAGTATAACTGAAATAGTTTCCAAAGAAATTATTTCCAAAGAATAAAACCAAAACAAAACCCACCAAAAAACCACAGCAGGGTTCACTTCCTGAAATAACACTGGAATAAATACTGCTTGAGAAGTGTGCTATGGCTGCTACATTCTGTTAACTATTTAAGACTATGTATTATGGTTAAAGTATGGTTTTAAACAGAAGTGAATGTCTAACCCTTCAAAAGCGTTACCAGTGAAGTTCTGTTCCACAGTGTCTGGTACCAAATTACTTCTAGAAAAAATTAAAACTTACTGTCATCTGTGCTGACCAAAATCTCCTTTAATGTCAGGCTGCCAGTGGTTCAGCTTCATTACCTAACTACATTAATTACCAAATAAAGAGGAAACAAAGATTTTTTTCTTACACTTTTTTTTTTCCCCTTTGGTACTATATTTCATTATAGGAAATGAAAATGAAAAAAATACGCTTAGAAGTATGCTTTTCTATTGTCGAACAAATAGGAATACTCTAAAGAACAGATCACCAGAATAACTGAGCTAATGAGAGGCTGATTCTTCTCCCATTCCTGAAAAAGAAGAGTGTGTTGGGGATATTTGGTGGGGTACCTAATTAACTCCTCCTTTCAAACAGGCTCTATTGCCTAACTCTTGTAATTTAAAAAACTGCGGATGATCTCTTTTTGCATTATTTATCCTTTTATTTCAGAACAAAAAAATCATTGATTTTACTTTTCTTTTTCTTTAATACAGCTGTCAGCTTTGTCAGGCAAGCGTGGAAAACTTTGTGGGACAATCTGAAGTATGAAATAAGCACTTCTTCCTGGAACCTTTAAAAAGGGGTTTAGCTAGTATTGTCCTGCTATGTATTTTTATCTCAGTACCACTGGATTTAAAAAGTGACCTACTAAAACCTCTAGATAAATCAGGTTTGACACTAACATAAAGAATGGGTATATTCAAAGGCCACCTTTGACTTAGGGAGGCCAGTCGTCTTTGTCTCCCTTGTCAGTTTGTAGCCAGTGTGGACAGTGTGCCTCCTCTAGACAGTAATTCAGAGCAGAAACCAGCTTGGAGTTCTCTGTATTACACACTGGAGATACTGATTTATTGTTACTGACCACGGGAACCCAAGAAGACTAATTTTCCTGGGTTAGAGTTAACCTTTGTGTATAACCCAACATCCATTCCTGTACCTCCTTGTAGGATGTAGCACAGCATTTGCACCAGTTCTGTACCTCGCGGCTGGCTGTACTCACATAAGCTCATAAACCCTACAACGTGGAGACTCTTCTTTCATTTCATGTGTTACTGGTTGGATGACTACATAATTCTTGTTTCTAACTTCTGCATCCTTTTAATACTTAAATACAATTTTCATGTCTAGTGGTCAAGTCATCCTTTACTCTTAATAAGCTATTTTTGCCAAGTCTTTATTCAGTCCAAGTCTAATATAGCTTTTAGTCCTTGTATGTTTGAGTAAGGAAAGAACCTAAGTGTAAATCTCACCATATTTATAGGAAAAGAGATTTAATCTTCCATGTTCCTGACTCAAAAACTGTATTTTTCATTTTATTATATAGGTAAGCATTTCATTATATGAGTAAGTTTGTACCAAACTTTTCCAGTTTATTTTTGCATTTAGGTTTTTAATTCAGTCCATATGAAGATAAACTGCAAGGAATAACAAATGCTCAATTTACTTTGAGCAAGCACAGAATTAAAGCTGAATACTGACACCTCAGAATGAAGAATCTCAACTCCTTTGCATAGGCACCAAATTTCATGTATCAATATGGTATAATATGGACTGGTACAGTCTTTAAAGAAAACTGATTTTTTTTTTTTTTTTTTTTTCCCCTTTCGGGAAGTTATTCAGCCCAAGAAAAAAAAAACAAACTGTCCTTCTCAACACATTTTCTTCAGCAATAATTCTGTCATGCATCTGGAATGGCATATGGTCAGCATTTTCTTTAGGGGACTGCAATTAGTCTCCATTTTACATACTAATAGCATATTCAGTCAGACCAAAGATATGTCTATCCCCATACTATATCTTTAGCAAAGGCTGAGAGCAGAGGTCTCTCAGCACTAGGCCAGGGAAAGCAGTGATTTCCCTATTTTCAGGGATATTGCAGGGATACACCTCAGAATCCCTCCCCAGCCTTCAGGGACTGAGCTTTCTGTTCTTCAAAACAAGAATTGATCCTTTTGCACTGAAAGCCCACAGCCAGGTAAACTTTTAGTATATATAGTGGTTCATAGTTAAACTATGCACCAAGAAAAAAAATACCCCCTCTTACTTGTTCCGAATCTGCCACTTGATGATTTTATTTGATCCCCTCTGGGTCTTGTACTACAAGAGACAGCTAATGAGCGTTCATTTTTTCCATTACACTCCTATATAGATTTTTAACATTCTCATCTTTAGCTATTTCTTTGTGAGGCTGAAGATCCTTAAATCTATTTAATTGCTCTTTATCATTGCCAACCACTTCTAGTTCTATTATCTTTTTGTTTCCCCTCACCCTTCTTTTAAATATGGGGATCAGAACTGCACCCAGAGGTCGAGACAAAAGCACAGGCAGTTTATAGACTGGCATAGCACTTAAGTTCTGTTGGCCATTCTTCCCTAATTTTTTTTTTTTTAACCAGTCCTAAACACTTAACCAATGCTTGGATTTACTACAGAAAGCTCTCTACATCACTTCCTTTGGTGCTAATAGCTTACAGTCTCAATAATAGCAGGAGTGTTCTCCCCGCGTGCATTACTTCATAGTATCAGCAGCAAGCTTCATCTCCAGTTACTAAGCATCATAAGATCCCTCTTTGATTCTTCATAATTAGCTTTCATTTTTGCTACCCTCATTAACTTTGAATCATTCTGCACTCATTCTTCCAGATCACCAATGCATACGCTGACTAGTGTTAAGCCTAGCACAGATCCTAGCACAGATGTGCAACTCTACCGGTGACCTCCGTTCCCTCTGTGAAAACAGATCATTTATTCCTACTTCTTCTTTCAACCAACTATCCGTCTAGGAGAGAACTTTCCTCTTATGTCAGAGCAGTTTCATTTCGCTCAGCACCTTTGGCAAATAGTTCTCAAAAGACTTTCTGAAACCCAGGAGTAGTGCATCAACTAGATCACACTTACTCACAACCTAAACAGTATCTTCAAAGAACTCTACCAAACCTCTGAGATTGTTCTGACTCTTTCCTGGTACATCAAGTTTGTCTATTAATCCATTAGTTTTCTTCTTCACTGTATTTACCAGCAAATTGGCTGGTAAGAATGCCAGTCATACTTGTCCTGCTTTTTCCTATATGCTTTCTGGAAGCCTTTTTGAAACTGGCAACATTTCTCTGGCATGCTCAAGTTCACTGCTACCACAGCAGTATTGTGCTGTTAAACACCACCATTACCAGTTCAGCAATTTTACAGAGAGATCTTCCAGAGGTCTTGGGTGTATTCAGACTTGGTAATTTTTGTGGTAACAAATGCTGTAACCCATTTTTATAATTTTGTTCTAAATTGTTTCAGCATCTCTTGATTTGGAAGAAATGCCTCAATAGGACTTTGTGCTTCTCTCCCCAAAGGAAAAAGATTTTGTTTCGGGAATATGAGCTCCTACACGGTGAGCATGAGTTCTTTGAGCTCTTTTAGATCTTAGTTATCTGTTGACCCAATGGCCTTCCTATTTCTGATGTTCTTGAAAGAGTACTTGTAACAAGCTTCTCTGCCTTTTAAAAATCACTTACCAGGCTTTAACTTGTTTTACTGTGTATTTTATGTCAAATTAGCCTGATTCTCACTTTTTTTTTTTTTTGTGTATTCTTTGGACATAAGTTTTTGAAGGGTATCTCTCTGTTCCTTAAGCCTGCTCAACCATGCTAATTGTTTTTTTAAATCTTTTTTAAAGGGTCAGAGAAGCAGTTGTTAGGGGATATGCATTTGTTCTGAGTTTCTCCACACTGGCTATAAGCATTTTACTCATTTGACTGTTCCCCCTACCAGGTTTTCCATAGAAATTCTGAGTGTCCTGCTAGCTACCCTCTCTATGGTAGACCTATACAATCCATAACTTACCTCAGAACTAAGCATTCACTCCCTCCATCTTAATCTTCTAGTCTTCTACCATTTGCATAGAAACACTTCTATTTTCGTCTGTCTCCTAATTTGACCTAATTTTTCATGCAGTTCTTCACTGTTCTCTATATGACCTTCACCAACTTCTGTCCTATGTAAAGCAATGTTAAGGACTTCAACCCCAGAGGCTGTGTCATCTTGACCTGTGTGTCCTTTCTGCTTGTCCTCACTCAGAGTATTGGGATTTCAGTGCAGACTGATGCTGCAGAGGTCTTTATTCTTAACCTTCTATCTAGCTACTCAGATGATGCTTCCAGCACTATTTTGGGAACCTTTCTATGTCACCACCACTTCTCCACCAGCTTCTCCAGTGCTAAAACGTAGCCTAGACTCCTTTTGTTGTAAGCCTCCTTGGCATATAGTTGGAAGGTATGCTCCCTTCCAGCAACATAAATCCAGTTGCACCCCGCTTAGTTAAGTATCGGGAGATATCCATCTATCACCTAGACTCAACACCATGCAATGGCATTCTCAGAGCAAAAGAATACTTGGCCATCACCTGGGAGCAAGGTCTCATCTACAGGATGTAATTTCAGGATCATTTCTCCTTTACAGGTTTGATGTCCTCCAAATTAGGAGTTACCCCTCACAGAAGCCCAGTGGCAGCCTGCTTAGAGATAAGCAGTGAGACTACATGCTTAGAGGTTTAGTTTACGCATTTGCTCATTAAATATACTTTCCTTACACATATGCTTAGCATGTTGTGACTTTTGAAGTGGACAAGAGTCCACTTCAGTTATAGTAATCTACAGTGGGCATCTTGCAACGTAATAACTGTCTCTTTGGTTTAACAGCTGTATTAATACTGTTGAGAGTAAGAAAACGCTACTCTTTTCTAACTGGAGACCTGATATCAACCTCTAGCCTGAGAAACCAAAGTGTCCAAGCTAAATGGCCTTAGACACACTCCTTGAGTTTTAGGCTTACTCTCAGTGTATTCCATCTGAAATTTTCACTTTGTGTCTCCTTCCCCTTTCCCTCTGCCCTTGACTTTGATCCAGACCATTCTCATCCTCCTGATAGACATTCTAGTGGCTTTCTAAAAATCTGCCTTTGATACTGGCCTATTAAGGTTTTAGAAAATAAATATAAAAGAATCCTTTATCTGCCTTCCATTCAGCATCATTAATCCATAAGCCTAGTACATTCTCTAGGTTCCCACAAAGCATTTTCAAGATAATCCTCCACAGGTACTAAGGAGCGAGAAAGTTTAATTTTTCTTGTGTAAAATGCTGGTATCACTAACAGATATTTCCAATAATATCTGCCAGGCAATCATGCTTCATAATCTAATGGGTTACAGCCATCTTTACAATCATATGAAACGTCTGATTGTGCGAGACCTTAAATATAGTATTCTGAAGACAACAGCACACATAACCAGCCACAACTTTCAGTTCAAAACAGAAGCTCAAGACAGTTTTCTAAGATGCAGCATCTGTTGAACTGCTAATGGGAGCTGTGCTTACCAATACATCCTGCATCAAATCAAGGAGTATTCTCTCTTGTCAATTCAAAATGGGACCTTACACATTTAGATTCCAAAATTAGATTTCTTACTATGAATTCTACTTTCACTTACACCAAGTCTGCTACATTTTATTAGTTATAATGTACACAACTTTAAACACAGAAGAATTCTTGAGGGTTTCCCCCACACACACTGTCACGGCTGTATTTATAGGCAAGATGATTAAACATTTGCATTTTATTGTAAAGGATAAGTTGTACTATACAGTAAAGGGAAATTCAATACTAACTGATTCATAAAACAGGCCTGATTTTGCAGTTGATAGAAAATGGTTCTCTTTTCCTTTCCACCATCAAATCTAATTTAAAGTAACCCAGTGTAGTGCAAATACATTAGATACTTAGTAATCTCCAGTAATGGCAGGGAAACTCATCACAAATTGCAGAATGCTATGAATCATCTTGTGAACACATAACTGCTATACACTGCAGAAGGCACTTTAACAAATAGTTTCATTCATTTATGTCAATACTTCATAATTAGCACAGACAAGTGTCTGTAAATTGAACTCTTGAGCATCACACTGCTTAGTTACCAGAGGTTTTTTTATTTAAAATTTTGAACACTTGATGTATTGAAGACCCCATTAAAATTTTGTACCAAAGACAAATGACATTTTCATTTTCTGATCTAAATGTGTTAGCACAAACTAAAGAACTCAATAATGTTCAAAGCAGCCATAAGCATACGCTGACCTGTACTACATAAACTGACTACAACTGACTTTATCAGGTCTATCAATTTAAGTTTTTAAAGTATACTTAACTGTTTTGCTCAATAAGAGATAATAATAAAAGAACTATGGGGCCGTATAGACATTAGTATTGACGCTTTTTTCTCCCCAGCTACATTAGAGTGAGTCCCCACTCAGAAGTAACAGGTGACAACCCAGTGACATGATGGCCAAAAATGGTTAGAAGAGCTGTCCGCTGCAGAACAGTCCCAAAGATCTTGATTTATACACTTCTTTATATTTAAATTGCAGTTAAGAACTGCAATAGCTCTTCAGGGTACCCCATGAAGGCACAGGGTATTTTGAAAGCTTTATGAAAGCACTCGCAAACCCCACTAGGATTAAGGTCTTGCTATTTACCAACAGAAATACAGCCTCTCTACAGAGAGCTTACAGTTTCAGGGTACAGGTGCCCACAAAGCTATACCTGAAGTGTAGTTTCCTGGATGCTTTTTTAAGCAGTGGATTAAAAAAAAAAAAAAAAACACCCCAAAAAAAAAAAAAAACACCAAAACCAAACCAAAACAAACAAACAAAAAAAACCACCAAAAAAAACCCAACACACAAAAACAAAAACCACCCAATAATTCCGATTCGGATTATTTGGATTTCAGAATCTCAAGATGCCAAGCTATTATCATTTAACAGTTTACTGGTGACAGCTGCTCGCTATACCTAATGGGATGTACACTCTTAGCCATTCTAACAGTGAAATAAATCATTCTTTCTGCAACTTACTTCACAACTGGGGATAACTAAAACTGTGGCCAAGGCCAGTTACTGCAGGATAGCTGACACAAGGGGACTTTGTCATCTGTGGACATTTGTGGTATAACCACGTCCTCACAGAAGCAATTTAAAGGTTCAGATATAAAGCCTTCTCAGACTAGAATAACAACCATCAAATGCAAGAGTATAAATATATTCATAAACACAGCGATAATTCCACTTTGACACATCTTACCAGGACAACTTCCCACTCATCACTTCCAAAAAAATCCTCAAGCTCCAGCTCTGAGTCTGTTCCATCCTCCATGGCTTCCCAGCAATCCTAGAATGCAGACCCACAGACTAATTTCTAGAGGCTGTGTACACCAATGTAAACATACACAGAAAACTCTGCCTCACTCTAACACCACTAATTAATGAGAAAAAATAATTACGAAGGTAATTTAGTATTTCCCTTTGGATTGAAATATGAAAGCTCATCATGAGCTTTTATTATGTACTGCTTATTTTTACTATTTTTTTCATAAATAGAAAACAGTGTTACTGATTTTTTTATTTTTTTTAAATCTTACAAGATTTAGCCCTTAACAATGCAAATGTATCACAACTGGACAGTTATTTGAAATGACATCTTCTTAGTTACGTCTTCCGTAATTCTCCTCGAGCTTTCAATTCTTCATGAATCGAAATTCTTCATAAAAATAGTACTGATACTGAATAGACATCCAAAACATCCAGGCATGCAAGTCTTCCTATTGTCTCTAATGTTTCTCCTTTTTCTCCTTTTCAAGTATATTCAGGCCTATAAATGCTGCTAGGTTTATCAATATGAAACCTATTTATTTAGAAGGAAAAAAATACCTTCATGCAACATAGTGCTCCAATTCTTCACCATTAAAATAAACCATAAAGAAGTGGGAAAATACCACCTCTCCTTGCATACTACCTTCAAAGTATTTTTGCTCCTTTTAGTGATCAAATACAGATTTTTCCATGACAGTTTGATTAGGCTCTTACTGTGAATACATTAAGTGATAATTGGTCCAAAAATACCTATTGAGCCAGGAACATCAGAATACAGTAAATACTGGGAGCACCATACGCAGTTGTATGAATCACTTCACATACCTGTGGTTTTCCAGGTTCCTGTGCTTAGTCAGGAGTACACTCTTCATTTTCTTACACACAGAACATAATTTCTGCCAAATTTTGTTCTTGGCTTCTACACTGCCACCTGTAGTCACACAAGAGAAATTAGCCATATTTTACGCTGCAAATCCTATTACCACAATGTTTCAGCTCACTTCTTTTTCTATACAACCACTCTAAAGCATTCCCCTTTGTAAAAGGTGCGTTAAGATACTCAAACCGAGTTACCTGTAATTTTTCTCTTTAATAAATTTCAGGAAGGAAGTAAAAAAATCACAATCCCAACTCAGTATAACCCAAGAGAACTTTTTAAAACTCTGAGAGACAGATATGGGCTTTACAGATTTTTAAGTTATCCTTATTGCTCAGTGAACACATCATAACCTTGACAGAGCAAGGTGACTTCTGAAGCAGCAACACAAAAACACCTGCACTTCATTATTTGGTAAATACGAAAACTAATTTGATTTGTTCTTCCACCTGAAAAAAAATGAACACAGTTTTGCAGAAATGTAATGTCCATGCTCAGCTTAGTCACCTTATACAGGTTGTAAAGAAAAACAAACACCACCACCACCACTCAAAAAAAAAAAAAAAAAAACCCAACCAAAAAACAAAAAAACCAACCAAAACCACACTAGTACTTGGAAGAATATCTCATAGAACTAAAAGTGATCTTGAACTTTTTCATACAATGAAACCAGTTTATACCCGGTTTACAGTTTACTTGGAGGACTATGCCACTGATTCTGCTAAATTAACCATTTACCTCAAAATAAGACCTAAAACACTAAGTACGCAGAGCCCTCATGTTAACCCTTTCCTGAAAACACGATAAACCAGAAAATTCAGGGCTTCCTGGAAAAAGCAAAGCTTTCTGGTGTTCAGAACAGGGGGTTCACCGAATAACGAAGTTTCAGAGTACAAGCTCGGGGGGAACACTGGCTTTTGCGCGCACATGCACTCCCCCTTCTTCCAGTTCCGAATTACCCCTGTCATCCCTGCAAGCAGTCGCCCGAATGCTCCCACTATGTCCCAGTCTGGGAAAACGCTCTCTACACATTAAGGAGACAAGCTAACTCTGTCCAGCGTGCCACGGCGAGCGCACGGATGGCCGCGGCCGCGGGGACCCGCACCCCTGCGCTGCCCTATGACAACGGGGACCGCAGCCTCCACCAGGAACCTCACGCTGGAATGGAAACCGAAATCAAACGCCGTTTTCCAAGAGCAAGTTGCTCTTAAAATATATATATATAAAAAAAAAAAAAAAATAAATGAATCAAGCCCCAAGCGCCGGTGGGGCTGCCTACGTCCCAACGCGCACCTCCAGGTAACCCTCCCGCCTCCGTCGGGCAGGAAGGCACCCACCGCCGCGGGGACCCCCCGGGAACCCCGCCACCCTCCCTTCCAGCCGGGCGCCGCCCCGATACCGGCGTCCACGGGCACTCGCCGCCGCTGCCCCCCCGGCACCCCGCGATCCCATGCGTCCGCACCCCCGACCCCACCGCGGCGCCCTCCGCCCCACGAAGCCCCCAACAGCCCGACGCCCCAGCCATCTCTTATCCCACGGAGCCCCTCACCACGACCCCCACCCCAACCACGCACACGAAGCCGCCTGGCCAGGTGCCTCCCGCCGGGACAGTGCCGGAGGCAGTGGGGCACCGCTAAGCCCGAGGGTTCGGCGCTGCGGGCGCCGCGGGCAGCGGGCGCTGCCCGCCCACCCACCTGCGCTCGCCGCGTTCCTCACGCCGCCGGCCGGTGCCGCAGAATGAGGCGGCGGCTCCTCCTCACCAGCGCGGCTCTCTCCCTCCTTCCCTCCCGCCGCCGCGCAGCCAAGGGGAGCCGCGCGTCCCGGCTACTGCCGTGCCGCGCCGCCCGCCTGGGATTCCTGCGGGAGGGCGGGCGGCAGTAGGAAAGGGAGGGAGGGATGGAAGGAGGCGGCTCGTCGCTCGGCACAGCCTCCCGCTCCGTCTCCGGCTCCCTCCCTCCCTCCCTCCCTCCCAGGCACGTTTCTGCCGGTGCCGCCGCACAGACCCGCAGCGCGCACCTCCCGACCCCTTCTCGTTTTATCGCGGGTCCGGGGCTCCCGCCGCCACCGCCGCGCGGGGGGCAGCACCGCCCGGCACCGCGCCGCTGCCTACCCACGGCCGGCCCGCCCCCGGCCCCGCCGCCGCCAACCCCGCCGCCGCGCTCGCTCGCTCGCTCGCTCGCTCACAGCGCCCCCCGCCAGCCCACCTGTCCGGGCCCCGCCGCCGCGGCACACGCCGCCACCCGCCCACGGGCCGCCGGCAGCGCCCTGGCCACGCTCACCGCAGCGGAGCAGCGGCCTCCGGTAGCGCGGGGCGCTGCGGCTCCTGCCGGAGTCGAGGCGGGCGCGGACTCGGCAAGCCTGGGGGCCGCGCTGAGCTGCGGAGGGGAGGGAGGGAGGGAGGGAGGCGGCGGCGTGGGCTGCGCTGTCACACCGGGGCCGTCTGCCACGTGTGTCCCGAGCGCCGGGATGTCCATATCCCGTCTGCGGGGCGTCGCGGGTGTACAGCAAAGGCGCTATCTTGACCCCTTACGGATAATTCACATGCTCACGAATATGCTGGAAGCCCGGTTCTTGGTGGCTCTCGGGCAGCTGGGGGCAAGAGGTGACTTAGCTGGAGGTGGCCGGCTCTTCAAAATCGGTTTTGCAATGCTTACACATTTTGCAAAAGAAGCACATAAATACATAAAAGGAATCGTTAAGAAAATGTCTGTATTTTAACTAGAACTGCAGTTAAGTTCGAGGTTGTGTACCTGCTGTCCCAGCTCCTGCACTGATGGAAGAACAGCCCACCCCGTACTAACAGTTCTCTCATTCTCTGTCTTTTGCCTGATGTATTTGCATTTTGGAAACAAACGATGTGTTGAAATTATTGGATTTGTGTCTTTTTGTTGAAGTGGTTTTTGCTGTGATACTGACACCAAAAGAATGTGCTAGCACCATCCATTAAGTCCAACCAACTTCAAAAGGGGTTGGGAGGAGCTGGGTGTGTTGATGGCAGCATCACACCAACAAAATACTGTTTTCAAATTTGTATAATAAATCTGTTACATTCATTTTTTTCACAGCGATAGACTCCACTTTGCATAAGACAATCTTTACCTTTCCCAAACATTTTATTCTAACAATATTTGGGGATAATTCTCTATTTTGGGACCCTATATTTTCAAGGTGATCCAGAAATCTGTGCAGTCATGTTACAAACTGTGATACCGTGCTGAAGTCTGGTGGTACTAAGAAGTAAGGTACAAAAATAAAGTCACTTGCCTTTGTCTAGTCTTCTGCACAATTAAGTCTATTTTCAGTTCCGCTTCTTACGTCTCCTGAGCGAGACACCAGGCTATCTGAATATTTAATGAGGAGTAAAAGAGAACTCTGTATGCAAGTAGCAAGTAGAAAATGTAACACATTTGTTAATAGCAACATAGACAGGTACTTATCTGAAAGAAGTTTAAACAACTTAATTTCACAACATTAATAAAAATTACATATAAGCACATCTGCAAGCCATTCATAATGTAAAAAGAGATCAAAATCAAACAAAGCTTTCACCAAGAATTATAAACTTGTAGAAATGAGGATAAAAAATGATATGGGCATTTAGAGAAAGCATTTTGAGGCTTCTCCAAGAAGAGTCCAGAGGAGGCCACAAAGATGATCAGAGGGCAGGAGCACCTCTCCTATGAAGACAGGCTGTGAGAGCTGGGGTTGTTCAGCCTGGAGAAGGCTCCGGGGAGACCTTAGAGCAGTCTTTGAATACCTAAAGGGGACCTACAAGAAATCTGGAGAGGGACTTTTTGCAAGAGCATGTACTGATAGGACAAGAGGGAATGGCCTTAAACTGAAAGAGGATAGATTTAGATTAGATATTAGGAAGAAATTCTTTACTGTGAAGGTGGTGAGACACTGGCACAAGTTGCCCAGGGAAGTTGTCACTGCCCCACGCTGTCAGCAGTGTTCAAGGCCAGGTTGGGTGGGGCTTTGAGCAATCTGGTCTAGTGGAAGGTGTCTCTGTCTGCAGCAGAGGTTGGAACTAAATGATCTTTATAATACCTTCCACCCCAAACCATTCTATGATTCTATGAAAATGGTTCTGGTCTTCTACTCCAGAACTTTACAACCTAGTGGCACACTGGTGCAATAATTCAGAAAAAGATGTGAACACTGAAAATTTGGGTGCCACAGCTCTGCTTACAAAGGCATTTGTTAACCATATAGCACAAGCTTTTACATCTAATAAGTAATAAAGAATATTTTATCTCTAGATTGAGTATTTTATCTCTAGATTGAATGTTTATTCTCTTTCTCTGTGAGATTATAATACAGGAGACAAATTGAAAAAGATGATGGGTTTTCCAATTTTGCTTCCTCAACTAAATTTTGATTGAAGGTAACCAGTAGATATCAAGAGTTACTGACCAGTGAATATCACTCTGACATTCCATAGTTACCTACAGTAGGGTCTGCCAGTGCCTTCAAGGGCTGGCTAGTCCAACTGTCTCTTCCAACAGCACATTGGCCATAGAGACTGCACTGACATGCCTCCAGTCTAGAAGAATTCAGGCATTTTCCACTAAATCCTCCATAAACATATTGTTTTGGCTGCAGGTCTCTTTCCCATAACTGTTACAGATGTATTAAATTCTAGCAGAAAGTTCTTGTCTTTTTCACTGGAGCATGTCCACTGCACAGGCTGTTCCCTTTACCAAAAAAAGTCATCGCTCCTTTCAGGTCTTAAACAAAGCTGCTCTTATATCTAGCCCATCACAGGAGAAATGCTCTCAAACCAAGAAAACAAGCATTTGGTGGCTTCATAGTGACTATTAGTCAAATGCTATCATATTTGCCTTGAGGTACAGAAAATTAGATCAGTCATTTCTCGTTCTTCTGCCCTCCTCTCCTCTTTCCCACCCACCTCCCAAACAGCTCTGCCTTTTTTTCTTCAGCAATTCAAGCTTGCAAGCATATATTCCATTGTTACAATGATTCAGAGACAAACTGAAAGCCAAGTGAAATATTGTTCTCCCAAATCTGACAGGAAAACTTATAGGATGGAAACACCCAGAAGATAAAACCTACTTCTTTTATAATATGCTCCAAAAAGCATTACTTGTCACTTTTCCCTTGCTCCCAAAATATGTACAGCAACTGCTGGCTTGCTGTAGTACTGAAAATTTCCAGGTTTCCAGATGATGAGCTGTGACTCAGTACTCCTACTGATATACCTCAATGTGCCATCCATTTACTTTATGTGGTGGTAAATCATCTCTCACTTTCCTTCCACTAGAACTTATTAAACACCATCTTGTGCCTGCGGGTCTAATCTACCACACCAAGCTCTGCTTCATCCATCTGAGACCAGATCAGGTAGAAGCTTTTAAACTCAAGCATTTTTCTAGACCAGGTCCTAATTTCAGTTGCTACCCAAGTGTGCTTACACCTCTGAGAACATGGGCTGGGCAGGTCATCACCTTAAAAGCTGCTTTCTCCATTGTCCAGCCTGGCCTATACCTCTTAGTTTATTGACTAAATAAGTCTGAACACTCGGCACAGAGCTCTTTTACATTATGACAAGGTAGTTTCAAGAAATTACTTCTGGGGAAAAGTATGCTTTTTTCTCTACGTGCAAAATTCCTTCAGAGTCAGTGAGGTGATGAAGCAAATTTAGATCCATTTATAATCAAAATAATGACTTCTATCTATGCTATGGAAACCAGGGTTTGGCATAATAATAAAGCCAACAGCTGGTTGAGGAAGAATAGCAGTGTGGGCTCTTCAATATTTGCAGATGAACAAGCACAATTGACGACATAGTTAGGATAGCACATCATGGTTCTGAGTAGTAGTAAGGAGTTAAAACACTTTCATAAGTACATTTACCAAGAAAACATTTTCTTACAGTAAAGCCATTTTATTTCCCACAGTAGCTACAAAAAAATGTCATATGAAACATTTAACATGCAAGAATATTATGCTAATCAGAAATCTGTGTTAAATAGCCCCTATGAACTATGCATTGCAAAATGTATTGCAAGCAGCTGGAAAGTCATCCTAATTTCAGGCACTTCTCTTGCTTAATTTTGCTATATACAGTGAAAAACAACACAGTGCAGTGAGGGTACTTTAATACCTTGAACCTCTGCGAAAGCTCTGCAGCATTCCCAAATGGACATGAGAGACAAAAGAAAAATGGGCAGAGCTATGGCAGTCAAGTAAAAATGCTGTTCTAGTTGAAACTATTAATTTAGTATTAACATCTGCTTAAAGACATTAATTTATCAGCAAGTGCTGAAATTCACCCCAGAGAACTGCAGAATTGGAGAAACGGTTAAGTTCCCCGACACAGGATTCAGAAGAACAAAGGGAATGAGCTAGCAGTGGGAAGGAATGGTTCATGGTGGTAGTGAGAGAAGTGTGGCCAGACCTCTGCAAGGGTAAGAAGATGCTGTAATCCTGCATACTACGTCTAAGCAGATGTCATCACAAAGGCTGTGTTTCCAGCCAGGGCTTGAAAACCCAGAAGGCAGCAACTGTTCAGCTGCCCTAGAACAAGTTCTCCCTCGAAGAATCTGCTTTATCTAAAATCACTGGTAATGAGTAACAGTTGCCTATAACAACAACCAATATCCTCATGCTACATCTTTCATCCCAGGTTAAATTATCATCCTATTACTAGAGCCCTCAAAAACTTTTTTCTACTTGTTTGGAAAAGAATATCTGAGAGTTATGTTCAGTCATAATTTTTTTTTTTTTTTTAATGGACATTTTAAGGTATAAGGCTTTAGTGAAATTGGCTGTTACAATTTGATGTTGTTACAATCCTTCCAAACTCATTGTTTCAGAGATACAAACTCTCTGATTACCAGGTCAGGAAAGAGAGAGAGAGATTTTCCTTCATATCAGTTTCTTCATTACTGACTATTTCTGGACTCTTCACAATGAATATGATCATGCTAACAACCACCCATCTCAAACAAAGTAAGGCTAGAGTGTCAATTCCATGGAAATACAACCATTTAGTAAAACTCATCTGCTGTCCTTTAAAGTGTTTCCTTTGCAGTCTGTGTAGCAGGTTCACGACCAGTGCAGCTTGTAAATTAAACACACGTAGTAGAATTGATATTATTTCTTAGAGTGGTCTTCATCACAGGTCTGCTCAAGCCCTTACCACGCTTTTCTCCCAGTGAATTTACTAGATTTCAAGTCACTTTTTTTTTAAGAAAAAAATACATGGGTTTTGCTGGAACCATCTCTAAGAGGAAGCCAAAAAGCAACACAGTTTACATGTAGTTTCCAATACAGGTTTTCAAAAAAACTGTGTTTTCCAGCTACAATAGAAAAGCTCAGTTCCAGCAAACTGTGAAATCATTAGAAATTTTTATCTACTTTGCAACCGATTGTAGCTAACTATGGATTTACATATTAGATGGCCATGACCACATAACTCCCTTGGAAATATATCCATTTTTGTCCACATCAATAGCTGAAGTCATATTTATCTCTGAATTTATTAATCTGTTCTCTAATGCAACCATTTCCTTTGACCAGACCTAGTTAGAGACACCATTGCTTATTGAAAGCAGCAGCAATAAAAACAACATGTATTTCTAAAAACTGCTGTGCAAATCAATATAATTTCTTAATTGGTTAATCAAATAGCTGCCATGCTAATGAGCCACATCTCTGCCTGGTGAAACTTCTTTAGCAACTCCTCAGCCAGCTGGAAGAAAAGTTACATGGCACCTCTTTCTGCTCTCTGCAGTGATTACAGCTCATAACACTGCAATTCGTTTCCTTCCAGCGGTTTGGATCTCTTTACAAGTCTTTAGAATATTTTCTTAAAATTTATTTCCAATGACTCTGCCTCTAACTCCCCATGCAATATACACATTTATAAAGTGACTATTTTATAATAGCAATGAATAGGATAATCACATGATTAACTGCCTAAGGAAGAATTGTAGAACATCTTTGGATGGAAAGCACAAGAGAAATCCCAAATTCTATATAAGCAAGTGCCAAACTTAATTATGGATCAGTTTGATATAAATAAACTCCCAGCTCTTTCTGTGATGATGCTCTGAATTCGCAAGTTGTGAAACTGAGTTAACTCAGTGCAGATATCACTTGTTGTGTGAGTACCAAGCACTTATCACCATTCAATAGATGTCTTCCAAGATACAAGCATCTGATGCTCCTAAATGATAAGAATAAATACCAAACACTGAGCCAAGACAATCTAATAGAACTCTTACAGCTGCGGTGACACCTCAAATGATAAAATACAGCCTCCTCGCTGGCAATGGTTTCAGTTAATGGAAACAGTTTTGTCAAATATATGGTGTTTTGCCAAAAAGAGAAAGCGCTGACACAGCATAATATAGTTTCAGACTGGATAATTTGCCACTGTTTGAGGCAACACGGTATATATCTGAGTCGTCTTTTCCTCTCTGTCAATTCAAACTCAGTTTCTGGGTTTAGATTTTAATTTAACCTGTTTGAGAGGGAAGCATCAGCCACAAAGTTCAGATTGAGACTTGGGTCACAACTTCCCTGGAGTCTGCTGAATGTCTGTATCTGTGCTTTTGGTTTAGGATCCTCTTTAGACTTCCTCTTTCTTACTCGCAGTCAGAATGGGGCAAAGAGAGAGGTGGTATCTCCTATTTTGCTTCTGGTCAGATTGAGCCAGGGTTGCATTCCATCTCTTTGCTTGCTTGTGAGGGCTGCATCCATGATGAAAATCAGCAGAGCGATGGAAAAAGACACATTAATGCTACCTAAACAGACGTTGGACTTCAGATTTAAGAGTAGCCCTTTCCTCATCATGGATTTTTTCCTTTACTCCTCCATGCTGAAGGGTTGTATCTTAAATATGTTAATATAAAGGGTATTCCTCATGTGAAGTGAGTAATTTCATCACTAGGTCTAATACAGGGTTGAAATAATTTTACCACCTACATTTAATCATGGACTCATATGCCCCAATTACTTCACAGGTGCACAAAAATATCAAGATAAATAAAATTCCCTACACGTGGTTCAACATCCTTTTCTAACACTTCACATGCTGAGTTTTCGTTTGTTGTTAGCAATAACTGATTTTTAAACAAGCTACAGTAGGAGATGGAACATCTTCTTGCCAATTATAAAATGAATGAATGACTCCTGAGAACAGGTTGAGCAAGTTACAAGGCACTAGTTGGTAACCACTTTATCAAATAAGAAAATCAATCTATGCAAAAAAACCCAAAACAACCAACCCCACCCAAAACCCCCCCCCTAAAAACCAAACCAACAAAACCAAACAAAAGAACAAAACCCAAACCAGGAAGAGCAACAACTTGCAATTACTTGTGGAAATTGCAAGTAGTCAGTCACCCTCACAGTGAAAAAATGTTTCCTGGTGTTCTGATGGAGTCCCTTGTGTTTCAGTCTGTGCCTGTTGCCTCTGGTCCTGTTACTGGGCACCACCAAAAGGAGCCTGGCTCTGTCCTCTTCTGTTCAGCTATTTATATATTTTTATGAGATCCCCATGAGCCTTCTCTTCTCCAGGCTGAACAGTCCCAGGTCTCTCACCCTTTGCTCACAGGTGAGATGCTCCAGTCCCTTTATCATCTTTGTGGCCCTTTGATGGACTCTCTCTAGTATATCCATGTCTGTCATACTGGGGAGCACAAAACTGGACCCAGCATTTCAGGTGTCGCCTCAACAGTGCTGAGTAGAGGGGAAAGATCACTTCCTTTGACCTGCTGCCTCTTGGCAAATGGTGATTTTGAATCAACATTTTCTGTTCCAAGTGTTAGAATTAATTTGGAGGGGTCTTAGTACCTTCTGCTGCTGGAGAAATGTGCAAAAGTGACAATGAACAGGCAGCATCAGGGCGGGGGATGTCAGAAACCTGACTTTATGGAACCTCTGGAAGAAATGAGGAGGCTCATTACTGCCACCAGCTCCATCACAGCCACCCAGGCACCATTGACTGCAAAAGCTCACGGTCTGCCTCACTCTCTGTGCATGACTGTCCTAGAGTTCTCAAACAATCCTTACAGTGTTCATTTATGGAATTTGTATTTTGCTTCCAAAATGGTCTGGGTTTGTTTCTTCTTTAATTTTGCCATTGTTTTTTTAATTTATCAGAAAAGCCAAAAGGAAACAGCATTATTGCCAAAATCTTTCCTTCCTTATCTTTTTAAAAATTGCTTGGACAGGAGGGAAAATGTTTAGATATGTACTTAATATATAAAAAGATTATAAAAAGCGCTGACAACTTCAGCATAGGGAATTTTCAGGGAAATTAATGACTAGCCGAAGTTAATGGCCCTCGGCTTCACATTGGCCCATCAACTCTCCCAGTCAGTCATTAAGTCCCAGGAAATGCCTTGTGCCTTGATTGTTATTGCTTTAATGCATTAAATTCAAGTTAAAGGCTTGACTTAATGTTTAGCCACTATAACGTGAAACGCAAGGCAATGTTCCCACTGGACATATTCACTGTCAAATATATTTGTATTTACCTTATTTTCTATAGGTATTTAAGTAGAGGAATTGAATACTCATTTACCAATTTGCTTTGTTTTTACCACTCATAAAAGTACATAATAAGTTCTCCATACGTCTTTGTCATTTATTTAATATTTCACTAAAGATACCTTATCTGAGTTCAAATGTGACTGAATATGCAAAATATAGACATGACTAATGGTAAGATTGAGAAAATAAATTAAGATCAGAACTAGTTTTGTTGTATCTAATTAGTATCATACTAGTTTTCTTATTACAGAAAAAAGACACTGGCTATTTACAAGCTCCAGTAGAAAGTGAAAAATCAATGACTGTTTCGGCCCCAAACCAATTGAAAGGTGGAAATCTGATGATGTCAGTTGTTCTTGTGAAATTTCTGCCATTGTGACCTCCCTCACAGTGAAAAAAATGCTGTGGACAGGATTTTCTTTCTGCCATGTTCCGCATGTTCTGACAAACCTGAGCTGGATTTTAAAAAAAAACCAACAAAAAAAACCAAACCCAAAAAAGCAAAAAACAAAACCCCAAAACCAAAACCAAACAAAGAAACAAACAAAAAAACCCAAAATAAAACAAACAAAAAAAAAAAAACCCAAAACACAAACCTGCATCAGAAAAATAAACCTAAACCAAAACAACAACAAAAGAAGAAAAGAAACACAACCCAAACCAAACAAACAAAAGTCACCTGGACCTAGAGTGAGTTCTGGTCTAAAAGCACAGTTGCCAGCAATGCTGAAAATGTCCTAGGTTTTTTTCTTGAGTCATTTTATATATTACTTAATTACTTTTCATATGTGCTTGGCCACATTTTTAAACACAGCCAGTTCATTTTCCTTCAACACATGAAGAGAACAGATGAAGAAAAACCTTACTTTAGTCAATATTACACTCAAAATGTTGGTGTTTCTATTTTGTTTAATGGCCAAATAATGTACTCTTTCCACTGTGGAAAATAGCTGCACATGGGCTAAAAAACTTACTTTAGCGTTTCATAGCCAAACCTACTTTCTGGTGCTGCTTCATTAAAGCCAACAGAGTTATGATGGGGATAAATCTGACTTGCTGTGACTGTATACTAAAGTGTATACATGATGTGTACATAAAATGTGTACATCAGAATCACTACTAGATTTCTGCATTCAGTTTTCAGGAGTCTGGCAAATGTCACACAGCCACTGTAATGTGTTGTTGGAGACAATATACACTCAATAGTCCTTGGGAGGTGAGATGATGCTAAGTCAGGACAAAATATGAGACAAAAGCTGCTTATAAAGGGATTCAAAAAACTTAGGCTATATTTTGACTGGTACTCGACTGATGAGTGACTTTGTATAAGTCACCTGAACTATCTCTGCATCAGTTTTGCCAGACTGTAAAATGAGAAAAATGCTCATAAGGTAAAGAGAGAAAGGGAGGAAAAGGTTATTGTCACGTTGAATTTGATACTCCACACTGGCAGTCCTGCCAATGCAACACTTGCAGTGTAATTCTGCGCTACAATCAATTCCCTATTCTCTAGGATCAGGGGCTGGGACAAGTTGAACACTGGGGTCATGCCGGTATTGGAAGCACAATGCAGGGACACCCACACTGTTCATCCATAGTTGAGTTTGAGCTGGAGCCAAGGAGGTTAGCTAGAACGCAAGTGGTTCGTGCAGAGCTGCTGGCCATCTCTTCACCCAGCTAGAGACAGCCTGGATTACCCACAGAATAGGTAGCTGGCTGGGATGGAAATGTAAAATCTCCCAAATGGCCCAGGCTGGCACTGCTAAACGTACACAAAATATAGTCAGCCTATGCTCTTCCCACTGCTGCTGGAGCCACAGACAAAGAAGAGGAAAAGTGGTGGGCATCCTGAATGAAGAGGGTTTGCAGCCATACTGAGCCCCCCTTGCACAGGTTTGCCGGGCAGCTTTCAGTGTGTTGATTCACCACCATGCTCTTGTGTGGATGGCACCTTCATAGCTGGGAAGTGCAATTGGACTGCATGTGAGTAGAGTGGTAGCTTCAGTTACGCATAAATGTGAGGTACTTTATAAAAATCTGCAATTTTGCATCTGCTTTCCTGACTGAATAATCTCACCATACAGGAAAAACTGCTCTAAATTCTCCATTCTTGAAACAAGTGTTTCTCACCTTTTCCTGATGAAACCTTTGAGATGCACTGGGTAATCCGTCTGGACATCTACTTTACTAGTGTCAGCTGTGCCCCTTTACAAAGCTGCCAACTCTGCTTTGGATGTGCCTACCTCTCCCTTTCTCAGCTGGCTGTTTTTCCCCCACCCTCAGTGCCATCCTTATCACCATGCCTGTGCTCGGCTAGGGGAACATGATTGTGGACATGCATCACAGCATGGAGCAGGGGAGAGGTGGTGCCTTTGGGCCACATTGTGAGCCACAGGCTGTCCTGCAGGACTCAGGTAAACATGCCACAGGAGCCATGCATTCCTGGCTGCCTGTCATCGCAATCTCGCTCCACTCATCAGAGGCACCAGGTCCTGTATCAGAGCAGGACAGGGCCCTGGTGTGGCAGACGTGCAGCAAGATATGGAAGCAAAGAAGGTTTGGGAATAGAGGGTACAGGAGAGGCATGGAGGAGAAAGTTTTTAGAGAGAGTGGGGAAGAAGTTGACAACAGGGGGACATGGGTCTCGTTTGAAGAAATGCAGTGAATGCGACTGGTCATCCCAGCTCTCAGCACCTGAAATTTTTGGAATTGGTTTGCAGTGGGGAAAAAGTGGGACTGTACTAGGAACTAAGCCATCATTTCCATCGTTTGTGGTGACAGAAGCAACCTTCCAGACATCAGCTGAACACGAGCCCAGCACGGGGATTTATGTCCAACTCTTCAGACAGCCTGAGGCGATGTCTCTCTGCATGGTTGTAAGCTGGTCCCATTCGTCTCAGCAGGGTGTCCAAGCTGAAGGTTAATGGTGATAATTGAAATGTCGGCATTAGCTATTTAATTGCACAGCAAACAAATATAATTAATCTCTATGGTTTTTTACATTTATAAAAAGAAGTGTTTCATCTACAGTGGTAGATAGATGCAGTATCAAACAATTGCTAGAACTGTTAGAGATCTTCACTTCAAAACTGTCTGAATCAAAGTATTGCTTAGTTTGTATAAAAATCCCCCTCGGTTTTCCTATAGATACCACAAATGTAAACATTTCCATAGCTGCTAAAATTGTTTGCTATCCCTTCAGCCAGCTGAAAAAGTATTCATGTTTAATATTTTTCAACAATTGGTTATTATTTCTTAAAATGTTATATAAGAAATTTTAATAATTTATCCTATAATAATTTACTTTATAATAATTTCTACAATATATTGAAATTTTCCTCAGTACAAATAATGGTGTCAAACCAGAAATTGAAAAACAGGAGGCACTCTGAGGTAGGTTGCACTGAATCTAATAAAAGCTAATAACAATAATAAACAAACAGCACAGCTACACTCTGAAGGCACTGGGTTGCATAGGGAGCAATGAACAAAAGCTGTATGTGAGAGCCTGTCTTGTAATTCTCTAGTTTCTCTTAACATCAGCCATAGCAAACATGTAGCAGGCTTTTTCAAACAATACTACTGTGTCTAATTAAAGCATAGTCCTGGATTATCCAAAATGGGGAGATTATTTCTCAGGAGCCACAGGGCACCATGGCCCATCTGATTTTCCTGCTTTGGGAGAGCAAACCCTGGGCCAGAGGGGTGAAACAATGGCAGGGCTAGTGGTGTGCTGAAGGGTCATGCACCAGCAGCACATCCCTGACATCATTTGGGGATCCATTTCAGTTCAGGGAGGTCCGTGTGCCTTAGGAGATGCCTGTTCAAGCACAGCTGTGGCATAGTGACATAGTACATCGTACTGCCTGTTTTGAAGCCAGACTGTTGTGATGCTTCCCAAGAATCTCATTTTCAACGGTTCACCTGGGACTGCAACCCTGTATCCCACTGACCCTGATGGCCATGATGGGAGCTGAAGGACTGCAGGTGGGACTGGCTCTCCTTCCTTTCGGCTCAGGAAGGACACAGTCACCACGTGAATCATGCTTGCAAACTTTTTATTAATACAATTTGAAAACAACAACTACCACAAGCCACTCATGCCCCCCATTCAGTAACACACCATCAGACACTTTTCACATCCTCCCTCTCATTTCATCCATTCTAAATTTTTCCAAAAGATCAAAAGCTGATAACACTGCTGGTAGTCATACTTTCCTCTTGTCAGTTAGTTCTATTTACTTAATAGACATACAGGATTATATCTGCTCTTCTTTTTTTTTTTTTTTTTTTTGTTTCAAATGATACTTAGCTAAATACAGCCTGAAATTGCAAATAACTTGCCGTGAAGCTATAGTGAGCAGTTCAAAAGAGCATTCTGGCAGTAAAATTATTTTTAGCCAATTACACTCTCTGTCTCTTTTATCATTGCCACTGCTCTTTAAGCAAGCTGCTTGTTAACATTTTAGAAGTTGCACACAGAGGCCTTGATGTGGTTTAATGTGCTCTTTGCCTTCTAAGGACTCTACATGCAAGTTTTGTTTGCATACATCTCTTGTTAAACTAGGTCATGCAACATTAGGGTACTCTACAGGTCCTCCAAAAGCCTAGTATATATTGCTATATAGTTTTGAATTATGGTATTCAGCCTGTGTATTGCAGCCCATTCTGGGGTGGCACCTTTTTTAATACTAACAATCAACCAACATCTAGGCAAGGCCTTTCTGAGGATGGTAGCACAGCATGGTTGAAATTTGCTTTGTCGGATTATCTTGAACAGAGAGTTTGTCTTCTAGGATCATTAGAGGAAAAAAAAATATATATATATAAATTATAATGTGTGTTTCTCTAGTTGTCTTGTACTCTCTTAGTTTATTTGGCCACCTGAGTTGCTTCCCTGTACCACAGCTCTGCCTGAAACTTCCTCATGCTGTGCTGTACATTGGCAAAATTCAAGCCTGATAGGGAAGCTTAGCCCATAGTGCCTGCACGTGGGGAGTGCACTTCCCTAATGAAATACCGTTCCATCCACAATCTCTTTTCATACATTCATATTTATACAAAGGCAGCCTTCGTGCTTCCAATTCCATTTGATCTTCCATGTTGTCCCTCCACAGAGCTTAACTCCTTTTATTCAAATCCTCCCCAGATTCTCTTTCATTGTGCATTGTAGATGCAGTCCCATGGCATAATGAACTCTCACACAGCTGTAGAAATTACTGTTGAATTGTCAGTTCTGTTTTAAATGACAGGATTAACTGTTATCCATCTGGTCATCTGAGCAGGAAGAACTACCTAATGGGCTCATTTGCTGCTGCCTGGTGCATGGGAGACATGGAGGGATTTCTGCAGGGCAGCTGGGCAGCACCATGGCTTGGTAGACTGAGAATGAAAAACTCCAGTCACTTCCTTTCCTGATTAAATGCCAGTTCTGCCTTACAAATATATAAATGAGAAAATATGAATTTGAGGCTAATTTTAATTTTTTATTAAAAAGTCAACCCCATGTTTTGGAGAGGAAAAAAAAAAACTAGTGCTTTAGTGCTAGAAATTATTTGTTAACAACAACAACAACAACAAAAAAAGTGGCTGATACTTTCCAGCTTCAGGATCTGTGCCTTTTCAAAACAAATATTCCAGTTTCACAATACTTGCAACACAGCCTGATCAATGCTAGCACGCAGCTTCATGTATGTATCATTGGTGCTGAAACTGCTCTCAACAGAATTTTTGATCCATTTCTACTCAAAGTCCACATAATGCATAGAGAACCAGAACTTTGAAGCCAAACATTTTTGAAACCTGGGAAGCACAGACTTCTGGTTGGAGCCATATTTGGTTTAGAAAGAACACACTAGCTTGAAATGTATTGAATAATGCTGTTAAAGATATTACGGGCCTTTGTATAATTAAATTCTACAAATTTTATAAAGTTTCATCCACTGCCAGTCTTACTATAGCATTTCCTCTCCTAGGAAAGAGATCATGGTTTTAAGACATTTGTCTCAGTTAGTTTGTTTGCCAGTTTAAACACTTTCCCCAGTTTAAGACAATTATTCATCATTTGAAAATAAATTAAGACAGAAAAAAAAAATCCTATAAAATTGTTTTCAATCAATTTAAAGAATTAGTCATAGCTGTCATAACATGTTAGACTGATAGTATCTGCAGGTGATATCAATTCACCATTTGTTGAACATGGTTCAAAACATAGATAAAATCCCAAGAAATTACAATCCAATTTTTTTAGAGTATAAAATTGCATTATTACAGTGGAACTGGAGCAGGAAACTGGGATTTGATTGCCTGAATTTATTCCTGGGAAATATGTCAGCCAGAAATCATAGTTGGGAGACCCAGACGATGTTGCTTGCTGTTAATTATTTAAGGTATCACAAGGACATAGCATAGAGATTAGCCTGATTAAATGTATTAAGGTCAAGAGGCTTCCTGTACTTCCCAGAGAAAACATTGTTTGTGGTCCACTGGGAAGAGCTGCACTATGTTACATTGAACAAACTGTCCAGTGAGGATCAGTGGGCTTCGACACCTTGCAGTTTACTAGAGCCAGTCTTTGTATTTTCTAGCCAGGATGGCTTTTGCAGATACATTGTCTCAATCCAGGAATAGAAATATTAGACTTAAAAAATAAGCTAAAGACTGAAATGGAAGTTTGTACAGACCATTATATAATTTCACTCTCTATGCATTCCTAAATAGGTTTCTGTACTGTCTCATCAGCCTGAGAAGTGAAGTTGCTTGCTAGAATATCTGTTTTCATATATATATTAATCTAATGGGAATCCCACTGACTCTTTCCCTATTTGAAGGACTTCACAGACTGGATACAAATTTTAACTTTAAAGCAAGTGCTCCTTTTAGTGCCATACCAGTGTCATGTACTGATAACCATGAGCTAAGACACTTGACGATGATGCTGAGGGTGAAGCAATTTCCATCATTGTATGCAGCATTGGAAAAGCACAGGGTGTCCTGCATTTTAGGATACCTGCGTCTGTCTTCTAAAAGATCTTTTCCAAATGTTTGTTTCTTCTAAAACTTCAAGCTTTCAAAATACAGCTTTCCAAGTTTGCCTTGGATGTCTTCTGTTTTGTTTTGCCTTGTTTTGTTTTAATGAGAACAGAAGTTGTCAAATACGTTCTCTTAATCTCAGGTATGGGAAAGCTCTGGTAAATTTCACCAGTAATGTACATATGAATTACCACCGATCTGAATTTCCTACCTCTCTGGAGCTCTAGGAAATCAGCAAAATAACCACTGATTTTTGTTCCATCATTTCCTTTCCTGGTTCATCCTCTGATCTGCCAGGCCAAGAGCAGGTCCCCAGTGCTAAGAAATATAAAACTCCTGCAGTTCTGTACCCGAGTATTAATTCTGGTTTCTAGCTTCTCTTCTGGAGAAAGAGAATTAAATTCTGGCTTCATTGCAGTCAGCCCCAGAACACCTGCCAGCCTCAACAGGGCCAGAATTTCACCCAGGAATTTCACTCCACGCTACCTGTGAAGCTGATGCCCTGGGGTACATAACATGTCCCCAGCTGGACCCCCGACTGCTGCACTGCCAGACCTCTGCAGCACCCTGGCGAGAGGACTCCCAGTGTAAGAAGGGCAGGACATGCCCTTAAGTAATTTTAGTTTTCTAACCAGTAAATGGACATAACTCAGGGAGGTTGCTAAAGCAACACCTCTTGCAACTTCTCGCTTTTTCTTTAACAAGCTAGATGTCAGTATGGATTTTTATCCCTTTATTTTATTAAAAAGTTATCTTCTATCTACTTTTCAAGTATAAATTAAGGTACAGATTCTTGCATATTCCGCAGGATTTAATCTGCTATGTCATATGCTTAGGCCTTTTACTGCTGCTTACAGGAAAAAAAAAGGAGATGGACTTGTTTGTGGGTTTTTTACTATAAGAAAATTAAATTAAAATATATGTGTTGAATAATACTATTGCATATATATATATCAGTTTGTGTGTATGCATATAAACATATGCACATACATAAACACACATAAATACGCACTCATGTGATTTGAATTTACATGGCCAAGCATTAAATTGCAGGCTATCTTGCTTGAGATAAAGCTAATTTTTTGACCTTTTTAAGCTCAGGATGATACAGCCTTCACATGGCTGTTGAACTGAAAGAATGTAGCAACAGTGTCAAGTCTGTGTCATGCATACATCATGGGACTTAGAGTGTCATTCAGTCCACAAGAACAGCTCAATATATGCTCTACACTTGAAAAAAAATTCTAAATGTGACTATACTGAAGCAGTAATTTGAAAAATTCTTTGTGTGTCCAAAATTCACTTCTTTTGATGTCAGTCCAGCCAAGTATAGTCTCATGGTCATGTGCCTCTCGCATTTATCTTCCTTTTTGAGAGAGTCATGAAAACCAGCTGAAAATGAGGTATTCTGTGGTTTAACAAGTCATTCAAAATTTAAGCTGTGCATTGTCAGAGCCGTGTTTTAAATAAAAGATTTTTGAATTCTGAGAAATCGTCAGTTCCTGTGTGCCTCCATTCATACTTTCTCTAGGGACAGCAAAGTCCCTTTCAGGAGTGTGGCTGAAGTCCATCCAGAGAGACCTGGGCAGTGGTATGGAGGCAGCACCCATGTGTAGATATGCTGAGCCAGACTGGCTATGCCCTGTACCATGATCCCCTTTTCTGCTACTGCTTCTGTCCACCAAGACTGCAAACAAAATGTATTTACAAATAACAGAGTTAGCTGTACCATGCGATTAGTTAAGCTCTTTTTTAAAAACGTGTGGGCTGGCCCCCTCTCTACCACAAGCGTTATAAATAACTTATTTCCTGGCTGTCATGTTGACAAACTGAACTCCTTCTGCCACCTTCACCACCCCCACCTTCTCCCTTCACAAACACATGCTACTTCTCCCAGGACTTCAAAGTTTATCCTTCAAACACTTTCGGGGGCCAGGAGGGAGGAATAAGTGTGCTCACATCGGTCAAAAATGTCAATTAAAACAAAATCCTTTCTTGTTGTATGCTGGGACATGCAGGAACTGCACCCTAACCTGTTTTGAAAGTAACAAAATATTAGCACAGAGATGCTCTGCAAAGATTAGGGACCTCGAACTTCAGAAATCCTGCAGTATTTTTTAGGTGACACTGAAGAGGACTGAAATCCACCCAGGTGTTTGTTGCATAGAGGCAGACACTTCCAGCCTGCATCTTAGCTGTCTCAGAGATGCTCATTTAAACTCCTATTCCAAGGCTTTATGCTCTTACTTAAGGGCCAGCTGATGACTGACCTTGTGAAAATCTCTATTCCATGCCAATGATTCAATCCACAGCATATTGGAAAGCATGTTTAAATGCAAAAGCCTTACATTATACTGCATACACAAACATAAAATACCTTCTAGCAAATGCTTCATGTCCAGTGCTTTACGCACAGAGCTGAAGGGTTGGTTCTTTTTCTGCATCGGAGTCATTAAGATCCAGAAATAGGTAACGAGAAGTTTTAAGTGACTCACCGTGAGCATGTAAGTGAACCATAAGCAAGTTAAATGAACAAACTTAGCGGTGAGGGGGTATCTCTGTCTCTTGTTCAGGAGTCTCCCAAATGCTGACTTGTTTTTCATCTATACAAAGCATCTGATGTCACTTTTCTGTGTGGGTGGAAAATGCTGTACAAAGGTTAAACAAGTTCTTTCATCCTTGCTCATGAAAGTAATCTCACATTACATTTCCAGTAACTAAGTGCATTACTATAACAGGTTGGGGATTTACTCTATGAATACATGTGTACCTCTGGTGACTAACTGGCCATGTGTTCTCTCCCTTCCTCTTAATCTTGGTCAAATTATTGCTTAATCTGAAAGCTGGTTTTGGCCTGAGCTTATAAATATAGTGCCAACATTTCCAGCTATCAGAAAGTAGGCTTCAAAGCACAGGAGCACAGAACCTGTACCTGCTCTGCATGCTACAGAAAGCAGGTTTTTTAGAAATTAAAGTGTAAAGACTTAAATCCCATAAATAGCCTATTTCTTCAGCCAGCTACTTAAACAGAGAGCCATTGCTGAGTACAACATAGGAGCATGCATTTGCACTTGAGCATAGGAAAAATCCCACTAGCAGTAGCTTAATACTAGACAACTGATTATGAGTTTTGTTAGATGGAGACCTATAAAGCTGGAATCAGTGGAGTTACCTCAGTGGATATAATGCGCTAGAACTATCCAAAAGCCTTTCAGAAATTGTTTTGTTTTTTTCCCAGAAACTCTGTTTAACACACGTGGAAGACCGTGATTCCAGAGAAACTGTCCTCATGACTGAGATACAAAGGCCTTGAATAAGTTGCATTCAGAGGTGTGGCTGAAGGTTGAGGAGCTTTACACAAGTAATTTTTTGCTAGTGTTGTTCCTGTGCCACAGGAAGGTAGGTGTATCAGCACAGAGATCATCACAGCTACCTAACGGAGGCTGTGCAAACCAGGAGAACTCGCAGCCTCCCGCAATGCCTACGCTGCCAGCTTCACCTGAGCTAAAAAGTTCAAAGGCAGATATGCCTGCATGAGCTCTGGTAACAGCTCTGCACCAACAACTGGAGCATAGTGATAGAGGCATGAAATGAAGGGTAAGAACAACCAAGCCAGACGGCCTGGCAGAAACTGAGGTGGAGTGCCTCATGTCTTCAAGCAGGGCTGTTGATAGGAATGAACCCAAGAAAGGGCTATGTGCTTACGTGAGAGCATCTGCAGAACACACACACACACACATATATATGTATCAAGTATTGGCCATAATCAAGCAAAAACATGCCGAGGACCCTAACAAGGCCAGGTGAATGGCAGCCCAGTACATACCGGTAAATAAAAAGCAATGACCACTTGTGGAAGTGATTGGAAAGTCAGACACTTTATTGACTTACAAGCTGTGGCACTCTGGAAAAGATTTGGAATGCTCCTGATGACAGCTCTGCAGGAAAGCTTTTGTAGAGTGTGGCATCTATGCAAAAAAAAAAAAAAAAAAGAAAATGCAAGTGATGTATTATGAGGCATAAGACACAGGGTGGAATATACAGTGTAAGCTGTATAATGTGATAGGTAAATGAATAATACACTGCCAACAGGGATGTTGTGTTCAGTTTTCGACAGTGCTTGTATAGAGATAATACAGTAACAGAGGGAATTCTGATAAAAAATAATTAAAATAAGTAGAGGAATCAAGAATTTTCTATATGAAAAGATAGAAAGGATTAGGTGCATTTAATTTAAAGACAAAATAAGAAGGAATATATTAAAGGTTGCAATTTGATGACTCTAATACAAATGAAATATCCTGTGCTTCTAGTCAACATTTATCTCATTCAAAAAGTGGAAATATTACATGACAAAAATCCATAAGGAATGATAAAAGACTACATTTTTCTACACAACACAAATAGAAAATTATTCTCTGAAACTCTTTGTTCTAGCAGGATTAAAATGGGCTAAACACTTAGAAAGAAAATTAGAATATGCCATTTCATTAAGTCCAGAAATATTTTTCAAGAAGTTATTTACACCATTTTTAGATTAAACAGATCCTGGTCTAATATCACATGCCAATTCCAGAATACATTCAGGAAAGGAAAAAGGAAGTGGGAGGGAGAGTGCCATGAAAATATTTTTTCTACAGCTAATGGCATTACTCCTTCAGATATGATATCTCATGCCCTGTTGATATTAGATGCAAGAGTCCCAAGTTTTTAATGAAGCTAAGATTGAGCCTTTTCCAGTAGTAAAGCTTGTGGCCCTATCCTTGCATTGCTGTAAGCCAGTGAACTTTAAACTCTTCATGTTTGCATGCAGAGAACCCATTGCCAACGCAGACCTGAATCGTGCCTGCCCTGTGCCTCAGGCCAGAATAAGAGAGTCAAAAATCCACTTCTGTGTGAAGAGGAAAAAACATTTTCCTGACAAATGATTAAAAGAAAATAATAATACTGAGACCTATTTGTAACTCTTTGGAAAAAAATGAGCAAGTGCCAGCAGACACAGGCTGGCAGGCAGAGGGTGGAGGAAACACTGCCGAGCTAATTAATTTACTACATAAATCCATGGCTTATCAAGTGATTATCACTTCATTTAAATGCCATAAGCAAAAAAGGAACATCAGAGCTTTCAGGAGCATTGACCAGCATCCTTTGGGAGGGTAGGACCGCTGTAGTATTGAACCTCCAGGAACAAGTAGCTCATGACATGCTGCATGCATTGGCCAGGTTTTTCCAAAACCAGAAAATCTTCATTTCCCCCTACCTTAAAGAGGGAAAAAAAAAAACCAAAACAAGCCCCCCAGATCCCCAAGCCCACAAACAGTACAATTAGAGAGAGAAAAAAAAGCCCTGGTCTTCTTAACCCAGTTCCTCCTACATGCATTTCCCACAAACTGTCAACATCCCACAGGAATCTACCCACGTTACACATCATAGCACAATGCTCCCGACAAAGGCATCTCAACCCATGATGTTTCAGGCAGCCTTTCAAACCGCCTTCAGTGTATCTAGGTTCACCAGCTCTGTAATTAGGTGTTAAGTTTGAGCAATACAGGAATTTGTGCAGGGAGATACTTCTTTGGCTGTTCAACATGATTTATGCCTGCATGGTCTAGGTGGAACAAACAAAGGTTCGTCTCATGAAGAAAACAAGACTTTGCATACCTCTAGTAAGCTCCAGTTCAGTGAAGCACTTAAACATATATATGTTCAGGCTCATCCCTAGTTAGAATAGCATTTAAACAAGCCTGGGTAGTTCAGCGGTCCTTTCAGTTCCATGAGACAAAAGCATGCATGTAACTGCTCTCTTAAACAGGCTTTAATTTATAAACAACATCAATAATAAAGTTCATCATCATCATAATCACAACATCTGCTCTGTTTGGCTTTACATGACAACACCAGACTTCAGAAGTGAACTATGATAAATTATAAGCGTAGGTTCTTGCCATAAGCAAAGCAGGAGAGATAACATTGTGAATAACATTGGTCCTTGCCAATACAATTTTCTTTGGTACATGCCAGAATGTTGCAGGGTTAAAATGACCATGCAAAATGCCTCTTTGATGTGTTATTAACTCACAGCAATTGAATATTCCTACTGACCCAGAGAACTGAAGGCTCCACTATATATTTCATTTTATTCTTCAACATCAAGGGTTAGGAGAAAAAAGGTGGGAAAAAAAGCATTCTACGAGACAAGGAGGCAAAAGAGAGAACATGCCAAAATGTAAAACAAAATTATTGGGTCGTGTAAGCAGCCAGTTCTACAGAGGGCCGCATAGTATGTTTTCCGATGTTTTGCTAATCATTACGCTGCTACGTGTTGAGAGAAGTGCTGTTAATGACTCTTCTCATATTCCCAACTATTTGCCCAGAATGGGAATAACACCAGATTTGGCAGTCAACTCCTGAAGTTTCCGCACCTATCCTACCTAGTGTAACTCACTAATCTAAACATGCATCTGCCTCTGTTTTCACCACACATACCTTGATTGCCACAAAAAATGATTTACATCATTATCTCTGAGGTGTATTAGATGACTTCCTGTGGCCTGTTCCAACTTTCAAATGAACTTCAGATATGCTACAAGTCAGGCAACACATTGTAGCTCTCTGGCTTCCAATGCACTACTAGGACTGGCATGCTGATATTCCTTTAATGTTATTTAATTTACCTTCCTGTATATTTCAGTTAACAATTTTGAGAAAAGCATAGAGCCTTTAGCACGCAGACCTCAGTAGTGTTCCAGGACACTTGCCACGCTGCTGTAGCTGTAGATGACTATCCAACCAAGCTGCAATAAAGAACAATAGTTAGTGCTTATTGTAGTAGCATGTTTTTCCAGGTGAATTTTTGCTTTTATAATTCTAATCTTTAGTCACGCTTTCTTGTCTTTCAAACTAAAATGGCAGCATTTTATTACTGGTTCATTTTCTGAAGTAACTTCACTTTTGTAGTTGCATCTGAAAAAACCAAAATCTTTGCACTTACTATATATGTATGGGTATGTATATAAATACTAATATACACATAATAAAACATGTACAGGTATCTTGATTGTGTTCTTTTGCCAAGAAATATTCAAAATTACAAAAGAGCAAATCTAGTGCTCGAAAGACTCACGTACCTCAACTGGTAAATGGTGCAATTTTTCCATTCGATCTTTACTGTGATCATATGCAAACCACAACATTTCAGGAAATGTTCTGATCTTTCTAGTCAGTGATTGGGAAGCAACTTTTTAAAAGAGGGTTTTCAGACGTATTACCAGTTTCTTGTTCCATGGAAATGCTGGAGGAGAAAAAGCACTCTAACCTTAGTCATTCAACACCAGTATTAATGATGCATTCATATATCTAATAACTTTCTGGGTTTTATTTGTATCTTAATATTAAGGTAAAACAAATGGAAAGACAAATCATAAAAGTGAGATTTTTTTTTTTAATGTCTGTGTCATGACTGACAGGACAGAGTGTCAACATATGGATGGTCTACCAGGTGGTCCCAAGCTTCTGTGCCTTAAGATCTGTCTGAGTACAGCACCAGACCTCAAGGTTTGTGATAAGTGACTGAAACACGAAACGTCTCGGATTTTGTACAATTACCTCTAAAAAAGTGAGCTTGCAACCCCCCCAAATATAAACACTTAATTTTCAAAAATATTTTTTCAATTGCTTGAAGTACTTTTGCAACATCTTGAAATGAGAGAGGTTGCAATGAACTTTTGCCCAGCAGACACGTTTGGGAGGAGGATTTGGGGCCAAGCATCTCTGTGTTGGCTTCCTGTGGCTCCGAAACATACTTAGTGTTGTGGGTTCCCATCCACTAGGTCCTCTGACTTTGCTGGCTCAGTTATTACACCCTTGTGAGCTGCTGAGCAGGAACACAAGGCTCCTCTCCCCTTTGAACCAGAGGTTTGCAGGCAGCCAGGCTGGCAGTGCCTGGCAGGAGGCAGAAGCCAAGGAGGAGAAAATGGCCAGAACTTACTTCCGCTTCTCTTCTGTGGAAGTCAGCCCAGCTTGTTTACACCTTTCAGCGTGGCTTTAAAATGGTTATTTTAAAAGCTGCATTCATTTGCTTTGCAGGTTTCTGTCCTTTTATGAGGCAAAGAGGAATAAAAGCAAAATGCTCTTCCCCTCTTGAAGGAAAGGCACCACTTCATTTCTGTATGCATGCAGTTTTCTTCTTGTGTCAGGACACTGCTTGCAGATGTGACACAGAGGGAGGAGGGAGTAAGGTGGATGAGCTTCAGTGTAGTTCGTGCCCATGTTATGCTCTGGAGAGATGCTACATCACCTGATAGACAGATATGCTCAGCCCACAGCTCCATAGCGTGGCCACAGCTCAGAGAAACCAGGAGGGAAGGGGACAGGTTTGGCAAAAAGCAAGTATGGGGTTGTCAACCTGGTTTTGTTTGTTTGCTTTTTGTAAAACTCATGGTGACATAAAAAGCCAACATAAATTACAATTACTCATCATAGCTGCAATTATTAGGAAGAGCTGTTCCTAGTTTCAGCCCTAATTATGGTGCTAGCAATTTCAGATTCTTTTTTAACACAGCATAAAGGACTGCACAAAATCTGCTCATGAAAACAAGCAATGACCATAAAGGTGTAAAATGAGATAATTACAATCTGAAGCAGAAGAAAAAATGTTAGCACTCACTTCCCTCAATGATAATTACAACTTAGATCTGATGGCCATAACTTAAGCATCTACTTAAGAACAGAAGCCGTCTTGTTCCTTGTTGGTCCTAATTTATATTTGTACAACAGAGCTAGAATAAAAAGACAGACCAGTCACCAAATGGAAAAGTCTGCATAGTCCTGAAGCAAAATATGCTTAGGTTTTAAATTCTCTTTGCTGCAATACCAGTTTTATTATGACCGATCGGCTCTTTGCTTTCATTCAAAATGGGCACAGAGGCAACCAAGTTCAGGTTCAAGAGTCTCTTGAAAGGCTCTTCAAGCCCACGTGCCTTTCTCTTTCTTTGTGGTGTGAGCACGGTGGACACTTCAAGCTCTCCCATCCTGCTGCAGCACACCTGCCACTGAAAAACTCCAGTGGGAAAGATTAAGAGCAAAGCTGCTTCCATTTTTCAGGTGGAGAAAAGTCTATTGTCAACAAAGTCCTCCACAGAAAGCAAAGGAAGGAGGATCATCGGCAGAGCAGCACTGCAGGGTGGCAAAGCCCTTGCCTGCAGCAGGTATGGCATGTCTCTTTGGTTAACACTGACAACAAAACCCTGAACCTTTATTTTCCTTCTTTGATTTCTCCTGAGAAGGGTTCTCCTGGAAGGCTGGAGCCCTTTGAGCATATCACCGTGTTACCAGCCCATCCTGACTGTGGTGAGCCAGCAGTCAGCCCCTGGGTCTCTGCACAGGCTCCCAGCCTGCCCCACTTTTGCAGAAGAAAGACAGTCAGGGCTGTGCAATGGGGAAGAATAAGGCGAAAGGAGGAGAAAGAGGATGAATGAGAAGCAATCTCCAAACAATCACATCTTGATGTATTTACTTACACTTCTTTGCATAAATTCCACCAGCCACGGTCTTAATCTTGAAGATTCTGAACTAGGCACCAGAATAGATATTTTCCCTGAACTGGGATACATGCACCAGCTACAAGTCATTACTTGGAAATCCCTTCACAATTAAGCCCTTATTAAAACTTTTCAGGATAAATAGTAGATAAATTTAGACCAGGTTTCCTCCAGTTTTTGCCAGTAGCAATGCAAGTGCTATGTGTCCTGAGGGACAAGTGATTTGTTGCCAGTAATTTAACAGAGGGCTTCTCACAAAAATATTCTCCCTTAGTCCGTAATAAGCTCCATGTCCCAGGTACTTGTGTTCAGGTATTGTCCTAAAGTGGACAGGTGAGAGAATGGGCTATCTGTTTGTTTGGGGTTTTTTTTCCCTTTTAAACAAGAACACTTTTAAAATGGATTAATCCTAAAAAGAAGGCAATACCTTCTCCTTTAATACCATTAACTCTGCAGGAAAACAAATGGCTCCACAGAACATTAACAGCAATCAAAGGGCAAACAATCTATAGTCAATCAAACTAAATGTAATAGATGACACAAATCTGCTTTCACTTACAGTAAATGAGTGTATATAGACATCTACATGGGTAAATAGGCTTCTCAGAAGTTTCTTCTGGAGAAAACTCATAAAACTTGGGAATGCTAAATAGATATGTTTATGTCCCACCGTGCAGTCGCTCATAAACTTCATGTATATTTACGGTAAAAGTAAGATTGCCACTGATTATTACTGACAGAATGCAAGCCAAATATTTCTTTGAAACAATCACATAAGGAATATTTGCGATCACATTTGCAATATTTTAAATAGCTAAAAGAAACCAATCATAGATGTAATTAAACAAAACCATTTATTACTGCATTATTTTAATGTCCTGCTACCATGCAAGGTGTACTTTCTCGCAATACGCTAGCCCCAGCCATGCTGTCTCACTTTTTGCAAGGTCTTTTCCTGCATTGTTCTAGCCTAGCAATCACTGCGCATATTGACATTTCTGTTCCAATAAACACACTTAGAAATGAGGTTCCTTGGCATTTCCAGAACTTCAGAGTGTTTTCAAGTGCATTTCCTAATGCCTTTTGTACTTGAGAAAGCCTCGTGCATAATTTTAAAGGAGAAATATGAATTCTCATGACCTGAAACATATGCCTTGTGAAGAATATAAATTTTGCCGTGTGTGGCATAATATTCTCTTAGAATGTGCTGCTGGTGTAGAGAGGGTCACATGCTTGCTTCTCTTGAATAGTATGTTATTCCATAAGACAGTGTGAATCAAATAGTCTCCTAAACCAATAAAATACTGTACAACAAGCTCAACAATAACAGAACAGGGTTCAAAGAGCCACAAGGATTAAGTAATGTGGTAAGATGGAGATGGTCAAATATGTAAGATGTGTATTTAACTCTAGAGTATTTAAGAAACTTTCAGCCTGATTTATTTACTATTCAAAGGCATTTTAATGCTGCTTTGCAAGAGGTCTTCATCTTACTGAAAATCAGCTTTTCAATAAATTTCTGCGCTTCTCAGTCTGGATCATAGCCGTAAAACTTCATTGATCAAGGAGCATGATTGTCTTTCCCTGCACCTGACATTTCTACCATTTCATTTTTAGCACAATTTTCTTTGATTTGCTCAATTATTAGCTGGTTTTATGCCTGTGAGAGTGTATGACAGAACTGAAAGGATGCATACTTAGTGACATTCAGCACAGTTCTATCATCCTGTTTTTACACCAGCATAAAATCAATATAATACAGTGATAAATCAGGCCTGTACAGCTAATCCTCCATATCTCAAGAAGGCATAGTTAATCTGGGTTTTTTAGCTACTCTTAGTTACTGTCATAGTTACTCTCATAGTTGCTTTTTGTTTTTTAATCAAACTTACTGTTCTGTTTTGCCAGTATCTCACATCTTGTGAAAGCCTGTGTGATATCCAGTGTACAGATGACTGAATTTGCTTAGTTTTGAGAATATTCATCAGACTGGGGATTTGGTTTTGCAGATTCCCTGTCAGAGGTATCTCACAGCTGTGGCTTCTAAATCCAAATGCTCATATTTGTTCATCATACAGAAGAAAACCAAACTGAATTATGTGTAGCATAAAAAGTAAGTTTTTATAAGCCAGATGTAGGAAGACAGTTCTGGCTTCTGGGATGCCTGTGTGTATGTACAGAAAGGATACCTCCCATCATGTCAGGGTTTGACGACTGCCACTACAGTGCATCTGACTTTTTCAGCACTGTTTCAACATCTAGGCTGCCATCATTGCAAAAGATGTGATAGCTGTCACATACATTTTGGGTTTAGCTGGCTTTCTGTGTTTTAAAATCAATCCACTGCTCTTGCCATAAGGAGACGTGTTTCTTAACAGGAGAATGATGTGGAGAATGACATGGGAAGAGAGACACTGTGAACACTTCCAGGGGTCTCTCAAGGATGCAATCTTGCAATTAGAGTTCATGATTTCCTCTGGATACCTCAAAGGCATTTCCAAAGCAGTTCAAGCCTGCACCCTATCTATCTGCAGTGGTCCTGTACTCCTGCCCTGCCTGTTCCCTTCCGCCAGGGTGAGTGGACTCTTGCCTGCCTATGCAGCAAGTAGGGAAATGCATTTCTGCCAATGCAGCTGAAAACAAGAACTGCAAAGAATTGGGCTTTCTGCAAAGCTGGCTCCTGCAGCTTTGGAAGCTGGTGCAAGGACAGGATGGGAGTGCATAGCGGGTGCAAGCAGGACATCAAGCTGTCATTGAGCTTCATCTGGTTATGGTTTCATATCTCACTGAGTCCTGCCAAGGATGAGGGTGGAAATCCTGCTCCTCATCTTCTCTCCTCCCGCAGCCACATGCTCCTGCCCCATTCCCCTTGGGATGGCTCCACCAACCAGATATCTCTGGGGCAAACCATTTCAGAGAATTGACCCAGTGGAAATCTAACACTGCATATAAATAAATATGCAAAAATAAATAAAATAACAGCTTACTGCGAGATATGTTAACCTGTCAGCTGAGCTGACTCACCCTAAGGCCACTCAATTGCCAAAGCCAATATAAGGAGGGAGGAGCTGGGAAAAGGAGGCAGGGGAGAGGGAGCAGGACCTTCCTTTTCAGTGGAAGATGGATGCTGACTTGATAGAGCTGCTTTTAATGTGAATGCACCCTCTCCAGTTCTGTGACACCTGTGGTTTAGATGGAGGGGGGCTTAACAGGTGGACAAAATTCATTGAGGCAAATTTTAGCTCCTGAAGATTTACCACCAGGGTTGATCCTCTAATTATTTCTGGGAAGTGGACTTCTCTGGGGAAGTGACTGAGGACACCCTTATCTCAGCTGTGAATGTGAAGGGAGCCCAGGGACATTACTTCCTGTAGGGACAAGGCAGCCTTTGTGAAAATCTGTAATAGCAACAATTTCGAGCTTGTCTCATCGCAGATCCCCACAGTTTTCTGTCGGAAGGCTGAAGGCCAGTCGGATGAGCTTTACCCCACTGACCAGGGGCTTGCCTGGCTGGCTCTCCTCCTTGCAGCCCCCACAGAAGCTATCTGTGAGCTCAGGAGCACAGACAGGGCAGCAGAAATGAAGAGGGAGCAATAATGGTTCTGTGCTACTGCTGCCACTAAATTAAAGATAAATACTGAACAAAATTGTTCTGGGTTGTTTTGTTTGGTTTTTTTTAATATGTGTATTTAAAAATAATAAACACCTCCCCCCCCCCCCCCCCGAAAAAAAAAACCCAAACCTGTATTTAAATAAAATTATCTATGGTTTTTCCTACACACTCATGATGCTTGCCTTGCACTTTCCCCATGACAACTTGACAACTTGTATGTTTTATTATGAGAAACCACTAGCTCTAGTAATAGCAGACATAGACAGGAAAATATGCTACGTATTTTCAAGCTGGTTTATACTAAACATGTATATTTTCAGTCCAGTGCAAGGTAGAGAGAAAACACCCACTGTTTTTATAAGCAGGTAGTGTCTTGATAAGTTACAAAAAAAAAATAATCACATTTCTGAGACTCTCATATGAGAAATAAAATGGAAATAATAAACTTTAAAAACCAACCAACCAACCAAACCAAACCTGCTTAAGTATTATCCAAAGAAATTGTTACATTTTGCTATCAGGGAATTTCACCAGGATTCACTGAGTTCTTCTCAATTCTAGTTTTTCACATAACCAGTCTTTTGCCCTCTAGTTTGCACTGGGCTGAATTTATAGGGTCAGCTACCTTTTTCTGTTACTGAATTCAGAAAGATTCCTCTTTAAGCAATCTTGCTGGTTATAAACATATTCCGAAATAATTTAACTATTAATTACTCTAAAGATTTCAGGATTGCTTTGCATGTATAGTATGTCAGTAGATTCAATTCTCTATACTTAACAAAACGCTGAAAATTTTGTGTGTATGTGTGCATAGAAAGAAATGAACAGTGGCTCCTAAACTGATAACATTTGGAGAGTAAAAAATGTGGTATGTTTGTTTCTGCTTTATGAAATTCTTAGATTTCAACCATTATATCTCGGGTGCATACAAGTCTGCCAGTATAGTTTACCTCAGACCATTTAAACGAGTGAAAAGCTCATCGCCTCTGCTATGTGCTAAGATGTTGCTAATAATATATGTGGAAATCAGTTATTATTAATGTATAAGACATTGATAGATTAAATAAGTTCACATTATACAGACGGAATTTGTATAATTAAGATCTTTTATCTGTAAAAAGAATGAGTGTTTGAAGTCACCCATGATACGTATCACACAACATGATAAGAAACAATAAACAAAATCCACACTGAAAAAAAAATGAAGAGGAAAGGAAAGGATACATTTCCCTACACAGGCAAGGTAATGGAACTTTGGAGCTTTTGAAACTTCT
The DNA here is from genome assembly GCF_004027225.2 of Strigops habroptila. NCBI lineage: Eukaryota > Metazoa > Chordata > Aves > Psittaciformes > Psittacidae > Strigops > Strigops habroptila. The sequence continues at coordinate 34,364,149 of NC_044278.2, read as the reverse complement.
TAAATGCTAGACACTCAAGCAAAATGTCTTATTTATTCAAGGTTTATTATCCAACATTATCAGAAAGACAGATCGAGAATGTTATTTGAGCAACTCAGTGAAACTTGCAGGACATAGCATCATCTTATTTACTTTGTTTTAAATGTCTGCTCAGTACTAAGAACACGCAAGACCTGGGCTTTAGTTAAAGTTCTGCTGGATAATTCAGGGCAAGCTATTCCATCTCCTCGTGTCTTCATTTTCTCCTGGCTGATTTTTTACTGATACACTGATTTTTGTGATAAAGGGCACTAGGATGTAGTATTGAAACTATTAGGTGTTTAATTATCCCTTCATGAGCATCACTGCTCTTGCCTCAGAACAGCACAGAAGAGACATGGCAAATACACACTGCTGTCCAGCTTGCTTTGACCCTGCTTAAGAAAAAGGGATTTTGTTAGTTTAAAGGTGTTGCTCACTGACACACCAAACACTAGGGGTGAAATTCTAGTTTCATTAAAGACAATGTGGGTATTTTCATCATCCTTGATGGAGTTGGGTTTCATTTGTCTTTGATAGGATTCTGCGCACCACTTCATTTCAAACTATTATGTATTTCACTGATATATCAACTTGTAAGGAGAAAAAAATCTGTGGATGAATATTACACATGAAGAGGGCTACAAGGAGCAGCCCTTTTGTCCAGAAAGCTGAAGGATGGCAGTCTGGCTTAAAATTTACAGAAGTAAAATTTACAGAAGTAAAATAACAACCTAAACTGTGGATAATATTTTGACTGTAAAATACACATCTTTGTTCTACGCCTTAGTTGCCATTGAGGTATCAGATTTTTACAATGTTGCCCAAGAAGAACAGGCAGTTTATTGCTATTCACTGCTTCTGTTTTTCCCAAGCCGCAGCAATCAAATGAACAAGAAAAGTCATTTGTACAAGGTGGGGTAGATACCTGTTAACATGCATGCTGATTTTATGGTGGAGTAGAAGGAACATAGCTTTAACTGTGCACTGAAGAACACTCTTAAACTTGCATTTATTTACATAGCATCTATGGCATTTATTTGACTGAAAAGAATTGATTAGCAGAAGGCTGTTAACAGCAGTCCTGTAGCAGGCACTGCACTGCGGTTTAGAGGTTTATTTCACTAATTGGTGCCCTCCTGTAGTCTTTATGAGTCAATTCTAAAAAAGAAAGGAGCACTCCGAACTGTGTTTAGAGAAAGCAGAGTGATGTTTTTCCCTGCACAGAAATCCGGTAACTGAGCTCTTTTAGAAATGAGTTTAGGATTTTCCAGCCAAACTATTTCTCTCTGGCGAATTCTTGCATGCAGCACTGTATCCTTACTACACCGCTTTGGCAAACCCCACATAGCATGGCATGCTGAAAACTAGGTCTGTAGCTGTAATGAGAGGCATGATGTTGCCTTAATTGTCCACCACGGCTGTCTGGGATGCAGAAGTCACACACCTTTATGAAAGCAGAGCCCTTGCATGGCCCCAGCTCATGAGCTGGCAGCAGTAGTACCACACACAAGGCAGGCAGGCATGGCTTCCACCCTAAGGAGACAGCAGCACAGAGGTTTGTTATGTCATCTTTGCAGAAGTATAGTGTGTGTACCTACAGGATTGACTGATGCAATGGGAGTGTGGTGGTGGCTGTGAGGTGGGACCTGGGGAGGTCCAGGACATCCACGGAAGAGCAGGCATCTCTTGCAGGCAGGCTAAGTTTGTACAGGGAGGACTAAAGAGGGAAAAGGGTTTCAGCAAGTTCCCCCTTATGCCTTGAAGAATGTTTTATCACGAGCAGGCAGAAGTAAAGTTCTCATCTCTGTGGTTTAAATAGTAATGTGAAATAAGGAGATGCATACACTGAACCCTGAAGAACAGCGCTGGTACTAACATGATGGGCAAAATGCTACTGGCTCCAGCTGGCTCCTGGAGGTTTCCAGGGCATGGAGAGGACCACTAGAGGGCTCACACAGTATTTAAAGGGTTATTACATGTGGCACATGAAAAATATGCTCATTTTACTTTCTGTTCCTCTATCTGTACATGCAACGTATTTCAGAACTGAACCTGCTACAGCATCCCTTCACTGTAAAGTCAGCTCCATGGACTATCACAGGCCCACCTCTGGAGACACCACTACCCTCTGACCTCTCCTGTGTAAACAGGCCTTCCATGTAAAACAATTTTGGCTTGATCATGCTGCTTGTTAACCAGTAGTCACTAACCAGCGGCAGCCATTCAACAGAACAGCAACTGCAGTGCATCAGGTATAGCAATATCAATGTTATTGCATATATCAATACTTCAGAAAGAAAAGAAAACCCCACACAACCTGCTTTCCCTTCCTCTTTTCCCATACAAATCAATCAAAAAAAGCTTTAGTAAAGCTAAAAGGAAAGAAGATAGACATGATCCTAATATTTGTACCTTCCCCAATTAGGGGATTCATAGAAATTCTGGGACAATAGGCTGTCAGTCCCAAGAAGATTTCTGTATATTGCTGATGGGGTCAGGGAGGTTTGCCATCCCCACAATAAGATATAAAAGCTGCTTTTGGGAACTTGTAAATAATGCTAACTCCCTCTAAAACATGCTTCCTCCTAAGGATCAAGATTTACCTTTGTCAATGGGGGAGAATACAAAACTAGTATAATGGGTTTTCTTTTTCCCCTCTTACCACTCATTAGCCCTGAGGACCTTGTTATAACATTTGGTGTTGAGAGTAAAAGTGTTCTAATATATAGCCCCAAAGTAAAAAATGTGAAGGCAATAATCACAGGAGTATTTCAACGCCAACTAAAATGAATTTCTTTCTTTTCTCTACTCTTTCTTTTCCCTTTACTTTCTGAACGAGGCTGCCAAGGAATTATTCTGATTACTCTGCATGTTTTGCAGATGGTTGGCTGCTGCACAGAGTTCTCAAGAGAAGTCCACATCCTACAGCGTTCTGCCCTCCACACCAGCTGAGCTATGGAAGTCCTTATTCAGCAAAGCTTTTGCTAACATGCCTAAATGAAGTCTCTGGGACAAACCACCTCCTCAAAGCTCAGGCTGAAGCACTTTACTGAGCTTGGACTTGATTTTACTAAGTATTAAAACCAATAGAAATATTCCGTTTGCCAGGAATGGAAGTTGAATGGCACTTTTAACCTCTTTTTGGTAATATTTATATATACATTCATATGTAAACAGACACACATATACACATAAAAGCTGTAACTTTGATGTGTTCAGAAGCCATGTTCAAGGATGTTTTCAAGCGTTTCAGTAAACCTCAAAAGTTTTCTTCTCAGGGATACTAGAAACATGTACATTGGTTGTATCATGCCAACAGTGTGAGGACAGGAAGCTTTCCTGCCTTTTGGCTTTCCAACATGGCATTCAGACAAAGAATTCGGAGAACCTATAGTTGCAGGCTGATGGAAGGAGCAAGGAGGTTCTGCCATTTCAGGTCTGAAAAAGACCAGAGCATCACTCCGTTCTCCTCCACATCCATCCCAAAAGAAAACTCCTGAAAATCTGTCTTCACTACAGCAGCATCATCCTTCAGGACAGGAATATGCTTCCCTGATGCATCTGTTTTACAGGGACAAATGCATGAAGGTGAATAAACAGGCTGAGATTTGCAAAGCTACCTCAACTGAAAACCGGATTTTCACACCCTTCAGCTACTTGGAGTCTTTGCCCTCATTATCTGAATTGCACCCCCACAGGCAGTCTCTCTAAGTGCAGCATTTTACAAGTTTGGGTTTCAGATTTATTGCTTAAAATTATTTTGAAACCAGTGACTTATAACAAAGATATATCTGCTTGTCTACGTCAACAAGTCATAATTCTTATAATCTGGGGTTGTATGAATCTTAGTTTCCTAAAATGCAAATTACATATTTATGATAGGAATTGAGGGATCCACTATAGTTTATTTCAAGGTGGGCTTTTTCATTTTGAACATTTTCCACAAAGATGCATGCCACTATTTAAGTGTGATGAGGTTAGCATAAACCAACAAAAGCAAAGAAATTGTAAGCTAAGATTGATGATATATTCTTAACTCATGCTGTTGTGCTTCTTTATTGCTGGACTGCCAACCAGCTCATGTTAATTATATACTGCAAACAGAGCTGGGCATGGGGGTGTGTGTGTGGAAATCATTGTTTTGGGTTCATATTACTTTCACTGAACTTTACTGGCATGTTTGATTCATATCTCCTTTTTACGATTTGCGCTCATAGAGCCTGCAAATTCAAATACAAACCTCCTGATGGATCAGGAAGAGCAAGGCTAGTTCTCCCTCCAGACTCTAGTCTAAAGCACGATGACGATCTTGTTCCATTTATTACCATGAAAACATGCTGTTCTTGCTCCACTTTGCAAGCCAGTCTTGGCCAGCCTCATTATTTCCAGAAGAGACACCAGCCAGTCTTCTTTCTGTTTGTAGACAGCATATGAGAAAAGAAGTGGGCTTTGAAGAGCACAGGGAAAGAGCTGTGTTACGCACAGTGACCACAGGTTTGTCGGTCTCTTTTTTGATGTTTCCTAGAGTTCAAAAGCAAATACTGCTTTCCATTCTCTTACTGGATACGAGTAGTTTCAGTCCCAGAGCAGCGATATCTAGAGAGGAGTTTAATCATTTTTACTCTCTCTTTTTACACTCAGACATCCTTAATCCAGTTTAGATGGTCAAAGCACTCTGGGCCAGTGATTTTCGTTTGCTCAATATGTACACAGTCCTAGCACTACAGGGTCCCACCCCAATGGACAACATTAAGTGCTTCTCTGATGTAAATGCTAAGTAATTGATCACAAATTCCTAAATCCAATGCATTGTAGTTTCTTCTCCCTGAGTTTGTTACACTATTATTTATATCAGCATACCATATTTATAGAAGAAATCTGTAATGAAGTCCCAGAGATGCTTTGATTTAATGTGGTTACAGGGACTCTCATCACAAGTGGGAACAAATAGCTCTAATGGATTTTCTAGTACCATGTTTTCATCATCCATAATAGACTCTCATCTGTGCTGGTTGGAACTATAGGACGCCCGTGTGTTCTGCACCCAGATTATAACAGATGTATATTTTATGGCCCTACAGTAAAAGTAATTGCAGGTTTTATCATGTCTGTGTACTTGTCCGGCTGAGAGCAATCCATTTAGAGACTTCTGGAAAGGTGAGGTGTTTTGGTTACAAATGCGTGAGCTGACAGGGTCTCCAGCCGCACAGCTAGCCAGTTACCAGCCTCTTTTTAATGAGGGCACATTCCAGAGATCTAGCTTTCTTTTCCTTCCCCTACACCAAAATAAAAGAAATCTTGGAACACCAGAGGTTTCAGCTGAAATGATCCTGCCTCTGAGTTTTACCAGTTCAGAGGAAGTGCAGAAACTTGGAGGCCAGTCCAGAAGATGCTGACAGCTGGAGCTGCCAGTGAGGGCAGCATGCCAGCTTGGCAGCTCACCTTTTTCCCAAATCAGACACTTCGGCTGCAGCTCACAGTTGACAAAAATCAAGAATCGATTTATCAATTTTGACTCACTGTCTGAACTCAAATTAGCTTTCAAAAGCCACGCAGCTGTTGTTGACAATGTCATCATAGGAAAGCAAGAACTAAGGCTATCAGAGAAAAGCAAAATCACTTCCTTTCTTCTTCTTTTTTTGGTTTTTTTTTAAAGTGTTGAATAACAGAATAATTATACCATCTACCTAAAGTTCCAGGGTCTGCCAAACATTCATACCTACACAATCCTCCACAGGGCTGCCTCTTGCCCCCATGGTAACAGCCCGCCCTGCAGAAAGAATTTGGCGCAAGGAGCAGGAGAAGGTGATAAGGGAGTGGGGCGTTTTAGAGACACAAATGCCCCATAAATGCCAGTTCTGCCATTTGCGCCTCTCAAGACCAAGAATAACTCGGTCCAAATGTTAACAGTGTCTTTTTACTGTATGTGATGAATGGATTAATCCTGTTATTATCAGAATAATTAATCTTGCTTGACACTCCAGCCAGAAAGTCCAGTATGCTGGTATTGGTAGTGCTTCATAATATTTTGTTATTTTTTTCAATGTATGATTAACAAGGAGAGTAGGGAATCCAGGAGAATCAGCCAGCATTAAAATAAGCAGAAACCAGAAAGTTAAGATATCTGGAGCTAAGTCTCAGCTATTTCAACAACAGTAACAATTGAAAGGATATTCCCTATCTGGGAGACAGACAAGATCCAGTTGCATCTGGCAAGGACACAGATGGCACTTGCTAAATTATCTGAAACCACTTTTTGTCATAACATGACATATATGCTCTTAGTGATGAGTCTGATTTTAAAATGTTATTGTTTTCACAGTATAGCCCTTGACTGGACTGCTTCAGATGCATGAACTGGAGAGAAAAGTATAGCCAGCCTAGACCCTTGGCATCTTCAGGCTCCCGAAAGCAGCCATTCAGCAGAAAAATTTATGTATGGTTACGTGGGAAAGAAAGTACATTTAATTCTCATGGGTAGACAGTTAGAGAATCCCTGTACTAATCATGGTATCTTTTATTTTCAGAATGGCACCCCAAAATTACAGACTTCCCTTGACCCAAACAATGAACATTCTTCCTCTAGCTCTAGAAAACCACGTGAATCAAACAGTTCTTTCCAAACACTGTATTTCTTGTCATAAAAATTACTTCCCTTCCCAACACACACATTATGTTCTTATGTCCTTTTTTCCCCAGATTAAATACTTATTCTGAGGCTGCTCAACTGACCATACAAAATTTGTTCCATGCTTGTTTCAGCTCCCTACTTGGAAAATAAGCACTAAAGTTCTGCTTGGAGCTCCTACATGGACCAGTGGGGCCTGCCTCTCTGCTGTAACCTTCACATGGCCTGGAAACCACAGACTGCCTAGTCAGAAGCGCAGGTACCAGCTCATACTTTGTTGAGTGATAGCAAAACTTTTATTCCTATTTTCAGGAAAGACTGTGGCACTTCAGGAAGAGCTGCTAAATTACATCTTCATTTTGCAACATCCCAAGCTAAATGTACCATAGAGCGGTTCCGTGTCACTTCAAATTGCTGAGGAACTACAGACCTGATATGGGACATTGGGGAATTAACTGCCTGCCACCCTGCTGTCATGCCCCGACCCCTCATCCCTCAGCTGCAACCTCCCCCTTGCCTATGCCCCAACAGACTAAAACTGGAAAAGGACTAATAAAAAGAGTTGATTTAGGGTTTCATTCTCGTCATGGACCCTGCTATGCTCCTCCGCATAGCTCAACTCCACCTGCTGTGATCAACCCCTTTTACTCAGAGGTTTTCCGTATGTAGATTGCTGCAGTGGCATTGCCATTCCCTGTGGGTTTTTAGACCACCTTTTATTTGTTAATTCTACCTTGCTTTGCTAATTTCTTACTATGAACTGGTTTATTTAAATGCCACTTCAATGCCTACTTTGCCTAATCACACCTCTCCTGTTTACACCCAATCTTTTCAATAAGGATTTGGGGAGATCCAGAGATTCAGGAGAGGAGGAGAGTTGCTATTTTACTTTGCTTTTTCCACTATCTCTCTCCATTCCTTTTCTTTTCCTTGGCTCTAAGAAAGGATACAAAATTTCTTAATCCAAGTGAACTATCATCTTCTACCTAGAAATGTTCAGTACTATGTGATATTTATTTGCAAAATACATTCCTATATATTGCAACCTGAAGACTCAAAAATCATTATGCTTTCCAAATCCTACGTCTCCTCAATTTCCAATGATCTCACAATGTAAATACTAATAGCTACAAAAAAATAAAATTAGAGAAAGTCAGTATCCTTACATCAGGTATAGCTTCTGCAGCAGTGCAGAAATGGGTATTTTTTAATGACTTTTTTCCTCAGTGCTAGCTTGGGCATTAAAACTTTTTACCCTGCTGCAGTTTGGCAAAGGAAACCAGCAACAAGAGGGACAATACAATCAGTCCTGGACATCTACCACCTTCTTGCAGAGAGATAACCAAATGTTTCAAATATGTGTGGACTCAAAGACCATGGTAGTTCATGGAAACCTGCCAGCTGACATTAATACGCAGACCCTTAATTACCTCTTTCCAAGCTAAGACAAAAAGAACAAATTCTGCAATCTATATAGCAGATCATGGATCATTAGGTGAGTAGCAGGATTATTCAAAAGGGTTCTCACGATCTCTGTGGCACCCAGCTGCTGATGCTCACATCGGCCCATATTCTCGACCCAACAATGTAATTTTCCCTTAGCCATCATGCCTCTCTCATCAAAGATGGCCCTTAAGTCTTAATGGAGTTCTCATGAAAACATACAAAGCAGGATCACTGCAGGATCACTTCCCTAAAATCAAATGCATTTTGCAGTCACAAGGTCTATCAGACACCTGGCAGAGGCTAGACACTTACATGTTATGATTAGAGATTATGTATTGGGTTTGCGTGGCAAGGTTTTGATGGGGGGTGGAACAGGGGTGGCTTCTGTGAGAAGCTGCCAGAAGCTTCCCCTGTGCCTGACAGAGCCAATGTCAGATTGTTCTAAGATGGACCCACCGCTGGTCAAAGCTGGGCCCATCAGCAACAGTGGTAGTGCCTCTGGGATAACATGTTTAAGAAGAGCAAAAAGCTGCTGCCCAATTGCAGCTGGAGAGAGAACTGAGAATATGTGAGAGCAACAGCTCTGCAGACATCAGGGTCAGTGAAGAAGGAGGAGGAAGAGGTGCTGCAGGTGCCTGTCAAGACCTGTGGACCCATGCAGACAGAAGCCCATGCTGGAGCAGGTTTGCTGGCAGGACTTGTGACTGACCATGTTGGGGCTCACACTGGAGCAGTCTGTTCCTGAGGGACTGCACTCCATGAAAGGGACCCCATGCTGGAGCAGGGGAAGAGTGTGAAGAGTCCTCCCCTGAGGAGACAACATGTGATGAACTGACCACAACCCCCATTTCCCCCAACCAGGGTCAACACACCACAGATCATCAGAGTTTTCCTGGAGGAAAACTTTGTCAACAGTGAGAGATGAACCAAACCGCCCCCCCCCCCCCCCCTAGTGTATACTCAGTGAACACTGGGACACTGAAGACACGTTCACATGGACTCTGCCTGGACTCTTGGCACATCTCCAGGGACTCCTGTGCTTACAGGATCCAAGGTATGTTTCTAGTGCTTTCAGAACATGCTGCTTGGAGATAGTTATCCATGGAGCCGAACTGAGGGTCCTGGAGCTTTTGATCTAACTAAGCTCAAGCTCTGCAGCAGAGAGCTTAGAAATATAGGAAACCTTTATTTTAATGTATGTCATAGGATGTGCTTTCCAATGGGAACAGAGCTGGATTCTGGGAGTCCTTTCCAGAGCAGTGGATATCTTGGCTGAGCCAGCTGGTCTAAGGCTCAGCACACTCTCAGTCCCACCATGAAGTAGACTGCAGAAACGTGCTGTCAGGGAAACACTGAACTGGGAGCACAACCACCAGCCACAGAAATAGGTCTGTTCTTCAGCAGCAAGAATCATGAGATGCAAGTCCAGGTTTGCCAGTAGCCTATTTCAATCATTCTGCAAGCAATTTTTCAATTGGTTCACAACTTCAGAACTCTTGTTTCTGTTTGACTCAGAAGTATGGTGTAAAGTTTGATTGTTGTTTTGTTTTGTTTTTTAAGGAGCTTTTTGCAAACTAGAAATCCTGTTTTCAGCTGTGGCAGTTGCAGACTAACCCAACCACTGATGGCTACAATATTATCTTGTTTTTCTGCACTCATTTCATTGTCTCTAGCTGGTATTTCCCATTGTACTGTTCAGTTTGTAAGAGGGCTACCCTTCAGCTTATTTGTGTACAGGGGTAGTCATAATAGGGCCCTGTTTCATAATTGTGTTGAGGTAATGCCCAAGGCTCTCAGCAAGAAATAATAGTAAATGACATGACATAACTGTGCTGAGTCACACCTTTTTAAAGCCCAGCTCTTTCTGAGGGACACAAGAGCACAGATAAAAACAACCACAGGCGGCAAAGAGCCCCTTCTGAAAACAGCTCCTGGTAACTCATTCAAGTCAGTGGTCATAAAGAACAAAAGCCCAGCTGTCAGATAAATGGGATGCTTACAGCTGCACACAGAAAACCTAAAAATTTCAGCAACAAACCCATTAGCTTTTACTTCATTGGTGGTATAGGACCTGCTGTTTCAGTAATGCTCTGCTGGGTCACATAAAACCTGTAGAGAAAACACAGAGAAGCCTGGCATCCATCCATTCCTCCATCTGTCTGAGGGCAGCTGGGAAACTGCCCCAGTCAGTCCTCAGACTCAGGGATGCTCTAATGCAGCAGCCTGTGCCAGTGTAAAAGAACTATTACATGACCAACGTGTTTACAAGCCTTAGTTTGCAATTAATGCCTTATACCATCTCTCATTAACAATCAAAATAAAAGCTCTATTTTTTACAGCTCTTTCAATCAGCTCTGCTCCTAGGATATATGTTCCAGAAATAGTGAAATCACAGATTACCACTCCTGGATCATCTCGTCAGCCTATGACCAGTTCCAGCACAATCTTTTTTACCAGGAATTTTAAAATTGTTTTCTACCACATTCCAGTGGCATCAGTAACCCATGGCTCCATGCAAGACAGTGGAGAGCATATCCTGAAAAACACATGATGTATATTAAAATCACATCAGTAGGGACACATCAGAACATAAGCCAAAGACATCATGAGCCTGGAACTACTGCTTTTTTTCCTAGGGTTTTATTTTGGGTAAGTTTGGGGTTTGTTTTTGTTTGTTTGTTTGTTTTTGCTGCACTAGATAGTCCTCCTAATTTGTTATGATTAACTCCCCCCCCAAAAGAACCAAAACAAACAAAAAAATAAAAACAACAAAAAAAACCAAAACAAAAAACAAAACAAAAAAACCCCAAACCAACCTAGCAATGAAGGAATTAGATGAAGTCTTTCTACTTAGTTAATTTCCATGATCTAATATTCCCCTCATGTTCTAACACAGCTCTATTCTCTGCTGACGACATCAGGGCTCAGGAAGTATCTTAGAAGGCGGTTTCAATCCAAGGGCAAGGCAGACCAAAGACCACTTAGTTTCCCAGACAAAATATACTTGATTTAGTGTACTTGTAGTTGAGCCAGAAGCTGTAATAAGAACACTTAGAAAACCAAGTCCCCTTGTATATAGATGATCAGTAATGTTCATGACAAAGTGTAAAGCAGTTCAGACCATGCTGTCTCACCAACTTATACTGTTATCATAGAATCATAGAATGGTTTGGGTTGATAGGAACCTTAAAGATCATCTAGTTCTAACCCTCTGCCATGGGCAGGGACACCTTCCATTAGACCAGGTTGCTCAAAGCCCCATCCAACCTGGCCCTGTAATGTTTTACTGTAGTTACTGTGGATCTTATTTCCAGCAATATCTTGGAATTTGCTCAGGGTATACTTTCCCTGTCATTTATCCTCTTATTCAGCCAGTAGCAACAACAATCATTTAAGATCAGCTGAGCAGTTATATGTTGCTAATGATATGTATCTACTGTATGGGTAGCAAGGATCAAGACTCTTCCACGCTAGACACTAGGGGAAAAAAGATGCCCAGATACCCATCACTATAGCATCTGAGGAAATGTAGCATAAAATGAGTAGCAACAGGAAAGTCATCAGTACACTTCCTCCCCTCTCATCCTGCAAATAAAAATGTTACCACAAAGACAGTAGACACTAGAAAAAATGGCCTATCTATTGAGTGGGCTAAGCTTGTATAGAGGAAAGAAGAGAGGCAAATATTTTAACAATATGGGTATAAGGGTTTTGTGGCAGCAAGGTAAAAAAAAGTTGATTTTGTGGGACTGACTCCTGTTTTGTGCTCCAGTTGTTTTTCTGGTGGTCTGTATATTATGTTTGACAAAACTGTCCAAGTGCGAGATGTAAGATTTTGTTTTATATCCATGTATTGGGAAGGAAATAAAGCAAAGCAATTCATCAATCCATTGGCTGATGTTTAACCTCCTTTCTCCCTTCGACTTGTGCATGTCTGCTTCTCCTGCACTTCTGAGAAACCATGAACTGTCTCATCCCCAGGAAATGCCTTAAATTGCAGAAACAAAATGTCTTATTGAGAATTTGGGAAATGTTCTGAACAACACTGCCCATCTCCTGTGGCAAAACATTGCAGCAGAGACAGATGCAGTACTGGTAGAAATGACTGGCAGAGGGATATTGCAAAATACATGTGACTGGGGGACCTGAAGACAGGAACACACTGAGAAAAGCACTACAGTGTGCTGAATGTGCTGGCACTACTGAATAGTGAGTAGCAGCAAGAACAGGGCATATGCGGCAAGAGAAAATCGAATACGTCGTCTGAAATAATGAAGTTATATGTTCAGTGCTTTTGGGTAACTGCTAGACACGAGTAAAGAGCAATAATATCCTTGTGCCCAAAGCCATCCAAGTTTTTGATTTTCAGATCCTTCGTCATGGAGTTCATGAAAGAACTTCAAAAGAAAACCAGCATCTGTATGGTGAATGACAGAAGACGCTGGACTGAACGGAGCAGCTTTGCCCATAGCTGAGGACAAGGAAAGGACAGGCAATCATCACTTGAATTAGAATTAACCAGGACACAGCACTCATGCTTAGCCGGTGGCTGGATTCACATGCACTTTTAAGAGGGTAACTTATTACACTATGATTCATCTAGTTAGCAAACTCATTTGTAAACAAACTCTAGATGTTGCCTAAACTTGACTTCTTGGCTCCAGGTTTCCTTCTCAGTGGTTCAGCTCCACCAGTGGGAGCAGCACTGGCAAACTGAATGCAGATAAGGCCCTAGGATGGTGATACCTTCACCAAACTACCGCTTTCATCCCCTGGGAACAGGACAAGGCTCCTCCATTGCAGCGGCCACACAGACCCCCCCACAGGCATTGCACCTGCAAGCCAGGCAGTGCTGCACAGGGTACTGCAGGGACATTCAGGAGCTCTTAGAAACATCCCTGCCTTCTGCCTCGTCCTAACATGAAGCATGAAAGGGAGGATAGAGCTGCATGACAGTGGTTCAGGTCACCTTACATGTCACCCAAGCCCAGGGAGCAGCAGCCAGAGGGCAGTTTCTCATTTCCCTCTGGGAGAAGGGGTGACTTCCAGGTGTGGAGCTCTGCCTTCACTTCCCTTGCACTCCCACAGGCACCCTGACAGCAGACATGGTCTCTATGTCTCCCAGTCTCCAAAGCAGAGCCATGTTAGACTTGCCTACGAAAAATGATTAAAACTCTTGCCTGGGCCCCCAGCAGAACAGAAACCTGAAACACTGCTCAGTTGCAGCAGCACTGAGGCATTGCTCTGTGAAGTCTGAGCCACGTGAATTTTGTCTGTGTGATTTCCTCCAGCTTATCTTCTGATCTCTAGCCTACAGTCAGACTGAACTGTAAGGGTTACAGGTGAGGGAACGAAAAGTGCTTTTGTTCTCCCTTTGCATCCCTCCTTCTTCCCACAACCCAGCCTCCTCCCTCACCTGAATCAATCCAAAGTTACAGAAGTAGAATCACAAGTTAAAGAGTAAAAAATAGGGAACATGGAAAAAGCTTGTCATAAAATGAGGTTACTCATACCTTCATGAGGAAGCAGGGTGATTATACACACTTTACACGGAATGATAGAAACAATAGGATTACTCACACAATCTCAAACTCTAATGAGGCGCATCAGTTACACTCCCACAGTAACCTGGAGAAAGAAAGAGAGTAAAATCTGCTGGTTTAGCCTAATAAGGACTTTGTGAGAGAGTCACAGTTAACATGTCCTGCTCATGGTAGGCCACAAGCCTGCTAGAGACTGCAGTCCAGGGTTTCTATATGTGCTCCCCAACCCAGTGGAGAGGGGGAAGGAGCACAGACATGACAATTCTTCTAGCCATCTCCAACTCTAGTGTCATCCTTAACATAATTGATTCAGGATTAGAAGGTAGTTACAAAATCAAAAGAGGAAGCTCATTGGTAGCTATATTGAAACTTTGAAGAATACGCCTTATATTTTAAGTCTTTTGTGGCACACTAAAAAGCCATTCCCATAAAGACAGAACAACAGGACAGATCTTCTAAATTTATACAACCAGACCTCTTGAAAAGAGCAAGTGATGGATTGAATTTATGTGTTTGTGAGCGTGAAGGCAGCATCCGTAAATATAACCAATGAATGGAAACACACCATCTGAAATTATACATCTGCAAAATTTTCTAAGACCTTTTTTTGTAGATTATATACTACTTGACAGATTTGCTTCCTGGACAGACTGGTTTTTTGTGTGAAATTTTGAAAACAACTGGGAATCTCCTGGGCACAATTGGTCTCATTCTATCACAGTTTTCAGCCAGGTGAACTGTCCTCTCCTTGCTCAGTTTGCACACAGGAACCTCAGGCAGCTGCACTGTGGGTGCCCACAGCAGCCTTAGATGGATCCATCTCACTTTTCTCTGGAGCAGAGCTTTCTTCACAACCTCCTTTACATACTTGTTTGAGCCTTCAGATAACCACAGCACTTAAGTACGTGCTCAAACTCTCCTGCTTCTGAACAAGGCAATAAGCATGTGTTTAAAAGCTTTCCAGCAAAGAGATGATTTCTGACCTGAGGTCCTCCTCATGGGAAAGTCCAAGGCTTCAAAATCTGTAATCCTTAATTTTGAGATTGAAGTAATTTAAAATCAATGGTTCACTTCAGACTTAGAAAAATGCTTCACTGTAGCTTCATATCATTTTGACCTTTCTATTCTACTGTTAAAAAGAAAGAAAAGATAAAGATAAAATGTAAGCATAAAAATAAAGCATAAAGTGGATGTCATGCATCTTAACTGTATTCAAATAAAACAAAACTTTTCATTAAGATGTTGGTGAAATCATTGTGTTCTGCCAAGTTTATCAATTTCTGTTGAATCAGTGCTTTCTAAGTGTTCATCCAGCTCAAGACTTCGTATGCTCTTTACATCTATTCCTTTTCAGCAGAAAAGCTTTCCAATGCTTTTGGTGGCACCCTGATAACTTCTTTATAGCCTTTCTATTTAAAATTCCCTTTACTCACATTGAAAAAATAATCACGTAGCTTAAGTTTTTGCTCCTTGCCATTAAAGCACTACTGTCTCCATAAGAAAGCTGCTTTTTATCTGCTTGGAGCATTTCAGTATAAATAATCTCAAGAAAAATTATGCTGAAGACTCCTTGGTTTGCATTTCCCCTCCCTTTTGTGCCTGAGGTCTCCAAACACATAACTGGAACACGGACATCAACCCAAACTTTTGCAACAACCCGTTGGTGTCTCTGGTTATTATCATGCCTGATGTTACAATACACCCTCTTTTAGGAAAAGCAGTGTTTAACTGAGCAAACAAGAAAAACAAATGCTTCCCCAAGGCAAAAATTCCATGAACTGTTTGGATGTTTTCTATGAAGTTAACAAGCACTTCTGTCAGTATTTGGAAGCCTTAGACACTGGTTTTTGAATGGACTGAAGTAAAGAAGAGACAGCTTGAATAGGATTTTACAGTTTCAACATGCTTAAGGACATTCCAGGCTAAAATATTACTTGTTTTATAACATAACTCACAAATAAATGAAGCTTTTTAAGATAGACTTTATACTCAGATTAAAATAAATCTGAAGTTATATCAGTACAGCTAGAATAACAGAAGAATATGATTATCTTCTAAACTTCAGGGAACAGTGACAAGCCATAATATTGAAACCTTGTTTTTAATATATGCATGTTCAATGTAACCCTGCAATCAGACTACATGTGGAAACACTAAGTGCAGCTTTATGGACTTTTAGGGGTTTGATGCAGCTGCAGGGATATAGTCCACAGATGATCGAAATACAGGAAAGGAAAAGGATTTAGTTTTTTAATAACAACATAATTTACTGACTTCATGCTGACATGGTGTAGGTGAACATAAGACTATCAAGAGAAGGACTAATTCTTGTTCTTCCCAACTAAATGAAAAACATTAAATCAGCATCTTCACTGTCAGAAAATAAAAATAATTAAAAAAAAAAAAAAAAGAAAGAAAAAAAGGGAAAAAGAAAAAAGAAAGATAAAAAAGCCCTCTTTAACTTTCCATGCTTTTAGGATAGCAAAGCCACTGTCAAGCTGGAACCCAGATTCCAAAGCCATTGAATTCTTGAGGATGTCTCAGCACTGTTCTTAGGATCAATGAATCAAAAGCATACCACTGTCTCACAGGCAAGTTCCCTGTGTTTTTTGCCTTGCTGTTCCCCCTGAGGGGGAGCATTCCAGGAAGGATGTTGTTCTTTACGTAGAAACATGATACAGTAAAAGCCTGGAAGGAAAAGATACCTGACTGGGACAGGTTTTGGTTACTCAAGAGTTGATGTTTTTCCCATAATATCTGAGATGATCTGTAAATCTTCTGATGTGCATGATGATCTGAAAACTGAATGCTTAAAACACCCAGTCAAAATATGAGGCGTATACATATGATTTGCATTTGATCGAAAACAGAAAAACTCTAACTCTGGATTTTACTGTGGAAATTCAGATCGTATTCAGACCATATTCAGAAAATAAATACAGAATAGTAATCTACGTTTCCCACTCTGTACCATGCCAGGCAGAGCTAATCCTAATGAACTAAGTTATTCTGAATCCTGATTTCCCTAGCATGTTTTAATTATTTCAGTTTACCTATTACATTTAAGGTCCAAGATTTTAAAATGCCAAATTTTACCGAGTAGTTATGGCATGAGGTTTAGTGACATAAACTCCTTGATACTTTAGATGTCTGCAATGCAACCAGCTGTGATTATAGTAATACTAACATGGGAATTGCTGTAACCCAGGCCATTGTGAAGAGCCCCAAACTGACCATCTCCAGTTTGACCAAAACACAAGCTTTTCAACCCTTCCCTACTGCCAATACGTCCTATTTGCCTCAATTGTAGGCTGAGAAAAGAACTTTACTTCTTGGTCTGTAAATAGATATCTACTAGAAAATCTGATGAGCCAGCTGAATCTTCATTTTGGAGAAGCTACTGAGCATATTTCCTTAGAAGATGATCAATTTAATCAACATTCATTTAAATTGCTTGCGTTTAAACCTAGAGACCTGGAAACTATATTATCTTCTTTGACTACACTGTGAAATTCTTGACTGCACCTAAGTAACTTAGATTTCTCCATACTGATCATTTTTGACAGAGAGCTAGAAAATCTAGTGTTCTCACCTGGGTTTTGATTTTGAACAAAATAAAAATTTGAGGTCAAGTTTTGCCCTCAACCTTATTCACATGCAATTGAGTCCATGCCTTTACATGGACTCACCTTGGAGGAGCAAACAGTCTTTAGAAATCTGAACAGAATTTGAGGGGTAAAAGACTAATCACCTTAAAGCCAAGTAAGTATTCCTGCACAACTCTTAAGCAGTGAACTCATAATAAACATCCTGAAGATAGAAAAAAGCAACCTTGAATAATTAGGGTTTCTGATTATTCGCCACAAACCAGAAATCAGCAACATTATCAAAATGCCATTTGGCTTTCCATGAAAGATTGGTTGATTTGGAAAAAATATTTCCATTTAATTTGGATTAAGGTGAATAACAGGATTGTGTTATTCAGTACCCCAAGTATTCAAACATGATAAGTGTTTTTTAAATATTCACAGAACCCCTAGGGTATAACAAATTTTAGTTTGAAGGATTGTGTGTCAGAAAATTCAAAGACAGAAGTGTTTTGGTTTGGTTTGGACTGGAAGGGACCTTAAAGATCATGTAGTTCCAACCCCCTGCCATGGGGCATCCCAACTTCTCTGGGCCTCTGGGCAACCTGTGCCAATGCCTCACCACCCTCACAATAAAGAATTAAAATAGTTTTGAAGAAGAAAAGAAAAAGGGGGCGGGGAGGGGGAAGGCTATCCATAACCTGTTCCAGAACACTTAAAGAGGTAACAAACACAATGACAACAAAAAACCACACACACCCCCCATCAAACACTAACATAAATAAAAGACTGTATATCACTTTTTACATGATTTTCAATATCACATGCCCAACATGTATTGCCACCCACAGCATACAAAAAGAATGAACAGCTCTCCAACCTCAAAAGCTATCAATACTATGCTACAAGAAAAACTGGCGTTCGAGAATCATGGCAGTTACACTGGAAACAGTATCTTATGAACTGTTATAATGTTAAGATACTATGTCAAGTTCTCCAAAGCAGTACCTTCTAAGGAATTGTTTTGCTTTTAATTTTCCTGTTTTAAAAGCATCAGGCAATCCAAATGAAAAAACTTAATCCTATGCAATCTGTATGACCAGTTATATAACCAAAGCTGGTACAGATATGCAAACAAATGAAGAACAGAAAGAAAAATCTAATAAAACAAAATCTAATTAATTATTGAATAATTAACTCTGATACCCACAATACCAATACCAAGAGACTCTTCTGCTCTCTTTGCAATAGATAGTAAATTCTAGATTTTTATTAGTGATGGGTTTGTCCCATATAATTTGGAGTCTTCTCTAGGTCTTTTTTGGCTTCAGAGTTTTATGATATGAAAACAAGAAATCTTTGCAAAATTTGGTATCTGATCCAGTCCTGAGTTCAGATCACATCTTTCAGAGGCTGTATGTGTTCAGACCTACAGATCAAGTTTTGGCTGTGATTTATATGCAGTTAGAAAATAATTAAGTGAAAAATACTCTGTAAACCAGCTGCACAAAGTTTCCCAACACTGTTTGTAGGCTTTTAAGGTTAAATCCACTCCATCAACGCAGAAAATTTTTTCAAAAGCATTTTCAAAGGATAAGAAAAAAGAGAGTGTTGCTGTGTCATGGGCAGGACGTTGAACAAAGATATTTTAGTGGTGATCGTGGTATACATCTCTCACCATATCTATTTAGTATTTATGCTTAGGTAGCAATAAGAATGAAGGATGGATGATTATTGATTATGGGATGAAGCCCAGACTGGTGTCTGAACAGTTAGTAATCTGAAGTATGCAGACTTCTGGATGCTCATCTGCGGTACAGAATACAAGCTATGAATTTAATGGAAGGAGTTATTATAAATAACATCTCTTCTGCTTTATCTCAGACTGAATAAGCACAGCCACCACAGTAAACCAGAATTATATCCCAACTGAATATGCTGCTATGATTATGCCTGGGCAAATATTGTGAGTTACTTGAGTTATCTTTTAAAGAATTCTCAGTTCATGCAGTTCCAGTTTATTTGGCATTGACAGTAAAATTTGACACGCACTAAAAAAAATTGTTATCATTCACTCTTATATCTTACTTTAATAGAAAATAAGTGTCATTGGATCTGCATTCCTTTCTTTCCCAGATACTCTCTGTAGTGCTTCCCCTTATGTCAGGAAGATCTTAACTTTTGTTGCTATCAGATTCAAAGATTCTCACTGCATGCTTTTGAGAAGTACCTTGCTTAATTTTTCTATATCATCTACTACACAAATCAGTTTGAAAGCTTGTCTTCTTTACTTAATTCAAAAGTGTAGGTATCACTATCAAAGGACATTGGTCCCTGAGCAATTTCTGACTGCAGCATCTCTACACTTCTGCAGTTCCACTAACACCATGAGAGATACATAAAGGAAAAATAGATACTTCTCTGGGTATGTAGAAACCTGTGTCTCTTAAATAATACCAGTTTGTTTTTACACAATTTAAGTTGCATATTGATCAGAGTGTAGCCTACAGAAAATTAATATGGATTTAAGAAAAAAGTCATGATGTCATTTCTGCACCCTGAAATGCCTGAAAAAATCTCTCTTCATGACTCCGTTTTTCACCTCAGCATTGGGTATACAGAGGAGTTTTCAAAGGCTCAGCAAAGGATTTGCTTATTAATAACACAGACTTCTTAGGCTTATGGACAAAGTTACAGGCATTATGAATAAGCACCCGCAAGATGAAAGCCTAAAAAAAGTGCAGTCTTCATATCATAGTGATACTGGCTTAAGACTGGATATTCATACAAGGCATTTTACTTGCCCAGGGCCAAAGTCATGTCTAAAGACACATTTCAATCTCATCCAACAGCAACACACAAATAAATAATGTATCTCTGAGTCATATAAAGTGAAGCTGAATACCACAACTGGCTGCGTGTTCCTTCCTCCACTCATGCTTTAATTGTGCAATCAATAGTAAAATGTTTAAATCAATAATTTTGAAGTTGTGAGCTCAAAGCTGACACCAACGGAGGAGGTTCTGCAGGCTGTGCAGTGCAAAACTTGCATTTTCATAGTAATTCTTGCCTTGAGTGCATCAATCTATAGACCAGCACATTTGAAGAGAAAATCCACAGGATTTTCCCATGAAACTATATCCCTTTCCTACTTCTCTGGACTCGATCTGCCTTTCTGTCTGGACTTTAACTCCTTTACAGGGTATAAACTTGCCTAAGGAAAAAGACTCCAAACCTCACAAAGATACTTTAATCTAGAAGTAATTCAGACAGAGCAGGGCGCTCAGAGTTTTGTCCAGCACAGTGCCCTTGTCTTTGCCTGTGCTAAAATTGTTTCCAAACATGAAACATTGAAATGGCTTGTAAATAAATGCTGTTGCGAAGAAGAGAAGCAGAGTCTGTATAAACTGAGCTAGGTGAGGATGGGGTGAAGCAAAGGGCCAAGAGGTCAGTCCCTGCCCCAGCAGCATCCCCTGTCTGGCTGCAGACCCAGCCTGTGCTCTGCAGCCCATGAGAGGAAACAGGCTACAGCCCCCACGCGGCCTTCACACCAGCCTTGATAGGAGCAAGCAGCTCTTTTGTTGAGTACGACGTGAGTCAGACTGCTGCTGAAGGAAATGATTTTGTTTACAGCAATGGGAAGGGAATTGCTAGAGCAATTAAAATAATTTCTTGTTTCATAATACAAGCCATACCAAGAATGGTTGTTAGCTGCATTTCAGTCTCAGGTACTTAAAAACAAACAATCAATCAAACAGAAAAAGTAGGCTCTAATTTCACAGAGGATTGTTATTAAAAAGCAGTTTATTAAATGCCCTCAAATCTTAGATGCTGCTGTGCCTGGCAGGCTCCCAGTCCACATTCTTGTTGCTGAGGAGCACTATGTTCCCAGCTAGCTGGAGGTAGTGGGTGGACTGGAGTATCTACAGACGTTGGTGTCCTATGCTGCCGACTTGAGGTTTTACCAGTTGCAGAAGGCTGTGAAGCCACAGGTTGTGCATGTATATGTGGACAATAAGGAGAGGTGAAAATTGAACCCATCATCCACTTCTTACCAAGACAGTTGATGGCAGGCTAATCTCAGACCACTGGTGGGACACATGAAGACATGCTTCCAGGTGCCCAGTGCTCCAGTAAGGTTTCGTGGTTTGTCCACAGGTTTCACTAGTAAACACAAAATTTGTAATAATGTTATCTCAGATATGGCCAACTAGCCTCGGAAGGGGAAATCTGGTCTGTTCTGTTTCGGTTTTATGAATTTTCTAACTGTGTGTCTGCATGGCAGAGCTGAAGTCCAAATACATTCCACCTGATGATAGTACCTGTCAAGTCCAGAAATAATACTGAGACACAGGTACTATCCATCACAGTTCATATTTCTCAAGACCCAAATGTTTACAGGGAACTTTCCAAGCAATTGGTTGGGAAGGAATAATAATAACCTTTCTCTTTCTCACATACATACACAAACGTACATGTCCATGGAGTAATTCTGAAGAGCCACATTAAATAATGCATGAGCTGCTCACAGACATTTTGCAGCAGGAAAAGGGGAAATCCACAGTGTTACTTATTTCACCATGAGTTGTTTGTTCAGTCCTATTGTTTGTTAACCGTTTAGAGAAGTAAAGTAATCTCCCAAAAGACCCTTCAATGTGTCTAGAATTAAATAAGGAGAACATTCTTTGGGATGGAGGGGCATAGCATGAAGATACTTTCATATTTTCAGATTACCAAACTGAACAGACCTTTGCATCTGCAGTTCTGAGTAAACATACAGGTAGCTTTTGTTATGATTGTGTTAAAGTAACTGATAACAGTTGATAGAAGTGCTGATAATGAATATTTATCAGTTGCAGAGGATCGTGGTGGATTCTCCATCATTGGAAATATATGAATCATGAGTTGGATACCCTTTTTCCCAAAAGATTCATTGTCATTCAAACAAGAATCAGTTCTAAGTCTTGAGACCTATGCTGCTACAGGAAACCTAAACAGATGATCACAATGGCCTTTTACTATGATTATTTGTACTATCAAAGTTCATGGGGCAAGACTATCCTACCTTGGGCACAATGTCCAAAGCGAAAGCTGGAAGTTGGTCTGTGCCTGAAGGGGTTTTCAGTGTAAGATTGAGATAAGAAGCAACAGAGGGTTACAGGAAAATAAGGCAAACCGAACTACACAATACCAGGACATAATGCTGAATCTGTAAAAGCATTTAAGACACCATGATCCTCTGAAGGCTCAAGAGGTTTCAAATATTCTGTGAATACAATATACCAATACCAACTTCCTAGTGTTTTCTTTCTGAAAAAAAAAAAAAAAAAAAAAGAAAAAAGAAAAAAAAAATAGTTAACTGAGACAATGCAAAACTATTAAATAGTAACTTTCCAATTAAATCTGGTAAATCCTATGAAGGCTTTCTTCCAGTTTAGACCAGCTATATCAACCAAACATTTCAGACATCAGCAGAAGAAAAAGAACTGCTGTTTTCTTTTGAATCAATGCAGCCTGACACCAGAATTGTGTTAGATCTCTCAGTCTAGGTAGGGACTACCTAGGTGTGGACAACACTTGCAGCAAAGAGCCACAGCCTTCAGAAAATAGTGTACATCAGTGTCAGTGGTGGAATTGCACTGGCTGGAGCAGGGAGAAGCCCCTGAGAGATATAATACTGAAGACCGGTCTCTTGGTCTTCTTAAGGAATCCACATCATTCTTGATCTCTTTCGAAGATTTTAGACATGGTGGAGGATTGCTAATGACTACCATACCTGCATTTCTTATGGTCTCTCAGGTTAATTACAACAAATCTCACTATTTTCCTATGAATCTGCAGAATATAGTTTATATCTGTCCTAAAGAAGATGAAATTAAATTAGATGTCAGCTTATGTTCTCAGATGTAAATTGTGTAGCAGGATTTCAATTTAACTACTAAAATATTAGATACAACTGAATTAAAAAGAAGTTTAAATGAAACATATCCTCCAGTATTATTTTTTATTTATAAATCATTATGCAGCTATGAATCCCTGAAAAATTAGTTTTAATTGATAAATATTGCATATGATCTGTATTAAATCTCTTTTTTAGAGATTATCTACATTTTAAAATGGACAACTCTATAACAGAGCCTGATTTTTAACAAATATTGAAGCAGACATATATCTTCATGGATTAAATATTGTTAATGGTAATGGGAAGGACACAGCTTGTGAAACATGTTTGGAAATCTCTTTTCCATATGGTAAAAACATCAGACAGAATAAAGATGGCTATGATGCACAGCCTAGAATGTTGCAGCCTGAATTCACAGTGTTTTAGGAAGAAGGTTAATAGCATTATGGTCTTTGATTAGTGTTTTAGAGACCAGCAGGAGTGGTGTTGCACCTGTTACCCTGCAAGTGGGGCAAATCCAGGAATTAAACGGTTTCCCCAGACCTAGCACCCAGCTCCCCACCTGTTAAAAGACAACTGGAAGTGTTTGTTGCTGCTCCTCTGAATCTGACATGTCTAATGCATCTCTAATGCATGAGAGCCTGTATTTCCCCAGCTCTGGACACAGCCTGACATTTACCTTCTTGACAGTGTGGATGTGTTTAGGGAGAAGTTAACTTGCTACAAGACAAATCCGTAACTCATGTTCCAGGCTTGGAAAGCATTTGGGGATCATTCAATTCATTTCTTTATTTCCCATTGCAGATGTGACTGTGTTTCTAAGTGCTGTTGGAGCCTTATGTCCTTTTGTAGCTCTCCGAGTACAAATTCTCTTCATAATAAAAAAGGCAATTAACAAATTGCAAAAGAAATATTCCACCATGGGAAATATAATTCTACAGGTACATTATAGCAAAAAGGAACAGAAATCTGATCTTGACTGTGGTCACTTAAGTTAATAACACTATTTCCATACATAGCACTAATTACTTGCTTCATACAGTGCTGGATTGGTGCCTACAACCAAAGGAAAGATTTAAATTAGATGAGATAGTGGGAAGAAAGAATAATAGGCAGAAAAACAAAACACTGTGTATTCTTTCCCAAAACATTTGTTGCTTTCCTTCATTCCTTCTTCCGTTTTTCTTTCCCTCCTTATGTATTTAGGTTTTCCTCCCTGTAGTCACCAATCTAATCCACTACTCCTGTCTTTAAGGTGTGGAATTTTCTTTCGATTTACACCCACCAACTGCAACAAGAGGAGGAAAACAAGGTTTCTTTTGCTCAAAGGGCAGCACTGTTGTGAAAAAATGACTGAGTAAAAATGAAATCCTCTCACTGAACAGAACTACTGCTTTTTGCATAGAAGGACACTAGATTTTTATAATTTTTTTTTGGAGAGTAGCGTATTACTTTGATTGGTATTTGCAAGGGAGAGACAGTGTGGCTGAAGGAGTGAGCTCAGACCTCCACTCCATCTTTTGATTCCTTAACAGTGCCCCCACCCTACCTCACTGGGTGACGTTTTGCTGCCGATCCAATGAAGGGTATTGATGGTGCCACCATCACGTGGGGTAGCAGAGCACACAGCACGACCCAGAGAACATGCTGGAGTGGGCACAGCTCCTGCTAGCAGGGGCCAAGGAGGGACCCAGGGAAGGGGGGGACTAAGCAACCTCTAAGTCACATCACATGACCTGAGATGGCTTGATCTCAACAAGCATGTGATCCCTTTCCTCTAAGGGGAGAGGGACATAGGCCATGGACCTTGACACCAGTCTTCAAGACCTGGTCTGTTTTAATCCGCATTTACTGCTTGTGATGACAGACAGGATGCAAAAATCTCAACTTCCCTTGTAGGCTATGATAAAACTGAAAGGTCTGGCAGCCAGTCATGCTGCATTTTAACTGGTAAACCGAAGCTCTTTATATAGAAACCATTAAAGCCGTAAACATGAAACTCCGCAGTACTGTTTTTACAGTCACCTTTCAGAGGGAGCAACAATCTAAAGTTAAAGCTTTTGGTAAGGGGTCATTTTATGACTCCTAGACTTCAGTCTGTTTAGTTTATCCCCAGAAAGGTAAAAACTGAGCTGAACATGGTCTGTAAATACCTCTGATAGCAGAGGGCTTTTTAAACTAATGGAAAAGGGTAGAGCAAGATCCAACATCTGGCAACTATGCTAACTATATTTAGGAGCAAAGGCGCGCATTCCTAACAGTCAGGTTCTCCAACCAAATCACTTGCTCAAGGGTACACTAGATTCCTTCTCAGGTGAAGCCTTGGAATTGAACCTGTGTACCCTGCTAACAGTTAGAGGCTCAACGAAGAAACCAGCTGATAAAAATCTGTGGCTTTTGTCAGGCAAAATGATCAGAAATAGTCCTTTCTGGCACTAAAACTATATACCTAGCATTTAATTCCAGTGGCATAAAGGGAGGAGTATTTAATTTGGAAATTCTTCAGTGAGGTGTCTCTCTCTCTCAAAACATGCCTGTTCAGGAAGAAACGTGATATGGCCACAGTGTTCATACAAAGGTTTAGTGTTCACTAGGTGCAAATTCCTATTCTTCTGTTCTCTAGAACAGTTAGTAACTGTTGAGACTGAATACTTTTACATGAATATTCAAGCCAGATCAAAAAAGAAATAAATTAGAGAGACTAATTAGACAGGATTTGTAAAAGCGTCTGATGTTGGGTAAAAATAGCTCAGGTTATTAGTGAAGTTTTCATTTTACCTGTCCTCTCACAAGTAAACT
Source organism: Strigops habroptila (assembly GCF_004027225.2). Classification (NCBI taxonomy): domain Eukaryota; kingdom Metazoa; phylum Chordata; class Aves; order Psittaciformes; family Psittacidae; genus Strigops; species Strigops habroptila. The sequence continues at coordinate 34,338,223 of NC_044278.2, read as the reverse complement.
TGCTGACTTTTGAGGTCATGTGCAAATACCTGTGGTCTGAATCTCAGAATCTCATAAACAAGTTCCACAATTCGTGTGAAAATGTCATTCCTGAGATATTTCAAACTCCTGGGAGCACTCTGAAAAGTCCTGGAATTAAAACTGTTTTCATAGCCTGCCATTAGATAAAACCACAGTTTCTTCATGTCAGACATGCAGTGCCAAATATGGCTTAATTTTTCCCCAGGTTGCTATGACTGCTTGCACCTCTGTAACCAACAACACACTACCTTTTTGAGTATTTAAGGTTTGTGTACTGGATTCTTTATACAATAGTCTCCCATACTCTAAGAGCCCAACACTATCAGTATCTCACATATGAGTTATATGGATGTTGAGGTAAATGGTTTTCACTAGAATTAATAATCTATAAAGATATCTAGGCTGTATTAGATTACAGCAACCAACTGAGATTCCTATATCATTACAACAAATTAATTCAGAAAACAGATGAAATAAAGTTTTTGTCTGGATACCTAGAAGCTCCTGTTATCTCACAGCAGAGAGATCTGTGTGTTGACAACCTGAAAAGCATGGCATGTAAACAAAATCTGCCTTGTCCTGCTTTTCTCCATCAGCCTTTTGCCATTTTAGGATGTGATCTCTTTGGGAATAGATAAAAATTGCAGTGACACTGCTATGGACAGGAGGTCGTTGGGCAAGTGCCTCCAGTCTAGTTGTGTTACACACTGTAATCCTCCACATTGCAAGGAATTACAGAGCAGCCATTTTCACTTTTGCAAGCTGCTTTTCCACAGATGTACCTGGTGCTGGGGAGGACAGACATCCATATGCACACAAAGGTTTCCATCGACTGTCTTCCACGGAACGCTCATTCAGCAAGTAGCCAGTATATTTGGGTACAATGTTACAGGCAGCCCAAAACCGTAGTTTATTCTACTTTGGACTGCAAATTATGAAAACCACAGTCAGCATTCCCAGCAGCACCTCAGCACTAAGCCTCACATTCACCGTCCTGCAGGATGGACTACTAATTATTCATATGGAATAACAGCATTCATACGAAGTAATACATTGACTCTCCTCCAAAATCTAGCTTGGAATTTAAAAGATTATGAACAGTGCCAAGAAAACTACTCCAGGGCAAAACAACCCTGAATCTTCAAGTTTAGACAAGAGCCTTACTATAAACAAACAAAAGTGTGATATTGTTTAAATTGGTCTTTGAAATTGTCAGTGGGAGATCCTTTTTTTACTTTTTTTTTTTCATTAAACCCTCCAAAAAGGAGGGGAACTTTTACCTTCATATTGCAAAGTTAACTTCCATATATTACTCAGGGAGCATTTCATAAAACATGTTGTGATATATACTTTCCATTGCACAGGTATTGAGATAATCACTGCAAGCTCTTTTCTGTAATTATCACTTAAGAATGTCCTTGAGACCAAAGAGACTTGGCTACAGGGAACTCAGAATTTCAGTCTATCTTTCATTGGGTTGCCTTTGAACAAACCATTCATTTGGCCACCAAAGCCAAGCTCTTACTTTGAAAGAATAACCAAAATGACACATTTTGATGGGATAAGTTCTTTCTTGCCAATAACCAAAAAACGTATTTTCAGAATGTACTTCTTCCGGAAAAAACCCTGTTATATTATATATTTTTATTGTTACATCATTTTACTTTTTGCCATATTTTAGATCTTGGCTGTTTGTGACTGTTTTGCAGGCCAAATGAAATTTTAAAATGAGCACTGAGAATGTAAAAAATGGAGCAAAGACCATTTTTCAAAAATGCTGTTTTGTAGGAAACTGTGGAATGAAAAAATTGCAATTTCTAAATTTTCTGTGGAATTGTAATTTTGGACAGCATACCCGCTTCATCTGGGAAGGATAAATTGATGCTCTCAGGGATCCCCGGTAAATTGAGTTGACTTTGAACAGAAAACATAGTGTCATTTTCTCTAAATGCATGTGTCAAGTGACATTGTAACTGGTTTCCAGTTCAGACCTTCCTGAGATCTTCCGTTCTGAGCTCATGAAGTTGTGAGAAGATGTTCAGAGGTACTTGCACAATCACAGTGATTTGCTATCACTACTTAGCTCCTTTGAAAATACAAACTTTCCTGTGATACTCCTTTGTCTCCCTGACAAAGACTGCCTCATTTATGTGCAAATAACAAGCAAGTGAAATGATGCTACAGTCTAGAAAATATCACCTCCTTGTCAGAGAAAGATTCTTCAAGGTTCCCACCGTCTCCAGATTCAATATTTTTTTTAAAGAAGTTGCAGCCATTTGTAAGTTCTGAAATGCTGAACTTGACAACTGCAATTCATAGTTTGGCCACAGTATTTGGTTCCTTTAAGATAACATGTGCTTTAACTATTTTACCTTGTCCTGAGATTACTCGGTCATTTCTCCAGTACAAACAGTAACTTCAATAAGATTTTTTTCACCTCATCTCTTAAGATGCAAAGACAACATTCTTAAGCCTCACTGGTTTCAAGTTAAGATCAAGACATGCAAATCACAAAATAATTGGCTCAATTCTGCAAAGATTTACATATTTCATTGTGTACATGGAGGCTGCTCCACTGGCATCAACAAGACTGCTCATGTGTCAAGCACATGTGCCTGTTTTTGCAGGATAGAGAGGCAGAAGTAATTTGATTACCAAAGATGTTCAATGCATGTAACTCTCACTGACTCTAACATCTCTGTTGCTTAGGTTCTCTAGCCATAGGGCTGCTTGTGTAGGTGCCAGTCTAAAAATTTGACAGTCTTGACCCAAAAAAGTTAATTTTAAGTTAAAGCTGTGATTTTGCATGAAAGTTACACCCCAATATGCTGCTACACTGACCTGGAAAGGCAGCATTCTGCGCTGTGGAAGCTAATATGCGCCCTAGTTTTATCTCTCTTTGTTTAGTATAAATTAGAAATTAGTGATGGGGAATTATCTCCCACCTCATCATAATCTCACTTGGGAGCTGCCTCCTGCTGCAAGTGAACTCAGAGTTCAATAACAGCAACTGACTGCTGGCTTTTCCAAAGAGAAAAAGCAGGCATTCTCTAAATTATTCCCTTCAGTTAGATGTACTGCATCGTTTTCTTTCCTTGTCTCCCTTGGTTAAAAGCACTGGGAAAGTGATTAATTTCTACTTTTATATATCATGATTCACCTCAAATGTGAAAATGATCACATATACGCGTGTGTGCGCGCGTGCGCAGATATGGGTAAAAACTGCATAAACATCACTACAAGGACGTTTTGATTCGGGCCCTCAGATGACATAAAATGTGAGTACTTTACTGGACACAGTGAAAGTTCAGCCTTGCGGAAAAGGCATGGTGAATTTTTGTTTCTAAAAAACTAACAGTAATAATAATAAAGGTTAAAAGGTCTCGCTCAACAGTGGAACAAAGCTTTCCGAATAAAGGGCAGTTTACATACAGAAGCACATAGGCCAGCTGGTGCCTGTTCCTACAAGGTACGTTACCAAAGAGAAGAGCCCGCTTGCAACTGCAGAGTATGGAAGAATGTCAGAATATGACCAAAACCCATCAGATTTTCCCAGCATTCAGAGCATGTGGCTAAGTCTGATGTGAGATACATACCAGGAGAAATATATTATTATAGATCAGAAAAATATAAAAGGAAAAGTAGGAAGCTACAATCTGATGATTGGAACGGAGCACTTCCACATTACATTATTATTTTGAAAGAATATTAACAAGTGGTTTGGTTTAGTGCTTTTCTTTAGCCATGAGTTTTTCTAAGGGAAAAAGTCTTGCTTACTCACAATGCGTGTAAGAAAAACTTCTCATTTCCAGGAAGCAGGACCTACATGTTGTATGTATGAAATCCTGAACTTGTCTGGCTTTCCTGGATAATCTGTTGTAAGTGAATACCAGTTCATCAGTTTCATTTCATGATTTAAAACGTATAATGAAACAATCTTATAGCATCTTAACTTACTGGTAAAGTAGCTTATGGGAAAGTCTTTTAGGCTTATCATTCCCACTTATCCATGTCCAAGATTCCTCTACTTATCAGTGACTGCAAGTGCAATTTTTTGCTCTGTGGATGTCCAAACCACTTCAATTTTCCAAAATTATTAATGTGTATAGGTCACTCTAGGGCATATATGAACTTTCTTATTCATCTTTTTGTGAACCCCAGAAATACATTCTGGACCATGAAGTGTTCAAAGACAAAGAGCTGAAAACCATGTCACTAGAGGAAAGAGTCATGGCTTTAGAAATCTTCAGCTAAAAAAAGAGATTAAGCCAGAGAAATTTTTTTCTGGAATTAAAGTGTAAATTTTCCATATTCAAGTTTTGTGGTTCAAGAAAATTGCCTCCTTTATTATTATTTACATTAGATTAGTACCTACATTCTAACTGATACTGACAGAGACAAAGAGAGAATGATTTTTTCTCATTATTTAATATAGGAGTAAATACAACCACTGCTCCAAACATCTCACCAACGGAAAACTGGACTTACCTCACCCTTATCTTATCCATTCTCTCTACCAGAATCCAATTAATGAAGAAAATCCTCCCTCGGGAGAGTAACACAGATAAACGTTAAGTGACTTTTCACAGACAAGAAAAGAATCAACATCTCTGGACTCCTTACTTGGCTTTGGAAGGCAGAAACCACTTGTAGATAACTTCTGGCTTCTTCCAGTGATGGTGGAAAAGGCAAAAGAAATAGTAAGTTACATTTCAGCCCTCTGGCCTTTTTTGGTGAGACTTGTCAGGAAAATATCTAAAACTTACAACCATTTTGTAGGAAACTGTGGAATGAAAAACTTGCAATTTCTGAATTTTCTGTGGAATTGCAATTGCAATTTTGGACAAGCATACCTGCTTCATCTGGGAAGGATAGACTGATGCTATCAGGGATCCCTGGTAAACTGAGTTGACTTTGAACCAATGACACAGTAATGAAGGTTTTAAATTCCTGAGCCATCCCACTGTCTCTTAGCAGCTCTTTAAACTTACTACATACACACTGATAATGATCTGCTTATTACTGCAGAAATTCTAAACAGAAACATTATTATGAAATCTTGTTTTAGCCACCAAGAAGGGTGAGAGACTGGAACGCTAGACAGCTTTTCTTTGTCTTGTATTCCATGTGTAAGATAGGAGTTAGACATAACAGCCCGATAACCTGCTCTAGGAGAAAAATATGTCATTGTAGGACAAAATGACCAGCATTATTCGAACAGTTTATATTGAAAAGGCTTAGGAAGAGGTAGCTGAGGGAGGGAGAAACATCATGGCTGAGGGAAATAAAGCCCAGATAAGTCTGCTAAGGACACAGATGTGTGCTTTTGTCAACAAATGGTTTCTTTCTTAGAAGATTAATTAACAGGATAATATTTTTATAATACCTGTTGGCTCTATCAGCCAGAAAAGGGTGGCCAAAATGGACAACCCCTTCATACTCTGGGAAAGAAGAAAAACCCCTCTGACTATAAGCAATTTTGTACTATTTGGTGTTCCTATCAGGCTCTTTCTCCTACTGCATCTGAAGCAAAGAACAATTACGCTGCCTACGTGGAATAGATGCCCACTGCCCCTGGTTTGTTTAGATCACTAAATGTGATGGCCTTCCCTTTTTCAGTTTTTGTTTCTGGACTGATTGTGCTCTGCAGCCTGAATTCCACTTGAATCCACTCAGGAATAGGATGCTAAAACATGATTGTTTCCACTATTGGAGGCTGTTGGTTTTCTAATGCCACACACTGCCTTAATGAGCTTCACCCTGAGTGCAAAACTCAGCTGGCAGTGAAAAACATGAGGCATTTTGGCACACATTTTCCGTTTGTGGGGTGAGAGAGGAAGCAGACACAAGCCCTGGCTCAACAGTGACACAATTAAAATGGAAACAGAGAACTGCCTTGCCCTTGAGATCAAACCTGGGTCACGCCTGTAGTCTGCCTCGCTGACAATACCCCAGTTTGGATTGGAGACGTACAAGAAACACCCATGTTAAAACTCATATGTATGTGGTCTCCAGCGGCCTGAGCCAACAAAGTCAAGGGGAAGTCTGTCTGCTGATTTCCACAAAGTCTGGACCAAGCCCTATCTCTTCTCTTCTAGTGAGCAAAGATCCTTCCAACCAAGTGAGCAGAAAAAAATTGTCAGGTGAAGATTGCTGCTGCATTTGTTGCTATGAGAGTCTTTAAATGCCTATAGCATTAAAAAAAAAAAAAAAAAAAGTGGCATCTGTATTTACACTGAGCCACCTGTACCATGTAATTTACAAGTGCAGATATTCTGGATTTGAAAAAGCAAAGCACCTTTTGGTGGTAATTCCTGTAAGCGGGCCCATTTCAGCTATTGACAAAATAGGATCTAATTCTTCTAGCTGCCCAGGTACTCTCCAAGTCCTCTTCATAGTTGTGTCTGAGAGCCCCAATTGTTAATTTGTCTTCATCATTCCATTCTGATAGGCAATCAGGCTAATCTGTACCTAGTGATGTTTTGGTACATAAATGTATCCATGAGGAGAAGAGGAGTTGACAGTCTTCTTGACCAAATTAATCTTTTGGGAAAATATCCAGGAAAATGCAATTTAAGTGGACCACTGGACTCAAAAAAGTTCCTTGCTAAGGTTGTATTCCACTAGAGACCACCGTACAGAAGAGATTTGTCGTGGGTTGCATACTGTGCTCTCTGACCATCCTCATCTACATCTGATCATATACAGCCTGTTGGAAAACAGTCTCCTTTTCCCATGCCCCTTTCCCCAGAGGAAGGTTGGATCTGATGATCTTAAAGGATCTGATGATCTTAAAGGTCTTTTCCAACCTAGTTGATTTGATGATACTATGGGACTGCTCAGGTATGTGTACATTTACAAAGGACTCTCCAGCACTGCCTGAATACATGGATGAAAGAACAAGCTTCCTCTGTGACCTACTCTATTCCAGTGTCTGAAGGGGGCCTACAAGGATGCTGGAGAGGGACTCTTCATTAAGGACTGTAGTGGCAGGACAAGGGATAATGGCTTCAAACTTAAAGAGGGGAAGTTTAGATTAGACATAAGGAAGAAGTTCTTTACAATGAGGGTGGTGAGGCACTGGAATGGGTTGCCCGAGGAAGATGTGAATGCTCCATCCCTGGCAGTGTTCAAGGCCAGGTTGGACAGAGCCATGAGTGACACGGTTTAGTGCAAGGTGTCACTGCCCATGGCAGGGGGGTTGGAACTAGACGATCTTAAGGTCCTTTCCAACCCTAACTATTCTATGATTCTATGGTTCTGTGATTCTAATTGTTCATAAAATATCACCCTCCTCTTTCACAGATATCATACCCTGTGTTCTGCTTGCCTCTCTAAAAAAAGAAAAGTTGTAAGAACAAAATATGATCCCATTCCACACCTTGGGATAATTTTTTTTTAATGCAAAGTGAGCAAAGGTGCATGAGAGAGCATTTTAGCATGACAGCATTAATCTATGTTTCATTATGTTTGTCAGAACTGGATTCATGAGGATAAAAAACTTGTGCTGAGCAGGAGCATTCTCCTGAAACCGCAAATATGACATTTCTGAAAGACAGCAAGGTGAAATTATCATCTTCATCAAAAGTCAAATCCTATCGTCTTTACCAGTGACCAAACAAAATTTCTAAGCCCATGCTACAGGGACACCTCAGAAAGACAGCAAAATGCAAACTGATATTTGTTCAGTACAGTCAGGCTGTCACCTCTGTCTAACAAAGGATACGCTTTCTGTCATAACGTCATGGACAGCCTATCTAAGGCAGTATCATTCCAACAGCCAGTTATTCCCACCTAGTAAGCAGAAACTGCGTAATGAGATATGATGGCGTTTGCTGAGATGAAGTAATTAAAAAAACTCTACCAGGTAATTCTCATCAGCTTCTGCACATTGTTCAGATGAACTGCTAAATCTCATGGGAAACTCTTCACCTCTTCCCACACTGGTCATCCTTCATCTGCTCCACATGCAAGGACTGAACACCCATCAAGAACTGTCTAGTGTTTTCTGAGTGTAAATAAAAGAAGGAAGTATTTTCACAGTAAAGACCTTTGTCATTTCTAGATCTTCAAGCAACTTGCAAGAAAGTCAATACCCATCTTGCAGATGGGAAAGCAGAAGACCAAGGACTAACTTCTTGACTCATGGTCACCCAGCAGCAAAGCCTAGAGAGCCCTGAAGTCCAGGCCCCTAACAGACGACTGCGTACAAACCCAGATGCAGAAAGAACATTTCAGATAATAAATTCCATCTCTGCTTTCCATATCATAATAACTACCTCCTTAAAAAGAAAAGTACTGATCGATATGAAATAAGACAGGTGAATGAATGATGAAAAGGTGACATTTGATCACTTTAAATGGAAAATATAAGCAATGCAGACAGTCTGCTCATATGTCATTCACAGGTATGAGTCTGTACAAGCCAGTTTTGCAAGAGTTTGTAGATCTTTTTCATGATTGTGCTTCAGCTTCAAATCTTATTGGCTTCTGCCCACAGACTTGTCATCTCTGGAAACCCCAGCTTATTCTCAGTGTAGGCCTTTTGAGGCTCTGAAAACACATGGAATACAAAAAAAGCAGAGAAGAACATGGAAAGGAGAGGGACCAGAATACAAGCAGAAAAATATAAAGAGAAAGAAATTTAAGAGAAAGGAAACAAGAAAATTAAGACGATAAAGAGAAGGCAAGAGTCACTAGAAGAAAAATAGGAGGAGAGATAGGAAAATTTGGTTTTAATTATGTTTATTGTAGTTCTTCATGCACAAAATTACAAAATGAAAACAGCATAAACAGCTCTGCTGCAGGCATGCTAGGAAACAATCCATAAAGCAAGAAAACATTATACAGGAGCTTGTAGTGACTTACTGCATTATTCACTATGTAATAATTGCCAAAAAGAAATTAATGAGTCTTTTTTTCAATTAGTTTGGCAGATAACTGGAAAGACTTATAGCCTTCTTTGCTGTAGATTCTTTACCTAAATAACAGATAAAAGACAACTAAGACCTTTAGAAGCTGGTTGTAAAAATAAAAAGTTAGCTATGCTCTGTGCAAGAGAGGCACCCCTGCCCCAGAGCAGGACCCATCAGAGTACGGAGGATATATTAATATAGCAGGAGACAATCCCTGTGCAGAGAACTTGCAGAAAACAGTGGAAAGAAAAAGCAAGCTGTGCTGAAACATACATGAGAGTAAGATATTTTAAAAGTTTAAACCCTGAATCCCAACAAATTTTCAAATCCACCTATAATAACTGTCCCAGCTTTTGGCTACTTATTACAAGGGACAAACATAACAAGAATAATGAAGTAATTTAGGTATGTCAAATTTTGACTGGGTAAAGTCATGCTGCCCAGAGGACTGCATTCTCCTCCCCACTGATTCAGGCAAATAAGAATCCAAATACCAAAACCTTTCCAAATCTTCCCATTTCCATTCTGCATTTAGGGCTTCCCCCCATATTCCTAAACCCATGCTCATTTTATTTTCTCTCTTGAAAGAACGAAACTTCAGAAAACCCTTTGACCTGAAGGGCTGAATGGAGAGAGTAACTCCTATCCCCAGCAGATATCGTTATTTCCCCCTAGAGTCTGGATGATGATCAGAAAGATTTTTCTTTTCATTTCCTTATTACCTGTTCCTACCTTTGAACTTTTCTAATTTAGAAATCCATGATTCTTCGTCATCTTCATCTCAGATCTCTAGCTGCTGGATAGTAGCTAACAAGGCTGGGATCGTTAACCAAATAATCAAGGAGAAAATCTAGATGCATGTTAATAGAAGGATACTATTTCTCGTTATAGCACTGACAATGTATCTTAAAGTTTCCTGTCAAAATGTCCTTGAAATCTGCTGAGTGTTATCCTTGCCAAACACATTGTCACAAAAATTCTGCTGATTTCTAACAAAAGCCACTGAATTGATTGGTAGAATTTCTGGGTAAAATAAATAAATAAATACATAAAAAATCAGCACACTATCAATGCCCAGCAACAATGTAAAATTGTAATGAAGCGTCTACACTCCCCAAGGCTTTATGTAGGCATAGGTCTATCTGTGTGCACCCATGTCCTGCACAGTGTGACTTGGCACCTGAGCTCTGAGCAACTGGCACACCTGCAATGTCAAGAGTGCAGTGCATGTCACAGAAGGAGTTTTACAAGTCATCACACCGAGAGCGATTAATTGGCACAGCATGCCAGCAAAGCTTGGACCAGCCTAGAACTGTAGGGATCGGCATACCTAGAACTGTAGGGATCGGCATACTGCGCATCTTTTATACAGCCAACTGCCTCCAACACTCATTAAACATGCCTGCCCAACTGACCAGTCGAACACGATTGATGTATGCTACTGTCTGGAACAGTCTGTCTTATCTTATGTCCTTAACCTGCTACACTAATACTGTATTTCTTTCTTAAAACCACCTATCAGAGCAAAAGGGTGTCCATGGAAACCTTTCTTGCTTTACACTAGCTATGCAGTCTGTTGCTACATTTTCACATCAGATTTGTTACTGGTGCTTATTCACTTGGAATGAAACAGTAAACTTGTCTGGAGATGTCCTGAATTATTCATAGACAACATGTACAAAGATAAGTCAGGGCATGAGATGCACCTCGGTGTTGAAGCCAGCATGGTATGTAAGAGTGAATGGTGCTTGTGTGGCTTTGTGGGAGAGCTGCGTCTCAACCACTGTGAATGACTAGAAATTGGGTAACAACCATTCAGACCTGCAAGCCAATTTGTCTTTGACAATGGAAGTCAGGGGAAGTTTTGACACAGCAGCTCTCTTTGCCTCGTTCTGACTGTGAACACAGCATTAAGGTCTGAAGTCACTTCCAGTTTTGTATCTAGACTTTCAAAGGAGCAGTTTTGTGGGCACAGAGAGGGAAGTATATCTGATAGCACTTAGACACCTAATTACTTCGTTATGACTATCAAGGAAGTAGTTAGATGACTAAATATCATTGACTATGGCTCCGGAGCTGCAGCCAGAAAACTATACATGGAAGTTGGATAAATCAGTCAATTCCAGTTTTGTTATCCAGCAACACCTTTGAGCTCATTTTTCACACAGTGAAGATATATTCACCATACAAATATTTTCTGCCTTCCTTTGAAGTCTGGTACTGAAAGAGCCAGAATCTAGTATTTGTGACCTGCTTCGACAACACTGGGTCCAGTTCTGGTTGCACATCACTCCAATATACATCATGTGATTTTGATTTCTAGTTTGAGTCTGCAGGATCAGAAATGGGCCCTTTTCTAAAGCCATCAACTAATCAGGTAGTCATGTTTTTCTAAAAAAAAAACCAAAACCAAACCAACCCATGTTCATCTATTACTCTGAGAAAAATTAAGTGAATTTTCCCTTGGTGATCTCCATCTGGGAGCAGAGAGATTGAATGGCAGAGAAAGCTAACACCAGCCTTAACAAGCCTCCAAGAGCTTGTCCATCAGTCTCTCATCAGCACTGCAATGACAGGCACTCCACGTCTGAACAGTGGAAAGACATAATATTTTCATGGCAGCTAAAAATGCAAGATGAAGTTATTCTGTACTGAAAACACTTCTGTAAGCATTGGATGAAATAGTCAATTAAGATCTCATGTTCACCCTTGTCCAAAATGGTAATTTTTTTTTTAAATCATTATACCTTCGAGAGAAGAGAAATGTGGTTCTGACCCAGCTACAGCCATTATCAGACTGAAGGAACCATCCTGATTTGAAGATGTTTGTCACAAAACCAAGGTCCTACGTGGCACAGCACAAGTTAATGGATTTAAAAATAAGAGAGCTACCTTCCTAAACCACTGTTGATTGATCCATCTGACCACTGGGAAGTCATTTCTGTTTACAAATGACATATTCCTATTTAAATTAACTCAAACTTCCCTCTGTGCTATCTTTAGTTTAAAATCAGATATATATCAGTTAGCAATTTTCCCCTAAAGCAGTTTACAGATCTATGCCATCACAGTTGGTGTCTGACTTTAAGCTGTCAGTAATGTAGTACTGCAAGATGTTTTTAACTTAAATTATATATATATATCTTATATATAAATTACTTCAGAACTGTGTATACAGCCTTGTTTTTAAACACTTGTTCTCTTTCTGGAGGTTGTGTACACGTGCACAGTTTGTTAGGAATCCAAGAATTTTATGATTCTAATACTCCTACAGAACATGACTAAATATTCAGCAATGCTTCAGATTAAGTTAATGCCCCACCCCAGCAGACCGGCTCTTCAAACAGCCTACATTCCTTCACCTGGGAGTGGAAGGAAATAATGAAAAAAAAAAAAGTAAATAAAGGAGTGAGATGGAAAGCATTTTTGCTGTGAGATTATCCTGATTCTCAACTCACATTGCCTAAGAAAGAAGAGGGAAGAAAGAGGGAAGAGCAATGCTTGAAATGTCCCTTGATCATGGTAGGGAAAAATTGCTTACAGATCAGTACTACCATCTGTACTCACCTTGATCAGGATCTTGCTCTGGTGGGCCACTGAATATAGAGAGAGACCACAATGCCTTATGTTTTATAAGTGTAACAGATACTACTGAGATGCCCTTCACAGCGCTGCTTCTGCCGAGCTCTCACTTTGGGCTCTAGCAGAGCGGGGAAGAGTTTTCAGGACATCTTCTCTCCCATTTTGCAGAAGAATGTTCTTCTCACTCTGGTTTCCCCCAGACTACTCCATAAGTTAGCACTAAGCTTGAGTTCCTGGTTGCCAATGTAGTTTTCACATATAACCTATTTGGGGTGGAGGGTTGCGGGAGAGCATATTTGCATGCGTATGTATTTGAGAGTATATTCATCCACCTGAATTGACCATTTCATATGTATTGGGCAAATATCACAATGACAGCAGTCCTTCCTTCCAAGCTATCTAGAGGGGAATAACTCAGAAACTTTCCAAGACTTTTCCTTTCTTCCCACTGTAATGATTTCATTACCATAAACCAGCCTGCTAGCAGACAAACCAGTGAATTTTGGCCCATGCTGAACAAAGCCTTGGCAGAGGGTCCACATTTTGCCATTTAGCTCCAGATGAATCTCACATGTTTATCAGTCATACTTGAGAGCATTACTGCTTCTCAGCAGAGATTTTTGCCTTCTGAGGAGGTGGTTTGTGTTCCATACACCCTCTGAATCACATTCTGCTTTTTAGATTTTGATATGCAATGATGACACAGCAAATTATCCCCTTGTAAGACAAGAAGGATAATATTTTTCCGTGAAGAGTTCATAAGGCTGACCAAAATGGTTACCTATAGTACACTCTCAAAGAGCTGCTAGTACTGCAGCTTCTCAGAGTCTCTAATTCCCAGTTTTAGACTTGAAATGAATGGAGTATCTTGCATGAAGGCATTCCGTTCTGGATCATACAGTAGTGGGAGTGTTGGAAGAGTATAAGATTTCTTGGCTTTAAGAGGCTCATCTTACATCTTCTGTCTTGTTCTTATGAGGAGACAACATCTTTGAAGACATCTATGATTCTATGTTGATGATGTGGGGAGATAGGGTCACCCCTAAATTCTCTGTACCTCCAAGAAAGAGACAAATGTGAGCAAGGGAAACTCTATTGGACAGCATATGTTGCTATTTTCATACTTTGACTTGACATTGATGGATGCATTCAAGTATTTACAAGCTGCCTGATGAGGTGACTCAGAGAAAGTTTGAAAGAAACAGCACGGCTGACACCCCTGCTTGAAGGGGGAGGAAGTGGGAGGGAAAGATTGCCTTGAGATCAGAGTTTGTGGTTTTTTAAAATGCTGCTGCTTTACAAGCCCACTCTTTGTGCTGGAGTAATTATGTGGGTGTACTAGGAAGAAAAGCTAAGCAGCTTGAGAAAGGTCTGGCTGTGGGGAAACCCAAATTTAAAAAGCTTGAAGAAGTAGAGCAGCTCAGTAGTCCTGGAGGAGGACATGCAAGCCGTCTTTGCAAGATCCTGAAGTAGTTACTGGCACAGTGCTGAGACAGTTTGGGGTTCAGGTCAGGCAAGCCCACCTCTCTACCATCCTGCTTGTACAGCTCCTCCCTGCTCGGGACATCCCCCATCCTGTGGCATTGCACAAGACGTAGGTCAGCACATTTGTCCCCTAACTCGAAGACCGAGGAAGAGGGTAGATTTAGATTAGATATCAGGAAAAAATTCTTCACTCTGAAGGTGGTGAGTCAGTGGAACACGTTACCCAGAGAAACTGTGGATGCCCCATCCCTGGAAGTGCTCAAGGCCAGGCTGGATGGGGCTTTGAGCAACCTGGTCCAACTAGTTCCAACCCCCATGGCAGCAGGATTGGAACTAGATGATCTTTAAATGACCCAAACCATTCTGTGAATCTATGACTGCTTTAGTTGAAGGCTTCTGTGACCACATGAGGATGTGAACGTCTGGAGGGACAATAAGCCATCCACACATCTTCCTCTGTTCCCTGAAATGTGTGCAGCTGGACCCCTAAGTTGTGCCCTTGTGCACACCAGCACCAAGCCCACTTGCTTGGAGGCAAGGCTAGACCCATGGCAAGGCATGAAGCAGCTGCCCTGCAGATTGTGTCTGTCAGCACTGACTTTTTAATGAGCAGAAAGCAGAAAGAAATGTGCATCCTGTTCTATGAATTACCATTTTTGAGCTGTCGGGCAGGAAATACCTGCATCAAGTGGGAATTCACTCCCATAAGCCACCACATTTAACTCTTTCCCTCCATTTTCCTAACAGCTTCAGCAAGTCACAGAAGAACCATGTAGAAAAAAAGCCAGAGAAGCTGGCTTTCTCCACAGATCCACATGAGTGGTACATCTCCAGCTGTCCTCGGATCATCTCCCCCTGTCACAGCCCAGGGAGGGTATGTGCCCTTGTGAAGGCAGTGGTGCAAGGGAAGAGTGCAGTTATAACTTGGACTTCATCCCCGTCCTCAGGACAGAATCCTCATACTGTAATCAGCATGGTAAGAAGAACAACTGCCCTGGGTAAACAGTTGGCACGATTCCCCAGCATGGAGAAAAAGGAGGAAAAAGACCATTTCAGCTACCCGTTACCAGCTCCTAACAGGAATTTTGTAACATACCTTTTTACATTGATAGACCACGGGTATGAGTGATTTCTTGTATGCATTGCTGGTTTAATTCATGAGAGAAGCTCCCTTCGGAATCCATTTCAGGCAGCTCCAGAAACAGTTTGGGAATGTCTAGAGTATCCTCTGTCTGCAGCTCACACCAGCGTGCCCAGGTGAGCTCCATGCCAGCTCTGGGGGCCTGGGTAGAGGTGCTGCTGTGCAAGTGGGAGCTTGGCATGGATTAACCACCCCAGCAGGACCTACACAGGCACTGTAGCAGAGGCATACCCTAACTTGCAAAAGGAATGTGATGTATAAGAATTATTCTCCACCCAAGGAAATATCACATGCTATTATTTATATTCTTTTATATCCTCTAAGGGCTTGAATACTTCTGGAAGCTCCGTGTTCCTTAAAAAAAAAAAGGGGGGGGGAAGCTCCCTGTTCCTTAAAAAAAAAAAAGGGGGGGGTGTAGAGGTGTTAAGAAACTACTGGAAAATCTTAAGATGGCCGTCTTCTTCTGAAGAAAGGAGAGTATTTATCTCCCTCAGAAGTTTTTTGTAAAAATCTCTAATTGCATTACAAGATATTTTATTTCCTTGGAATTTCATTTCTCTGTCAGACTTCACTGAAAGGGATATTTTTCTTGTCAAATTTTCTGTAATTACCAAAAAAAAAAAAAAGGTACATTTTCCTGAAACATTATGGTGGTGAGATTTCATTTGGAATGAAAGACATTACAGAAATGTAGGTGTATTGTTGTTGTTGAAAATAATTTTATGTAACAGAAAGTTGATGGACTTGTAGGTCTTTTTTGGATGTGAGATGTAGTTATTACTCATTTCCCAGTGCTCACTGAACTAGCTGCCCCGGCTAACACCAATGGGAGAACTTTGGTGGACTGCAGAGAGAACTGGTTTGGGCCACCGATATCTCAACTTAATTCTTCCTTTCTTTTAGGAATACAAAAGAGCAACACTCTGACTGGCAGAGTGCAGTGAGGAAATTAGCTTAATTACTAAAGCAATAACACTTAATACAAAGCATGACACATGAATAAAAACCAGGAGAAAGGAGCCTCTGGCTGCAAAAAATAAAAGCTATATAAGGTTTTAAAATGTTCCCTTGTGTGCCTATACGCAGTGTTTTGTACAGTAACCATAAAAATGACATGGTTGTTTTATACCTTTCAAGCACAAGCAACCTGTTTTGACTTTGTAGCACTTGGTGAGTCATTAGAGAAACTGATCTTACTAAAAGCTTTGCCATTTCTCTTGTTCTTACTGAGATCACTAAAAAAAAGGCTTGGGTAAGATATGTGCTGCAAAAACAAAATAATGTGCGTGTTCACTGTCTCCTGATCCCTGCCATGTGCCGCCTTGGGTAGCAGGCTTGCTTTTTCTTTGCCATCACCAGGCTAGGCACTGGCTCCAGAGTCACTTTTCTGAGATGGAGCCTCACTGGATGCACAGTATGCTTCCTCCCTTCCTGCAAGAGCGTGGAAAATAGGGAAATGAGGGAATCTTTTTGCTCATAAATAGGCTTAGACACTGTATGATCTGGTGTAGCTGTTGGCTGTGATGGCACCTGGCTGAGCTCAGTCCACCTGGCTGTCCACCAGGTCCCAGCCATGGCATGCCTGGGTACACTAAACCTCTCAAATGGGAGTTGCAGACCCAGGCATTGTGGCCATCACAGGTCCCTGGGCTCATCCCCTGACCACTGAGGCCTGCTGCGCCCCTGCTCTGTGCCATCCTGAGCCCAGGCCTCCACCCTGGCTGATGTAGAGCTTTCCTTTGCAGCTGAGCTTTGCATGGGGATCAGCACAAATTAAACTCAGAGGACAAAGACACCAGAAAGACTTTGCCCAGAGTCTGTGATCATGCCATTGCTCTCCTTAATGATCAACCACTGGAAGTGAAAGCACTTTACAGGAAGAAAAGCAACAACTAACCTATAAATAAAGCATTGAATTCCTTCTCAATGTAATCTCTTTTTCTTTCCCCCCAACCAATCAATTAATGTTTCTGCAACAAAGAGGTTATCAACTCATGAGTGGGAAAGAAGAGGTCTGATGTGAATGTGAGGGGGTTATGCAGAGATGACATACTGCAGAAAGAAGCATTCCCCACATCCACCTCTCCCACAAGATATGTCACATTGAATCAAAAAAATGGGGGAGGTCCCTGCACTAGGGGATCATCTTATCTATGAATCCAAACATCTGTGCATTTTATTTACTTATTTTTGAAAGCCGAATAAGCAGCTATGTGTGCAGAGAGGCAGCACGGTATTCATTTGCTTTATTGTTCATACCTTCAATCTTCCTCTGACTGGTTGTGTATGGTATTTCGCCACTGTGTACCTGTGGACTATTTCATGGTGTCTGAAAGCTCGTCAATAAAACTAACTGCAACAAGAAAGGAGCAGCTTTCCTATCATGCAGCACTTTCAAGTTATCTCTTGATAGCAAGTGGTCTGATGTCACCACTATAAAACCACAGTATTCTGGGATAATGTATAACCTGAACAATAAATTCAGTATTGTATTCCTAGTCTTTCACATCAGATATACAAGACCCAGCGTCACTGCCTTTCCCTTCAGTTTAAGCAGGGTTGGTCTGTCTGCTTAAGCTGAATGTTCTTCTGACTCCTACTCCTTTTCTAAAACTAACCCACTTCATCTGCTGCTTGAATAAAAAGCTTCGCGTTAGTCACGACATCTTGCTGCACTGTTTTATTCACAAAGTTTGACAGAAAAATACGTGTTATGAAACCAACTTTTAATGCTTGATGGAAATAGGTCTAAACCTGCCTGGGCAGCTGTCCTTCTGTGAAGCTGAAGGCAGCAGTAAGGGTTCCAATGCATTTTTACCCTACTTGATGTGTTTCCAGGCTTAGGTGCCTACTGGTCAGACCAAAGACCACTATGCTGTGTGGACCAAAGGCCCACCAAAGCCAGTTCCTTACTTCTGACAGTGGTCAATAGTAGTGCTCTGGGGGAGGGGACAAGTAAATCGTGATGATCCTCCCACGGGACATTCTCACCTTGCCTCAATCTGCTGCTTAGGAAGTTCTCAAGCCAGCTGTTGTGCTCACAGTTTTAACAGCTTTGAAAGAGTTTTTCTTCTAGTGTTTTGGTCGTTTTATGAAGCAATTCAGACTTCGCACCCCATAACATCCTAAGTAATAAGTTAAACATATCCAGCCAATGCATAAAACACTCCTCATTTGCTTCAAATCTGTCTGATAACACTGGAACAGGTTGCCCAAAGAGGCTGTAGTGTCTGCATCCTTTTTTAGCAAGAAACAGTGAAACGTTTCTTTCTTTCCACTTTCTTTCCTATTGACCATGTCACTCATGTTTCCATGAAGCACCACAAACCAACAGGCCCTCTCTGTCCTTGCCAGGTCTCTCTTTTCTAGACTCAAGAGGAATTGTTCTATTTAGCCTTTCCTCATAGGAGAGGGTGAGCTGCTCTGTACCTTCACTCATCCTTGCTACCATTCTCTGAACCTTGATTAATTCTACTTCTTCCCTTCTGAAGAAGGGGGGAAGGGACCAGAACTCCCTGCAAAGTTTAAGAGGTGAGCAAACCAGGCACTTCCTAGAATGTGAAAGTGTTATTTCCAGGCTATTTGCTAAACTTCTAATAATCCCAGCATGGGCAACTTTTTGAGAGCTGTGAGTCAACATCTTCTCTATAATGACTCCTATTTCCCTCTCTCAAGCTTATTCTTGATTTTAGTCCCATCTTACAGCATCCTCATTCCTCTCCTTTCCTCATGACTCCTTTTCATCCTTGCATTTTCCCATCAGCTGGGGCAACACCAGTGTTTGTGAAGCTGTATAGCGAGCCAGACAGCTTCAGCAGCAGCTGTCACCACATCAGCACCAGCTTGGAGAGGAAAGGTGCAGCTCCTTGGCAGCCTCAGGTAGGTGGATGCTGGCCACCACAGCCACCTATGCTTCCCTTCTCTTTGCCCCACAGCCCTGCCTCTCTCCTGCCGCACCTTCAGGGCCCCTCTGACAGTGTCTTGCCATGCGTCAGAGACCTCCTCAGCAGAAACTATATCTCCACAAAAAAAAGTAACAGGTAGTTTTCTTCCATGTTAGCACCTCAAAATGACTCTGCAAAGGAGCAGAGAACATCCAAGCCAGTGGAGGGGATAGAGCGGGGCTGTGAAAGAGGGGCAGATGGTGGCACTGTACTGCAGCAGCAGCCATTACGTCAGCCTAGGCTGCAGTGGGACCGCAGCTGTGTGCACGCTTATCGGAGAGGAGCCGGTGGAAGCTCACACCCTGAGAAAGGAAGCTGCTAATGAGCATCTTTCCTTCTTCCCTTGTTCACATGCAAAAGCACAATTCTTTTAATGGTAACTGATAATAACTATAATATGTCATGATAACACCAAATTTTTTTTTCCCAGAAAATCCCTATTGGCTTTACACAAAGTCTGTCCTCACAAAGCTGTGTGAGGTATATAACATAGAAGGCTGTCTTACATAAAAATAAAGTGAAATTCAAGGAACTAAAACTGTGGGATTGAGTTCATACAGTCCACTAGGAGCAGGCAAGAAACAGGGCTTAGATGTCTCAGCCTTCAGTAACATCTTTAACAACTAGAAAAACTGCTGTTCAGAAGAAAGAATTCCTCCATGTAATACTGCTGAGCAGAACAGTGAGGAGAAACCTAAAGCAGCTGTCTGAAGTAGATACCTAATTCCTTTTTGTGCTTTTCAGGTACCTTATCAATAGCCTTATCTTGTAGTATCTGGAGCCTTTCTTCCGGTTTTTCTTCCCTAAGTATGATGGCTCAGGTTAGATGCCTCACACAGATTGAAAACCAGTTTTCTGTCTGGGCTGGACTACTCACCTTTTTCAGATTTCTCTTCAGAAATCCCTTCTGACTTCTCTTCTGATTTCTCTTCAGAAATCTGAAAAAGACAAGCCTAGCTCTTCTAATAGCTAAGGGCACATCCTCCTCCCAGCCAAGGGTCTCTGCTCTCCATCTATGGCCCCTGCTAGCAATCTTCCTGGGCCTGAGTCAAGAAAGGATTTCAACATTTTAATACATCTTTCCTGCTCAGGAGAGCACTGCAGTCAGGAACATTTACACTCCCTTGCAGACCCCAGGTACTGTCAATGAACTCTTGTAGAAAATGAGTATCATACCCACAAGACAATAAAGCAGCGTAATTGTAGCATAATTGGTGGGACTTTCTTGTTTGTCTAAGGTTTTAAATAGTCCATATTTTTATATCATATGACTTCAAAAATAATATTTGTTCATGTAATTAGAGACTGTACTGTCACAAGGGAGACAAATTCCAACTCTGTATGCAACCTGAACATTGTCGTTTCCTGGCATCTGCTTAAAATATGTTCTTAGTGCACCCTTTTATAGGTTTTCTCCCCCTCTGCTATTAAATATTCTAGGGCATTTTAAAAGTAAAAAAAGATGCAAAGACTAAAAAAGAAAACTATTGTCCTAACAACTATGGCAGTGCCAATCTCTAAACATTGGCAGGAGAGATCTTCTGCACACTCTGGGAGGTATAACCACACCAAGGACAACATCAGCAACAACCATTTCTAGCTTTGCAGAACCTGATCACAACCTGAACTGCCATCAGGAACTTAGACTGTCCCAACAAATACTTTCCACCAGTAGATCCCAAAGTGAGTTAGGAAGGAAGGCAAGTATTATTATCCTCATTTCACAGTCACATAAGGGTACTGGTTTCCAGAGAAGAGAAGGGAGATATCCAGCAATAAAGCCATGGAAAAGCACAAAGCTCACCTAAATGCTAAACCAGAGCATGACCATCCTCTGTAGTATGCTGCCTTCTGTGGAGTTTTTCGTCATCAGAGGACACCCTACCACCCTGTTAAAGCACCCCCCTCCATTTCAGTAAAAGCAAGAAGAATAAGATGGAGGCCTTTCTTATTCCTAATCAATCATTTTTCTGCTCAGTAGTTGACTTACATGTAAACCACAGCCTACTTTTGCACCAAACATTATTAAAAAGTAATGGTGCCACTTGTACACTGATCTCTGACTCAACCCAGGCCCACTGGACCTTTAGACCATCACTGTTCCCTAAGGCAGCACTGGGACCTCTGATGGACACCTGAAGCAGGGCTTCAACCACACTATAGCACCCTCTTTCCCCCTGCACTGAGCATGGAGGACATGACAATGGCTTGCATTGCTCCTCCAAAACGACCAGGCAAAATAAATCAGGTTTCAATTTCATTTTGACTTCAGGCTGCCCTGCATGTGACTGTATATTGTACCTCCAATAAGAAAAAGCAAGAACTTCCTCTAGGCTCTCCCAGGAAGGCCTTGTCCTGCAATTGTTGCAGAGAAGACAGCTGTAAAAATCATTTTTCTCTTCAGAAGAACATGATGTGCAGAGCAACATGCTTGGCTCCAGAACTCAAAGATAAGGCAGGATGCGAGAATTGCCTCCCATCCTGGCCATGAACCCAGAACCACATCCTCTCAGGAACTACCCACTGTTTTTCCCTCTGTTGTCTACTACAGACCACGAGAATGGTGGACATCCCACTGCAGCCTGAAAGGGATTGTTTACCCTGTTATGAATACCATGCCTCGACAAAGTGGGATTTTTTAGCAGCCCACAACTAGCCAAATCACAGCCTCTGTAACTGGAGTGCAGAGACGCAGTCATGCTCTGTGAGGGCTCCCTTCCCATCCTGAAGCAGTTTTCTGCTTCTGAATATTTCAACAATATGCTCTTCAAAACAAAGAAATACAAATGCAATCACTTTTCTGCCCCTCTTGTGTTTAACTAGACAATGGTCTTTTCACATCCCCCAGATTAAAATGAGATGGTTGTGCTTAAACCTGTATACCAATATACATATTTTCAGGCTGAGACAATGTTTAATATGCTCAGTCCTGCCTAACTGAAAAATTCTATCCAACAGGCATTGCTTAGGTAGATTTGAAGTGATTAAAACTCAAACTTGAACAGAATTACCTGGATACCCTTCATTATTATGGCAGCATCCCTAGTAAACAGGCAATCATGGCTGGAGTTACAACACTATGTGTTCCTATATCAGCAATCCCACCAAAGCCCAGGACAAGCGTATCTTTAGGTGAGAAACTACTGAGCATTCAATATCACTGGCATTCACCTAGCAGCTCTTGTGCAAGCTCTGGAGGGGCTCAATTTCTACAGTGAGTATTATTGTCCCTAAAATAGGACAAAACTCCATGAAAAGCAAGCCTTTTTACAGCTGTGATGGAGTCATACTTTCATCTATTCTAACAAAAGAATGAAGCCCAGAACAGCAGAGTTGACAGTATAAATTAATCCCTCTTAATATTTTTCTTGCAGTTTAATCTCAAACACCACTAACCCACATTTGTCTAAAAACAACCAACTGGTCTCTATTTCAATAGTGGTTTTGTATGCTCTAGAATCAATTTTCTTTATTTGTGCTCTCTTCCATCCTTTCATGAGTTTAATCATCTTATTTAAAAATGTGCAAGAGCTATAAATATCAGAAAAAGCAAACCTTTCAGCCATAAGGCTGAGTGGGGACATGCATATCAGTAAACACATTTCCTGAGTAATAGCACACTACGCAGTTTGTGAAATGCAATTATGCAGTAGCAACTCTTATCAGGAAACATATTTACACTGATTCCTTGTAGCTATAGATCAAAGAACTTATTTTACTGACCTATATCTGTATTTAATTGTACAGCAGTTTCTTACATAAATAAGCAAATTGTCTTCCTTTTTCTGAATAATTTCCTACTAATGGACAGCAGTTTTCCTGACATAGATGCTTTGCAAAGATTAATTTTTGAAAACTAAGACTGGTGTCTGAATTTAATGTAACTCGTTGGAAAATTGCAGACATCTGAAACATTGGCTGGCTGTAGAGGAAAAGAAGAGCAGTACACACAATGATGCCACTATCCCAAGAAGAGACTAGCCACGCGGCCGAGTCACAGAAATAACTAGATTTTTTTTTCTTGTTTATTTTCTCTTTTGTCTTTACCCACCCATAAAACTGTCTAGAAAAGTTGAAGTAATATCCATCCAGCAGAGGAGGACTGAGGGCCACAGAAGGCCCCCAAATCCTGGCTCCCACTCCTTCAGCAGCTAAGGGTGCAGGGTTTCTCTACTTCCCAGCCATCAAACCAGACTGCCATTGAGAGAGGACTTCCGGTACAGATGAGCAGCTGATGGCTACTCCTTTATGGGGGATTTAAAACATTTTGTTTCCATTCTCCTTTAAAAAATCCCCACAAATAGTGTAAGGGCTCCCCACACAGGATAAGTTACTTCTGGACTGCTGCCCTTCATGCAGCCCTACTCATTTAGGGGTCCTGGACCGTCTGGCTGCTTCAGCGCAGTCAGGAATACCTGCAGGTACATTTGCAGCAATTAGTAGTATGCTCCAGGCAGCATCAGCTGTGGTTTTCTGTGATTATTTGTGCCATGAACAGCTGAGCTAAGGAGCCACAGGGATGAAGCTTTATTGAAGACTGAGTGAGAAGGTCCAAGTCCACAGAGCAGCCCAAGGAACCTCTTATTCTTACCTCTTATTCTCTAGAGCTGCTATGAAAATTTTTACACATTATTTTTTCTTACAAAATGCTCACCCATTGGAGTAATTTCCACATTTCATAAATAAAAAGCAATGGAGCTGGAGCATGCATCTGAGCCTCCCTCATCCCAGAGGAGTGTTCAAACCCATACCAACACAGACAACATCTCTTAGAGAAGTGCAAGCAACTAATATCGCCAGAAATATTTAAGGAGACCCATCACTAAGCAGATGGTGGAGTGGTGTCAGGGGAATGCCTCCTAGCACATGAGAAACCCAGCTCAAGCCAATAAAGGGTTTAAACCTGCTTCTCCAATAGACCCAGTGTGAAGCACAAGTACCAGGATACCATCTAGTCCAGAACAAACTTGCTCTTTTCCCTATTTGGAGAATAGATTTAGAAATCTGTTTCATCCCAGAACAGCATGGGAACATTTCCCACATGGCTCTGTTGTCTATATTTGTTCTTGGAAATGGCAAAACCAGTTACACTAAGGTTTCCTTTGACAGATTTAAAAGCAGGGTGGCAAACTGGTAGATCATGGATTATCTCAATACTTAAAGCTAATTCATTACAGCTAATCAAAAAATATAGGACATTCACTTGTGTTAACTCATCCTTCAGGCAAGCAGTTTTCTATGTCTGGCACAGGCTTCATTCAGGTGGAAAAATAAGTCATCTAACTTGTTTAAGTTAATAACATCAGAGGAAGAAAATAATCAACGCTAGTCCAAATTGTAAAGAAATATTGTGCATTTGAAATAGTTTTTCATGCCAAGAAAATTGAGGTATCATTTGCAAGCTTCACAAAACCCTAAACTCAACTATTTCTAGTCTGTGGTTATTATGGGAAAAGACAATACATTTATTAGTTGAATTGCATGAGGAGGTTGATCTGTATCAGCAGACATTGCCATAAGTAGCTGACTTTCCTGTCATTTCTTACATAGATGCTCTGAAGTCTCTGAGTGACATTTACCAAGCTGTGCAAGATAGCGTCACACATGTCCCATGAATTCTAAGAGGAGATGTGTCTCTGCACTTTTTTTGAAAATTCCCATCATAACTTACATTGTCTAAGCATTTTGCATTTTCAATGTGTGATGACACAGAAGTAGAATAAAAACTGATTATGGTTAATATCTGAGCTTGCAGAATGTTTGAAGAAGTTATTTTTGCTTGAAAGAAGGAAAGAAGCTGCCAGTTAACAAAGGCAACCACAGTTTGGAGTGCTTAAGAATAGTTTCTATCTATATCTACCTATATCACATAAAGATCCCTTTTAGTGCTGTTCTGGGAGGAAGCCTGGTTTGGGAGGCTGGTTTATTTTCTCTAACCCGGGATATTTCAATGTTTGCATTATAGATCCAGAAACATACAGCTTGGAGGGACAGCAGCAATTTCATAGTTCAGGGGTTCTGCAGTCACACAAGAAAAGTACTCAAGAACTGAGGACAAATGTCACCAAATGGATTGCATTGGTCCCTGCTCTTGCAGGTGCCTCCTGAAAGAGAAGCTCCCTCAAGTACCACACTAGTTCTGGTCACAGGGGGATACACTACTGATGAACAGTTACCAAGGAAATTAGAAAACTTGGGCTCAATTTCCCTGAGAATAAGGAAGGCCACGTAAGCTGAAAAATATGGACCAGTAGTCTTAAGTAAGTGGAAAACAATTAAAATATTTTAGGTATGGTTTCTAAACACCTGCCAAATTGTTTTGGTTTAGAACCAGAGACAGCCACTGTACCTCATTTTATTGTACTAGCTAGGGTGTCTGGCCATGCTCCCTTCATGAAACACCTCATAGCAGTCTTTACTATTGTTATTATTAACTTAATACCTTTTCATTAAAAATCAAGTAATTCAAATTTGAATTATTTGAAAAAAATTCAAAAGCTATCAGAACATTAAAAAAAGTTTTAGTTACTACCATAGACAGAAAAAGTGATGTTTAAAATGATCTGTTGATCCATATGCGCTAAAGTGTGCTATGAAATGTGTTAATATGAGTTAATTAAGGCATTCTGAAAACAACACCACTTATTTTCTTAGTCCACCTATGCCCTACAGGACTTAATAAAAAGAAAGGAGGAAGCCCAAGATATTAAAAAAAACCCCAACAGGTACTGATGGATACAGTGGTCCCAAAGAGTGTCGTTCACACTGGCTATATATGGCTTATGCTTCCTTTTACATTGGGATTGTAGGGAAGGAGAGGGTCTGCGGTGTGCTGTGTAATTTAATGTCAGGCAAACTGTAGCCTATTTTTGAGGCCACAACCTAGCATGTGTAATAACCAGGTTGTTCATTTAACATGTACTGGCTTACTAAGTAAAGTAAATTAAAGACTGAGGTGGCAACTATGATAAGCAGTAAATTTGTTTGTTCAGTAGGGAGCTGAAACGTGTCGGCTCGTGCTTTGATCAAGTTAAATTGAGAGGTTTCAAAGTACACACAGGAAATGCTCCAACAGATTAACTTTGTCCCTGGAGGTTCGTCCCAGTCACTTTTCAGCCTTCTGCACTCTGTTATCTGTTTTGGCAATTCTACAACTTTAAACTCAGAGAACCCATGGAGAAAAGTGACAGTGATAAAGGTCAAGAGTTGACTTCTAGGGTGGTGGGCAACATAAAGTCTTGGTCTTAAGAGACAGGCTATTGGGCAGTTATTGGACCTTTACAAGAGAAAAAAAAAAATAATGGAAAATTAAGTGGTTTTAAAAAACACTTGCTTTAAATGCAGTCAAGGTGGTAAATCATTACTGCAAAGCAGTATTCCCACATGCTGTGGAGATCAGTACTATAAAGCCTGGCTCCTGAAAGACCTGAGCCTCAGACTCAATTGTCTCCAGATCCAGGAAGGAACAAGCTTTCCCTAAAATGTTTCCCAAGGACAGGTGTTTATAAATAAATATTTTCTTACAAGTGGGTTCTCTGCTGGCTGAAACGGTGCCTGTTCGCACTGCAGCCTACCTCTCTGTGACAGCACTACCTGGCAGGTTATTTTCACAAAGCTTGTAGGAAGCTGATTTTCTTTGAGATCAATTGGTTGAAATTTGTCAATCAGTTCAAAAGATTTTGGGGGTGTGGAAGTGACGGAGATACAAGCGTATGCAGCGGGATTGCATAACCCTGATTTCTGCAGGAATCAGGATAAAATGTTGCAGCAATATAAAAATAAATAACTGAGCAGGCATAATTCCTACAAAATACCAGTAGCTAGCCAAAACTTCATTTCTGCTGAAGGCAAAAGGAAAGGGGAGAGCTGTCATTTTCCTTAGTGTTCAGGTATTGTAGCCTGTGGTATCTACTTCTTGAGAAGTGAGGACATTTCACACAAAAAAACCCCCACGTTTCTTTTCTCTCTGAAATAAGGATCATAGTATCTTTTTATCCTATGAGGCAATAATAGAATTGATTTAATTCATGGCAGCAATACGGATTTATTCATGGAACTCAGTGCTATTAATGCTGACTTTTGTCCATTGTATGCAGTATTTAAAGCTGACAAGTTATTTCACTGTTAGGGATATCAATGCAAACACAACTATATAGATCAGAGAGGTGCCTACATCTTTATGATGAAATAATCTCCCTGGTCATAACACTTCAGAGTGTCCCAGCCTGACCCTAAAGGGAGCTAACTGGCAAAATCACACTCTAGTTACGAAATGTGAATTATCTACCAGCATGGTTAGTATACAGCACCTCATATGTAATTCAGAAGCTAACTTCTACAAAATTCCTTGCAAAAATATGTTGCTGAGGTGGGTTTTTAATATATTTGACAAAAGGTTTAGTTTATTTTAAAAATAATCTAATATTCTAAGAAAAGTAGGGACAGCAATTTTGCAGTATCAAGGAATATAATAATTTCTTATTTTATGGTCTTATTCTTATGTTTCTATGGTCTATGATACCATAGAAACAGAATTATTGTCTCATCGATATAGGACCAGCTAAAAAATCCTGCTGTTTGGCAGAGCACAATCCCTAACCCAGGGAAGTGACCTATTGACTGAAAAACAACAGCAAAGCTAACTGGTCTGCTAGCCCAGTTAATTTCTCTGCTACACTTCCCTTTTGTAGGAGTTAAATATTAGAAACTTAAAGTCCAATCCCACAAATACCTGCTTCTCTCCATTCTCTGTTTGGCTTTGTTTTTAAGCAGTGTTGTCTTCCCATGTATCTCATAGTCTTTAAATCCTGTAATCACATGTAAGATATTTCCCTTTAAAGAAGAACATGTGTACAAACAAGAAATTTTCATGCATCCTAATAACTTGGGGTGGTGACCATGACTGCTGCTGATTACTGTGCCCAGGGTAATATGCCATGGTGGATATGGTATGTATTTGTCACTGAGCAGCTAGGTTAAAATTCAAATGGTTGCTGCATGTTTCTTCTTTAATATCTTTATTCGCACTCTTATCTTAACACAGTCTTCTGGACAATCCCTTTGTGCTTATGGTTTTCCTGCCTCCTTCATTATCCTACATTAACTTCTTGTTAAAGACTTTCCTGCTGTAAAACCTAGAAACTTTCTTCCTTCCCCCAGTGAGATCTTAACTTAGAAAGAACAGTTATAGCAATAATTCAATTGGGGGAAGAAAAAAAAACCCACAGCTGCTTAGCCATGCTATTCAACACTACTCTTTTTTTTTTTTTCCCCCAGCCTTCTTAATTAAATTTTTCACTTTTTTTTTTTTCCAGGAAGGGAATCTGTGGAGCAGAAATTTTGTTCTCATCTTTACTAAGAACACATAATACTAACTATTCATACAAAAGTAATCCTAAATTTAAACGAAAAGTAAACTGTAACCTGGAATATTTTTTACTTAGAGCTAACAATCACTCCAGACAATTCATAGCAGTTTTGACTGTACTTGTACAAGCTTAGCTTCTTGCCTTAGATCAAAAATACTACCAAAAAAACCTTTCCTACAGTACTTCCATCAAAACCATAAAAAGAGCTAGAGATGAAAAAATCTCCAAAGTCTGTTGCACCAAGACAAGAAATCAAAGTGCTTGTACAAATCGGTAAAGAAGTCATGTTTTATCAGTGACACCACAATTACGGAGGTTTGATTTCTGTTTCTAGGACAAGGTTCTCTCATTGATGGAGAACCCAACAGGCACAGAAAGAAAAAGATCTTTGTCTGAGCAGCAGCACATGACAGGCATCCTTGTGACTGGCCGACTGATGCAGCCCAGGCTGCAGTCACTTGGGCTCTCCTGGTTCTTGCTGCGCTCTGGTACCGTGAGCTGGAGCCTGCTCAGCTCCTCCCCCATCCCCCACAAAAAAAAACCCAAAAAACCCCAGCCCAGGACGGCAGTCCTTGAAAGAGGCAGCTGTGCTCAGCGTTAAAATTAAGAAAGAAAGAAAGAACAAACTACTGCCCCAAAGCAATGCTTAGCCAGGCTGTTCCCAGAACAAGCCTATTTCTAGATTGCAGCAGGTATCTTTCTCAGAACTGAAGGGCTCTCCAAGGAAGCAATTTCATATTTTTTTTTTTCCTCCGGCATTTCAATGGGAAAGTTAAAAATAAATGAAATGAATCAAAGCCTTTTGACTGCCGCTGTTTCAGCTGATGCGTCCTCTAGCAAAACACAAGCTTGATATGCTGCCTGAGAGCTCTTCAGGAGAGAAAATGGGCTTCTCCACACAAGATTTTACAAATGCATTATTCCCTCCTTATGACTTTGAGTAATGTTTTGCTTTTGAATGTTTATGTTTCCCAGCTATCAATGAATATATGAAATAGCTCTTCTATGTGGTAGGAAACAACCTAACAAGCCTGAGTTCCACGAGGCAGCTGGAGGAGAGTTTACAAATTCTTAGAGAACGTATGCAAGAGCAACACAGATGGATGGTACCACTCAAGGGAGTCCTTTGCTGGAGCCAGGGACAGAATGTGCCTGGAAAGGAACAGGCAATCACCCAGAGCAAAAGAGGCATCTTAACTTGCAAATGGGTGTAGGCACCCAAACCTGGGGTCTAGGTTGTGATCCTGCTAGGTCTAAGGGAAAATCTGTAGGCAAAAGAAAGGAAGCTGGAGTGATCAGGACTTACTGGGATGGTCTTACTCTAATTAGACACTGGAGGAAGTGGGTGAATGGAGGAATAAATAACAGAGATGATTTCTCTGGAGGCAAAGGGAATGCAGGCACTGTTGCTCTTTTGCATATGAATGGACTTGAATCTGCAACACCATGCTGATGGGATGTGCATCATTCTTTGGCTATGAAGGAAGTCTTTAAGGAGACTGTACTTGGGAAACTGTTTTCTCAAAACCAAAGCAAACTTTACAACCAAAACTATACAACGGTAAAAGGGAAGGGAAAAAAAAAGGTTGTTTAACTTCAGAATGAAATATAGAAAACATTTATCACAGAGCCAGCTGAAGACAGTCTCCCAGACTCCTAGTACAGAAACTTTGATGGCTGGGCACTGCTATCCAGGTAAGGGAGAGCACTCAGTACTAGACAGAGCTGTGTTCAAAGACATGGAATGGTGATTAGGGGAAAAATTGGTTAAATAGCAGTTACAAAAGTCAGGGATTGAAAAATCAAGAAGGTCCAGAGGTGTTTTAGAACAGGCTCATGTGAAGATCAGCACTGTAGGAGCTCTTAAGATTCACAGCAGATACCAAAATGTTGATTGAGATGAGCAAGAGAGGCCACAGGAAATTGTCTTAGCTTCCATTCCTCATCCCCAAGCAAGACAGAAGTACTCCTTATTTAGTATGAATCAGGGATTCACTCAAATCATTTTGCAAGGCAGTGTTATCACCAGTGGCAGCAACCTGTCTGGGACAGGACCAAGATTACCCCTCTTGGAAATGGCTGGTTTATGAACTCTTGCCCTCAATTCCCTGACATAGCTTCACTGCTGCTAAGCTCATAGTTACACGTAGCAAATCCATTTCTGCCAGATGCAGTCTGACAGAGCAGGGCAGATAGCCACAGCTCAGCATGCAAGACATCAAGCAGTTTGTAGAGCAGTATGGGACTTGACAGGTAACAACAACTCTGCCCCATTGCCTCTAAGTCCAGTGCACCAGTGAAATAGAGCCAGCACAATGGAGCACCACCGCAAATGGAGGCAAAGGCAGACTGGCCTACACTTCACAAGGTGACATCACAGAACTGGCTCACAGGAGGGTACACTTGGCCATCGCTCTGCCCGGGAAGGTCTAGGGCAGGCGGGGTCCATCGGGGCAGACAGCTGAGCATGGCAAGCGGACACACTAGAACTAACACCAGAGGAGCTCAAGGTCACCATGAACACCTTCCAGAGACCGGAGGTCCTTCAAATGCTTTTCATTTCCCTTCAGAATTACATCTTTGGTTCATGCCTGTTGGCCAGAGGGGCAGAGAGCGCTGCTGGGCTGGGCTTCTCCTTACACAGTGCCAAACTCACTGGGCACAGGGGGGCTGACAACTGGATCCTCACCAGGACACCTTCCTTGACCATCCTCCAGTGGCCATTAGTTCCTCATGCTTCATGGTCACCTGCCCAGCTTCCCAACCACAGGACTTGGACAGGCAGCACCCAGGGCATGGGGCCAGCCTGCCTTCTCCATTGATCAGCGCCCGGCTGTGGAGTGTTCCACCACCTTCCTCCAAAATCCCACAGCAGTCTAGCAGACAGGGAAAGCAGCATGGGGCTGGCTAGCCCCAGGCTCCCTGGCCCTTCGAGAGGAAGGTGGCAGGCCCTCTTACACCATCCTTCAATAATTTACTAGACAGGCACTAACAGCTTCCCCCTCTGTTGCAACAAGCAAGTGAGAAACAGTACAGCAGAAGCATCCATCTCTGACATTCCTGCAGGTTTTCTGTAATGGATCACTTTTGATTAATTAGAGAAACAAGTTTGAAACAGCCTGCAGGATACTTGGTGTGTGCTTGTGTCTCAAACTGGAACAGGAAACCAAATCTCTCTATAAAACACGAACATCATAACTTTGCACTTACTGTTTCCACTTTCACAGGGGTACTCTTTTCTCTGCTATCCATGTAGAAAAGAAAAAATACCTAAAACATCTTTGCTATCATGCTAGACAGAAAAATGCAAAAAAAAGAATTTGGGTTCACCGCTCCCTCTCTGACCTGTGAGCGCAGAGCCATTGCTCAACAAAACGTAGCACAAACACGCAGCATACAACTTCTCCTGTAGGTTCACTGGGCAGAGATACGTCAGTTAAAAATTGAGCCAGGGACTGGCTTCCTACAGCTTGTTACCATTTGGATACTTACAGACTAAGCACAGATTATCTTTGATAAGGTCCACGATGCTGAATCTGGAACCAACCTCAGCCTGCACGTGCAACTCCAGAATTCTGGAGTCTCTTGAACAGCAGTACGCACAGTGAAGAAAACGTCTTAAGATACTCACTCAGAGACTTTTTTTCTAGTTTTATTCTATGTTGCCCAAACCACAAGAAACTGAAAAAAGTGTTAAAAGACATCAACTTTATCAATTTTTTTTTTTCTCCTCAGGAATCAGTCTAAGGCCTTGCACGCTTTCCCACGCTCGCAGATTGCAGGTTATAAATGCGTGGGAGTAATGCAGTTTCGATCAGTCAGGTAGGCTGGGTTTCTGTTAGCTGGCTGCATACCTTTGAGCCCTATCAGCACACAGTGATCAGTGGAATTCCTGGCATTTTTGTCATAGCATCAGAGGCAGTACTTTACAGAGTAAATACCAATGACCTGCTGTTTTGTCAGGGTTCTGTACTTACCTTTTATTTTCAAGTCAAAGGTTAGGCCTATTTATGTAAATCCTCAGCCATGGGCCAAGTAATCTGACCTCCTGGTTTTCATTCTCCTAATTGTTTCAGGTATTTTTCTTGAAAAGTTTGGTCAGTTAAAGCTAGGGATCTTTTTTAAGGCGCCTTTGAAAGGCTCTAGGGGCTTCCATAGCCCACCCAGTTTGCAAAGTGGAAACATCAGTGACCTGATGCCCTGG
This sequence comes from Strigops habroptila, assembly GCF_004027225.2. Classification (NCBI taxonomy): domain Eukaryota; kingdom Metazoa; phylum Chordata; class Aves; order Psittaciformes; family Psittacidae; genus Strigops; species Strigops habroptila. The sequence goes on along the minus strand of NC_044278.2, from coordinate 34,305,563 downwards.
GCACTTATTTAAAATTCATTACCAGGAAATAAGGTTTTGATATATAGCCCTTTCATTCTGAAGAATATCTTAGGGAACATATGCATGCCATTTTTTACTTCGGATTATGTGATCTCTGAAGCCACGCAGAAAGGCAACAAGAAATTATACTCCTATTTGCCCTTCATTTCTAATAAGAACATTATCCAGCTGTAGATAGTTCTGACTTTCCACATGCTGGCCCCTGCTTACAATTCCTTTGTTACTTCACACTTTGCCATGTCACTTTATTCATAAAAGGGTGTCCAAACCTGTATAACATGGAAAAGAAGCTTACTGGTTTTCAACCCTGTCCTCTGAGATTCAGCACTGGTTATATTCTAAGATTGAAAAGCAAGATGAGTATCTTCTGAGAAGGAGAGAAATCCAGCCAGTTTGCTCACACATAAAGGCATACAGCTACTCTAGATTTTGTCTTATCACCTATGGCATAGAAGCTACGTATTTCCCATATGACCAAGAACAGCCATAGATAACTCCATTGTGGGAGTTATTTTCTCCCCTTTCCAGATATATTAGAATTTGAAACCCTTATCAAATCATTACTTCCTCTTCTGACCATGGATAATCCACAAAAAATGAATGCTATCATGTTTCAGAATTTATTTTTGCTCCCATTAAATGTCACTTTAAGGCGTATACTGGAAAAAGATAATTAATGTAATAAAAATATGTTCTTTAAATGGTCCTGGTACCAGAGCTTATGCTACCATCTGAAAGCAGCAGCTCTAAACTGGAATTTGACTTCTGCATTTTAGGCCTGTAGGGGCTGAATGTACGATCAGAGAGCTGAAGTTTCAACTTCTGGGACATCCATTATACAGCTAATTCTCCAGGTGTATTCCTTTTAATTATGGGAATAGTCATTTGTCTGCTCCTGGTGAAAAGGGGACTGCAAGAAACCAGGCTAAGTGAAAAGCACCATTTACATTCTTCACTGCTATGTGCTATTGCCTTGAATTCATTTTTTCAACCCTCGGGTAACTACAGCCTCACTCTGAGGAAAAAAAAAAAAATATTTCCTAAATCCCATACTCACAAACAAAGGAACACTGAGAAAACATTAAGGAAGGAAGGTCAAATCCTCCATCTGAAACCATTAGTAGCTAACACATGTAGGCTGGGCTAGAGTTAACAGAAATTGCTAAGGCAAACAGATGAGAGATGAAGGCTTTAAATAAAGACAATGGCTGGCAAGTGGAAATAGAAGTCAAATTATCAGAAAAGGTGAAATTACTGGCAGGCTCTCAGGCCTTCACAGAATGTGGAAGCCACACTTAGGAGAGAAATTATTTGTTGGGACTTCTCGCCACCTTCCACCATTTTGCAGGCCACTTCCCACGCTCAGCTACTATTGCTCAGTAACTTTGCAGCAACTTAACTATTGCTTACATACCAAATTTTGAAAATACTTTTACTTTCTTTGAACTGAAGAAAGTCAGTTTGAAACTGAATCGGCATTGTTTGATAAGGCAAGTTCCCAGTAGATGCCGTTTGAGACCATGCTCTGAAGCACTCTTTCCTACTAATAATCCCAAAGCGCACATTTTCATTGATACATCTGGACCCCTTAAAGGAGCAGCTCTATTGTTTGGTTGGGTTTTTTACACATAGCCATCTTCCTAATATAAAATGGAAGTCACTGCATAACCTACCTATGCCCAGAGATTGAGTGCTGTTATTAAGATTGACCAGAAGCCCTTTAAGCACATGCGGTCAATGTCTCCATGCCTCTGTCAGCCTTCCCTCCACCAACACTGAATGCTTAGCATATGTTAGGCCACAAAACAGCTGAGGGGAGGGCACAGAAGAAAGCCTATAGGGTTGGGGATGATGAGACCTTCTCTCCTTGGGACCAGTCAGTATAGGATGAGACAGAGACATTGACACGATCCTGTTTACCCTTCCAGTATATACCTAAATTAAGTTAGTATCACTCCAGCTGCACTGCAGGGTGTCTTTTTACCTCTCTGTATGCCTTCATTGCCTTGACCTGAGTGGGAGCCACAGAGGAGGTGGAATTTAAGCCTTCCAAGGTGGGACCCACAGCATTTCACAAACTCAGGTGGACACATTATGCTCACAAGTGCAAAGTCCAGCCTTTCTGAGCACAGTTGCACCCAGATGAAAGCAGGTCTAGCAGTATGCAGAGGCACTACAAAATATTTTCCATTAAAGAGTCCATACTCATATAAAAATGGATATAAGGGGACTGAAGTTCTATAAGCGGGTGCAAGAGGAAGGGTAAACTGCTGTAGGTTTAGGTTTCCCAAAAGCATAACTTATCTATGTCCTGCCATTTCCTTCTCACCCCAGCCACAAATTCCAGCTAGCTCTTGCGTGTCAGTACTAGGCCTTGCTATGACCCTGCCGTGATCTGGTTCAGGGAGTTAAACCAGGTAAAAAGTAACTCTGCAGGAAAAAGCAGTAGTCTTCAATCAGTTCAGCTCCCTGAACTGGCTCATGACAAGATCAGACAAATGCTGAAGTGGTGTCAAGGAGAGAGGGAGCAAGGCGCACGACCAAACTGCAATAGCTCCAACTTAGACCTAAATTGCCTTATGCATGTGCCCCTAGACAAAGGGCTAAGCTAGTTTGTGTAACATCACAAGCATGAAATAATTGCCTAAGTTACTGCTCATGTTTCTGTTTATAGAGAAAGCCCCTGCTTCAGAAGAGAAGAGTGCATGAGGACGCATCTTTCTGAGGTAACACTTTCCTTCCATGCAGAAAAAAACATCTTAATCTGCACACCTCCCAAACACAATCGCTGGCTAAGCCTGCAACCTGCTTGACCCTTAATTTTTCTGCTGGGCCCCTAACCAGATATAAAAGCTGAACTCAGAGGGCTGTTCAGCAGGGTTTGAACAGCTGATCAGATCTCTGCCAACTTTTACAGGCTTGTTGAAAGACAAAAAGAGCATTCCAGTTCAGCTCAGTTGAGCTAGCTAAACCACAGCATTCCCAACTGAGTACAGCAGGTTTTGACTCAGCGCTATTGTTCTTAAGCACATGGTAGACACAACTCTCACTCTTGCTTATTTTTCTGTTGTTTTGTTTTGTTCTAAGGCATTGCCTCTCATTCCTCTCCCATTCCTTGCAAGATTTCATGGGATTTTGTGTTTTAAACACGTGGCTCTCGGAAACAGCAATTCTTCTACAGATATTTCCATTTCCCTCCATAGGCATCCCTTTTCTCTTTAGAAGCAGTGAGATCTCATACCACTTTTGACTAAAAGATATATGATCCTTGACAGCCTCTTGGCCTTACTCCAGAAAAGCACGCTGTTTTATACAATGTCCTTGTAAGCCTGTCTGGAAGTCATAGATAGAGACATAAGCCATTTTCCATTGATATTTCATTTACCAGTAAAAACTTTTTTATGTACTTATCTCAAATGTCCACCTTCATATTATAAGTTAACTGCAGTTTTCCTACTTACTCTTTTGCAAGGATTTTGGTTTTGTTATACATAAAGCTAGCTGTGCATATGGTGCACCCAGCAGCGTACCCATTGACTTGGTTATCTTGTTTAAAACACCATGATGATCCTCAGTGCTTTATATGGTGTTTACTAGAGCAACACCACCAGTTTTGTCTTCTTGGTCAAAGGCCCAGAAAATGTGTCCCATGCCCTACTGCAGCCATAACATTTTATATATTTCCCAAACACAGCCCAGACCACACAATTACAGATTATAGCCTTCGGAGCCCCATTCATACAGCTATAAGAGCCCTGCCTCAAAGCCATGTTCAGTGGGCACCAAAGCACTCACAGGCCTGATCCCCCATCATGACCTCTGGCTGCATGCTGCCCCGTGCATTGTGGGCTTATCCCATAGCCATCCCAACCAGCATATTTGCTGCACCTCAGCTCCTTCCCTGCCCAGGTTTCCTTCTCAAGGAAAGCAGGGAATACACTAGCATGGTACAAATCAGCATGTCCACTCAAGTAGACGTGTGGCCAGAAGCCATGCCTATGTGGTGCACTGCAATGTATCCTGCAATGTACAAACAGTCCTTGTGTTTGGGACAAAAAGCTTCCCTCAGAGAAGGTGTCAGGACAGCACAAGCGGAAATAGCTGTGCAAGCTTGCATAGCTGTCTTAATCCTGTGACACAGTCTCTCTTAGTTCTTGATCTAAACACTCTTCTTACATCCACATGCCTTTCCTCTCTTTCACTCTCTGCCAGTGGTCTGAACAACCAACCTGAGCTTTAGCCAGAAGTTCATTAGCAGGAGAAATAGAAGAGTTTCCAGCTCTATCTTCACACTGCTTGGCTAGGGTGTGAAATGAGGCTTCATTCTCAGGGGAGATATTTGGGTCATAGTCAGTGGTGGAGATGACCTACTTCAGTATCCTTGGGAATTATTTTTACTCTCCTTTTCTTACTCAAGAGCCAGGCCCAGGCAGGTGTATTATCACAGTACTGCAACTGTCCCAGTAAAACCTGCCAACCCTGACTGATCTTGGCACCCCTCCTAATACCCCCGGAACCATTCACCCCTTCTGGATGGGCTGCTGGCATGGGAATAGACAGAGCATCTCCGCAAGCTGCACCAGGCCATCCTTGCCCTTTGGTACATGTGCGGGATCAGACCATTACAGAGGGCCATTTCAGCATATGCAACGCAATTATGTCAATATCAAGACACGGTGGATTTCTCTCCAACATAATTTCATCAAATCAAGAAAAATGTCCTACTTCCTACAGCAGTAAGTTGACTCCCTTCCCCCCGCAAGATACAGCATTAACCTTCTCCACTCCAGCAACCCACTCACCAAATTGCTGATAGCTACTAATTAAAAAGAGTTTAACTGACTGCAAAACTGGACTGAGTGAAATGATGAGCATCACTGATATAGACATGAATTTTAATTTGTATTTCTGAAGTAGGCAATAACAGTTTTTTTATATATATGCACACACAACTTTACTTAACATGGTTTTTGTACATTACACAGAGCATGGCCTTCCTGTGTGTGGGTATGGAGAGAAAGACACAGCTTGTGAAGGCAAAATTCAGATGCCAAGTGGAAGATCAAGAATTTTTAATCCCTTAAAAAATGCTCCTACTACAGGCTAGGATGAAGTCCATTTTGTAGGATTCCCCCAGAGAGGACAGACTGCCTAAGGGAGTTTTCTTCCACCCTGGCCTCTGTTGACAAGATCACAGCTCTGGACTCTGTCAGCTGAGACATCATAATTGAAAGTAGCTATAGTTTTGAAGCTCAGAGCCAGAGGTAATAAGACTTTTGAAAAAAAGAGCTAGTGTCAGCTCTCACTAGATGACTCGGGAAATTTCAGTTTTCTCCTGAAGAGCTTTGGATTTAATCTGTTCATGTTTTCACACCCAAAAATGAAGGAGATTCAGGAGCTGAAGTCTGGTCTGGATGGCAGCAAAAAAATGCTTGAAATGCAACTTGAGTGAACCCTAGAGGCTCAATGTATGGAAGGTACCTTCTTCAATAGCAACTGAAAATATCATGTTTATGTTACAGAAAAGATGCAGTACTTGTTCTTTGAAGACAATTAAAAAAAAAAAATCGCATAAGAAATAAATGAGAAACTTTGCACAAAGAAAAGAAACTGCAATTTGCTGTGACCTGGCAGAATTTACTGCAGCACTGCGTAGACATATTCTGTCCTATTTATAGAGAGAAAATGTCTCTCTAAAAAGTCTTCCTCCATTCATTTCTACACAAGCATGGCTTACATCTCCTTTCTAAAGACAGAGCCTCATTTTCCTAATATGTTGTTCTGCTTCCTCACAAGTGAGGTTCTTCCCCATTTACCTCCCCCTTAAACAAATAAATAAACAAATCAAAGGGAGATATTTTTTCTACATTTGTTTTCTATCTGGTTATGAATTAAGTGATTTAAACTGATAGGCCAGAGGCAGATTTTTGGTTTTCTAAGATCTTATCATTCAAATCTTAGTTTATACAAAATGAGCAAGAGAAGTTAACTATGCATCAGTCATCAGGGTTTTCAGGGGGAAGATAGAATTTGAGATAGTTTTATAAAATCTGGTTTTGATTCATCTCAGAGGCCAATTAGTTTTCTTTCACTCTAGCAAAGCAAGGTGTGGAACCATTCCATCACTGGTCTCTTTTTTAAAGGATTTCAACAAGATATATGAACTGTGCCTTCATTTTCGATCTATAGAAGAGCTACAGAAGTGTTTCTTTAAAGGAAAGAGGCGTTAAGAAATGTTATTGAAATGTGGGAAAATAAATAACTTTTATCCCTCATGATCAATATCACGAAAGGCGAGGATACTGTCAGAAGCATAAATCTGAGACAGAGCTGAAACTCCCCCTGTTGGCATCTAGTAGGCGAACGAGGGCAATACCTGAAAACCATCTCTCTCATGTCTTCACAAATCTTTTGGGATTTATTTGTAATGAACAGGTATAAATATTCAGTGATTTGCTCCTTAATGCCAGCCAGGAGAGAAAGTAGCCACATCCCCTAAAATCTGTGCCACTGCTTCTCACTGTGCCTTGTGCTTGGCAAACTGAAAGATCTGGAAGTGAAATATATCCACATAGGGGTGCAGGCTGGTGAGGAGAAGCTGCAAAGTAAGAAGGAAAATTAACCACAGGGTGAAAAATAAAACATTTAAGGAGCCTCAAGCCATCTTGATTGCTTGGAGAGAAGGGAGCAATGCCTGCTTAGCAGAGATGACAGGCATCAGCCAGTGCTTTTGCTAACAGCCTGTGAATTTATCCTTGGGTTCACAAGGAGGTGACGACACTGTCAGTCAACTCATCCACCACCAAAAAAACCCCAAAAATAAACAAATCGATCTATAGACCTGGCCATTATCCAACGGCGGGGGGGGGGGGGGGGGTGAGAGGAAGTAAAAAGAAAAAAAGAAAAAGGAAGAATTACAAGTGTTGGTCTGGCTATGGGTAGAAAATGACTCTGAAGTCATTGAATCCACCTAATCAGTCCACTCACTTTGTGTCAGGAAAGCTACATATCCTGGAGGGATTCTTCAGGTACTCAGTTTCAGTCATTCTGCCGACTGCATTTGGAGCAAATTCCTACAGTCCTTTCTTTTTTTTTTGCCTGTAATAATTAGCTTCTCAGGCCATCTTTATACACATGGATTAGGGTTAGCACAGGCAGTACTGTTCGCCTGCAGACTGCACATATGCTGTGGATCTTCTTGTTCCTTCCTTGTATCTCATGGTTCTTCTAACTCTCAAAATTCAGAGGAATGCATCTGAGGATGCCAAAGACAAGAACTAACAAGACTGTTAGCACTGCAGAGCTAATACAACTGTGAAACAAATCAGTGCTTATTCGGCTATGTGGACCACCAATAGCTGTATCTGTCGACCTGCTGAATGTAGAAACATTACTTTTGACATGGATGTCAAAACCATACAGGTACTGTTTGATGGTCAAGTGTTGTTAGCATTGTTTGCCATACAGAAATGTGGCAGATTGCTGTTCCAAACATATTGTGGAAATTATTGTTTAGAAGTCCTCATTATATAAAATAAAATCACCATGACATGGTTGAGTGAGGAATTTATGTGACTGTGGAAAGGGCTGGACAGCACAGCCTTGTGGCATATGGGATCTGGGAGGAGACATCCCACCCCTCTCTCATAAAATGCAGGAGATATAGAGGTTGCCTTAAACCATGTCCAGTTTATTCTTTCCAAGGGAGGGAGCAATTTGCAATTAGGGTCAAACTCTGTGCCTCAACGCATACTGAATGTGTCTTTTCCTCTACAGCAGTCCTACTGAGCCAAGTGCACACCCTCAAGGAGTGAAGTGCTATCCATGATAACTACACATGGCAGAATCTCATTCTGCTGGATTGACCCTGCATTTCTGAAGTACCTGCTGTAACTGTGCTACACTAGCAGGACGTCTGCTCTGATCTTTCTCTTCTTGTGAAATCATTATCCCAGGAAAAGCTAGCTAATCATTAAATATTAAATGAAATTAAACTCAGTACATGCAGTTGTTCTGACAATTCATTTTACTGACAGCAGAATTTTGTTCCTACTTTTCAAATAAAAACGTGAAGAGACTACAAAAGTGTTTTAGCACTACACTAAGAAGCAAACATCATTTCTGCCTGTTCACCCAGGGGAGGGAGAGTTAATCACAGGCACATTACCCCACAATACACCACATTATGAGAAGGAAGCCAAGTTCAAGCATCCTTTATACTGTCACAGTACCCACTAGCAATGAGTTTGTCACTTCAGTGCAACACCTCTTTGGCCTCCCCTCTTCTCAATTCATATTGGTGAACCAAGGGGAGCACACACACACACTGCACGTAGCTGACACAGCCCTCAGAAGCTCATTGCTGAACTGGAGTAAACCCCATATGGACCTTGACCATGATGGAAATCATATTTAAAACAGTCATTTTTGGGTGCTTGGAGGGTGCTTGGAGGTCCTACGAAGCTCCCAGAGAATACAGAGGTGACAAAGGCACTGGGAAAAAGCTGGCAGATGGCATCAGGCAGCTAGCATTAGAAGCAGGACCACCTGCAGGTAGGTGCCTGGGGTAGGAGGTCCCTGCAGAGCAACCCCTGACAGCTGGATGTCCCGAGTGGGACATCCATCCTGAGTGTCCTGCTGGGGCCACCAGACAGAGATGCACTACGCAGCACCTATAGAATCATTCGCTAGTGGCCTAATTTCAATTCAGAGCCATTAGCAGTGGTTGTGCCAAGACACTGATGTGCTCTGATGTGCCATCTGCAGCACCATTGTCGTGGTTTAAGCCCAGCCAGTAACTTAGAACCACGCAGCCGCTCGCTCACTCCCCTGCTTCTTACCCCTCTCCTCCCAGAGGGATGGAGAGGAGAATCAAAAGAATGTAAATCCCACAGGCTGAGATAAGAACAGTCCAGTAACTAAGGTATAATACAAAACATAACAAAAAAATAACAAGGGGAGAGGATACAATTGCTCACCACCTGCCGACCGGTACCCAGCCCGACCCAAGCAGTGATCTGGGCCTTCTGGGTAACTCCCCCCATTTTATATACTGGGCATGACATGTTGTGGTATGGAAAACCCCTTTGGCTAGTTTGGGTCAGGTGTCCTATCTCTGCTTCCTCCTGGCCTTCTGTGTCCCTCCTCACTGACAGAGCATGAGAGACTGAAAAGTCCTTGATCGGAGTAAACATTACTTAGCAACAACTAAAAACATTGGTGTGTTATCAGCACTGTTCCCAGACTAAAGTCAAAAACACAGCACTGCACCAGCTCCTAAGGAGAAAAATGACTGCTACAGCTGAACCCAGGACAACCATGCATCTCCAATACTGCACAGAAAAAGTCACAGAGGGTCCACCAAGAAGAGCAGGCTGTGGACAACACTTACAGTAGGCTCTGTGTCTATATGGAGGTTGTCAGTCAGCAGTTTCCTTCCTTGGTATCAGGTGCACCTCAGCAAGGTGACCCAGCACTTACTCAGATGTGAGGTGCTTGCACAGCCCTGTGATGCTGTTCCCCTAATAGCAGCAGTGAAGAGTTGAGAGCAGCAGCTTCAGCAGTTTTACTGTAGCCATGAAGGTCTGCTCTGAGCAACAGCACTTCATCTGAGGATAGGAATAGCCACAAAAAGTTTCCACGTGGTTTCACACCTATTCATGAGCTGCACACAGGGAGCAAAGCTCCTTTGAGCATCCCTTACATCCCTACACTGGAGTCCTAAGGCTACCACTGGCCTGGCTTTTAGACCACCTGGACATCCACTCTCATTTCTCATATGTGTTTACAACCAGATATCCAGTTCTACTTTAGGATTACTTTGGATGTTAATGAGTTTACCTTTATTCCTTTAGAATAAGCTATTTGTAGTTTCATAGGTTTTGTTCCTTTCTGAACCTGCTATCTGTAAATGGATTAACTTTACTTTCAGCCTCAAGTGCTTCTGTGGAAGCATTTCAAAGTGAAGGAACTTTGAAAAAATAATTTTCTGGAATGTTTCAAGAAAACTGTAAATCACATTAAGTGAATTATTGCAGTGTACTAAACAACATAAATGCTTTCAGCTGGATTTTTTCAAATTTCTTCTAATTGTTCAGTGAGACAAATATATAACATAACACACCTTAATGCTTTCACTAGCTCTTTAATTTCAAATCAAGTGCTCTAAATTATTACAATGCTATGCTTTATTCACAAAAGGTAAAATTCATTCATTCTGCATAAATCCTGACTCATCAATCAGGGCAACAAGGAGGCAATGGAGACTAGCACAGTGATTCAGAGCACTTAAAATTAGGCTCCTATTCTGAATCATCCTCTAGAGAAGTCTCTCTTTCACCAGTAGGTACAAGGAGTGTTTAGGAGGCAAGTCTCCTTTGACTGAAGTAAGCCACTGTGGATTAGCCCCTTCACTCAGACCGTCAGTTCCTTCACAGATCCATAATCTGCTTGTGGATCCTCTAGCTACACAGCTTCTCTATGGGGTTAAGGGAAACAGAGGGCTTTTTGCCAGTCATCCTCATCTAGAGCAAATTCTCGTTTTCCTGAATGTTGCAATCATCCTTGAAAAATGTAGAACACAATCAGTAGGGGAAAAAAAAAAACCAAAAACCAAAACCAACAAGTTGCAAACAAAGGAAAAAGAGGAGCTGAATAAACAATAAAAATATCAGTGCCAAAACACATTGGTCCTTGTTGTCTATGGCAGCATAACACACAAGATCTTTCCCTTGTTCTTGCTGCAATAAGTGATGAAGAAAAACCTGCCTGCAAATATTTATTCATATTTGAAAGACATTAGCTTGACCATATTTACAGTCAGTATGTATCCACTTTATTTGATTATTTAAGCACCCACATTCTACTGAGCTGTATTTTTAACAGTAAAATTCACAATTTGTACTACTTGGTGTTCTAAAGAAGCCATTCAATCAGAGAATGGAAATGATTTGACCACAAATTTGCAACTGTAAATATTTATATCTAAGCATTTGTAAATGATGTGCAGTACAAGAATAATTGCCAAATCAATTCAAAAGGCAAAACTGAATAAATTAATGGCTATGAATTATTCATGAATTTTACCTTCTCATATAGCAAGTTCATTATTTCTCTGTGTAACCAGTAAGCAGCTAATATGTCTGAGTGCATTTAAAATATCGATTAGTCTTCTGGATACACTATTCAGAGCATTTAATCAACAGAAGATTTCAATAAATATTAAACATGCATTTGGAGAAAATAGAAGAAATCTTGGGTTTTGAGATAATGCAGGCTTATTCCAGAGTACAAGGAAAAATTATTTGCAATTTATTCAAAATATGAAGAGAATTTTCCATAGCTATTGAGCTCAGACAAGTGTAATAATAAAGTGCTCAAGAATTAATTGAAGAGGAATCTTGCAGACTGGAAGGACTGAATTCCAGAGAAGAGATTTGATTGATCTTGGAAAGATCAATCCAAAAGACAGACCCTAAGAATATTACAGCCAGCTAGACTCTGTGGAGAAGCTGTAATTTTCTCCAAAGGTCACAGAAATCTCACATTTCTCTTGTAAAGAAGAAAAGCTACAAGACACACTTCTCATACCTTAGCAAGCCTGGAAAACCCCAGGAATGGCTTGAAGGCAGGAAATGACAGCAGCTCCCAGCAGGATTTGCTGCTCCATTGTGAGATGGGGCTCAAGAACAGACCAGGGACATTAGCTTCAGCTGCTGTGCTTGGCTCATTTATCCCCACAGCTGGGCATGGGTTTCACCCCATAGGCCCCCAGGCAGCACAACCTTGCTGACAGTCATATGCCACAGCCCAGGTATAGCATCTGTGCTGGAAGTGACCATGAACCCAATACATCTTGAAAGCTACCCACTGCTGCCTTTGACTTTCTTTGGGGACTATGCATTAAGCCCTGTTTTTGACTTCAGGCAACGGTGCACTTACAGGTGTATGTAATTTGTGCACTACTGGTAGGCTGGTAGGAAAAACAAGTGCAATAGTTTCTCTGGGAGACATCTTCCAGGTTACTAAGGTAAAAACAACAGGAACAAGATTTGGAATGATGGGGCTTTGTCAGCTAAGTCAGTCAGAAATGCTTTTAAAGCTTTGCAGAGGCTGAGGCTGTTAATAATGATTTTACATTACATTAGGTTTTATCCGAATTATTTCTACTTGTTTTCTCATGTGTTGTTTAGCTGTGTATGTGTTTGCATGAGAGAGAGGAGGAAAAAAAGGGGAAAAAAACCATTGCCAGGCACATTTAGCTACAGCTGCAGGGAAGGTCCAGTCTCAGATCTTATTTTCAGAGGTAGATACGATTCTACAATTAACCCATGCAGCAACTTCAAAAAGCAGATAGTTGATGGCAGATTCTAGTCCAACCTTACCGATTACTTTATAGTATGAGGAGGTGTGTACATCAGCTCTGCTTATAAACTTCAAGTATGAAGATACTTCCAGATAAGACAAACCTATCTTTGCAAGCAAAGCAGTGAGCAGAGGCTGCAACACAGAGGGTATCCGACAGACAAGATGTAGTAGCTACTAATTTTGAATGCTTCACACAGCTAGCCTGCTTCTCCATGCTTTGCTTAATTTTAATGATGCATTCAGATCAGCAAATGAAACATTTTTCAGTGTGCACACATCTACAAGACATACAGTGTTACTGCAAGTAACAGAAATGAAGGAGTCATAGAAATATGAAGTCCCCTTAAGGGACTTCAAGAACGTCATCTAGCACAGCCCTCCTTTGATAAGTCAGAACGAAATATTCATAGGTTACACCTAAAGAAGTTTGCGAAACTCCGAAGGAAGAGGTTAGCATTGAGACGGATCCTGGACTGCACAGTTAATCTTATTCCACCCTTTCATTACACAGGCTGTTCTGCCTCCACTGAAGCCACCTTAAATTTTCTTTTGCTGTAAACCAAGCTGCTATTGTCCTGTCCTTTCTCCAGCACTTGTGGACAACCACTGATCATCATCGCCTTTATAAAAAGGACTTCATATTTTAAAACTTCCTCTGCTCCCCCTTTGGCTTCTCTTCTCTAGACCGAACAACTCTAATTCTTTCAGTCTTCTTCACAGGTCATGTTAGCTAACCCTGCCACCAGTTGTCTTGTTCTCCTCTCCACTTTCATTTGCTGAAAGTAATATAACTCCAGCTAGGTATGCAGCTCCATTTCTAGCACTAATTCAGGCAAATGATACACGATCACATCTTAAATGTGGCATGGCTGTCAAATCATCCCTGCATTCATAACTGTCATGGGTTGATTGTTTTCAGCTAATGTAGAAGGGCTTAAACCAAGCTTTGAGAAGTTAAAATGAAAAGTTAAACTACAGGCAAATCTGTGCAATACATAGTAAACAAGTAAGAAGCTTTTGCTGTTTAAGCGTGTACCAGCTAGAGAGTTATATATAGATAAGGAAAGCCCTGGGAAACTAAGAAAGATACCTGTATTCCTTGTGCTTTAAGAAAAAAGAAAAAACAGACTCTATGTGCAAGACCATTCTTAGCTGGTCCACACTGCTGTAAATAAAGTGCAGAATTCAGATGAATTCAACATACAACTATGTACTCATCATCAATTTATGTCAGTCAAGTCATTCAGATAGATGCAGCTACAAAAAATTATCTTAGTCTGGGTGGGTTACCTTGGGCTTCTCTGTAGACTACAAGAGTCCTAGAAAAGCTACAAGAGTACTAGGAAGACTCCCTGGAATGTCCTCTGCAGCACCATATCTCTCTCCAATATACAATTCACTGTCACAGAGCAAAATCAAGGAGACAAGGTACTCCACGCTACACATGAGCTTTATGAACTGTTACACTGGCCTGTATTAACTAAGTTGGAACAGATATGGAGATGGCTTTAAGCTGGCTGTCATAAACCAACCTATTTGGCTGAATGCTTCACTTTACTAAGAACTAGCTATAACGAACAAGTTAGCTTTGCAAAAATTAATGGAGCAGCTATGCTAAGAATAAGTGGCCATGAGACCTAAACAAGGCATTTAACGCAGAATTACTGGTAAAGGACTTCTAAGACAACCAAATTATTTAAAACCCAATTTCAGCCTAGGGTGACATTTCCATTTTTAGCAATTCCATGTTGCTGACTAATATATACTGCTGTTCCACTCCCATCTCTAAATCTTCCTCTGCTATACTGCTGCTTTGCAGACACTATGCAGCTGGCATTTATATCCCCCTTCCTAGATGTCGCAGTTGGTACACTGAACATCCTTTTGTTTATTCACCTATTCATCTCTGACAAATACTCTATATATCTCTCTGTCTGACCAAATTCATTTTAAACTCTGATCATGTCCCCCAGAAGATCTTGCAACACCACCAACTGAAGTGTCAAATTTTAAAAGCATCTCTGCAATCAGTCAAATTGTTTGTAAAAAAGAGATATTTTTGCATCTCATTGTACATCAGAAGTAGCATAAGATGTATTAGATACCTGCTAACTTTATAGCACTGACTCTGTTTTCTTCTTTGAGAAAATTTCTAGTCATTTGTGAAGCTGGCTGACAGTGGTTATAGTTTGGCATTCCTATGAATGAACTAAAAAACCATGGTCATATGGAGTGTAGATCAGCAGTATTTTTTATAGAATCTGGAGACCATTCAGGGCAGGATTGTGAGAAATCTCCTGACTGGACTTGATTTGTAAATATGTTTGTGTTTGCAAATCCCAGTTTAAAAAATGGGCCATATTCTGTCATCACTGACTCGGGGCAAGTGTGAAGAACGGCCTCAGTCGAACATTTTGCACATTCACTTGAAGAGGAAACAGAGAAAACATTAGGCTGTGTACTTGAAACTTTAAAAGCCTTACACAATCACAGAAACAAAAACTTCAGGTTAACTGTAAGTCACTGTTAATGTATATTAATTACAAGCCACCTATATAGAGCCAGTCAGACCCTTCAGTGGGCTATTCCGGTCAAGAACCACTTCATCTAAGTGCCCTTCTCGGGGAGGGGAATAACCACAGTGCAGGCTTCTCCCTCCTCATCTTCAATCTATACAGCTGAAGAGGAGGTGAGAGCTCTAGATAAGCATTTGAAAAGCACAAATGTTTGTTAAAGCTTTTTTAAGCTTCACTTTTGTTCAAAGCAAATCTCTGGAGCACTTCCACATTTTGCTCAGGCTAAGCTTAGCAATACAGGGTTTCCGGAAACCTGCAGTTCCTGATGAATACCAGGAAGATTTTCAAGTTTTCTATCAGATATGTATTAATTTAATTCAGCCCAAGCTTTGGGAAAAGTTTCTAGACACCAAGAGGAAGAGCTGTAGCTGTCACGCACTGATTTTCCCACTTGCATGTCCAACACTCTGTGCTAACCCAGGCTTTTGCTGGTCCATTTGGTGTGATGCTCCATGTCGCCCTTGCATGGAGCAGCCAACCAAATTTTCCCCACTTGACAGATGCCAAAACTTAGACTCACCTGCTTTCCATCGTATTTTTTCTGCTCACCCTGCCATACCTGCACTACCATCACCTGCTTTCCTCACTCCTTGCCTCAACACACACATGGGGATCCCTACCTATATAAACTGCCTTCTTGCTATAAGTCCCATGGTTCTGCTTTATGTTTCGGGGGTTTTTTTTCCGAAAAATTTCCAGGCTGTACACCCACAGAAAAGATAGAATGATAAACAAACCCTAAATATCTTACCAAAAGCAAATTACTGTAAGAGATATCTCTACTGAAGCAAGCGTTCCTCTGATTTATCACCCCACTCCCTCATTCCTATTGCTCACTCCCACTACTAAAGCTATACTGAGCTAGCAATCTTTACAAAGAAAGAGCTTGACCTTTATTTCACAATAAAGCATGTAGCAAGCTTTGGTGCAATATCACCAGATTTTGTTCTAATAGATTATCCTATTTCTCAGACACAACATGGGAATCCAAACCACAATGAAAGGGTTTGCTGCTGTAGATTGTTACTTCATAACGGGTGCATGCATGTTGAAAAAACTGAGCCAAAGCCTTTTTGCCTAACCATTAATTTTTAGAATTACTGAAAAGCAGTTTCAAAATCACTAAGAATCACAACAGTGACTTGAAAAGGAATCAGATCAAGAGTCTTACTATCACCATGGATACAACTGTTGTGGACTCAGGATTTAAGAAAAAAACTTGGAACTTTATTTTTACACTGTTGGACAGACTGGCTCATTTAATATTAATAATTTTAGAATATGTCCTAACTATAAAGAAAACTGTAACCAAACCACAATGCAAATCTTGCTCTATTTTTTTTTTCTTGGAATACAAGTATGGTGGAAGCATTCATCATTAGTTACTTCGCTTTTATGCTCATGTACTGCCTGTGACATCAACACAATGCAACGCAACATTGAGGTAAGCTACAGTGATGTTTCAAATGCAAGATAACCATGTGATCTTTCAAACATTTTGAGAGCAACTATTACTTTCCTGTATTCCCACCAACCCCAAATGTCAACCAAATCACCCCTCTGATTTAACACAGATACTATTCATTTGCTTTATTGTGATGCAGTTTATAAAAATATTCAAACACTTTACTCCCAGAGATTTCTGTGAGCTTTAGGTATTTGAATGTCTTTAACAATGTGGACCCCTGGGTTCAGTTTACTGCCAGCAATGGATCAAAACCAGTGGAATGTCAATGAGTATTTGGCCTTGTTCCAGCCTCAGCACTTCTCACATCTCTGTCATTTTTCCTTCACTAACACCTTCAGAGTCCCGTGGAAGATCTCAGCTGCAAAAGCCAATGCAGCTACAGACTCACAGTACTAATTGCAGAGAGCAGACACAGCCGAAGGGGGGGAGGAATGATTTACTGTTGCCTTCATGTAAACTTTCTTCAGAATAACATAAAAAGCCCAGCTGTATCAGATTGAACTAAACATGCATTCAACCCAGCATCCTGGCTTAGACAGTGACCATGTGCCTCGAGAAAGCTGTAATAACAAGGTAAAGATAGCATGGTGTTACTTCAACATACTCTCCCAGTTTCCGGCAATTTCTTGAACTAAAAGCAGTTTTTGTGTATAGCTCTTGACAAGAGCTTCTTCTGTGATGCCTCTAACTGCTTTCTGAGCATTGAATTAACATTGTGACCTATGACAGAGATCACTTCATTGTGATCTGGAATCCAACTCCTTACAAAAAGATTAGGATTAAATGATGCTTCTGCTTTCCCCAGGTTGATGGCCCTCTCCACTTCAGCATTGTTTTTCATAACCAGACACAAATGGAAACATTCAGTAATTACACATTGCAAACATACATACTTCATAGAGTAAAGGAATGGTTTGGGTTGGAAATGACCTTTAAAGATCACCCAGTCCAACTGCCTTCCAATCCTCTTTCAGTTGCCTTTCATATTAGACACTGGAAATCAAAGGCAAAGTCCATCTACCCAAATGTGTTCAGACAATTGCAAGCAATTCTAGTCCAAAAGCCATTGTAGCTACATTTGGTTGGTATAGTATCACAGATAAACAGTGCTTCTCTGCTTCCTTTTCTCCCCATAAAATTTCACCTGGGACCCAAAAATAACCTTCTGGATAACAGAAATTGACACACTGCCACAAAATGTTTCTATTTCAGTGAGCTAGTATTTCCGGCAAAAAACAAACCCAAACCTATTTAGTGACAAATTTAAAAGCATCTCTAATGTAGTAACTTAACTTAGGCTCCCCAGGCCTCACTCACAGTTCAGTACATGTGCTGATCACCGCCTGATGGCATTTGGCTTAGTTTTGTATCCCTGAAAAATAAACAGAAGGTTTGCCAGTGGCTTCGGTGAGAACAGATTGAGGCTATAAAGAAATCAAGACGATTTCCTTCTGGAAACCAGTAGGTTTCTGTTAATAGAGGAATCCAGAGGAAGAGAAAGCAGCATAACCTGTGGAAACATTCCCTTATCTCAAAACATCCAGCCTTTTGAAACGGGGGATGTATAATTCAAATGCAGAAATTGGAAATAAAAACATAAAAAAATCTCTGAGTATGCATAGAAGCAGCCTTGGAAGCAGCTGCTATGGACAGGTGAGGGAGGGAGGGAAATGGCAATGGGCACTGAGCCACAAAAGTCCTCTCAGGGGTGGATAAGAGAGGGCCGTGCTGCCCTCTCTGCCTGGTGGTAAGCAGGACCATTGGCTAGCACCAGCTTGGCTCATACACATTAGCTGACCTGTGTTTTCTAGGGAGAGCCTGATGCGGAAATGAGAAAGACGGATATTTTCTGAAGTCCTCTGCATCAATTTTTGATGAAATAAAGAAGCAAGAAGCCTGCAGTTGCTGAATATCTCATGTATCAAACCTGGGACTGATGGTACAACTTTTCGCAACTTTATTCCAGCTTCATTTTACACTAAATACATTACACTGTTTCCTAAAAAGTTTTACGAATGCTTCTAGTGCACTAGGAAGCAAGTAATTCTCTTTATCCTGACATACAAAAGCCTGAGTTCCTCATTAACCTTTCTACAGGACGTGATCTCCTGTAGTTCTGCAGAAGACTTTGCTTGGCTGGGGAGTTCTTGTTTCCTGTTACTTCATAGCTCTACAGGGAAATAACTGGTGGTTTCTAAGAAAAAGAAAGGAAGTAAAAGTGGCAAGGGAACAACAGAAGCATCTCTATTATTTTTTTCTACACTAGGTTATCTCTAGGTTGCTGTGCAATTGCCTCATATTTAAAGAAACCTAAGGGGAAATCAAGCAGTTCCCACACACTCCAAAATGCTGTATTAGATGATACCTGAATCAGACCATATTTAAAGCCCACCGTAGCTAGAATATATCACACAAATGCACAGGAATCCATATTATTTTGAAGTAACACAGCTCCTTCACTGCTCCACATGATGGGGACCACAAGCTCACAGAGGCATCCAGAGCAGGAGAACAGCAAGGTGACCTCACTGCTGCATCAGAGTTCCAGACAGGGCCAGCTGGCCTCACAACAAGGCCAAGGCTAACTCTGAGCAGCTCCTTCTTCCCCTCCCAGGTCCATCGCCATGCTTCCCATCTCAACACTTCAGGAGGCTATGAGAAGAGTTCAGGCCCATCAGGTCCTCCAGCTCAGTCGATGAACTGCACATAAACCAGTTACATGCTGTCTTTCACCTACTCCTTGTCATATCCTCTTACCTCTTCCTGAAGGTGTGCCTTCACCACGTACCAAGATCCCTCTATTCAGCTACAAAGGGGTCTCAGCTCACCTCCAAGACCTCTCTCGTCCTCCAGGAACACTATACTTTGAGCCTACCACAGGCCCTATTTCTGAGACCCAGAAGACATAAACGTGCCCAGGACCTTGGGCAGAGGTGGCCTCCCCATGCCACTAGGACCTAACTTGCTCTCCACTCACCCATCGGCACTTCACAGCCACTTGGTTTCTTCCCTCTAGCATGCAAAGCCCAGCAGGTGAAGCAACTGGGGCTAAACAAGCTCTCAAGTAGCTTTATTTTGGTATCTTCATAAGCCACTCCAGGAATTATTTGTGGAAAGGAATCACTCAACTTTGACACCAGAACAGTGGCTGTACTGTACGTTGTTTCCCAAGCCAGTTGCCAGCTGTAAACAGCTGTAGGCAGTGAGGGAGGTGACAGAGAAAGGCCCAGACAATCTAGACAATTAGCCAGAGCATATCACATATCTTTAATCTACACAAAAAGGTATTTTACCTAATAACTTTCTTTGGAAAGTAAGTAGACCAAATACATTAAAGCACCATAAGCAATCTTACCATTAATGTGATTTTTCACATTTTTTCACACATTAAGAAAATATTTATAAAATGTACTCCAGTGATTAAAAAAAAAAAACAAAAAAAAACAAGTGCAAATGCTGTTTCCAAAAACTGCTTTGCCTCTTTCTTTCAGCCTTTTGAAAACAGTGTGCATGGAGGATGCTCACAGGCATCCAGCAAAGAGCTGCACCTTGTTCTGTAGCTTATACCTGGAGCAGGCTGCCAGGATATACCACTGAACTAGGACCTGGCAGGTAAATCGCAACAGAAACATTTTTAACTTTATTCTTTATGGCTGTAGTTCATTCTTCCTATCTAGCTTCAGTATTCTGATCTTTTATGGCAGGACTTTGTCATATATTATAGATACTTTTTTACTGTCCACAGGCAAAGGTAGCAGCGGATAAACATTTGATTTCTTCTCCAGCCAATCTCTTCTTAGGCTGCTGCCTAGGAAGTGACAAATGAAATGATAAAACTGTAATCAAAGTCTTATTGTATATTATGAGAAGAGTCATATATCAAAGCTAGGTTTTGAGGTTTCCAATTTTAGCAATTTAATTTTTTTTTATATCTTTCTTGATTATAAAAGGAACCTCAAAAGCCTAAATCTTGCCAAGCTGTTCACTTCCTTTACGTCCCACTGCATTGTGTGATTTTTGTATAAATAAAAACATAAAACCTTGGTAAAAGA
Source organism: Strigops habroptila (assembly GCF_004027225.2). Taxonomy (NCBI): domain Eukaryota; kingdom Metazoa; phylum Chordata; class Aves; order Psittaciformes; family Psittacidae; genus Strigops; species Strigops habroptila. The sequence continues at coordinate 34,285,080 of NC_044278.2, read as the reverse complement.
CCACAAATGTCATCCTGTAAAATCACATTGAGAACATGAAGCCAAATTCCAGAAACAATGAGAAATTATATTTTTCAAAAGGGAACTCTTGAGGGGTTTTTGACTGATCATACATATAAAACCGAAGATTTTTTGGTACATTTTGAATGCCATCTAAAATATACTAAAAAAAAAAAAAAAAAAAGAAAAAAAAAGAAAAAAGAAGAGGAAGAAGTAAGCAACCAAACTCCTCATCCTTTGCATATAGTTTTAATGAAAGCAGTATCTCATCCTGGGTTTTATTCTTAAGTTGTTTTTGAAAAATGAAAATCCTTCCTGCTAACAGGCACAACTGTAAACGAACTGTTTGAGCTCAAATGTTTTCTAAGCATGCCAAGAACAGACCATAAAATGAAAAAAAAAAAATGAACTAATTAGTTTACTTTTCTCTTAAAACTAAAATAACAAGCAAAAGCCTTTAAAGAACACCGTTCAGAAATAGTGATATCAAAGGAAGAGACTGCTGATAATCCTTTTGCAATGGTTTATTCCATATTTTATTGCACAATTTATACAGAGAATTGCAGCAATTGGAGTCCTTACATTACTACAAGAGATTAAAAGATTTTCTTATCAGACAATTCAGAATTCTGATGATTCACACCCTCATTACTTTCTGAAACACTCCAGCTTCCTTCACAAGTACAGCAAAGGTTTTGCATGACTACATCCCTTAAACTAAACAGTGCTCATGTCATTTTCCCACGGTACTCAGAACAAGCTAGGGGTGAAAGAGTAACCCTTTCAAGCCAGTTAAACAACCGTCATTATTTTAAAATAAATGAAGAGGAGCCTGGTTATTTACGACTTTGTGCTCATGTTTTATGCATGCCTTACCTTGGAGACATTTGATAGCCCCCTTGAACACTTTGTTAGCTGCAGTCTTCAATAATCGTTTGGTAAGGTCACATTGACCTATTCACACTGAAAAGGTGGAGATTTGAAGACACAGTATAATAACAGAACAAATGGAAAGACACTGAAAAATTATTTTCACTGACAGGGTTTCCACGCAAGCATAAAACCTGGGTCAGGGAGAGTCACTTCAGTTAAAAGTACATGCCAGTACTTCTCACTGCCAGGTTAAATGAAGGATATGCCCAGCCTTGCTGAGCAGGGTAGAAAAACAGAATGAGAATGAGCCACTTGCAAGGAATTTCTTAAAATCAGCAAAGAGGAGCTATCAGAGAGTTTTGCTGGATGCCCCAACCAAACACACCAGCACAGGTCAGACTGCCCTTATGTTCAGGTCTGCAAAAAAGATGTAAACTGAGACCCAGATAGAGGGTAAGCACCTGAAACTCAGTAAGGAGGTCCAGAGAAGATGTTTCTGGTTTTCAGATGCTTTTCTGGTGTACGAGGGACCTGAGGGGCTGTGCTTAAGAACCAGCTGTACACAAAAAAAATCTTGTTCTTCACGCTTGCTCCACACAATCCTCATACGAAATTGTGTTCTGGTTCTGAAACAGGCAGGCATCCTCTTCACTGGTATGTCTTTTATCAGAAATATCAGTGCTTTCTTGGTAAAACCGGGGCAGGGTACCCATTCAGGCTTGTACAGGATGATGAGTTGCTGTGTTATAAGTCTTGATTTAGGCACTGTGTGTTTTAATCCTGCATTTCCCCCCTTATTAACTTCAAATTATACCCCCAAAGAAGTCAAGGGGGTATCTCCCATCAAGAAATACTGAGAAGAAATTAATTTGGCTACTGCCAGTCACACAGAAGATGCCAAGTCTGATGCACAAATTCAGAGATGGTATATAGTCTTGAAGTAGGAAAGGTGAAAGCACTCCCTGTCCCCTACAACATACACAGATACACTTCATTCAGGAGGTTGCAGTTCTGTTTTGAACACAAAGTATACCTACTACACACAAAGTGGTGACCACTGGTATTTCTCCTACTGCAATTTCATTGAGTTGTGTGGCTTATGGAGGCTTGGAGTTCTTTCTCCCTGGGGTGTCAGAACACAAAACAAACACACATCTCTCTATCACCTATCTATCCTGAGGAGCCCTAAAAACAGCCTTCAGTGACTTCCCAATCTGCATTTAAAGGTTCTTTTTAACTGAGGGTTTAATGGGGGAAACATTTGACAAAATGTGAGCCCTGCAGTTCATTTAGCTTTGTAGATAGCGTGTTGTGCTTGAGTCTCTCATCCATTCATTCATTTGCATTACATCATAAAGGTATTTTTTAGAAATAAAACATGAATAGGGAGATTTTTTTTTTAAAGCTTAGTGATTAGCTGGAGATTAGAATTCAATTGAACAGTTTACTTAAACATGGGTTTGTGTGTGTTGATATGGCTACCCATTGTCACAGCAGGTATGAGATGTTTGGCAGTTTCCAAGCTTTGCTCTCCTGTGGGGGTTTGTAGCAGTGCAAGAAAAAGCAGTGTCTTACCTTTCAGTGGAATGAAATCTTGCTCTGAAAATGCTTACTGAAATCCTGCCAGTTTTAAGAGAGAGAAATTTGCATGAAACTATTTCTGTTTGTTCCAAAGCTTTACATTTTTTTGACAGAGATGTCTGGGTTTAGTTCATTATTTAAATACAGTTGGGTTTTTTTCCCGCTTCAAGCTAGCTCTGAGGAAACAATATTAAAAGAAATAATTAGAGAAGGCAACAGTCAACTGCTTTCTCTGAAGAATATTGGGCAGATCACAAATCCACTACAAAATTTGGCACACTATTTATGGGCAGGAAATTTTCACGGAGAAATGACACTCTAGAGATCATGCTAAAGTTGTATGATAGTTTTTCCTACTAAAACTGAAGGACTGAAATGACAGACAGACAAAAATGAACCAGCTTCTGTACTATTATCACGATGGTAACTCATTTCTCAGTGTGAGATAAATCTTTTTCTGAGCAGTAGCAATATTAATAAATGGTACTCTGAATGAGAGAGATTTTTGAAAAAATCTATTCCATGTTAGCCTATCATTACAAATAAAATACCTGTGATTTGCACAAAATGTGTAATTTGAGAGCTTTTTTCCACTGGTGTAACTCTTTGCTCTTTTAACTCAAAAAAAAAAAAAAAAAAAAAAAAAAAAAATCCTCTCAGGAATATTCCCAGCAGCCTTTCCGGACCTGAGCAGCTCTCTAGGTATTAGTAAAAAGTCATGCTCAGCCGTGCTGTTACCAGTGTACAGTGAACACATTTAGCACATTAAGCCTTAATCATACGGTAAAAATAAGTCAAATGAACTCTAACATCTCCTTCTGCATTAGGAAATTCCGTAGTTAGGGTAAGTCCTGAAGCAGCATAGTAGCAGTGCTGCCTGCTAAATAAAGTAGAGGCAAAAGACCCCAAACCAGTTGTCTGTGTCACCCATGGAGCAACCAGGGCACTGTGTAGAAGGGCACTACAGTGTGGGCGCAGTGCATGCTGTAGCACCCACCTCAGCAGACTGTGCACACCAAGGGATGGCACCACAGCATTTCTTCATGTCCCGTGACCTCCCTCTGCCACAGCTCTGCTTTGCCCCTGGAAGTCTGACCTTGCACTCGTGAAAACAGGAGCAGAAAAGATGCCTCAATTTCAATAATCCCCGATCAAACTCTAAGGGTGTGTAATGAAGGCAACGCATGTGCACTGACAGAATTCTGCAGCATGGTGAAGCCACATTTCTGAAAGATATGGATCACACACTGGTGTAGTGTTACAAACACTGCACCAAGACATCCTTTCTGCCAACATCTAAGCAATGGCAAAGCAGCACGACGACACAGGTTCAGCTCTTTGTCCTGCCAGAAACCTGACTTCACACACTTGTCTTCTATATGACCTGGCTAACCTAGCAAGTGACAGCCTCGTTATAAATATCCAAGAATCATGAGGCTGTCACTTTCCCACTGTCACAGCTAATTAACTTCTAGGAATAACTATGGGAACTATTTTATTTCACCATCCCAAACATGGGCCTGTAGTGAATGTGTATCTGCCTTGCCTGAATTGGCTGAGAAAAACACCTCTCTACTAAACACTAGGGCAGATCACTGTCTGTAAGTACGTGCTGTGTATTCAAGGCTCTGCAATTGACTATAAGGTAGCACCAAGATTTACACCACCATTTTCAATCACTTGCACATGGTGGCACTTGTGGACAGAGGAGAGGTAAAAAAGCTTGTTCGTGTATAATCCTTGAAAAGTGCATTCATATCTCAAAACCCCCCCATGTATATAAACTACCATTTCAGTTTAGAAAAATCTAGATATAATCCTATGATTAGGAAAAGCTAAATTGCCTGCTTTTTAGTCAATGGCACAAAGAGAAATTTATTTCATTTAATAAACTCCTCTTAATGATTACAATTTGTTTGCTTTCTAAATCTCAAAGTAAACATGTACCGCAAGTGCAAAAGGCTGGCGAGGGGTTTTGTTTCCCAAACCTGAATGATAAGAAAAACTCTTTGCTTGTCAAGTTTGAGGGTAGCCTTTCCCCAGCAGCCTTTTGCCACCGACCTGCGAGCCTCCTGCCAGCTCCTGGTCAAAAAGAGGGACCCTGACTTACAGAGTGGAGGGCTGCCAAGAACATGAAACCAACACCCATATCTTGGGGACACCAGAAAGCTGTAAACTGGCTGTATATAGAGCAGCAATTGTTTTATAATAATTGTCCCCTATACCTGCATCCTGTTCCTGTTCCAGAAGTTCACAATGGATCAATGTACCCAACGTGTTTATACCCAGATTGACCTGCAGTGACACAGTTTAAAGACTCTTTTTTCCCCTCAGCTGGACTGCCCAAAGACAGCAGCCTCGTAAGGAATTTGTTCTCCCCTTAAAGCAGGATTGCTAATAAATAATGATCTTTTGCTCATTCTGCCCATGCACAAGCACTGGAGTGCAGGAAGGAAGATAGAGGTGTGAATGGTAGGAGGGAGGCCATATCATTCATGATTCCTCCTTTGCAGTAGCTTTCAGAGCTACATGGTGACTTTCCAGACAGCTTTCCAGGAACTGTCAGCTGGAATGCCAATGCAGAGAAGCGGTGCTTTGCATGGGGACATATGTGCACTCGTATATGTACACAAAGTTGGTTTTTCCAAACATCGGGATAAGTAATGTCTGGAAATTACCCTGCCTCAAAATCTTCATGAAGATTAGCCCCTTCGATTTTACCAAAGTAGCAAGGTGATCCCATCCAGAGCAGGAACAAATGCTATTGCTTTCACATCACTTTTGGGTGGCAAAAACTATTTTAAATTCATAGACGGAAAAAAATGACAGAGCTGAGAGGCTGAAGTTAGAGTGAGCCAAGAGTAGGAAGTGCTGCACATTGTATCCTAGAAACAGCTTTTAGTTCCTCAGTCCTTTTTAGTTACTTATTGTAGAAAGAAGGTTGGAAGAACTGGTGCGGACAGAGTAGATATCAGCTGAATTTTTGCAAAGCGGTCATTAATCCCCAAAATTTCAATCAAATTTTCATTAAAATTTAACAGTGGACACATGCCCTCAACTATATAAACACAACTGAGTTTGTGCTTCATGAAGACAGGCTGAGAGAACTCAACCTGGAGAAGAGAAGGCTTAGGGGACACCTTATATCAGTCTTCCAATACCTAAAGGGGGCCTACAAGAAATCTGGAGAGGGACTTCTCACAGGAACATGTAGTGATAGGACAAGAGGGAATGGCTTTAAACTGAAAAAGGGTAGATTTAAATTAGAATTAGGAAGAAATTCTTTACTATGAGGGTGGTGAGGCACCAGAACAGGTTGCCCAGAGAAGCTGTGGCTGACCCATCCCTGGAAGTGTTCAAGGCCAGGCTGGATGGGGCTTTGAGTAACCTGGTCTAATGGAAGGTGTCCCTGCTGGTGGCAGGGGAGTTGGAAGTGGATGATCTTTAAGGTCCCTTCCAACCTAAATAATTCTATGATTCTATATATGTGTGGGTGGGAAAAGCAGTAGCTGGATGGAAGGAGCTGCCTGAGACATTCCCTCATCTACAGTCATGAAAAATAAGGCCACTCAAATGATGGAACTATATGATATGCTTTTTACCTGTAGTTTACACCATGAAAACATGTATGTGAAAGACTGAATACGTTATGATCTCAGGAAACATATCTTTACTCAAATGAGAATGAATATGGTTCTCACCAAAGAAGAAATTCAGTTTGTTTCCTCATTATGAAAGAGAATTTAGTCATGTTTTCAATGGTGCTATAAGAAAGAGCACTTTGTCTTGGAGAGTTAAATAAAGCTGAGTGAGAACCCAGTAGATTAAAAAGCAGTCTTGGAACGAAATGTAGATGCTAGCTAAGATGTAGACATGGCTGAAAAAATATCCAGCCCTCTCCTTATAAATCTTCTATCTTCCAAAACATATATCAAGCTTAAAATGGAGCAAAAGTTCTGCACATCCTTAGCAAAATCTAAAGTGGTAAGGAATTCACCTGTTTTCAGATTTCTGTCCCTTTTGAAACTCAATCAAGATTGCTTTGGTGAGAGGAATTATCATTTTGCAAGTTTGTATTACGTCTAATGGGGAGACAGTGATTAAAAATGCATCGTTTTCTTTGGGTTTAACTTCATCCAAGGCTGAACCTTCAAACAGAGATTCCAGTATGTATGAGGGGAGAAAAATCTAATTGGGGAAAGGGAGAAGAATGTAGCTTGCAAATTCAGAATTATTCCATCAAAGATAACTAGATCGTCTTTTTCTTAGCAGGAATTAGAAGTGACAGATGGTCTTGTTGCTGAACCAAAGGTGTAGAAGTCCTGAGATTCAATCTGTGTTTCTGGCTCTGAAGAAGATTTCCTGGGCAAGACAGAGTAAAAAAATCAACATGTCAGTAATGGCCAGCTTTTGCAGACTTCATCTGAAACACCTAAGACCTGATTTTTAGAAAAGTGGACTGGGAGCCCCAGTTTACTTTCAGTTGGAGGGATAAATGTAAAGCGACTTTGAAGAGACAGCTTTTTTCTCTCAGATTGGATAAAACTGAACATTTAAAAATGTAAAAGTGATGCCAAATCTTGAAAACTCTGACCTCTTTCCAAGAGGTAGTTTATCTATCCGTGAAAAAAAGAGACATTCTTCCATTTATCTCCTTTCAATATTCCTGCACGTCCACAGGACAACACAACTTCAGACAAGAGAAACAGAGCAGAAGTAACACCAATAATAATACCTACAGGTAAGACACCTTTTACATTTTCCTTACATAAGCCTGCCTTCAATTAAATCTCACCAACTTTATTCACATGCACTGAAATTACCTATTATGGTGCTGAATTGCATTAAGCTGAATTTGAATTTTATTTCTCTATGCGGATATATTTTTAGTTAGCTTATATATTTCACTCGCCTCTGAAAATGGTAAACTGACTTCACTTTTTCTCTAACCTCAACATAAAATAAATACCACCATAAAATTAAACCTTTCCAGTAACTGGAGTTTTTTGACCATAGATTAAAAGTTCAGCAAAGATGTGGGTGAAACCAGTGATGATATTTACAGCCTATGTGAAAATCTGCCCAGGTTCTGCTGTACAAGGCTGTGAGGTCCCAAGATACTCACACACACACACTCACAGCCGATAACGGCTGAGCAGGGCTTCCCTGCTCGTGACATCTTCCAACAAGCTAAGGATGTTGCAGCACTAGGCAGAGGATCTGAAGACAGAAGTGCCTCCCAATGCACTCTGGACACCCCCATCCTGATGCTTCAGCAAGATGGAGGAGGAGAAGCATGGCTGGCATGGAGAAGGAGCTAGAAAGAGGCTTATTGACAAGAGGGGAGTAAGGGGCTGAGGGAGAGCAGCCCAACCTGCAGAACAGATAAATAGAAACATACAATGAGGACGAAAGGGCTACAGGAAAGGCAGCAATTAGTATAAGAAAAGGTGCAAAATGTGTCAGCTGAGGAGACAGTACTAGGAGGAAAGTAAAAACCTAGACTGAAACCTGGTATTTCTCCATCATCATCATCAGACTGTGATGCACAACAAAACATGGGCTCCTCCATCAGGTTCCCAGATAATGCTCATAGCTGATCAGTCCATTACCGTAATTGGTAAAGATCTCTGCTTTACATCCAAATTTTAAAGCTGTTAATGAAACATGAAGGCATAAATTTAGTTCCAGATGACGGATTTTGTTTCAGCATTTTGCTGAATTTTAAAAGTGCATTTTTTTTAGGAAAAGATATGGTTGTCAAATCAAGTGCTGTAAAAATTTAGTCTATGCTAAGATTAAAGGTTCTTGTGCAGATTTAATCTGACATCCTCAAATGTGTATTTTGACACTGTCTTCATTCTTTATGTATCTGAAAGTTACATGATCTCACACTATTATTTATATTGACTGACAATTTTTTTTAAAGTTAATTTTTTTTTTGTATTTTCTTGTGTGAAGATTTTGCACAAATGTTGCCATATAATATTCCAAAGACATATTTGGTGAAAATGAGCTTCTGCTGCCAGACCCCTTCTCTACCACCTTCAAAAAAAATCCATGCACCTTTGTGTTTTTGCTGAATTCCAGAGCAAAAATAAAAACCCAGATAAATTTATTTTTTTTCTTTTTGCAGCTATAAAAAAAAACAACTTTTCTATCAGTGCAATTATTTGGAAACAACACTTTTCAAGACAAGTAAAAGATTACAAGATAAATAAATGGAAAATAAAAGTACAGTCTCCTATCTCTTTATGATACATTTTTGTTAGCTTATCTAAGAGAGAAGCTGAGTATTTGCTGCCCTCAAGCGGTGTCCTATTTTTTTCTTCCTACCGGCATTCAGAATGCTGCTTCCTCCTTTTTCCAGCCCTTCAGGGTCTAGGTTGTTTATTTGTTTGTTTTCTAAAAAAAATGGAAAGCTTGGAGCAAACAGAATTTAGCTTTCATTCAAAAAATATAGGGAGTTAAATATTTTTTTTTTTCTTTAAATACTACAGAGATCTTTGATAAGCCTGATTTTGGATGTGCTTCATCTGTGTTCTACTGCATTGTAGAAAAGGAGAATGCTGACATATACAACCACATAAAATGTGGTCATCAAAAAGCCTTAATATTGCTGATTATTCTTTTGCGGCTTTGAGTTTTGGGCTATGAAAAACAAACCAAGAAATATGGACTAAGAAATATGCTCTTGGTTAAAGAGGCCTTTTCTAAACTACAATGAGGAAAAGTTGAGTTTGCCAGATGTTTATAGCATATCATGCTGAATTACTGACAATGGTCTAAAAATGTCAAGGAAAATGGGATTCCTACCACACTTCAAAGGTGGTGTATAACTGATTCAGCAGCTAATCCAGTTGCAGCGCAAAGACAGATGGATCAGATTCTAACTCAGCTGAAATGAAAAATAAGGATTGTATTTTCAGACTGTATTAAATGAGAAAATATACTTTTTTCCAAATATACTCCAAACAGAAACCTTCTACAATAATCCAAATGCCTTATTACAATCTACCTGTTTTTCCAAACCAGTGACAATTCTTATTGTCTGAAGAGTGATAAGAGCTCCCTGTACTGGAGTGTCTTCTATTCACACTCTGCCTCGAGGATTATTAAGGAACCACAGAACCTATCCTATTGCATCAGACTATTAATGTATGTCATCAGACCATTCAGAAGGCATGAGTGCCAGGTCCCATGGTGGTATGTCATACAGATACAAAGTAAACAGATGGTGCCTCACGAGTAATACGCACTCCTGGTTACAAGAAGATGCAATGATCAGACAAAAATCAAAATTGGGGAATAGGAACAGGACAAAATGAGCAAGTTCTGCACAGTTCCCTATGTCCTTATGTAATAAAAAACATCTGCATATTAATATGGAATAACAGCTCTGGATGTATTTGTTTTCCTCCCTCTCCAGTTTTATCCTAATGTCCCTGTCCCTATCTGACATATGTTGCAATCCCATTGTGAAACCTGTCATTTTCTGAAATGTTTGAAAATAGCAGGTGGGCATGACATGAAATGACTAAACACCCATCATTTTGGACTGGCTCCAAAGGACATGTAAATTGCACATTAAAAAATGAAAAATAAAAATAAAAAAGGAAAAGGAAAAAGGACACTAAACAACAGACTTTTCTATTTACTTCTAAGATAATACATAACCTGAACTTGGATAACTGCATCCTTCTGGACCCACGCCTGGACAACCCCTGCTCCTGCCCCTCATTGCTGCTGGCAGCCTGGCTCGTGCCAAGGCAGTGCCAGGGAGATGCCTCTGCTGCACCGGGGAACAAGCATGATACATAAAGCCTGACATAGCCAGCATAATACACAGAGCAAAATGTTTCGTTAGCATCCAACTGTGCTGCCGGTGCTGCAAGCTGAGAACCTCAGCCTCAGCTGCCCTCTCACCTGATGTACCCCTCAAAGCCTGGTGTTTGGCTTGTCTGCTTTTTATAGAGCTCCCTTTCCTTTCACTTTGTGAAATCATACCATCGTTTGTAGTTGTTCTTCAAGCCGTGCAAGAACATATGTCCAATCACAGAACACTGTTGCCTTCGCAGCTGGCAAAGTCAGTCACAGCAATTACAGTTTGGGTTTGCTGCATAATGTTAGCAATTGCTTCTTTTGCATTTTTTTCAGGCCACTATAGCTCTGTTTCAGAAAACCCTGAGGTGAGTGTTCCCAGTCCCTGTGAGTGTGTGAGCACAACGAGTAACAGCAGCACACACCCATCTCTGCAAACGCCCTCTTCAGCTGAGGGCTGCTGAGGACGCAAGGCGAATCTATTCCTAGGCCATTTCCTATGAAAGATTTCCTTTGATCCTGATCAGCTGCGTCTTACACAGTTTACCTATGGCACCCACACTGGGCAGGACATCAGCAGTGTTTTAAGGGCTTTTACAAAGGGGTAATAACGAAGCCTGGGGTTCGGTTCATGCCAAGCGGAAAAGCCACAGAGATCTCATATCTCCCTGCACCCTAACTGGATACTGGATGCAGAGGAGGCATCTTGGAGCTCAGGCCAGCCACTCTGCAAACTTCCCAGTGCAGTGAGTTGTCAGAGCATGCCCAGGGCAGACATCTGCACCATTTCCCCCAGGGCTGATCACTCCAGAAATCTGTGCTGCAGTGGTCTTGTAGGCCTTTGACCTGTCACCACGTGTTGCCAGAAAAGAGCTTTCCTCATCATGCTCAACAAGCACAGGCAGATGATCACACAGAAGTAGATACAATAAAAGAGCACAAAGACTAGAAATAGGTTTGAGGTTCCCAGGTGGGAAAGCAGCAAAGCAGAGCCCATCTCAGGCCTCTGCCAGCCTTTAAAAAATAAACGAACAAAAACTTTCTTTACAATACTTTCATCTGCTCACTGAAGAAGCTGGGAGTATAATTTCCCAAAGACTTCACTGGTCTGAGGAGCAGTGTAGCACAACATGGCTGAAGCAGAAAAGCCCATCATATTGTGCAATGGGAAAACTTTGGCCATTTCATGAAGCAACCAAGTGGGAGAACCAAAGGGTTTAACAGAATGCCTATAATTCCAGTCATTTTGTGAAAACATCCAAACATTTCTTCTAAATAAAATATAAACATCTAACCAGACTTACAAATAGTCTGTCTTTTAACTCCAATACTTTATGTTCTTATGACAGATTTTTAGATTATATAACTTGTCAAGTAACATATTCCTTATCTTCGTCACACCACACCTGGTTTTCTGTACTAACAGATGTCATACAAGTATCAAAAATATGTATGCAGAAAAGAACCCAACCTAAAATGCCATCCATGAAAGATCAGCATAGATAAGTCTCCTGAGTTGGAAAAAAGGCAATCTATCTCAGAGATATTTTCTTGCAAGGAAGCCCTCAGGATTTGCAGTGTGTAAGGACAGTATTCATGGAGATGTCTGTATCACCCTGCTCTGTATCTGACCCAAAAAAATCTTTGTTTAAAGGGAGAAGTAATCACAAAGGGGTTTGTTTTGGTTTAGTTACTTGACCAATAATTGAAATATAATATGTGCAATTGTAGATGAAGAAGGACATAGTTAGGGATTTCCTACTAGTGCTATCAATGTTAAGCACCTGCCAGTCCAGAACAAGAAACTGAATACACAGGGAAATAATGATCTGCTACCTAGAAACCTTTTTCTTCCTTAACCCTTCAGTTCCTAGTTCAGGCATTGGCAATGCTGTTATCCTAGAAATCTTCACACTGTAGTCAGCACTGTATGGCATTCACTGCTTTGTATTCCAACTCCTGTTTTTGCCATCATACCCATCATTCATACCAGTTTATTCTTGTGTAGTTTCAGCCCTTCTGCTTCTTTAGAGAGGAAGGAACTACAGAAAATAGTAGGTAAGGACCCTTAAATTTTTCCTGCTATACTGTAAAACCCTAAATTAAACAATTTGATGGAAGAAGCCAAGAAACCAGCATGTGTGTGTGCTCAAATGGAGAGCTAGCAGTACTTGCAGCATCTCTGTAAATAATGTCCCTGGCAAGGAGCGAATGTAGTTTCAGAGACTATGTCTCTTTCATTATTCCCTAATAAATATATGAGAAACACAGCGCTAATGGTCAGCCAGGCAGAACACACACCAGGTCAGAATTTATGATTAAGCAGGCAAACAAAGCAAGCTTCCGTTTCTGAGTCTACAAATCTGCTCAAGCAACGAAGCAAGAGTAACAACAATGAAGCCCATAAACAAACCTATTAATAGGGAGCAGGGCAGAGGAAAGAAAGGTGGAGCTTTTGCTATCTTGTTGGGAAGAGAGAACATAAAAGACATATACTCTTGCCAGGAATTAACACAAAGCCAGCTGTGAACTGCCATGACACCTGTGACAGAATAGGGCTTCAAAGAGGCCTTGAACAAGAAGTTAAGCAGCAAAATATGAACTGCATGCTCATGTTACTGACCCAAGAAGTCACACACCAACCCATAACTTGGAAATGTTAAGGGTTCCTTAGTCAAGGAAAGATACATTTGTGGCTCACTTATTGAGCAAAGAGAAGAGGTTATAGTTCATAAAGAAGGCAGTTGAGATGCAAGGGAAAGGCACACAGACAGCAAGAGGAGCTGAACAGTTGCAAGAAAAAATCATGCCATGCACAGACACTTGCACAGAACAGGGTAAAGGACCAGTGCCTGTGTGAGAGTGAGGCATTGCAATAGAAAGCGCCATCTACAAAAAGCAATACAAAAAGAAACGTGAAGAATACCCTGTCTATAAGCAACAGGAGCAAAGAGCCTAAATTGACCTCCTCTGGTCAGAAGAGGCAGAGGCAGGCACAGAGGCAGGGGAGAGTTATTCTGAACCAACTATAACTTACTGGAAGTCTTTCTTAACTCAGCATCCCCAGGCTGTGGCGCCTTCTTTGGGGTGTTTGGGGCAACCCATACCCAAGACTGCAATCCCAGGATTTTGTCCTCCAACAGCAGCAGTCCCACATGTAAGCAATGGCCAGGATTCAGCACCAGGTGAGCCCCAGACACAAGGACTTCCTTTCCTACAGTAAAAAAGGCGCAGCCCTAGGACACTGCACAAAAATAGGAAACCTGGGTCCCGCTATCAGATCAGGAAGCATAGGATGGAAAAGGTACCAGGTGAGTTACAGCAGGCAGACACAGCAACAGGGTTAGAAGTGAGGGTAATGGGGAAATGGAAACCACCAAGCTTGAGCACATAGGCAGTTTGTGGAAAATGCGAAAGCCAGGGAAAAGAACCTGGCTTCTCTGGGTTGGAACCATCAAAAGCAGCAAGATGCATCAGCAACATGAAAAACCATGCAGTACATGTGTCCTTGAACAAAATAGCAGTCAGTTCTCCCACTAGAAAGAAGCAGACAGGCAATCAAAAGTCTCCATGCTGGAAAGAACAGGAAGATTTAAAAGCCCATAACTGGGGCAGAGTGAAAGTCCACATTCCTCAAGTCAGCACTGTGCCCAAATACCAGGCAGACAGCTGCAAAGAGAAGCTCAGAGCACTGCGAAAAGCAGAATGGTAATTTGAGGTATGCAATTCTATTTATTTCTTGTCTTCATTTAAATACTGATCTTACTGTTTTATAGTTTAATTATGGAAAACAACAGGGTTTCTGGATGACACTGAGTGAGGACTATGGTTCAATTTCTTATCTCTTCTACTGTCTTGAAATGTGACTTTGTCAAATGCTTTTCTTCTCTGCACTGCTATTTCACCACCTAAATCCAGCTATTCTTGCATACTTAGATAAATTTCCCATCAAGCTTTGCCTTACTGTGAGTTTGTACAGTGCTTAGTACAATGGGGCTTTGATCCTAACTTAGACCTCTAAGCACTACTAAATTAAAAAATGGTCACTTACACATTTTATGATGCCTGAATGAAGCTACTGCTGCAGATGGAGCCTCACATTAATGTAGAAAAAGTAGATCATTTTGCCAGAGAAGGATTATTTGTGGAACAGGCAAAACTAGTCAGCTGATGTGACAGAACGCCACAATACAGGGTCTTTCACAATTACATACATTAAAATAGTTATTACAGATTTAGGAAAGAAATTAGAAGCAGATGCCTTATTCTGCTTCAACCACTGTGAGGCTAATGAGCCCAAAATGTGTTTGATTAAGGGTTAGTTTGTCTTAGTATTCAATTGTTCCCAGAATTGTTGACTTCCTCATGGTAATAATACAACCTATTTATTGTTGACAGCACATGAAGATTTCTACTTACACAAAGTGATTCTCAAAGTCTGTTTTGACTACAGAATAGAAACTGTTGATTTTAGCTGGTAATGGCTGTAGGGAGGATAAGGAATGCCACATTTCTGCTGGGCCAGGGGAATCTCTGGAGATGTAAGGATGCCCTTTTCAGACTCCATACAAAGCCAGCAGTATACGGAGTGAGGTGGCTGACAGCACATCTCTGCCATGCAGTGCAGGAGCATGCTACAGGACCTTGGCCTGACAACCTGTGCACAACACATGGGACAGGCACCGGCATATCCATCTTGCCATGGTACTGGCCCTGGTCTCATTAGTCCTGTTGAGAGCCCTGGAACAGTGCAGGCTGATATTGCCTCCAGGGTGCAATTCGCTGTCTGTGCTTCAGGACTGGTGTGGTGTATGAACACACATTCAGTCCCTGAATCTGCGCTACTGCCTTTAGCTTTGCCAGTGGCTGCTGTCATTTCAGTCTGTGATGGCTTTCCCATTGGATGAGTGAGGCGCCAAAGTGCTTAATCACTATAAAGGATCACAGGGACCTAATCACTATAAAGCAAATTGCTTTAAAAACCTAAGTTTACATCTGCAAATCTTGGCCCAAATCTTAAACATATATATATATTCCTGAATGTGCTAATTATTATTTTTCCTCATAATTGTTGGAGAGTGTCAAGTATGAAAGGCAACACAGCCGCACTGAAGGCAGAAGGTTCTGCGTGTTTTGCTAGAAGGCAAATTGGGTGGTACTTCTACAGCGCCCCTCACTCGTCTTTGTGGAGACCTCCTACATAATGGTGTACAGTAGCACTTCAAAATACCACCATGAGAGATGGGAAGTGGGGTGAGGAAACAAATATGCAAAAAAGGTAACTGAAAACCAGATGAAAAAGCATTATAAAAACACAGTACATCTGTGGTTTCTACTGTTTCTATTCCTTTTACCTATCTGTGACACTAGGTAAACTGATTTTCATCTGTTCATTGTTAAAGAAAATTGACCAAATTTCTGGTCTGCAAAAGAGTTACCATCTCTATAAATTAGGCCACTGTAACGTATCTCACTTTTTCCCCACTTTGGATTTCATTTGTCTGTGTTAAATGGCTTATTGATACAAGGCAACAAATGCTGTTTCACACCTTGCCTAGGTCACAGGGTAGGTGAAGGAAGAGGGGCAGGTGATAGAGATTATGGACTGCAGCAGGTCAGAGAGATCCCTTGGTACAGCAGAAAGGCTGTTTTCATCTATGGCCCAAAAACCAGAAATAAAAAGTGTACTTTTGACATTGTGGATACAATTTCAAGTCACCATTGCATTTCTTTTAAAAAATCAACCACACAAAACTCAAGAGACCTCAAGGTCTGCCAAGGATTGATTCACTGTGCGACTGCAACCAAGTTCCTTCCCTTCCAGGTGCTTCTGTTTGCTTTGTCTTACCCATTTCATTCTTTGGGGCAGGGAATATTTCCTTGTCTGTGTTTGCACAGAAGTGCAAGGGCACTCCAGTCTTGAGTGAAGCCTTGAGTGATATCCCTTGCTGATATTTTAATAATGATACCTGAAGATTCATTCAGAGCAGACGGCCTCAAAGTCTTAGACTTCAAATAAACAAGAAAGCGAAGCACTAGGTCTGGTTAAGAGCACTTTGGCTAAATGCAGGACTCTGAATCCACAGGCAGCTCGACAGAACTGATTTAAACCTTGGTAGTCCCTCAGGTGAGAATATAAGCTGCTTTCATAAAAGAGTTGCAGCATTTCCTTCCACACTAAGCAGCCAGCTCTCCTACCTACCATGGTTCCCTACCAGTCTGCCCAAAGCACAGCTGACCTACAGATGCTGCCAACTCTGGGGGCCAGGGAGGGAGGAAAGTGGCTCTGTAGTGGCTGCATGGATGAAAAGCTGAAAGAAGAAAACAGAAACAAGCAAGAAATTAAAAAAAAAAAAAAAAAAAAACCCAAACACACACAACCAAACCCCCCCCCCAAAAAACACAAAAACAAACAAACCAAAAAAAACCCCAAACAAACAAAAAAACCACAAAAACCAAAAACCAAAAAACGCCCACAAAACCCACATTAAAAGAGGAATATAATGAGAAATGCAGCATTAAGGGACCTGTTAAAGGACAAGCAGAGAAAGTTCCTAGTAAGTGAAAGAATAGGAACTACTTCAAAGTACAAACTTAAATAATAATTCAATGCACCCTACGTTTAGTTATTTTATGCAGTTGTCAATCCCACCTATTTTAGTGCCAATGGAAGAGTGGTGGGATTTGCAACACTTACTAGTTATGAGTATAACATATTTTACCCTTAGAGTACAGTTGTAGGGTTTTCTTTATTTGCGCCTCACAACCAATTCTTTAAAGTGTGCAATATATACTGATACTTGTTAAAAATGCTGGTTGACCAATGACCACATGTGCAATAAAAAAAGAAAAAGAACAGGTGTGCTGTTACAGAGCAATTGTCTGTTTAAAACCTGGATTGAGAAGGCTAATTAATCTCCCCATTTTCAATAGACTTCCTTGTATAGATCCCACTAGTTGCTCATCCCTCATCCCAAAGCCAATTATGTTTTCATAACTTGATTTCACTTAATTTCTCCACGTTTATTCACTTCAATACTATTTTTTCACTTCTGACTTTTTTTTTTCAGGTGATGTGAATTGTACCATTCGTTCTACTGACCTTTACGAAAGTGAGAGGAACTTTCATTTTTACAAGTCTCCAATTAACATTCAAAATGCCTATGCCACAGTTCCTATAGCTATGTAAACGTGGCTGAGAAGATTAAATGGCCTAGTTAATTTGCTGATTCCAGTGGAATCATTCAGACCTACTTAAGGTATCTACATTTAAACCAAATGACTCATACAGTGAAAACCAGAGGAATTCCTAATTGTTAGCTAAGTGCTGCAAGGTGTTAGTGGTAATGTAAAAAGATTATAGATAGTTTCTAAAGGAATTTTAGCTTGTCAGGTCAGCCTTTTTTAATGTTAAAGCACTGTAACAAACCACAACCACTAGCTGTGCTTTATTAGCTATTTCTGGTTTTCAGCCACTGTAGATTTTAGTTCTCTGCATCCTTTCTTGCCCCAAAGATTGAGACCAACTAGGTTGGATACTTCTGTCAGAATAGGAATCTACTTTTAGCTGCAGTTTTGAAATAGCCACTGTATTATTTCGGGGGTTTTGTTTGCTTTATTCTGAACTCCTTTCCTGGTTCTTCAGCAGTTTTGAAATTACTAGTTTTCTTACAAGTGTGTACAGAAGTCTCCATCACATCTAACAAGATCACACCTGGAAACAAATAAATTGTTGCTTTACATGTGTATCGAGACTTGCAATATCTCTGAGAATATAAAATACTCTTTAATTTCTATAGCACTTCTCACATGCATCGAAATAAAAGCATTTCACTGAAGCATTAAAAGCAATTAATAAACAGATTTGACTTCACTCTCTCCTGAACTGGTAAGCAGTAATTACAGCTAACTGCTCTTTCTTGATATCACATCAGTTGGTCTCTAGAGGACCAGATAACTCTTTAGAGGATTGTTTTTCTTTCCTAGAATGTTTTAACCGAAGCTTCTAGGAGAAAGACAGACTGCAGCCTTAGGTGACTTGATATTAGTTAAGTCTTACACCTGTATCTCAAGCAAACATCCTAGCTGGAAGTTTGGCCAAAGTGGCTCACAAAAACCATGTCAGTAATCAAGCATAAATCCCTGGACCCAGTGCAAAGGGTACAGCTGATGCTGTGTGGCATGTATTATAAAGAGTTACAGAGCAAACGCTTTAATGATTCAGAAGTTTGTGAGAATATTGTGTTTATATCCTCACGGTCTTGAAGACAGGCACCAACTTTCTTGTCCTGGGCCTAGTCAGCTCCCACATAGACGTATTTATAAGCTGGTGTTATGCTCAACCTAATAGTAATAAGCCCAGGGATTCAGCAGCAATCAGACACCCAGGCAGCCCTACGTCCATGAAATCAAACCTGCAGGCAGAAAAATATCACTAATATGAAATCCCACAATAAGGATTATGAAGACGGCTGGGGTATGACAGCTGTCACAATATTTACTTTATGTATGAAAGAAAAAAAAAACTTTGACATTTTTAAATCTTAACGGCTTAATTTGATAATAGAAATTTATAATAAACATGTTGATAGAAGTTTGAGAACAGGATATTCACAGAAAGAATCAGGTTGCATCTAACATGACAATTTCAATAGAAATGAAATGTTATTTAACAAATATAAAGTAAATCAAGACAATTTACCACTGAACCACATACAATGAGTTTCAGCAGAAAAATATTTTCATAACTTCTTAGGGGGAAAAAAAAGAAAAGCCTTTAATAGATGTATAAAGAGGACTCTAGCTTCTCCAGTACAGCCAGTTCTAGTTTAGTTTGTGCTAAGCACATACATATATTTACAAAATAATGCCACTGTCAAATACAGATACATTAAAGAGAAGAGGGCAGGGGAAGCCTGAGAAGTAAAGTACACCAAATTAAATTGCTTTTGGCAGGAGATAGGCAGGAAGCTTTAAAGTATAGTATATACCACACAAGTTGTATTTAATAAATTCCTTAAGTCTGCTATGCAGGTTTCAGTCAGCTCAGAACATCAGCTGAGGCAGACTCAGCTAGCTTCCTCCCACTTAGCCTTGATGAAAACACATCAAGACAAACCATTTTCCTGCAGGAAAATTATCATATTGGTGTATCTCTACAAAGACTGATTTCTTTCTACTGGAAGAGAGTGTTGCCATAGAATCAAACTCTTCTGTTTGGACTCATCAGAAAAGCATGCAGAAGTCATAATAAATGCAAGCCAAATAATCCATGTAAAATTACCATAGTGGAGCAGTTTCTCATGTACAGGTCTGATTTGCTTGAGACTTGAGAAGTTTCAGGTATTCGGCTCTAAATTAACTTCTTAGCGAGAAAATAGCAGGGTCTATAAAACTTAGCACTTTTGAGTACATTCATTTTGAAACCCATTACAGTGAAATAAAGACAAAAAGAAGTGTTAGTTCCAAATAATAAGCAAGTATCTACCATTTATTCATCATTTTTAACTCGTGTTTGGGGAAACATCCTTCTGAGACACACCAACCCCTTCCCTCTTTCTCCTGCTTTTCTACTCTCTAGAAGAAACTTCCACTCTATTTTGCCATTACTAATGTTAATCCCAAGTATCTGAAAGATCAAACCTTCTCATGCCCCTCAATATGTATTTTCTTCTTCCATCCCACCCTGAATAAACAAATCTTTCGTCTGGTTTATAATGTTTATTTTGGCTGAAGTGCTTACTTTAAATCTCCCCTAAGCACAGACACTTTTTCTATGTTTCAGGTCTTAAAATCTTTCACTTAACAAAGAGCTGAGAACAAGAGAAAGGAAAAAATAAAAGCTGGTTTGTTCTGCTGTGGAAATCCCTCATACTCTGTTCTAAGAGGGTCTCCTGCCTCAGATATTTACCAATTCCAGATGTTTCCGTGAAAGGATTAATCCTCTGCCCCCCCTCTTTCCCCTCCCCTCCCCAGACCTAATTGTTCTATAGCGTCCTGCAGGAGGATATGGAGGGGGAAAAAGAGGGTGTTTTCTTCTTGACTCTTAGCTGCAAAGCAATTTGTACCCTGAATTTTGGGACAGCTTATCCCATGCTTCCACAGTGTAAACACATGAGCTGTTCTCTGCCTTCAGACAATCTAATTTCACTAAAGAAATCAAATTGGTTTTATTCAATGATCTAACAGCAGTGAGTTCCCAAAATGCCCACTTGTGTTGGTTTCTCTCCTAAATTTCCTTGCATATCAACATGCATTTGGGAAGTTTTTAAGCTTCAAACATCTGCAAATTACTTTATAAAACAATAGGAGCACAGTAAGACAAACAAAGTAGTATATGAACAACACAAATCTGACTGGTAAAGCTAACTGTCAATGGATAATACATTTTTTCAGCAGGTAGACTTCTCGAAATCTTCATTTATTTCAAGAATGCACTATGATCTTATTGAATGTAGCATATATCTGGAGCCAGAATACACTTCAGGGATAACTTAATTAGCTGTGCTGTTCAAAGACACAGCTCAATTCAATAGAATATTATAAAAAACCAATGGTGAAATTTAAAACACTAAAGGAAGGTAGGAGCATGCTTTGGTGCCAGTATTTTTTCTTGTAACATAAAAAGCATCATATGTTGTGAGTAAGTAAGTATTTAGCACCAGATAATGAACTGAGGTACCCAAGCTACCTTCAGTATTTTTAAAAACCTAACATTATTCATCTACCTGAATCTGTAAAACTTCCTAGCTACATACGTATTTTTCTGTGCTTCTTCAGTATACAGCTACCCTGTATCCCCTTGTGCAGGAATCACACAACCGACTGCAGTTACCTGAACTCCAAAGGAAATCCTCTGTCCTCACATATTCAAGCTACCCATTTGCATAACACATTTCAAGATCAGCCAAATTTTTAAGACCAAAAGGCAAGGTTGTCACACACAATAGGGATGCAAGACCAGACTTTAGCTTCTTCAGCGCAGGCTTTTCCTTTTTAAATTAACCTACTTTCTACTTCCCAACAGATAACCTGTAAGAAGTATAAATTAGGTTATAGAACATGGCTGCTTTTACTGAATACATGCATCTGGGAAAGCAGCTGCCTCAGAAAGCCACTTTTCAGATAGTTCCAATTTTCTCTCTCTCCCTCATCTGGCCTCCATTATTTCCAGGAATTTGTTTAAATGAATGCTGATCATTTAAGAGCTATTTACCCTAATTTCACATAAATTAAGTGCAGAAGTTCAACCAGTTAGAAACACTAATGCACAGTGTACTTGAGTTATTTTATGTTCTCTTTTTAAAAAAGGCCAACAGAAATAGAGAAATCAACAGGCAGGATTAAAAACTAATTGGTGATTTTGGGTTCCCAAAAGGAAAACGCTTAAAGAAGTCTGTTGTCATCATCTTTTCTCCATAAATCAGGTTCTTAGAAAATCCATCCATTTAGAAACATGCATCCAGGTGGAAATCCTCCTCTCTTCCGTATTTGTAAACACACATAGCTGGATCTAAATCCCTTCTTTTTTTTTTTGTCAGTAGAAACGCCTATTAGAAACCATTAAATAATTAATGAATTAACATAACAGTCCACCATTAATAGCATTTTTAGTCTTACATTTAGAAGTAGCAAATTATCATTTTCTTGCCAGCAGAGCACCAGGAAGCTCTTCAGCCACAGCACAAAATGTGAAATTTCACTTTCTTACCCGAGGGGTGCTTTTCTCCCCTCCCTTCTCATTCCTACACTAGCCAGTACTGCAGAAGAGATAAATGTGTAAGATACAGAATTACTATATTGATTAACTACAAGCAATCAGGCTGCAACTTCCGTAGCATGTTGCCATTCTGCAATTGGACACTGGGGTCTCAAGTACTGATCTCATTGGTCAGGAGGAGGAATGTCATTAAAACCAGAGGAATTGCCTCCGCACAAAACAGACTAAAAAGCATCCCTCCCTTGGCACGTACAACTGCCTGCCCAGGCTGGGCGATGGAGACCAGCTTTCCCTAGACTGGAACATGGTTTGCAAAGCAAAACAGTTTGGAGGGGAATGTGAGCTATTTTTATTTGGTATTTAATTTGGAGCCCTTATGTTTCATAATTTCAAGAAAACCTGAGTGTTTATCTTTTCCTTGTATAAATGCAAGCTAAAATACACAGTCACACGACACCAAGTTCTGTCATAATATGTATCGCATGAAGTCATGAGAGCTGTCAACGCTGTGCCATATTTGTACAAAATTAAAAAACAGCCTTTCACAGAGACATCTCACATTTTCGCTGCTACATGGCTCTTCTTTTCCTTTTCTTTTATACATATTAACATGCATAATTTACTTTCCTATGTGAATAAATCCTAGCCTTTATTTAACCCCTCTGGTTGTCCCTATAAATAAGAGCTTCATTCAAAGAAGTACAAGCTTCTTTTTCTCCTTTTCTTGTTCAGGAGCTCACTGTAACACCTTCTAAATGACAGCAAATAAGTTCCAAAACACCTGCTTCTAACCTTACAAAAATTAAACAGAAACACCACCATACCCCACATATTTATTTCTTCCTCATGTAAGGCAAACACATTCAGCCAGTGACGCAATGAACAAGCAGATTTGTTAAAGAAGAAAAAAACCTAAAGTTGCATTGCGATTTGCCAGGATGCAAAGCAACATGCTTCTCACAAATTCTAAAATTTCAGTCCTAAAAGCACTCTTATCATTCCTTTTTGTAAGTTTTTTCAGCATTTTATGATAAGTTGTTGACCAAAGGTGGAAATCACTTACTTACATGCTTATATTCATTTACACTTTCTCCTGGGGCAGGACCATCTTTGTAGAGAGTCCACCAGAAGTCCCGCTTGAAGACTCCCTATAACAAAACTCTCTTTAAAATTCAGTTTCATTATGGAGTGTAAATCACCCCTATAGTCCCTAAACTACTCAAATTGCTGGATTACACTCTGAAAGACATAACCAGTAGCAATAATAATCTGCAGCAAAATAGAAAAAAGATTTGAGTAAATTCAAGAAAAAGACATGGATTGCCATCACTGCTGGCAGGATCATCTTTGCTCTGCAGTCCTTAAAGGAGGTGGTGGGTTGGGAACAATCTAGAAATGATGATAATTAAGGCTTTAAAGCAAAAGTTGTGAGATGATTTACTTAATTCAGTTGGGTTCCTTTGGATGTCTGCATCCATAATGACATCCAGCCAATTAAAATGGATCTTGCCCACATACATTTGCCTTTAGATAAAATATTATTGTTAGCTCCATTTTGTACCACTGCAAAAACCCACTGCTGAGTTCCCCTGAAATGCACTTCTCTAGAGCCATTCTCTACATAAAACAGGCATGGGCTTCTTGGCAAAAACGAGGGACATGGGAGTAACAGCAACACGCTGTGAAAAATACTGGTATTTTTACGAAAAGTAGTATTACAAAGGATAGCACCTATGCATTATACAACAGGATGCTCCTTATAGAGAAAAAATAATCCAAGACCATTAGTTAATACTTACATTCCTTCTTTCAGAAATACTTCAAGCTGAATAAATAAGGTGACATTGCTTCTTAAATTTGAACAAGCTGAAACTCACCTGCCAATATCTCTGAAGTCACAAGGACCATGAAAAGCCATTAGCTATGATTTACATCTTTATAGATGTTGTATCTAGTTTGGAGCTCCACATTTACTTTTGCTTGTTCTGACATGCTACTCCTCCAGCACTGCTCTGATTTCCGAATTGATTAAATCACTGTGACTGATGGCAAAGAGACATAGTTAGACATTAGTTAGACTGAGTAAAATTCATCAGAGAAACATTTTGTGACACTGAATGCATACTACATTGTAGTGTTAGTTAAGGTTGTTTTGGGTTTTTTTAAGTTGTATTTCTCAAAATTATACCTAGAATAGTCCCATTTCCAGTTGAACAAAGAAGCTAGGTGTCATAAAAGGCATCACAGGAATTATAAGAAGTGCAAGAAAAACGTATTGCTAGAAAAGCAAGAAACCTCCTCAAATTTGCACAAATTACTGTGTAGAAACACCTGAAGGGCAGATTCTGAGGAAGGACAGCACTGCACTGTCAAAATCTGTAGTATTTGTTTACCGCATTATTCACTAACAGCTGAACTGTGAAGTCAGGGCACAGCCAAACTATCCGTCATGACACTGTTACAGAGGTGCCAAATACCATTCTTCCTCAGCTCAAAGCTGCCATGCCTCAGATGAGAGGCAGCAATTGATTGCATGATGGTTCCTACTTTGCTAGGATGCAAATAAGATTGGTTCTCTCAATCTACTGAAGATCAGGACTGTACCCACACTGCAACTAGCGCATCTTGGTGGAGCTGACAGTGGCTGTTTCACAGTCTTTTCAGCCAGGACTACAGATGTTCATCTGATTGCAAAGTGATTTTAGTTAGCATTTACCTAAATTACATGAGATACAAGGAAAACCACCTGGACTTCTGTGTAACTCCCCTCTTTTCCCTGGAGCAGACAATTAGCAACCCACCTTCCACCACACCAGGTAATGCAGCACTTTAAATGGCATTGCTCTCACTGTTGTTGTAACCTGCCATATGAATTTAACAGCACGCTTACAGCTATGCCTACTTGAGCTTTGTATTTATCGTAACACACAGGTTATTTGTTTTGTGGTTTGTTTTCTATTCAGTCTCATACCCCAGAACCAGGAGGCAGTTTGTTGAAAGAACAGAAACCACCACCAACAGATGCTGCCAGGGATACATGAGAAACCCCCAGAAACATCTGGGGAGGGCACACCTGGGGGAAAACTCCCAGGATAGAATACATAAGCAGGAGTACCCAGTTGGGGTAGCGAAGTTCCCGTGCAAGCATCCTCACTCTTAAGCCAGTAGGGCTTTGACACAGGTATCATAGCCTCCATTTGACCAAACACCCAACCTATTGTTCAAGTTTGGAGACCACAACTTTGGGATAAGCATTTCAGAAGGCACATTAAGAGATACCTTCAAGGATGCTCCAGTTCCCAGTGGTGGCACTTTTCTCCTTCCTTTTTCAGCCAGACAAGAATTCTCTTGTTAGTGCCCAGAGTTTTCAGACCCCAACTCCTGTTTTCCAGCAGGAAACGAAACTCTTCTATGGCTCTCCTTCAAACTCTGAGCTGAAGTTACTCAAAATTTAGTATTTATTTCACGGGAAATTCCATCTTTTTCAATGAAGTCTTATTCTAAAAGGGAAAGGAAAAGAGGATTTCCAAATTTTCCCATGGAATAAAAACTCTGAAATTTGTTTCTTTAAAAGAGAATAACTAGGATTTTTCAAGCATTTTTTAGCAGTTCTGTATCACTTAATTCATATGTACTGTTCTTATATTATTTCACAATATGCCAGGAACAGTCTATAATAAAATTAATAAAACATTTAATTTTTTATTCCATTTTGAAAATAATTAGACAGTAGTAATTCAATACACACTGAAGATTTTCCTGTCCTTTCTACTTCGGACTTCTTTCTCTGTGCTGGAAGCTTCATCACAATTTTACTAACAGAACATATATGAAAGATTAAATCAAATTTCAAGCAAAATATGCAATTTCTTTTTATTTGTTTATTCTTTTTGAAACAGTTTCTGAACCAGGAATATATTTTTTAAACTCTTCATGAAATTTCTTGAGAAAGATACTAAATGGACAAATTTCCACATAGAAAATTCATCAGATTTTTCTGGGGGAAAAAAACCCCAACAACCCACAAACAAACAAAAAAAACCCCACCAACTTTTTGAGCTACTTGCATTGGTATTTTCATGAGGAGGACCGCTGAAAACCTCAGTGAGTTAAACATGGGATTTGGGTTCCTCTGTATACTTCCTTTTGGGAACTTCAGTGTACATACTTGCCCAGTATGGACGTTTTCTTTTAAAATTAACCTGTTGTCCATTTCTCAGATAAACAAAACATTAAAAGACGTATATTAGGCTGCAGAAAGTGGTTGCTTTTATTGAAAATGCATATCTGGGAAGCAGGTGCCCCAAGCCCCTTTATGACAGTTTCAATTATCTGTCTTTCATTCATTATATCCAGCTACTTGTTTCTCTGAATGGTGATCAGTAAAGGTTAGTTTCTTCTTACCTCTAGCAGGGTCACCCTTGAGTAACAACGGTCCATGGATGACCTGTGCCAGGACTGGAGCGGGTTGAGTGTAACCTATGCCAAAAATACAGGGAGGTGAATCTGGAAAGGAGGGGCAATAGGTGTCTGGCTTCTGCTGAGCATGGAGAAGGGGGAGGAAAGTTATTTAGTAAGTGATTATTTAGTTGATTTTGTCCTCCTTTTTCTCAACACCAGAAATGGTGTTATCAGAAGTTTGTGTTAATTAGCAATAAACTAGATTAAATAAAAATTCCCTGAGTGGGGACTGTTTTGCCTGCAACAACTGCCTCAGTCACTCTTCTCTGCCTGCATTTGTATTTATGACAAAATAAAACCAGCCTTCTAAGCACAATGACAAAGAAGTCATAATTTCAACACGTAAACACTCGCTGCTCTGCTAATAGCACTAATGTGCATCTGTTAAAGTGAAGATCCTAAAGCTTTTACAGAAATATATTTCACACATCCACCTACTGTAAACAACATCAGACTTTTTACACCATGACAAATCAAAATGCACAGGATGCTTATTCTTATAAGAAGTACTGAACATTTCTATCACAGACAATTAAATAAAGTAATAGATCTAAGCTCACCATATATTCTCATTAAACTATTTTTAAGGTTTGAAAGTCTTTTCTTATGGACAGTTCATTTCTCTACCTCTCTGCTTCCCGATGTGTCATTAATTCACGGTTGAAGTGCCATAATCAACACTAGGAGCTTGGCATGTACCTAGTCAGACTGGAGGCACATACACTACTGATGTCCAAACTTCCTAAATACTACCTTTCACTTAAGGTGAAAGGGATCCCAATGTATACACTGCACGTCAGAAAATCAGGCTGCCACCCACTGTCATATTGAAGACCTTAAAGATTTTCTATCATCTCAGATCGTTTCTCGCAGAAGGCTGTCATGGGCAGCTATGCACAAACCGAACCAAAGCTGCAGTCTCCAAGGCTGACCACCTGTAGTGGGTTACATGCTTACAGGAACAAGGCAGGCATAGAGGGTGTCAAAATCTCAACCTATAGGGTAGCAAAAACCTATGCATTTTATCATAGTTGCAAAGTACTGATCCAAACAGGTTCCTCAGGCATGAAATAAGTCCCATTCCCACCTCCCTCCTGGAAATTTCACAAGGGCATAACATGTGTAAAGGAACATTCTAGCTGAAATTTAAAATCATGTATGTTCCAGGTCTGCATCAAAACAGGATTTCTCCACTGACTCACAAAAGGTCAAAAATGATTCTAAACAAGACAATTTCTCAACCTGGAAAATCAGATTTCTTCTCATTACAGGAGCATCAATTTGAGGGGGAAAGCCCATGTTCCCTGGCGGATCCAGACAGGAAGAAGGGGAAGGGGAAGGCTATTCAGGCAAGTCACCTCCTAAGCACCAGGTTGTAGACCATAGGACAGCTAGATGAGAAGGGGCCATGTGCCCAGGCAAATTGGGAAAATGCCTCAGCAGCCATCCTCATGTGGGTCAGGAGCAATGTCTTGCACTGCTGAGCAGGGAGTCAGGACACACACAAGCACAGGGTACAGCTGTGCGGACAGGTCAGCACAACAGAGGGGCTGCACTCCCATTAACAGCTGGCACAAAACCAAACAACCAACTTGAACATCAAGCTTGAGCCTGAGGTGATGAAACATTCATTCCCATACACCCATTTGTGACCTTTCCTTCTAACCTGAGCTCATCTAAAAAGAAGAAATTCAAAGCTGTTTGTATCTAGAGATTAAAAAGAAGGTAGCAAAGAAAAGAAAGCAGATACTAGTATTTCAGAGAAAACTCTTCTATTTTAGTAGAAACTCCTTTCTAAATTCCTTGAAAGAGCCTTGCTAGTTAACTGAGGGATATCCTATCTTTTTTTACTGTGTTTTTATGTTTCTTGTGTTTTGGATTGTACAAAATTTAATTCTGTTTCTTCAGCCAGTAAAGAATTAACAGATACCATAAACTGAATCATGAAGTTTTTAATTGCTCATTCCACTTGATACCCTTTCTCCCTCCTCCCATTCTCCAGGTTTATGAAGGAGGCCACTATGTAGCAGCCCAGTACCAAAACCAGATGAGTGACAGGGTGACCAGTTGCCCCTGTGTAAATTTATGATGGCATTAAATACATAAGAAGCAAATATTCAGCTCTTCTCGCTGTCATCACAGACACCAGCAGCGAGAGAGATATGATTACTTGCACGGTTACTGGACGAGTACACTCCATGCAGGTGCAGTCAAATGCTATATTAAGGATCTTCTCTCAGTCCCCTTTCCAGAGAAATACTTTGCAGAATAACAGACCTGAAAAAAAATTGCTTTGTGAAGTTCAACTTAAAATTACCTTTTTCAGAATCATTCCTTTCTTTTAATGTGATATTACCATATTGTGCATTCCCCACAAGTCAGTATATTATTTTTATACTAGAAAGGTGAGTAATATGCTGACTCTTACATAGTCATGAAATAATTTTTAGCACCTTCCACTACTCCCTCTGACAAGAACTGCAGCTGATACGATGGTAACTTTAAAAATAAACAAGTCCACAAAAAACCAAAAACTACCATTGTGAAGGAGACTCATGCAGGGAAAATACCAGAATCAGAGCCAGACAGAATATTAGCATAATAGTTAAATTAAAAGACCCAAAAGCGTACCTGTGTATTCTCATTTTTGAAGTGTGAATGATTATTTTCCTTTGGAAAATTCTAAAAGAAGCATCCAGAGAACTCCAAATCCGGGTGCCCTGTATCATAACTCCCTTTACATCCTGTACAAACAAGCAAGTCTACAAAAATAGACTTTTCTTCTCATTGCAAATATGACCTGATGTGACTTTCACCTCTTTAGCTGTGATCTGCTCTTACCTAGCAAGCTGAGTAGATCTACATGTCTGGTCACTATTTTGAGAGAGGCAGCCAAGGAAAACATCAGCTTGTACCACAGCTGTGTGGCTGATCCAGCAAATGGCACTCTCCCTTCTGACTCAGCACTGAGTCACTAGTGGGGCTGAGTGCCATGGGACATGATATTTCCAAAAGAGCCATGTTTCCACTAAAACGTAAACTAAGATCCAGATGAACTATACACAGTTCTTGCCAGCCAGGACAATGAGACTGACATCTTTCCATGTGTAAAAATTCAGAAAGCCAAGGAGTCTTTTCTTTCCTTCCTGACAGAGAAACTAGATGATTTCATCCAATTATGAAAAATAAAACCTTCACAGCAAGCAGTGGCACTGCTCTGTCTTCCCAGGGGATCAGTGTCCTCACCACATCTGCACGCAGAGAATTAAACCTCTAGCCTTACTCCTCCCACCCACGTTTGCCTTACCACGTAAGGCTATATATCAGCCTTATACTCTACCACAGCTCCTCTTCCCTCCCTGCAAAATGGAGCTGGAAGCACTGGATGCATGGCTCTAACTAATGGCATTCTGGTGCAGAGGAAGGCACCAGCACATAAAGCCAGTTTTCCATCAGAAGAGCCCACGGTCGCAGTAATGGAGCACTATCTGATGTGAGGGTAACAGTGGGAAATGCTGCAGAGTCTCCACAGCTCACTCAGTAGTTAAACACTTTCCTGCATTACCACACATTTTTGTTCTCACAGAGTTTCCTGATGAAGTACAGGGTAAAAAGATGCCCATCTACAAACTCCTGTAAGAATCCACCTCTTTTTAACAGCATGTGTGAAAAATGCTTTTTTTTTGTTCTTGTTCGAGTTTAGATTCCCAAAAACTGAATAGCACACCAGACCCACAGGCCTTTGCCCATTACACATGCCACCACACCACAGGAGAAATTGCATCAGCTGTTTTCTGGTGCCTGGGGCCAGACACTCCGTTTCTGCCCTGATTTCACCTAAACCCTCCCATGTGCTCTCCTCTGGAATCCCCAGTGGAAAAGCTGGCAGGGCTGGTCAGAAGCCACACTGCCCCAGTGAGTCCCAGTCCCTCCTCCTTTTCACCACCGCTCTGTCCCTCTTGAGGTGGGCACCGGTGCATCACCAGCACAGGCTGTCCATGCCAGCACCACGTCAGCTTGTCCACTAGCATCTGAAATGTGGTTGGGTCTCTGGGTGGTCCCAAAACAGCATAGCCCACAGGCTGCAGAAAGTGCAGTCAGTGCTCAGGACTCTCTGACCTGGAACCAATAACCAATCCTTAAATCCAGAGCAGATACCCAGTTCCTTAAGTTTTCCAGCTATAAGTACCATGGTATCAAGAATACAATCAGAAGATTGCTTTAAAAGAACAAATTCTACAGGAAAATGCACAGGACGCACAGCTATCTCATTGATTTGTTGAAACTGTGAATAGATGAAGAGGGATTGGATGTTCTCACCATAGCTGGCTTCTGCTTTGTCTCATGGCCCATTTCCACACAGCCTTCCCATGCAAGTAGGGAAGTATCCTAGTGGTTTGCTCATTCCAGTGTTAGCTTTAGTTTGACAGATAACCAGGCAAAAGTATTTAAAGAGACTTTTGGGTCATCCATAGGCCCCATTTTGGAGGTCTGGTGTGGTTGCCTAACTGTATGCTAGATTGTCATATATTTACATATATTTACAATGTACGTGTGGCTTTCTCACCAATGCAGCTAGGATTGACTGGAAAGCACAGTCACTAATCTCCAATTTTAACTTAGTAAAATGTTTTTCCATAGGAAAATGCCAGTTCCTGAAAAATATGCATATATATTCTGCAGGAACAGACTGATTGAATCAAATCTTGTAACAGCGACCAGACCCACTTCCTAGGGAAACCTGGCTGGTTTCCTGCTAGCTTGCTGGCCTCCCTGGAAGCCTCCCTGGTGAGCAGCATGCCTGGGCTTATTGCTCCCTGCTGTGATCATCATGGGGAGCCCTGTCCTTTCCTATTTAAAAT
Source organism: Strigops habroptila (assembly GCF_004027225.2). Classification (NCBI taxonomy): domain Eukaryota; kingdom Metazoa; phylum Chordata; class Aves; order Psittaciformes; family Psittacidae; genus Strigops; species Strigops habroptila. Next base: position 34,253,763 of record NC_044278.2, on the reverse strand, counting down.
TTTGAAATAAAATCTTTCTTCCATTAATTAAATGAAATTTCATATTCCTGCTCTGTGGGAAATGAGGAATTTCAAGATATTTAATTTCAACACAGAAAGAATGTGAGAGTGGCCATAAACTTCGCCATTTCTCCCACTACAGGAATTTGAGGTTCTGACAAGCTCTTCTTACACATCAGTGCTTACTCCCTTGCCCACTTCTGGCTGGCTAAAGAGAACTAGTTGAAATCCAAACCTGATAAATTAACATTTGCAAAAAATTAAACTAACCAACTGTTAGGAGTTTAACAACAAATGGGAGCCTAGGTTCCCAGGAGACCAACCATGGAGAGCAGCTGGCAGTAAAACTTGATTGCATGTGGAAGCGGTTAGAAAAGCAAAACAAAACAAAAACTTCGGCATACAAACTCAAACTTCTATTCTCACTCAGGCCTTGGGGGAGGGGGTGGGAGGTGGGTAAGGTGAAATAACAAGTAGTGGAAAGAACAACACAACTTTTACATGGCACTTTCCATCTGTGAATCTTAGAAAGTTTAATAAAGGAGGTCCCCTTTTACAAATACAGAAGCACACACACAAAAAAAAATATAAGGAAGACTAGCAGGCCACTGACAGGTATGTAATGCAGGTTTTCTAGCCACAGCCTAGCACCTAGTTGTCAAGAGTTTATCAAAGTGAGGTTTAGATTCAGATTCTCAGGGCATAAACCTTTTGCTCTTCTTCATAGACAGTCACTGTCTGTGACCCCTGGACTGTTGTCCTCATACTGTCAATAGGCAGAACAGCCACTGAAGCTAGCAGGGTTTTCAAATACAGCAAGTTTGTTCAGCTGGGCTGATACTAACATGATCACTTTCTTCCTCCTAAAAGCCATTTATATAATGCTTCCTCTTTAGGAACATCTTATATGGCTGATATGTTCATCCCTCTGGATGAAGATGCAATCAAGATATATACTTTTGGTCTTATATTAGCCTGCGCTCCAAACACAGGAGTTCCTACATGGGGAAATGACAGTGGTTTGAACTGCCAGAAACTCCACAGATTAAGTTGATTTTCTGCCTTTCCCATTAAAGAAACAGGTTTTCATTGGCCCCCAGTAACTGGTTCAGAGTATGCCATCTGTCTTGACCGTGTACACGTATGCACTCTTACCCAGAGAGGCTTGTCTTTTCCCATCTCAGGGCATGGTCAAAAAGCCCTGAGATCCTAAAGATCCTAAGGGAGCATTTTAGCCACAAGCATTATATCTTATAGGCCAGCATGAGATAATGCTTTGGCTATCTCATTGTAGTAATTTACACAACAAGCATATGATTCTTTTGTGGCTGGTGTTAACATTTCAGATTAGGGCTATAAAGTGTGTCAAGAGAAACAAACTAGACATCTGGTCATACTGTTGGAATTTATGTGGGAAGCAAGAGAAGCATCTGCAAAACACTGAAAAGTAAGTTTTAAATGTGGAGAAGGAGAAAATGTGGTTCAGCAGACATGGACCGCAGGTAGGAGGAGGCTGCTTCTGCTATATTTTCCACCATGCTATCTACACCACTGCTAGGCAATGTGAATGCAAAGAGCATTTCCATGTGAAAAGATACAGAGGAATAAGCTAAACCACTCCTGCAGAGAACAGCATGATTAGATTTTGTATGGCAAGAAACAGACTTCCATAACAAAGTAAAACTCTCTTAAAGACCAAAGCTCTGCCTTGACACAGCCTTGCTACATGCATGAAACATACACCTCTCATTGTAACATAGGCATTAAGGTAGGTGTTGAAGGAAAGCTTAGTATCAAAGATGAGCAAATTAATTTCTATCCTAATTTTTTTCTGCTTTGAGAGTCATCACTTTTTGGGTTTGTTGCTGCTGTTTCTTTGATGCAATAGCTGGCAAACCTGCAGGAAGAGAACCCAGGTTTTCTTGGTTCTAAGCCAACAATTGAGCCACCAGATCATAGCACCTTTCTGCACAGAAGGGTCAGTTACAAGCACAAGAGAAATGTCCCACATGAAAACCAAATCAGAGAAGAAACTCAACAGTTATGAATTTTGTTGCCAGAATTTTGTTGTTCATTTGTTGGTAATAGGGGAATTTTTGAGAGGAGGAAAATGTAGTGGATTACAATGACAGCATAGATTATTTTATATAAATATATAATTCTCAGCATATTTAAAAGCTCACAAAAGTGGCAGCTCCAGCAACAGAGACATCTTCCAGCCCTAGACATTTATTATAGACATTATTTATTGTTTCGAAAGAAAAAAGCCTTCCACTAGAGGATATGCTGCTAGTTCTAGATTTGCAGCTGTCTCTTAAAGGGAAGGAAAGGTTTCCCCTCAGCCCTAAATAGATCTTACTTCTTTAAATTGGCAGTCCTGCACATATCTGAGGCAGGAAAAAATAACCCAATCATTAAAACCTGTGCTTTGAATGATGCATTATTTTCCTCTGGAAGGAAACATCTCCCAGCTTTGGGAGTCACAGGTCCAAATTCTTCCTTTTAAAGTTAAGATTCAGCATAGATACCTTTCACACAAAATGGACTTACAGATTAAATAAGGCAATAGTAATAATTTTCAGACAGAGGAAGGAACTGAACCTGAAGTTTCTAGAACTTACAGGAATGCTTTGAGAATAAAGTAACCAACTCAAGCAAAAGCAACCAGTACCCATGAAGTCATTATGCCCAGCCAAATTGAGCACCCAAAAAAAAAAAAAAAAAAATGGGGCGGGGGGAGGGCAATGGAGCATCTTGTCCTGCAACTTCCAAATTTCCAATGAAATGCCTATTTCTCCAATGCAAAAAGTGAGCATTTGCAAAACTTAATGTAAGAATCTTTTGAACCTTTGTATTTTATGGAAGTTCCTGAGCAGATGAGTTTTGCAGATTAAAAAATTTGGGCTTTGACTGCATAAGGTGCAGTTAAATACTTCTCACTGCTACTGTTATAGTAAGTATATTCCACCAGTTAATAAGGTGAGAAAATTTGAAATATAGGCATATGGGCAGCGTGGGAATTCGAGTAAACTCATGTGTTTCTGTGAGGTGGAACTGCCTCATGCCATGAAAGGTGAAAATTGCTAATGACTAGAAGTCCAACATCTGTTATACCACCTTTTCTCGCTTTCACATGAAAACACAGTCCATATGAAACCCTGGTAGGAAGCATGGCCTTGTGAGCTTTACTCAGGCTGACAGGATGCCCTGTCCATCTCTGCCTGGCGCCATGCCCAGCCTCCGACTTCACCTATCAAATGAAGCAGGGATGCATAGTACTTCAGTAAAATACCAACCTGACACTGCCACGGAATCTTGTACTTTCCCTGCTTTTAGAGTACACCATTATTTGATATTTTAGGGAGATCACATTTTTAAAAAATTAATATTGATTTCTATTTTACACATTTTCCTTTAACAGTAGAAAGCTTAGCTAATGAGACAGTTGCTGAGACTTGTTTTGCTTTACTACCACTTGGGAACCTCTGTTTTATAAAAGACAGATATTTGTTAAGCAAAAAAAAGGAGCTGTTTTGAATTTCATCAGTGTTCACTGTGATAACAATAGTCAAAAACTCCAGCAACAAGCACAAACAGAAGATCCTTCTCACCCTGAAAAATTTGTATCAGATTTGCACAATTTTTCTTCCAAGACTTCTACTTTTCTCCAACAAACTAAACCTTAGTAAGAAAAGGTGACAGGAACTACAACGTAGCTCTGAAATGCCAAGTATAAGCATAATAGTTACAAGACACAAGGAATTTTTCTGAATACACTTTTAACATACAAAGAAAACATTACAAACCCATTGTCCTCCTTAGAAAGGATTCAGCTTCACATCCCTTCATATTTTAGGAACAGAAATTGTTGAAACTTGCACACTCTCATGCCCTAATAAGGCTTAAGACAGAGGTTATTCCTCTGTATTTATTAGGGTGTGTAGATATCTACACAAAAGACAAAAGGATGTGAAATACACAGCCATACTTCCAAGCACAGGTCTAGTTGGAGACAGAGGCTTTCAGAAGCTGTGCTGGCACTTTCAGCACTGGCAGAAGGGACAGGAGGCATAATTAAAGGTGAAAAAGAAAGACATGGAAAGGAAGGCAAGGGGGGAAACGTATAAGACAGTGAAAGCACTGAGTCAAACGAGCTCTGAAGATAATGAAGGAAATGCTATGTTGCCCCTACAGAGAGCCAGGAAGAAGGGCTCCTTTTTCTGAATGCATGCAAGTGAATGCCTCTTCACAACTGCCATGAAGCCTGAAGGCTTCACCCTATAGCATTAGTATGGGAAAATGAATTTAGAGTTTCACAGATGTGTTGTTTCAAAGCCTTTCATGACTTCTTAACAGAGTTAGAAACACAGTAAGGTCCAAGCGAATCAGTGCAGCCACAGCAGTGCTGGACAGTTGTACAAATGTGCAACTTCCCTCAAGAAAGAAGAAACCACATATGCATAACCCTGCTGGCTAAAAAAGAAAAAACCAACACCCTTAATTAAAGTTAAAAAAACCCAAACAAACAAACAAAACAAAAACATGCAAAGGCCAAGCCCCTTTAGAGAATTGCAGAAACTGAGTTAAGTGGTATTTGCATGGATAAATTTTATCTGGAGTGTACATTCATTATATAAATGCTGTGGATGTTGTTCACCTGACTCAGTATAGACCCTTCAGTTTATGTTATTGCCCGTGAACTACTTTACAATGTACTGAGAGAAACAGGCACCTCTAGGGTACAACTTCTCTCCTAAGGCAGAGAGCTAAAGCACGTCAAATAAATCATACCCTGCAATGCCTGATTCTCTCCACTGACTGTAATTGGAGCTCATCAACATTAGCTCAGATAAAGGTATCCTCTGCAAATGCCTGAAGACATGAAGAATATACAAGATGATTCCCACCCTAGCTAAAGGCTTCAAGAGACCACAGCAAAACAATTGTTGGTTTAAAACAGAAATGTCATGCTCTAAGACAGGAGCTACACCAATAATCAACTAAGGTAGGGTTACCAGACTACTTAGTACATTCATAGGGCACAGCTCCTCCTGCTCCACAAGTAATCCTAAAGGCTTTTGACCAGACTGCCTGTGTGGCAGAGGTCTGGATGACGCCTGGTGGATACACCACATCCTGTCACTGGTCAGGAAGAAACCTGAGGACTTCCAAGTCCCTTGAGGACAAATTACTCTGAGAAAAATCTTGAAGGGTGTGAATTATTATTATTATTTAAAATGCAAGTGCCTTAAAATAGCATGACCAGGAAGGGTGGATTCAGGGAGTTGCCATTTGACAGATGTTGGTAGTTAAGAAAAACTCTTGAATCCAGCCCAAAGACCCACTGACTGAAATGGGCTTGACACCCAGATCTAACCAGTGAAACAAACGCCCTGATCTCTGCATCCTCTGGTGCCTGGGTGCCAGATGTGTCAGCGTCTAGTCAACAGCAGAGAGGCCACAAAGGACTTCCTTGCTGTTACAAACAAAACTCAGTCCCGGCATGTGTCATTTAATAAATGTGCCTTTCAGTGCTTAATGTTGTGGTTCCCAAAACAGCCCAAGCAGCAGGAAAGGAGGATTAGTGTCTTTCCAGAAAGGACACAGCAGTGAGTCACAATCTCAGCACTGCTGTGAGTCACTTTGACAGTGCTGCTGACTGGCTTGGCTACAAACATAAAATGACAAAACATTCCCTTTGCATTAGAGATCCTGGGCAAATCCCCAAATCCAGATTAGAAGGTGTCTGTGGTCCAACTCCATGTAAGAATCTCCCCTCTGCTTCTGCTTGTTTTTATGATGACGGAAGCAGAGAGGACCTGAAACCTAAGACAACTGGACCACAGCTATCCTTGCAGCTCTGCCTCATCACCCACTGAAGCAATGAGCTACACCAAAATCCTAACTTTTCACTTACTGCAGTATGTGCTACTTCCCAAGATAGAGCCTGTGGTTTACAAAGAGACGGAGTCAGTATCGTGATGGGAAATCAATTGCCTGCATGGCACAGGCCCTATGTGCAGCTAAGCATAGAAAAGGGGAGATGAAATTTGCACCACTGGCACATGACCAGGCAGCTGGGGTGCTGAAGAGGGCTGTCACCTCCTCCGAACTTCACAGGTATAATCCCACTGCTGATGTCCTCCACAGCCACCAGCCTGGCACAAGAGCTTCCACTCTGCCCTGATAAGAGGAGCATGTGTGTCTGCTTGAATGAGGCTTGCTTTCTCTCACTGGCTCTGTTCTCTTAACATAAGCCTCTGAAAGCCCTTGGCAGTCATCCCTGTGCCTCTTCGGGAGGAATATAGTGTCTGTGGCCTATGGCAGGACAACTAGCCTCAGATACAAGGGCCACAAGGAACAGAAGATTTTCCTTGCCTTCCACCAGGCTGCAAAAGTCATGCTCATTGGGACAAATATCTAACAAATATCTCTTTGCCTAATTTAGGTCAAAACATTATGCCTGGGTTGGAATTGCCATCTTCCCTGTAAACAGATGACTTCCCTGATCAGAGCTTGCACCTTCACTGGAAAGCCTTCAGCTTTCAGATAACAATGTCACATAACTTAAGCCCTGGACTGATTGGTAAAATGATCCCAGAAGAAGATGATCCTAAAGACATTGCCTGCTGAGCCAACAAGATCTTTCATCCCCAGCCCTTCCTCTCACTTGTATCAAAGTGAAGCAAAGCAAGATAGATAAACACGGAGGTTTTCCAAACCTGCTGGAAGAGTGAATCATGAAATGAGTCCTGTAGGCAAATCTAAACTTCTACATCAAGACACCTCTGGCATTTCCAAGAAGCTTTTGTGTAGATAAAATAGGAGTTCATAGCTTAAAGAAATCACAGAATTTCATGGCATGATATACCTCAATAGAATACCTGGCATTTAGATGGAGACCAAAAAGCATTTCATTATACAAAATCCTCAAATCACGAACACTACCTCACACTTTCAGATTACACATGTATTGATTAAAATTGAGCAGGGATACAAACCATTCTCACTAGAAAGACACTTACCTGGATGCATTATCCAGTTATTTCAGGATGTTTACTATTTGAGAATCTGTCCGTTGTGTCTCAAGTCAAATTCCCTTGGAAGAGGAAGGAAAAGCTTCTGTGCAAGAATATACATATCTAGAAAACACAGATTTGTTTTCAGGTGGTGCATGAGTTGCATTTCCCAGCTGTTCCTGTCAGCATTTTTCTGCCAGAAAGCCTAATTCTTTGACTCTTCAGAAATTAATTTTTTTTAATACAGAGTTTATGGAAATGAAAGAAAAGAGCTGCTAAAACCTTTTTCTTTACTATTTAATTTTCAGCAAGGTACACAATATTTCAGAGAAAGTGGTATCCAAGCAACAGGTTTGAAAGGGGCAAAGTATTAAAAGATTGTTCAGTCAATTATCTTAGCCTGAACATGCTGTTAACTGGCATAATTGCCTCTGATGCAAAACACACTTTCCTTCTTATAGTTACAAATAATCACAGTATATCCAAAAGCTATAGTAAAAATGAAGAATATCATCTCCTGGAGTATTCTTCTCACATCCAGTACACACTCACATACATTCTCTCCTCTAGCCAAAGCATCATATCTCAGAGTAACTAGAAACTGCCACCTTGAAGCAATATATTATTTCTATTTTCAGTTAACTGTAGCCATCAAAGTGATATCTCTTCTGCATTCATAACATACTTAATGTCAGATCTACCTGTCTCAAAGGACTAAAAATAATTTTCCACTGTTTTATTCCCTTAGCTCCATTGAACGAATGTAGCTGAAAGATCATGAGTGGGATTCTATATAGGCATTATTAAAGAAATAATGAGTAACGTAACACCATATTACAGAAGCTTTTTGATCAGAAGAATATATGTTAATCATGGCCAAAGTGTTCCCGTGTGATCACTGAGTCAAGGTTAGGGGTGATGATTCATCACCTAGAAAGAATACAGTTTGACTTTCAGAGTTTCCATGGTTGGCAGATAGTAAAAAAAAAAAAAAAAAAAAGCTTTCTGTCCCTGCAATGAATATATTTGATGGAAAGACAGCAAATGGATAATCTTAGAATGCTGTATCTGCAGAACTGGGCAACAGTCCTGGAAATACTCATATTTAACAAGCACAATGCTGTTCACACATGTAAAATGGTGTGTGCGCGTACTTGGAACACTAGGCTTTGGTCCAAAAACCAGAACCGCACCTTATGACATGACAACACTCCTTCAAAACTACCATAGACAAGGCTGTTTCCTCCACAGAATTAAAAATGAAAAAGCTTCTCCCAGAGGAAGATATCTGGCAGAGTAGAAGCGAGCTGCTAGAAGACAGGTTACCAGGCAGCAAGAGAGCATCAGCAGGAGATACAGCTATCAATCTTCTCACTGTAATCCAGAGCTACTTCGGCAGAAACTGAGCCTTCACTTTGGCAAACCAACTATTGGGCACAGTTTATGAAAGAAAAGAAATGAAGAAGGACATATGGCATCTGCCTGGCTCCTAGCAGAACTTCTCGCCTCAAACCTCTTCCCATCTGCACTGTCCTGTGCCAGAGCGATCCTGGATACAATGTGCTGCTAGGAGATTTTTCTTCTCCATTGCTCCCAGCCTGCAGACAAGCCTGTGCAGCTCAGGGCAGGAGCACACCACCAGGTCTTGGCAATACTTCCATCTCAATTGGCCCTTTGGCACCAAGTGTTCCAATACACCTCCCAGTGATTTTGTCACTCCATTGTGAAGGGAGAAACTGAAAAAATTGCCTTTCATCTTAAATAGGACATAAAATTTTGTGTCTGTTGTATCAATATGCAAAGTATAAGGAATAAATTAGACTTGGAGATTAATAGAATCATAGAATAGTTGGGGTTGGAAAGGACCTTAAGAACATCTAGTTCCAACCAGCCTCACAGCTGTTTCTCACCCTGCTTTGTCTCCAAGGTGGTTTTTGTTTTCCACTCAGCTAGTTCAAGTCAACCTAAGCCTCAAGACAATTCCTATAGTTCCCAGAGCTGAGAACCAATCTGTGTGGCAAGCCTCTTCTTCTGGAAGACACTTTCCAGAAAAGATTCTTTAATGTGGCATAAAGGATTTCCTTCAATCCTCCATTCTTACTTTAAATGGATCTTTCCAGTACCTCTCTCATCTGATACTTGATCTAAAGAGGAAAACAGCTTAAAATGTTCCCTAGTGTAAAAACTCTGTGACAGTTTCAATCATTATTGTGTAAAGATGTTTTCAAAATGCAAATTCGCACATGGAAGGTTCAGCAAAGCTTGCCACCACCTTGACTATAAGCAAATGCATTCATACAAAGCAAACATCTTTCCTGGCTGGGAAGGTAGGTAAGGAAGAGTTGCATTAATTGTGTAACATATATTGAAACCAACCTCCCAAGGCATATTATTGCTCAACTACCATTTACACAAACATATCAATAAGAAGAAAGAACTTGGGTCATTGTCAAGACTTGATAGAGATTAGATTCACTGTTCAAAACAAAGCTGGGGACAACAATGACTTTGCAGTAGGTGACTGCAAAATAGAGATTACTGACAGGGCTGAGGAGAGGGAGCTGTTGGTTAGAACCCATGTAAATAAAGCTATCTAGGAATTATAAACTAACTTTGCATGTGATATCAAAAGTTGCAAGAACAAGCAAAGTGTATTTACGAGGTGACAGAGTCCTTTTTACAGTTATTAGCTAAGACACACTCTCAAACAACATCACATCAAACATAATACAATAGTACACTTGTGAGTCTACCCTGCTTGAAGCATATGGGACTGCAAGTTCTGATGAGAGTTCAGGATACAAACAACAGGTCCAAATAAATACCTTGTGTGTACACTCTTGTTTTAAAAGTGAGTCTAAAAAATATAAATACAATCCTTTAGTTTCTCCTGAACATTTAGTGGCTGATACATTGCATCTTTTAAATACAGTTTTGCCACCGAGCTGTGCATTGGTAACTGATTTCAGATGCAATTTTTGTCAATTACAAAGTCATTTTAAATTAGAAATCCTGCTTTGAGACTCTGTACTTTCTTGAACCTAAAATTTCATCATTTTTCATGCAACTCTGAAAGCAGGTACAAAATAATACACAAAGTGGATGTCTCAGAACTAAACATAAATGAAGGACAAGACCAAGAGCTCCATCCTAAGCCAATAATGAGTAAGCAGTTGGCAGGTGCTCTTTGAGCTTGCCACCTACATGCTCAAAATTTGATAGTGAATGAAAGCCAAGTAATGTATTTGTGTTTAACCTCAAGCCCTCTGAATTCACTGTTGGGACTGACATTTGGGAAGAGATTTTCAAAAAATCACTTTTCCTGGTACCAAAATTACAGCTAACTTTTCTTGCAAAAATGCAGTACATCGAAGTATTGAAGAAGCTCAGCTGTACTTCACTCAGCTGAAGTGGCACGCCAAACTTTCTGTTTGAAAGAACATTATAGCAAAGAATTTAGAGTGCAACCCTATATAGAGGAAGCCAGTTCAATTCTCTTCTACATTTTAGATATCCTACCTGGCCATGAACAAACACCTCTCCCCTTGAAACAGAGAGATCGCATCCTTAAAATAGCAACACTACCTTACAGCAATGTTGTAAAATAAATATATACAATCTAACATACAGCTGTCAAAACTATGGGAACAGAGTCAATAGAAGTATTTTATATGGATTACAAGCTGACCTTCCACAGTCATTCTCCCAGCTGGTTCTCTATTTTAACCTACAAATTCCCTCTTCTTCTTTCTTGCTTTAGATGCCTGTAGTTGATAAAGCTTCCTTGAGGTGCAAGATCTCACATCTTGCTGTGTAGGCTTAATGATGAGGAGAGGGAGTCTCTTAGGACACCTGAGAACAATCCAGTTCTATAGGATATCCCTGGAAGCACGGAGCAATCCAGCTCAAACCTCTGCATGAACATGCTGAGTTAAGTCCATTCTAGTGGCTCAGTGCAACGCAACGCAGTTACGCAACTGCAACGTTGGGTTAATGAAGGAGTGCCATGCGAAATTGAACCCCTCAGGGTTACTAGCCCTAGACTCCCTGTTTGGGCAGCGAGTCAGAGGAGCAAGCGTACCAGGGCGTAGGGCTCCAATGTACTCCAATGTCTGAACCATCAGAAGACCCTGATGGTTCAGACAAGAGTAAGCAAAATATTCTCTGTCACCTTCTTTGGCAGAGAATTAACATTTTACTTACAATAATACTTATTTCAGAAATTTCTATATTTTCTAGCTTCACATAAGCCTACACTCTAATTGTACTTCATTTCCCTAATGCAGTGTTAAGTCTTCAAGAACATTTAAAGGTTAGAAAGAACATTAAATGCTTTGTATATATTTTAAGGAAACATTTTGATGCCTTTGTATCTTAAAGCTCAGTGAAGACTTCTTTTTCTAGAAACAACCAAGTTTTCAACAGGATTAAAATATGAATATTAAATCCTTTAAAGCATTTACGTAAGTCTGTGGATAGGAATAGAAGAGTTGTTTGGGGTTTTTTTGGAGACAGGATATTCAAAACCGTGCTATGGTTTAAAAGCTAGAGATAACCTTTACTGAGAAAAGATCACTGGAGTTCCACAACCCTTCTACATACAGGTCCAAGGCTAGAACCCACTAATAAACTTACAAAAATATTGACATCCTCAACACAGTTCAGTTCTAAAATTATCCCCTACATAAACATTTAAAAATTTAATCAGTTATCACTGATTTCCCAGAAATGTGTCAAATTCATTCATGTTTGAGAAAGAGATTAATCATATTTGAGCCAGGAAGAGATGCAATAAAATATTAACCAAAACCCATAATTGAAAACCTGACAAGTTCAACACAAAACCTAACACATTTTGTTCAGATTTGCTAAAGTACAGCCTCTTCCTTTGCAGAGCCACAAAGCTATGGATGACCTCACAAGAAACTTAAGGGGCCAAGCCTACACATCATTACTCAAGCATTAGTCCCCATAAGGCAAACATTCATGGAATCATAGAACGGTTTGAGTTGGAAGGGACCTTAAAGATCACCTAGTTCCACCCCCCCTGCCATAGGCAGGGACACCTTCCACTAGACCAGGTTGCTCAAAGCCCTATCCAGCTTGGCCTTGAACACTGCCAGGGATGGGGCAGCCACAACTTGCCTGGGCAACCTGTGCCAGTGTCTCACCACTCTCACTAAAGAATTTCTTCCTAGTGTCTAATCTAAATCTACCCTCCTGTCAGCTTGAAGCCATTCCCCCTTGTCCTATCACTACATGCCCTTGTAAAAAGTTCCTCTCCAGATTTCTTGTAGGCTCCCTTTAGGTACCGGAAGGCTGCTCTAAAGTCTCTTCTGAGCCTTCTCTTCACCAGGCTGAACAAGCCCAACTCTCTCAGCCTGTCTTCATAACACCAATTCCTGTTCCTTGTAATGGTTTTACAATGTGAAAAAGAATTACATTCAGAAAACAGACTCTGTCAGGATGAATGGATACTAAATGGAAGTTTAGTTAAAGAAGTGCTATTACAGCTCCATAACACAACCAAGTTGCAATGAATACCACCAGGTCTTTACACTCCTCTGGAAGATGCTGAGGAACTCCAGCAGCAGCTTACAAGATCCACGAAGTACCAGCAGATGGTGCTGTGAAGGCAGGCAGGTTTAAAATAAAAAACAGCTTTTATAAATCTGACTAGTACCAACTAGAAAATATCTTCAGTAAAGATATCACAATAATATAATAAAATATTCCTTCCTTCAGAGAAGACTACAGCACAACAAAAAGGCTATTTCCTCCCTAACTCATCTGTCTCAGGTGATGCTGCTTTTATTATAATAGTACTGCTTTGTTTCAAGAGCACAAGTGCCAGTAATCACACAGTGATCTCTTCATTATACCCATCAATGTGTCTTTAAGGCATCATTCCTTCTTGTTATTTCACAGATTTGCCTTGAAGGCAAGAATAGTTCAAGTCATTTATCTCTGAAACCAAAGACATTTTCAGTGTTGTCAGAAATTGTGAAAAATCTGGATACATGATTCCAGTGGCTCCTCTCTTCCTTTTGCTTGGCAGCATAAAATAGTACTGACTGCATAAATCTTATGCTTGATTTTTTTTTTTATATTCTCTATTTAACAGTTTCCAGAGCAGGACTCCTCCCCACAGCAGGGTTTCACCATATGCAGGTGCAGTCACACAGCTGCAGAAGCATAGTGCACAACCTAAAATGAGATTGCAATGCTGGAAAGGAGTGGGATCACTAGCAGAAGAAATTGGCAATAAACCAAATCAAGCTATTTAATTTCACTTACAGCGAGGAAGAGAATTAGTGGTATATTAATCTAACAAGTATAGAATGAGTTTTAGATTATCACGATTGCTATGAAAAATGAGTGTGGATCAAACTGCGGGGCACAGCTCTAGATGCTCCTCTCACAGAATGAAAGCACTTCTACCTAATGATAATAATAATTTCTTTTAACTTCTGTCTTCCCAAACTTCTACCTATAAAGTTTCATAAGCTGCTACATGAGCTTTTAACTTCTACTCTTACCTTGCACAGCAGGAATAACTAACTTGTAACCATGTTGTTCTCCTGGAGCAGAAGGGCTGATTCATCAGCTTTAAAATCTTCAAGATTCTTCTTTTTCTGGTTTTGTCCAAACAAAACCTTTTCCCTGGATTTATGGCACCAGGTGGAGGGGAACCAGGACCCAGCATGCTACTTCTGACCTACCACATACGAGCCCTGGATCTTGAAGCCCCTAAACAGGCAAGGCTATCTGTCTCCTCACTCAGAGTAGGGGAGGGATCCCCACCACGAGAGCTGCACTAGAATGCATAATAGGGACATGCCAAGACCAGCCGATGTGCTCTGGTCAGCCTGGGCAAGACTTACCAATCCAATGTAAAAAAACCCCAAAACACCTATAGCTAAAATGTAGATTCACAATGGGAATATTCAGGCCTAACTTCTCTCACCCCAGCATTTAGCTCCAAACAGAGAAAGGGCTGCAGTGGCAGGCAGCAGCTGCAAAGTGAGCAACATTCAGTGGGAATGCTTTTGAGCACATGGAACACCTCCAGGCTTCAGATCCAGGTCAGACCAACTACCTGCACTCCACACTGGGTTGCAGAGCAGGAAAGAGGCTGCAGCAGACGAGTAGGACACAAGTGGGGAGGATAGGGAGTGAAATTGTGGCTGGATTGGCAAGACAGCTGTGCAAATGAAAGACCCACTTATTATGAATTAGCAAGCAAGCCCATTCAAGTTAGTGTGTAAATGCATTCTCTCGTTGCAATCAGACCTCCCAGTTGCAGTGCAAACATGTTCTGTCCATCATTTGTTCTGTGGTGGGTCATATGCTGTCTTGACAACACTTCTAACTGGAGAAGGGATCTCCACTTTAGCTCCCAAAGATTTGGGGGAAGTTCTAATGTGGGCCTGAACCCTGCTTCTCCCCCTGACTCCATACTAGCTCAAAATGCAAGCCCCAGATTTCAAGTCGGAATTAATTTATTTTTTTCTTTTTCATACAGGACCATCTCTGATTTTGATAGAAGAGTTTACAAGCACTGTTTCAGTTTCCTCTAACAATTTAGTTCCTATTCACATTAAATACTTGTAACTTCTATCTTTATTGATTTATGATCAATATGAGAGGAGCAGAGAACAACCACAAGCCTCACTCCTTCCAGCAGAACACACATGGTTTTTTTCTGTAACAAGAGAATTATTCATTTGTTGGTTTAGCAGTCATTAGTTCCTACAATCTCTCCCTCATCATTAACATTTTTCTGATGCTCTGCTTGATTGTAGTGGGAGCTTAAAATCAATAAAGGACTGTGAACTCTAAGCCAGGTCTAGTTTTACTGAGATTTTTTTTACTTTGCCTGTAAAATATTTTTTATCTGTTTCAAAGTGAAAGGTCCAAAATTATAAGGAGGTCCAAAACAACTAGGAGGTTGTTTCCTCATAGTGAATCACTAGCTTCCCACCAGTTTCATTAAGATCTGCATGAAGTCTGAAAGTTCACTTTGCTAAATATCTTTACTGAAGTTTAGAGTCCTAAACCTCTCATTACCTCATGATAAAGAAAATACATGATGTATCATTTGACACTATTCCTGGATTAACATTTCTATCATCTCCACTGCAGTTAATTGTCTGCATTTTTTTCTCTTGGAATACTGGCGAGAGACAATAGGTCATGTTGTAATTCTGTATATGTTAGATATTACCTTAACTGGAACTGATGCAGTAAACTGACATTTACTTCCAGCCTCAGTTTCTTAGATGTGGGTATTTGTTTGGAACATCAATCAGCCTCAGGGTCTCAATATGTACGTTTTCTCCTCATGAATAATCTTTAATCTCTTCATCTATAGCAGTAAAGCCTTCTCTCATTCCACTAGAACATTCTACATTTAGTCTTATTTTTTTAGTCCTCTGCAACATCATTGCTAATGGCTTCTACTAGTACAACAGATCCCTCCAGCACAAAATCTAACACTTTTCCTAGGACATTATACAGAATATGATGGGTTTAATTCCTCTTCTTACCACACCAAAAAGAAAACCCCTGAAGTGCAAACAGCAGGCGGCAGATTTAGAAAGTTTGCTCAATAAACAAGAGGAGCGTTTTGCAGCTGCAGAGCACATTTCAACTAGGGATCTCAAAACATAAAATAAGTTTCACAAGAGCCTTGCTGAGATAGGGCTATATGAGGTTTATTTAATTAAGGTTTAATTGATAAATGAAAATAACGTTTGGGGTTTGGAGAGGAAATCATGACAGTGATAAATAACTATATTTCTCATTCATTATATGTGTATTTTGTGATGCTTCTGAAGCAGAATTTTATAATAAGCTGTGAAGCAGCCATGGATAAGCTTTTTCAAACCAGACAATGTCAAAAAACCTGCCACCGGATTATGTTAAACCATAATTGATTTCATATTGACTAGCAGCATCACAAATCTGTATCAAGGCACTGAGGAGCAAAACACACCACAAAGACAAGAGATAGCAAATATGTGGAAAATAAGAGATAGAACAGTTGAATTAACTTTATCTGATATTGCATGGGAAGATGACTTGACATTCAGGCAGAAAATATATGCCATAAAACCCCTTAAACTAGGTAAACAGTTACTTAATACAATCAAGTTCACAGATGTTTTAATCAAGTGCATCCTAGATGATTGAAACTGTAACTATTCGCTATCCTGAGTAAAAGACATCAAAATAAATCTTCAGCATTAAATCCTGACATGAATATGGACCTTCTAATAAAGCAAAAAATTTACAATGAGATTAGCATAAGCATTTCTTGATAATTTGATTAGCTTAAGAAATCTATGGTTTTCTGCAGATCACCAACAACGTACCTCTTTTAGGAGCTAAAAACCCCTTTACATTTACCACTAAAAACTTAAGCACTGTATACATCAGGCAATACACAAATTCCAATAGCCCTATTGCTATAGAATATTACCAGATTGCTAATAAAATGCACGTTGCTATTCATGTTTATAAGCATACAAATACATAAATGGATATCAGCTTATTTTTTAAAACTGTTTAGGGACATTTGAAAACATTTTTTACCTTTTCATGTAATGAAATTAAATGTGTAATCTTCATCTATACTTACACTACATGGTATACTTACTTGCACACCAACTGTGTAAACTGGGAACATTTCCAAGAGGGAAAACTTATATTGTAAATAACAAAACTGTCTCTCCAGCTTTTCTGTTGGTACTACCTGGGGAAAGCCTGTGCCCACTAGGAACGGATCTACAAATCCAGCTGGGAGCCCCCCTTTCCTTTCCAGCATGGCACAGGGAGCCCGCACCTCTGCATCACAAGGCACTCTTCTAGTTACACAAACAGCACAAGGAGCTGGAGGAGACAGAGCATCATCTCTCCAACTCAAGTTGGCGTAAGAAGCTGGGCCTTTCCAAGCCTTTTGGAAAGTGTTAAGTCTTTGGGAGAATGGAAATGGAAGGGAAGATCAGGTCCTATTTCATGGTGTAGGCACAGAGTGAGTCTGCATGAGATCTGTCTTGGTGGCCTGAATAGTCCTGGTAGATTCATGCCACAACAGCTTAAAATGGAAGCTTAAGTCCAGTGACTTGCCTTGCAAATAGATTCAAACTCTTAGGCTAAAGTTGCATGGTGGAGGAAATAGTTTCCCATTTTCTCCAGAAATAGGACCCATGAATCTCCGTAGACTACAGAGGGGGTTAAAAACTAGGGTAATGAAAGAGGGAAAGTTAAATGTTATGGCTGGTCCCACTGGGCAGAGAGCATACATGGCTCTGATAGTGCTGTCAGAGTCAGTTGAGGGCTCCCATTAGAGTTATTCTTTATTTCAGTTCCATGACTTGAAAAGGGAGCTAAAAAAGGGGATTATTAAAGACAAGAAAAAGTATGGTAAGAAAAAGCAGCCAATGGTTAGGCTCATGGATACCTTCACACTTGATTCATCATTTTAAACCTGATCCATGCTGCCAGTTCCTCAAACTTTATACAATTTGGAAATTTCTTGTTGAAAATAATCAGATGCTATTGTCAGCACCTAATGAAGAAATGCAACACTTTGTGAAAAACTATCAGCAACATAGGTGTTAGCCAGCATCTTTGGAATAGTCACTCTGGAGAAGGATATAGACCGAGGTGATGTGTCACTGCTGTCTGTGGCTCCTGTAGGGGCATCCATGCGCATGCTATGCCTAGCCCTTAAAATACGTGGTGGTGGGATTTAGAAAGGATCAGATGCCAAGGGGAAATTTGTCTGGCTAGATACATTTAATGGCAGGGAGGAGGTTGTGTTTGGGTCTTTTTTTATATATCAAAGCTGCAAGTTGAAGATCCTGCTCTTCAAAATGAATCATGGAGATCTGGATGTCAGATTGAGCTATAACAGGTAACATTAGAAAACAAAAGTCTTGGGAGCAGTGCTAATGGTGACACATGTAGTAGTAGATATTTCCATAACTGTTTAGGGTTGCTTGTATTAGACAGCCAGCAATTTGCACTGCTTAATAGTAACAATTACATTTTGCCAGATAGTTTTGCTTAACACTGAGCATTTCTAGTGTTGGAGCTTTTCTAATGTTCCAGCAAAGTCCACAGTTTTAGAAACATATTCTCTAATACTTTGAAGTACATCCGTGCCTTGGATTTTCTTTTCTAGCAAACATGATGAGCATGCACTAATAAGAGCTACTAACTGGGGAACTATAAGCTTCTCGGGTTTTTGGTCTACGTGTACAAAAATTGGATATCTAAATAGAAAGGAACCACACGAAGAAACAGAACTGTTTACAATTGGCCAAAATGATTTTGCCAAAATCAGTGGCAAACCTTTGATTCCTTACTATTGGGGGGGCTGGCACTGTGTACCATGCTGCCTTTTGCCAAGCACAGCAACACCCCAAGTTAAAAACTCTTCCTGAGCGCATGCTGTCCTACAGCAAGGAAGATCCAACCCAGGGAAAGGTTGTGGGCATGAAGATCAACATAGTGTCCTGAGAATGTCCAGAGAAAACTCCTGAATGTTTTTTCCTTCTCCTCAAGAGGCAAACTGCCCAGTGTTAAGGACCATTAATCTTCCCAGATGTCCTCCATAGGGCGCAGCCTTTACTGCCTTAATGAAATTATTTAAAAAAAAAAAAGTCTTTCCTGCATCCTGAAGCCCACAGAAATTGAGGGTTTTTCTCAATATATTTAGGGCCTACCCCAGTGCTGATTTGACTCAGGCAGAGCTCTTTTTCTCACTTTTCTGGAAGCTGCCTTAGGAAATAAAATTAGATTTATGGACATAAGTAGCACTGATGCAATTCCTGAAAGTACAAACTTCCTTACATCTCCAGGCCTACCATACACCAAGTTTTGCATAAACAAATAATATTTTCTTTTTTAATATTCCTGACCTTATGTTCATTTAAACTTAGGCACATTATCAAAGACATGTGCCAGCATCTTCACTTGAAAACAAAAAACAAAAAACAAAAAAAATCTGAGACAAAAAGATCATTTTCTTGGCTTCGATTTTAAAAGGATGAATAGTGGAAAAGGAAGTTGAGCCATTTGTGGAAATGGACCTGTACAACACTGAAACTATGCTGTTTCATACGAACAGGTGCTACTGCTTCAAGTGCTTGGATGCCCTTGGCACTTCCATGAGAGTTACAGCTATGAGCAACTGGCTGTGTTTTATGTATCTGTGCTTGAGCACCCCCAGGCTACTAAAGAGAAATGCAGAACAGCACACACCACTGAAGTGCTGCTATGCTCAGGTGTCTGTAAGAAAGCTCTGTTGTCTTTTGATAGATCAACTGAAAAGTGTTATTACTGAACCAGATCAATCCTATACTGTCTTCCTTTGTCCACTTCTTTCTAATCATAGAATCACAGGGGGATTTGGGTTGGAAGAGACCTTAAAGATCATCTAGTTCCAACCCCCCTGCCATGGGCAGGGACACCTTCTATTAGACCAGGTTGCTCAAAGCCCTGTCCAGCCTGTCCTTGAACACTTCCAGGGATCGGGCATAATCACACTTGCCTTTGTTTTCAAAACAGATCTTTCACGCTTTCTTCTAAAAAGGGAATCAAGATCTATTAGGCTTGAACTTTCAATCACATGTTTTGCAGTCCTTTAAAGAGATTTTTCAAGTTAAAGAAGGAAAAGGTATTGATGATTAGATCTTTTTTGTTGCTGGCTGTTTGTTTTTTAACAGAGATAAAAATGTTACTACAGCAGATTTCATCCTACTGGAACAGGCTTGCTTTTCAAATCATCTTGTCTTCCACAAGCACCTTACGAGTGCAAAGCCAGAGTTGTCCACAGTTAGCAGCTGAAAAAGTTTCAAAAGTGAAGCAAAGGAAAGAGGAAAAGCTTCTGCCTGCTCCTGCCCATTCGCCTAGTCCCCAGGAGGGGGAAGCCGAGCTCCACAAATTGCAGAATTAAACTAGCAGTAAATTAAACTGTGGGTATGATTTTTTTTCCTTAACATCAATCATTCTTATGCTTGCTCCTATACACCGAATTAAAATGCTCCTAGTGGCTTCTCCCAGGGAGCCGCACTTTGGGAAAGCATCTTTCTAATTTCACTGATAATGCTCCAAGTTTTAGGTCAGACTGGATTTTTTTCGAAGCAATTTTTCTCTTGAGCAATAGGAGGTTCAAGCTGACATGAACCACACTGTCTTTCTGGCTCTCCTCTCACCCACACAATCATGCTGCTCTGAGCTTCAATGAGGAGTCCTGAGCCCAAGTGTCAGTTTAAATCAACATAAAACGCCACTGTTCCTGTTATACAGAGCCAACAGCCTCTGTCTGGAGTGGTTCTTCATACTTAGGAGAAAGATTGGGCTACTTTCAGATAACATCATTTTAACTGCTGGACATGAGAAGAATGATTCAGTTGCCTGAACGCTTTCATGCCACTGGAGACACTCCAGTCCCCAGGCAGAAGCAGACGTCCTGTAGGTCCACATCGTACCTCCAGACCTGTCTCAGACACTCAGGGGCATCCACCCCCGGCACCGCTGCGCACCTTTGGGCAGCCAAATCCTCCACTCGGGGGTCTGCCTGTCCACCCCACATGGCAGGGTTTGGCCATGGGCAGGTGTAAAGTGCAAGCAGCGCACAGGGTGCAGGCTGAAGCGTGGGATCTGGCTTAGAAAATGAAACCTTTTCATGAAGTACAGTAACCGCAACAAAGTGGCACCTGTGTGTTTGTCTCCAGAGTGTAAAACCATCGCTTCTGAAGTCGCTACCTAGTGTTTCAGCTGCTCCAAGAACACAAAGCTCTTGTAACTGTTTTATGAGCTTCTCCAGCTGTGAGAAACTCCAAGTAACAAAGGACAACGTGTTGGGTGGGTCATTTCATTACGGAAGAGCAGTCTGCGGGCAGACAGGGAGCAATCCTCACACAAAGGAGCCAGCCCTGCTGCCAAGCACCACTTCAGACCTGTCCTTCTGGGGAATCCAAATCAAAAGCTCATGCCAAATAAACCTAATCAAGTACACATTATTATCCTCAGCAGACAACTTTAAATACTCAGACAATTACACAAAACAATTTTTTAATTCAGAGCAGAATCATCTTGAGACATACGTGCATTCTTCTGCCTAAGAGCAAACACCAGTGTCCTTTCTCTTTTGATAATACTGCAAAAGGTGAGCTATACCTGATAAGCTTTAGGGTCCAAACATGGAATGAAACCATGGATTGACTGAGAAAATTCTTCCTCACTGGGTTTAATGAGGAAACAGCACATGCAGTATCACAGAATCAGCTAGGTTGGAAAAGACCTTTAAGATCAAGTTCAACTTTTACCCCCAGACTGCCAGGTCCACCACTAAACCATGTCACTAAGGACCTCATCTACATGACGGTAGAAGCACATCTTACTCCTGCTACAGGGTGATATGAACACAAAGCTGCCCCCTCCCCCCCCCCCATTTTACTGTACTACAACTAGCCTAAAAAAGCCTGACTAGAAATAAAAAAAGATTTTTTAATAAACAACTATTTAGCAAAAGGTGATAAGGTTCTCCCACAATATAGTATTTCTAATTTTCTCTGATATATTAGCCCTGAACTTTTTTACTCATCATACTGTCAACCTTTCCTCAAAATGACCAAAAGCAAGTAAAGCAAGAGATGTAAAAAACTCTTCTAATATAAAAGTCTTGGAGAACGTTTTTTGCATCCTCACTCTCAGCTGTGCCTTTCTCTGTATTTGTATAATGCACAGCTTTTTGGTTCTTGTGGGAAATGCCAGTACAACAGCACTATATAGTATACTTGGCCCAGAATTTTTGGAGATTTCTGCTGGAAAAAAGTCTGCTTATTGAGTATACATCATCAGGGACTAGAAAACTGATTCTGGGTGTGCCAATTTTTGTAAAAAGTTAAATAAAATTTGGCATTGTGATTTATATTTCCAATATAGAAGCAGTTGCTTGAATAACACAGTTTCTAAGTTTATACATGATTTAATGATACACAAGACTCACTGCAACCGCCTCCATTCCAGAAGCTTGTATTCCCCACCAGTAACTGCTGAGTACATTCTTCTACATTAGCACAATTCAATGCAAAAAAAATATTTTGTTAGACTACTTTTTAATTATGCCTGTTGGAAAAATCTTTACCTGTAGGGAAACATGTTAACATTGTGCAATTCAGTGCCTGACCACATGCACACTCATTTCCCTGTCCATAAAAGTGCCAATGCTAATGCCAGCTCTGTGGTGTAAACCCTGTACATCTGATTCTGTGGCACGGTTATTCAAAATCTGAGGCTCTAGGTAATGGAAGCTGTTTCAAGTTAGTCCTTCTACGGGTCCATACCTTTCCTAGCCATGTCAACAAAAAAAATGGAAAGAGTGGTTTTGTGATGCCAAAGACATTAACCTTTCATACATGCATATTCTTCCTCGATGGGGTTTTCAAGTGCTGCGCACTGCCTCATCTGCTGACAACCTGATTTCAGGTTGGAAGTGTGGGAATGGCACCAGAGCAACAGCACAGAGCCCTCTCTCTCCCTCTCACTTTTGTTTATTTTGCAGCATCCCTCTGGAGTGACTTATGTACAGACTTGATTAGTTTTATGTGAATTTGAGCTTATGTATGCTTTTGTACTTACATTTTTATTAATTATCTTTTTTGTGTGCCTGTAGACACCACCAGGTTTCAAGAAATGGTGTGTCATCTGCCATACTGCCTCATACCAGGGACCCTGTGTCACTTGCAAATACCGAGCACATCCCAAAATTCATCTCAGCCTGTTTCCAATCTCATCCAGAGCCAGAGCCCAAAAGACACCTGGTGGAAGTGGCTGCTTCATGCAGTCTGTGACCTTGCGCTGGCCTGAATGTTGCTCCCAGGATTCTCTCTCTGATACACATCATTAAGCCAAAGTTACAAAAATCTTTATATATGTTAGAAGTGGCATATTCGCTCCCAAATAACTTCTACTGTCCTACCTTTCTATACTCATAAGGGAGGATTTGAGAGCATCTTTTCATGTGCTTGAGCCAGAGAGCCTTCACATGCCCTGTGCCCTTCCTGCCTCCCCCTGTGCCACCCCACGAGCTGGCGTGTCCACCAGCACTACCAGCTGCTGGCACTGCTGCTGGGGGAGGCTGCCTCTTTGAGTGTTTGAGGATAATCTACTTTTAATAGGCAACACCAAGCAGTTTATTTTGGTTTAAAGTGTTCAGAAATCCACTGTTCCCCCACATTACCCATGCTCAGAGATTGGTGGGTCAGTCCTTCCCAGCTGAAGCCAATTTTGTCCTTCAGGGGTGACAGTCTTTTCTTTCAAAAGGCAAAACCAACTTATTTCCCTGTTCTTTAAGCCTCTCAGCTCCTGGCCTAGGTGGGGGCAGCAGGCTCTGCAGTGCATCTCTCCAGCCAAAACTGTGACAGACAACATAAAGGGTGAGCTTGAACCTACCCAAAGTTTGAAGCAGAGGACCTACAAGGATGAGAAAGAGTAAATGGCTAATGTTCAAATCCTGGAACACATCTTGCACAAATTAAACCCAGAATGTTATACCAGGATCCAGACCTGAACTTCCTCCTAGCTGTGGGAAGTCCTAGACAAAGTTCTTGGTCTAAGTCTGTAACAGATTAATGGTAAATTACTTTAAAATGGCACACATGCAACCACGGAATCTGTGTGTGCCAACAAGCGTCTGACTGTGTAGTTGTGGTGCACTAATCATTACATATGAGCTAATAAAGTGAAAACATTCAGATTTTAGCATGTCTTGTGTTTATCACTTTACAGCACCTATTTCTTCAAGGATTTCAATGCTTTCATGAGAAATAGGTGATCTTAGTAACAGTTCTTCAAAACCAGAAATAGCTCTGTATCTGATATTAAAATTAAAAGAACTATAAACCATCCACGAAAGCAAAAGCATTATAAATTTTTTACTGCTATTACAGTATTACTTGTCGGAGAAGCCCATGCCCACAGAGCTAGGATGCTGATTCTTGGAAAGCATGAGCACCACCCGTCCATGTTGGCTTTAGCAGAAGTTGCTGACACTTGGTCTTCAAATCAAGAAGCAGATAAACACTATCACAGCAGTACTCTAGGACAGCATGAGCTCAAAATGACAGCACAAGGGGTTCTTAACTGGAAAAAAAAATGTACATGTAATGGTCAATTTTGAAAGGCAAGTGACCCCATAACGGAGCAGATACTCACTAGAGTTAGCAAAAAAAAAAAAGGGGAATGGGACTCAAGGTAACGGCAGTTAAAAAATAACCACCATTTTCTTAAAAGATACTGGTCAACTCAGTAATGTCAGAAACACCATTTTCTTTATCAGTCAGGGTATTCTTTGATAAAAATGTCAAATTTTCACACATGCTTTTGAGTAATAATTTTTGTTTCTAATTATAAATGTTCCAGAAATGCCAAATTACAAAAAAATGTTGACTGGCCCTCATTTCCCAAATGGAGAGAAGAGGGATGCCCTGTCTAGCTCACAATAAGAAGACTATGTCTAATGGCATCCATTAGATGGATGGATGGATAATACTGTGTGGGATGCCCCACACAGTATTAAAACCTGGCTGGTATTGTAGCCTCTTAATTGCAGCCAATTGCATATTTTTCTATTTTAAAAGACAAAGACCTTAACCATACAAAGACGTCATGCAGAGAGCATCCTGAACATGATAATCATAGGAAGCAACACATCATCTATTCAGAGGTGATCAGCAGGGAGTTTATGTAAGTTTAAGAATTCTTCAGGCACCTACATGTCTGTTGTATATATAGCTGTCATGTATTTGAGGCCAAACTTGGATTTAGATTTTGGAACCTCTGAGGAGCAGTTTAGATGTGAATAAAATGAGTTGCCATGACTTCAGTAGCTTAGTTTGAAGCTGCTCCTGTAAGACAGCACCTGAGCGGCTGCTCAGCCATATAGGCTAAGGATCTAGAGCCAACAGAGCGGACTGTGTCTCACTTCTGGCCCTATTTTTTCTAGTTAAACACGCAGCTATTCCTGTCATCCTCTTAGTTTTACCAGTGAAGAACAATGCATAACCTGTTTTGTTTATGTACTTCAGCACGTAGACCAGGTCCTCTAACTTCCTTGGTTTGGAACTTCTAAAATTTTTCTCACCTGACCTGATACTTCATAGTATTATCCTCAGGCTGAAAGAGACAAAAATATCTCTGCCATCTCCATTCAATAGTCAGATACCAGCTACTTTAAAAATACATACTTTCCAATTACACATAATGCTTCTAAGGAGAACCGCAGCCACTAGACAGGATTGCCTCATATTTCCTGCATTCCCAGAATCTTTTTTTCTTGAGAAGTCTCTTCCCAGAACCACATCTCATAATGAATTAAATTAACACGTAAGCTGCAAAAAGAGGTTTGTCGTCACTGCCCTTAGCTTGGTATACAACTGAAATCCTGTTAAGCCATTTTGAACTCTTCCCTCGACAAATAAAACATGCTTATTTTAATTCTTCAAAGCTGAGAAAAGACAATAAGGTCACATTTTTATTTAGCTAAGTCACAAGCAGATAGCGCTTGTTTGGGTGTAATCATGACTAAGCTTCAGTACCTATTTCTACCACAGTCACTATGAAAACCTCCTTGCACCTTTTAACAACATGGTAAACATTCCTAATACAATAGAGTCATATGTGATAACACTGTCTACTGGCATGCTTGAAATACAGGCCTAACAAAGTCTTCCCTCACTTCGGCTGATAGTTCCCCCCAGGACTAAGGGAACTGCTCAATCAACATTTGCAAGTACAGGTATATAGTAGATACGTAAGGATTGTGGCCACCACTGACTAAAAATAAAAACTGCCTCTCAGATCAGGGGCTGTTCAGAATTTATGAGATTTCTGAGATATTTCAGTATTAAGTCCTGGTCCAGAGTTCACTGCAGTAAATAAGATCTTCATATTAAATCTCAATGGCTTTGACTCAGATCTAGACTGCAACTTTGCTTATTCATATTTATTCATGGTCCTGTAAAAAAAAACCCACCAGCTTTTTTTCCTTCCGCAACCATATTATTGTCTTTTTTTGCTACTTGCCTGGAAGATAGAAACCTCCAGAAGTATTCATCAGGTCCTTTACATAAACACTACCATATAAAAATATTTTTCTTTTTAATATTTTCAAACACTTACCTAACAACATTCTTTTACAACTAAGAATAGGTAAATGTTTCTTGTTTTGAAAAGACCATAGAAGATTGTGAACCTGAGAAAGGATCAGGATTTCTCAGTCCACAAGTTTAAAGGATTTTTTTGAGTCTTGGTGAATTAAGGGAAAAATCATACTGTAAACATACCCAAAAGCTTCTAAAGGTGTACTTGAAGCATTTTGCACATATGAATAGAAATAGGATAATAATCAGAAATTATTAATCAGAGTTTCAGAAATCAGAAAGTGTAATCTCCTGAGAGCTGACAGGAAAACAGAAAACAAAGCAACTGCCATCAGTAAAATCCCATCTGTACGTTACTCTCTTGTTTTAGGCAACCTCAACTCACATCCAGTCTGACAACAGACAAGAGGCAGGCACAGGACCAAACCAACCGAGTTAAATTATAGCCATGCTATTATTTTACTGGATAATTGTTCAAGATAATTGCATTCAGCACTCAAGGAAAGACCATATAAGACCACTCTCAAAGCAAGTACCATTGCCAGCTGGGAGGAGACCAAGCTCTGCTGGCACCTTCTAGATGTTGGCCCCAGACTAATTCACCTTGTAGCCTTGGCTCTGGCTGAGAGTCCCTTGCCTTCTTGGCAAAGGCTGCTGCTGAAGCATGAGTGCAGACAGTGACCTGCCTAACCAGACCTCACTCTTCTCAGCATGCTACACCCCCTTGACAGAGACCTGGCCTGTCTCTGAAGGCAGCTTCAAAGGCAGCCCAGCCACATAGCCAATATGTATTCAATAGCTGGACTTCATCATACTGCACAAACCCAGTGAAACACCAAAAATTTCTATAGCACCCTCATAACAAGCTTTTTAGACACTTTCTCAGTCTGCCACTGGTCAGCAGAAAGTTAATCTTTTCTACAAAATATGACTCAGACAGAAAATATTCAGGGCCATGATACTAGAGCAGCAGATACCCTCCCCTGCAGAACTGCATTTCCTTCTCATGACTTTCCAAAGACTTTTTTCCCCCCAGAGGGAAGAAGAAGGATGCCAGATGGATATCTTCTGCTTGGGCAAGCGCACACTGGACTGTCTCCACATCAAACCACAGTCAGAGACATGAGCCAAAGATAAGATTCTCAGGGAAAATTAAAACACTGTTGGGGGTAATACAGGAGCAAACATATCTAGGAGTCAAAAGGATATAAACAGACCAGACAATTTACTGAAGTTTGTAGCTGGCTGGAAAAGTTACTGGCATGGCGTCTTACTTAGAAATGAAGAGAGTAATGCCTTGATTAATCCCAAGGTCGTAAATTTACAAATACATGTCAGATATGTATCTTATACTCTGGTGTAAATAACACAACTTTCAGGGACAGATAGATCCCAAGTAATCTTCAATTACTTCCATTGCTGATGAAGCTAGCAACGTTTTCATTAAGAATGGATGCTGTCAATCCATCTTACAATGAACGATTTGGGCACTCAGGCACTTTCACAGATCCTTACAATTAGCAGCTGTATGTATTCAGAAGTGCGCAATATTCTGCACAACATTTTCCATTATGTCACAGAGTAACTACTACAGCATTTTCGTCTGTGTTTTCAGAGCCTCTTCTGCTTTTGTGGTTGTGTGGGTGGGCAGGCACGGGCAGTAGATGCAAGTCACAGCAAGGAACCTGTACGTGTGTGAGCGTGGGCAGAGGAAGTTGCTATGCATGCACGCTCGACTGAGACCCTTCCAACTGTGATTCCAGGAAAACCCTGCATGGCCCCACGTGGAAGAACAGGTGTTTGGATGGTAAACTTAGCATGAATAGGGAAACTGGATATTCTTACTGCATATCTTCTCACACTCTACTCCAGCAAATTAAAATCTGACTGAAAATCTCAGTATGGCATGCAGAGAACAAAGCAAGAGATAAATGTCGACTGAATTTTGAATTGCCTCCGTGATGTGTGTTGTGTTGCCAATGTATTCCCACGGTTTTCATTCCCACTGCTTTTTTTTTCTAACTTCTTATGCTCAGGGGTGGAAGTTTTCATAAAGGAAATGGTCTAGGGAACAATACAGCATTTTATCAAAATGTCATCTTATCTTTCTTGTGGATCCATGCTGGCCTCATGCACGCATACATACATATGTGCATCTCCCTTGCCGTAGTCCTGGTATGGAGGGCAATGTGGATTGTATCTGCTGCATAGATATATGGGCACCATGCAGAAGAACTGGGATTCCTTCCCTCCCCCAAACACAATTAATGCACAACCTGATTGTCCTGGGTTCAGCTATAGCAGTCATTTTTCTCCTGCTTAGTAGCTGGTGCAGTGCTGTGTTTTTTAACTTTCAGCCTGGGAACAACGCTGATAACACCGATGTTTTTAGTTGTTGCTAAGTAATGTTTATTCCAACCAAGGACTTTCTCAGTCTCATGCTTTGCCAGGGAGGAGGGGAAGCCGGGAGGAAGCAGAGACAGGACACCTGACCCAAACTAGCCAAAGGGGTATTCCATACCACAGCACGTCATGCCCAGTATATAAACCGGGGGGAGTTACCCGGAAGGCCCAGATCACTGCTCGGGTCGGGCTGGGTATCGGTCGGCGGGTGGTGAGCAATTGTATCCTCTCCCCTTGTTATTTCACTAATCGTTATTATCATTGGTGGTAGCAGTAGTGGTTTTGTGTTATACCTTAGTTGCGGGACTGCTCTTATCTCAACCCGTGGGAGTTGCATTCTTCCCATTCTCCTCCCCATCCCTCCGGGAGCGGGGGGAGGAAGAAGGGGGGGGGGGAGTGAGCGAGCGGCTGTGTGGTTCTGAGTTACCGGCTGGGCTCAAACCACGACAGTTCTTTTTGGCGCCCAACGTGGGGCACGAAAGGTTGAGATAATGACAGATCTGACCAGAGTGTGTTTAATCATATTTGTGATAAGCATTCATTGTTACTACTCGTCACAATGGTGATTATTTGGCTCTCAGACGTGTTGCGCTTGATCTCAGAGTTTCAGCATGTTGTACCTTACTTACAGCCACTATTTGCTGTTTTAGCGTTTATCGGCTGGGGGGCCTGGGCTAAGGTTCTTGTTTCACTGTACTTCATGGTAATGACTTGTAATACAATAGACTCATTGATCATGAAACTGGTCTGGTTTGTGCTTCCAGCGTGGCCATCACCACTATACATTGGGAGGTATATAATGAAATATTTTAGCAATTGCATATCTTTTTTTTTCTCCTCGGGGGGTAAACTTACGAAGGAAGCATTCTCTTTCACCCCCCGTTCCCCCACCAGCCTATTTGCAACAGCAATTGAGAGTTCTGAAGGTTTTAGATGGCCTTTGAGTACCCTTGAAACCTGCCTGCTGATTGTGCTGGGGATCAGCATGTTGGCAAACATACGGAGTGTGTTTTACCCACGGCCATCCCGTCGTAGGAACATCCTATTTCGTTTAATGTCAAAAATTCAGCAGTATCAGGTTCGAATCTGGTCTAGGGTTAGACGACGATATAGGAGGACCACCAGGAGATTTTCCCTGAGGCTGGACAGTTATGAGTGGCAGGGTGTGTGGGATAGTATGGGCAAGTACCTAGGCCAGTGGGCCCCTCCAGTGCTTTGGAACTTCACCACTGAACAAGTGCAACATCCGGAAAAACTAGTAAAACACTTAAACGAGGTGTGCTGTCGTCCTGGTTATACCAGAGAGGGACAAATTTTGGCAACGTGCTGGGGCTTGGCCTATGCCTACAGAGCCCTGCTCAACACTATCCAGCACCTTCAAAGGGAAAAAAATGTCTCTGGATCTGATGGCAAAGCAACAGACAACGCAGCTATGCCAACTACAAGCACAGCAGCTACTCAGACCCTGACCACAACAGTCAACACAGCTACTCCAAGTACAGCAGCTACATCAACCCCAGTGACAAGCACAACAGCTACTCAAACCCTGACCACAACAGACAACGCAACTACTCCAACTTCAAATACAGCAGTTACACCAACCCCAGTGACAAGCACAACAGCTACTCAAACCCCGACAGCAACAGACAATGTGGCTACTCCAAGCACCACAGCCACACCAACCCCAGTGACAAGCACAGTAGCTACTCAAACCCCGACAGCAACAGACAATATAGCTACTCCAAGCACCACAGCTACACCAACCCCAGTGACATGCACAGTAGCTATTCAAACCCCGACAGCAATAGACAATATGGCTACTCCAAGCACTGCAGCTACACCAACCCCAGTGACAAGCACAGTAGCTACTCAAACCCCGACAGCAACAGATAATGCAGCTGTTGGTGTTACTCAACTCCCAAGCACAACAGCTGCACCAACCCCAGCAATAGACATTGCAACCACTCCAATCCTAGTGGCAGACACTGCAGCCACTCCAACCACAGTGACAAACACTGCAGCTAAACCAAATGTCCAGTTTGTGACAATGTCTGTTGCCCCTGTAAGCAAAAGCAAACGAAAGGCACAAAGAGCAACCCGCGAAGCGAAGAAAGATGAAGACCCAGTGCCATTACTATATGCAACAGCACCTGAACAAGAGTTACTACTACGTGGGTCAGAGGAAGAGGAAGAAGAAGAAGAGGTCACTTCTCGACCCCGGACCTCAACCGAACTACGGAATATGCGAAAAGATTTCACCCATCTTCCAGGGGAGCACATTGTCACCTGGTTGCTCCGGTGCTGGGATAATGGGGCCGACGGTCATGAACTAGAAGGTAGGGAAGCCAAGCAGCTGGGATCACTTGCTAAGGAAGGAGGAATTGACAAAGCGATTGCAAGAGAGAAGCGAGCCCTCAGTCTTTGGAGGCGGCTCCTGGCAGCTGTGAAGGAAAGGTTTCCCTACAAAGACGATATTACGAATCGCTCAGCCAACTGGACCACGATAGAGAAAGGCATCCAGTCCCTGAGGGAATCAGCCATTATAGAGATGATCTATCGTAGGCCGGATTCCAGGAACACATCCGTAGACCCAGATGAAGTCGAATGTACACGACCCATGTGGCGGAAACTTACACGGAGTGCGCCATTATCATATGCCCACACATTGGCATCAATGACCTGGAATGACGGAGTATCACCAACAGTGGATTTCCTGATTCGTCAACTCCGAGAGTTCGAAGACAATCTCACCCCTTCCATCATTTCAGCTGTGGAAAAACTGTCCCAGGAGTTCAAACAATTGAGAGACGATTTATCCGATCTACCCAGCTCTCCACGCGTACCAACCCATGTCTCAGCTATCAACAGAAGGCGCCCTACTGCTCGAGAAAGAAAACATACGAGGTACACGCCACGGGCCACCCTATGGTTTTACCTGCGGGATCATGGAGAAGACATGAGAAAGTGGGATGGAAAACCTACTTCAGCTCTGGAGCAACGGGTGCATGAACTGAAGAGGAGAACAATGGTCAAGGATGATCCTCCCAGGAAAGCTGCTGCTCCAGTCTCTGGCGAGCAGTTTCCCAGATGGAGCGAAAGAGCTGATTTTACTCCAGCTCCTGTGATAAGGAATACTAATCCCTTTCTACAAGACAGAAGTGGAGAATTTTGTGATCACTATTAGAGGGGCCCTGCCTCCAGCCAGGTGGAGGAGAGGGATAATCGGGTTTACTGGACTGTGTGGATCAGATGGCCTGGCACATCAGTCCCACAGAAGTATAAGGCTCTAGTAGATACCGGTGCACAGTGTACTCTGATGCCATCAAGGTATCAAGGGGTGAAACCCATTTCTATTTCTGGAGTGACGGGAGGATCCCAAGCGTTAACTATGCTGGAAGCTGAAATCAGCCTGACTGGGAGGAAGTGGCAAAAGCACCCCATTGTAACTGGTCCAGGGGCTCCATGCATCCTTGGCATAGACTATCTCAGGAGAGGGTATTTCAAAGACCCAAAAGGGTATAGATGGGCTTTTGGTATCGCTGCCTTGGAGACAGAGGAAATTAAGCAGCTGTCCACCTTACCCGGTCTCTCAGAGGATCCTTCTGTTGTGGGGTTGCTGAAGGTCGAAGAACAACAAGTGCCAATTGCAACCACAACAGTGCACCGGCGGCAATATCGCACCAACCGAGACTCCTTGATTCCCATCCATAAGCTGATCCGCAGACTGGAGAGCCAAGGAGTGATCAGCAGGACCCGCTCACCCTTTAATAGCCCCATATGGCCAGTGCAAAAGTCTAATGGAGAGTGGAGATTAACAGTAGACTATCGTGGCCTGAACGAAGTCACACCACCATTGAGTGCTGCCGTACCGGACATGTTAGAACTTCAGTATGAACTGGAGTCAAAGGCAGCCAAGTGGTATGCCACAATTGACATTGCCAATGCATTTTTCTCAATCCCTTTGGCAGCAGAATGCAGGCCACAGTTTGCTTTCACTTGGAGGGGCGTCCAGTACACTTGGAACCGACTGCCCCAGGGGTGGAAACACAGCCCTACCATCTGCCATGGATTGATCCAGACTGCACTGGAACAGGGGCAAGCTCCAGAACACCTGCAATACATTGATGACATCATCGTGTGGGGTGATACAGCGGAAGAAGTTTTTGAGAAAGGGAGGAAAATAATCCAAATCCTGCTGAAGGCCGGTTTTGCCATAAAACGGAATAAGGTCAAGGGACCTGCACAGGAGATTCAATTTTTGGGAATAAAATGGCAAGATGGACGCCGCCAGATCCCCACAGACGTGATCAACAAGATAACAGCAATGTCTCCACCAACTAACAAGAAAGAAACACAAGCTTTCTTAGGTGTTGTGGGGTTCTGGAGAATGCACATCCCAAATTACAGTCTGATTGTAAGCCCTCTCTACCACGTGACCCGGAAGAAGAATGATTTCAAATGGGGCCCTGAGCAACAACAAGCCTTTGAACAAATTAAACGAGAAATAGTTCATGCAGTAGCCCTCGGACCAGTCCGGGCCGGGCCAGATGTGAAAAATGTGCTCTATACCGCAGCTGGGGAGAATGGTCCTACCTGGAGCCTCTGGCAGAAAGCTCCAGGGGAGACTCGAGGTCGACCCCTTGGCTTTTGGAGTCGGGGATATAAAGGATCCGAGGCCAGCTACACTCCCACTGAAAAAGAGATTCTGGCAGCCTATGAAGGGGTTCGAGCTGCCTCAGAAGTGATTGGAACTGAAGCGCAGCTCCTCCCGGCACCCCGGTTGCCTGTGCTGGGCTGGATGTTCAAAGGCAGGGTCTCCTCTACACATCATGCAACTGATGCTACATGGAGTAAGTGGGCCGCACTAATTACACAATGAGCTCGAATAGGAAATCCCAGTCGTCCAGGAATTCTAGAAGTCATCATGGACTGGCCAGAGGGCAAAGATTTTGGGATGTCACCAGAAGAGGAGGTGACGCGTGCTGAAGAGGCCCCACCATATAATGAACTGTCAGAGAGTGAAAAGCAATATGCCTTGTTTACTGATGGGTCTTGCCGTATTGTGGGAAAGCATCGGAGATGGAAGGCAGCTGTGTGGAGTCCCCTGCGACAAGTTGCAGAAACTGCTGAGGGAGAGGGTGAATCGAGTCAATTTGCAGAGGTGAAAGCCATCCAGCTGGCCTTGGACATTGCTGAACGAGAAAAATGGCCAGTACTTTATCTCTATACTGACTCATGGATGGTGGCAAATGCCCTGTGGGGGTGGTTGCAGCAATGGAAGCAGAGCAACTGGCAACGCAGAAGTAAACCCATCTGGGCTGCTGCATTGTGGCAAGATATCGCTGCTCGGGTGCAGAACCTGGTGGTGAAGGTACGCCACGTAGATGCTCATGTACCCAAGAGTCGGGCCACTGAGGAACACCAGAATAACCAGCAAGTGGATAAAGCTGCTAAGATTAAAGTGGCTCAGATGGACTTGGATTGGCAACATAAGGGTGAATTATTTTTAGCCCGGTGGGCCCATGACACCTCAGGCCATCAAGGCAGAGATGCAACATATAGATGGGCTCGTGATCGAGGGGTGGACTTAACGATGGACACTATTGCCCAGGTTATTCACGAATGTGAAACATGTGCTGCAATTAAGCAAGCCAAGCGGTTAAAGCCTCTCTGGTATGGAGGACGATGGCTGAAGTACAAATATGGGGAGGCCTGGCAGATTGACTATATCACACTCCCACCAACCCGCCAGGGCAAGCGCTATGTGCTTACCATGGTGGAAGCAACCACCGGCTGGCTGGAAACATACGCTGTGTCCCATGCCACTGCCCGGAACACTATCCTGGGCCTTGAGAAACAAGTCTTGTGGCGACACGGCACCCCAGAGAGAATTGAGTCAGACAATGGGACTCATTTCCGGAACAACCTTATAGACACTTGGGCCAAAGAGCATGGCATTGAGTGGGTATACCACATCCCCTACCATGCACCAGCCTCTGGGAAAATCGAACAGTACAATGGGCTGTTAAAAACTACACTGAGAGCAATGGGTGGTGGGACTTTCAAACACTGGGATACACATTTACCAAAAGTCACCTGGTTGGTCAACACTAGGGGATCTGCCAACAGGGCTGGCCCAGCCCAATCAGAACTTTTACGTACTGTAGAGGGGGATAAAGTTCCTGTGGTGCACATAAAGAATTTGTTGGGGAAGACAGTCTGGGTTATTCCTGCTTCAGGTAAAGGCAAACCCACTCGTGGGGTTGCTTTTGCTCAGGGACCTGGATATACTTGGTGGGTAATGCGGGAAGATGGGGAAGTCCGATGTGTACCTCAAGGGGATTTGATTTTGGGGGAAAACAGCCAATGAACTCAATTGTACGCTGTTGCCTGCTCTATAACACTTTTATAGCCCACCAGCTAGATATCTTCAGGTCACCAGCCATTGACCCTGACTTCCCTCCGATCATCACCTCAACAAAGAATGAATTTTGAGGAAACCAGACGAGCTCAGCAGTGACCAGATGAGTTTGGCAGTATCATCAGCAGGCAACAACCCAACACTATGTACCGTCCCTCCTGCCCTGAAAGACTATTACAAGAGATGGAACCTGACATCATGGACTGGATGAGTTCAGCAATTTTACAGGGATTGGTCCATGGACTAGGGAACGATATCTTTCTCTGTGTGTGGGTGTGGGTGTATATATATGTGTATATATGGGACAGGGGTGATGGTGTGCTGAGAGATGTGGGATCTGAGCATGACGTGAATGGTATGGAATAAGGGGTGGATACTGTCCTGGGTTCAGCTATAGCAGTCATTTTTCTCCTGCTTAGTAGCTGGTGCAGTGCTGTGTTTTTTAACTTTCAGCCTGGGAACAACGCTGATAACACCGATGTTTTTAGTTGTTGCTAAGTAATGTTTATTCCAACCAAGGACTTTCTCAGTCTCATGCTTTGCCAGGGAGGAGGGGAAGCCGGGAGGAAGCAGAGACAGGACACCTGACCCAAACTAGCCAAAGGGGTATTCCATACCACAGCACGTCATGCCCAGTATATAAACCGGGGGGAGTTACCCGGAAGGCCCAGATCACTGCTCGGGTCGGGCTGGGTATCGGTCGGCGGGTGGTGAGCAATTGTATCCTCTCCCCTTGTTATTTCACTAATCGTTATTATCATTGGTGGTAGCAGTAGTGGTTTTGTGTTATACCTTAGTTGCGGGACTGCTCTTATCTCAACCCGTGGGAGTTGCATTCTTCCCATTCTCCTCCCCATCCCTCTGGGAGCAGGGGGAGGAAGAAGCGGGGGGGGGGGAGTGAGCGAGCGGCTGTGTGGTTCTGAGTTACCGGCTGGGCTCAAACCACGACACTGATCCATTTGAAAAGCAAAAATAAATAAAACTTTTTTAAAAAAACAACACTTTCTCTAAAGCAGTCTTATGCGCTGTAAGGGCAATGCTCCTTTCAATATAACATACCAAAGTATGATATATTATACAGCGAGTAGGGGTGAAAACCAGTAGGGCAAGAAAAGCAAGCCCAACCTTTCCCTTAGTTCATAGACAAGTTGGCCCGCAAACTCCCAGGAACTTCTCAACCACCTGTTTTCTCTCCCGCAGTGGAAAGACTCTAAATTCTAGCAACAGACCTTAAACAAACACAAGGACTCTTCAGGGAGATGTGCAATAGCACAAACTCCTAGCTGTCCTACCTTTGGAAATGAAGTAGAACTGACTAGAATAAGGGAAATGACTACTGCTGAGAGGAGATGTTTAAGTCTCTAAAACACTCACTGAGAGAAGGTCCGAACATAACTTTTCTCCTACAAAACTCCCAAGGTTTTGAGAGGGAGGATGGATGAGGGACACAGCCGCACACACATTGTCAGTCCTTTACTTGCAGTCTCACTGTGTGCCAAATACATATACATATACAAGTACATACATGTGGGGAAAGAGGAATACACATTTCTGTACCCCAGCTGAGGTATTCCAGGAGCAGTCAGTACGTTAATCCTATTTGTTGTAGAATGGCAGACTTATACACATCCTGTTAATATAAACATACTAAAAGAGGAGAATAGAAGGGATCCTAACTACCCTCATTCATACCATGGAGAAACAACTCTTACAAGTGCTTCAGACAACTAAGCCTGTAATATCTTAAATGTTTGCAATAGGAACTTAAATCATCTGCTGCAAGTTGCCTTCAGCAATCCCCAGACCTCAAAGGATGAATGACTGTACAGTGTCTTCAATAATGAAATAAATATTAGTCTTTACAAAGGCACTATTTCCTTGTTTCCACTTAGAGATAACATTAACTGTTAGGAACTAGCACACTTAAAAAAAAAACCCAAACAAAAAACTTCCCGTACAACCAAGAACGTTTCAAAAGTAGTTATTTAAGAACCTTTTAAAAAATTATCTACTGGTCAAGAAAGAAAAATATTTGCATTTTTAAAGAGTGAAACTGGGAACCACTACAAGTACAACCATAGCAGGATTCTTTTCCTGAGGCATAGGGAGGAAGGCATGAACTCTAGCCCATTTTTCTTTTCTTCTCAGAAGATCAGTTCCTAAAAAGTTTAATTTGGAGCTCAATTTGGGGTTTTTCATGCAAGTCATCTGGTCTTTAAAATGGGTTTACCAGGAGGAGTTTGTATGTCTGCCTGACTTTCTGTTCTTTTTACATTTTCAACTTAATATTTTGGGAAGATCCAGTCTGTTAACATCAGTGCGACGAAGGCAGTGTTTTCAATGCCCTACTAAGAAGAGCCATAAGTGTTCATTGGCTTAAAACTTGTCTGATGCGTAGCTCCTCTAATGGAGCAGAAGTGAAGGACCAGATTCTGCACCGTTTAAGTCCATCGGTCTTTTTATTCATTGTACTGACTTTAAATCTGAGTCACAGAATGGTTTGGGATGGAAGGGACCACAAAGATCATCTGGTTCCAACCCTCTGCCACAGGCAGGGACATCTTCCACTTGAGCAGGTTGCTCCAAGCCCCATCCAACCTGGCCTTGAACACTTCCTAGGATGGGACAGCCACAGCTTCTCTGGGCAACTTCCAGTGAGAGTTGGGTTCTAGTGCCTCACCACCTCACAGTGAAGAATTTCTTCCTAGTATTCTTTAGTATTCTAAGATGATTTGGTTTGTTATTTGGTTTCTATTCCACCATTAGTTGCAATGCCATATGGGTAAAGAACAGTAGCTCATGTCCATAATTCATCAAGAAATTATGACAGAAGAGCAACAAATGTAATGAAAGGTCATTGTTCACAACGAACAGAAACGTACTTCAAAGTAATGCTATGGCACAAAGGCTATTAAATGTCTGGCTAAGGGAGAGTAGAGAGGAGGTAGCCAGCCTAACAAGGCTCTTCAGCACACAAATGAGAACAAATGAGCCAAAGACTAGAAGCAGATCCAGGCCACTGCCAAGGGAGAGTGAGGAAGAAGATGTTAAGAGTAAGAACAATGAGCTCTGGGGATGAAATACCCACTAACATAAAACACCATGTGGATCTGCTTCTCTTGCGGGCTGTAGGTTAAACCTGGAGGTCTTTCTGTAGGCAATGCTCTAGCCAAGTATTTGCTGGAGACCCCAGGGCCCTTTGGTAACTTACAGTAGTCAAAATACCAGGTTTAATGGTTCTTTTAGCCTCTGCAAATTCATCATGTCAAATATGGATCCCTAACAAGACAGGGTTGGTTGAGGTGCCCATGGGGGCAAATATGCCAGAGTCCCCCAGCTGCTATTGCCTCTGCCACTGCCTTTGGGATAAGAATGATAGTGTCTGAAGGGAGCTTGGATGTAGGTGGCAGGGAAGTGTGTCAGCCTTGGGGGCCAGCCAGTTTTCTTATCATTATAGTGCAGCATATTCAGAAAGCATATTCAGAGGTTTTTCTTTGTTCTTTACAGCAAAGGGAGTCTTGTGGCTGCCTCAGGAGCTGTGGTTATGCCAGGTCCCAGAAGTGCTGATGCCTAGGGAAGCTGAACGAGTGGAGCCAGATGGCAGAGCAAGGGTAACTGTAGCCAGCACTCCCCTGAACAGAGTCGCCTCAACTGTCACAAAGTCAGGGATCAGTGTTTGCTTTGCAGTGCTAGCTGTGGAGCATGACCGCCCAAGCGTTAGTATGTTACTACCAGCGAGCTTGTACCCAATGTTCCCGCATTGCCGAGACAGTGGAGTCCCAGTCTGCTCCTTCAGAAATTAAAGTCTGAGTGATCTTTGAGATTTGTCTAAACAAAGATCACATTATTGCTTTGACCTGTCATGGGAGCACTTACCAACCCCCTGTGAGATAGATCTTCTTTTCCAATTCTCTCATTTTTATTCTTTTCTCACACACATTTTCCCTACTGAATCTCCACTAATAAGAAATACATCAGATGACCTCAAAGGGAAAAATAATGTTGCAATCAATAAGCTGAAAAACAAAACTGAGAAATAAAAACTCACTTCTCTCCAATCTGAGCTGTAACTGGTATTGCAGTTGCTCCACCAAAGCTTGCCTGCATTACATCATACCAACATCAGTGATGGGAAAGGACAAAAGGACCACATTGCAATACTAGCTACAGATAAGTGCAAGGGGAAAAAAAAAAAAAAAAAAAAAAAAACAAAAAAAACCAAAAACAAACCAAAAAAAAAAAAAAAAAAAAAAAAAAAAAAAAAAAAAAAAAAAAAAAAAAAACCAAAAACCAAACCAAACAAGTAAAGCAGCCAGGAGAGCTAGACTTAAAATGTAACAAAATATTGCATATATCAAACAATGGTGCAAGAAAGTTCAGCACTGGGGGCTGAAGGAAGATGTTGGCGAGCTGATCATCAGATGATGAGCCATGCCATATTGCTGCTTGTTTACTTTCTGGGGCAAGCCCTGCCCTAGCGTGAACAGAAGAAAGAGGGCTGCAGAACCATGGCTGCATTTATTGGCACAACAGCACACAGAAAATCAGACAGTATTTGCAGGTACTGTACTCATTGGAAGACTGACAGCTAATGACATGCCTCTAATTGCAATGCTATTCAGTGTATTATACCAATTACGGAATCGGTCTTAATATCCTGACTGCTACAAAGAGTAAAGATTGGGCTTTTAGGGGAATTCAGCCAAACCACTCATCTGTCCTACAAACACATTTTCAAAAGCCCATAGGCCACACCATGCTGTATCTACACTTTGTATTGCAAGTGGTATTGAAGGGAATTTTTCAAGTCATTTAAGGGCCAGAAAAGCTCTTTACAATAAAATGGAACTACATTTCTCATCAAATTTGCTCCTCATAGTAGTAACGTTTTTGATCAAATAATTCAATAACCAACATAAGACATGCAGATTTCAGTTCCTGTTCCTCACTACTTGGCACCCATATCACATCCTGTTTTGTTACAGTTTCCTATTTGACTGTGCTATGAGGAGAAATAAACCCTTTTCTACATTTTCTAATTTCTAATTCTAAGGACAACATTAAAATGTTATTTTAGGTAAGTGATAGGCATTGTTTTGGTCTGGACACTAAGGTACCGAGGAATATAGTTGTGTTTTTCTTCAAGAAGGAATATTTTCATATCAGAGATTATTTTCCAAAATTTGCTAGATTCTTCAGTTCATGACAATGGCTTCTAGCAGGACAGGTATATATTTGCTTTCTACTGTGGTACTAAGAATATTGTTTACTATACCTGTTTTTCTTAAAATTACTTTCTGTATGGACCATTTAGACTGTTAGTTTGGAACACTATATCAATTTCCAAACTCATGATCACTATGTCTCATTATCACAACTCAGAGCTCATTCACTTTACCAATGTAATATTGACATAATCAAAAAAAATAAGAAAGTTACAATTAGATCTATAAAATGATGGATATTGTTTCTTTTAATCTGCTTCTTAAAATTCTTGATGTCCACTGAGATATAAAACCAAAATCTTTAATTTGTACAAATACCTGTACTGAATTTTATACGTATGTCCTTAGAGTAAATTTTAGTCTTGAGCCTTTACATAAGTATATTTACATTTGAAAATATCTCA
Source organism: Strigops habroptila (assembly GCF_004027225.2). NCBI lineage: Eukaryota > Metazoa > Chordata > Aves > Psittaciformes > Psittacidae > Strigops > Strigops habroptila. The sequence continues at coordinate 34,213,113 of NC_044278.2, read as the reverse complement.
CCTGTTCAGCTATTGCCAAGATGGCTCTTAAGCATTTTCTCTGCACATTAGCCTTCTTCCTAGAAAATCGTGATGATCAGAAATGAAGAGAGATCCTAATTGTATGGCATTCTACGAATCTAATCTTATTACAGTTTGGGAAGGCTGAGGTTTGAAATTAATTTTGGTGGGACCTATGTACCTTAATGTTTTAGTTCTAACAAAAGATCAGTAGCTTTATGTATCATGAACTCCCTCTCCATGCTTTCTGTAGAGAGTTTGTCAGTCATTGGGATCCAGGCTTAGCTTTGATGGGTTTTTTTAATTGCTCAGAGGATTTCCAATGTGCTGTGTGTTATGTGGGATAAGAAATGGCATGTCCTGGAAACCAACATCTTCCTCTTGAAGAAGGAAAACTTCAGCTGGATGGTCTCAGACAAACCTGCTCCTTCTCTTCCTTAGCTAAAGGCATCTGCATCTGACTTAAACCTGAGTTTGTTCTTCAGCTGTGCCCACTCGTCATTCTTACGGTTAATGTATTAAACCTGGGCAAAAGAAAATAATTCTTCTCCAGAAGGCATTTCACACTCCAAATCCTGTGAACTCCATTTCCACAACAGTTTCTTTGATGTATTATCTAGTGTCCTTAGCAAATAAGCTTTTGCCACTTGTGATCAGAGCAAAGCCTATCTGGCAGAAATGAAGCGGAGTAAAGGAGCAGAGGGCAATTCAGACAAGATCACTCTTCTGCTTGGGGTCACTCACAACACCAAAGATCCACACAGAACAATGTGCACTAACTAGGAGAGGCTCAAGAGACATTTTCGGCAATTACATACCGTTTCTCAATACTTCTCTTTTTTTTCAACACGCACACAGTGAGCAGGTGAAAGTATTGCCAAATTATTTCCTTGCTTTTCTTAAAACAACAGGAAATCAACTATCTCATTATGCACAACTAATAGAGAACTATGAATACCAGTGTTCCTTTCTAACAGCATAATTAAATATATAATAGTTCTTTCCTTCTTGGTGTATAAATAAATCAGTTGCCATTGCTGCCATGCACACAGAGCACATGTCCTCTTTAGCATGGGGCAGTCCTGGAATTTGGGTGTTAAAAGTGGTCTTTTTGGCCAATGCCCTGAGTGCCTGGTGTGGCAACAAAATATGAGACAGAGCGCATAGAAAGTGAGCAGGCAAATTATTGTTTTCTCTTAGTTCATTCACTTCTGTCAAATGTATTTCTTGGCAGTTCTTTTCCATTGCATCAGGCCAAGATCACCATCTCAAAGGATCTTCTCAGAATCATAAAGCATTTTATCTGGAATCATATCTTTTCCCTGATTTCATCTCTAGTCTGTTCTAAGTAGTCAGCTTTGCTGTTTTAGTCCAGATGTCTCCACAAGTCGACGAAACTATTTGGTTTTGTGCAAACTGTCCTCCCCTCACCCTCTATTTTTAAGAGGCAATGTCTCTCGTATACTTGCTACTTCTTATAGCTTTTCTGTAGATGGAGAAAAGGTGTTCGAAAAGTGCTGGAAAATCATTCACGCCTCATACCTCATTTTGCTCTTTACCCCATACACAAAACGGTACAAGAGGCCAGAGCTACTGTGATTTTTCTCTTGACTTTTCTCTCAGTTGCAATTCATACTCTATTAGCTTTAGTGTCATGCCCTAAAATCTCCACAATGCAAAAGCCAGGGATTTCTGGAGACCATTCCATAGGGAATTGGTATATTTCAAATACACATTCACTGGTGAAATAACAAGAGGCCCACATGTTCCCTATTCCATTTGAATATGATTCTGCTTATCTGGCATCAGTATGCTGAATATGGACAGCTCTTCTACAGCAGCAGTGATCTGCTGCTTGAAGTGTTACTTCAAGGTGCTTTCCAAGAAGCAAGGAGGATTGTGGTCCTTAAGGCAGTGTTCAATCCATTTTGTAAGGCTATTTTTGATTGCTCTCCACTTTACCTTATTTGGATTATGCCTTTTGCCTCCTTTTTCTAATATCTGATTAGCTTACTTGCTCTGTGACTCTTTTTAGTCTTTCCATCAATTTCTGCTCCTTCATCTGTTACATCCTTTGTGCAGGTGACATACCAAAAGGCAAACAAATTGCTTTATGGTTGTTTGGTAGGTGTTAGTTTAGGTGTTTAGTGCATCAGCCAAACACAACAGAGAACATACAAGCACCATAACCCATGCTGGGTAGGCTGTAGTACTTTCACTTGATTGCTTTATGTTGAAGATTGATGATCAGCATTGCTCTTTTTTCTCCACTGCAATCTCACTTGCAGGTATTTTCCACCCTTTTAATTACACTCTGATACGCGATGCACGAGAGTGCTTCTCCCCTCACAGTGAATGAATATTGTCCAGCTAACGCCAGTGAGGCCATCACTGATAATAGCAGGGTACTACTTTTCTGGCTTAAGATGAAGACCAGTAAGGGCTTGAGATTAGCTCTTGGTTTTCTAAATACTTCTTTTGGTCCTGTGAAAATAGCTGCAGATTTTTATTTTTCTGTATTCTGGGGTAAGCCCCCCAAACCTACTGTATATAATAGCACTCCAAGCTTTATTAAAATTATTCTCAGTTATTCTCCAGTTACATGCAATGTGTGAGCTGGATCATTTTGCTCATCTACACAATGTACCTGTTTAAAACGTGGTACATGAAAGTTTGAGTAATCTCTAGGTACTCCTTTTTAATCTGTTCTCTTTAACTGTGTCTCCGTTGCCTGCCGCAGACTTGCTATGCCTTCATCACATATTTGTCTCTTAAGTTTGGATGTTATTTTATTGACCCTGTTTGTGCATGATGGGGAGAGGTTCAGTGCAGGCAACTGACCCATAACTATCTTCTGGTTTTGTCACCATGCCATTGTGCCTACTGCTCATGACACAGGCATCTGCTTTTCAAATGGGTGACATGCTCTAGCCACCCTAAAAACTTTTCAGCATTCAGTTATCCTTTGCTACTAATTTTATGTTCATTTCTTTCATGCTTTCCTACTCCAAAAACAATTTAAGTCCTCCACATCACATAGAGTCATCACCCATTTTTCAGCTGTTCCCAGAGGTATTCAATATGTCTGAGATTTTCTTCTTTCTACGTATGTAGAGAGAGGTATGTCTCTGTTTCACAAAGTCTAGTCAATCTCTCTGGACTCTCAATAATTGCATTAATGAGCTTGCCATTGAAGATGTGTGTTTTGCAGATACAGCTGTTCTCTTTGTGTGATACCCGCTTGAAAACAATCAGCACTCTGGTATGTAGATCATTTCTCTATCTCACAGCCTGGAAAAATTAGAATATTGTTTTCCTCCTCTTTTCTCTCTCTCCCCTTCCTCCCCCCTCCTCCCCTCAAATTCTTCCCAGTATTCCTAGCTTCAAAGTGCGTAGGCAACATATTTGCCACACAAAAGCCATAGGAGTTAGTTTCTTCTTCTGACAGCCTTAAATGCCTTAATTTAATTGCATCAAGTGATGCAGATACACATAAGAGAACAAATTAACTCTCAACGATAAGGGGTTTTTTTTACAAATACTCCACCTTAGGAGCTCAACTGTCTTTACCCCTCTCTCACAGAGAGGTCTCACTGAGACATATACACGTGCAGACATGCACACAGGAGGCGGGACCAAACAGATCATCTTTCAGCCACTTCTATGTCTCTAAAAGAGAGTGCAGCAGCTACCTAAGATTGCACCTATGTACTACAACTGGAATAGGTTTTGCACTCTAACAACCCAAGCATCTTGATTTTCTGAAGCCAAAATCCATCTTTCCTGTCATAAGCATTGTGATTTTAGAAGCCTGATAAGATGGCTTTACACGTGATTTGCCTTGTGGCTATTCTTATTATAGCTTCTTTAACAAAATAAATAAAATAAATACACAGTTTTGCATGACTAAAACTAGACCTTGGGATATGAAGACAACTGCTGGTAAAATTCACAGTATTCCCTGATAAAAATGAATTCTTATCAGAGCTTTCAGAGCCATGCAGAAGCAGCAGTAGCAACTTTGAACCACATCTTAGTAGTGGCTTTGTCACATAACTTTGAAGTTGGCTTTTCTTTGAGGTGGATGTTGCACCAGATAACCTGCAGAGGTGCTTTCCTGACTGAATGTTGCTACACGCACATGGTAGTAGGGATGAGGAGCCACATCTTTGATGAAAACTTTTCACCTAGGCTTTTCAAATACCCTTGCCACTTACCACTCATCTTATCTTTGATGTAATACTTGTAGGGGAAAGATCATGTAACTGAGGTCTGTATTTTGACCCTAAGCCAAATACCCTGACTTATTGCTAATAAGTAACACATTAACAAATATATGTCTAAAAGAATAAAAAGTTATTGCTATTTACCACAAATAGAAGAAACCACACCAACTACCATGATCCTCCCCTACAGCTGCTTCTCCTTTCCTTGTTGTTTGGAAAGAAATAGTGGAGAACTCCCCAAGGCACATCTTATATCTAATGCCAGCGATTTGGCAGTGAGAGCCTGCTTTTATTAACCACACAGCTGTTCAGCGTGTGCTATAGGAATGGAACCACTGGCAGAAGAATATCCTTATATTTCAAGCCCTCTGGGCGTTCTGCAGGTAGGAGCAACTTAGGATCTGCCTAATGAAATGCCATTAATGAAATGCCATTTGGAAGGGAAATGGAAGGCAAAGTTGCCTTATAGATTAAAAACTAATCAGAGATTTCAGGCAATGCAGATTCAAAAGCATGGTGGGGGCAGAAAAAAGGTTTGCACTTGACCTTTCCAAATCTCAAAGAATTTCCTGGCTATGAACACATCTGGCTTCCAGTTTTGGTGGAAAGGGTTTTCGGAATAAGCAAGGAATTCATGTGTGGTAATAGGCTTATTCATCATGCATGAAAAGAGCATGATAGAAACTATTGCAAATTAGATCAGAAGAGTGCATTCAAACTACGCATTTTAAAAAGAGCAAATTTATATCCAGAACTCTAAAAATTTACCCATAAAGTTAAGCCACAGGCATTTAGACTCAGGAAGCTTTTAGTCATGAAGAACCGATTCCATGTGCATCCCTGTTCACCAAGTGTCTGTTATTAAAACAGCATCTAAAATATCAAAAGAGTAGTTTCCTGAACTATTATATTCCACCAGGGAATATTTCAGTGAAACACGTGAATTGGTTGCTGCCAACATGTTCCTATTCAGCCATAATTCCACATGAACATTTATCTTCCTTTAAATTTAGTGTAAATTTAAGTCTCCCCTCTCAAACTGATTACTGATTTGCAGCCTATTGGCGATTCACAGACTAAAGTCATGTTGACTTCAAGACTCAAAAGTGGGAGCTCCCTTCTTGCTGACAGCATCGAAAGCCTGAACAGTATCGAGACCTCCAGGTCTTGCACAACCCTGGAGTTTCTCCTTCACAAGGGACAAAGTAATTGCTATACCCAGGGTGACTCAGAACTATGTCCAAATAAAACATTAATGTGACAATTTTTTTTAAGGACAGTCACTGCAGCATTTGTTTGCAGAGCATCAGTGACAGCTTTACAGTGCATGTCACCAAGGTTCATGTCAGCAAAGGAGTCCCAGCTGGGTTGAGGAGCCTGGCAGTCAACAAGCCAAACACAGTCACTGGTATGGAGCCATGAACAAAACTGCTGGCAAATACCAACTAGAGCTTTCTATTAGCTGACTACTGTTACAGCACCCGTTATTAAGGTCATTGTGTCAGAACCTTTATCTTCTACATCTTCAGGTGCAGCCATGCACCGTGCCAGATCACATTTAGGGTTAGTAATTAATTATGCAATCATAAACCTGATGCCTTTTGAAATGTATTTTGAAGCACAGCTCGAGAGCTTGGCCCCCGGTTCCCTGGCAGGCTGTGCAAAGGGCTGGGCATGCAGCCGGGTTGAAGGACTCTGCCTCACCCCACACACACCGAATGGGGCCGTGGGACTGCACCGCCTCACAGGGCCAACAAGACGCTGCTATCACAAAAGCCAGTGCCTAGCCCTGACTCCCCAGGTCCTTCCCAGCAGCGCCCAGACCCAGCGGTGAAGGGCGCCCTGCCTGATGGAGCAAGCGCAGCCTCCCCGCCGGGGGCGACGGCTTCGCGGGGATCCGGAGCCCGTGCCAGGCAGTTCCGACGAGCCTTTGAGAAGGGACCACTGGAGACGGGGGAGGGCCTGAGACCCTCCGTGCGGCCAGAATGGGGCGTCGGGACTGAGCCGGCACAGAGCTAAAGCCCGCAGCGCAGCGCCCGGCGTGCAGGGGTCAAGGCGGATCGCGGCCGCCCACCAAGGCTAGAGGCGCGGTTTGCCGGCCGTGCGGGTGCCGGCCCGGCCGCGCACCGAAGGCGGAAATCCCCGGCGGGAGGAGACGTGGGAGGGAAAAAGGGGAACGGCCTAAACGGGGCAGCCCTCGGCTTGGTTCTGATCGGCCCAGCACAGCACAACTCGGATAGCTGCCCGCTTCCCGCGCCGCTGCGATGGAGCTGCGAGGGTGAGTGGCGACCTCGGGGCAACGGGAGCTACGGTTCCCCATGCGTATCGCTGGAAACGGGGGGCACGGGTGGGCTGCTGGCTGGGGGGGCAGAGAGATACACACACGCCCTCATTAGAAATATCCGAGTACCGCTGCAGTGCAGCGGGCAGGAAAAGTTCTGCCGGGCAGGAAAAGGGAGGGCTTCCGAAACGGAGATCGGACTAAGTTGCTGCGCGGGGTCCCCGCCCGGACCCCGGCCCCGGGACGGCAGGTTGAGGTGTTAAACGTGCCCGGTGCTGGCTGCCTATCGGGGGTGAGCAGCTGCGCCGTGCGCCCGTGGCTGCGAGAGGCGGGTTTCGCAAGGCACCCCCGTGGGTCAGCGCTCGCCTGCCTGCCCGTGCTCGGCCACCGAAGGCTGCAGGCAAGTAACTGGCATTTAATTCGGCCTTTTTGCCGAATGTAACTGATGGGAGAAGGAAAGCTGGCCCGCCTTTTTTTATAGCCCAGGTTTGCGCTGACGTACAGAAGGCATTAGAAAAGCTTCATGGGGCACTTGCTGATGCGAGAAGAGCGATGTCCCTACAAGGGTAGGAGATAAAGCGAATCTCATCAGCGGGGCAAAAGCCCCAAGGTTATTATTGCAAGCATCAGGACATCTTTTGTCCTGCTGGTTTGTGTCAGAATAGCAGCATCCTATAACTCTAAAATAAATACTACATGAAAAAGTTGAGATGCTCCTAGGAAGAATAATCTCACCAAACAACAATGTATGAAAGAGGAAGTGCAACTTTCTCCTGTTCCACATGACACTTTAAAAAATATATAGAAGGGGAGGGTGTGGGAAAGAACGAGAAAAAAAATAAATAAAACATTTTTTGAAAAATAGAGAACCTATGAAACTAATACACCTACACATGCTCTTAGCGAAGCTCACTGCTAGTGATGGACGCAGAAGCTGAGTGTACATACAGGGCAAAACAGAGGCTTCTCAGCAGGCAAGAGCGTTTCTCCCCTTTTCTAACAGGAGCTTAGCATTAGAGCTATTCCAGGGAAACATGGGTTGGCACTGCCCCATATTACCACAGCTGCAACCTCCTCCAAGTAAGAGTATGAGCATCTCTATATCTGTTCAATCTTGACTGTGTCATCATTTATTAAAATAAGAAATCAAGGCCTGCTTTGTATATATACATTAGCCAACCAGTTCTGGCCAGCTAGCTTAATGTTTGTTGGCATTAGCAAATGCCTACCATGGGAAATTCCCTAAAGAGTCCCATGAAAGTCAGTCAACTGTTGTCTTTCGTTTAATTCAAATGGCTTGCTATATCCATATTTTCTGACTTGGGCGGGGAACAATAAAACAAACACAGCCACGGGATTAAGGACTACATTATGGTGAGTTTATCTAGACAAACCTCTACAAGCCTGGCACAAAAGTGATGGCTCCTGCACAGTGTAAGAATATGACAAAAATACATGTAAAAGCCACCAAAAGTCACTACCAGAGACAGAACTGAGCAGAGCTGCCTACCTGGAGTGTTGCAGATTTACCAAATATGTATCAGAGCAGAAGTGTTCCACACAAGGCATCCACTTAAGCTTCCAAACCTCAGCTATGAAACCATTTCAAAGGACACAAAAAAGAGAAAGAAAATGATTTCTTCATAGAAAAGTAATACAATTCAGACTGACTCTTCCCTAAACTTTCCCCATTTCATTCTCCGGAGTTGGGGCTTCAAGTGGAGGTACATTTTGTGTCAGAAACTTTCTCTGCTTTCTCCATGGGAAGCCACATGTGTTTGGAAAGATGAGAATTTTCTTGGAGGGCAGGTGGGAATTAGTGACCCTCTTCCACAGCAGAGGAGACCCCAGTTGTGCTCTGGCAGGTGGTACGACTAAAGCTGGGCAGAAGTGATGGTGTGCCTGGGAGGTGCTGGATGAATCCTGACACTCAGCTGGACAAAGGGGCAGGAGTTGTGGGGAAAGGGCAGGAAGCCTGGAAGAGAGAGGGGATGTCCTAATGCACAGCTGATGGGGGAAAATTAGGTGAGAGATGGCTGCAGGAGGAGTGAGCTTAGGTTAGGGCTTGGAGGGAGGATGGTCAGGCAGGGAAGGATTGGTTTAGAGGGAAAGCAGAGAGCAGTCTGGGTGGGAGAGCATGGAGCTCGCTCCTGGGTGGATGTGCACTTCTGGGGGCAGCTCTCCCCATTGCCTCATCCCTTGGCTCAGTGTTGGACCTCTCTGAGGGTTGAGAACAACTGGGGAAGGGAACACACCTGGGTAGTGTGGCCTCACAGTCCTGCTTGCTTGCAAAAGTGAGCTGGGGAAGCTGGTAATGAGAAGGCACTCATGTCCCTTTGCCCATCATCTCAGCTCTGTAACCTTACTGCATGTGGGGCAATATCAAGGTGGGCAACTGCAGCCACACATCTGTCATTCCAAAACATTTCCAGCATATTCCTTTCCTTTCACAGAGGTCTTGAGGAAGGAGAGCACAACATATAGATAGGCATGGTGGTGAAAGGTTATTTTAAAGTAACTCTTAGGAAAGGGCTGAACATTTATCTTTCTTAAAGCCCTATATGATAAGGGTTAAATCACCTAGATTTTATAGATAGGTTAAACTGGGTATAACCTATCCAGCAGGTGTAACTCCCTTGGGAAACTCCTGCATAGATTTGCCCCTACAGAGGAATCAAACACACTGAATTCTTTCCAGCAAAACCTCTGCACCACTCCCTGCTATCACTGCTTTTCCTGTTTATGCGTTTTTACCAAGCGCACAGCTGGTGGGCAGCATGGTCAGCTGTGTGTTGTCCTTTAAGCAGATAAAACTGCGACTTGTCCAGCAAAACAGTGGGATGCAAGGCTTTGACCTGTGATCCTTCCTGGTGATTCAGACAGACTTATTAGAGAAATATAGCCTCCAGGGCGGAGGCTATATTGTGTGTTTTTCTCAAGAAAGTTGGGCACAACACCAGCTTCATGCCTTCTGCTCCAATTCCAATATTAGTGCATTTTATTGCTATTCATGCCCTCAGCCACCCATCCACTGAGTTATGTCGTTTGAGCAGAAGTTTTGCAGCTGTCAGAAATGCAAATACTTAATGGGACATTACATAGTCGCAGTACCTAATTTACCTACTTCTGCTACACTAATAAACAAATCAATATTAGGTTTATTGCTTATTTAAACAACAGAGCGCTAAAGTCAATCATGTAACACTGCTTTGCTTTTTATTTTAGTTCTGGATTTCTGTTACTGCTCCTTCACATCATGAGAGCTGGTAAGTTCAGAACATTTTAGTTAAAAATGAAGCTGCCCTCTCTTTAAAACACAGTACACAAAGTAGTTGTAATATGTACAATATAAGCATCTGCGTGTTTTCAGCAAGATGCTTAAGAACTCCTTGGTGTGAAATGTTTCTCTGACGTGCATCAGGGAAGGAAGAAAAAAACCTGTTTCTATCAGTTTCAGCACGGAGAATAGCAAGGACCTTATGGATGCTCTTGCTCAGGTTGTTCTGCTTGCTTCACAGACATCCCTGCACCTTTATCTCTGCCAACAAAAGGCCTTAGAAGTGGGGTAATAAGGACTGTGGATAAGCAGATCTAACACGCTTGGATAATGTCCATACTTGTATTATGACTAGAATTACACATCATGGTATCAAGTAGTCAGTATTAAGTCTTTTACTACAGTTCCAAAAATCCCTTTCAAATCAAACATAAAGTTTAATGACATTACCTGGTGATATTTAAATGTTTTTAAGAGTTGTCTCTCCTCTGTTCTTGCTTTATCACTGAAAAGGACCCAACAAAGTCATCAAGGAAACTCCCCAAAATCAGGGCAAACTGTGCCAGATACAGTCTTAGTAGATGCCAGCTGGCCTGCTCCTGAAGAACACCAGTGACGGAGGTGTGCCTGTCTTCCCAGGGTTCACTTTTCCTGCTGCTATGAAGGGTTTCCCTACTAAGTCTGAGCTGTAGCAGCCTTATTGTAGGGCAAGCCTATTACTTCTTTTCTCACCCAGCAGAGCATAAAGGCCCAGAGAACATAACTACCTTCCTCCCTGGAAGTACTGTGTTTGCTTCAGTGGTATTTTTAAGACAAGGTGCACAACTCAGATGTATAGATGAACTATTTCTTGAGTCCAGCTCACCAACACAAAGACATGTCCGCCTTGGACATTGCCACCTCCCACCCACCTCACCATGCATTGTTTCCACATTTCCGAACCCTCACTCCTGTCATCTTTCTTTCCCTAGCTCACCCACCCACATAACCCCTTCCCCATTCTCCCATTCAACCCCATGCCTGACCCCACCCTCACCCTCCAGTCTGGCATTTACAACGTGCACACTGCTTTGGTCTCAGCAACCAGTTGCAGCAGAGAGGTTTTGGCTGCTTGGAGGGAGGACAGGTGACCCACCCCTTTCAGAAGGAAGGATGTGGTCAGAACTACCCTAGCCCTCTGAGAGTCGCTGACCTGCACTTTCTGCATCACTTGTCAGCCAGCTCATGCCTTTGCCTTGCTCACCAGGAGGAGAGCCTGCCTTTCTCGTGCCTGGAGGCCAGGAAAAGTGCCCTGAAAGCCATATACTGTACTGGCCTACCTCAAGGTTGTAAACATTTCATGAATGTGACACCAGAGGTACCTGAACATGTCCATTTCCCAGCTGGGTGTATTTGTTGAGAAGGTGACACCACCAGCAGCAATAAAATGTGATTGCTATGACATGCCCACTTTGAGAAACACTTCTTTTACTCCCCCTCTATAATTTTTTGGGTCTCAAAATAATGGTAGTACTCATTTTCTTATCAGTGTTTACACTTTTTGTGATTTACCTGGTGGTGTTTGGCATTTTTCTTAATTTAAAAAGAAAAATAAATGTTATTATTAAAGCATTAGGACTTGAATATGTGTCTGCAGTCAATGAGCAAAGTGAAACATGCAGGTACCCTTGGGGCTGGGAATGCTTAGATTGGTTGGTCCTCAGAGAAGGAAATAACCAGAAGGCTTTATATTGAAAAAGGTCCCTTTGAAAACATACAGACAAACAGGCATGGGGAGAATTAGTCACTGGCACATCAGGAGGTAGGAATGACTATAAAGTGAGCATGCTCATCTACCTGGTATAGGTACTAATACTGGAGTCCACACATGTGGTAGAATATGCTTGAAAAGAGTGAAACTTTTTCCACATAACGTTCCTTTTTTCTCCCTGTTTTAATCTTGTAGCGATTGCACTGGAGAAGAAGATCATTGTCAGTAAACTTGGAGATAACACTACACTGAGTTGCATTTATCGTGGAAGAGAATTGCACTTAAAAAATCTACGGGTATACTGGCAAATAGCTGATGATCAAGAGGAGTGTACAGTTGTACATGCACTGATCTCTGGTCAAGACAATGAAAGTGAACAGTGTATTCACTTTAAAAACAGGACTCAGTTATTCTGGGATAGGTTGGAAAATGGTGATTTTTCTCTGCTATTACTAAACGTCAGCCAGAGTGATGAACATACATACAAATGTGTAGTACTGGAGAAAGCTGAATATACCAGCATGGTTCATCAGGCAGAAGTGGTTCTCAGTTTAGCAGGTAAGAACTTGTATCACTTGCACATATTTTCCCAATTCTCATTCCATCTTTCCAAATTCATGCCATTTCAATATCGTATTTAAGCATACCATTAACTCTGAAACATGCTTCAGCCATTTGCCAAAATGTAGTCTGCCTAATTTTAATGTTACAGACAGGGAATACAGAACTGGAAGAATATCTGTAACAGCTGTTTATCCCATGTTGGGGGGTTTTCATCTTGGTTTTCAGTAATATAAAGGCTCTTGCATGTGACTGGGTGACAGCAGCTTAAGAAGTTGCCTTCTTCCTGTGGGTTTGGCTTCAGCTTTCTGCTCTTCCAGTAATTCTCTCAGCTCTCTGGCTTACATACCAAACCTGCAGGTGTTTCTCTTTCAAGTCATGAGGCTGGTGTGAAACCCAGACCTTCTGCCTCAGAACCCACTTAAAAATTTTTTATTTTCAATACATTTCGGCATGCCAACAACTATTTCTTTTTCTCCTGCTCTCCAGCTAGTTATAGCCAACCAATACTCAGTGGGCCAATAAGTAACAGTGACAGCACTGGAGAGGAGGTGACTTTCAGCTGCAGGTCTGGCAATGGATACCCAGAGCCCAATGTTTATTGGATAAATAAAACTGACAACAGCCACCTGCCTCCATCGGAGCTAATGATCATCCCGAACAACAATGGCACTTACAGCGTTTTTAGCACGTTGAAGGTTAAAGCCACTTCTAACATGCAAATAGAGTGCTCCATAGAAAATAAGATACTACATGAAAATCTATCAGCCAACTGTAAGTCCCTTCATGTTTTCTAGCTTACAGGAATATCAACCAGTGTGTCTTTGTGTGCAGATACACACCTAGTGAAGGATATGCACTAATTCAGTAGTTCCAGAAAGTGCCAAGAAGAGCTTAGGTTTTCTTTCAAGCTAGTTATGTTTAGCCATGGATTTTATGTTTATTTCTTTGACATTGAAGCGAATACCCCACCAAGTGTGTTGAGACAATGGCACTGAGAAGCTCTTGCACCCAAGGCAGTCACTAGGCTTTACCCCATTGGTTCATCAGGAACAGGATGACACAGGAGTCAGGTTATTTTTCAGGCGGCACCATACTGGAGATCCGTGATTCCCAAACTGCTACCCCACTGCTTTGCAGCATTCACATTTGCTTTTTACTCTGCCTAGATTCAAAGTTCTGTTTTCAGTCTCTGAAATTCTATTTAGTACAATGCACTATTTAAAGCATACCTATATCAAATGGGTAATATTAGCCCAATATGGCTACTAGCACAAGTATAATATTCTATTTATTGCTGATGCAAGTGATCAATAGTAGAAACAAGTATTAGCCACTCAACTCTTCACAAAACCAGAAAGCTATTTAAAAAAAAAAAAAAAAAAAAAAAGCTTTTAAAAAGTTTTAACTATAGTTCCAACAGCAGATTTCATGATTTCCAAAAAGCTCGGTAGAGAAGCTATGTAGAGTGGGACAGTTTATCCGCTCATTGCTGTTACTGGTCCTCCTTCCCGCCACACCATTCTCTCACAGGTTTCTCCACCTTTGTGCAAGGAAATTTGGTGATCTGCATAACTGTAGATGGATACCCACAGTTAGTTTACCTGAACACACCAAGGAATCACATATTGTGGCCTGAACTATACTGATCCCAGAAATATAGCGAAATAATATCAACTATTTCAGGAACAAAAATTGTGCACATGAGCGAAAGTTGCACATGAGAGTGCTTGTATGATAGCATACCTTAACTGTGAACCCAAATTAAAGGCAAACTAAGTAACCTTTAATTAGTTTCCTGATGACATTCTCTCATATTTTATTCTGGAGAAGTCAGAATTCATCTTACTATTTTTTGTTGATTTCTAAAAGCACTGCCATACTTGAAACATTAAGAACTGTGATTTGAAACCTAAAAGTTGCAGCAATCAGTGGAAATTCATCACTAACGTCAGGGAAACAGGTTTTCACCCACTTTTATGAATACCATGAAATTTGTATTATAGATTCTGTATAAATTTATTTTCAACTGAATCTAGATACAAGCTTAAACATACAGTCTCCCAAGACTGGCAGAAGAGAAGAACAAAAAGGAAGAAAGGGATTCATGCAGTATGATAACAGGGACGAATAAACTGCCATTGTATTATTAGACGGAATAAGCTGGAGATGTGCCCTTCTCAGAAGAAATGCCACCAGAATCACAGTGATAGGAATAGCACAAATATTTAGTACTTCAGAATTTCTGTTTTTGTGTAAAATATGGTCAAATACTTGCCTGTTATGAAATGTGAAAACTTACACCTTGGTACGTTATTTTTCTGTTTTATTTCTAGACACTCAACAGAAGCAAAGCAATGGGTCTAGCACGGAAAGTCACAAAAACCTGAAAAAAAATGGACGAGGTGCTCAGGCAGCTGGCATCATTTCTGTCGTCATTCTGATAGGTATTCTAGCTGTCGTAATCTGCTGGCTAAGGAGACGGAACTCTTCTAAACTAGTGTCCTACACAGGTAATGAGGCCTTTCATTTGCATGACCAAACCTGAAGAATTCTTGGTTTTTTGCCAAAATATTTAATGTCATCCAGTGTGTGGCTAGAAGGTACAAGTAAGCTGCCTGCGTACAACAGCAGGAAATCATATTGTTAGCAAAGACCTGGGACAGATGTAGTGCCTCAGGGCATGTTATTTTTTAACATTTTCTGCTGTTGTGCCTGAGCCTCACAGGAGTTAATACTTGTTGGATATGAGAGTAACTCATACTTTGCGCCTTCTCAGGCCATAGTTTGTCAGATGTGATGCCTGTAGACTGTTCTGGGGATGCTCCTCTATGGAGCACGATTCAAAGCAGAAATCAGAGGATAAATCAATCCTGACCGCTTTAGAGTCACTGGCTGGGCAAATAAGGGTTCAAGATCCCACTGGGATGGAGCAGCTTTCTGCAAGTTAGAAATAAAGCATGTCTCGCTGTCGCTCCATGTTATACATGCATACCCTTGTATTGTGCATTTTCCCATGTGCACTCTGCAATGCTTGGCATGAGAGAACAAAAGGTAGCTCTGAAAGACATCTTGTGAACCAGATGGTATATCTGAGTACTTAGTGTAAGCCACTTCGTGCGTATACAAGAGGTAACATCTTAAAAGAGGGAGCAGGGACAAACCACATTTTCAATCCATGCCCTCTTCCTTATGGCTAGCAAGACCAGGTGCTTCAGAAAAAAGCAGGGTAGTGATTTTGCCCAGCATCTGCAGCAGCTGTGCTGTGCTAGGAGCCATGCCATTCCTCCAGAAACCACCCATGTCTGTCCCAAAACATGGAGCAGGACTACCAAAACTGCCCCTTGCTGAAATGGTGACCTAGGTTGTAAGCAAATAGAGTATGGACTGCGTTTTGCTGTCCAAAGAGCATTTAACACATTGAACACTCAACTGCGGTGGATGTTGCTTAATATTAATTCAATTTGGCTAAAGATGATAGTTATCTATCCTACATGCTTAAAACAGTGCATTTGTTTCAACAGATGTCCAGCTAAATGAAGACAATGGAGTCAACTGTAAGTATTAAAAATATTTTACCATATTTGTTGGTAGAAAGAAGATTGTTTCCCTTAACCACATCCAGGCTTTGTGCATCTTGTTCTCTGAAGGTGACACTGACAAAGGAGGGAGATGTTAGCAGGAGAGCATCTCTTGCATTTGCACAAAGAGGCACTTACAGTCTATGGCACAAGGGCAGAGGGTCCCCAGTGTCTCAGGTACTCGGACAGATGCAGGGTTTCACACTGTCTGATTCTTTCTCAGAGGCATGAATATCTCTGTTCCATAGCTTTGCAGGTTGTTCCACTGGTTATGTAGGAAAAACAACTCTAGGACATAATTATTTCTGGGGGATTGTGTTGTTTGTTTGTTTGTTTTTTGTTTTTTTTTTAATGAAGTTGTTTCTTTTTATAGCACCTGTCTAAATGGAAAGTCTGCCAACAATCTGGGCAGCTGAAGACGTGTCAAGAGAAGCATCACCCCTTATCTCAGTGGCAGTATTACTTGTAATACAAGTGATAGATTTCTGCAGAGCATGCCAAGAAAGATGGCCAAAAAAAGCTTCTCCAACACAAGAGACAGCAAAATCTGCTGGATTTCTGTTCCAGCCACTGGCTGTGTCCACGCAACAGTTGTGTCGCCACACCAGCTAGCCACTTTGGACAGTCTTCTGTGATAGTCTGTCAGCATTTTAAGCTCCTGCAGTGGAGGAAGCAGTAAGCCTGGGACTCAGCTACGCTGTACCAGACTACAGAAAGCTGGTGAGTGCCCAGCCTCTCATCACCTTCGAGGACTTTGTTAGTAGCAGAAGCAACTGCATTTTAGGAGTGTGGGAAGTTCTTACTGTGCCTCTTTATCCTGATGATGACTACTGAATGTGAAGAAAGGCAGCTAAAAAAAAAAAAACCACAAACCCCACAAAAACCAAAAAAAGCTCCAAATAACAAACTACTGAAGAACTCTCTGCAAAATGAGATTTGTGACTTTTTCCACCTTTCTCACTCCACAGCACATCTTTTAACTGTCTGGTTTCACCAGCTGCATGTTATTCTGTACAGAACAAAGTAAAACATTTTGACCTAGTCCTCCAAAAATGGGAGTTGCTCTGATGGGGTTAAGCACCAAATATGTTACCATAATGGAATGTGCTTTCTTTAGATGCACTTGATATCAGCATTTTGGTTTTTACCAAATATTCCACTGAAAAGGGGACTTCCACTTCTGACAGAAGCCGGTGCATACTATGTGAAAGAACAGGCTGTGGAAATCTGACCAATCAGAAACAGTGCCCTCTATGTTAATGTCAGGTTACCTGGACTTACCCTTTTCAGGATACAACAAAAACTGGTCAAGCTCTGCTTGATTCAGCTAGTCTTTATTTAAGCACTCCCCTGTGGCTTCCAGGGAGTTTTAAACTGAAATTTTTAAACTGAGATTTTCCTTGTGTCCCATCCCTACACACGCACAAAGAAAGTGCAGGCTACATAAATGTGTTTTCCATGAATGTCCAGAAAGCCAAGAACTGCAGTTTCCATGGGCCAGTGTACGTGCCTTGCTATTTCATCCGAGTCAACCAAGAGAAACTAGTTGAAAATAGCAAAGCAGTAAACTTTGCTGATAGTATGAGGTTTTGAAGGAGGAAGAATCTATACTAGCTCTCTTGCTTAGGTGGGGCAGTTTCCCCATCTTGTCATGGGGGTATGGCAAAGATGATTTTAAACTGAGCCCTGCAAACTCTTGGCTTTTCCTCTACCAGTTGCTAGACTAAAATTCTACTACTTTTGTGAAAAAGTCACAGCCTTGTTTGTCCGAGCTCAGTGTATGAGAGGCACTCCAGTGCCAACCGTGAGGTAAGACTGATTTTTTTTTTTTTTGTATCAAGATTAGCTTTCAAACCCCAGACAAGTGAAAATAAATTTTGATGTCCTGTTCTCCCATCACATGGAATCCAGAAACATTTGGCAATAGCACAGTCAGCTTTTGTTGAAGCAGTACCCCCAAGGAGGCTCTGAGTTTGGTAGCTGTGCACCACTACTATGCTAGTATTTTGTGGGAAGGCTGCACAGGCTCAGCTTCCATGACATTTAAGAGAAAGGGCAGTTTAGCTCTCACTTGATGCAATCTAGGCTTACCAATTTGAACAGGATAGGGAAATTGTTTAGAAAAAGCAACAAGCCAAGCTGCAACTAAAGAATTAAGCTCCTGCCTAGGTTCTAAGAAACTGTACAACTGGGGAGTTTTTAAAACATCTATTAACATAAAGTATATTGTTAATCATCAGTGTCTGAAAAATACTGGTTTATTTATTAATTTCACTTTTGTCCTTTGTTGTCTTCCAATCTACATCTGTACCATATCCTGGCAGTAGGGCATTTAGCTGACAACATTTATCAAATAAGATTACTGAGGTGTCTTAAGTTACTTTAAATGTCAGTCTTCCCTTGTCTTCTTTCACATCCATTAATCTGTATGTTAGGTATTTTCTGAGTCCATATCTAGTCTTCAGTGAACCCCAAAAGGAATTTTCTTGAGGAAAGCATGCAAGCTTGCAGACACTTTAAAAAAATGTGAACATCATCTGTGGGAATGTGAACCATTTCCTAATGGCTCAGTAAGAAGTCCTGCAGATGTTTCCTCACTCTCTGCTGCATGAAGTTTTGTGCAGCCTTTTTCATACTGCTATAACTGATGGGAGCCTTTTCTAAAAACAGTTTTTCACTTTTAGATTCTGCAACTGCAAGAAGCTGTAACAATTAAGAGAAATAAGAAACAACCTAGCAATATGTTTCACTTCACAATACGTTGTTAAACCAATCTAGGCTAGTTGGATTTTCCTACTTCTGGATTACTTCACCGTACGTAGTGAATACATTTAAATGCAACTGCCTGCTCTTGCAAAATCCATACTTTGAATTGGTTTAGGTTTCCAGCTATTTTTGGAGGCAAGTATATCCTAGATGACAGTTGTTTGTTACCAGTCAAAGGACTTGGGAATTCTGTAATAACAGTTTTTGTCATTATGTACCATGTTTATATTTGAATAAAATCCATTCATTCTTCTCAATGTTTGGCTAAATCTATCAGCACATAAAGACTAGTCACTCCAAATCACTGCTCCCGAAGTGGCAGGTTTACTTTCAGCCACAATTCTCTGGGCATACAAGCACACCTTTCCAAAGCCCGCAGATGAGGAGAGACCAACACAACACAGGGACTTGACAATCTGTGCTGTTTTCTCTCGCACTATGAATGAACTGGACGAAGGCTAAACGGCAGCCTGAGGGCAGCGCTAAGCCTAGGCAGATACATCCTTTTCTTGCCCAACTGCTAGCAGAGCAGAGGTACAACACACCCTCCCCACTTCCAGAACTGAAACCAGCTCATTGCACTGTCCCAGAGCAGTGTTGCACTTGGGCACCAGCATCCCCGTTTACCATTGTTCAAGATAACAGCTCACATGAACTGCATATCCCAAGCAACTTAAGCACATGCACAGGAAAGTACCACTTGATGCAGCTTTGTGGGAAGACTCTAAGGAACAGACTCACTTTCACAGAAAAGCGAAAGGCTTTTGTTGTGGCACAGCTGGTAAACCACAGAAGGAAAGCCCCAAGGGAGAGAACATGCGTTGCTACTTAGTGGTCTGAATCCATCCGTCCTGTAGTCAAATTCATTATTTGAATCTTGCCACCTGCAAGAGCTGAAATGCCTGTTTTGCTCAAAAATGCATTCCCTTTTTCCACTTCAACAATGCTGACTACAAAAACTTCTGAATAGCCCTTTATGCTTACATCAAAGAAATATTACTAGCTGCTTTTCCAAACTGCAAAATGAAACCTTTTCATAGTTGTAGCAATTTTGCAGAGTTCACATCACTCATGAGGGTACTCCCTCTAACCTCTCTCTTCCAGGGCAAGAGAAACTGGTCTAAAGAATATTTGTGAGTACAGACCAACTCCATAGGGGAGGACCCCTTCACTCCCTATAGAAGTTAGTTTGGCTCTTTGGGACTTTTTCTGCCAATGTGTGGTGTGGCATTAGGACCTTCACCACTTTCATTGTATCAATACAGGTTGAAATCATGGTCAACTGGTCCCTATTTGAGGTTCATAAAAAGGCACCCCACATGTTCCTTGAGGTGATCTCCTCTGCACCTGGTAGTCCAGGGCATTACAGGCCATCAACCAGTAGCCTTTGTCTCATTCATCTTTCAAGATGCACTTATGTGACAATGTGTCAGTTCATGCAATCACCTCCCAACACAAGAGAACACTTCCAATGCTTCATGCGTTATCAGCACTGCTCATAAGTGTAAGTAGTGTATACGAACCAACGCCCCATACTGCAAAACACATGGGAACTACTCACAAACTCAGGTACTTTGTTAGGGAAGAGCCTGTCTTCTATTTTCGTCTGGCACAGAAAACGGCTGTGTAGAAATAGATGCTTTTGTATCAAAAGAGACCTAGGCTGACCTTCCAGCTTGCCCCAGATAAGTCCCAACAGTTTAGTAATTGTCGTGGTTTAAGCCCTAATTTGTTTTCCTGTGATTCCAGGAAGCACTGCTTAGGGCTGTTTTATGATCGGAAAACTTGGACACAGAATTTGCCTGCTGAGGGTCACACAAGGCTGTAGCTGACTTCATGCTTGAACTCAATGTCTCCAGGATGCAGAGACCTTCTCTCCTTTCTGGAGACATGCTGGACTGGAAAGTCTGCTCTTTGAAGCATCCACCCCAGTAGACGTCATAAGTCAACGGAAGCCATTTGCTGGTTTTGGATAGGATTGCATATAAGCTGCCAGACTACATTTTCATATCTATTGCAGAAAAAAAAGGTATTCCCTTAAAAAAATTGTAAAGAGGAAAAAGATATAGTGTCTTTCAGTCCAGACCGGAAAGCTCTTAAGAATGACCAGTAAGAAGCAACACTAACGTAGCTACAGTGTGGACAGAGGGCGAGTGCTAACTTTTCCGTCTTAATTTCTTCTGCCAGGAGATCTATGCTGTCACATCATCAGTCTTATAAGACTGAGAGTGTAGTTTCAAAACAAAATCGGGTTTGATTGGAAAAACTTCCACAGCATCATGCGGGACTAAAAGCAATTCTACTCCTCTTAATTAATCTCTTTATCAGTCAGACTTACCACTATTGTTTTACCTAACTTCTAAAATACATCACTACTGCAGTCACTGTAACTAAAAAGAGGTCAAAGGTTAAAGGCATAAAAAGTCTGAAATATTGCCAAAGCACTTTATCTGCTTTTGTAGCAAGGCAAATACAAAGTATTTTTATCGCCATGTTGGAAATCTTATTAACCAGCTCAGATCAGTTTGATGAACTGCCAGTGACTTTAAACTCTGTGTCAGCAAAGTACCAAGAGTGCTATCACAAGCCTAGTCTTTTAAAACCATTCCTTTGGTTTTCCATATGTATGCTCATATTTCCATATGGCACTATCTGCAGCACAGAAGGCTGCGTTCTTATTTGAGCTACATTATTGAATTCTCTTATCAGAATCGTGAGAAGAACCCAACCTTGGGTTAGGTCCTGATATACTGAGAGCAAGGCAAGAAGGCTGGCCAGATAATGACCATCCTTTCCAGGGAAATTCATTGACTGCTTCTACATAGGGTGAGGCAGGAAGCCAGCACCACAGGAAGGCCTCCTGGACTCCTGGCTTGTGAGAAACATGTGCCCAGAAACTGAGGGGCTGGAGAAGCAAAGGAAGTGGTTTCGGATGCAGGCAAGGCTCCAGGGATCCCCACCTAGGGTGTGCTGTGGTGCCAGGCTTCTGCTCAGCAGGCAGGCACCCCATCAGGAGTCCTGGCACAACAGGGCATAGCTTAGGGCTGAGAAATGCCTTCAAGCAGGAAAAAAGCAAAATAATACATAAATTAAAAATTAGAAACACAACACACACACACACCCCCCAACTCTACATGTTTGTTTCTTTTCATTTATTTATTTAAAGTTGAATTTTTCATTACTACCATGAGGCAGATAGCTGCCTGTCAAGGTATTTCTCATAGAACAATTTGAGCTAGCTGAGAGTAGGAACAAGAAAGTAGCAGGGGGAATATTTTAATCTGTTCCAGCCCAGTTTCAGTTCACCAGTCCTCCGGAGATGAAGCTTTGTGTGGGAAATCTTTTTATTTTTTTAAATAAAAAAAAAAAAAAAATAAAAAAGTAACCATTAGGAACTCCTATTAACAAGCATATGCTCTGGTGGGCTGGAATTATTAAACACAAAACGTATCAGGCATGCACACGGTGAGCCAGTGCCTTTTTAGTAGTGTTTTTGGCAACACGGCTGCTATTGACAGGCTTCATACAATGTGTCCCAGCTTCACTTTTAAGCAACTCCTATTGCATCACAGCATATCTGGGTAGAAAATTATTTCTAAACAAAGTCAAATAAACAGTTCCTCAGAAACAGAAAACTTGGCAGAAGAAATCCACAAACTTCCATGGCCACATTTACTGCATCAGTAGTTCTTCGAGTCTTGGGGAACAGTAGTAGGTATCCTGCATGTCAGTAAGAACCAGTTTTTGCATTAAAACTGGTTTTAACATCCCCAGGTGCTCAGGCTTGAGCACCCCACAGCCATGTGGGATTCCAGGCACAGAGGTGTGCCCCTGTCCACATATTTTTCAGAAGCCTTTGGGGTGGGATTGGAGGACAGGGAAGGAGTTATGTTTTGTTTTAGTCTCTAGGCAATACTGCTCCAGGCATCAAGGAGGAAGTCACTGAAGTATTGCACCTAGACAGAAGCCAAGAAAAAAGTTTGCTGTGAAGCTGGAGAAGGACCCTAACCTTCTCCCCTATGAAGGTCTAGCATTACAGCCCAGTACCCCTATGCATCACTCAATACATGTTTTACAAAGCATGCTATAATCTTAATCACTGCAAGTGCCGGGATGGGATAGAGCGCTCAGCCTGGGGATAAATAATTGTATAACATATCTCTGCTGGCTGGAAACTCCATGCAAGCAGTCAGTGTAATTGCACAGAGGTGACTACAACAGAGCAGCATACCAAAGTGTATTTGAACAGAGAGGAAGTACAGTGGAACAGCATTCCAAATGTAGGGCAGATTTTGCAAGGAGATGAGTGAGAAAGCATGTGCCTCCCACAACAAACGCTAGTGTCTGAATGGCAGGACTGACACAGACTGAATGCAAACACAATTCCAATGCTACTGCTTCCATTCAGACTCTTCACTTTGGTATCCTATCTCCCGCACAACCCAAAATGTCGAAGCTAGTGTTACTCTTTACTGCCAAGACAGCACATACTTGTTTTGCTCTCTAGAGATGCTGCTCCTTGCAGGCTGGTAGAACACCAGCAGCTTAATTACACAGGTAGTTATTATGCCTGTACTTTCACATTAGGAAAAGCTGTACTTCCACTCATGAAACTTAGACAAAAATCAATACTTTGTTTCTAAGATGAAGGCTCCAGGAAAGCAGGACTCCATGAACGCATAACAGTTACTTGGGAATACAAAACACTAAGTCCCTCTTCTCCCAGCTTTATGTGTTGAGCATGACCCCATACAGTCTGGGATACTCACTGGGTCAGCTGTCCCAGCTGTATTCCCTCCCAGTTCCTTGTGCACTCCCAGCCCTCACTGGTGGGGTGGTGCAAGGAGCAGAAAAGGCTTTGGCTCTGCGTAATCAACTGCTCAGCAACAATTAAAACATCCCTGTAATATTAACACAGTTTTCAGCACAAATCTAAAATGAAGCCCCATCCTAGTTACTGTAAAGAAAACTTACTCTATCCCAGACAAAACCAACACAAGGGTCAGAAGCCATTCTGAATATAAACACAAGCAGAGGGAAAAATACAAGTAAAATAGGAACATCGCAATGTTACAACATGCTAACATAGCGTCAGAAGTCCCTTGTTCACTCTACAGCAAGACTTAGTTGAATCCAAGTTTATATTCCAGATACCAGAGATTAAGCTATGTAAACTGTCCCTTCTTCCATCCATTCACCTATATGTGGTAAAAGCAGTCTGGCTTTGACTTCAGAAAGCACTTGATTCACTGCGTTTGGATTAGCAGATGTGTAGGCAACTGTGGTTTCTAACAAAGCTAGGAAGTTATCTAAAGTGGATTATTGTATTCTGTGGAAAAGGATACTATTTTGTTTCTGTTGGAGGAGGGGAGAGAAGGAAAAAAGAAAATACATTTATGCAACCCAAAAGCAGTCACTTGGGCACCTCCAAACACTGAAGGGAGCAGCCCCACGGACTGAAAACCAACGAGTCGTTAGGCAGTGGTCTTTAGTACATGAATCAGCTTAAGGATTTGATGTCAGCTTGGTAGCTTGTCTCAATGTATTTGTGTTCAGTCCATCCCAGCAAGTAGGAAGTAAGAAAAAACAGCCAAGAGGCCTACATAGATGAACAAGGAGCTCCTGGCAAAACTCAAATACAAACACAAAAAAGGAAGCATACAGAGAGCAGAAACAAGAGTGGGTAACCTGGAAGGAACAGAGATATTGTCCAAGCATGTAGAAACACGGTTAAGAAAGCCAAAATCCATCTGGAATTGAATCCAGTCAGGGATGTCAGAGACAAGAAGAAAGGCTTCTACGCATACATAGGAGAAAAAGGAGGAGAACATTAGGGAAAATGGGGGCCCACTGCTGAAGGAGACAGGGGACCTGGCTACACAGGACGTGGAAGAGGCTGACATACCACACGCCTTTTTTGTGTCAGTCTTTACTAGCAAGACAGGCCTTCAAGAATCCCAGATCCCAAAGACTGGGAGAAAGTCTGGAGCAAGGAAGATGTACCCTTGGTGGAGGAGGATCAGGTCAGGGAGTACTTAGGAAAATTGAACATACGTGAGTTCATGGGCCCTTATGGGATGTGCCACATGTGCTGAGGGAGCTGGCAGATGTCATTGTGAGGCCACTTCCAATAATCTTTGATTGATCATGTCAACTGTGATAAGTGCCAGAGGACTGGAGGAGAACAAGTGTCAGTCTTGTCTTCAAGAGCAAGGAAGACAAAGGGAACTACAGGCCAGTCAACCTCACCTTGATCCCTGGGAAAACAATAGAGCAGCTAATCTTGGAAACCATTTCCAGACACATGAAGGACAAGGAAGTCCTGATCAGGTGAGATCTCACCAATACATATGAATGTCTCAAGGGAAGGCAGAGAGAGGACGGAGCCAGGTTCTCTTCAGTAGTGCCCAGTAGCAGGACCGGAGGCAATGGGCACAAATGCACACAGAAGGCTCCGTCTAAAGATCAAACAGATGGCCCTGCTTGAGTAGAGAGGCTGGACTAGGTCACCTCCAGAGGTCCCTTCCAACCTCAACTATTCTGTGATTCTGGGAAAGTTCTGGCTGGATTTTGAGAGAACATGAACAAATTGTATAGAGCCATAACAGCAATCTCCTTCAGGTCACTCAACCCATGCTGACTTTAACAGGACTATGCTGGAAAACAGGAGGGATAGAAACTAAAAAACCAAACCCAAAACAAAATAAAAAACCAACCAAAAAAACCACCAAAAAACAAAAACCACCCCACAAAAACAAAAAACCAAACCAACCAGACCCCACCAAACAATAATTCAGTCTTTTTTTCTGTCAATATAAACAATTATTAGCCAGTATTCCACCGCTGCGCAGTCCTCATTTTATTTCATATGTAACTACACTCAGTGTAGTGAGTGCATAGTGTTCCACTGCACAGTACCTCACTTCTGTCATATGAGTAATTAGCAAGCTTGGAAAAACACAAAAACCAACCCCAAACCAAAAACAACCACCACAAACCTTGTATGTGTGGTGTGGTTTGTCTTGGTGAGCAGTCTCTACAGATCAGTACTATTTCTTATTCCTTATTACTGAAAATCAAATTGAGTAACAGCTGTATGGCCATGCCCTCCAGACACACAACCTTCCCTGCAGACCGTTAGAAGACATGTCTGACTTCTGCATTTTTGTATGCTGAGTGATTTTGGAGGAATGCATTAGTAATCCAGATCTGCTACCTCTTCCTGCTAGATGGGAGGACAGCAATAAGTTCAGAAAAGAATGGGAGGGAAGATGCAAAGGATGCCTAGGCACAGAGCTGGAGTACAGCCACCTTTCTGTTCTCGTCATTCTTTTTTGCTAGATGGTAGTTAATCATCATGCCAGCACAATTAGAAGACAAAACACAAGAAAAATGTGAAGTATTTAGTGACATAGGTCTTTAAAGGTATGTACTGAAAAAGGCTATTCAGTCCATTGGGCATGCTGAGGAATTACCTCATCTGATGTTTTAAATTTAGGCTGGGCTACACATAATATTTTCGAGATTTGTTCCAAGCATATAAAGGAGGAATTAGCATATGAAGCATTAAGGTTACAGCTTCAGATTCTTGAACTTGGTTATGGAGCAATCTTCTTTTACTTGGAGGTGGACATAGCATGTGTGAGTCAGATTCCAAACAGTCGTGTTAACTTGGACAGTACTTCTGCTTTGATGCAGGAGCTCTCCAAATAGTATCTGATCAAGAAATGAGCTTTCAGAAGAGCATGGAGGGAGGGGAGAAGGAACCAACAACAAACACACACACGCAAAAAAACCAAAACAAAACAAAAAAAACCACAAAACAAAACACACCACACACCAAAAAAAACCCCACACCACAACCAAAAAAAACCCCAAAAAACCAAAACCAAATCCCAAACACACAAAAACCCAACAAACAAACAACCCCCACCACACCAAAAAAGCAATTAATCTCTCATGACGTTAGTGCAGTGATAAAAGGTTTGAGCACTTGAAGAATTTTTGCCTCAGAAGCCTTCTACTTCTGTGATTCAGTACCAGACAAAGAATAACTTCTATGAACTCAGAACTATTTTCCTCTGTGCTGTCTTACCTCTCATCTAATGAGAGTTACATCAGGTATTCAAAGCTTTCCGAAAGTGAAGTGTCTCAGAAAGTACTCAAGATCATCACTGTCACAGGAAAAAATGAGCAATTCTATTACAGCATCATTTGAATGAGAAACTGTGCATTGCTGAAATACTACCATGAAGCTGACTAATTTATCAAGTGTTACTTCTCAAACCACTAAGTAGAGTATGGGGGGGTAAGGGGGTTGTTTTCTAGCATAATGAAACATGATTTCCTGGAGTTTCTTCGATTATTTAACTTCTGGCTTAATATCAAAAAATTCAGACTTACTTTAAAGTTTAAGTTGGGTTTTTTGGTGTGGTTTTTTTTGGTTTTTTAGGTGGGTGGTTTGTTTTTTCTTTTGTAAATTAGTGTTATCTACCAGTGCACCCAGCATGATTGAACAGCTAGCTCTCTGCTTAACCCAAGCAGATGAGTAGTTGACATGAATGACAACAGTGTTTGGAATAGTAATTATTTTAAATCAATTGGTGTGCCTTTTATAGTACGTTTACAGGTGTATACACCTGTATGCCAGAAGGATTCAATCCAATGCAAGGAAGACTACCCCAAAACTGGTAGTTTAAAAGCAAGAGCTGAGCAGAATCCAGCTAACATGTTTCCATTTCTGATACACAAGTGCTGAATTGTGCAACTATGTGCCACAAAACCCCAGTGAAGTGGTGGCCATGCTGGCAAATGCTCACAGAAAGAAAATTTCAATTCCTTTACAAAATAATACAGCAGCATACCAAGTCAACAGCTCAGCAAAATGCAAACAAGAGCTCTCAAAGACTTCTACTGTGGCTGGTTGAAAACATAAGGGGTAAATATTGCTCAGTACCTGCACATCAAAAGCAGGGAGCCAGTGAAACAACAGTGCTTTACTGCAGAGCAAATAACACAGTGTGCTTTTTTGATAATGTAGAGTTTGGAAAGGCAAGCTTAGAAACTGCAAGCAGTGGCTTCTGTGTTCAGGTGTACCAGACAGTAAACACAATTAGATTTAACCGACATCCATGTAAGCAGCAGCATTTTCTTTTCCTAATAGAAAAAACCAAGCAAACTCTCAAGTGCCTGCTTGAGCTAAAAGGCAACAGTTGTTTCAGAAGCATTACCAAAATCGCTATTCTGAACGTCGTCAAGTGGCACATTCTTGACAGGGACATATGCTTTGTCAGACAAAAGGTAGATAGTCCTCCTTGGAAGGACTGAAAAAGCAAAATGTTGCATTATCATAAGCAGCTAAAGTTTGGGAAAAGATGAAAGGTGAAATATTAAATATTCTTGAGCTTTTACTATTGGTAAAGTGGTAGTTAGCATGTCCTTACGTCACCCGAGAATGCTATAGTGAGTAATTCCTTTTATTCCTTAGTCAAGAAACACAGCCCTTGGTATCTGAGTCATTGCTCCACATCCTGCCCTGCTTCAGCAGTTCCTCATTCAAGGCAGAATCTCCTCACAGCAGCATGTTTGAGTCTCGGCACATGCAGACAGGACACTGAGAGATTCCATATGAGTAAGTAAAAGACCAAGTTTTCTGTCTTGTACTAGAAAGTGCTAAAACTGGAAGATCTGTGCTAAGGCTTTTCAGCTAAGGTCTTTCACAATTCTTTCAGCTCAGGTGGACATAGGAAAAATGAGAAAGAAACAGTCTAGGTTTGGCGTGTTTTCTTTGCCAAAGTTGCAGCTTGCTGGAGAGTTAAAAAATGGATTGAGGGGTTTTCCAGTTGAAATGTTTTGTCTCTAACTCCACTCCCTTTTGCTGTTGGCCAGCTGGGGTGAACTTAGACTGCAAAATGAGAAGTGAGGCTAAGCCTACTGGTAAAACAAAAGGCATCTCCACCTAATTTATTCTCTAAGTACAGTTTTACCTTTATTTCTGCTGTTTCTCTTTTTTGCTTTTCTTTAGTCATTAAACTGACACTAAACATTAATGACTTCAGTCATTAAAATGACATAAAAGTGATTGAACAGGGAGTTTCAGTTTAGTGAAGTTCAAAGAATGAACACTAGGCTGAAAATCATTTATCACACTTATTGCCTCAAAACATCAGCTGAGTAAGAGAAAAAGCTCAGGTGAGATACATAGCATACTAGCCACACCAAAACCGAAACCCTGCGTAACATTTCAGGTACTGAATGGTCACTGTTTACAAACTGACAGTGTGTAACAGGAGCTAAAAAACCCCATGTGAGGAAGATAAGGAGTCCCGTTGTACTGAGCAGCAGACACACAGTCACGAAGTCAGTGCTGCACACAACCTGAGGTCTTAGCAGCTAGTGAAGAAATCAAGCGCAAGAGTGAAAAGACAAGAAAGAGGTCAAGCAACTGCATAGAAAGATTTTCCCAAGCCTTGTTTCTATTACAAAGTTGGTCAGCTTTGAAAAACAAGGTAAGAAGATATTGCTGCACAACTAGGTTTCAGAAAAACTCGTTGCCATTAAGTTTTGATGGAAGGTTTCTATTAGGTGAATTGAAAATATCACAGCAACAGATGTACAACCCAGTCCCTACAGCAGGGCACTTAAAACAACTTTTCAATTTTTACATCTATTTTTTTTCTTGCCCCTTCTTCGGAAGGAGCTGTACAGATCAAGGTAACGTGGGGAGAGAGGAAGGTAGAGGAGAGACACTTTGTGAAAGTATGAAACAACTTATGTCACGAAACCAAATTTCTCATACCTCTGTGTGAACTTGGAACCTCAAGAGCCAGCTCACAACAGACAACTTTGCCTTTTTGAAGACTAAATTGGCAGAAGCATTTCACCAGTTGACTAAAACTGAATCCTGAGCAAGCAGTGAAACAGCACAGCTACAGATTTCAGTTCTCATGAAATCAAAAATCTTGCTATTGAGTTTAACTTGATAATACAAATGTAAGTAATATAAAGGCAGATGTCAGCACAGATTTTTCCTTCTAGAGAAATTAGTTATTTCTAGAAAGGGAGAAAAGTTGGTAGGAAACTCATCTCCAAACCCTCTTGCAATGCAAGGCTACTGAAATGTTTACCAAGATGAGCACTACAAATAAAATCTCCAATATGCTGTTGCCAGTTATGAAAGTCCTAAAATGAGATTAGATGGGTGTATACACTACCTTCAAGAGACTGATCTTTTAGTGGCAGTCACCACTTTTGGACATTTTGTCTGCCAGAGAAGCCAGGGAGAGCAGGGAGAGCATAATCTAAGACAGGATAGGACATTTTTTTTTTACTTCTGAAGAGTAAAAAGTAAACACCAAACTAAACAAGTCATGTATTTAAAAAAAAAAAAAAAAAAAAGGGGGTGGGGTGAGATAAACAACCACACACGCAACAGTGCAGTAACTTTTTTTAGGGGGCTTGTTGGCCACTTTGTGCCATGTCATTGAAAATGGCATCTACAGCTTAGTGCTATGCAAGACAGACACGGACCTGCTGGAGCTGATCCCGAGATCAACAAAAATGCTCAGTGCTGGAGCGCCTCTCCTCTGAAGCCAGGCTGAG
This sequence comes from Strigops habroptila, assembly GCF_004027225.2. Classification (NCBI taxonomy): domain Eukaryota; kingdom Metazoa; phylum Chordata; class Aves; order Psittaciformes; family Psittacidae; genus Strigops; species Strigops habroptila. The sequence continues at coordinate 34,183,070 of NC_044278.2, read as the reverse complement.
AGAGTTGGGGTTGTTCTGCATGGAAAAGAGAAGGTTCTGGGGAAACCTCATAGCCTTTCAGTACCTAAAAGGAGCTTATAAGAAACAGAGAAACAGACATTTTACCAGGGCCTGTAGCATTAGGACAAGGGGCAATCGTTTTAAACTGAAAGAGAGTAGATTTAGATTAGACATAAAGATATTCTTTATCATGAGGGTGGTGAGGCACTGGAACAGGTTGCCCAGAGAAATTGTGGCTGCCCCATTGCAGAAGTGTTCAAGGTCAGGCTGGATGGGGCTTTGAGCGACCTGGTCTAGGGGAACGTGTCCCCGCCCATGCAGGGGGCCTGGAACTAGATGATCGATAAGAGTCCCTTCCAACCCAACTATGCTTCTGTGATTAGCGTTTAAGAATCCTTTGAAAAAGTTGAGCTAGTTTGTCTCACATCCCTAGTTACATTCCTTTTCTGAACTGTGTTACAGCCTTCCCTCCTACTCAGGACAAGGAGCTTATAAGCGCCAAGCGCTCCCTATGGAAGCTGAGCATTCCTAAATAGACAGAGAAGGTGGCAGTCCAAGCAACAGGACACTGCAGGCACGCGTCGATGGACAGGGCTTTGTTTCAACAGGTGAGAGAAAAGAGGGAGGAGAGGAAAAAAAAATAGGAAATCTCTGAACAGTGAGATACTTTTCTGTTACAGTCCATTAAATGCATACAAACACATTGTATGTGAATATATACTCAGTGAAACCTCACCGAACACAGACAATTTGCAGTGACATGTAGGGATGTATATACACCGCAGAAGTATCTGTAGTCAGATTTTCCAAAGCAACCTGAGCCTCGAAGACTTCCAGACATTGATTTTCAGCTCATGCCTGCCCGTTTGTCTTTAAAACACCACCTTAGCACCTTTAGGCCCATCTTAACCACAGCGAGGCATGGTGCAGAGGTTGCCTGTGCTAACCAGCTCTGGAGAAGTGCTGCCTTCTTGGCGTAGTATTGCACTGACATGAACTCCCGGTATGATAGGGAGTTACTAATTGCAGCTCCCCACCACACTTCACAGGGCTCTGGTGCTCCTGGCCTGGAAAAGTAGCTCAAATCAGCACAGGGCTGCATGAGAACCCTTGGCTGCTCAGTCCTAGCCCAAGGCATCTGTACCACCTATGGTGTATAGCAGAGGCATACCAGAACTCGCACTGGCTTGGTCTTTTAATCGCATTCATTGCTGGGGGGAAGAGAGGTTGGTTTTAATGGTGGCGGGTTTTGGTTTTTTTGTTTGCATTTTTTTTCCTCACAGAGTGCTGGACAAATAAACTAGAGCCACCTTCAGCATCACTAAAAGGAATCTCCATTTTATGGCTGTAGCTAAGTCCTGATTTGGTCATTCTTTCAGCTGCCTTTCCCCCTTTTGTATCTGTAGTTTCCTTTTTCTAAACTGATTCCAACCACCAGACTTTTCTATCAGTCCTTCCCTATGCTAGTTGCTAAAGTCATCTGTAACAGAATAAAATAAATTGCTGGTACCAGAGCAGTATCTTCAAGGAGGTGCCCAGTAAGACTGAAGGAAGAAAGCATGTGTTCCTTAGTCATTATCTGTTTCAAGATGCCTGCTGAGTAACTAAGCGAGAAGGGGTAAAGAAACTTAAAAAAAGAGAAATCACAAATTGGAGAAAACATTATCTCTTCTAGAGGGACTAGAATATATACATGTCCTAAACTGCAGAGGCCTCCATGTGCCTATCAGCCCCTAAGAATGTAAATTGCTCAGAATGACTCTGCCTTCCACCAGAAACAGTTTAAGAATGATAAATGCATAGCTGGCTCTAGGATTCCAAACTAGACTATTTCCAGACATGGGAGACTTGCTTTGAGTTTGTGCATGTGAAATTGCACAACATCTTACAAGGGATGTGACCACATGAACTTCAGTTAAGATTTCGTAACATCCCAGCGCCAACTGTCTTAAAGCCATAGGGGTTTTTAATCCCCCATCTGTGAGTTACCACTTTTTGGCTTTGTTCTCAAAGCAACCACAGGAAAAAAAAATCCTTTGTGCACAGCAGAAAAGCTCAATCCACCACAGTTTTTCTAGTTACAACATGACAGCACCCTTGGCAACAGATACTACTTCAGTTTAGCTGCTGCCTCAGAGTACCCATCTCCTTGCAGGTATGGGTGGAAGGAAAGGTCTTGAACCCATCTTGTCAGCCTTGTGCATAAACTCCAGCAAATAATGGATAGAGCATACATGATTTGCTCTACCACATCCTCAAGGCCCTTTATTCTTAGCATAAGTGGAAATGGCTCAACTGTGCCCTTTCAGTGGGAGACTTGCTGTTAGCAGAGAGGACAATGCACAAGCAAACTTCAAGAGAAAAGTAAAATGCCATTTGTACAGATCTACAAGTGGCATCAAGAGCTAAAACCAAAACCTATGACTACAGGGTCCATAAAGCAATCTAACTCTGGAAAGCAAAATTATTCAACACACCCAGGCACACACCCCTCCTACCAAGCAGCAGGCATTAAGGCAGTGTAACAGGAAAAGCACTCAGTAGCATCCTAAGAAAGAGAGTGGATGAAACCACAGGACTGTGTCTTTTACAAGGATTCATTTCAAGTATTTAGTTTCAGTTACTGCAATTTACTGAAGTTTCATTCTGAATTCACTTTTGTTGTACAAAGATTATTGGTGTAATTTAACTTTCGCATGGTGCACTGCAAAGTACAACTTTAATGAGGAGTGAATTTTTAACAAAGATTTGGGAGGATGGAGAAAACAGGCAAATTATTCATCTAGATAACACTAAGTTTTTTCATATTTATAATTATTTTTACAACATCATTTTGTATGCAGGTATTTCTCACACCTCCTTATGCATATAATTATTGTGCAGTTTTACATATTTTATTTCACTTACAAATTCCTCTCAAGACTTCTGGAAAGACTAGGCGCAATGAGATGGAGACTGCTATTTTTTTCGCTTTCGTTTATTCATGAAGTTAGTTAGTTCTAGAGTCCAAATGTATTTCTCAACTAAACGTATTTGAAGTATAATCTGGCTTTTCAGATGTCGTTTCCTAACATCTGAGTTCACCTGTGCTCCACATTGCCACATTCTTAAGTACTGAACCAGAAGTTTTTGTTAAAGCAAACTTGCTTTCAAGCTCCTTTCTGCCAGAATAACATCAGCTGTCACCAGTTAGAGAGCTATCTGAACTAGACCCAAGCAGATCATTAGCATGTCTGAAAAGAGAATTATTTTATCTTGACATCAGGAAAGGGAAGAGCATCCAGAACTCCCTATATTTCCCTTGCTGAGGCAGCCCAGCTTAAAACTTGGCTGTTCTTTTTAAAATGTAAATTTACAAGGTTATAGGGAGTTGCTGTACTTTGCTTTCTGCAACTTTGCATACATGCAAACTGACTGCGTACATCTGCAGACTCTGCATGTTCCAGCTACCCAGCTTTAGAGGAGCTGGCATTGCCTTTTTCTTCCCCATTAGTGCAAACAGCACAAACAACACTGAACTGCACCAAAACACACTTCTCTTGCAGTTACTATTTCTTGTAGTTACCATGAACTCTTGCTTCCTGAAAGGCGACAATTTCCTCTTGCTCAAATTGACTTTACTATCCAGAGAATGACATATCTCTTAAAAAACTGTGATGAAGGAATCTGCCTAATAGCCACATTCCTCCCCCTTCACCCACCAGAAGTACACTTTTAGGACTTCCAAAAGGGGGGAAATACAGTACAATAAAACATAAAAGATATTCCTAGAAGCATTTGGTTATCAGAAAAAATTTCTTCACCAAAAGGGTGATGATGCATTGGAACAAGCTGCCCAAGGAAGTGGTAGAATCACCATCTCTAGAAGTGTTCAAAAACCATGCAGATGAGGCCTTTAGTGACGTGGTTTAGTGGTGGACTTGGCAGTCCTGGGGTAAAGGTTGGACTTGATGATCTTAAAGGTCTTTTCCAATCTAGTTGATTCTGTGATGTGTGAAACCCAAGAAATAAGAGATGGCGACAGGGAGTGTCACCACTTTTCCAGCTCTACCACCTACCCAGCAAGGGCCATTCCATGGTTAATTCACTCCCATTCACTCCTCACTCAATTACCCATAGCAATGCTTCAGACTACTCTGGCTGCAAGCTGTTTTCCTTGCAGCTGGCAGAGTCATAGGCAGTTAGCAGCGCTGCAGCCAGCTGCCTCATCACAGCATTTGACACAGGCTAACCACACTCTTAACTGCTGCCTATTCCTACTCCCTGCACTGCCACACACTGCTCGCCTGGCAGCAGACTGCACAGTGGTGGCTTAAAAAACTGGCTCAGACATCTGCACATCCTGCAGCAGCTGCATTGGAGTTACATTTGCATGAGATTTTTGAAAGCAAAGCATAACCCTGTAGGAATTTGAAGCTCCCTTGTGCTAGGATCTATAGAGAAGCAGCTACTAGAGCTGCTACTGTCTCCTATGGAAAAATGTATATTCTTTTCTAGATTGTTTTTCTGTTTGATATGAGGAAGGAATGTTTCCTGACAAGAAAGATTGCAACAACATACAGTTGAGAGGATGGGAATGAGATGAGAGCTGTACCTGTGTTGTGCTGCATCTCCTTCATTTGGGGGGGGGGGGGGAACACCCAAAACAAAACAAACAAACAAAAAAAAACCCACACAAAAAAACCACACAAACCACACCCAAAAAAACAAAAACCAAAAAACCAACAAAACCAAAACAAACTTTGAGGATAAAAGTTTTCCCCGGAAAGGTCTCCACTGTAGGACAAGCTGGGAAATAGCTCTGCCAGACTAGAGAGTCAGGGGTCAGCAGTTCATCTGTGACTAAAACTCACATAAGTCCCCATACTGTAACCCTCATTCTACTACCTCTTCCCCCATTTTGCTCCTCATAGAGCAACAAAGCTGAAGAGAGTGTGTTCATCTGTGCTAGAGCATTGTCATCCACCCAGTAAACTCTAGGAAAATTAACTCCATAAACGGCTCTTGGGCCCACAGTTAGGGTCCGTTAAGGCAAAGGAGAGCAACAGCACCTAGATGAGCTCAGACTCCTTTTATGGCACCAGGATGTGGCTGCACTTTAGCCTGGATGAAACCTAAATATTCTCAAACCAAAAGCAAAATACCTAATTAAAGAGCTAGCAGGGTTGTATGGCAGATCTGGCTGGGCGATCTTTGAATTTCCTCATGGGAAACTTCTGTCCTCGAAGATTATCTACTACACAATTAATTTGACTCTTTGAGTACCTCACTACAGCTGCAAGTTTCATGGTTGTCGTGGTATGAAACCACTATATTAATTTACAGGTGTCTCCTGAATACTGCTTTTATAGCTGAAGTTGAACATCTTCCTTCAGATGCCAAGTGACACACACAGGCTGATTTAAGCCAGTGCAGCTCTGCTGGCTTGACATGGTTGGCAATATGTCTCTGTCCTACCTCAACTACAGATGTGCTCCACACCTCAGAAGGGAAAGAAGGATCTGAGTTAGGATAGCTTTGATTAAAATTCAAGTTCTATTGCCTTGGTTCCCATTTTCCCTTACTTCCATGTTGAGGCAGGCATAAACAAGTTTCTAACCAGAAATATTCCCTGTGTCAAGGGTCATCTCCAGGCAGTGTATAAATGTTACTTCAGCTCCAATCTTCCTTGCATTTGCAGCCCATGGTATAGGAGATTTTTGGGGGAAGCAGCTGTAGGAAATAGGGCATAGTTGAGGTAACACAAGTCATGGCTAAGACCACCATCAGCTTGCTACCAGCAAGGTGCAGATGAGCAACAACATCCCTTTACTTACCATGTTTAGGCCAGGGCAAGTATTTAGTCTTGAGTGGCTCCAGAGCATGGTGGGGCTGAAAGGCTGCAAAGCTAATCCTCAGACATTTTGCCTCCCTCAACTGCTTAGAAAGACGGTTGTTTCAGTTCCTAAAACCTCTGTGTTCTGCTTCAGAGCTGCTCTAAGGAGTTCACTGTGCTTCTCCAGCTGCCACCTCAACTTCACCTCCCAAATGACTGTTTAGAGCTTTAATGAAGGATTGTGAAAGACCAACATGTAGCGCTCCTAGTTCAGTCCTCTAAATAAACAGTCCTAGAAGTGCCAAGGTCAGCTTTGAAGTCCTCAAAATCTGAGGCACTGTAAGATACATAACTAATGAGGCTCTTCAAATCCCATCTGGTAGTAGGACAGGGATGTAAGGACTTTGAACTGCCAGCATAAGATCAGCATGTAAAAATCTAGAGAAGATTTCCATGAGTGCTCAGAGGATGTGCTTCAAAACCAGGCCATTTAAAGTTTACATAGTTTGAGAGCTTTCTACAAATGATTTCTCCCTTGTGTTCAACCCATACTCTTCTACTTTAACAGTTACCAGTCAAAGCACAGTACCAATCACATCTAGTAATTACAAGTTAACACTCCACAAACGTGTCAGCAAGGGGAGAGAAAAAAAAGAGCTTGTTCCAGTACACATTCTCACAGACATTTGTGTCTATGGAATGGGTAGCAGTAATGTTTAATGCCAATTAATAATGCTGTAAAGATCCAAATAAAATATTTCATTTGCCTGCACTATGAGTCCTCAAGATGTTTGGCAGCTGCCAGTAAACGAAGTACAATGCCATATCTAATCCATAAGCACTTTGTACTTTCCTATCCAAGGACATCATGGTCCTTTTCCTGTAAGACCTAGGTATGTAGTAGGTTACACAGCAAGTCCTGTTAAATACTTCTCCCCGCTTCTCCAATTAAAATTACAAGATGCAGTCTGGGTAAGCAATAAGTAATCTCCACATTCCCATTATCAAAGACCAATCAATTTAACTTCTCATTGAATGCATCAGCTCTTTTTACTAGTAGGCAAATACAAATGGGAGAAGGAAGCCTGCCTTTCCAAATCAAAGTTTCTGTACAATTTTGACTCCAGGCTTAGTGATTTCCGACGCCCCAGGTCTTGTCATACATTATCAAAAGTACTCAAAAACCAGGCTTTGGCCACCTCCTTTCATGAAAGGTTAATGGCAAGAGAAGATGTGGATTCAGGCAACCCAGCTGTGGGAAACAGGGGTGACACAGGCAGCATATATCTTCCCAGCAGCAGTAGGGAGACTTACTCAGTTGCTATCTCTGTCAAGACAAAACAAAGAGGTATATTACCAAGACAAAAATCTTCCTGGCTACAAATTTGTTAGACATCTCCCTAGGAGTGTCTACTTCCCTTGAATCTGGTGGCAAAGCAGAAATTCAATCATTTACTCTAGCAGTAACAGCTGTGCATTGAATAATATTGTTTGACTTCTTTTGACTTCTTCAGGAAAACTCTAAGTACTTTGAGATGTGCAAGACCAGACAACCCTTCAATTCTAACAAAGTATCCACAGCATACCAGAAGGTGCCAGAGAACCTGGGCAGATACAGTCCTGCCTCTATCCTCTGCATGTGGATAAATACTACTTTAAAGTATTTTGTCTATGATTTTAAATGGATGTTCCTCAAGAACCGAGTAAAGGAAAATAGTCTTTTCTTAAACAAGGGTAACAACAGTTTTTAGTTAGAGAAACCCAAAGACAAACAATGATCTCTCACATATACAAAAACACTTACGAATCCTTCAGCTGGTATTTTATACGTCTTTCTCACTTACAGAGACCAGGTCTATTCACTGGTGTTTACAGTTCTCAATGTATGATGTGACAAGAAGCTAAGATTGTGCCTCTGCCTCTTATTTGGGTAAATATACACCCTAAGAGATCAATAAAGCAGATACCATCAGAAGAGCCTGAGTGTAAACAGTTTGTAGGAATTATCACAACTAGGATGCCCAAAGTTTATGTTATGGCTCTAGGATATGTGAACAGAGGAACATTTGGGAAAACTGGCCCTACAACTACACAGTCATAATCATCTACTGAGTTATGGATGGCCTCCCAAATTATGCTGGCTCTCTGGCATTCTTGGAGAAGATATCCAAAGATGTGAGGTGATATTATCAGATATTTCCACTCACACACACCCTGATTTTTGATATTGCTGGAACACCACAGTGTCTTTTTGTGCCCTTTATATTCCAAGGTATATCACATGCAGTTAAGTATGTGCACAGACCTAATCAACAATGCTCCAATCCACATATTCCTGGATTTCCAAAAGAACAGTTATTACTTAAGTGATGCACAGCCTCATTGCTTGTGCACAACTCCAAGAGCTTGAAGGGGGTCAAAACAGATGTGCCGTTGGCATCTGCTACTGTACAGAAAAGCTTGTGCCTTTGTTATAGCACTGTAGAGACCAGCTCCTACCAGATCACAACTAGTGGAGCTGCAGCCTGTCCAGCCCTTATAGAAGAAGCTGCTGGGCCCGAATCATCCTAGGAGGAAAAACCTTGATGCAAGATGCCATCAGAAAGCATTTCATAGGGCGTTAGTCAATGGAAGGGGAACAGCAGGCATTCAAGGGAAACAAGTGTGTGTGGTGGGAGCAGGGAGATGTCACATGAAGGGTGCTTCAACTAGAGCACTGTTAAGACTTCTTAACACTACTAGTGAAGCTAAATGTTGCCATTTTGGAAAGAGCTCAGTCACTCCTGCCACTGCAGAGCAAAGCAGAGACAGAAGAGATGGGAAGGAGTAAAGTAAGATTTCAGAGAAGCTGTCTCTATCTTCTACCACCCTCTTCCTTAACAGTAGCTGACAATCCTTCCACCTTGGCAGCTACTGCTTCCTCAGACTCCAGCTGGTCCTTGCAGACCAGTGCCATAGGCAGCTGCATCCTGTGCATGAAGGAGACTGCTATTTGCAGAACCAGGGACTCAGTGCAGAGCCCCATCATGGAGGACTAAATCCCTACACAATTTCAGATGATTTTGCTTTAGATTGACTGCACCTATCATTCTTAAGACCTATAATCTCCTCTATACGCAAAGCTTACCTCCTCAGTGGGGAAAGGTGAGGCCTAAAAACAAAGCTATAGGTCAGTGCAATGCACTGCTGAATTTGCAAGCCTTATTCGGGATGCACATTTCACACCCTCAACTTCCAGTTTGGGGCTAGTTGAAAATGTACTGTAAAACAAAGTTTACCTAAACTTTCACAGGGGATTTCCTATACTGAAAGTGTAAAACCACAGAGAGATCAGGTTGATCTTTCACCATGTGAAAGCTTGTGGTTTTGCACAAGCTGCTCATCTTTCTTTTCAAGTCATTACTTACCAACACGCTCAAAACAGCATAAATGTGTAGGAGCTCTGTTCAGTATCCCTGACACTGAAAAAGGTTAGCTTTGGTGGCCTCTTGATTACAGAAGAGATGACAGCAGCTATCCATGCACTGCTCTCCCAGTGTAGATGCAGCCTGTCTACCTAGCCAGCAAGTTGCCTTTATAGCAGAGTTGTACAAAGTTGATCCAGTGACTCATTTCTAAGCTACTTTGTTTGGGCCCAGGGCCATATCTCAAGTGGCCTCCACCACAACCCTCAAAATGACCCTATTGTCCACTACCAAGGACAGATGCTATTACAACACAAGCTATCTGCGTAGCATTCGCACGCTTGCTACCATCTGGTTGCATTCAGATAATATTTTTCCAACTTACTTTCAGCTACATCCTATTTTTAAATGACAAGTATTAAACACAGTAACTGGTGAAAGGGTTATGTGGCTACAACTGAAGTTAGCTCACTTTGAGGAAATGAGACAATTCATTACCGGAGCTCCATTATCACTGAACTGTATCACCTTAGAAAAGCAAATTAAAGACCACTTGAAAACCAGCAACTCTTAAGACTTGTATTCTCCATGTAGTTCTGGGAAGCTATAATCAGTTTGCATCTTGGGCTGCCATTTTTATTAGTTAAGTTTGAAGACTGACTTATCTTTTCTGTTCCAGAAGATCAGTTATCAGTGAATTGTACGAAGATGCAATTAACAGTTCACAACCCGCTTTCTTGAGAAAAGGCTTATGTGATCAATGAAAGCACCTTCCTATTTCCTCCCTCTTCTCCCCAACATTCTTTGTAGCCCATTGACAAGCATAAGAAATTGTGTCTTGATCTTACACCATTCCCCTGCTTTCTTCTGGGGGAAGAGATCCTTCTACTGCAAAGAAGTCCATTGGAGAAAGAGGAAGAGAAGGAATGGGAGGAGATGGGTTTGGATATATGGGGAGAAAAAAAAAAATTAAAAATGTACCCCAAACAGAGCTCAGAGCCATCTTCCAATTCTGGAAGAGCAGCACTTCAGCCAATTACAACTCTCCCCTAAAAACCTTTCACGAAAACTCTGTGAAGTCCTACAGTTCCCAAAAGTCAGGAAAGTCAAGACTCTGAGCCACCACATAAAAAGGAACACACACCTCCCTATCTCCATCAAGACACACGCTCAGTTAACTATAATGAAACACCTTGCAGTACCTTCCCAACATAGATCTAAAGAAGAGCACAGGCAATGTGTGAAAATTGTGTACACATACAGCTATAGGAAGAATAGAAATGACAGCCGCTGTCAGAAAAGGATAAGGGGGAAGATGCCACCTCTTTCTTGTGCCACAGTTCTGAATAGGAACACGTCTATAGGAAGAAAACACGAGTGATCTTTCAGAGTGCTTTGAAAGAAAGGAGTTGCTTTGCTTCCAAACCCCAAGCTTGCCACTTTGAAAATAGGCCCAGCACCTGCTTGTGTGGTCATGATTACAGATTGGAGTAAAAATAAAAAAATTAAAAAAATGCAATGCTACTGCACCCATAACAGAAAAAGCATTTTTGCTGGTGGGACTAGAATGATACAAGATCTGATCATGTTTACAATGTTTGAGAGATGGGCACTTCAGATTGTAAAGTCATTTGGCTGAACTAGGTCTGAACCAAATCATTAATAACAAAATCTGAAAGCTTTAATAAGCTAGAGGAACATTCCAGAGTACAGGGCCTTCAGGAAGTACTTACAATCCCCACTTTTTCCTTACACAAATTGATTGTTCAAGGTACTTTCTTCAGACAATACATACATCTACCTCAGCTATCAAGCCACAAGTCTAGAGTCCTCCAACACATGGGCAAAATAACTCAGGCATCTCAACACAGCTCTGTGTTGTACATTGTATGTACATCCCAACTCTATGGATGACTGTTCTCCACCCGGAACAATTATTTACAGCTTAGCAAAAAAAAGCGTGAAGTGCTTACAAGTACTTTTAGGAGCCCCTGTTTAGGATTCTATTTGTGTTTATTTCTGATGGACGGAAGCTAATTGGGCATTAGCATTCTCATACAACTGAAAACTTTCTGCTCCAATACTAGAACAGCTAGGCTTAAAAGACTAGGCTTTTAAGCTTCAGCTTTATAAATATTTTCAAAAAGCAGGACTTAGGAAGGCAATTCCATTGGGAGGAGAGGGGTGGTTTTAAGCCTGCAGTATTTGGCAACTGTCAGGCTTATTCTTGCTACAGGTTCAAGAGTCCTTGAACCACTAGGACTTAATCTTTTTACTAGTACAAAGTATGCTGTGAGTACTTTGTGCTTTTCACTGGATAACTATGGAAAAGCCCAAGATGGGCTCCTGGAGAAGAGAATAGCTCTTCCTTTTCTTAGTTACTTACATTTGTTGCACTTACTTGTTTTTTCTTTCATAAGAAAAGGTGCCACCAGAACATGTAGAATACCAGAGATACTTTGTTAGGACACAGGTGGCAATGGGTATATGCTGTGAATCACTCTTGGGGAAAGTTGTTCTACAAACAGTTCCTCCCTCTTCGAAAAGTTCTCACAAACTGCAGTTTGTTCACAACAATTAAAAGGAAAAACAAACAAACACAACCCTCAAAAAACAATACACAAATAGAACCCAGATACCTTCACATTAAGAGAACAATGCTCCTAGACTGACCAGCTCAGACAGGGACTAGCTCCTTTCAGTTCAGTAGCTCCAACATGAATTAATTAATACTATTAATTGACCCCAGGATTTGTTCCAGGACTGTAAAGACTTTGGGATGAACAGTTGCTTGTAATCATGTTGAAACAAAATGCATTTTGCAGCTAGTAGGAAAAAAAAAACCAGAACCAAATCCTAGGATGCCATTCAGGTGGTTCCTCTCGCTCAGAGGAGCCACTGCCATAGAGTTTGTCTTCTAGGTGTACCTCTAGACGAGCAAGGTGCTCAGCGTTGGGCTCAGTAATTTCAGTCACAAGTTAACATCATTCTCTGGGGAAGAGCCAAGACAAGTTACACCAGCTTCAGTTAACCTCAGTTTCTTTTCCTCCTCTCACTCTGGCATCCTGAGGTTTCATTTTCAAACACACCATTCCCAGCGTTTCCATTTCCAATGCAGCAACTGCAACAGCATTGGCTCCAATTAGCCCCACCTGTGAAGTTCACCACTTTGTTGATGAATACATAACACCTTCCTGGAGGACAATAAGTATTTTCTGAACTCCACCCTTCATCTAGCTTTCTTGGTTTTCTCACCCATTATGAAATACAGATCCAACTGATTATAGGGTTACAAGTCAGTGAGGAGATGTCTAGTAAGAGGTCTAATGAGAAAAAACAAAGTGACCACTGCATCTTAGTGGAACTGTGTATATGCATCAACATCATCTTGTCTTGAAGAAAGGTGGTTTCTACAATATACAAATTAAAAATACCTAAGAGGAGAGAGGACTCACAATCCAGAAAGTCCTTGAGCCTGTTGCTGGCAACAGTTGCCAGCAAAAACAAGCATCTGCAGGCCAGGATTTTCCCTGTTCTCTCAGTACTGAACTGGAAAGTAATTTTGGAGAATGGAAATTCTCTGGCATTAGTATGTTACACTTCCTCCCAGACAAGGCATTGAACAAAGGTAATAAAGACATTTTATATACTATTTCATCAGCTCACAGCAGTCTCTTGAGCCTGAAATAGTTTCCCTTCTGCTTCCTAGGAAAGCCCCCAGAATTTCCCTTTCCCCCTCTCTCTTGTTACCAGGCTTTATCCACTATAAGATTTTGAAAGTTCAAAGGGAGGGAGTTTTCCCCTTTCCTTCTTTGGACTGATGACATTTACTGAGGGGGTTTTATAATTCTGCCTCGGTGTGAAAGATAACTGCTGGCTGAAGAGAAAAAAAAAAAAAAAACCAAACCACACTTGTAGAATGGATAATATATTGAGCAAGACACAGATAAAGCCATCACCACAAACATTTATGAAATTATACTAAATGCTGACAGTCTGTCAGTTTAAACAAGGTATCTTTTTGCACTGAAGCTTTACAATATAAATAGCTCAATACTGTAAGAACTTTGTGTTCAGTAACTCAATTATTCTCGAGTTATATCCTCCCTAAGTTTTATGGCCCTTTGGCTGCACTCTGCCAAGACACTGTACAGACGGGATGGAGAACAAAGATAAATCACATTCATGAGCTTTTTGAGACCTATCAGCAGTAAGCAGTGGAAGAAATCAAAGATTGCTGAGATAACCTAGGTGCTAGGTAGAGAGCAGAGGTCAGACCACACACCTGCTTCAGCAATTGCAGCACAGACACAGGCAAAACACACTCTTGCTTAAATCCCTGATTGGCCTGCTGAACCAGAGGGCTGGGGGCTGGCTGGGACTAGGAAGCACAAGGCAGCTGCTGCTCCGGCAGTGTCCATGGCTCCATAGCAGGAACCTGTGCCCCGTGTCACCTGTCCCTCTGTTCACCACTAGCCCTGCTGTATCCTTTCCATGATTTACAGCAGGAAATATTCTCTTTAGCCTGCTTTTCCAAGAATCCTGAACCAGCCCTGTGTATTTGCAGCTGTGCATGTACCAGGGAGTTCTTGTCCCTCTGCAGGAACTTTGCAGCAAGGGAAGAGTTCAAACACTCATGAGATTTCCAATGTAGATGCAAGCTAAGAAGTTTAGCCCTTTCAATGACAGAGATGCAAAAAAATCCAGGTGGAATCATTTCAGTGTAGGGATGTTTCTGCAAGTAACAGTTAACAACAGCATTAGATTATCCAGTCCTTCAATGAGAAAGATTCATTTCTCATAGTGAATGACTAATCCAAATAGCACAAAACCCTTTAAAGCAAATCAACTACAGTGGGAGCTAAAGGCCACAAGGGACACAGAAAGGCAAGAAGAAATACCTGCCAGCCACCCATAATATGCAAGACCTTCCAATGTATTTCAACCCATTTTGGTTGCTCTTGCATGTATCTCCACAGTTTATGTGGAGCTGTATAAAGGGATTCCTATCACTTGACGTACTGGCTAAAGAAGAAAATTTTTTAGGTACTTGAAAGGGCCAGAGGAAGGACAGCGAGATAACTTTATTGCACCCATCTTCTTTCCTACCCCAATAGAGCCTACAAAAGTTTCTCCTCAGCTAATGGCCAGCAAGGACCTCACACACTCAAAGGGCTAAATAAGTGTGTTAGAGTTTATGGCAATAAGTAGGCACACACCAAGAGTCACTTTCACAAGAAGTTGAGCTCTCTGCTCCAAAGTGGTACTAGTAATTCAAATAGGATGCTCTCTCTTAAAAACCAGGTCTCATTTTCACAACTAGCTTCAGACCGTCCATTTCAGAAATATTAGTATTTATCAGTGCTGTATTAATCCAACAAGCATTTTTACTGACATCAGTTAACTCAATGTCTCCAGGACTTCTCACATCAGCGAATCTAAGCACCAGCTCAGCTGTTTGATTGTTGAACAGAGTGCTCCAGAATCAGGTAATGCCACTAATATAAGGGTCAGATTGAGCAGATGCCAGAGGAAAACAAAACCTACAGTGAAGAATGAAAAGTTAAAGTCCTTATTTCAATGTTAACATTTAACCTCTGAAGATAAAGGTAGTGTAGAGTAAAGCAACAGTAAACCAAAACATCATCTGGAGAGCACTAGAAGCAGATATTCAGATAGGAACTGCCTTCAAAGTCAGAAAAAAAAAATTACACAATATTGAGTCAGCTGAAGGAGCACTTGCCTTTTTCTGCATTGTCACTTGTGAGCCACTATGTTAAGCTTTCTAAAAGACAAAACAAAAAAACCCATACACCTATGCCTTGTTCAGGTAACTGCAATCTCTTGAAAGAACTCCTTATTCTTGAGAAGAATTTATTTATCAAAAGAGAAAAAACATCATTAGAACTGACAGATAAAGAGCAGTGGAAACTCTCAGAAAAGCAAAAAGGAATTGAGAAAAAGGAACTTTTAGGGGAGCTGCCAGAAAGACATTACAAAAAGGAACAGTGACCTTTTGGTTTCTCTTCAGAAGTTGCAAAGGGCATGAGACCACCACACACCACTAGCCACAGGGAGTGAACCCTCACCCAGTAAGCACACAGGCAGGCAAAGGGTGGGATATACCATATGCTGCTTAATCTCAGCTGCCTGAGCTTCCACCCAGACTGCGTCAAATGTGCAGTGCCCAGAAACTCAGGAGGATGCATAATCTGCAAGACAGGGATAGGTGAGGCTGGGAACACTTGCTAAGGATTTAGAGGTCAGAAATTGCTCCCTAAATCAAAATATTTTCGAACATAAAGAACGCAAATTAAAGGCACTGCCCTGCCAGCAGCGACGTTCTCTTGGAAGCCTAACTGCTTGATCTAGTACGAAAGCCTTGTTACGGGGAAAGGCATGTTTTAAAATAATGGGATGAGAGCCCACTACTGAAAATTATACACAGTTGCCACGCAAAACTGCCTAACACAGATCCCACACGCAGCAGTGATAGAACATCCTTCTGGGATCTGTGTACAAACATCCTTCTAGTCCCTCATTGACCTTCACCCAAGGGATTCAAGCAGATGGCAGAGATGAAATTCCACCAAAATAACAGCTGGAAATATGACAGGAATGGATTTTGACTGCCTGAGAATTCAACCAGACCAAACATAACATGAAAATACTAAATACCCAGAAGACTGTAGCATCATTTGATCGCTGCTGAAATCTTCTCACTTGCATACCAAGAGTGTGTTTCCTTCTGAAACTTGAAATGAAACCTACCACATTTAGCATTGGTCCCCTGAGCCATCCAAACCTTCCCATTTCACAAAGCCACAACTTCAGTTTAGTCAGAGCTATTTAGAAAGGTTATTCTGAAATCAAGAATAAAGTTTAATTGTCTGAGCATTCCAGTTTATCAAACATTCTCACTCATATGCACTCTCTTTTTGGTGAGACATCCAGATTTTTGCTGTTTTCCTCCCAACCATTGGGAAGATGTTTGTCTTTGAATCCTGGAAAATCTGATCAGATATAAATTGTAACTTCCATTTCCCCAACATGTTTCATTTCTATATGTGTGGATAAACTCCTCCTCACCAAAACTATTTATTCACAGTCAGGGAAGGTGTGAGTTCTCACTGCAGTACTCTGTACAGGATACAGCTTTCCACTGGGAGCAAGCCACACACCACCACTCATTCATCCCTTATCTCTGACAAGGAATAACTTTTCAGATTAGATATGCGCTTGACAACAATCTTTCAGTCCTCAGAGCTTGACTGCGTCCCATGATAAGCCTTAAATACAGGAAGTTACAGCACCATGGGGAAACAAGCAAGCCCAGACAGCGCTCCACCTACCTTCCACCTCCACAGCAGCATAGGTGGTGTGGCTGGAGCGTACGGAGGGGAGAGGGAAAACGCGGACAGAGTACACAACGCCCAATGCACAGCAAATAATGACACATTCAGAAAGTTTTACACAGCTATTAAACTTTGCCAAAACAGGCAAACATGAAAACCAGACCAAACTCGCTCACAACTGCGAAAGGTTTGCTACAGTGCACCTGAAGATAAAGATCCCAATCCAAGATTCAGCTGCCACCACAGCACATTTTGCAGACTAAAGCTCCAGGAGGCAAAGGGCACTTCTGCCCACTGCCTTGAGCTGAAGGTGTGAATCACATAGTCGTTAGCTACAGAAACACTACCTGCCACTGCTCACAAATCCACCCAAAATTGCTTTCAAATTAGGGTAATTTATTTCAAAATCTAAAACACTAGGAGAAAGCCACTCTAATTTTTGGATACATGCCAGCC
The DNA here is from genome assembly GCF_004027225.2 of Strigops habroptila. Lineage (NCBI taxonomy): Eukaryota > Metazoa > Chordata > Aves > Psittaciformes > Psittacidae > Strigops > Strigops habroptila. Next base: position 34,166,040 of record NC_044278.2, on the reverse strand, counting down.
GGTCCCTCACTGAGATGTCTTAAATATCTTTCCTTGAACTAGATGTAGGACGTGTCTCTCAATAATCCCTCATTTTGTTTACAGGTTGCTTTCAGATAAGAGCAGAAGCAATCACCCAGTTTCGGTACAGACTGTTGCATCATAAGAACTTTCTCTAAGAAACCAGACCATAATTTCCGCTTACAAGATCACTCATTAGCTTGCTGTTAGCTTTTACCTAAAGGTAAAAGGACTGCGTGGTTACATGAGCAGAGAGCAGTGAAAGAAGTGACAGAAAATTGTCTTGATGCAAATAGCAATAGTAAGGCAACATTTCTCTCCTTGGGGTGCTTTCAGGATTTTACAAAGTCAGGGAGAAATATTCCCCCATCCTCCTACAAGCACCAGTAACAAGTCAGCTCTCATAAATCTGTTCTCAGAAGCCAAAGGCATTGTGGAGGGGGGGAACACTTGAAGAGACTACATCAGTGACTAAGCTACAAAGCTTTGCCAGGTGTGTAACAAGCAGTTTCCTTCTTGGCAGTGGCCCTCATTCATCTGCTAGGTGATTTTGGCTAATCCTTTCAGAATTACTGGCTTTTTCTCCAGCTGGTGCCTGTTCCAGCTTGTATCACCATTCAGCCAGTGCCAAGCTGCATTACTTATGTTACTCAGCCAGTGCTGAAGGTTGGCAAATGAAGCAGAAGAGTTGGCAAGCCTATCAATCGCTTCAACATAATATCCAGATTGTCATGTCCACTTAGTTCACAACTTAAATCAGTGCCACACTTGGTGGTCACCACACAGAAGTACCTCCTGTATGTCAAAAGGGTCCCAGCTCAGCATCTCCGTCCATGCCCTGGCCAGCACCCTACTTCAACCCATCATCCTGTAACAGCATCTCACAATCCTTCTATAGATTTTCAGTTCCCAGGTCTTTTCTGGCCTAAACCCCAAAATTATCATTCTCTGCAGTGAAAATACACAGGTGAATTGTGGTTACAAGCCATTGCTGGACTGATCACTGAAACCAGCTGGGTTTTCTGGTACCATAACATGGCTGCTCAGCCACCAGAACTGCTGCCCTGATCATCCTCCAGCTGCACCATCCTTGATGATCAAACAGCTGCCCACAGAATCCAGAGCAAGGTTTATGGCAATTAAAAAAAAAAAAAACCCAAACCAAACTAAAAACCACACACACAGAGACCAAAAAAAACCATCTGCACACAACATGGACCCCTGGCTCATGAAAAGCATCTCTACCCACAGTATTTTCCCCTCCCGCCACCCCAGCTGTCCTGACCAGGAGAGCTGTTCACAGGGGAATATCCTTAATACACCATAGCAACATGATTTCCAGGGTTAACAGAACACTTACAAAAAAATACCATTTTTAAAAACTCATTTTAAAGGGAGAATTTTAGCAATCCAAGAGCAGTATTTAGGCCCTTTCTCATCCCCGCCCCTCCTGCATTGGACAGAGGTAATTAGAGTCAATTTACTTTGGGACACAAAGTCCTGCTATTCTACAGGCACTGGGAACATTTGGTTACTTGCCTGCTTGATTAACTTTTATTGCAGGCTGAGCTAACATGTTTAGTAAATAACCTCACACATGACAAAAGCTGAATGAGACATTGCCAAGAAGTTCAGAGTTTTGACATTTAATCACACAGTTTAATTACATCACATGCCTTAGTTATTTCAGGTAGGTTAGTGTGTTAAAGAGTTATTAATTAGTATTTTAGTTCTTCAGGATGTGATTCTTCATCTCAAAGCCTTGCTCAAGTTAATTTTTTTAACCTCTGAAAAGTAAGTCTTAAATAATTCCTTTGTCCGAAAAATCAGAGACAAAAAAAAAGTGACATGAAATATCAAATAGATATTTTAAATGCTGATCCATGTGGTGACTAAAACATCTTACTCCATCTGAATTGCACAGATGGGAACAGATCTCTGATTTAGTGTACCAAGAACAATCCTTCCAGAGGCTCAGTGTAAACATTTCTGTTCCAAGCAGAATCAGCTCGATCCAGGGGAAAAAAAAAAAAAAAAAAAAAAAAAAACAACAACATTTTTTCAACTAAACAACACTGGAGTAAGTTAAATGAGGGATCAGATGCTCCAGTTAGACAAATCTGAAGCATTCCTGCAGTTAGATACTGCTTCCTAAAACAAGACCTACCTTACTCCTTTTTTATACACAAGCTTAAACTTCAGTAGGGAAGTAACAAAAGCATGTGGCTGACAAGAAAGTTCAACGTTCACATGCAATTCAGATGTAATTTGGCATTTCAGCTCCGATTCCACTTCCCCCTGATCCAAGGCTTTTGTACACGCATTTGTGAGAACCAGAAACCCCACAGGGACTTTGAGGGAGGAAGCCAGCCAAAGCCGGAGACGCAAACAAGCTAGGCTGGAACAACCACCTTATGTAGTTCTTGAGTCAGAATCAAAACTGTTAGAAAATGACTGACTCTTCAGAAGAATTATATTACTTCTAGGAGCTCTGATTTTCAGGTCATGGCTGCCTGCTGTTATTGCACTTTTACACAGACCTGTTAGCTGGCCACACCTACCAAATTTGTAGTTCTTTCTGCATAGGGAAACATCATAAGCATTCCTTCTACCTACAGAGAGAGTGGGTATGGCCACAGTTTCGTTTACAAAAGGCAGGCAGGAAGGAAACACGTATGTATAAGTTGCATAAGTTTGTACCCTTTCTTGAAACAAATAAACATTACAATGGGGAGGTAGACAACCACAAGGGAAGTTAATCAAAAACATGCAGGACGCGTTGGTTTTAATGTCAAAGACGACAAAGATGGCAAATGGCTTGCACTGAGTATCAGGAAGAGGCTGGTAAATGAAGCATAATTAGGGCTTGGCCATCACGAGAGGAGGAGAAAGACAGAAATCCATCTCTCAGGTCTTGCTCACCTCAGGAAACACCATTGCACCAGGAGCAATAGGCAGGAGAACAGCACCAGCACCTTCCCCAGGCAGAGCTGCCTCAGCAGAAAATAGGCCTTGGCTAAGTACCCAATTTAACAACCTCCTCAAAGAAGCAGCACTTTTAAGCAGCATTTTCTTTATAGGCTTGTTAGCCATGTCTATTTGATAGTCTGAGGAATAGCATCTACACCTCTTGACAAATGTAATACCCATTAGGTTTCAACACCACCTTTGACCTCAGCTGCCTATGGAGAAGAATCCCTTCACTAGGCTGAAAGCTCAGGGCTAGTCAGTACACAGCTTCTGCCACACATCCATCCTACACATGAAAATAAATACACTCTGAAAACATTCTTACAATACACAGAGTGTATATACACCCTGTTGCATATACACTGTATTATATACACAGTGTATAACAATACACTACTTGTATTATACCCACAGAGTGAAAGAAAACAGACTGAACCACAGCAAACAAAGTACTATTCCCTAGTAAATACCCTATTCCCTTCTGGGGAAATGCCTGTGGCAACAAAAATTAAGACTCTTTCACTCTTTTACAGAGACAGAAGTAGCAGCTGGAGCACCTGGTGAAGCTCGTGACAAGGAGGGATTCCTAAGGGCTGGGAAGGCATGAAAATGAAATGGTAAGCTGTGCTTTTCTTGTGCTGCGGAGAAGCTGAAGTTTGGAGGCAGAGGAAATCTCATCTAATTACCAATAGAAAATAATCTTGAAAGCAAACTATGACTACTTATATGCAATTAATTTTGTCCAGATGAGAACACAAGCAGGAAGTATGATTGACTGTGACTGAAGCCCCACTCCATTACAACCATTTAGAAACCTCAGATCTACAGGCCAGGGATCCAATCCACACCAAGACTAGATAACAAAACAAGACAGGGTTTCTAACCCATCTCAGCTTCATATCCAAGTTCTCTTCACAGATAAGGGGGTTGTGAAGCAGGGCATAAATTATGCCAGAGAAAAGGTCTTTGATCTCTGCCCTGGCATTCTAACAAAGCATTTGGCATTTCTCTCTCTCTTACTTTATTAGGGAGACTGCTCTCTGGATGGTTTCCTGCTTACTGTTTGCATCTCTACCCAGAGGTAAATATACTATACCACCACATCTAGGAAGTGTTTATATGTGAATAGCCAAACTGAAAATCTTGAACAAATGCATGCTTTGAATATATTTCATCACAGTCCAAGGTTTGTATACAGGTAATAACCTTCAGATAAACCTCTACATCTGAAAGAAGCGGTTTCAAGGTTGAGGTGTTTCAGGTCCACAAATCTTAACCTATGAAGTTTATCCTGCCCACATCTTTAAAAATACCCTACCATCTCCACAATGTTAAAAATTACTTGGAATCTTACAACTTATAACGATGCAAGGCAGTTAGATGTTAAGATGCAGGGCTTGCTATAGGCATAACCAGGTCAGTGAAAGGACTGGATCCCAGCAGTAGTCTCTCTCCCTGGATCTTTGCATACGCTTCATGAAGTTCTAGCAGCATTGAGTTTCTGACATTATATAGATCAGATGTGATCTCCCCTATGAAAAACGTACACTAGTATGTGCCGGTGAGGGAGTTTCTACAAGTCTCGGGGCAACTTCCTGTAATTTCCTTATCTGAGGCTTACATTCAGCAATATTAAGACTTCCATGTGTGGTTAAGACACTGTTTGCTCATAAACACCTCAAGTTTACCAAGCCCTGCAGTGGTTCAGGAGGTTACACTTCATCTGGAACTAGTCTCCCTCTCTCTCCTGGGAGCACAACTGACATTTTTAGGGAAAGCATTCATGCGTCTCCACAGATCAGTGTGAAGAGTCTATTGCCATTCAAGATGTGCCCTTTTGGTAGCTGAGTGCAACTGCAAGCATATAAGTGACTACCCTTTGACTCTTTTTTTTCCCCCCTCTCCCTAAAATAGAGGAGCTCACATTCAGTGCTTCTGAGCAAGCAACTGGGATTGCAAACAGCCCCCTACCCTCCCTAAAATACTTTTGCATGTAGGTGAAACACAAGCTGGTGAGAAGCCACAGAACACTACCTTGTCAGGTTAACATATTCTTAAGTACTCAGAGATACAAGAAATTCCCTGTTACCTTGTTTCTAACACCAGAACATTTTTCTGCTTAACCCATTAGTTCTGCTATTAAATTACTTTGTTACTGTCAGAACTGCACTGGTATCACCAGAGGGATCTTGAGACACACATCGAAGAGCTTTCCTCTTCCAGGCCTTTTTCCAGAAGGCATAAACCCTAGATCACCTACTGGCACCCCAGATTCCTCTGGCACATGCAATATATAATTAATAAACAAACATGATTGCCCAAGATCATCTCCAGGAGGGAAAGGAGGGAGAAACAAAAAAGCCCAGTCTTTACAGGATTCTCTGCACCACACTTTAGACACCAAATAGCAGTATTTCCTCATTATAGGAACCTTACAGACTAATTAGCACACTCAACTTCACCTCGATAGCCTTAAACATTTGGACAATATTTAAAACACACAATTAAAAAAATAAAACCACAAAATAAACTCATCTCATTTTACATTTCAGTTTTAGAACCACAATGAAAGCTGTGTGCCAACACACATTTTTTCCAAGGTAAAACACTGCACCTTCCACATGCAAAGCTTAGCAGGTAGATCAGATGAGCACTACTCCTCCTGCTTCACACACCCCAGCCACAACTGCTTCCATCTTCTGGCCAGGAAACTCTCTGCTCCCATACCTTGCTGGTACATCAATAGCCTCAACAAAAAGCTTAACACAATATCAGCAGTCTTCACCATTACTTTACACTTCTTCCCAAGACTGACTTCCATAAAAGTATTTACTTGACTTGTACCCAGAGGTCTGTTCTTCCCATCAACAAAAACCTCATACAGCTGTAGGCTCTGTTAAATAACTCATTAAGCCAGATTTCAGTCACCTGTTCTTGCCCCAGGCAACTTCAGTTGTGCTTCCTTTTGTGCCTCCTGCTGCTCTGGTTTTACCAGCTGAAGGCGGTGTAGGTTTAACCCCAGGGATGTTAATAGTCATCACAACTGTTACAAGGTTTGTACACCGTATCATGCAGGAGGGGAACGGTTATGCTAGGCTCAGATATGTTGGGCACTACTGTTCTCCATTTTCACAAAAAGAATAAAGAGTCAAAAAGCAAACAGATACACTTCTAAAACCAATACCAAATTTAGAAAATACTGCAATAAGGAGATAGGACCAACTCTCTCCCTCTTTTGGTCATTAGGCAAATGCTTATTGTCCATTTTTCTGAATAAAGCCACAAGTTTCATGAATTTCAGGATGACCTTTTCTTCATCCTTGCGCAACACCACACGATGCAAGCACTATCTCTGCTGAGGGCATCTTGTGAACAGGACTCTTCCCACCAGAAAGCTCTTTGGGAGGCTTCTTCCAGAGCTTTCAAAATACCTGCAGCAGCCTCAGGCACCCTCACTCCCCTGCTGTGGTTAGCTAACCATGGCCAGCTGTAACTTCAGTCTGTTTTCAGACATGGCCTTGCTTCAGAGAGACTCTGCTGTGCTCAGCCTTCCTCAGCTCCCCAGGCCCAAACAGCTCAGGGATGGCTTTCAGGCTGCTCCTTGCTCTCCTTCAGCTGGTGGTGACCCTTCTAGGTACACCAGTTACAGCTAACAGCCCTGCCTGGGTATGTCACTAATTGCGGGACTGAAGCAGTCTCCTTGGGGAGCAGAGACTCATACGTGCTGTGGCAGTAAGGGTACAGTACAGTGGAGGTCAAGCTTTACTATAAATAAAATAAGACCCTTGTGTGGATACTGTTGTAATTCAGGTTCCTCTTGAGAAGCAAAACCTGGTCAGCGACTGATACAGTCTGAAAACAGTTGACCTCTCCACACAGTAAGAGAAGTCTCCTTCCACCAACCACCAGAAATAGCACTGGGGATGTGGTTTTTTCAGCTGAAAGATTACATTGTTGGGCAAAAGTGGACGGTGATTTTCAGCTGAAAAGTCTGAAAACTGAAGGAAAGCAGATGCTTGGTGATATAATCAAAGACACTTGGCTCCGCGATTTAGCTTTCTGAATTATACTTTCCCTTCTGCTTTTATGTCTGCCTGGATGGACACAATATGACAGCAACCAAGCCTCAAAACAGACACTGATTAATATAGAAACAGAGGTCCTGGCATGTAACAAGCTGAGCCCTGGCTGATGTCAGTGTCTTCAAGAGGGAACTGGGACTCTCTGCGGTCTTTAGCCCAATATATGCACAGGCCTAGAACACAGCATGCTGTGACCAAGAACATTTATTTCTCTCACCCAAGTGGAGGGTACTGTGCCTGGGGAGGAAGAACCCCAAGTACTAGTACAACAGGTTGGAGGCTGACCTAATGGAGGGCAGCTCAGCTGAGAAGGACCTCACAGTATTGGTGGGTGACAAGTTGACCATGAGCTGGCAGTGTGCCCTTGCGGCCAGGAGGGCCAAGTGTATCCTGGGGTGCATTGAGAGGAGTGTGGCCGGCAGGTCAAGGGAACTGATCCTCCTCCTCTACTCGACCCTGGTGAGGCCACATCTGGAGTGCTGTGTCCAGTGCTGGGCTCCTCAGTACTACTACTGGAGCTACTGGAGAGGGTCCAGTGGAGGCCACAAGGATGATCAAGGGTCTGGAGCATCTCTCTTATGAGGAGAGACTGTGGGAGCTGGGCCTTTATAGTCGAGAGAAGAGACTAAGAGGGGATCTCATTAATGCATACAAATATCTCAAAGGCAGGTGCCAAGAGGATGGTGCCAGGCTCTTTTCAGTGGTTCCCAGTGACAGGACAAGGAGCAATGGCCATAAACTAAAACACAAGAAGTTTCAACTCAGCATGAGAAAGAACTTCTTTACATTGAGGGTGGCAGAGCACTGGAGCAGGCTGCCCAGGGGGGTCATGGAGTCTCCCTCTCTGGAGACATTCAGAACTCACCTGGATGCATTCCTGTGTAACCTGCTCTGGGTGGCCCTGCCTTGCAGGAGGGTTGGACCAGATGATCTCCAACATTAATGATTTTGTGATTCTGTAGTCTGATTACTTACCCCTTATGCTTCACAGAACTTTGGCCATGAAAAGAGATTGAGTTGTTTCAAAGTGAATTTTAGCTTTTCTTCTTGCCACAATCAGACTCATGTTGCTTTTGTTCTACTCCCTGCTGGGGATGAGTTTTCTATCCAAATTAATTCATCTGCATTTTAATTTATGAAATAATTTTATGAAACAGGTTTGGTTAAAGTGCTAATTTAAGGCTACATTCTGTGCCGAAAACACCCAGTTGTCTATGCATTATAAATGCACAGAACCCTTCATCCATAATACAGTCTTCCCTTAGAAAATATAACACCACAACCTAGGAAAAGTTGTCCTACACGACAGTGTCAGACTCCCCCATTTGTAGTTCTAGTATACTTTCAACTAACTTGGAATAATTTATAAAAATAATTAGTATCAGAGTTATTAAATGAACAGTGCGTGTAAGTGAGACGCATCTGGCTTTCTGCTCTGCCTGGCTACCTCTTTGTTCACCCGCAGGCTACCCTAACCCTGATTCTTGCTTCTGCTGGAATTGGCTGGTAAGATCTGTCTAGGCCACCCATCACGCGTACAAAGTATCTGTCTCCCTTGGAAAAGTCATTTACCTTCTTTCTGGGTCACTGGGAGAATAACTATACCAAAGAGTATGAGAGACCATAGGGCAGGCTTAGCAGGAGTGCACCAAGCCAGACTTGCAGAGAAAAGCCTTCTTCTGCCAGACCCTCTACAAGGTGTCGCAGGGGAAGGGAGACAGGAGCCTCTAGCATATTATTTACAAATTGGAAGACATGATCTGGTAGGTGAGCAACGGGAGCTGGGGGAGACCAGACTCATGCAGGATCTTTCTCTTGCTGATGTAACACCCTTTTCACGCTTCTCCTTTTCTTCAGACTTACTTCCTACAAAAGCGACACTTGCTTACTTATGTCTGCTCATCTTCACCTTCCTGCATCCCCTTTTCCTCTTGTGAACTGACTGGTTAATTAGAATCAAATGGGACACCTGATCTCAGAACACTAAGATCCCCAGAAACCGGGAGAAAAATCATCAGTTAAGGAGACAAGTTCAAGCAGCATCCACACTGACAAAGTGAAAGCAACTGCATGCAGCAACATCTGTCCTGCTGCACAGCAGGCTGAGCAGTGAGCATACATGGCCCTCAATCCTCGCATGGCACTTACTGCCTCCTGCCTGGCAGGGAGCAGGAGGACATGGGTAGAAGAAGGGGGAGGAAGAGAGGCAATAATGGTGAGATGAAGCCAAATTCTAGGAAACCTGGTGTCCCTAGCTCTGCTGCACACTGAGAAAGTTGTCTGGTTTTTTATTCCAGGTCAACCAGACACAACGTGCCATGCATTTGTTGGAGAAACTGTTGTTTTGCCTTGCACCACCTCCTCTCCTGGAAAGCTGACCCTCTCCAATTCAATGCTGTTCTGGCAGATAGAGGCTGACAATCCACAGCACACCATTGTAGTGCACTTTGTTCTCAATGGGCAGGATTTGCCGCAGTTCCAAAATGACAATTACCATGGCAGAACTAGTCTTTTTTTCGACCAGATGAAGCATGGCAACTTTTCCTTAAAGCTCTCCAATGTACAATTACTGGACACAGCTGTGTATAGTTGCATCTACAAACAGACTGGGGATCATTCTGACAAAACACAGAAATCTAACGTTAAACTCATTGTATCAGGTAAGATTTTTCTTTCAGTTCAGAGGGAGGGACTTGAGGACAGTGTTTCTTGTTGACAAGCCATGTGTGGCCATTGGCCGGGTTGACTTGAATTTTTAAAGCAAATCTCCACTCAGTTTCATTCTGTTCCTTGCTTTCGTTGGAAGAATAAGTGAGAAGAAAATAAATGCATCTTTGTTAAACTTCAGCATAGCATATCCATGGAAGCAGCAGGACTCCTGAAGACAAACCACCTGCCTCTTCCTCCTCCCTTCACAGGAGACATTAATGAATAATGAGGTCTCCCTGACTTTTAAGCATTTGGTTATTTATGGCTTTGTACAGTCGTCTATCCACCTTGTCCCAGAGGAACAGGAGAGTATTTCATTGTTTGCACTTGGGTCTGTGAAGCAGTATTAGTTTCATCTCTGGTAATTGAATTCAAAGTCCAGGCCGTATACCCTTTCTGATGTCAGACAGACAGTTGCTGATCACCTTTTCCCTTGCAGCTGGAAGATCTGGATCTGGTGGCAACGCTGGACACATGCAACAAGAATTATTATTTTTCTTCTTTAGGAAAATGAGTGAGACTGTAACACATGCTCAAATAGTGCCAAACAACAGAGCTAAGATGTCTGAACTACCCACAAGCATGGCCAGCAGAATGATGGGGCACTGGGTTTGACCAGCTGACAGACTGAAAAAGCAAATTTAAAAAAGGGGATACACATCAAACTAATCATAGTTTTTTAAGGTGTCTTGCTTGAATAAATCAGCTGAAAATTTTAATTTTGGTTAACTACAAACATTTAATTCCACTTAAAATAGAAAAAGATGTTTCGAGTAATAGAAACCCTTCAATATCTTTGTTTTAATGCACATCATTCTCAAGAGAAAAATATTTTTAAAATGTTAAGTTACATACCTTTGTTCAGAAAATATCGAAGTGAAATGTTCTGCAGTTTTCAAAATGAAAAAAAGTGTTTTGAAAATGCAGAATCAAAATCTTTTCATCGTCTAATTTTTGGGAGCAGTAAGGTGTCTTTTACTCTGATTTAATTCTGTGATCATATTTAAACTTTCAATTAGTTTGACAAATGTATTCTTTCTCAGAAAAAAAAAAAACCCCACACTAAATCCTTAGATCAATTATCAGTCCCCTTTTTCTGTTCTAGGCTTAAATACATAACTTTGATTCTTGTGGGTTTTTTTTCCAGCTCCATCTAGCACTGAGGAGGCTCCTTTCCCCTCTGGTAAGGCAATACTGCTTAACCTGCCAACTGTCTAAGTGATTATCCAGTGCTTTAATTTGAATTTGCCACATTGGTAAAATGTGCTGAATAGAGAAAGTCCAATAGACTTACGATGCTTGTTCTCTCTTACTAAGTCTAGCAAAATACAGCTGTCCCAGACAGGGAAAAGTATTTCCACCACTAAGACAGAGCTAGACTGCAGAAAGAAGAATACTGAAGTGCCAGCAGTCACTAGTCTATAAAGCTACTCACCATTATAGGCACCATAAAATTCAGTAAAAAACAACATGGAAGCCATTTAGTTCTATGAGTTAAGGCCTTTGTAAATTACCTTGGTTTGAATAAACTACCAGATCAAGAGATCTGAGGGGTCCTTTGGGGTAAATAAGGTAATAAATATTCTAAAAATACATGATTTATGACTCCAGATAAGCTCTTCTGGGAAAATTAAAGTAGATCTCACCAACAGCAATTCTGAAGCATTGTGCAGATGACAACATCTCAGTTTAATCATTACAGAGATGTAACTACATTAGGTCATTTGTAACAGTTCTGGAGGGAATGCAGTACAGAAGGGCTGTCCAGCTCTGACATGCAATCGTCAGTAAATTCTCCCATAAAAATCTTGCTTGTAAGCAAAATTTTTCTTGTTAGCTCTACAAAACTTTAAATTGGTATCAAATCTGTAAAATTTTGCAAATAAAAATCAATACCTTCAATTCGTATTTTACTCAGTGTAGCTGAAAGAGATAATCCACTACAATAATTATATTACAGTTAACGTAGTAAGTTCAGCCACAATATGACGTTACGGCCAGATTAAGTGGCAATAAACACTAATAAAAACTAAGGAAGAGAAATGTTCCAGTGTTTTATCTCATGATTACACAGAAAAAAAATCAGCTCTGTACTTCATGAGCAATGAACAACTTGAAAAATCACAGGAAATATCCTTTTTTGACCTGCTGGCTCCTCTAGCTGGCTTAAAGGTCTTTAAAAACCACAAAGTTAAATTTAAGGTGGTATCATGTGCCTTCAGTGACACAAAACCACATTACATTACAAAAGCAAACAGAACGGGAGCTAGAATATCTCTAGATGTTACCTTCCACAAGAAATAAGAAATTATTGTTAATGCAGTAGCAGTGGGAGCTTCTCAAAACCAACGGAGAAGTAGGCTGTATTTAAAGGAGATAGTTGTATATATGTTTGACTCAGACAAAAACTTTCTGACAACTTTTCCTCAATATAAACTACTTCTTACCATGAAAAGGACTTTCACTGAAAAAAAAAAAGTGATTGGGATAAGGGAGAGTGTTTCAGCTTTGCTGTAGGAGAACAAAGTGAATCACACACTTGAGACACCTGAAGTTTCCTATACTGCTGGATTTTGAGGGGCTTGGGGATGGAGGAAAGAACAAAAGCCTAACTTTTGAAATGCAATTGTTTGCAAAAGGGAAAAAATTTTTCCTGTTGTCAACTCCTTTTAAAGAAAATCATCAACCACAGCTTGTTTATTTTTTTTTTTATTTTCAGCAATTTCTTAAGCAAGGAAGTGAATCTGTTTTGTATTAGCTGTTATTTTGGAAGGGACTTAGAAAAGCTAAATGACTTGCTGAGAACAAAGGCACTGTATGCAGAAATAATTCTTACACTTTGCAGTCACCATAACCAGATCAGCAGGTATTTATTATTTTTATATAAAACAGAAACAGGTTTGATCTCTTTCACTTCTGCTTCATTTATGTTTATTTGCTGGATTGTTTTTCCTAATTATTTTACAAAGCTTAATTTTACCATCACTCTTAGTTTCTTGAGAGACTTCTTCTGGGTCAATCAAAACTTGCTTTATTTTTTGGGGGGGAAAAATGAAAGGGCCTAGGCCTGGAAAAGGTCACAAGAGGCCACGAGACTTGCTATAATCCTTATATTTCAAGGATAAATCCTTTATTTCAAAGCGCTACTGAGGACTACCCAATGTTTACTTGCTCTTTATATGTTAATACAGCATACTCCTTCTAGGAAGAGGGGAAGCCATAAATTAACTGCAGCAACATACTGAAAGCTGATACCACAGCAATAGGAACAGCCTAAGAACTGGTATAGAAAACAATATACATCCTGATCTTCCCAGAGGACTTGGACCTAAACACTTAGGGGAGAAATTTCACTACTGCTTAAGTTGGGGGTTCAAAATCTTTCTATACCTGTGTACCACATCCAGCACATGTTGCAACTACCATCTGTGCCAAGGCCAGTCTGTGCCCTGTGTCCACGTTGTGGCTTACATACCAATAGTGGTACCTAGTGTTGTTACCACTTAAGCATCTGTGGCCTAGACTTTTTACTACTTATTACCATTATTTATAGACTCTTAATCACAACACCTACATCAGGCCCTGAGTAGATAGAATTATAATGTATTTTATACTCTTTTAGTTGTTGTTCTGTAAGGATTTTAAACAAGTATTCTCGGTCATCCAGAAAAGGAAGTTGTATTCACTGTTGCTGAGCGTCTTTGCCTTTTTTCTGGATGGCATACATTCACACACATGAAAAGGAGAATTCTGAAAGAGCCAAAATCTATATGATTTTAACAACAATCTCCCATAAATGCATTAATGTAAACTATATCTTCAAATACATTTCTTGTTAAATCACCATTTACATGCGGACTTTCTCATTTTTAATTTTTCAGGACACAGCCGAATTTCCTCCAGAAGCCCCACTGATGCACCGTGTCTGACAATGCTTCCCCTCTCTTTCTGCCTGGTCACACTGGGAGTTTGGCACTTGTAACTGGGGAAGCCACCCTTCTCTTTGGGAAGTTCTCCTCACCAGAGGACCTCATTGGGCAGAACAGCTGTATAGACAGAACAGCCTGACAACTGTTCCAGAGCCACATAAAAGGAACACCATAGCTGAAAACAGACCTAGCACTAGATGTTTATATCCCGCATTTTGATGTTCCACAAAATCGAAGGCAGCAAAACTCAGAGGTGGCAAGTCTGGGTTTCATTTGATTCTTGGAGCCCGGTTTTAGTGCTGCCGTATGAACATATTATTTTGGATTTTGTGCTTTTGCTTTAATGACAGGATAAAAGACTCATAAAAGTACAAGGTCACACCATAATTGACCCTAGTGAGATCTTTTGCCTAAGATCTTATCTGCTGTCCTTCAAGAGAGTTGTAGGGAGGAGAAAGGTAATTACCCTCTGTGTCTGATAAAAACTGGAAATAGGAAGCTGCTATCATTTTGTGAAACGTAAAAGGACAGAAATCTTGTGAAACTTGAGCCTGTGGAACTTTAGCTTCTATTTTTACTCTTAAGCATCATGGGCTATCAGTAACAACTTTTTTCCATGAGAATGTAATATTTCTTTAGCGGAAGGGTGAAGCTGGCTGAGAATGATGATGGAAGTTCATAAAACATCAACATAGAGGAAGTGATGTGTTATTACAAAATCCACTTCTAAATAAGCCAAAAGCAAAAAGGTTTAATTCAGTATTTCCTCTTTTTGTCATGAAACACAGCAAGGTAAATGTGATCATTGTGCAAAAGCTGAATTCTTAAGCTAGAACTGTGCCAAAAAAAATTGGTACTGTGATAATGTTACATCTTTAAGAGCAGTACCTTTGAAGGAAAACTGGTCAGAATAATTGTAACTGATACCTATGCAAATTCAGTGGATTTACTTCTGGAAATGTTTGATTCAGGTAGCACAGATGTCCTGTGTAAACCTAAGATTGAAAGGATCCTGTATACCAACAGTATCAAGAAAGTGAAGAAGTTTTGTTTCAGGCCACAGCTGCTGCAACCACCCTATTGCAGAACTGAGAAGCATCTGGAGAACTGCTCACTGGGGCTGGTGAAACAGGGGTGACTGCAAGGCGCTCCTTCTGGCTGATCTCTCAAGCCAAGGGAAGTAACTGACTCATAAGGACGCACATAAAGTCATTTTGATTTGGAACAATTCCACCCTCTTTCCAACGGAAAGACAGAATTGTTTTGTAAGGAAGGGAACAGAATAGAGCTTTAAATGGTATCCATTGAGGTAAAGGAGATGGTTACCTCTGACTTTCTTAACAAAGTGCTCTTTCCCCGTGGTGGGGAAGAGAGATGGAATCCCATGCACAGCCTGTGCTGCTGCTGCAGTGAAGCTCAGTTGGCACTTAGGCTACTCTGTGTGCAGGGAACCTTAGTGTAACAGCTGGGGTCCCCCTTCATAGAAAGATTTTAATATAAGAATTGTACATATCACATTGTACTGTGATTGTAGAATCACATTGTACTGTGATTGTCTTTTTGTATCCTACCTTCCAAATGTTTGTCTCAGATTCCATGTATTTTTCAAAACAAAAGTTGATTTAAAATAAAAGCTTAAACAAACAAAACCCTAAAGAGAGCAATCACTTGGTCTGTAAGAGTTCTTAATTTGTATTCTGGTTGTTCCTACAGTTAGCTAGGCTCCCCATGCAATCGGAAAGACCAAAAGGTGGTATCTGTACAGGTCTGTTAGTCCCAAAACTCGGAACTGCTTGCCCTCATCTCGAGGCCCATATAACTTCTGAAGTCTAACAGCCACTTAAGCAGCCCTCCACTTTTAAAAAGGTGTTGAGGCACATGAACAACATGAGCACCTCCACTCACAAGTGCAAGCTGTGTGACTATACAGCTGCATTTCTTGGGCAAGCTAATGAATAATTTAATATCTTTATGCAGACATGCAGGGCTAGGACAGAGCCTTGCTGCAGAGAGGGAGTCCTATGTTTACATACAGCTCAGTCATATGTTTAAGAGCAGGCACTGTGCTGACTGGTGCTATGAGGAATGCCCAATTCCCTCAGTCATCTCTCTCTTTCACTCTCAGAAGTGATTCTCCCTGCCTGTTCAAACGGCATGAATCACAACAGGCACATGAGCAGATGAAGGTAGGAGGAATGAAGGGTGGGGGAAGAAAACTGGATGACCTCTAAATGCTGTTTACAACACTACTTTTTTATTACTCTGATTTGCAGCAGCACTTGGGATGCTTAAACACCTCTGTTTATTATATTTCCCCATAGCTATAGTTAATGCCATTCCCAGGAGTAATATACAACTGCCATTCTGATTTCCTCAGGGACTGAAGGAAAGGTTTGAATGACTAGTAGACCTTGTTTTGTCCTTCCTTGCCTGGGTGATGACACAGCAAGTGTCTGTTGTGTTCACACACAGCACATGAGCAGCACATACTTCTTGTGTTTTCCAGAATTTCATCATGAATGAGAGGGATAGTTTTGAAAACTAAGGAGCACTATAACAAGTCACACATTTAAGAAGGAGGTATCTCCACTTCTCTTGTAGTACCTTGGCAGCCCACAACCACATACTTCATATGGCAACAGCATAGGCTGATAATCTGTCACATTAAAGAAATTCTTAAGAGATCCCTGCACATTATTCTTGCAAAAGAATCGCTGTAAAAGCAAGTTCGTTTTTTTCATGTTTGACAGTAACACTGCTAAAGAGACAAAAAGGAGTTTGTTTGCTCACCTCATAGTTTATTTAAGTTTACAATGAGGCCATTTTAACTGGTTAATGCTTTCCACTGAGCTCCTTTCAGTTCCATATGATGTGGGAGAAATGGCCCATACAGGTCATCAGCAAGAAATGAATGTAATACCTTTGATGCAGAACTTTCACTGCTGTTTCAGCTAAGCCTGAGGGCAGTCATTCACATAGCATGATGTTCAGCAGTTGAACAAAGGCTACTGAAATATATTGAAAATAAGCATGGAAGGTGACTATTTTTAAATGTGCAGCACAAAATCATGCTGTCATTTGTAATGCAATCCTCATTGCAATTTCTGTTTCAACTTCTAGGATTGTCCAAGTTTAGACCTTTCTCTTCCCCTCTCTATTTCTTTCTGCAGAGATGCTGACCACCACTGAAATCACCTTGGAAAAGATAGCCAAATATCAGTTCCTTAAGTCTTCTGAGGGCTAAGCCTGACCCATACAACAAGCAAGCTCCCCTCAGCCACGTCAAGCCATGGGAAAAAAGAATAAAACCAGCTCAACCAAAAGACTCAAGTCCTGGAATGCAGGCTACTCAATTATTTGCAGATGAAGGATTATCTAAAAATGCAACAAAAAAAGCAAAAAACACACATCTCCCCCCAACCACATTGTGTAATTTTATGACTTTATACTACATTTTTCCTCATTTTTCAGTGACAATTGTATCACAGGAAGGTTTTAGAGCTTAATGTAAGTGTATTTGATATTAGACTTTCAGGAGGATAAATAAAATGTCACTGTCTTGAAGAAATGAGTCTTAATAAGACAGTGGGACGAATGCATTGATTGTTATGGAATTGGATTTCCTAGTTATTTTTGTTAAACAAGTAAGAAGCAGTTATTTGTTTGATTTCCTCTATGCATCTAAATGTCAACATCACAATGCTGTACAGAAAACAGCTGGAGTATTGTGCCTGAATACAGAAAACAGCTGGAATACTGTGCCTGGATAAGCGAAAACCTGCCCAGAGTGTATCATTCACCAAAGTGCCCTATGCTGGCATCTTATGCAAAACGTAACTCTATCGTAGCCACAAACCAAAGGATGAAAACGAAAAGTGCATCTCAATCCCTAACTCTCATTTCTGCTTTTAGAAGAAAAAAGTACCACTGTCTCCTTTGTGAACACTGCAACAACGAACAGAGAAACATTTTGGAAGACAGTTTTTGTGTGTGAGCATCAATGAGGGTAAAATGGGGAGGCAGAAACACAACTGACAGGTAACAACTTATCCAACAAGTTAAACCCATCACAGCACTAGAAAAGTAACACCAGCAGGAGGGGCAATTATTACCACTCTCTTTCAGTAAGACAAAGTTCTTAAATGCTTTCTGAAGATAAAACCTGGCAGGATCCATAAGCCAGATACTGCATGCCTCCTTGTGGAGGCTTGGGGAATACACATTCTTTCATTTCTTAATTCTGTAATAGTGTTTAATAAAACAAATTAATCATAAACTTCTATCCATGTGGCTGAAACTAGCAAACCCCTCAGCAGCTTCAAACAGTCCTATGGAAGGAAAGGAAAAACCCAGCTTGGCAGACAAATGTCTCTATTAATTGCTAAGTGTACATGGAATTTCCCTCCAAATTTACAGTGGCTGAAAGCCAAGATGACAATCTTACATCTTCCACCAAAGTTAAACAATCTTCTGTTAGTGAAAAAAAAAGAGAGTGTGTGCATCAAAGGTCAGTACTCAGCACGTTACTGTGAAACCGAAGAGAGAATAAAACAAAATGAAAGGCAATACTGGTGCATGATTCTTTCTCCCTTAAAAAACATTATCCCTGAATGATGGAAAAACAGAGGAGTAAAAAGATGCACTAAAATGTGATTATTAAGGAAAATAAAATTTTGCCTTTGATTTCCCCAGCGCACGTTTGTCCTGTCCCCACTAAACACCCAAGCTTCTGGTACTGACAACAAACACCTTATGGATAGCTCTCTTTTTGTATCTAACTTGAAAAACGTTTCAGGCACTCGGGAGGAGCTGTTCTCCATCTACTCCAGGGATTTCAGTACCATCTCTGTCCTGTGATGCTTTCTTATGTCACCAAATTTCTTTTAAAACTCCTGCAGATGTTGGAAATACACACATTTTAAAGTGCCATTATATATGAACAATACTGTTCATATACTGCTAAGCCTCTGTGTATAAAACTCTGGGTATTAAAAACATCCACTTACATACAAGCAAAGCTTATGGAGGAAAGATTTGCACTGAATCACATAGCGGCAATGCTTAAATTCTGTTTCTTACCAACTTGATACCGAAAATTCCATGAAAAATATGAGGCACAAGTGAAAGAGCTTCAGAATATGTCCAAAATCCACATTATGAACCTACTATCATGATGACTTGGTTTCTGTATATGATTTCTTTGTAACCACACTGGAGTTGCCGATCTGCACAAGAGATATCTGCGAAATCCGTGAGAAAATAGTGTCATCTTTGAAGTACAAAATCAGAAATTTTTTTTGTTAGATTTTTTAATCACACCAAGAGGCTCTAGAAGCAAAAACACTAATTCTGTGAACACTGACTGAGCACGCTGAGCATGCCGACCACTCACACTCTAGCTTTACTCTTCCTCTTTGTTCTCCCCTATAGAAAATGTCATTCCACATCCCTAGCAAGTCTTCAGCCACATACGGTATTTACCATACTTCAAACCAATCTAAGGCTTGTAGATATCATTTATGTAGCATACAATTCTCCCTTAAAAATATGGGTTCTCTCTGGCATGTCTGTCATGTTAAGAGGAACTTTAATACAAGGTAAAGGGTGTCATTTTGCTTGTTCGAGAAATGTTGCTTCCTGCTGAATAGAAAGGTGACAACTTGGAAAGGGGGAAGGAGACTCTGCTGAATTCTATATGGAAAAAGTGGCCCAAAGACCTG
Source organism: Strigops habroptila (assembly GCF_004027225.2). NCBI lineage: Eukaryota > Metazoa > Chordata > Aves > Psittaciformes > Psittacidae > Strigops > Strigops habroptila. Next base: position 34,146,630 of record NC_044278.2, on the reverse strand, counting down.
AGAAGAACTGAAAAGCAGAAAACCTGCTAGAATGTATCAACCAGTGTGAGTTATCAAAGACAGACAGCTGTCAAACAAAAGTGAAGGAACAAGGATGAAATAAAGGCAGAAATTCATTTATTTATACATCATTATTCCATACATTCAATAATGTTTCTTTGGAGAAATCTTTATTACCCTAAAGCAGGGAAAGTGGGGATAATTTGTTTTTTCCATCCACTACTAATCATACAACTACTTTTACATGGTTATTACCCTTAAAAACTGCGCGTCACACCAGCGGATATTTTCTCCTTCCTTTCAAAACCTTTTTAGTGATAATGGGCCAATGGATGAGTTTTTCAAAGCGCTAGCGTTGTGGCAGTTAAGATGTATCCTGCTGCTGATTGATATTCAGAATGGCTCCTTTGTGGAAACAGGATTCTTTGAAATGGAAAAATGAAACCTTAATCCTTTACTTAACACCATGCTAAATTAAGATGTGGGAGATGTCTATTCCCTTGACAGCTGATCCAGGCTTTCTGCTCACAGGTACAGCCCTGAGCACACAGATCTTGAACCACGCAGTAATTCCTATCTACTCCCATTCTTCTTCCACTAGATACACTGCCACTGTATCTGCTATAGCCCTACAATACATCTGCCCTTGGCTTCTGAAAGGGCCTGTAGTCTCTTTTTGTCCCCATAGAGATGATTTGGCACTGGTGCATTGGGAGGACTGGTTTCAGAATACATCTGCACAGCTCTCTCCAGCTGGAAAAGCTCAAGAAAATGCTCCATGTTTCAGGCCAGACTGCTTGTACCCCATAAGCCATTCGGCAGGCTCCTCTCTCAGAAGGGCATGGAAAGCCCTGCAGCTGGGAATCAATCAGCTTCGTATCAACATTCACTGGAGTGTGAAAAGGACAAGCAGGTGAAAATGTTTCCATTGGTCCATATTATATTTGATACTACACCCTAAATTTAAACATTTCTGAATTTATTTTTTTTATTTGCCAGTTAATTTTAGCACATTCTTGACCATGGCCCCAATGCCGTCAAAGATATTATGTAATTCTGTTTCACACATAAATGCTGGCGTAGTCACCACCTTGTTTTTCGTATCCACATGAGCTTCGTAAAAGGGAGTTAAGGAAAACACAGCCTATGTTGCATTTGCAGAAGCTGTCTGCAAAATAAACCATCATTGACAAAAACCTCACAACTCCACTATCCTATAAAAAATCACCCCCAAATACATTATACTGTCCAGTTGTAAAGACAGCTGCAACCTGTAATAAAGGTACTAGAAGCTATTTTTGCCAGAAATACAAACACTGCACGAGCAATCTGTGAAAACACTCAGAAACACAAGAAAACCTACAAAATTTATTGACTGTAATAAAATGTCTCTGAGTACAGTCTGATTATAGCACTAGCCTTCAGGAAAAGAAAGAAAATCTCAGAGAACTGACCAACTGTAGCTCATGCCAATTTTATGTGCAAATTCACTCAGCATTTACTTCGTGTCCAAGGAATTCTATGGCAATGACTGAGAACAACTCCTAACAACACAGTTGTGTACAGAAGACAATGTTTCTAATCATGTGTTGTATTGCATGCTATCTGCTGTACACTGTATATTCCCACTAAACTGTACGTGGAAACACACAGATCCTGCATGCACCCATTACTGTAATGACACATTACTAAACTGTCTCTCAACATGGCAATTAATAGGAAAGGATATAGTAACTTCTTTCACACAATGCTTTCCTCCCAGTTCTTTAATAGCTCCTGCAGTCCCAGCATAAGGCCACTTGCCACCTTCCTCTTCTTCGTGGCCCACAGTTACTTCAGCACCAGAGAGAACCTTTGCTGCCAACACTGGTGAAATGCAGCAAAGACTGCAACAAAAGGAATTGTAAGTGTGATTCTACTATGACTCTCTTTCAAGACTCGGTCATAATTGAAAAGATTCAAATGGACATGGTCTTACAAATCTGAACGACATCACAAGGCAACTTTCACTCAGCATTTTCTAGCTTCTTTGACAAACACCTACTCACACATGCATCTTGAAAAACACATTTTAAAAAATAAGCTACATCTGATACAAAACAGAAGATGCTTTTTCTAGTTCCAACAATAACAGCTGCACATTTCAACAAAATAGATGTTGTCTCCATGCTCACACTATCAAATAAATGCCCCTCCAACTAATATACATACCCAATAGGTTTGCCTGCTTTGTGGAAGTCTTTCAAGACACGTTCAACTTCTTTGTTCACCTTGCAATCTTTCCCATCAACAGCAAAGGTAGATCTGCTACAACAAGAAACTTTATATGTACCTCAATATAAACCTATAGTGATGTTTGCCCATCTGCCCCTAGACCGGCTCTCAAGGGTCATCACAAACTTAACAGCTTCTAAGAGGTGGCTGAAAAAGCCTGCAGTTGACAATCAATGCTTTACCCAAAATGACTCACTTCTAAGGCTTTGTTATGTCAGGAAGTTCCTTACTTGATATAAACATCTAGGAGTAAGAATTATCAAACAGCTTTCTAGGGTTACTAAGAAGTGGAACAACAATGTTTTCACAGAACAAAAATACATACGAAGAAAAGGGAAATAACATTCAGGTTTCTCAAAGCCAACAAAATGGCGGGTCAATAACAAGATAATCGGTATTCCACATGGCTAACATTTCTTCTTTTTTTCTCTTTTTATTTTGAGCTAGCTGTTGTTTTATCGTTAGCAATGCAAGAGGGGACTTTTTGGTAGTCAGACATGAAGAAACAGAGTAATAGCAATAGGAACACCTGAAACTACTGAAGTTTTCCCTTCACTTCCCTCAGTCAGGCCCAAAAAGAATCACCACAAGAGTGGGGGAAAAAGGACTTCTGCATTATTTACACTCTAGAATTCCCACCAACATTGTTTGGAAAATTTAAAACGTGACAATGCCAGTACGATTTATGACTGGAAACAATCGTGAACAGCACAACTGAACTTCAACACTTTGAAAAGAGTTTCCCTTATTAAGTAGTGGTTAGGTATGTAGTAAATAAGGCCATTTATTGCTTCCCGTTTTATTGTGTGTATCATAGTTGATCTTGAATAGTTAGTTGAGGAATCTGATGCTTAGTTGGCACTCACAAGTTTTTAGCAGCTCCAAATCCACCAGGGAATATCACAGCATCATGATCTGCTGTAGTAAGCTTAGCCAGACTTGTAATTTTACCACGAGCAATCCTTGCAGATTCCACTAAAACGTTCCTTGAAGAAACAGAAAGAAAACAATGAGATGAATTTGTGCAAATTTGTGCACAGGAGAGCATAAAGAAAGTTTTGACAGAGGAAGGGGAAGAACCAAGAAGAACAGCGGTACTTGGTAACTGAAGCTATTGATGCTTCTGAAATACTTCTACTGGGAAACACAGGCATTAAGAGACTGTATATAATCAAGCCCAGAAAGCTCATTTAGTATTTTCTCTCCAATCAAAATACCAGGTAGCATGAAGCTACTATAGCCCGTCAGCAAAGTGCTACAAGCACAGTTACAGGCTGCTATGTTTGAAGAATGTGCAGCTGTCACTGTGCTGGGCACAGCAGTCATGGAAAACACATTAAACACAGACTTTACCTTGACTCAGCTTCAGCTGGTTGCCCTTTACTGTGGTCAATGACATGCATCTGAGGAACATCTGGAGCATACATCTGAACCTCAGCTCCCCCACGACTAAGATGTACCAGTATGCTACAAAAACAGAGATAAAACACGCTGAAAACCTTATAAGGAAGGCTTTACCTGGCCCCTAAGTCTTGCTACAAATATTCCACTGCCTGATTTTGAAAGAAGAGGAAAAACACATCTCTTATCAAAGCACACTAAGCACATAGCAGCAAAATCCCTATATGTAACACCAAAGTGCAAAGTAGAACATAAAGTCAGTTTGGAGGCAGGGTCAGGTAAGCTAGAGACAAGTTTCTTTGTTCAGTGCTCTTATGCAAATGGAACAATAAAAATGCAACCAGAACAATAAAAACTTTCTTTCTCATTGCAAGTCCCCAGGTATTATGGAAGAGATCCACAATTAACATACCTATGTGTACATTTAATCTAGGTCTAGGTGAAACATCTCTTATCAATTAACACTAAGAGTTAATTATGCAACTTAAGCATGAACAATTCTAGCATTCGATTTAGCCCCATGAACAGAAACTCAAAGTGATTGTGAAATGAAGTCTTAACTCTCTTGAGAGAGATTCTGGAACTCTGAATTTCTGTTTCTGAAGGAAAGACTCAAATTAGTCTCTCTCAAACTAATTGCTCTGGCATTGCATGCACTGTGCTGCACCTTTGGACAATCACTGAATACTGCAAGAAGACGGCCTGAGGTCACAATCATGCTGTAAGAAAACTGTGAAGCTTCACCATACATCTCTCAAGGCAATTTTCATGGCCACAGAGAGCAAAACTAAATTCAACAGACTTCTGTAATGTAAAGGAGGCTTTTTTGGAGCCTACAGTTTCGTAAAGCAACTTACGCTGAAGCTTCATGGATTTCTGTGCCATCATAGACACCACAACCAGACAGGACCTGCAGTAAGAAAATCAAGAATTTCAGCTGATATAAAACTTCCTACAGGATCTTTCACAAGCTTTGTGAGATTAAAAACAAACAACAAAACCCCCCATAACCTAAAAAAACCCCAACAACAAACCTTCTTCACCCCCTGCAAAAAACAACTTAGCAATGAGCTCTTTACTAAGCCAGTCAATATGATGCTATTAGTGCCAGCATCACCAACTGACACACTGCAGAACTGACATTTCCTATTTATAGCTCCCCATCACAGACAGGTCTCAGAAATAACTAAGATATATTTACTGGCTTGTACATTTATTCCTCAGAGTTAATAAACTGACATGATATCCTTAGGTATGTTTTTATTGTGCACACAGTGGGCTACTCTGAGTGTCACACATCTATTTATGAAGTGTCCATATCTGTGTGAAGTAAGTTCTCATCCAGGTATACGAACAGAAGTGGGATAGAAGTGCACTTGGCATAAGCTATTTTACCTGCTGCTGTATTTTGCCTGAGGATTCACATCAGAGATCAATAGCTAAATCCCTTTTAATCAATTATTCTATATTAGCCATACTCTTCCTTATTACCATGGTAATAACAGTTTTGGTTTGTTTATACACACTGGAGAATAAAAAAGCACAAAGCAACGAGCTATCGTTGTGTCAGTGGAGAGAGTCTATCATAAAGTAGAAGGAAGGAGAAGAAAAAACATTAAAAAAACCCTAGGAAAAAGGCAATTATAAGAACAAAACAAAAACAAAACAAAAAACCCCAAAGGATTATCTAGTTTCTGAAAATAGATATATAAACTCTTGTGGGGAGTTTTTGTTTGGTTGTTTGTTTTGAAAGGAAAAAATCCAGTTCAAAAGAGTCCATTTATTAACTTTACTCTCTTCCTTCCTGGTTTTATCTCAAGTTTTCAGAAGCTTGAAATTTTTTAATCACAGAACAGAAACTCACAACTGAAACTTAGTTAGAAACATTGGACATGAAAGGGGTTTCAGATCACAATACCCAGTCCTCTGCTCTTACAGGCATGACACCTACTATCACTTCATCAAATAAGTAAGACGCGTTAATGTTCTTCTGTCTGTGTTAATCCTAACTACAATTTCACTGCTTTAATATTGAAAAGCCACCTTCTACTTCCAACTTTTTACTTTGTCTTTCATTTAATTCGGACTGAATAAACATACAAGCAAATGTTCTGTAAGCAAATCTCCTGTAAGCAACACCTTTTAAATGTTTTTGAAACTCACTGAAGCCAAAGTACTAAACCACTATCCTCTTCTGTTACTTCAGCACCTACTTGCTGAGTCTTCTGTCTTCTACCATAGTCAGAAATTTATGTCACTAATGTTAACAGGCATATTTGTTTTAAAATCCCATCATTTGCTAAAATGACAGTATTCCTAGTAAATCACCTTTCAGACATTTGGACTGGCATTCTGCCCATTCCCGAGCCAGCTCTGTCCCAAACAGATTTCTTCAGGCAGGTAACGCCTACTTATTTCTTTACAATTTATGCTGTCAAGACTAAAGCTCCAACTTCAAAGACAGAGCTCCAACTTCAAAGACAGAGCTCCAAAACTGTGTATCCACGTAGGATGCTATCTACAGCCTAAATTTTCCTTTGGCAACCTGTAGCTGCTCCATCCCCTCACACGGGTTTGCTCAGCCTTGAGAAATGGTGGCTCAGGGGAGAGCTTATCACCATGTTCCAGTGCTTAAAGGGTGGCTACAAAGAGGATGGAGACTCCCTTTTTACAAGGAGTCACATGGAAAAGGGGAGGGGTAATGGGCACAAGTTACTCCAAGGGAGATTCCAACTAGGCACAAGAGGAAAATTTCTCACAATGAGATCACTCAGCCATTGGAATAATCCCCACGGAAGTGGTGGATTCCTCAACACCGGACACTTTTAAGATTTGGCTGGACAGAGTGCTGAGACATCTGGTCTAGGTCATGCTTTGATAAGAAAGGTTGACGAGGTGATCCTTGGGGCCCCTTCCAACCTCCCATTCTGTGATACGATTTCAGCTTCTCCCAAGGCTTTCCAGCTGTCACCGCCATGAGGCGAGTCCTCCCTCGGCCCGACGCCACGCCAGACCCTCCCAGCCCCACCAATCCCACCGCCGGAGAGAGCCCAGCGGCAGAAGCGCCCTCCCGTTGGCACGGGGCTGAGGGTAGATGGGGACAGATAGGCAGCAGAAGACCACCAAAACAAACCCTTTCTGCTCGGAGCTGCTGCGCTGCCCCGCTTCCCCCCACCCTCAGCCTCAAGGCCGCCGGGGCCTCCTCCCGTTACTCACCACAGCGACGCGGGCGGGGCGGAGGCGCGAACCGGAGCAGTGGAAGGAGGCGAGGAGGCCGGGCGCTGCCCACCGCAGCGCGGTGCACAGTGCCGGCCCGCGGGAGGCCAGCATGGCCGCGGGTGGTGGGAGCGGGTGGTAGAGAGAGGACGGCGGGCGGAGAGCCGGGAGGCCGCTGGGGTTGGGCCGCGCTGCAACGGGAGGCCGCGGCGCCCTTGGCGGCGCCCCCTTCAGGCGGGGAGGGGCCCGCGCTGAGGCCTGCAGGCTCTTGTTCCCTTCGCTGACCTCGTTTAGTAGTAATAACGTAGTGAAAAAAAGAGTAAAAAATAAAAATGAACAAATAAATTCTCGGGACTTGTATTGAGCACAAGCCTAGCAGCACCAGCTTGCTTTCGTACGTCAGAGGGGGTAGCCAGAAGGTGCGTGCAGCCTGCCGCAGGGGAACACACCCGGGCAGGGACGACAAGGGGCTGCTGAGGCTACAACTGTTAACAGAAATAGCATAAATAAACCAACATACAGGGACAGATTCACTTCTCTATTTCTAGGATCTTGTGAAATAGTGTATTGCTTTTAAAGAATAGAGAGAAAGATAAAAGAAATGTTAAACAGTGCTAAGTTTCATCACTGGTAAATTTCTTCCCGATAAAAGCTGCCTTTTTTGTTTCCCTCTTCTCCTTTATTAAGGAAACAAAGCTACATGTAAGACAGTCCTGTTGAAATACATACAGACATCTCTACTCCCATGAGACCCCACGTGGAATACTGTGTACAGTTCTGGTCTCCCCAAAGGACATGGAGCTGTTGCAGCAAGTCCAGAGGAGGGCCATGAGGATTATAAGGGGGCTGGAGCACCTCCCGTATGAAGACAGGCTGAGAGAGTTGGGGCTGTTCAGCCTGGAGAAAAAGTTGTGTGGAGACCTCCACTAGGTGAAGGGGGCCTACAAGGATGCTGGAGCAGGACTCTTCATCAGGGACTGTAGTGATAGGACAAGGAGAAATGGGTTCAAACTTAAACAGGGGAGATTTAGGTTAGATATAAGGAAGAAGTTCTGCACTGTGAGAGTGGTACAAAAGCTCCATCCCTGGCAGTGTTCAAGGCCAGGTTGGACAGAGCCTTGAGCAACTTGATCTAGTGGGAGGTGTCCCTGACCATGGCAGGGGAGTTGGAACTAAATGATCTTAAAGTCCTTTCCAACCCAAACCATTCTATGATACATATATACATATGATGAGCTCAAATTAAGTGCTGATTCAAAACCAAACCCCAGCCCACATTGGCCATTGTTAGACTCGCAAATTATGCCAACAAGCACAAGGATCAAGTGAAACTTTGGACCAGACTTAAACCCTGGTATTTTCATTATTCTTTCTATGAAGATGGTAGGGCACACTGGAAAATTGCATTGGCTTTCATGTGCATTATAAAATTTGTCTTGATTACCCTAGAAGCTTATAACAGCTTAAGCCAAATGACTAATGCAACTAGAACATATCCTTATGTCATATATAACTGGTGCTACACTACCCCTCTCCACCTTCTCTCAAGGCTCTTGCACTTTCTAAAACATACTTTTTGTGAAGCCTTCATCTTCAGAAATGTTTTGAACATGAAGACTATAACCCAAAAACATATTTCTAAGATGCTGTTCTGAAAGACCTGTTTTCTCTATAGTCTGTGTTTTGTAATACTGTAAACCCAAGAGACAAATACAAATTTAGGAATCAAGTTAGCTGACTTCATACAACAGCATAACTCCTATTTTACAGAGCACAAAGCTAGCACTGTGACATTTCCAGAATGATTACAGCCTGTCTGCTGATGACATACAGTTTGGGGAAAAGAATATAGTTTTTAAAAAAAAACCAAAACATGCAAAGATGACATGCATATGAAAAACAGTAAAATGGATTAGGAAGTAACAACTACATTATATGCTAGGTAACGATCATGTTTTTCATGATAGCTTAAGCACTTTGGTTTTACAAGGATCCCAAGATGCATTTTTGTCACCTTCTTGTGCTACTTCACCCCTACCCACCCATGCTTCCCTTCTGACCATGGTAGGAGGACATGGCAGAAGGGTGAAGAATGACAAGCAATTCCAGACCCCATCGTAATACCACAAAGCATATTCCACAAACATCGCTCCACCTTCACACCTCTGAGACCCTGAAACATTGGCACGACTGTGAAAATGTTAGGAAGCAAGAGGACATCAGCAACTGAAGATATTTTTAGACATTCTACTGCGAGAAAAACAAATCAGTTTGCTATGTTTTATTTAAGTAGCAAGTGCATCTTTATTTTAAATACTGAAATTCTACAAACTGACTGTACATATCTCCTGTGTAGTTCGGACTTACTTTTTCTTCATCAGTTTTTAATATTCATACCTCTTCTCTATTCCAGGAGAGGAAAGTGACCAGAAAACAAATCCAGAAGAACAGAATATACTGGAGATAAAAAATAGTTCTGGCTCATTGTTAATAGTTGCAGTATCTTCATTAACAGAGCCCTTTCAACATGTGGCTTGAAAGTATTACAAGCATGCGTATAGTTCCTTGTATTGAGGACCTCACTGATGTTATTAGCCAATTTCACATGAATTCACAAAACCCAAGGAAATCAAAAGTTTCAGATTTTAATGTTACTTAAAAACATTTTAAAAAACAAGGGCTTTCATCAGAAGAAACATTTGTACCACATTGTCTTACAATTTAAGTTACATTATTAAGTTTGTATTTTCCAAACAAATTTTTACTACAGTATCTCAAGATAATTAAACCTCTGCAAAAGTTGTAGAGCCCAGTAAATTTTCTCCCATATTCATTGTTATGGATATATCATTTATCCTCATTATTGAAACTTCATCAGATTTGGAAGCTACAGAACTAGGAAAAGTGTTCTAGTAATATGTAGGTATTAAAACCAAGTAAAACATTTACAACAAGTTGAGAGCAGTATGTTGACCTCCAATTAAGAATGATTTTAAAACAGGATAAAAAAAAAAAAAAGAGTCCAAAGTACGACAAGCCTGCATTAGAAAACTCACAATACTTCATCTATGTACAATGCATTTTTAATAAAGAACGCACTTCTTCCAGTCAGACTTCTAACTTCACCTATAGAAGAATACTTTTCTTCTTATTGAAAGCAGGAATATAAAAAAAATCAATTAATCAAGAAATCAATGCTGTCGAGTTGTTATGGCCAAAAGGTACACCAAATACGCCATGGATAGCACTTTGTCTATCCTACATTTCTCCCACTAACTCACACGTAACTCCATCCACACTGTTAAGAAGAGCTAAATTATGCCACTATGAGGGCCACTCATTCTCAGTGAATACCACTGTATAAAATCAGTCTTGAGTTTTCTCCCTCTCACAAAGAGTAATTAGGAACTTGAATTGTTTTTATGAACTTCTTGCATAAGATAATCACTGTCAGAATCTAAATCTTCTTCATCTTCTGATGGTTCTTCTGCCAGACGTTTCATACCCCGCTGTTGTGAAATGGCCAATGCATATTTAATATTGTAGATATTCCATTCACAGCTATAAAAATAAATAGGAACAAGTTAGAAATAAGATTTCATTTTCCTCCCAAAATAAAAACACCTCTAAAAGAATACTATCTCAAAAGTTCTAATACCAGACTACCATCCACAAATTTTGTGCAGAGTTTTGATTTAAATTTTTAAATGTAACAATACATACAGTTTTGAAACATCTTCAAAATGACGTTGGATGCTTTTCTGAAGGAACTGGATCACAGGAAGCAGCTTCACTGACCTTCAATGCAGAAAACACGCAATTTGCAGTGCAATTTATATGTACACATGGAAGTCTAGAACTTATCTATACTCTCACAACTTTAACAAGCATACATGTTAACTTTTCCGCATGAACATTTAAAGACAATACTAAATAAACAAAAGCTCTTTGCTTTTGACTCGGCCTTCAATGATTATACTCAAAACAAAAGAAATATTGCCAGAAACAATTTTTTTCCTAATGTCAAACTGCAGCTTGAAGAACTCATTCTGCTTGATGTAGTGATGACAGTTCCTTCCAGTTACTACAATACTTTCTGAACAAGGAAGAGTTTGTTTTAAATCGCCCTCTTCTCGTTTAACAGCAACAAAAGGAGAAAATACATTCCAGTCATGTAAGTAAGTAAAACATGAATACCCATGTTGAAGCAAGGAAAGAGTTAGACAATGCACCATTTCTTTTAACCTGCAAGACTCTTTCTCAGATTACTTCTCAGTTAACTTATTTTAAATTTGTAAATTTGCCTACTTTTTGTTCCCGAAAGTCTATAAACTCTATTCTTTGGGTTGGCTGAATGTAATTCATGGACAAGGCCCATGTAGTTGTGAAAAACTATATAGAAAAGCAGAGTACTAACAAGTTAAGAGTGCTACATCTTATATGCTATAATCACAAGCCTATAAAAATGCAGTCCATACCTGCACATTATCTTTTAATTACAATTAATATGCATAATTGTTTAAAAATGCAATTTCTAAAATCCTACCATCACTCTTGAAATTTTTATGATTTCAAGATATGAAAACTAAGCAAGTTAGGCTAAGTTTTGCCTGTAATAACTGCAATTTTTGCAATTTATCCTCAAAACTCCTATTATGCATTGCAATTCTATTATACACGCTTGTTAGAATCATAGAATCATTCAAGTTGGAAAAGACCTTTAAAATCGAGTACAAACTGTAACTTTTACCATTAGTAAAGAAGTTGTAAAAATTAAGTCGTTTTAATTGTTGTCTATGAATTGTCTAGAATGTCAGCAAATGTTAAGTAAAAATCCTAAACTGACAGGTAAACCAATTTTAAAATGCTTATCAGCATTTTGACTTTCACAAGATCTCACCTTGTTTTCAGTTTCTGTCCATGCAGCATGAGCAACTTATGAGCCCAAATAAGATAGAACTCTAAATGACAAGATATCTCAAATGCAGAGGCCAGGAACTCCAATACTTTCTCCACGTACAGGTCTGGGAGTGATGAGCAGACAACATCAACTGTGCAAAAAGGAAAAAAAGCCCATAGACATCAGAGTTGAATTACTATTTGGAATAACATGAAAGAGACCACAGAAAAGCATAAGGAAAAAAAAAATAAAAGTCTTGACTGCATTTCAGGGTACAGTACCAGTCTTTCCTCTTTGAGCTTTCCAATCACTACTGTATTTAAAAGCAAGAACTTAACATGCTGCCCTTCCTTGCCTCCAAGTTCTTCCTCCTAACAGAATACTCTCCCCCATCAGCTTTCCTTTAGAACTTCCACCCTCCTCCTCTTTCAGTGTAACTACACTTTACTGAATATGTCAGTAAAGGGGGGATGGGCTAGATGACTTCTGAAGGTCCTTTCCAACCCTGACCATTCTATAATTCTGATTCTGCAACTTCAATTCTGTTTCTGCCTTCTTTCTAACATCTGTTAGGCACTTGAAGACAGTAAAAATATTGCCCTTCTCTTTTGAAGACTGAACAAAGCCAGCTCTCTTAAGCCTCTCCTCAGCTGTCATGCACTCTGGCTCTCTAATAATTTTCCAAGCCCCCCCCCAGATGCTCCAGAGTATCAATATCTTTCTTGTACTGCCGAGTCCAAAGCACAGGACTCCTGATGTGGCCTCACAAGTGCTCAATAGAGAAGACTGATCACTTCTCTCAAACTGCTAACTACCTCCTTGACATTACAGCCCAGTATCTGGTTAACCGCCGACACTGGCACACTGCTAACTCATGTTAAAAGTTGCTGTGCCCCTCTAACATCAGCTGCTTCTGAGAACTGACATCCAAAAACTTTACCTGTATGCCCAGATCTGATCAAATTCCATGTTTAAAAGTCAATACATGAGCATGTTGCAGACTGGTAAAATTAAAACATTGCACTAAAAAGTTGTGGGAGTTTTTTTGTTTGGGGTTTTTTTCTTTTTGTTTGTGTTTTGGTTTGGTTTTTTTTTCTTTTTTGGTGTTTTTTTTTTTTTTTTTTTTTTTTTTTTTTACAGAATACCCTTTCTTAGTCTTTAGTCTTCAGCTACAGCAGACATCAATGTTATGCTTCTCCGCCCCAGCTCCCCAAGAGCTAAACTCTGCCCTTTACACCACAACTTACTTAGCTTACACATAGCTGCTTACAGAGATTTTAATTTAATGGAAGATCTACTCACCTTCATCACTAGGTACAGCCTCTATGACCTCCTGAATTAATTTCTTTTCATTCAGCTTGAAGGCCATGACGATAGCCATAGTGTATTCCTTTTGATGCAGTGTTTTTCGTATATTGCTGGGTGTGACATCAATATCCAGCTCAAAAGGATCAAAAATTAGCCCAGAGTCCAGTGAATAGATAAGGAGACCCTCTGTGGTGGTGGCTGCCCAACTTCGTCCTAGAAGAGAAGTAACAATATTTAAGAACAAAGCTGAGTTTTCTAGGATGGAAACAGAAGAGTAATGATAAACAGATGACTCTTCATTGTTACAAGAAGTGGCTAAGACTGAAAGCCAGGCATCACTGATGGACCTGTCAGCAATGACAATACTTGTGAAAAATGATGTACACTGATAATAATGCTGAAAGTGATGTATGCTTAAGTTTCCCACTTATCCACTGCATGGCAAACTAGACTGTAAACTTAGCAGCACCGTGTAATATTTAGAGACATCATCTCCAAGCCATTTGTACTTCATTATTACTCCTCCAATGCTCTATTTATGTTTTTAATATGAAAAAAAAAAAATTAAAAATTCCTACATTTATTGTCAACACTCACCTGTAGGAGAGAATCGCAGGCAAGTCACTCTGATTTCTGGTTTAAAATGTCGATAACTCATGTCACCTAAAAGAGAAGTTTAAAAGTGATTTAATATATTCACCAAAAGTTCCCGATCTAGCTATCGACTCTAACTGTACTGTTATCATTATGCTGATAAATAATGCAGAACATGCCAAAACTTGGCAGAGTTAAAGTCAGGGTAAGTAAGACACAGTCCATGTCCAAGAGATCCTACAGCTGAATTGGTGGGACTGAATTTTGCTCTTTGAAAATTAAATCAGCACTGCTGGGTTCCATACCCAGGAGACCACAGTACCTCCTGTTTCCTGTTGCTTCTACTATGCAGAAAGACCCACCCATACATCACCTGAACACTTGCGTAACAGATTCCTGCGGCTACAGATCATTCTGGTAATCCCAACTTTATAACTGCACTGAACAGTTTAAACCCTTCTTTTCTGGTATCAAGTCTATGTCAAAGGTTTTGATCCATATAAAACTAGTAACAAGACAGCAAAAAACAAAAACCATACCTCTTTTTACTCCAGGAAGAGGAATGGCGACACCATCTTCATCTCCAGCCCCTCCATCAATCAGAGCCATGCTGCCAAATTCAGTCATTTTTCTCCGATCTAAGTACTCCTAGAAAAACATGTATGTTCCACATTCACTGCACTGGATCTCCTCTCAAACATCTGTATTAACTGAAAATTCTGCCTAACATTCAGGAGTCATCTAGTGATTATTTCCCTGCACTTTCTTCCAAAAGCTTCTCCAAAATCATTGAGAAACTGCCAATTTCACAACAGCAGGCAGCAGCATCCAACCACAGATGAGGATCAGGCTGCTTTGCTCTTAAGGCCTTAGAACAGCACAACTCAGTTTAGGCTGTGGTTTCACATTATTATAATGTTGTTCTACTTAAGAGATACAGTATCTCCTCAGATGCAGCCCTACTCTTCCTCCCCTTCAGGTTCCATAACTGCATCATGCTAATGGAAGGGCTGTGTAGCCAGACAACTATGCAGATGTTTTAGGGACCTCCTGCCCCTCATTTTAAAACAACCATTCCCTCCAGGACTCTTTTCTAGCTGTCTGATTTCTCATATTCTTTTAAGCCACATATTGAGCTACACCAGCACAAAAGAGGGCAGCAGAGCAACAAAGGCTGCTCCACAAACCACTGTTGTCAAAAGAAATATGCTTGGAACCACAGTCAAATACAGCCTGACATGAACACTGGAATAAACCTCATTCTTCCAGACAAGGGAATGTCAAAAGGGGTTACCAGAATTTCATTCCTTCTGATGCTTTTCATCATGCACTTTAAAGGAACTTAATTTTGCATTTGACAATATTCAGAAACCCAGTTCGTAAAGGTCAGTGATGTTGTTTTGCATCCAAAATAAAATCCTTCATTTGTTTGCTAACACAAGCAACTGACTCCCAGAAAGTTCACTTAGCACAAAATATTGATAATTTAAATTTTCTTTTCAATTTTAAGTTAAGTGTCAACTGACATAATTATGCTTAAGAGTTCTGCTCATTTAATACAAACACTGCGATCTGTCAAGACTTTAGTTAGCTGAATGTCAGGAAATAGTTTTGTTTCCTATAAATATTTCCTTACTACTCTCCTGCATAAAACCAAGAAAATGAATCTCTGCTTAACAAAGCATTAATGAATCCCACTTAATGACATTTTACACCAAAAGTCTTGCGGGTGTGGGGGAATGAAGAAACCTGACTCCTGCAGTCACGTACCTCCATCGCATCTAAAGAAAAGTTGCATGAGATTTCAAATTTTTTCATAAGGATCTGCTCCTTGACATTATATATACAGACAAATTTTGACAATCCACCTGCCAGAATAGATTGACCATCTGCTGAGTAACACAGAGTAGTAAAAGACCTAGTAAAGAAAAAGAGAAAACAGTTAATTTTACTGCCTCATTTGAGCTGGAAGACACAGAAGAATGACCATTTCATGGGAAAAGTGGAGATCTTCATTCACACAATATGTACTTGACACACAAAATCCTTCACCACAAACAAGTACTTGGTGCTTTACTATGAGTTGCAAACAATTCAGAACTTCAACAGCTTTTTGAAGTACTTTCATACTTCCAATTCTACGTGGCAGCTCAATGAATGAGCTCTCAACTACACCCTACGCTATGGATGGTCAGAAAAGCTAGAGAAAAACTATGCAATGGTATGTTTTAAAGAGAGGGTTGAGAGCTCATCACCAATAAATACATTTGGGAAAAAAAGTCATTGTTTCCTTTTTCCATTTTGTTTTGAGTGGGAGCACTATGGGGAAAAAAAGGAGAGGTTCAAGGGGTAAAAAAAAGAATGAAGCACATGACTTCTATATTACACTTTTTGATAACACACAACTTGCCTTTAAACATTACTTCACATGCATAGTAGTATGTGTAATAAGCCCCACAGCACATAGATACATTTTTTAAAAAATGTAACAGTTTCTAGACACTAATAATAATTATATACTAGTGCCTACATAACAAGATACCCACTTAAAAACCTACCACATTTAGCAAATGAACAACTTGTCATGAGAAGCTCAATATTATGCTGGCAACCCAAGTTTATAACTGACAAAAAAGATATGATCAGTAGGTGGACAAAGCAGAAGACAAGAAGGATCCATCCAGATGTCAAGTCAGGCAGTCTTTTAAAATCCAACATCAGAATAAAAATACTTGAACAGCAGATGCACTCTGAAATCTTCAAACAACTCAAAAGGCACCTCTTTTCACTGCAATCTCATTTACTTACTTTCCCTTGGCTGATTGTTTGGCAGTTATTTTGTCAAGCTCCTTCCTTCCCATCTGAAGGTCATGCCTTCCCTCAATTGAGCCAGTTTGCACTGCACTTTCATGATCCCAAAATGTTATCTGTCCATTCAAAGCAGCAACTGCAAGCTCCTTGCCATCAGGACGGAAAGCAACAACAAGAACTGCAAAGAGTTCAATCAATAGTTAAAAATGCAGTCAGATATTTTTGAAATAAAATACCCTATATTTTTCTAGGATCTTATCTCAACTACTAGAAAAAGATTCAGAGTAACAAGCATGGCTACTTTTTCTCTGGACAACATGCAAATGTTTAGCTAATTATAAAGCTAAAGCCAGTATTAAATCAAAAAGATTTCTTGCACGGTTAACTAAATACTACAGAGAACTATCTCAACTTTTGGGTTTCATTACCAAGAATGAGTCTGTATTTGACATGTTCTCTTGTTCATTCTTGAAATATTTTTTATAATGTTTTATATTTGGTAAAAAATGAAATAAGGGTTACCATCTGAGTTCAGTATAAATGTCTCCTTAGTTCTCCAGCTGTCTAACATATCCCATAACTTGACAGTTTTATCCCAAGAGGCACTAGCTAGAACACACTTCATTGGGTTAAAAGCCAAACTGCTGATGGGGCCCTCATGGCCTGATAAGACCTAATAAAAGAAAAAAAATAACATGGAATTAGGTGAAAGAAACTGAAATTCATATAGTCTGCATTCAGTAAACTCTAAATACAGCAATGAAACCTAACTTGTCCACACATGCTTGAGTTCACTTTTGGACATGCGGCATGATGCATACCAGTGACTCCCAACTTTTCATTTTCACAAGTTTTCGGGTTTTTAAAACCATTGAAGTATGACCACTGCATAGACCTCTGCAACCATTCTTACGCATGCACACAGGCTCTTTAGAAACCAAGACTTAGGAATACAGTGTGCATTCCCCACCCACATATCAGAACAATCAGACCAACTGTGAAAAAGCAAGTCATTGCTCTGATAATTCACTATGTCTTGCACCTGAAAATGTTAAAGAAAAAACACTAACAAGAACTGTGAATAAAAGTAATACAGATTTTTATAGCATGGAGCTCCTGCTCCTCTCAAAAGAAATCAAGGAAAGAAACTAAAAACTCCAGAGATGCACTCAAGTATATGCTGAGTTACTATAGTGATCCATATTCAATAGCTACGCCAAATTAAATATGCAAATTGCTTAGTTCATCTACTTGTACAAGATGTACAATAGTGCTTAAGAATTAAAAACAGCAAGTGAGTTTGATTTGCTCAGAAGTACTGTGGCCCTCCTTTATTACATCTACTCTGAAGAGAATGCATTTTAAAATAGCAGCAAGGCAGTGGGTTATTTCTCACCCTACACAAGAAAAACCTTCTACACAAGAAACTCTGTCCTGCTTTGCTCCAGCAAAACTGTCCATGAAATCTGTATTAAAGTCTTAGGACTTTAGCACCTACAATTTCTTCATTACTTTTAAAAATAAAAAAATAAAAAAATGTAGAAAATAGTATCTTTGAAGAGCTACAGGAAGAAAGACTCCCATGTCCATGTGTTAGCTCAGCAATACCGGTGTTACTTCATCAGCAAGGAAGAGCTCATTACTCCAAAATTCTAAGAACTTTTTCCCACAAAAATCCATGATAGCCTCCATGCAACGAACAAAAAAATGCTGAGAGTAACATAGTGCAGCTCCAGTTCTCAAATATAACAAAACACTTCATGTTGTATTAGAAACCTCTGACAAATCCCAAAGTTCCTTAGTATCATCACAATCTATATTATGTATTAAATTCAAGCTGTGGGTCCTTACATCTAGCAGCCTCCCACTTTGCATTGACCAGATGAATATTTCAAAGGAATCCTGGGAACCAGCTGACACAATCTCGCCACTGGAGTCCACGGCTAAACAAGAGAACTGACTTGGTCGTGGAGATGTAAAGGTACGAAAATTGCGGTATCTGTTGTAAATGTGAAAATGGATTACGAAGACATTTCAGGTAGATTTAAACACGTGATTTACAAACTTACTTGAAAAGGTATTTCATTTTACTTGTAAAGTCTTTTAAGCTACCTACAGAAAAAATATTCTTTGTATAAAATTAGATGCAATGCCTCAGCACAATTCCAAGATTCAAAAAAGGTATTAACAACTCTGCAGAAATAGCAGCCAGAAATAATCAAACAAAAGAGCTTTCCTCTTCTACACAGCATATGTCCATTCTTTAGAAAGCAGAGGCTCAATTACACATCCAGTTCTGTACACAGTTATATTAAAATAGCTCAATCACTAAAATGATGGCAGGCATTCTGTTACATTATTCTGGGTGCCTTCTCCCTCTTTGAGTAGTAGACCCAGGCAATCTTACTGGATTTCCAGCTTCTCTGAGAAAAGTTCTTCCAGAATTTTCCTCATAGAGACTGGATGGAATGATAAAATTCTTAATTACTAAACTTGAATCAAGGGCTGAACAAAAAAAAGAAAAAAACAAAAAAAGAAAAAAAAAAAAAAAAAATCAATAAACCAGTTACTAACATTTGTGCAACTTCAACCTGAAATGAAAAATCAGCAGTTTGCTGTATTTTGGGAGGTAGAAGCTAAAGACTAAATGACACACAAAAGCTTTTATGAAGAGTTACCTGTGTAGATCAAAAGCCCGCACTGTTCCATCTAGGGAAGCACTCAATATGACATAACCATTGGAAGTAAAAGTTACAGCAGTCACACCACTGGTATGTTCTGTAAAAGTGACAAAACAGAAGCTACTTGAAGTGTTCCACACTTTCACCTGCACAAGAGACAAAAAAAGCTTTATCAGAATTTCCATCATCAGTTCAGATAGAACATAAAGGTAAGGTAGCAGTAGATTAAAGAAAAGTTAGTCGTAGAACTCTGCAATAGTATAAGGGATTTTCAACACTATTGGTAAGAAGTTCTGCCCAAGTGAGACAAACAGGCCACAGCTTATCATTAAACCCCTAAAGACACATATACAACATAAAAATCTAAGTAGAGATACACAAAAAAATTTTGAAATGAAGTTAGTTTTCATGGAACGCTACAGCACTTAGTGAGCACCTTTGGCTTCCAAGCTTCGTACTGTCCATGGATTAGACAAGTGTCAAATTCAAAACCAACTGCAAAGCCATTCCACAAGTTACAACTGAGATTTTTTTCCCTTGAACAAAGATGTTATTCATGTAATGCAGTCTGAGACTTCTCGGGTTTGGCAATTTTGAATCCAAATGGCAGAAACCTTGAAGTGGCAGGTCTTTTTCTGACATTCAGAAGCTTTGGTAGGAAATAAGATACTATCTTTGTCCCATCTACTTGCCAAGAGATTGTGTGACTACACCACAAAACATCTTTAAAAAACAAAAGAAGGTACCTATCATTGCAGGACAAGTCATTCATGAGAAGCTAATTTTTCTTTAAAAAACCCCAAACTTCTGCAATGGTACATTTCAGAAAAATCTCTTTAGGGATTGCAATTTTATAAATAATTTGAAATTGATTTCACATCAAAACCGATTACGAAAAGGACATGAATTTGGGTGAAGTTCATTCATTCCAAAATCTCACAGAACCACAACAAGCATACATAAGTTAACAGTTAATGAATTAGATCTTTTTGTATTTATGGTGATTGCCATCTATAATGATTAAAAAATCACCAGCTAAATAGCATAAGTGATGCAATCTGCAGAGGATACCAGTAATAATAAATCAAAATATATATACTCAAGAGAAAAATCAAAACATTTAAGAAGAGAAAAAAAACTTATGACTTCATATTATGAAAAATATGTATTAGTTACAGTAAAGGAGCTTTCTAGATAAATTGGAAATTCAAGCTGTTTACTATGTTAGTAAGGCTTAAGTTGGTATCTCAATAATACTGCCTCACTTACTTTCCCATCCTCCCCTCCAGTTACGATGTATTGTCCATCTGGAGAATATGCTAATGAAACCATGCTGTTGAAATGTCCTTGCTGCTTCAGCACATAGGACTCACTTTGCCATTCCCACACCAAGAGCTGACCCAAACCTGTAAATGCAGGAGAAGGATTAACCAGAATTATGAATACAATGACCCTGAAAATGCAAGCACAGAAAAAAAGGTTGATACAGACAGGCTGCATTATGTATCTATCAATACTAACAAAGGCCCTTTCCCTTTTATAAGTTCAAGGCAACTTTCCTCAAAGAGCAGAAGCTGTTACTTGGATTAACATTCTCAATTCAACAACAGCAATGCTATCAAACAGCTGATAAATAAGCTGGAAAGAAAAGCAGGGCTGCATATACGGGTATAATCTTGATTACCATGCAAACCATTATGGACTGGGTAGGAATGCTGGAATATACAGGCAGCTTTGAAAAATGATGTGCAACAAGTGGCAAAGGAAGAGAGACTGGGCCCAGAACAAAAGCATATTATAAACTACAAAGGATATGGGCTTTATCCTAATTCTGCTAGTTTTAATACATGAAACTTTTTTTTTTTGCCTTTGTCAACACAACATTTTCCTGAATCATAAGAATTCTGTGAGGAGAAATTGATTAGGGATACTTGCTTTACTATATCTAGACACTACAGAGATGAGAGTATAGATTATTAACAAAACTAACATTTGGAGTCAAGACGAGTAAGAGGAATTTGGGCTTGCATGCCCACAACATTCCTTGTTTTTCCATGAATACAGACCAAAAAAACTGACAAACCTGAACATCCAAAGGCAATCCAGTCACCAGTACAATTGATAGAAACAGAAGCTATCCTTTGGTCTGAAATACTGAAGAGAGAGAATCACTCAATAAACAAACTTGTGCTTTCATGCCTTGTGTGATAAAACTTCAAATGTAGGGTTTATTACCTGTGTTCAAGCAAATTCTTTGATTACTTTACTGAACTTTTGTATTACTGTAACATCAAAAACCTCACACAAATTCTTTCCTTCATTATACTCAAAAACATCAAACAGGCAATACTGCCTTATTCGGAATGAAGACAGAATATCCACACCCCAAACAAACACGTACTTGCCAGCACAGAGTAAAACTCCCCACATTCAAGAAAAGGGGAAAAAAAAAATAAGCAGGGAAATTATGCATTCTTTAGCATCATACAGCAATAGAAAAGAATTACTTTTCAACTTAGAGACAATTTACAGATTTTACATATGCAGAATTTCCTCCTCTCCTCCAGTATTGTCGTTATTTTCTACAAAGAAACTGAAAACAAAGTCCACAGCATTAAAGAAACCTATAGCCAACAACTAACTATGCAGGAGTTCCTCACTCAGACTTTTCACTAATAAGCTATGGAATGGAGCTGTATGGTATTTATTAGGTAAGTCTATGAATCTGCCTTTCCAGAAATTACAATACTAAATAAATACTCCAGTTTTAAGATTTTTGTGCTCTGATTATTCATCCTTCAGTATTAAACATGTTACTTCGTCTGAGAAATAACCAAGAAACCCCCCTAAAAAACATATCCTCCGTACAAAACCAAACAAACCCAAAACCCAACAATCCCATATCTCACCTCAATGAGTGGATCAGATTGAAATCTGGAAGCTCATGGAGGTGAAAGATTCCAGAAGCAAAACCAGTAACTAAAAGGTGTGTTTCCTTGTGGTAGGCTGCACATGTCAGATTATTAAAATCTCCCTCTTTATTGAAAAAATACCTGGCATCAAAAAAATCAGAAAGCAGCAAACTGAATGTGAAAGAAAAGCATGCAGTTACAGATGCATTTCAATACAGGTCAAATAATTCTGATCAAGGTATCCTACAATAAAACTAAAAAGCAATAGTTCCATAAATTGCTAAATATTATGTATTTTACATAGCTAGTGAGAGCCAATTCTCTTCTTTTCCTCACTGTTTGCAGCTGCTACAGTAATCTGATTATGAGAAGAGACACCTGATCACACACAATGAAAGGGACTAAACGTTAACCTCAGAGGGACTGCACTGTACGTTTCCTATTGATCACCTACTGCCTTAATATGGATGGCTCCACGCATTCACTGGTTATCCTTCTATACGCAAGTCCTCTCACTAAGGAATTGAATTCAAGGAATTGAAGCAATAGTCATAAATACTGTTGCCTAGAGAAGGTTTTCGCAGTTTCTCTGTAGCTATCTCTCTCACTGGAATTAAACAGATAAGCACCACATGATAGTCAAATAAAAGAGTATGTAAACATTATCCAACAGCTGTATACTCTGAATTCCTTCAGTCTGGAAGTGATGTTCACCAAGGCTAATTCCAGCACGGGCTGGGTTAGGGTACTTACTTTATACCTCCTTCACAGTCAGAGAGACTGAGAACAGATGCCTGGTGTCAGGTGCTCCCAATTGGCCCCTATATGCATCCTGTATCTCCCTCAACCCCACTGACTAGAGTTTGCCTATGAACATTATCCTTCTTCAAGCAAAGCTAAATACTGTGACTATCTTACAACTCAATTATCCTTTGTAAGCCACACCTCCTTTGATGTTGGCAGACAAGGAGATCCTTCAGGAAAGCATCTCCAAAGAGTTCACCAAAGAGGCTGATGAACTATCTTTATCAAACATTGCTGTCACCTCTTGAAGTCAACCAATCTCTTCTTGCAAGAACTCAAAAGTCTTTAGACTTGAATCACTTACTTTGCAACACGTGAATATTTAACCTTTTCTCTAGTCTCCTGTTCACTTGGACTGGCTTTTCCATGAATTTCTTCACCCTTTGGCTCTTCAAGAAACTCTTCATCATCTTCTGCTGCATCCTTTTCTCTAGCTGCATTTTTAGGGGGCATGGGCTTCAAACCATCAAGCTCTGTATCACACTGCCACACACAGAGAGCTGCATCCTGGCTAATTGTGTACAGCTAGAACACAAACACAGAAACTCAGAATTACTGTACAATACTTGTGTTTTGTACTCCACTGTCCTGTTATAAATATACACAAGCAGAAGGGTTAGCAAATTGCACTCTATCATTATGATACTACAGTACTTAGTCCTCTAGAATTCAAAGTGCTTTCAGAAAAATTCACTTGCCTTGAGAAGTGGTGATTTACTTTACCTGCCTTCAGGTAACTTTTGAAAAGACCAATGGCAATTTGATTACCAGTCAGCATTACAGCTAATTATTTTTTCATATTTAAAACTGTTACTTTTAGGGGAGCTATCTTAAGTAACTTACTCTCCCTCTTAGAGTTTACTTCTTCAATCATTCATGGTGTTGTAAACTCCTGATCACAGCAGAGTAGTTCAGACATATTACTTACGGAGTTTCTAAATTCTGAGATATTATCAAAACAGCCATCATTATCCTTATCTACAGGTAAGATTCTGCCCCAACTATTTTAATAATAAAATTAAAGGATGTTGTGCGATTATACATACATCTAGACTGTTCTCTTCAAAAAAGCAGGCCACTATTACATCCTTATGCCCTCCAAGTGAGTAGTAGATCAAGTTTGCCCATCGTTCTGCTCCAAACACCCATGTAGACATGTCCTTGCTCCCTACTGCAAAACATCTACAAAAGAAAAGGCAATTTGAATTAGAATACTGGTTGCAAAACTCACGACAGAGTGGAGAACAATATGAGCAGGAAGACACCCATCACCACTTTAAAAGTAATTTTACACATAACAGAGCTTTAAACGGAGGTTGACAACTCTAGCAGAGGTAGATGGGCTGCTCACATTCCTAAGATGTGTTCCTTTTATAGATAACTAGGCATTTTCAAGCAAGAATCCATTGCTGATCCCCACATATTTTATACTTTCTAGTCTGCCTAGTCGTATTTTTTTAATTCAAAACAGAATGAGAAGCAGAAGAGCAAGAAAGAATTTTTAAAGCTAGTACAATACTAAGCAAAGAAAATGGACTGCAACATGCATGCGAGTATTAACAACGTGAGCAGGTAGACAGTGCTTTAGTTTAACAACTCACTTGGAATCATCAGTCCAGTCAATACAAGTTGTTTCATCATATGGACCGTAGTAAGTTTTGTCCAGAACAAATGCATTAAATTCTCGTTTCTTCCCAGGAGCATGGTACATAAGAGCAACATTGTCTTTTGTAATCACAAATTTCCTGTCATGTGTGGGGAAAAATTGCACATAAAGCTGCTAAAGCAAACAATTGTTCAGTACAGACTGCAATACAATGAAACAAAACAATGTTAAAAATTTTTACTGCGTTATTGAAATGATAAATATAGATTGCTTTTGAATGAAAAACAAAAAAAAATATTATTTGCAGGTTGTTATTATCCCCCCAACTTACGTGATGTAAGACAGAAAACCTTCAGTAAAAATCACTTTAGTTGAATAATGAAATATTTGCTCTCCAATTCTCACAAAGGAAAAGAAGTTCAAACATTCAAACCAGGATGTTCTATTTCAACCTCTCTTCACCTCCACATATCAGTCACTTTCAGCAAAACAAAGCATCTGCACCCCTGCTACACATATCCTTTGATCTGGCCCTGCTGCCAGTATAATTCCCTCACATAGAACCGTAATTCCAGCTTTCATGCAAAAACCTCATTCAAGATCACTTTAAGCCAATCCAACCAAGAAACGCTACCAAGAGGGGAGCTTTGCACTTTTTCCTCTCACCCTTCTGACACTTGTGACATTTATGTCACCACACTTCAGACCTGTGACCACGCAGTTAAAATATAAGCAATGTAAATAGAAGCACTGGATTCAGAGAGCCGCCTCTTTCAGTAGCACAGTTGTCTTAGACTAACCCAAACACTGATCCAAGTCAGTAGTGAAACTGCACAGCCATGAGTGCCATCATGCAACCCTGCAGCCCTGATTGTCTGCCTGTGGGCTCTTTCACCTTAGGCCACACATAGGAGCAGCTAAAACTCACAGCAAACCTACATTTCTAAGAGTCCCACCACAAAAAACGTGTTATAGGCAACTTTCCTGCCAGTATCTGTTTCCAAGGATTTGCTTTTCCTCTTTTCTTCCCCTCTCAACTTTAAAGATAAAATGCCCCCTGCACTAATCAGTAGGTATCACATGAGATTGGTCAGAATGTCTTAAAATTTACGACTAGTTTATGGGGTACTTTCTGTTGTTTTGTTCTAAAGCAGGCACATTTTACTTACTTTCCATCAGGGGAAAAGCTCACACTGTGAACTGGCTTGTGAAAATAAAAGTGATGTATCACACATTTCCCAACCAAACTGACAAGCAAGGCAGCTCCCTCTGTAAGCACAGAAAAAGAAGGATTGTGGAAATAATTCAATTCCCAAAGAAACCATAACCCTAGCAAACTTTAGTTTCTTTCCTTAAGCTGGGGGGAAGTACCTCCTCAGAAAGGTTTCATGACAGTGTGCTTCATATTACTAACACGAAAAATACAATCAAAATTACAATTCACTACCTAAATTCTGTAAATAAGTTATTTTTAAGTTCTGTAAATGAAGATATCTTCTGCAGAAATTCTAATATAATTTTTAAAGCAGAGCACTTCTAATTTGTCTTAAGGCTGAATACCTAGCAATACACTAGGTATTCACTTTCCCCTCTTAAGGCTGTATTTTTATGACATTCTTTTACAAAATAAACACCTCCCTTATAAAAGTACCTTCATCAATTAGAATGGCAAGACTTCCATCTGGAGAGAGCCCCACACACACAATATTAAGCCGTGTAGCCAACGGGAATGTCTCACACTTATTACTGCAAGAAAAAGGTAAACCAGTAAATTGGGTACAAGGATACAGAAATAATGGTCATCTTCAGTGTCAATGAAATATGGTTTGATACCTTAAAGCCATAGAATAAACTTAGATGTAAAACACCCATGACTTCTTTAGTTGTCGCAATCCCATAAACACCAGTTATGTAAGAAATGAGCTCCTGAGCAGAATACCAGCATAATGAGCATCAATCACAACTCTGGCCTACAGGAAAAGGCAGATGACAGCCTAGGCCTAGCCATATACAAGAGACCACAGCATGGTTTGGGTTGGAAGTGACCTTTAAGACCATCTAGTTCCAACCCCCTGCCACGGGCAGGTACACCTTCCACTCGATCAGGTTGCTCCAAGCCCCATCCAACTTGGCCTTGAACACTGCCAGGGATGGGGCAGCCACAGCTTCTCTGGGCAACCTGTGCCAGTACCCTCACAGAAACACATGAGGAAACCATACAACTAAATCCAACACAAATCATCCTTCCCCCCTTTTTGTTTCTAACACGTTTTTACATGCTTCTTATCCTATACTCCCCACGGAACTACGTACAGAAAACCTGCACCGTGCAATAACTCCACAGTTACTCTGCCAGGCAGGATTCCACCTTTCAATGCTAAGCCAGGGTAAGTCTGGGTGTTTTACACCGCAAACCATCCTAGAGAGCTCCAGCCCGCGGCAGGCGCAGCGGCGGCGCAGGGAGCACCGTGCCCCCCTCCCATGGACAACATAGACTTGTCTGCGGCCGTGCCGTGCCGCCTCCGGGCGGCTGGGCAGGGGCTGGCGAAGGGCTAAGGCCAGCGGCCTGAGGGGAGCCCGGGGAGGATGGAGTGAGGAGACAGACACTGGGCCTCGCTTACTTCTTCAGGTCGAAGACGGAGATCCTGTTCCCCACGGGGCTGATGAGGGAGCTGCCATCGCGGGTGAAGCTGAGGTTCCCGCGGCGGTACACGGTGCCCAGCAGGCCGGAGAACTGCGAGGGGAGAAGAGGGTGGGAAGGAGAAGGTAACGGGGACGGCGGTCAGGGAGGCAGGGTGATGGCGGCGGGGTCCCGCGCGGGGGGCACTCACCCGGTACGCAAACTTCATGGCGACGACCGCACGTGAGGACCGCGTGGAGCCGCAACCAGCACCCGCGGACACGGAACTACGGCAGCGGACGCACGGGAGGGCAGTCCCGCGCATGCGCACGGAGAGGAGGCGGTGGCTTCCGAAGTAGAGGTGCGGGGTAACCGCTGCCTGGAAAAACGTGCCCCGCGATTCAGCCCGTTCGGTAGCGTTTGGTCTGCCCCTCTCCGCATTGGCACAGCCTGTGCGGTCATCCGACCTCCGCCCCCAGGCCGCGTTTCAGCCCCGTCACTCTCAGTTCTCCTCAGGGTATCGCTTTTGGGCCCGTGGCTCCCGACCGTGCAGGGATCCAGGGGAGGCGGAGCGGGAGTACGAACGGAGAGCGGCGGGCGAGCGGCGGGATGTGCTTATCTGTGAGCATCCCTGGTGGCAGCGGGGCTGCCACGGACGTAAAAGTGCAGGCTTTTCTAGGTGAAGGGCCTGGAGCACAAGTCTGATGGGCAACGGCTGAGGGAACTGGGGTTGTTTAGTCTGGAGAAGGCTCAAGGGGAACGTTATCGCTCTCTACAGTTACCTGAAAGGAGGAAATAGTGAGGTGGGGTCGGTGTCTTCTCCCGAGTAACAAGTGATAGGGCAAGAGGAAATGGCCTCAAGCTGTGCCAGGGGAGGTTTAGATTGGGAAAAATTTGTGCACTGAGAGGGTGATCAGGCATTGGAACAGGCTGACAAGGGAAGCAGTAGAATCACCGTCCCTGAAGCATTCAGAAGCCATGTAGATGAGGTCCTTAGTGACATGGTTTAGTGGTGAACTTGGCACCTTAAAGGTCTTTAAAGGATCTTAAAATCTTTTCCAACCTCGTCAATTCCATGATTCTAGAAATGGCAGCGCTGACGGGGACCCTGTGGGTGCTGGGCAGCTCTTTCCCAGAGTGGCAATCCATGTTAGACACCCCCAGTGCACGCTTTAGAGTGCTGTTCTAAATACAACCCCACAGTTAAGCTTAGAAAACACTCTGTTAAAGTAGCTTTGGCTAAAATAGAAGAAGCAATCACTCTTTAAAACAAAAGTTCAGTAGAAGTCACAGCAGCAGAGAATTTGATTTCTTTTTAAAACATGTATATTTAGAACTGTAACGCTTACAATTTCATTAAACAATCTTAGTACAATGTGTTTGATCTAACAGTATATTACAGAACAATGTGAAAAATGATTTAATAGCAAACCATGAAAATGGAATTAATTATAATACCTGCAGTGTCAAAGTCACTAACTTGTTACCTTTTCCAGTCAAAGAATCCCAGCAGTCATTCACACTAAATGATGCTTTGGGTTTTATCCAGAATAAAATGGTATGATTTCCACAGAGAAAGGGCATTCCTTCACAGAAAGAAGATGCATGACATTTTCAGCTAGTAGGTCTACTTTATACATCTATTTAGACATACTTTTTTTAAAAAATAAAAAATAATAATAATTAAAAAAAAAAAAAGCTTAGACCAGTGCAGGGTGTCTATTCATTTTTCAACTTAATTGCTATTCTTTTGGGAAAGATTGGTTTTTTTCTTTCCCTTTATAATTTAGCAGAACCTGAGTTTAGAAAACAAAAAAAACCCAAAACCAACAACAATGAACTTTTCTAATGAGCAGTTCCTCACTTTAGTTTTACTGACAAGTATTTGATATGGGACAGTTTTCCTCTGTGGAGTCTGTTGACAACGCACCATTATAGATCTGCAAGTAGAAAAGGTCATTCTCACATTAAATGCACAAGTTTCAATATCAGAAGCAGGACATCAGGAGTTGTAATTTTTCCAGTCACAGGTGGATTTGCAACATTCACAAAAATTACACTTTTTTTCTTTTTTTTTTTTTTTTTACATTTTTTGTATTTACATTTCCGATATAAATAATGAAATTCTTTAAGTTACATGTTTTAACTTTGCTTCACAATTATTCTACATCTGCAAGCTTTCCTATATCAAACCAACTTCTTTCTTCCATCACGAATGCGGAAGTCTGGCCTCTACTCAGTAATAATTACACTACTCCTTTATGACGAAAGGTTGACTGTTCAAGTATCACATCATACTGAAATTTTTGCCCCAACTTCAAAATTGAGGCAGCAAACCAAGCCACTTAGAAATGGTAATAAAAGAAATTAATCTGGGAACTCAATAAGCCAAATAATTTATTATTAAATTCTAACAATATCTTTCTTTGGTAAGAACTATGCAAGAGGATGACTCAACCCCCACCCAAAAAAAAAAATAAAATCATATAATATGTGACATCACAGTGTCTACTCTGTGAAGGAGAAAGCCTCAAAAAATTAAGGAATTTTGTTCAGTTAAGATTGTTTATAGCAGTAGCTCTTCCATGCATCTAAGTATGCAAACGATGGACGTTTAATAAAAAATTGCAATGGCAGGAATTAACAGTGATAAAACAAACAAACAAAAACCAAACAGAAAAACAACTATTACACCAGGGAATGTGCTGCTGTACGCTTTGTTGTGTTTCTGGCACACGTGTGGAAAAGCTTGTAAATTATTAAAATAAAAATCCAAGATTTGGATAATTCTATCTTCCAACTCTAAATTCTAAAATATGTAGGAAGCGTGAAACGAATCTCGCAGCTGCCAGTCAAAAAAATAAAGAAGTGGTCCAAATATTTGGATTTTTTGCTTTTGTTGCCCTGTGTTGTGATGCAGGATGCGACTGAAGGGAGAAAACCCAATAGCTTACACAAAACCTACTGAAGTGGCGATATAAACTAGCTGACACAAGCTTCACTGTACATTTAAATTGATACAATTGTCTGGTGCTTCCATGGCCAGTACATGTTGAGTGCCACAGATCTCCTTAGAGTTAGAGTGTTACAACAAAGACTAATTGGGGTCATAATCCTTTAAAGTGCTTTCATATCCAGTTTCTAATGGGTTTTGTTTTCCATGTTTTCATACCGAGTTGTCACGTGACATTGACTTCTAGAACATGGTCGTCCTTGCTGGGAATGACAAGTATTTGCATACCCGTGCTGCAGTTAAAGACCTGACCAGATGAGAAGGATTGCAGACGGGGCATTGGCAAACCTTTGTGTTCCCCGCTAGCTGCAGAATGCAAACTACCTCTGCTCCTGATGCTGCTGCTGTCAGCTTGATCATCCACATTCTTGTCCACAGAGAGGTTATCATTTTCAATCCAGCTATCTGTTTAAAACAAAAAACGTGCAGTTTTATTCCATTAATTATTTCCTCCTCACAGAGGAATATGGCTGCAGTGGTTAAACAACTTTTAAATTATTTCAGAGCTCAGATGCACAGCCAGCTTGCCACATGGTAGCAGTTACTAGTCCTTTCTGCTGAGGTTAATAGTCTGTGCACACTTCTGGCCAGCAACAGAGGTAACAGAGTGAATTATATTGGTTCCTAAAGAAAATTTAAGTAGCACTACCTCACATTTGTCACAGGCTAGAAGGGTGCACAGAATTCCTGGAGCTCTGCTGACAAATGCTAAGCTGTTTATAGGAGTGAAGTCTCAACTACAGCTCTGGGACTACTCAGCAGTACACATAAATACACTAGGTGGCTGTGGCAATTTAACCTCTTCATCTAATATGGTTTATATGCCACAAATTTTCAGCAGTTGTTCTATTTCATAGAATCACAGAATGGTTTGGCTTGGAAGGGACCTTAAAGATCATCTAGTTCCAACCCCCTGCCATGAGCAGGGAGGCCTCCTACTAGACCAGGTTGCTCAAAGCTCTATCCAACCTGGCCTTGAACACTTAATCCTTTCAAAAACTGGGAAAAAAATTCTAATTCTAAAAGCTAATGAAGACACAGTAGATGTGCAGTTTACAGACAACAAAACCACAGGATTAAAGGGTTATCAAATATTTTTCACTTGATTATAAATCTAGTGGCAACTAATTTGCACAGTAATCTTTTAAGAAAATATAAGACAACACACTATTATTATTCCTCCTCACAGAGGAATATGGCTGCAACCCAAATTCACAGTTCCCGTTAGAGCAACATTTTGTAAGTTTCAAGTCAGAACTGTGCATGAGTTAAACAGCAGAGACACCTACAAGTACTTGGTCAATATACTTCCTAGCCTCGCTTTTCTCTTTACACAAGAACATAGGAGAAGCAGAATTAGTTCTGTAAGTAGCCATGTAGTCAAGACAGCTTTACCAGCATCAAGTTGTGTGGAGTGAGCAGAATGGTGAGGGAGGTATTTAAACAATCTGACATCAGGAAAAGGTAGGTATCCGGCAAACAGCGGCATCACTTCCATGTGGACTTTGTGAGTTGCTCGAGCTGCTACAGGCATAGATATCACACCAGAACTTTTCCCACAGACTGCCCAGTTACTACTGTTGTCAACAACTGCAAGAATAAAGAGCAAACACTATAAAGATCTTTTCTGAAAAATGAAGAATACTCAGTACAGTTTTAGAGCATGTTTAAAATGAGTATTTTAGCAATATCTAAAAGCCCATCTGCTTTTATGCGTGCAGAGCTGTGCAAGGTAATTAAAAACAGCCCTACACAAAAGGGACCATAGTTGGGCCTCAAGCAAGTATAAATGCAGTTCAGACTGGATGGATATTCCATTTGAAGACAGATGAATGATGAAAAAATAAAATGTCCTC
This sequence comes from Strigops habroptila, assembly GCF_004027225.2. Lineage (NCBI taxonomy): Eukaryota > Metazoa > Chordata > Aves > Psittaciformes > Psittacidae > Strigops > Strigops habroptila. The sequence continues at coordinate 34,114,634 of NC_044278.2, read as the reverse complement.
AATCTAGCAAAATGAGTATTGCTGAGCAGCCATACTAACAATACGAGAATATATGCCATAGAAAGCCTGGCAGATATCATTATCAAGACAAAACTACTGGGGAATTTTGTCAATATACTTAAGAAAAATATTCTTACCCTCATACATCAGTTTTGTTGTGCAATATCCATCTGATTCCGTTAATGCTTCATCTCTGTCGACTTCCGAGAGGTCAACGAGTCGGGTGATTGACACCTCTAAAGAGCAGAGTGAGCCTGTTTTACAATACTCTGCCCCCAGTGGTGGGAAAATTTCAGTTTTCACATGATACAATGTCTGTCAGGAAGAAAACAGTGCTGTTATCAAGAAAAAAGAGGTGTTTTATTTGTGTTTAAACTGAACTGTATAATTGATACAGGACAAACTTAAACATCTACATCCTATTAAATATTTTTAGTGCCAAATTCAGTTGTAAGTAATGCTCACTTCATTATCTTCCTCAGTTTGAGAAAATAATCAAATTTGATTCAATCTATTTTTGATACCAGCAGCGAGCATGCCATTTTCCCCTCCAGTTCTGTGCTTTAACTCAGCCCTCCAATGCTCCTAAATGGACAATAATCTTACTATTTAAACAAAATTGTATTAAAAATGTTTCTTGGCTCCTCACTTCTCAGACACATACTCAAATTCTGATTAATACAGGAGAACTGCTTCATCACTCTTACCATCACTGTCCCCAGAATAATGGTGCCCGCATTAGCAAAGAGCTGATTTTTAATTACTATGAAAATTAAATTGCTACCAATCCCCCACACTGTTTAGCGCAGTTAGTTCTCTTTAAAAACTCCAAAAAGATGCTCATACAGGTGCCATCAAATGCTAGTTATATGCCAGTAGGTAAAAAAACCCCACAAACAACCTAAAATATTGCTCAATGCCAGTTTGTAATAGGCAAACAGACAAAAGGGTTTAACCAAATGAGAATCTTCTCATGTTGCTACTTTTTACCCAAGCATCACAAAGGGTAGCACAAGACTGAATTAAAAGATGAGATTAAATAATGTTGATAGAATCCCTTTAATACAAAATTATATCTAGTCTATAAGCTTCCTAGCTGATGAAAGGAGTAAAAAGTTTGTCCATAAAGGGAAAGAAGAAACATTTAAGATAATGGCCTGGAAAACCCTAAATATTTCATTAGGGGAGCTCATCTCAAGCACTACAAAAACGAACTCAAATGCTTTTAATAGCAAAGATTTTTTGGAAATTGCAATTTGCTTTAAAGAGCACAGTCTTAAACCTGCAGGGAAAAAGCAGCTCAGTAATCCACAGACAGTTTCCATGGCACAAGCCCAGGAAGGTAAAAACACAATAAAAAAATGAAACAAGGTAAGTACACTTGTACTTGTACTTCCTCCCCACAGTCCAGTGGCAACTAAATAATTCCACCATACCATATCAGGCTTCAGTTGTACTGTTCAACAAACTGGCTTTCCAATGATTCAAAGTCAGTAGCAATGTCATTAGGTAAACAGAAGGTTTTTAACTGTATCTCTTAACTTTCCCTTTCCACATATTAGGAAACCATATTCATTCAACATATACTATACTTAGAAGAGTACTTACAAAAAAATTTTCGACTTGGAATTCATAAGTGAACGGCTTCAGGGTAAGAGGCTGTTCTTCAGAGGTAGCTGGACAAAAGCTGACTGAAAACAGGCACTGCAAGGAGAGAGGAAGCTCTTTTGTCCACTTCAATTCCCATACAAAGAATATCGATTGCTTACTGTATATGACCTGAAAGAGAATATTTATAGTATTAGCTCCTTCCTTCCTCTGAGAAAGAAGTGGAAACGCACATACATAAGTTTGTCTGTTCTGGCATTAATATTGTTTATAAAAACAAATTACCTATTTAGTGTTAAATAAATCATTAGGGAAAATATGCAAGCAAAATAGTGATTTTTCTTTTTTTTTTTTTTTTTTTAACAAGGCACACCTAATTAAAAGAAGGGATACATTTCACTGTCAGTATGGATGTTTCAAAAAGGAATAGTTCACAATCAAGTATGCGTGAAAAATGTTTTCTTTAAAAACCCAATTTAATAAAAGATACTAATAATGTTTGCGTATGGTTTTCCTGGGCATCAAGAATGACCAGTATCACGTTCAGACTGAAAAAAACTTCACGGACTTCTTTGCAACTTAACTAGGTTACAGCTGTATTTAATTGGAAAACAGTCTCTACCTGATTTTTTTTTTTCCCCTAAAACCTAGTGACAAACTGCAGCTGTAAGATGAACAAATTAAATGTTCTAATTAGTGATATTAGTGATATTACATTTGTGATATTAGTGATATTAGTGATATTACATTTGTATAGCTGTTGTTCAAGCAGGTACGTAATGCTCTGCATGAGGCAAATGGCCAAGTTTGAAAACTTACCTAATAGTCTTTGCAACTTTTAGAATTGAATCCAAGATCTACAAGTGTAAACGCCTTCTAAAGCATCTTTAAGAATCCAAGTTATTCGGAGGACTACAAAGGTCTGACCTAATATCAGCTATCATCCTTACTTACTATAAAATCTATGTGTATAAGTTCTAACAACAACTTTCTTCTAGCTGTTCTACCAACAAGCTCATAAACCACCAAGTGAATCTTTTACCTGTTGAGATTCAGGGTTCAGAGGTACCAGCTGCAAATCTGTACAGTCAGCAGAATTTTTCAGGCTGTTGTCTGAAAGCTGGAAACAGAGGTCTGACAAATTCTGTACACAGACTTGCACATATTTCCTGAAAAACATGACACAGTTTGTTCAACAAAAGTTGGATAGTTATACTGAAAGAGTACATGTCCATAAATTGTTTTCAAAGTGCACAGCTCAAGCAAGAACAGAATGGAAGGTCTGTTTGTTTCTTTCAATCTTTTCCTCAATACTTCTGAATCTATAGAAACAAGGTTGTAACCCAAAGAACAGAGGTGGTCCAGAGGAGGGCCACGAGGATGATCAGAAGGATGGAGTACCTCCTGTATGAACACAGGCTGAGAAAGTTGGGGCTGTTCAGCCTGGAGAAGCTGCGTGGAGACCTCATAGCAGCCTTCCAGTATCTCAAGGACACCTACAAGGATGCCAGAGAGGGACTCTTCATCAGGGACTGTAGTGACAGGACAAGGGGTAATGGATTCAAACTTAAACAGGGGAAGTTCAGGTTAGATATAAGGAAGAAGTTCTTTACTATGAGGGTGCTGAGGCATTGAAACAGGTTGCCCAAAGAAGTGGTAAATGCTCCATCCCTGGCAGTGTTCAAGGCCAGGTTGGACAGAGCCTTGGGTGAAATGGTCTAGGGTGAGGCGTTCCTGCCCATGGCAGGGGGGTTGGAACTAGATGATCTTAAGGTCCTTTCCAACCCAAACCATTCTATGATTCTATGAAGAACTACACAGAAACAGGCTAGCTTGGTTTATCTTATGATCTTATTTCCAGAATAGCTGAAACCACAAATTGGTTTTACTGTTATGAAAGAACACTAGAGGAAATGCACAAGCTTCCAATAGGAAGCTGTATAAGATAAAAAAGCCTAGTAAAAAAAAAAAAAGGCTGCTATAAATATTACTTATGAAACTCCAGCTCTATGTTTTATAGGAAGAAAGAAACAATAAATACTTAATGAGTACATTACCGTTTGCCAGCTGACAATAAGGAATGCTTGGCATTAAAAGGTATGCAGAATGTTAATGCAATAATAGTGGAGTAAATCGACCAAGGACAATCAATGGTTACCTAAAGGAAAGGGAGAACAAAGTTCTTATTTGTAATGGTCTTTGGCATAATGATTTTGCTTTTGTTCTCATTCCTAAGCAAACCTTTTCTCAGCAAGTGGCTACAGCTAATGCATCCAGAAGGGGAAAAAGGAGGAAAAAAAAAATTAAAAATCAGTATGTCAAAAACTAATCTCACAAAATATTAGGGTTTTGTTTTCCTCTGAGCAGATTTTGAAATCTCAAAAAGGCTTTTCCTGTGGAAACTGATATACCCAGTTCTGAAGACTAGAAATAAAGGAAGGGGACTAGAAGAAAGGACACTAAAAATACTTAGTAGCATTTTAATACAGTGATCTGATAAAAGGTCCGTATCAAATAAATTGCCCTATGATCCATTATTGGAATGCCTTGATAATACTTGTATGTATTAAATAAAAGCTCCAAATATTTTAAAAATGTATTTAATATTTATTTAACTTGAAGCTGCATACTTAACTGAAGAATTTCTCCTGAAGTGAATGCTGCCATTCTTTCAACTATAAAGCATATATATTTAACAACATATTTCTATATGCAGAACAATAAAATAATAAAAAATAAAAGTCTTTCGTCACATCACATTTTAGCAATGCTGATCTATAGCTATTCCTATTTACCTGACTCTTCACACACAAGGATACATGGCAGCACGCTTGGTCAGTTTTAACAAGGAGTAACACTGTGAAAGGTGGTACTCCTTGTTAAGATCATTTTGTTGTCAGCTGAAGAGCTGCTTTACATACTGCTTATTTTATTCACCCTTCATAATGAAAGTGAAGAGAAAATGTTACCTCCAACTAAATAATATGACGGCTTGAAACACTATAGTGTTAAGCACCAACACAGCATACAGCTTCTTTGCAAGTAGAAGAAATATCTTCCTCATGAGTTAGAAGGGAGAATTTGAAGACCACCATACCACCTTTTACAAAGACATGAGTGTCTTTCATTCTATGTAAACTGAACATTAGAACATTAAATCTCAGGTTGCTAGCCAGTGGAACAGTTGGCAGTAAACACAGTATATATTTCTGCTTATCCTTATGGTTTCTCTACATTTATAACATTTGCTACGATTTTTGCATGTACATTTTTTAAGGGAAATTAGTTCAGTGAAAGCTCTCCCCTGCCCCATCACCACCACTTCTATGTTGTGAAGAGTATGCCCTTGTGATCAAATACATTTAATAATAAAAGTGTTAAATTACATCTTACTTTTTGGTCAACAGTAGCCATGCAGTTGTCCTGTTTCTGCTTCTCTTTGTTTTTTCTGTGAACTTCTCTATTGGTAGTATTTTCTTTCTCCACTACCGATTGTGTGGCTGATGGCAAGTACATGACTTCTAGCTCAAATTCAATTACATGATATGCAGGAGCCACTGGCAAACTGATGCTTGTGATCTTTTCAGAAGACTGAATCCTTAATGATGATTCTGAGATCTTCTCTATAGTTGTGTAGAATGGGGAAAAGTAAGTAGATTTAAAACCCATTCAACCCTTCCCAATTTTCATTTTAATCTGTACCTACACAGTGAAATTAGTCTAAAAAGTCATAGAAAAATATGTGGTGCCATAAGCATTTCCTAGCACAACCTCCATGTTTGCAAAAACAGCAACAAGAAACCATGTTATATAACTCCACAGTAATCTCTTCAACTGAGCTATAATCCACACATCTTAAATACTACTGTTCACGACTTCCCAATAGTAACACTCTGTCCTTATAAACTGCAGGAAGGTAACCACCAGATTCCATGTAATAGACCCTTCCGACGTTCCAGAAAGAACTAAGAGGACAATTTGATAACAAACTTCAAATAGGCTGAAGAGCTACATTAGTCCATCACGACATCTACTGAAGTTTTTACAATGTCCTGCACATCCTTAATCGCATAATTAAAAAAAAACTCATAAAAAACCCTTACAACTTATTGACCACACACGTGCATGACCAAAAATACACAAATGCACATCCTTCATCATCTATCTTTAAAGTACTACACGTGGAGTGCCTCTGCATAGTCTATTTTAATCTGAATTTCATCAAGTCTTTTAAGACTGTTCTTCTCATTTATGTAAAAGTTGCTTGTGTTTGAGCAACTAAGGAGGCTACAGAGTACTTACGGTCAGAAGAAAGGGAACTGGGATGTCATCTGTTTAAATGAAACACTGGCCAAAGGAAAGGCTCTATTTACATAAGGCACTACATAAGAACCTACTCACAACTACTTCACAATAAAAATGGTCTAGTGAATATACAGCCCACATAGTAATAAAATATCACCATGATTCCCTTGGAAATCATGACAGATGCTCACCTTGGCAGCAGTTTCACCATGCCTACTGAATTACATCAATAAAAGTAAAAGCTGTCCAGCTATGTTTGCTGCAAAGTTCATACTACTACATTGAGGGTCAAAGTTTAAGTCCTTTCGTGCACTGAAGTACTCAGCTGCAAGTCACCAGAACTGTTCTTAATAACAACTATTGAAAAAGACAGCTTCAGTGTTCTTAACCTTAATGTAAGTACAGGTTTACTTCAAGATTACTGAATTTTCAGCCATTTAAGGATCACTAATTTTTACTTCCTTGCTTACCCCTGATGTTGGAATAGATCACTGCCTTGCTCTCCGGATGGTACAGAATAGGCATGGCATCCGCATTACTGAGCTGCAAAGTGTCCCCATTCTTCATGGTGTAGTGACCAGTAGTCACTGTGAATTTCACCTTCTGGGGAATGCCAGCCAAAAGGCTATCTGAAGAAGAAAGAAGAAATTGTTGACAGGTTCCAGTACTCATCAGCAGATGGTTACAATGCACTGCTAAGGCTTGTTAGCAATATTCACAGACAATTCGTCACACATTAGAGTAACTTGAAAGTGTGGGGGTTTGGTGCTATGCAACACATTAAACCTTGCCCAGATACACTGGTGTGGAGAAACCAGTTGTTTCAACTTTAGTGAACAAACCCATTGTTCCTTGGATGGCTTAGATGGCTGGCTCACATCCTGTGTAGCTCTAGCAGCACAGAACCCAGTGAAATACAGTAACCCCAAAAAATTTACTTGTTTTTTTTTTTGTTAAGCTCTTCAGGTTGTAGATAGCTTTACATTTCTGCACCTACAATGCCAGTCATACCCACGTGCTGTATTTACATAACCAACATAACAAGAATGCCAGTATGTACACAGACTCTCAAATATCTGAATCACAACCATCAATTTCATAGGGGTAGCTAATCTGATTAATGCCCAATATGCCTGTCCTTCCTTCACCACACACTGCAACCACTGTAACTAGAATGATAGTACAAAATGCATATTAATTCAACTGCTTCAGTTAATAGCCTGAAAACAAAACCACTTCTACTTACAAACTTTAATAAACTCTGTAACAAGTAATGCTCAGCTCTCTGTGAAATTGATGGATATATTCAGTATTAAATTTTAATAAGTTAGTATTATCACCTCTAGTAGAGAATCTCAGTTTCCTGTAAATACCAAAGAGACTGCAGCATCACAGAACTAAACAATAAGGAGCTCAGTCAATTGCAAATTTAAATAGTCACTTCTAACCAGCGTGGCAGCTCAAATGACACATGATATTTAAGTGACAATAGATGTTCAAATTTCTACTCAAAAGTGACACTACATGTTCCAGAGCCAACCCCTGGAATTATTGAAAACTAGCCATCACTGACAGGGCATACTTGCTGGATAATTTGAACAGCCAGAATTTATTTTAAACCCAAAATCAAGAGTAAGGCAAAAACTTTCTGAGTAATTTTCAAGACAGAAAACACTTTAGTCCCATGAGAGTACAACAGATATCATCAAAACAGCTTCAGCTTAGCAAGTGTACCTACCAGTCATCGGTTCCACTTTTAGCTGGGGCTCCTGAGAATATACATCATACTGCACAATTGGGTAAATATGAAGAAGGACAAACTGTACTTTTCCCACTGAAGTGCACAGTTGCCTGAGCGTGTATGTCCCAGGTTCTTTGGCCTTTGAAGAAAACATTTGAATGGGTTTTTCAATTTAGAAAAAGCTTCTGGAACAAATCCTCTACTAAAGAACAGCATGTTTTCAGCTCATTTTTATCAGATACTTTGCATTTATAAATTAAAATGACAGACTACTTTTCTGAATAAGTGACAAAATTTTCACAAAGGACCCCCTTTCAACCCATTAAGAGAGAAGCTCTAGAGTGCTGGCTAATTCAAGAAAAAACACCATAAGTAACAAGTACCAATAGTCAGAATAACTAATAGTGCAGCTATGCTGTCAAATTGTTATTTTGGGGTGCTTTTCATCTTGTTTGTTGGTTGCTTCCCTTCCCCTCCAAGTGCCACATACATTAAAATATTGTTATATTTATTAAATACTGAAATGATATTTAGCAAGCAGTGAAGTGCTCATTTGGCTAACATTCATAAAATCCTACAGTTCTGTGAAGCACAGCTTTTAATTCAAGCTATCAATTTCACACACTCCCCAGCCCACACCCTGTCTGAATGCTTACAAAAAAGTTATACATGCATATTGAATTTCAAACTCTTCCCTTACCCTGAATAACAGGATTCAGGATGTTTTTTGATAACATAAAAAGCAAATCTGTAACATCTGCTAGTATATTTATTCTTGATTCTATTTGCTCTTAGCTACTACTGCTGCGGAATAGGAAGCGTTTTCTTTTTCCATGTGCCATTTTACCAAGTGTAATACATATTGATGCTGGATATAACTACATCTAAAGAATACGATTAGAAGTTGTGGAGAAAAGCTCTAACAACTTAGCATTCAAATCCCACAGTTATTTACAAAGCAAATCCTGACTGAAGTTCAGTATTATGCATTTTTGTATTAGTTACTGAATTTGAACCCTTGAATACTTTATAAACAGAAAAGCAAGTCTTTTGTATATAAACATACTTCAAATCTCAACATGGGACAGGAATCAGTCTGAAGAATTTAGATAATGCTTTCTGATCGCTTTTAAAACTTTAATAAAATAAACTGGAAGATTGCTATCAGCATGAATAATGCTAATCATCAGCCTAAGATCCTCAGAGGGAACCAAACTCCCCCTGCGTCCTAGAAGCACAGTCATTCCCCTCTCTGCAAAAGTAGTGCAATTAAGCATTACTGTAAGAAAATTTAGAAAACAAGTTGTCAGCTGTTTCTCTCCTCTGGCTGGCTATGTAATCCAGTAGAAGTGACACAGTGTACTACTACAGTGATAATGGATTTTTAGTATATATTTTGTAAATACTGCAACTCAAATCTAGTGAAGCTTTCAGCATGTTATCATGTCAACATTATAACATATTCAGATGTTCCCTTTTAAGGCAGGTAAGTCATGCTTTGAACAACTGTATAAAATTAAGTAGGATTCACACTGAGCAGTCTTTCCATGAAAATTTCTTTCAAGAAAGTAAGGTTAGGAAAATAGAAAAGTTACAAGCATAAGGCTGTCTATCCTCCAACAGCTACCGCAATCATGCAGAACAAGGCAAATTTAAAGCAGAACTGTGTCTAGCTTTTCATCCATATCTCTTTTTCCATGGTTGCAGATTGATTACTGATTCCGCTAAGCCAAAACGCCTACTCAGAACAGTCTCTAACAGCTTTCTCCTAGCAAGGCTCCTTCACCTGAAATCCAGTTCTGCATACATGTTCATTTTCTTCACAGAAAACTACATTTGCAGGCACCAAGACCTCTGACATGTTCAAATCCCATTAACTTGTCCCAATCCTTTAAAAGAATGAGAAACCTAAAAACCTAGGTCAGTAGGTAGTTCAAATGACATTATTGCCATTTCACATTGTATCATCAGGGACTTGAGCTCAAGTTCTCTCTGGAGATACCTGCTATCCACACGGGTTCCACAAATGTGTGTGTGCACATTGAACCAAGCACACCTGTCTACTGCCTTCTGCCCCAGTGCTGGAGGAATGGAAAAGCAGAGTATGTAAGCCTATAGAAAGCTTCACTTTAAACAAAGTTTCTATGACAAGATAGAAATTAACAATAAAGAAAAAAAAAGAAAAAAAAAAAAAGGAAAAAATTAAAATCTCAGGTGTGGAGAACTTAAAACATGCTAAGAATCCTAAAGAAACCTCCTGGCCAGTTCTGTCTAGCTATTAATTTTTAGTCATCGAAAGCAGATATGAAGATTCTTATTTCAAAATTAGTTTAAAAAGGGACTAAAGCTAACATAAACCAATTAGAAAATGGCAAAGCTAGCATGCGTATATATACACCATATGTGACTGCAGAACACTTTCTCTCTTCATAACATCCATACCCTTTCCAATATAGAGGGTGGATAATGCTCACAAAATGAAGCAGCTATGAAGTATTTGTTGCATTCCTCATTATGCTACCTCATCCCTTGTTAATCATTCTGATGCTACACTGAATTTCTCAGCATTTTCTCACTTAAATTTTCCCTACACTTATGCTCATTACTGTAGCATTGAACTCTGCTAAATACTTCCCTATGAAGGCTTACAGAGGTGGGGACATACATAGAAAGTATTTAAAGAAACCCAAAGAACAGAACAGCATGATAATTGAGGCCAGAAGCTCCTACTCCTGGAATGCGAAACAGATGGTGAAGTCTTGCTTTTGAAAATGTCTGACATTTCACTTCCTAGGACTACACTGGCAGGTAAATGCCTTTCCTCATTTCCTTAAACCAAGTAAACAAACCACAGACCAGCAAAGTACAAGGCCACAGAATGAGTAGCAGTTAAAAACAAGACAAAACAAACCAACACCACAACCAACAGGACTGGTACTCAAGGCCTGCTGATTTCCAGTTACTATGCATCTAGTGGTAACACAATGTGACGCTTTAAGGACACTTCTGTCCTTAAATATTTCAGCAATTACTGTGAGTACTTAGCTTGCTGGGGGAAGAATGGAAGGAAAAAATTATTACTCCAAGTATTAAGCTGACTGAGAGTGCATGTGTAAGTCAGGAATTGGGAGAGTTTCATATACACCACTATATGGCAGAAGCAGGGCTGTAATAGCTCTAATGCCATTTTCTGAGGATGGCATTTAGATGGTGAAACTTTATCTTCATCTTCTAAAAAGATGAGCTTTGTCATACTTCTTACAGGTAGGTTTACTACATCCACCAAGTGAAAAAATATTCTACCACCCTCTACAGTGAAGAACAGGCTATCAACCAAGTTTAATCACATAGTCACTTGCTAAAGGCTAGAAAATGTATTCCCATCAATATTTTCAACATTATTGTGAATGAGCTCAACAGCGAAGGCAGACTTCGTGAGTGGTACATTATCTTGTATATGAATTTATCAGTTTCATTTTTGGCAGCAATAATCAATGTGTTTAAGTTTTGGAAGGCCAACTCAAATCACTGCAAATAGGAATCACCTGTACATTTTGGCACAAACACAACAGCCTTCTTTCAAGGGAAATTAAAGTCTAGAACAGCAAAATGAAAGCCACGAGGGTAATGGCATCACTCAAGCTTTAACAGGAAGCAATACAGGTGCCACTTGCCAGCACTAGGTTCTTCCTCAGCCAGTGCTTTTAGTTCTTCTTACATTCGCTCAACTATAAAAACATACCTGAGTATTGAATGTTATTTTATTGACCCCTGGTTCCAGTATTAAGTTGCTGCATTTCAACACATGAGCCCCATCTTCTAAAGTCACCCCTGAAGGCATATCCAGTGAACTGCTGCTCTCTTGCCTTCGTAGTAGCATGTGCACATTTTTGCAGATTATTCCTGCTGTGTTCAAAGAATTATCTGAGGGACTCCGTTCATACATTTCATATAGCTCCAGAGCTGGCAAGTTGTTTCTTGACAAAGGAAAGCCTGTAATCTCATTAGGAAAGCTGATAACACCATTGGAAGTTTTGTGCTTAGTGAGCCACTCAGCTGTTTTTCTGTAACTATTTTTTTCAATGCTGAAGTGAACATGGATGGCAATCTGATCCACTTGGACAGGGATAGGCATTTGGCTCAGCAAAGTCAACTCAATCGACAACTTTCCACCCACATGGACAACAGCATTAGGAGGGTCAAAATGCAGAGTTTTCAACTGCGCAAAGGAATGCATAGGCAATATAACCTTTTGACCTGGAAAGATAAAAACAGGAATTTTATTCTTCTCCAGTGCTGCTGGAGATCAGCAAATCTTTTCTCTTAAAATTTAACCCCTAGAATTAAACTGATCAACAACTTTTCACAATTAATCCTTTCACAACAAATCAATACTTTCGTATTTTATCTTGAGTAGAAATGAGGCTTAAAGATGCTGAGATTTGTTTTCTTACAGTTACATCTACTGCGATTTTAGTACTCAGGCTATTAAAGATGACTAAACTAAGTGCATCTAAGGAGCAGTTTCTTGTTTCACTACTACATAAAGTGTCCTCAATGAACACAGTAGCATAAGATGACAAACTTCCCAGAGCACATAAATCAAGAGCAAGTACAAGTTTAAGAAACTAATGATTGGACTGGTACCTTGAGCCATCAGCTTCACCATACAAAGTTTTTTCATTTTCTTTTCTAGATTCCAAAAACCAACACTAAGGCAGTACCAAAGCTGAATTAACAAGCAAGTCTAAAATAAGGTATTACTTATGCTACATCCCTTGATCAAGAAAAACTTCTGCGTAAAAATGAACAGTCTTCAGATTTACAGGAAGTATTCTGTATGAATTTGGATGATGATGAATATCTGAGTGCAAGGTATTACTGAAGCAGCAGGAAGAATAAAGAGAAGAGGTCAGATGGTAAAAGTAATAAGCTGCAAGTAGGTGGGTACAGAATCTAACATTAAAACCAAAGAAGTATCATCACAGAACTGCCCGTGATGCAGAGACACTGCGTGCCCGTAATGCAGAGACAAAGGCAAGTGAGGGACTGGAATAGAGCAAACACAAGATAAATCATGAGCTGTCAAAGCAGAGAAATGATAAGTGAAGGAAAACAAAGCCTTTCCAGTATTCAGCATAAATGTTAATTACTCTTTCATCTTTGACTGTTCTTAATTATTGCAGAAGTTTTATAAAAAATCTGGAAATGACAAGAAAAGAACCATGTGTATAACTTCATGTCTGAAGTTATACACAAGCTAATGAAACCAATACGAAAAAGCATTCCAATCTACTTCTAGGGAAAGATCAGGGTAGAGCATATTAAGTTTTAAGTATTTAAGCACTGGACTTACCTTGGTTCTCTTCTTGCTGATTGGCAAAATCTAGTATTTCTTGGCAAAAGCTTTTGCGTTCATTTTCTGTTAAGTGACTATCACCAGCTAAAAGGCTGCTTGTTTGAAGATAACTAACAAAGTTAAGGAAACATGAGGTAGAAACCTACAACATTCAGAAATTTGACTGAGAAGACAGTTCAAGTACTGCTTTTCTAATCTTTTAATACAAGATCTGATTTTATCATCACCACATTCTTCCATTAGAAAAGAAACAATGGAAGATTTACTGCCATTTGAGAATATTGCAGAATCTCTATTTTTTGCAGACCTACTAAGATATGATCCATAATTATTAACCTGTGCAATCTTCCTCCATCTAAAACGATTTGTAAGTATAGAAAATTCATTATTTGACAACAGATACATGCAGCATGCAAGTTAAAGACCCAGTGTGTTGCATTACACTGCCCAACATTTAGAACTAACTTGAGTATTTTATTATATTCCAGTTTACTTGGCTGAGAATCTGCTAGCTGTTACAGCATCACTCACATTAACTAAGCCACAAGATATTCTTTATGCTTTTGAGTGCTGGGGATACAAATGCTCGCTTAAGTATTTAGCTAAGAATGCAATATTACTGGCTCAGATTCTTTGAAAGCATTTCCACTGAAGCAGAAAAATTTAAGAGTGTTTAAGGTGATGTAAAAATTTTCAAAGGAGGCAGACATTTGCAATCTCCAAGTCTAGTTCTAAAAAACCCCAGTGAAACAAAAAACAGCAAAGAACGAAACCCAAAATATACCACAAATTTACATTTAGCTGATTTTCAGCTAAAAAGCAATTTTCAGCTACAGTAAGATTCCTAGTACTGTCATTTAGAGACTAAAATATGAGCTTCTGGGGCAAAGAAAAACAAACAAACAACAACAACAAAACCCAACAACTTTAAGAAAAGCTAGAAAACTGTCTGACCATGACAATCTGGAACACCTACAGGAATTCTCTTTATAACTCTGGCACCACTGAAAGCAGTACCCTTCCCCCAAACCACCAAAAAATAATGAAAATTTGCAATTTTGCTATAACACACAATATCCTGCATGCAGTTCAGATTAGAACCCAGTTACTTAATTTAGCTACCAAATTTAGACAATATATGAGGCTAAAATGAAAAGTGGAATTTAAACTGTTTCTAATGCCAAAAAGAATACAACAAAACACCCAAGGCCAGTCAGTAGACTTTGCTCCCTCCCCACATCTCCTATCTTGAATGGAGCAAGAGTACAGCATCGCAGGCAGATTTAAGATTTAAACAAACACCACTGTAGCTGATAGAGTTGGTGCATGAAAATAAATGCAGAGTATCAAAGTGAAGAATTTGAAGCCTGTCAAACATTAGAATTGGGCAAAATCATTCTCTCAAAGTATTACTTTGCATTCATGCGGCATTTAGAGATTTCATTCACACATTGAAGACTGAGCTTTTACATAAGGTAAAAGCAAACAACTCCCACTCCCCTTCTGAGGCAGAGATCAAAGCCAGAAATAAAAAAATAAATAATAGCAAAAAACCCACAACTCAAAACATTAAAACACCACACCAAAGCCACGAGATTTTCATCTTCCAAGCCTCTGTTGTAACTTTTAGAAAAAGTCACCATTACAAATACCGGAAGAGTCCTTGCCAGGTCACATACAGAATAAAGGTGGTAGCAGTTATAGAAAGCAAGCCCAGAAATTAAGCTCCTTAATATAAGAAGTCACTATAACGCCTTATTTACCAAATGAAAAACTAGTACCACACAAAAACTTCCATAATGATGAAATACAAACAGAATCATAAAAAACCTATACAGTTTTCTGCTGAATTAATGACAAACTTCACACTGTTCATGTTGCACCACATTTAAATATGTCACTAGACATATTTAAAACAGAGAGCAGCAACCATATGCAAAAAGTTTTAAGAGAACCAGATGTTAAAAAAATAGAAATGAAAAAATAGAAATGAAAAAATAACTAATCCAACCCTCCCCAACTGAACAGCAACAATGGAGACAAGAAATAAGTCAGCTGTCTGATGTCTGACAATGTCTACTGTTAAATAAAAGTTAGAGATATGTGAGAAAAATGATGAGAATTATCATTTTCTCCAATCTTGATTTTTCTGGCTTCTGCCTTTTAAAGGATACTTTTCTATTTGCCCAAGGTGTTTCTGACATTCAGCTAACTGTTTTCTTGTATGTGTGACGAGCAATGCCCAGCCCTCAGCAAGGTAAGTTTTCAGTGCTCCTTGAAGATAGACTTCTGCCTTCTGTGGACCTTTCTTCCTCCTTTAAAAAAAACCGAAATGAGTACAGAGTGATATAAGAACCTCTGCAGCCATGAAAACTCTACACATTTTCAAAAAGGGGTGATGGGAGAGGAATAATGCACATGAATGCAGAACAAGATGCTGTAGACCATGTTATCTCTACACAGTAGTTCCATGGTAGTCTTTAAACCTAACATTATTCCCTCAGGTGAAAATTTAAGTTAATTTAGGAGACTGTGTTGCAGCTAGAAGATAAGACTGCTTTAGTAAACACAGGTGAGAAGCATGCCCAAACATGTTTTCCCAAATAAACCACTTAAGACTCCAGAATTTTTCTAAGAAAAATAAAATGAAATAGAAAAGCAATGCATGAAGCTCCTTTAGTGGAATTTAACAGCAGGGATAAACACAAAAAAATATATTTGGAAATTAGAAATAAAATCACTGTTGAGTTTCACAGTGGGGGAAACAAACATTTTCCCATATGAAACTGATTAGTCTCCAAAGACCACATTTTCTGGCTTTTCTTAGGTATATATAGACACATATGCAGTTAAGACAAGCTTTGAAACAAGTTGTTACAAAGCAGGCTATAGTAAATGCAAAGTTATCTCTTTTTCTTCCCCTACCCCACTGCCCTTTTTTTCCCTAAGGAGAAGAAATGACCAGGCTAAAGAACACAAGACAGTTGAAGGTAAGAGTACTAAAACATGAGGTAAGAATTAGGATTTGATATTAAGAGATTGCCACTATTCTTTTTCTTTTTATCTTCCCCCCCCCCTCCCCCCCCCCGAAATACAGCTGGAAACTTTGAGTATATCTACATTAAAAAAAAAAAAAAAATTTTTTTAAAACTCCCGTTTAAATACAGCATATTTTCCTCAAGGATTATATTCAAACTTTTCAAAGCTAATGCATTTGAGACGTTTTAAACATTAATTTACATATAAAACTCTGCCAAGTCCTTTCCCACAAGCTTAGCTGAGCGAATTCTTCCAATATTTGTGTACATTTCAATGGTGGCATGGGACAGATCCTGTTTAAAAGAAAAGAAACTATTATAAGCTTTATGTATTTTTAGTAGTTACACAGTATTTCACACAAACTCACAGCCAGTAACTAAGTTACTACAACAAAATGACCAGAATGAATCACTTTTTAGTTTTCCCCTTGCCCCTGCACACAATACTGAGCAGTTTGTAACAGGTCATTTTCACTTTTTCAGCAGTTGGTCATTATCCCATATCTGCGTTATAAATGGCAGAAGAAAAAAAGTCTATTAACAAATAAGGCAACTCAAAACCACCAAAATAATAGATAAGATGCAGTTTCAAGCACTTCTTTACAAGCACTTCTTTACACTTGAATTCTCCTTTTTTTTGAAAACACCTATTTCTCAGTGACTATATGCCATTAGATCATCATTGCAGGATCGTGTAGTATATCCTTCCAGGACATACCACAGTGTAATATATTTAGAACAATACTGGAGCTTGCCCCAGAGACTCATAACTAATACTTTAAAACCAAATCAACTACATGAACAATCAAGAACATGGTACATGATTCTTTCATATACTTGATGGCATTATGTGCAGCTTTAGTGAAAGTTTGCAGTATGTAAACATACAATTAAACACAAAATGCTAAGTTACAATCAGAGTATTTTGGCAAGAGTGCCTTAAATGGATTTTGCAGGAAGCTATGAAATCCTGCAAAAGCTGACGTTTCTCAGCCATTTTTTCCAATGCAGCCACACCTCCTTACTTTGCCCTTATTCCACTTGTAATAACAGCAACAAATCTTTCTCACAACATTAGCAGTTACAACACACACTGTACATCACCACCAAACGTTTTTTCTCAAGTTCTCAATCTTTGGCCACAAACATAACAACATTTCGCATATTACAAAGCCGCAGCCTCTTCTGACTGTCAGAAACCTTCCACAGAAGCTCATTCTCCTTCACTTAGCGTACTAAGAGCTACCCTTCAAAACAAATTGCGTAAGTGCTTCCAATTGCCTAAATATTTTGCAGAGTATGTCAGAAAGCATCTATTCCTGTGGCGCAGGAAAATGACCTAAAATGCGCTCCCAAAGCCTTTCTTAGGCCATTTTTGATGTTTCTTATGGAGAGCCTAGAAAAATTACTTCTTTCTTTAAGAACTCACAACAGTATCCTACAATAAACTAAGTGATCACTCAATCACTCCTTCACAGATCCAGAGGGGTCTTAAGACCCCAGTTACACATACAAACGAAAAGCTAAGTTCCCCCAAAATTAAGGGGCATGCCAACATGCTTGTAGAAGATCTGACAGTCTTACAAAGATTCTGAAGTTGTTGCATGAGACTAGCCATGGAATGAGAACAAAGCCTTTTTTTTTTGGTAATAAAAGCTCATCACTTCCTGCTTTCAACGTGCCTGAAAAGCTGCATTTTACATTCCGGGCTAATTAAAAATTCAAATGCAAATAAATTATCTTAGCTGTATCTGGAAGTTTTAACTAATTCTATGCTCTTCTGCACTGAATATATGGATAAAATATGGATATATGTAAATTGTATATATTAATGTGACAACTACATAGAAAACAATCTTTTATAGTGATATCTGAATTTCTGTTGCATAAAACTACAGTCAGAAATACAAACAGGAATGGCAATTCCTTCTTTGGCAAACTCTGCAGATCCCACTTAGTTTCTTAAATTTAGGAAGATACTGCAGAATTTAGCAGAGATCTTTCGGTGCAAGTTGGAACTGAATATGTAAAAGCAGCTAGCAATTCTGAAGATTTTAGCTTTGGTCCAGCTATCCAACTAGTCTTACAAAGAAATGAAGCATAAAAATGAAACCTCTCATCTTCAGACAAAATCTTTTGAGACTTTTTCATTCAATAAAACTTCGTAAATATAAGTACTACCTAGTTCTCAGATTAAAAATACCAGCTCAGCTTTCCTCCAACTTTTTCATAGAAAACTAACAGCAGTACTTCAAATATAATAAGTTTCAGAGGAAAACAACCTAAGGAAAACAAAAAACAAACAAACAAAATACCCCAAAACCCCCATACTCTTGTGACAGTCAGTGGTTTTTTGTTTTATTTAACAATCTTTGATTAAAAAAAAACAAAACCACAGATCATCATTACAATGGCTCCTGACAAAGGGAGCTGTCAGGGAATAAAACATGCATATTAAAGCACAGTAAGAATTCTAATGTTTCAATCTATGCCAGCTCCAACCCTATTATCCAGAAACGTCCCACAGTGTATATATATATATATATATATATATGAAAAAAAAAAAAAATAATCAACAAAAAAATCAACAGTATAACTTAAACCATGTAACACTATTGCAAGATGCAAGTCTAAATCATTCAAAAGGAAGGTGAATTCGCACCTCAATATTCTTCTGGGGAAGATTCAATTAATACTGCATCTGGGATGCAGAATATGATAGTCATAGCATTGGCTATTTTAATAACTAAGTGTACATACTTACAAATAATAACCTCCAACTCATAACTATAAACATTAAAATTAATCCAAATATTTGAAACTTGGGGCCCATACAAGGTTCCAGCTGTAAAACAAATCAACCCTGTTGTGTTCACTATGTAAGCAATAACCTTTGATATCAAAATACAGAAATACAGATTTAAGTTCTCAGTGTTATCTTTTCAGGTTTGAAAATTTTGGCCCTATTCAACCTATAATATAAACACACAAAACTAATATAAACAACCAAACCTCTACTTACCAAGTAGTGTTTTTCAAAAGCTTCTACAGATGATAAGGCCTCTTTAAGTTTCTTGTAAGGGCTCTGGGATGCATTGGCTTTAGGAAAATGCAGAACAAGAGGTGTCACCTACAAATACACTCCTATTTTAATAACACTCCCCCCGTCCTCCTTCCCCCGCTTTTTCCTTCAGTAGAAAGTGGAAAGAAAACTTAAAACTAATTTTATGTGGTAAACATCACTACCACTTAGGGACAGATCATGAGTTTCTTCCCCAGGCTCTAAAATAAGATCATGAAAGGCTGTTTGACAACTCTCTATGTGTGCATGCACATGTGAATGATGTTCAGAGTAGCAAGGTAAAGGCAAGCAGCAGTATAACTTTACTAACTTCTTCACACAGTATTTCATAATATATATTCAACCTAGAAACACACACAATTGTATTTAAATGCCATATTGTGCCAAGAGTGATATTCTCTCAACTCCCCACTGCTGGATTTATAAATCAGCATGACAGGAGTATACTGTAACTTAAAGACATTTTACTACTTTAAACAATGTACTTCAAAAGAAAATGGTTAGCAAGACCAAGTTTTTTTCTGAAGTAGCTTCCTCAATTTAGAAATCTTTGCCAGACCAAAAATGTGGCAGTATTTCTTGAAGAAAAAAGCCCCCATTTTAAGTAAATAGAACAGACACCATAGCACTGAATTAAGAATCGTACATCGTCGTACCTGCAAGAGCAAGTGAAGCATCAGCCTGCCAGCTAATGCTTCGAAGATAATAATTGTTCTAGCATATTTAACTTCCTAAAACTTCCTCCCTTCAGAAATATCTTCACAAATACCCTTGTGGTAAAATCCACAAGGAGTAAATAAATTTGATTGTTCAGCCACACAAATAATATCACTTCAACTCAAATAATACCACTTTGTAGCTCCAGTTGCAGGTTATCTATTTACATCAGATCAAGGATGCTCCACTTCTTTTTCAAATAATTTTATTTTTAATACTTGTCTGAAAGTATGAAAACCTTTATTCAAGACCAGTATTGTTCAGGGCTGTTTACCTAAATGCTGAGAAATGAAGCATTAATGGAAAAGCTTATACTTGTAACGGTAAGGAGATGCATTGATAATTTAAAGTACTAGACACATATTAAAAGACCTCATAAGAAATAATAGTTCTATCAATGTTCATATATATGTAAGGATATTTGGAAATTATTATTATTATTAATGTATTTACGTACTACGTATTTAAGACAAATGTCAGTTATTAGAAAGAATGCATACATTCCTGGTAATACCTGTTTCAGGTCGTTCTGCTCCCAACCCAGCTAACAGATCAACAGTTCTGTTAAGGTCTTCTGAATTGGGTCCCTTCTCTGACACAAGTCCACACAGGTAACCCAGAGATTTTAACTATAAGAGAAACCAGATGCTTGTTTTAAATAGGCTACAAAATCAATATAAAACTCCTTTTATTCTATTGTATCATTCCTACAATACATTTCCACTGCTGTCATATTGTACTGCTTGTAAGATCTGTGTGAAAGTTGCATCATGGGAAGAAAATAGAGAACCTTTCAAAAGTAACTGTTTCTCAGAGTAGAAATTGATTTTATTACGAATTAAATTGCATATAAATTACTGACTCAAATAACATTGGAAAACATGTACATACACAGATGTCTCTACATGCATAACACCCAACCAGAATAAATCCTTCTGGTTTTGCATATAAACATGGACAAAGCTTGAGATGTTTGACAATTACCACAAAAGATAATTTCTAATAACTGTGTCTGTATTTTTGAAAACTATATAATCCTCCAGTATACTACTTAGACAAGCTTGCAAATTCACCCAAAGTGTTGTATTCAGATGAAAACCTTGAAAAGAGATGATTAGCACAGGTAACACTACAAGTTGGGGAAGAATGGCTGGAAAGCTGCTCAGAAACAGTCCTGGGCTGGCTGAACATGAGCCAGCAGTATGCCCAGGTGGCTAGGAAGGCCAGCAGCATCCTGGCTTGTATCAGAAGTAGCATGGCCAGCAGGACCACAGAAGTGACTGTCCCCCTGTACTCGGCACTGGTGAAGCTGCACACTGAATACTGTGTTAAGTTTTGGGCCCTCACAACAAGACAGACATTGAGGTGCTGGAACATGTTCAAGGAAGGGCAACAAAGCTGGTGAAGGGCCTAGAGAACAAGTTTTGTGGGAAGTGGCTGAGGGAACTGGTGTTGTTTCGTCTGAAGAAAAGGAGGCTCAGGGGAGACCTTATCGCCCTCTACAACTACCTGAAAGGAGGTTGTAGCGCGGTGGGTGCTGGTCTCTTCTCCCAATTAACAAGGAATAGCACAAGAGGCAATGGCCTCAAGTTGTGCCAGGGGAGGTTTAGACTGGATATTAGGAAAAATTTCTTCAGCGAAAGAGTTGTCAAGCATTGGAACAGGCTGCCCAGGGAAGTGGTGGACTCACCATCCCTGGAGGCATTTAAAAGAAATATAGATGTGTCGCTTAGGGACATAGTTTAGTGGTGGACGTGGCAGTGCTGGGTGAACAGTTGGACTGGAAGATTTTAAAGGACTTTTCCAACCTAAACGATTCTATGATTCAAACACTGTTACAACAATACCACACACTACCATAAAACCCCTTCTAAACAGCAGTGGGTATGCCTGATACCCAGAGTCAGCAGAGGATACTATCTTAAAGAAGTTCAGTTGTGTTGGTCATTTGGTTAATTCACTTAGAATAACTCAATCAACTACCAAGGTAACCCACAAAAGAAAAAAGGTTTCAGCTTGTCACACTACACCACATAAAAAGGGGATGGCCATTAACTTTGTTGTTGTTATTGTTAAATTCTGCTTAATTTTTTCGCTAGTTGCTAAATTTGTTTTTCTGTGATAAATTTCAGTTCCACCTTATTGCTACTCATTATTCTACAACTTACCTTTACTCTTTGTGTAAGAAGAACTATGAATGGGAGGAACATTTCCAGCTTAGGTACACACCTTCCATAGAAACACATAAGGAGCATGGGAAGAACAAGATACAGAACCCCATACTAAATTCCATAATAAAAAGTGCAAAATCTGTTCCACAGAAACAAACGGTCTACTTCAAAACTGTAATACCACAAATACAACACATCATTTGCTTACCTTCTCAGTGGCATAGCTCCATAAGCCAACTGTGTGGGAAACATTTGCATCTATTTGAGCCCTGTCACAGCAGCCTTCTATTCTTTGTAAGACTTCCAAACAACTCAAAAATACCCAGCAATCCAAAGCTCCAGGAGGAACAGAGACCTAAGATGAACAGATAGAATTAGCCAGGAAATAAGCATTAGTCAGATGAGAAAAACATTTCAGCAAAATATTTTTCTTGATACAACACAGCAGAGCCTCTTGGAAGAGCTTATTCTAAGAATACACTAAAAAAAAAAAAAACCCCAAACAGGCCAACTCTCACTACCTCCTGAATACTTTATATGTATTAGCTCATGAAACAAGAACAGCTAAGCAACTAAACAGTGACTATATTAACTAGATTTGATACATTCACCAAGATGGAAGAGAAGGAAAAGAGGACTAACAGATACTATTACTTGAGAAAATTCCCAAAATTTGGAAAGAAAGCCTATGGAAAGCAGAGTTAGGAAAAATTTCTGTGAATATACTACTACTTTCCTAAGGAGACATCAGATCTAACTGAGATTGAAATTTAAAGTATACTAAGAAGGTGGTTAAAAAAAATGGAAAAAAAAAAAATTCGTCTAAGTTTCCTTCACAAGAGTAAGTTTGTTAATGAAAGGATAAGACATCTGTCATGGATAACTGATTAAAGAATGGAGATAAAAATAAACAAATAAACAAAAAAAATTACCAAGAAGGGGTTATCAGTCAGGACGTGATAAAGAAAGACAGTAGAGTTTGATATAAAAAACATCAGGAATCAAGATAAAGATGAGCATAACTAAAGATCTGGAATATAATCACAATAATGGTGTCTCAAAATGCCGTTCATAAGCAATGCTTTTAGAAAGACTATGAAAGTCTTGAAACCCATAATGAACTAGGTAGTTGACTAATGTGATAGGCCAGTTCAATATGCAAGCCCAATGCATTTGAAACAAAAAATAAAGATTTGGATTCTGAAAGAATTTTCAGGAAGAGAAAGGTCATAAGAACAGCATAGTTTAGATTTCTGTGTTCAGTGGTGTCAAGCCACATTAAGAGATTTGCCCGTATTAAGAAAAAGGATCACAGCAGGGATAAATACATGTTGTGCACAATTAAGTGTCACTGTCTCACAGCTTGAACACCTGCATTCAGTTTGGATCGCCACATGAAGACAGAAACAGCAGAAATAAGAGACAGTGCAGGGAAGAGCCCCAAGCACTGGGGGCACAGGACAGACTTGGGCTGGAGCAAAAAGGGGAACTGCAGTACGTACCTTCAGAGATTTAGAAGGCTGCATCTATTTAGTTTGGAAACTAAAAAAAACACACCCACAACCACAAAACACACCCACGAACCATACTATATACGAGAACTACGTTTTAGTTTTAGAATACATGAAGGTGTCAACAATGCATCTGAAGTAGACTCTCCATTTTTAAATACAGATAAACAGATGGAACTTACTACCACAGTGTCAGACAGGCAAAAGTTAGGAGCTACTGTTATGATAGCAGAGATAAAACTAACAGCGAACCCATGGGATTAAGGACATGGATGAGTCACAAAGTGAAATCCAGAAATATTCTTATGCACACTATGCTGCTTAAAGATGTATTTCAATTCATAGACATCTGTGGTCGTACATGGAGGATGATCAGTGTACAACATCCCTGATAAAAACCTCCTTTGAGGACTGAAAAAAAAAACCCAGCAGAAACTAAAGTATGGAGGGAGGAGGGGTAAAGCATGGAGGCATGCAACATGATGAAAAGCTTTGAGAGCTGTCACTTGTTTCTATCTCTTTCTTCTGTCATTGGATAAGATAAGCAGAGACACATGCATAACACCAAAGAGCATTACTAGGCATCAGAAAGAATCATAAAGAACCAAAAAAGCCGATCAAAGTAGCATACAACTCATATGGCAGTAAGAAGCCTTACTGTAGGTACTGTTTGTAATTCAGAACTGCTTTTTGTTACAGGCTACTATTGCCTGCATATCAGCATACTAACCACTCTGCCTTATATTCTTCAGTACAACACTGTTACAGATTTAAATGATGGGAACTATAGTTCAAGAGACTGGTAATAATCCATGAAAGAAGCAGACAAATTACCTACCAACTTCAGAAGTTAACTTTCCAGGTGGAGACTAGAATACTTTAACTAAATAAAGGTTTGTTTCCACATTTCTTTCCAAAGACATCCTCATGATGAAACTTTCAATGGTAGCACTGTTACAATCTTTTATTAAGGCCTCATTTTGGTAAGTCACAGCCAGTGTTTATTGTATTCTGATCACCAATATCTAAACTTAAAAATCTGGTTAGATCATCATTGAATAAAATCATTCATATAATATAATATATTACACTGACTCACTTCTAATAGCTTGAGTTCTTGCACACAGTTGTGAAGAAGCTCCAATGCTCGCTGGGAAACCTCCCATGGCCTCTGCAGGAAGATTAATAACGTGCACTGGCGAGAAAATAGGTAACTACGCAAGTCCAGTAGAGTGGCTTCTTGATTCTGAATGAGCTCTCTCTTCTCCATGTCTATTGGTTTTCGGAGTATTAAACCATTCCAGCTCCTCACTGGCTGGCAAAAAAATGTCAGCCAGTTTGCACCATCTAAGTAAATAAAGTCAATATCCAAGAATCAACCACTGCTTTCTACTAAAGCCTCTTCTTCTTCCCCTCCAGAGGTTGTGAGCTGGCTTATTCTTTCTAAAGTTTATCATGTTGATAAATGACTTAATGTCTCAACTTCAGAAACAGAACAAAAACCGAGCAGAACTTCCAGTTAAGTAGATAACTGAACTTCAGCACATTGAAACCCCATAGCATTTTGTGTTAATTGTGTATTTGTTATTAGTATAGTGGAAATCAGTTTGTGATTTAGCAATTAGGGCTACCTGAAGTTTAAAACAAATAAGCTTTATCTAGAGTATTTCTTAGTCAGCCATCATGGACAGATGTGCCTCCGCTTTCAGGTAGAGCATCAGGTTCAGTCAGAACAAATATATTCCACTGCAATTACTCCTGCACTATATTTTTACCAGATTCATAACACATACCCGATTAAGAGCTGTTACATAAGATCATTTGCTTTAGCTCATCAAAACAGTTTAAAGTTATTTGATACTTCTTGCACAGAACTTTTTCTTGAAGAAAAAGTTAAATCTTCTGTAGTGCAGATTAAACGCATATTTCTAGTCAGTTTTGCAGTGAATACCAAATGTCTCATGTAATTTCAGGCAAAACTGAGCGCATTTCTTCTGGAAGCTCTTTATTGAGTGACTTAGCAGTGAGCTGTGAAAACAGCAACTGTATCTCAGTCAGATCAATACTTAGGTAATTACAGAGTTTCAGGGCTCCATTTGTAACTATCACCTAGTAAGAGGAAAACACAGCTTTTCATTAAAAATTACTTCTAAGCCTCAGATGAAAGACAAAGCTTAATGAGAGAATAACTGATGTACACTTTAGTTTGCATACAGCATAAAACCAGACCACAAACTGCTTTGTGCATCTTCACTACAAAGTGCCATCTTTTTCTCCCATGTGCACATATGGCATGCAAAGCACCGTGTTGTTTAGCAGAAGCGTAGGGAAGAAATTAATACACTTATTTATTTAACACTTGAGGACACTTACCACCAGCCCCAAAGTTGACAACGTACTGAGAAAACAAGGCATCCAGTTCATCATACTGCACTAGTGCATCCTCAAATTGCTGCAGCATCTCAAAGACGAAGGCCAGTTCTTCCTTTTGACATACAAGCAATATAAAGAGCACGTTACTGATATTAGTCATGTCTGGTATTATAGCCTGCCTCCCTCCATACATAGAGCTCTGGGAATTACTTTTTCCAAACATTCTTCCCCTTCTAATATTCACACATGTAGGGAAACCTGCCATTGTAACAGATGTACCATTTCTTCCTAACACAGGGAGGTCCACAAAAGATTAAGTCACACAGCTATGCCAGTAAATTCTGGTGTGTATCCAGATCCTGACCCACACCAAGATATTGTTCATACGCCAATTAAAAGTTTAAGTTTCAAAAAAAAAAAACCAAAAACCCAACAACCAAAAACCAAAACCCAAACCCTGAAGACTCATCTCCCATAATAGTAATACTTTTTCCCCCTCTTTACACTGTGAAGGCATCAATTGCAATAGGTTCAGTTGTAGACAGAAAAGAGAGCCGAAGTGATAAGTAGGGAAAGTCTGAGAATTAGGTATATCATATATAAGAGGTAGCACATGAAGTCAAAGGAAACATGAAGATGAGGTGGAATTGGTGTGGAGAACAGCACTGTACAAGGACCAGAAAACTCTAAAGGAATCAAGATCTTTAATTCTACCGAAGAAGAGTTTTTGCATTTCTCTCTATCAGCTAAAACAAAGACATACAGAAATATTTTAAAAAATGGAATTCAAGGCATGCTCTATGTGGATTACTTCAAAATAGAAACTTTTTTTAAAATTATCTCCATAATTACTGATTCTAATCTAAACAAAGCGAGCATAGCAACATTCATTTTAAATACCAACTACAAGTTGGAGTGTCTTTGCACAGGCACAGTACTGGGACAATTATCCAAAATTCAAGAGCAACTATTAAAACACTTTCTAGATGCAATTTTTTTTGCTTCAGTTGAGGTCCGTAAAACTTTGACAAGCATGAAAAGATTCTGCTTTTGTAATAGCACTGTATTACAACACAACACAAACCTGCTGCAAACAAGATCTAAGAATGCTGCTTTTGCACAAGTCTTCGTGTTTCCCATCCCAACCCTCAAAGAGTGAGCACTACATTAAAAGTACCAGAAAGCCAACCATAACAATAACAAAGCCGTTATTAAAACTAGGACTCAAGTACTTTCCTCAATAAAAAGAGCATCTTACCTGGACCATGAAATACTCGCAGAAGCTCCACCCTGGCTCAGTCCTTTTCTCTCTCAAAGTTCTCATGTCATCTTCAAACTTGCCTAAGTTTTTGGTAAAAGACATGAGAAGCAATGTCCTGAGTTTGGTCAGGAAGGCATTCCAAGATTCCTGAGAACGGGAAGAGTCTTTCAAAGGGTCAGAAAGTACCACACACCTGAAAAGAGATTGATAAAAAATATTTTTGAGGTGGTAAACACAAAATTCATATATAAATGCACAGTTGAATATTGTGCATACCCAACAGATTGAGACTGAACAAAATTTAGGTTTTCATTCAACACTAATCAGAGGAAAATACCAAAGTTGAGGGTTTGGTTTTTTTAAAACTTTTCCATGTGTGTTTAAGTCTGTGATACAGTTTATGAGAAGAGTTAAGTGTTTTCCACAAAATGAGTATATCTTTAGTATACAGCTTTACTTTTTTTGTTTGGGTTTTTTTTAAGCAAATAACAGATACATTATTCTGATTACTTAAACATAAGTAATGCTGTAGCTATCCAATAAAAAAGTCTGCTTAGCCATACAAATCAGCAGTACAGTAATTATAGCTACTCCTGGCAAGGATTATGCAAGATACAAATTGAGATCCATTAGATCACATACAGTCAGCTTTTCTAAAATCACTTGAAATAATCCTCCATAATATATTCTTACAGTATGTCAATTTGTTTTCACACATCCTATATGCTAAAACTTCCACTGCTTTTCTCAGAAAAAGAAATAAATAGGTCCCATTAATTCACAAATAAATCAGCCTTTTCTGGACCAATTTCTTTCCTCATTTTTTCTATCACAATTTAATAACATTCAAAAAGTAACCGATATCTCTAAAGGCAGAAAAATCTCTCATCCAAATAAAACACCATTTGTGTTTAGAAAAGTCATCTTATCCTGTGGCAAAATGATCAAACGAAGCAAATCAATCAGTTAGAAACCAAAACCAAACTGAATCAGAGTTGTTCTAAGCATTTGCCCAAGTAATTGTGTAATATATCAAACACTGTCTAGGTACAAAGAAAGTGCTGCTGATGTACAGGTCTTTTAACATGCTGACCTGCCAGTCACTGTCAGCTCACACCAACGTACAATGAGTGCTTCCATCTACTCCTTTCAACTTCAAACGTTTATCCTGTTTAAAGTTAACTCTTAAGGCTAAAAGAAAAAAAATGTAGTATATAATAGACTCAGTGCAGTGTTTCAGAACAAGGAAGAGAGTATCTATGAAAGTTGGTTTCAAATTAGCATTTATGTATTATATTGACCTTAATGAAAGCAGAAACAGTTTCATATATTCATTATTATTTTTCCTTAGAATATAAGCATCTGAAGAAACTGGCTTTCAGTCAATTATCTCGTAATGGAAACGTGATTAAGCGAAAGGTAGAAAACACAGTGGTAAAAAAGGAGCCTTATTGGCTTCATATTCCCTGCTCACCTCACTCCCACTACCTGTTATTCTGGTAATGTTTTTGCAAGCACCTAAGCACACAAAATGCCTTCCATTTCTAAAACCTGACTATTGCCACACTGTTCCCCTTAAACCTCTCTCAGCCATGGGGAGATACTTGAAAGTTTTTTAAAACACTTTCAAAGCCACCGCGAATCCAGGAAGAACTGAAAATAAAACTTTTCCCTTTATCGTTTGTGTCAGTCTTCTTCAAAGTACAGGTCCTATGGTACCAGCAGTTTGAATGCTAGACACCAAAGAAAGTCCTTAAATGAGCAAGGAACCTGTTACATAGGGAGTTTTTAAATCATCACACAAGTCAAAAGGTTAAAATATTTGCAAGTAAAAGAATGCTTACCTGTCGCTTTGTTTGTTACAGAAGTCATTTCTTATTTTATCTACTATAGAAGTTCGGGGAAGGATATTTGTTTTGTTCTTTTTCTTGGCATCACTCTCAACTACCACAATTAGCCAGTCCACTGAGTTGTGAGCTTTGAGAACATTCTGCCATTTGGTGATGTCATCCTTGACTGTAGTTTTGTACACTTCCGTGTCCTGCGATGAGACATGGTGAATCATCAAATCAAACAGATATTCTGACCAATTTCAAAAGGCTTTTTTTTTTTTTCTCCCCCAACAGAAGACAAACAGAAAGACACATCAAACAGAATTAATGACAATTAAGTTCATTTACTGAAAGAAATCAAATGAGAAAGTATAATAAGGTTTTGGTCTTTGAATTTAATTTATTTCTAGTATTTTGGTTAACAATAAATTCATCTTAGTATTTGGTACACTATCATTCTTTAAATTAATAAAATTAAGATCTTAAAACATAATTTGTTATTTTACACACTCTTGAACTTTACAACAAAAACATGTTTCTAACTACAAAGCTGAACTGTTTTATTCTCACATAGTAACAGAAGTGTGATATTTGTGCCTTCTAACACTGCCCAAATCTTAATCAGTTTAAAAGCTTTTTCCTAAAAATAAAATTTAAAAAACCCCAAAAGCATTGTTCGGCACTTTTCTGGCTTCTTGGTTGGTTTTAAACAGATCAATTCAGACAACTTTTAAGGCTGTTTTGGATACCTTTTGTTTGGTCACAGCTCAGATGTCACCTTTGCCTGTCAACTGGATAACTAATTCATAACAGAGGCCAAGCAAAAAGCAGTGAACTGTAGATAAACAGGATTAAGACATTCCAAATCTTGCTCAGTTTAGACTTCTGATATGTACTAATATGACACATGAAAGATGAACTAAAGAAAAAGTACTTATCTTACAATTTAACCTCAGGAATAGATAATAACTAAAATACTCTGGCCATTTCTGTATTAAGAAGCAAGTGTGCTGTGCTACTGCAGTAACACTGTTAGATCCTGGGTTTTGTCATGACAAAGTACTGAAAACAGGTTATTCAAAGGCCTGTCCTCTTAGTGTCAAACAACATTACAAAGAAATACTGCTTATGGCAAAAAGTACCCAAGCTGACTAAGTTTTGGTTCCAATACTATTGGGTATTCATGCTTACGCAATGCAGATTTAATTGTTCTAACAAGCACAAAATTCAAATGAAAAGTACCAGAGAGTACAAGCAGAAAATCAAAACCATTTCATTTTTCAATCCAAGTACTCAGTTTTTCATGGTGCTTTCCTAATACTTACACAACATTCTGTCCAATAAATATGAAGAAAGGGAAAAGTCAGAAGAGCCTTATTCCCCTCTTTGGGTAGTAGCTCCTCTTTAAACTGAACAAAGTTAGATTCTAGATGAATCATCTTCGGAGCACGGCCATAAGACCTACAAAGTTTAAAAACTAAAATTAATGGATGACACATACACAGCAGAATACAAAAATGAACATGCATTTTGGGAATTATTTACTCTAGTACTGGAAACTCACAAACTACCCTTACTGCAGTTTGCATAAAGTTAACTAAAATTTGGTATCACTTGCGATGAGACAGATGCTCCTTTCTGCAAGAACAGGAGCTAAAAGCTTTTCAGCTTTCAGTAAAAGATTTCCTGTATCTCTAGGACCATTGAAAGTAGAAAATTCCAAGTAAGAAAATCTACCAAATATTTTTTTTTCCAATCAGAAAAGTGTGCCATACCAAACTTTTTGCAGGAAAGCACACCTAATTCCATGTAAATTCCACCTCTATCTTCACTAAGAGGAAAGCTTATCACTTTCAGAACAAGGCTGCCAAAGCACATCAAAGCACACGCCAAGACAAACCCACAAACCACAAAACCAAAAAGAGAAACATAGCATTACTATCATTTTTCTTTAGGTGAAGTTCCACATAGCTGGTGTGGAAATGATCATCCTGATGTGCACAACATTTACCTCGACTACCTAAGTTCTCTTTTCCTCTAGTCAGTTGCTATAAGAGCTTCTCAGAGCACAGCAAATACACACTTACCCAAGTCTAAAAACACACAATGAAATAACATCACAGAATAAAATGCAAGTTTACCTCCTCCATTCCATGGGTTCTCTAGGAAGCTGCTGTGAAAGCGTAGGATATAAGGAAGTAAATAAATTCTGATCTCCAGCACCTAAAAGTGAAAGACATTAATCTATCATCCTGTGCAAATTATAGAAAAGAGATTAATAAGATATACTATTAATGTTTGTTGCTTCATTAAAAAGATGTAACTTTGTCCGCTACATGGAAACTGGAGTCTAACACTGAACTAGACTTTTTTTAAGTCTCATGTTCTCACAATCTAACACAACACTTTAACAAGGCACATAACACACAGACTGTTACAACTTCCTATTATAATTTTCCACATAGCTACATAACCCATATACCAAAGAGAGCATCATCCAAATAGCTGGTCCAATTCTAACTAAACAAGCAACTTCGTAGCCAGAGTCATTGGTTAAACAACATGTATGAAAAAAAACCTCAAGAATTTAGCCTGATGACTGGTTAGACAGTGGTTCATGTCCCTTCGTAGCTGGGACTGCCAGGAGATTACCATTAGCACAGTTCTGTGCTTTACTGGGTTTGATTCCTCTCTTTGCATCATTCTGGGGCTGCTCTTAATATGAAGCAGCTCCCTGACCACCATGCTGTTCTTCAGAAAAATCAGGTCTGTCAACATGGTGCGGGTCCCCTGGAACTGGCCCCATACAGAATTTCTTACATACAGCTTTCTTCACTTGGGCTTTGAACAACTACATTAAATGCAACACCACTGGAGTAGCTACTTACACACAAAATGGAACAAAATGTAAGGTCTACCATATGGAAAAGATGTATTATCAAGTAGCCTATGAACATCAATTCTTAAATTCTGTTCTTTTCCTTTGGGTACAGGGAGGACAACGACAAGACAGGCTTAAAAGTAAGTTCTTCCAGCTTCTGATGGTTACCAGCATCTTTGAGCAAAGAGATAGTAAACTCTGGAGTAAGGTACTTTGTCAGACATGTTTGAATCCAAACTGACCAGTCAACCATACTGGAAAATGCATAATGCCCAAAAGAGTCTTTCATGATTCTTAAACAGAAGACAAGGCATTTGACATCTGACAAACAGACACATCCAAATGAGAAGGGAATAAGGTCGAAAACATACATACCACTGCGTTTGATCATAATTCTAAAATCTGTTATGTCATACACACTCTATAAATCTGGGAGAATGAGCTAGCCCACACTAGTTTAACAGTATCACTTATTAAATCTCTCATCCATATGTTGCCCTGACTGACCACAGCTATTGCTCCCTTCCCTGCACTTCTTCCTTACTGTCACATCATTCGCTAGCTGTACTCTCTTCTACTGAAGACTGCAATTTAATTCTAAGTCCTTTATTTCCTCCTGTGGAGATTCTACTCTTACCCCTCCTCCCTCCACCCCGCCCTTCCCCAGGACCCTTTTCTATTTAAGATTTTAAGAGGCATATAGGCAACTCTGCTATTTCCTCATAGTTTTCCACCTGTTTTCTTCTTACAATCTGTCATCGTAGAGCCCAACCTGAACAGAAAGATCTTCAGGAAGCTATGGCTGGAGAAGTACCTGACACCCTTTCTTCTCCCTTGCACCACGCAATCTCATCTCCTGGCACACAGCCTGGCATTACCTCCACAGTAGCTAAGCATGCTTTAGTTTATCTTGAAAACCCTTTTCTAGTCCACTCACCTCTCCCCAATTTTCTCATATGTATTATTTTGATTACTGGCCACTAGCATAATTCTATCACCACATCATTAAAATAAACAACCTTAAAAGTCTGATAGTCTGATTAAATGTCAGAACAAGCAAAAGCAGCTCTTCTGATGTCTGACCACAATAGCTACTATTCTATGATACAATTTTCTAGAATAGTTAAAAAAACCAAAATACAAACAAAACCCCACTCTACTATTAGTGCTTTAGCCTTATGTCTCCAGAAAGCACTTTGTTATTGACTCTTCACCTTCATCCTGTGCTGTGAACTAAGTGTACCATACCAAATCTTATTAAGACTATAAACAAAGTCTAAAACGAATATTGAAACAAGTGTTAATCATATTGTTAATGCTGTCTTATATCAAGTTACAACCTCTCTATAAGCTAGGCCATGGAGAACAGTCTATTGATTTGGAACTCATTACTGCCCATAGAGAGTGAAACGTGGCTTAGTGATTTAGCAACAACATGACCACCATGTCAGAATGATAACTCATAAAGCTTGGAGCCTGGCTGAAAGAATGAACCCTGTATTTTACCTTGGGAGCATAACAAAGTGCACTTTCTGTACTGTACCTAAAAGTCATAGAATCATAGAATGGTTAGGGTTAGAAAGGACCTTAAGATCATCTAGTTCCAACCCCCCTGCCACAGGCCGGGATGCCTCACCCTAGACCATGTCATGTTGCCCAAGGCACTGTCCAGCCTCGCCTTGGTCACTGCTAGAAATGAAGCATTCACCACTTCTCCAATGTATGCAAGAAAGTTTCAGAATTCAGCATCTCAAGTAAAAAAGGCTACTCTAGAACATAGAGGAACTACAAAACGATAATGTTTAAGCACCTTGCTATTCCAGAAAATAATAATAGAAAGTGGTAGTGTTCAAATTATATACATTAAAAAGAAAGACTTCTGGAGAAAAGGAACAAAGGACACAGCACATTTCCTTTCTTTCCACATTACAAAGTTCAGAAGGTATGTCCTTTGCCACTTCTCTAAACACTTCGCAAACAAATTCAGACAAACAGGTAGCTGTCCAGAAATCAAATGCAAAGAAAGCAACAGAACCCTAAAAGGGTTTTATGATAAGCCTAAATCAGACAGCCTATGTTAGAAACATTTCTATGACCTTCAAAGACTTGATGTCTACCAAACTGACATCCAGAATATTAAGATGGCCAGGTCAGGTGAAAGAGAAACAAGACTTACTCAAATGAGTCTTGATTGTGAACCTGGCTGTAAAATCTCATCATGTAAACTAAGTAAAAACTATCTACCTCTTTTGTTCAAGGAGAGGCTGCGTCTCTATAGAGCACCTCACAGCCATAAACCTAATCCTGGGGAAAAATTCTGAAAACTACATTACCCAAGAACTGAAAATGGCATCTAATGCCAAAACACTCCTTATTTAAGTTGCAGAGTAATGCAGAGGTGACTGCATATCCTAGAAAAATACAGCTCCAGACCACATGAATGTTCAAACTACTAATTTTAAAAAATTTATGCTATTGGTCCTATATTTTCCTTTTCCCCCTTCTTCTCCATTTTTAAAGAGGGAAAAAAGGAAGACCCAGGGAACTACAGGCCAGTCAATCTCACCTCAGTGCCCAGCAAGATCATGGAGCAGATCCTCCTGGAAATTATGCTAAGGCACATGGAAAATGAGGAGGTGATTGGTGACAGCCAACATGGCTTCATAAGAGCAAATTGTGCTTGACAAATTTGGTGGCCTTCTACAATAGGATGACAGCACTGGTGGACAAGAGCAACTGACATCATCACAACTGGACTTGTGTAAAGCATTTGATATTGTCCTGCACAACATCTTTGTCTCTAAACTGGGGAGACTTGGATTTGACAGATGGACCTATGAAGACAAGCTAAAAGAGCAGGAGTTGTTCAGCCTGGAGAAGAGAAGGCTCCAGGGAGACCTTACAGCAGCCTTCCAGTACCTAAAGGGGGCCTACATGGAACCTGAAAAGGGACTTTTACAAGGGCTTGTAGGGGCAGGACAAGAGGTAATGGATTTAAACTGAAAGAAAGATTTAGATTAGATGTAAAGAAGAAATTCTTTACTGTGAGGATGGTGAGACACTGGAGCAGGCAGCCCAGAGAAGTTGTGACTGCCCCATCCCTGGAAGTCTTCAAGGCCAGGCTGGATGTGGCTATGAGCAACCTGGTCTACTGGAAGGTGTCCCTGCCCATAGCAGGGGGGTTGGAACAAGTAATATCCCTTCCAAACCAAACAATTCTATGATTCCTTTCTCTGTCTTTCTCCCTGACATTTTGGTAGATCAAGTCAATGCAGCCATCCTCCTTTACCCCTGTTTGGGACGCTTGTTCTGTCGCAAATCCATTCAGGAATGATATGAGAATCAGAATGACCACCTTACCAGGACTCCCAAGAGGAACATGTACTCTTTGTAGCAGCTGTTTGATAAAAAAGAACCATAAAATCCTGACTTTTTTTTTTTTTGCTGTTGTTGTGGTTTGATGCCTGCCTTAAAAATGCCAAAATCTCCAATAATTGATTTTTTTTCTAACAGTTTCCAAACTTCTTGAAAACTTATAGGCTTTGTCACCACAGTATAACCCACTAAGTTACACAGGCAGTGCAAAAAGAAAACTCCTGAGGTCAGCTGACCAAAGCAGACAAATATTTTCCTTTGATGCCAATGACAAACCCAGTCAACTGAGATAAAAGGCTTCAAACGCCTTTAAAAAAGCTCAGTGCTAAAACTACACTTTGGTGTGGTTTTGTTTAGTTTTTGACCCCAAACACCAGTCACAGCTAACCTTTCTGATCACACTTCTGCTTCCACTGGTTAAAATTTCTGCTATGAATCTTTTTCATAATTCCCTACCCTATTAAAAGTGGATCCACTTGAAGTTTTGGAAGGCTGGTGGGTGTATCGTATTTGTTTCTTCTAAATGTCCTCCTCCCCCCAGTCCAGATTCATGTTCAAAAGAGGTCTAAGTTCAAAACACAAGACAGCTTAATTGCTACATAAAAATCTTAGCTGATTCACTGGTAGCCTGCAGACAAAAATCCTTTTACTAAAACTTTACATCTTTACTTACTGCTTCACTACTAAATCTGTAAAATAAGGGTTTAACACTAACAAGAATATGCTGCTGCTTCTCATGACATATGTAAGACCAACAGTATAAAAACACCATTCAAACTAATTTGGAAAGGAATCATCACGGCACTCAGTCCTAATTGACAAAAATTATTTAATACTGCACGGGATGCTGCCATCTTGAGAAAAGGGAAAAAACCATGCAGGAAAACCATCTTTCTGTGAATACACTACTTTTTCTACACTTACAAAACACAGCTGTCTGTTTGCCTAGAGAAAATGTCTCTAGAAGTTTCTGGTTAGATAGTTTTCCAAGCTGAATTCTATTAACCTAAACTCTTCATTAAAACTATCTACATAAAAATCCTGAGGACAAATATTAAGTTGCAGTACCAACATGAGAAGAGTAGTTACAAAAACTGCATTTGCAACTGGCATCAAATATACAAGCTACGTGGTATCCGCCATTTTTATTCTATAGGCCAAAGCCTGTACGTACATACAGAGTGCTGAATTCAGGATTATACCAAAATAGAAAATAACTACTGCTACAATACAGACTAACTCACAGAGCTGAAAGCATAAGTGTCTCTAACAAAGAAGCATACCTTTCAGAATACTGTCAAGTTTATTTCAAGTCATTTGTTTACAAAACATCTCTGGTATGCACAGTGTTCAAAGTAAATTTCATTCCAAACAGAACTCTCTCTTCGGTTCTTCCTTATTAAGAATAAACCCTAACAGTTAACAGGAATATTTCACAACACAAATATTTACCTGAGAGAGATTTATCTAAATCTTGCAGCAAAAAGGAAATCCTTATGTTCCGAGATACAGCCTCGCTTAACCTTCACTCTTCCTTCATATAATCAAACACTAGGCATCCCCTTGCAGGTCTCTTTTCCCCTCATGTGCACCTGGCTAGGTGGGGCAGTTATCCCAGACATCTCCAACTGCCTGAAATTGGAACCACTAAACAAAAGATAAACTGTATTTGTTGACAGCTTCTAATATCGTGGCTTTGAATGTGTTTGCCAGCAGACCAATACCGAGCCAACAATTCTTTCCCTGGAAGACCAAGCTTCATCTCCTCATAAATCACTGGCAATGTAATGCTTAGAAGAGCTTTCCTTCAAGTAAGTATTTTTTTTTTAATGCATTTGTTTGAAATACTAGGGTCTCTAAGTATTCACTTCTCTGGACAGAAAAAAGGGAAACTAAAATTGCTAAAGCAAAACACGTTCCCCATTAAAAGCAAATGTTGTAGTTTAAAAATGGGAGCAAGTCACCCTTACTACATTTACTGCAGAGGTCATCTCTGAGCACTTTTGCTCAATTAGCCTTATTTTCTGAATTAGGCTGTCTCAGACCAAGCCATTCTAGTAAATATACTACTGTCATGCTTGTTCACAGCACCAGAAATTATTCCTTCAGTACAGGAGCAATGTATACAAATGATACATAAGATTCACCTCATATCTCATTTGTAAATATGCTGCTACCATACCGTACTGTGATATGTCCAAAACATTTTGCAACCATGAAGTACACTCAATGTATGAAATAATACTATTTTCAGTATCAGATAACTGGGTTTGACTGAAATCTGATGAAATTTAATGTTCAGAATTTTCAAAATTTCCTTGCACAAAGAGGCTAGAGTTCTTTTCTGCATTTATCAAGAAAAAAAGCAAGCCTGACGTAAAACTGCATGTACTTCAACAGACTGAAAGACACGTTCCTTCTTCAAATCGTACAGGAACAGTAAAGACTGACATGCACCACACACATACAGATTCTCCAATTCTGAATACAGGATAGAGTCAGCAAATCTAAAAAGCAGTCCACCACAGCGTGAACAGTAGCATAACAACAAGGAAGGCAACGATATCCTCCAGATGTTTCCGATATGTACATTTTTCTGACTTTTAATCTGTAGCAAAATGGATTTCAAAAGTCTTAGAGTAGGTGAGTACAGAAGATTCAATACAAGAACCACTGACTTCAGTTTATGAAGTGCATAAAAACGGAAAAAGTCTAAGAAAGACAAAAGCATGTTTATAGTCTGAAGAAAATATATAAACACACCGAGTTCCATAATTTTATAGTTATGAGGTTAGATATTTTTTCTAAATATCAACTCAGTCTAAGGCCTTAATCCTCAATAAATGCTGACTTCAGAGTAAGACAACACACACCTGTGTAACAGTTTCTATTTCACAGGCCCATAAAGCATTGCCAGTGTTTCAGTGATAAAGTGCAAACACACAGTTTGTTATGTCATCAATAGAGATACTTTTGACTAAAAATGAACAGTCACTGGTTACCTTTTGTTAAAAAACAAAGCAAAGTTCTTTACGCTAATCTCATTCACCTTACTTTTTTAGTAAGAGCATTATAGATGTACTTAAAATAGAACAAGCTATTTCAGTTGGAAGGAACCTACAGCGATCATCTAGTCCAACTGCCTGACCAACTCAGGGCTGACCAAAAGCTAAAGCATGGTGTTAAGGACATTGTCCAAAACCCTCTTCAACACTGACAGGCTTGGTGCCTCGACCACCTCTCTAGGAACCCTGTTCTAGTGTTTGAACAGCCTGTTGGCAAAGAAATGCTTCCTCATGTCCAGTCTAGTTCACGTGCTTAAGTGGACTTTGTGTGCAACCAACCAACTCTCTATATATGTAAGGGCATAGGAGTTCACATTTTACACTGGGACCAGCATGCACACACCCCAGCTGCCTGCTTCTGACACCTAAAAGAAATAATTCATCGCTGGAACCACATGATCCAGTTTGTTAAATAAACTGTCTCAGCAATGAAACCAAAGCACAGTAGTTAAAGATTAAATTATAATGTCAGTAGGAATCCATCAGTGGGAATTTCTCCTCACCACAGAGGATATCTTACTCCTCGTGACTTCTCTCACCCAGAGCAAAACTACACGAAGCTCGCTGGCAAGAACTTTGGGATTTAAGATTTATTGTCATATTTGAATCCCTTCCCCTAAACACCTGTAAGCATGTCATTAGGTTTTGTTATTTACTATAGCCCTGAAACACAGTGACATAAAACCAAGTTTATTCACTGCCATTAAGGGGGGGGTGGGGGTGCACACCACCAGTAAAGAGGCAAAACCGGACATCAGAGCCCCTTGTAGGCGCCGTGTCCCTCTGCCCGAGCGCCAGCACCCCTCCAACACGGCCTCTCCCCGCCTCGCCTCGCCCCGCTGCCGCCTCCCCGCCGTGCCAGCCACCTGCACAGCCCCTGCGGGCCCGCCCGCCGCCGGACACCGCCCCGGGCTGCCTTCCACCCGGGCCCGGAGAGGGGCACCGGCCAGGGCCTCCCGCGCTGCTCCGGACGGCCATTGCTGCCCCCGCCCCCCCGGCTGCGACCGTTAACGCCTGTCTAGTGGCGGGGGGCGCACTCACAGGTCACGATGGGCTTGTTCTCCATGGTGTAGATCACCGGGGGTTTCTCCCTACCCTCCTCCTCGGCGGCCGCCGCCGCGGCGGGGTCCATGAGCAGGCGGGGTCCTCAGCCCCGGCTCCCCCGCCCGCCCGGCGCCATGGAAACGCCGCCGCCGCTCCCCCTGCGCCGGGGAGGCTGGGACGGGCCGCTCCGCCTCGGGGCCTGCTGGTGCCCCCCCCCCCGCCTCCCCCCACCCCCTTCCCCACGTTCCCGCAGCGCCGCTCCGGAGGGGAAGGCGGACGAGCTCATCCGCTTCCTGGATCACCGGCTGAGCATTACCGCTTCCGGGGAGCGCCGCCGCCCGGGCCCGGCGCCGCCGCGCGGGGTTAACCCGGAAAACGGGTGAAATAAAGGGGAAACGCGGGGCCGGGGGGCGCCGGGCGTGGCTGCGCGGTGCGGGTGAGGTGCAGCCCCGCTCTTCGCTCCACAAGGATATGGAAAGGGCGGTCGCTGAGGTGCCGCCGGCCCGTTCCGCCCCGCTCTGAGCTTGGGGCAGCCCTTCTCGGGCGGGGTTGTGAGGGCCGCCGGCGATCCCGAAGGTACAGGTGGCCGGAGGGAACCTCAGGGCGCTGGGAGAGAGGCTGCCGGTGCTGAGGAGACTGCGGGAAAAAGCCCCCCGGTCTGCCTGGTTCGCTGACACCCGGCGGGAACGGCGTGAATCTCTTATTTAAATCTGTTAGAGGACTTCCGTGAGGCTCTGCTGGACTTGGTGGGCAGCGGCCCATGGCCTGTAAGGGCAGGGAGGGGGGCCTGGCTGTGCCATGACCGGCAGTCCTAGTGCCGCAGGACAGATAAGTTGTGGTTGCTCTGGGCCCAGAAGAAATGGGTTTGTACGACAGATGCATTGCCAGTTTTCACAAGTGGATTTAAACCTCTCTTTGCCACCTTTGAATAATCCCCTGTGGCAGCATGGAGAGCTTGTTTCTTCTTTTCGGCCTAGGTAGAGAAAAGAAACCCCCCATGGCAGGGGAGTTGGAACTAGGTGATCTTTAAGGTCCTTTCCAACCCAAACCATTCTGTGATTCTGTGACTCTGTAGTACATGCTTCAGAGCTTAGGTCATTCCCATGGCTGTTAGAGCTTACAGCTCGGCTGGCTCAATGGGAGTAAGTGCATTAGAGATCATATTTTCCACTGACCTCAAATACTTTAAGCAGTTTTGTTGCAGGCCATCTTCAAGATGTGCTTTACAGATCACAGGGAATCAGGCAACAGATGGGTGACCTTATAATTCACTAGTTACATTCTTGGAGCATGGAAATCATGAACAAGAAAGGGCAAGGAGCTGTGTGTATGGAGTGTGACCCTGGAGGATTATAGGGAACAGAAAAGAGCACACAGCATGGGCCTATGAGTAAGTGGCGGTGAATGAGGTGCAAGTGCAAAACTGGCTCATGCAAAGGAGGCACAACCATAAGTATATTTCCATGCCAGAGCAATGCATAGCAGTTTGAGTACATCAGTGAATAAGGCCCTTAAAGTTCAAGGGTTTATACTGTAGGGTTTTAAAATGCATAGACATAACAAGATACTGCACTTCTGTTGGATCTTATTAGTTGCATCCGGCTTCAGTTCTCATAAAATTGACCCTTGTTTTACTGTACACTGAGATCCTATTCCTTGTGTTTAATAAATCTACTGTTTTCCTTGGTCATCTGCAGTTTCTTCAGAATCAAAAGTCCTAAACTTAGATGATTTAAACTCACTATCTCAGATAGAAGTAAAGATGTAGAAGAGCATACTGAAAGTAGTTTACCACAATGGGTAAAAAATACCCACAACACTGCATACACGTGTAAAACCAAATGTAATCTAAGGTAGGACTATAAATAATCTGTGCATTCATGACTGTTCATTGCACAGTGACATTGTGCTGAGGTGGTTTGGGTGTTCTGTTCAAGTATTTCCAGAAGTCAATTTGTTTAGATTTTTCTTTCAGCAAAACCTTACCCCTATTTCCTGGGCTTAAAATGTCGTTTTAAAAATAATTACAGCATCCTTGTAACATGTTTCATTTCATACTACAGATGAATATTCCTAGTTTTATCTCTACTATTTTGCTTTGGGGATTAATGGTTGTTTCCAATTCTGTGAGTATTTTCATCAGCATTTGCACAGAACTTCTCTCTCACCTTGGTTGTAACAAGACTTGTTTCTTTGGCACAAATACAAAATTGCTTACAAGGCCAAAACTAAGAATCTTACACAGCACAATAAAATGTTATATCGGATTTTTCAGGATTAGGTGAGCAGCTGGGCGCTACGACTTTTTCATTACTTTAGTGCTATGAATCAAGATGTGTCATGGCACAATTTTATTTAAAAAAAATGACAGCACTTATACATCATTTTACAGTATAAGTAATAACTAGGTGGCAAATACGTGATTT
Source organism: Strigops habroptila (assembly GCF_004027225.2). Lineage (NCBI taxonomy): Eukaryota > Metazoa > Chordata > Aves > Psittaciformes > Psittacidae > Strigops > Strigops habroptila. The sequence goes on along the minus strand of NC_044278.2, from coordinate 34,072,845 downwards.
ACTGAAACAGAAAAACACTGTTGTGTGCATGTGCAGAAAATGATAAATTCGTTCCAATAAGCTCCAAAGTAACTCATGTCATGCATCTGTCAAATAGTCTGTCCTACAAGGTCCTAAACAACACAGGAAGGAAAGGGAGCAAACCCAAGTCAAATAAGCAGGAATCTCTTCCAACGATCTCTCCTTACTTGTAGAGTGCTTGTCCCCCTTTCTCAGAGATTAGAGCTAAGGCCAGTAGTTCATTGGGATTAAAGTTTTAATCACCACAGAATTTCATACACATTCAATCACCTCTCACTAGTTGTTACAGTTGCAGCATAGCTGTTTCTGTTAAACAAATAAAAGCTGTTTTTATAGGAAGTGAAGCAAATGCATCTGCATTTGTGGTTTATTCCCAAACCATCTTCCCTCCTGCCCCCCCCCCCCCCCCCAAAAAAAAAAAAAAAAAAAAAAAAAAACATTAACACTGGCAAGAAGATAGATCAAGAAGATCCAGAAGACTAAGGATGACTTTTCTCTGTGTTCTCAGGTAATTAATTGCCAAAAATACTTGAAAGTGAATTTGACTGGTCTCTGATGGAAGAAGTAGATCTTTTATAGCAAACTATACAGAACAAAAAATAAAGCATTTGGAAATTGGGACTTCGACAATTTGTGCTTTTACCTTGCATTTGGAAATGGAGGAAATTTTCCTTTTGGGAAAAATATGGGAAAAGGAAAAAGGGATCACTTGAATTGCAAGTAGAATGTACCTCTTTACGTCAATGTTTAAAATGCTCTTTATCTCTACCGAAATCATACATGTCTTCAGTGAACATTAATTTTTTTATCCACAAAACCCAATCATAGACACGAGTCCACCATGGTGCTACCATTCTCTCCAATTTTTCAACATTACATGCTTGGCAAGATAAAATCACATTCATGCATGCAACACATTCTCTTCAGCAAAGCAATTAGCGAATTCTCTTAATCATTTCAGTTTGCTGGTTATCAGGTGCCTGAAGCTTTTCCCTAGTCACATTAGCAGAGGAGAATTATACCTGCACTTTAAATGATGAATCAGTGAGAGAGGAGGAGCTGAACTTGGGGTAGTTTATAGCCAGAAAGAGCCTGGACAAATGCTGCTTCTGAGTATCAGCATTATTGTTTCTATTACAGCAATAGGCTTAGTGCCCAGGTAGGTCACCACCGGGATGGATCTTGACTTTGAGGTGCAGTAAAGAAAAGGAGCAGATTAATGTAGGAGGCATCTGAGTGACTGGGTGGAAAGATTGCATAGATGTTATTAGACCAGGAAGAGTTTTCCAGCTTCCAAGTCTGCATGCATCTCTCCTTCCTCTGAATTTCAGGTTGGTGTGGGCAGAAGTGCACAACAACCCTTCCTTTCAACCCCACTCCACAGCCTGGCTTCTGCACAAAGCCCAGAGGCGTGCTGGCAGAACAGGGTCATGGCACATGCCATGAATTTCCTTTGGTGGACGTGTATAGAAACAGGGATCTGGGTGTGTGAGAACACACTAGCAGGAAAAGTAACCTCAGAAAAAAAGGACCATCTCTCTTCTGAAACAAGGTGCATAAACTCACTTTTTACACTTGGAAATGCAGACTCCACTCTTCTGGCTCATTTTGTTAACTGCACCTTGCTAACTGTTTCAACAGCTGATGTTATTCTTCCAATTTTTACCTTGTATATATACTCTAATCTTGCAGCCAGGTCGCTTTCCGCTCATTTCACCACTTCTCTCTGCAACAGGATTTATAAGATATCATAGAGAATTTAAAATTTTCACCATTGTCATGGTTTAAGCAAAAATTTTGCACAGTCACAGTTGTTAGTGTTCTGCTGTGATGTTTCTTCTTGCTGATGACTTAGAGATTTACACACCTAGTAGTCACTGCTGTCAGGCAATCCCGTCAGGATAACATGAATCATAGAATCATAAAATGGTTTGAGTTGGAAGGGACCTTAAAGATCATTTACTTCCAGTTCCCCTGCCATGGGCAGGGACATCTTCCAGTAGACCAGGTTGCTCAAAGCCCCATCCAGCCTGGCTTTGAACACTGCTAGGGATGGGGCAGCCACAGCTTCTCAGGGCAACCTGTGCCAGTGTCTCACCATCCTCACTGTAAAGTATTTTTTCCCCAATACCTAATCTAAATCTACCCTCTTTCAGTTTAAAACCATTCCCCCTTGTCCTATCGCTACATGCCTTTGTAAAAAGTCCCTCTCCAGATTTCTTTAGGCTCCCTTTAGGCACTGGAAGCTGCTCTAAGGCCTCCCCTGAGCCTTCTCCTTTCCAAGCTGAACAGCCCCAGCTCTCTCAGCCTGTCTCCGTGGGAGAGGTGCTCCAGCCCTCTCATGACCTCTGTGCCCGCCTCTGGGGGAATCGTGTTACATGGCTTGTTTTGGGTTAGGCTAGTTAGGTTGGGCAGTTTCTGTGGCTTTTGGGAACTCTCCTCCTGGACCAGGAATGAAGTCTGACTTGAAAGGTGAGGGGATTGTTCCAGATAAAGAAACGGTTTCAGATCTGCCGTGTGTGTATATTGTACAGTGGTTAATGTAAACAAAGGGTTAAATTTCTTATTGTCCCCTTCTATCATATTTCATGTGTTGTGAAGCACAAACCCACATGGCACAGGTGTCAAGCACCCAGGGGAAGTCAACATACCCCACACCTTTTTCTGCTCCTGAATTTCCTTCTTTTTCCCCCAGCTCTTCTTCTATTATTGGTTTGTTTAAATGATATTCTCTGCAAGGCAGGATAAGGAATTTCACTATCTCTGTAAAATATTTAGCACTTTAACTTGACCAAAATAAAATATAGCTGTAGTTCTAAGTACAGTATAAGAGAGATTAATGTGTTCAGTAAATGCAAGAGAAGCAGCAGTGGTTTTGGGAGGCACTGGATCCTCTGTCTCAGGTCTCTCAAAGAGCTGGAAGGTTAATTAAACCCTGGCTCATTGTTATAACACTAAATCCTAAAATACACTGTCAGTCTTCAGCTCCCTACTGGGACAGCCCTTGTTGAAATTCTTTAAAATACTTCAGCAGCAGGAAGAAGGAAGGAAAGCAGTTAAATTGTATCCCTAATTGCCTTATGTTTTGCTGGAATGTCCATTACAGGGGGGAAATTCACATTTGAAAATCTTCCTGCTGAGTCTGAAGATGGTATGAACCATCCTATTTTGGGGAGGCAGAGAGAGAAAAGAAAACAGAAAGATAATGGTGCTGAGGAAGGGAAATGATCCCCAGCAGGCAAGGATGTGATAGGAGCGAAATAAAAATGCCTATGCCAGGTTTTGATCAGGATGAAGATAAAACTAGCAGTGTCCACAGTGTAATTTGATTCCCTCTGTCCAGTTTTGACTGACTGCCTGATAGCCTTTAAGATAATGGAGGCCCCAGAGTATCATGGCAGATCCTAGGATCCCAGGATTTGCTAGCAGTTACAGTCATGAATGTAAAATTCCTTGTTCCCTATAATCCACATATTCCACTGTTCCCATTTGGTGACCTCCAAACAAAGATTTTTGATAAAAAAGCATATCTTTATTCTCTATACCTGACCACAAAATAACACTTTTTTCTGTTTCACATAGTGGGCTGGCCCTGGCCATCAGCCGTACAACTGCTCACTCACTCCATTCCCAGTGGGGCACAGGGGAAGAAAAGAGGAAGAATGAAAGTGAGAAAAGACATAGGTTGAGACAGTTTAATAGGTGAAGAAAAGAGATAAAAAAATGAAGCAAAATAAATAGCTCACCACTTCCCACAAGCAGACCAAGCCCAGCCAGTCTCTGAACAGCAGCCATCTTGAGAGCCAAAAATCTCCCTTCTTATTCCTGTACCTTAGTTTTTACTGTCGAGCATGATACTATGCTATTATAGCTCTCAAAAACCCTACTAATCCAGGGAAAATACTACCAAAAGGCAGCTTGTTTGAGCTATCAGAGGCAGCTTCACCTTGCAGGCATGAGGAGAAAGGCATTTGAACTCACAGATGAAATGCTGAATATTTTACAGGTGCTCTTATCCACCTTGGTAAAGAAGTTCAAAGTATGAAACTTTGACTATGAACTTTGAGTATGAAAGTATGAACATCATTATCACGATGATAATGTTATGTGTCTAATGGTGCAAACAACTGTGCTTTCTCCTCCTATGCCACATGAACAAAATAAAAGAAGAAAGAGGAAAAAGTAGACACAACAGCTCCTACTCCAAGCTAGTTCTGAAGACCAAAAGTCTTCAGAATTACCAAAGTAATTCAACCCCGTCATGTTTGCAGCTGAGACACCACTATACTTGCCTCCTTCTCTTCTCCCCTAGCAGGTCATTTATATCCATTTCCTGAGTCACTCAAACCTATTTAGAAACTAACTAGTAATAATGAAGTGGTCTTAAGAGCCTTTTACAGCTCTGCAGAAATCCAAACAACTTCTCAATGCTTCCAGCATGGGCAGAAATGAGGTCAGGTGCCAGCAGACAGAGAAGGCCCCTGGAGCTCCTGAAGCTCTGGAGTATTCTCAGGATGTCAATCCTGGACCTGAACTGCAAAATACATACACTCCAACTGACAGCAGGGAGGCACTAGGGCTAATTAGCTGGTCTTCAACATCAAGATCCAAACCAACAGCATCCAGCACTCTCTCCAGCAGGTCATGGATGCTGCTCTGTATCACTCGCCACTGAACCTGCTCCCTTAGCAGCTCCATTTTCATATCACCCAGCCCTGCTGAGTATGCATCCATAGTAGCTATTGTGAGACAGTAAGCTTTTACTGCATGGAAATTGAAAGCACTTATCATAGCTCAAAGAAAGAAGGCTTCTATGAGGACTTTCATTCTCATTTACACCAAGAGTTTGAGTAGGAGAGAGCCCAACGTAGTTTTGAACTTCTTGACCCTGAAGACCTTAGAAGAAACGGGCTTATTTCTTGTTTATCTGGAAGGCTATACTATCCTGAGAGAAGGAGTAAGAAGCACAGAAAGATAAAAAGTTGAACACTGCCTGTATTTTGGAAAAGGGGGATGTTAAGACACTGTCATGAGATGCTTCCACTGATAACTCAAGTACAGGGGCTTTGGTACCACCACCAGGAAGGTGACTGCATTGCCACAAACATGCAACCTGTTCTGTCCTGCCACAAGTGCTTAGAGAGACCATGATTTATTTAACCCATATTGCAGCCAGCTGAGTTCACAGCTCGGGAGGAAAATCACTGTTACTTAAGTTGTTTTAACAGCCACACATTGCAGTTCATGCACTTGTATACCCTCAGCTGGGGGCTGTACAGACTGGACAAAAGACAACCCTTTCCTCCAGCATATATTCACAATTCTGTTCATTCATGTCGTACACTTTAGAAACACACATGCATGGTCATTCCTAGAAGTCCCTTTAGAAAACACATTGTGGGAAACATTAATAAACTTAACCAGCTAATTATGGTTTTGCATAGGTTTACAAACATATTGTAACAGAGTAGTTCTGGGCTGTTCTCTTCATTTATGCTCCTGCTTAGGACTAGCTTCCAAAGATTGTGGGTGAAGTTGGTAGCAACTAGACCATAAAGTTTCTAATTTGATTTTCTAGGCAGTAAAGATCTCTGTTTGTCCATCGTACCAGCCTGGGGAAGAGCTCACACGTCCAAGGTTTAATTAAAAATTGATGGGAAGAGGAGAGGAGGGAACTGTTATTTAAATACTCTTCTCTGAATTCATCAAGGGAAAGCTCATTTCAAAATTGCCATGTCAAAAGCTATTAGTTATTGAATTAAATACAGTATTAATTAGAAATGAGATTCCCTTGCAAGCTTACCTTACGCAGGTCCTCCCTGCATGGCAAATCGAAACGCTACAAGAATAATGAAGTCTGAAGAGAAGGCTCAGAAAGCCATCATAAGCCTAGAAGTAAATATTCAGATAAGAATCCTCCACTTTAGAGTCCTTCTTTTTTCTCCTACTCTGGCTCAGTAGAACTGCATTCTGCAGTGACGTGACAGGTATAACCAAACTCATCATCTTGAGTTTGGATAGAGAGAGGAGAGCTTTTGTGCATGCACGGGGATGTTGTTATGAAGATGTCAAATGTTTTTATGCGTGGGAGCAGGGATGGAGTGTGGGTTTTGGTATCCAAAGCATTCACAGGAGTGAGTCCCATTGGGAGAAGACTCTTTTCTTACACCACCATCAAATGGTAAGATGCTCTGTAAGCACTAGCCTTCATTTTTGAAAGCCTTATACCCAGAATGCTGTGATAGCAGTGACCCTCACAGAGGGTTAAACTGGCAATTGACACCTCTTAATTTCAGTGCATATGTGATTTCACAGAGAAAGACAGCTAAGCAACCAGACACACAACAGTGCTGTAAGTTTTGAGACCACAAAGGCATCCAGGCAGCACTGGCTTTTTCTGCCACAGGTTTCTATTTCAGGATTTGATCCTATTAGACATTGGCACTCTTAGTAATAAAGCTAAGGGAGCTGTAAAATAAAAGATACCATTTATAGATAGGAGAGAAGGGACAATGAGATCTCTCATCAATTCTTGCTCTGACCACCACTGCCCCCCAAATAATAAGCAGTAAATATTTCTAACAGATGATGCTACTTACATCCAGAGCCCTCTAGCAGCACTGCAAGCAGGCCTTCACTACTTTTAACATCCCATTAGCATTTTTCAGCTGTTCCTGAAGATGGAAAGGCACTGTGAACCTTGCCTTAAGCACCAAACTGAAGCTGAGCAAGACTAAGCTTGACATCCCCCTGCCCCAGGCCCCAAATGAGTTGTTGGTAAATAAGAACAGGTTTCCCCTTGTGAGTGAAAGAACACAATTCTATTATTTCATATTTTTTAAAGGTACTATATGAAGTTATATTTTGGTTTACATCTTGAGTTGGAGCAAGTGCTGTTTTGTCACAGGTTGCACACCAAGTGCTTTTCCTTGGAAAGGCCATTTACCCTTCTGATGGCTGTATTAGCAACTCTATCCTTGGCTGGGGGACAGTCAGAGAAGAAGATCTGGGGGTGCTGGTGGTTTGGGTGCTGCTTCTGAACCTGCTGAAATCTCAGAGAAGCCCAAGGGAATTAAACACTTCACTCCCATCAGATTGAAAAGGAAGTCATGTGCCTAATCCTATTAGTGCCTGTGAAATTCCCAGACCTAATATTAGCTCCAGAGGTTGCTCCACTGAGAGTTCCCTTTGAGTGTAAAAAAACCCCCATATTACCTCAGTGCAATTTGTTCTCCCTAACCACGTTATCGCTTTGGAGTTAACGGCAGTGATTGATGTTCCATTATGTGCGGCACTTAATTTAGATCAGGCCAACTGCTTTCTTGTATGGCTGCCAGCAAAAGAGTGCATAGGCTCAGGAAGTAACAAGTTTTCAGGTTGCTGTGGTTCTGGGCTGGGGGTGATGGTGGGGATGATGTTTGTTCATTCCCATCTGACAGGGAACTAACCCTGGTCTGAGCAAGTTTCCCTCCCCAAAAATACAGGGTTCCATTCTGCAGCACATGGTTGTGTCTTGTCCACCCCTCGCAGCTACAGAATATTCAAAAGCCCTTTCAAGGAAGCATTTCTTAGCAGTTTAAGAAGGTCTTCTCCATCCTTCAGTGAACCACTAAATTAATCAGATAAGAAATATGGAATTTGCCAGGCAAACTCTTGGATCATGTTCAGTGAGTGAGTCTCTCTGTGAACCTCTCTGCTGGCAGAGAGAGGAAGCAATGTACAAATACACACCCCAGCCACCGCAATGGTCTGAACAGGCTTTAGGTCAAGTAAACTCATCATCTTAAATGTCACCACATAAATGGAAACATTTGATGGCCAAACAAGCTGCAGGGTCCGTATTCTGCTCCATGAGCATTGCCTGGCTGGATTATAAAGTAGAGAGCCTTGACCAGATGGAATAAGGTGCAGCGTTGTCCTCCTTTCTAGAAATCACCATGAAAGGGCTCACACTTCCCAGTGTGATGGGGAAACCTGAATGCCAGGAGAGAGCCCAAATTACTGCCATGGGAGCCTTCACAGACTGGAAGAAGCAGTCTGTAACAGTATACTTGGGTGTATTTGCATGGTAGAGGTCTACAATTGAAAGATACATCTTCCAGCCCTAATCTTCATATATAACGTTGCTACAGCTGATTTAAAAGATAGGAAAAAAGAAGAGTGTAGCACTCTCCTACCTTTGACAATGAGCTTTGAGCTGTTGGGAAGCACAGAAGAAATAGCATTTTCCTGGAAACACCTGTAGTGCGTAATTCATTGCAGCCAAGGTGGGAGAAGATTTATACATGTTCTTAAACCCTACCTATTTTCTTACATTGATTTTCCTCATAAATGAAGCAACCACTAGCATCTAGCTGCTTGTAAATTCATTGGAGAAGTAAATAAAAGAGATGTCACAACTAGACCACCACTGAATTCAGCTTTTGCAAATGTTGCCCTACATCAGCAAGATGAAAATGAAGTCAGTTCACAAGTCCCAGCGAAGAAAAGAAAAACAACCTGTCATCAATGTGCTCTGTACTGTTCTTTTACCTGTCAGTGTCTGTGCAGAGGCATTTACCACAGACGACAACCTGGTATCTCCTTTTGGTAGTTTGCTTTCTAGCAAATGCCTTGGAAAGCAACGTGCTTTGCCTTTCCACCAGTGAGCAGGAATGCCTGCTCCAGCCACGCCGCCTCAGGTGGTGCAGATCCAGCCAGCTCACCAATCCTGCCCCTTCGGCACATGCCTTTATCACAGCAGGAACATGTTGGCATTATAGGGGATTTATATATATATAAAATATATATATAAAATGTAATATATTGATATCATACCATATATGATACACTGAGATGGTATTATCGTGACTGACCAATAAACCCCTTTGAAGGGAAGGGTAAGGGGGATGTGCCTGTGAAGCTCAGGGAATAACATAAGGTGTGACTGACCGCAGCTGTTGTGAAGCAAGCTGACTTTAGCTCAACACAAAGGAGATTGGAGCGTGGCCTTTGTTGTAGATGAATAGCTATCAATAGTTGAGTGGATCAACCCATGGTGTAAACATCTCCCTGAGTTAGGCAGACCACCATGGCAGGAATTAAACATTACACCCTCCACATGTGGGTTTCTAAAAGAACCCAGTCAGAGAGTATTGGACTCTGGCATATATATATATGCCAGAGATTATATTTTATATATATGTATACATGCACATATATATACACACAGGTTCATGGATGTGAACCCATAGAGTGGCAAAATCCAGAAGGGTATTTCATTAACCCGTAACACAGTTACTAAGCTTATATCTACCCATAGAAATTTGTTATATGTACATAAAGTTTTGTTTCGTAGATGCAGTCAGTCTGACAAGCCTCTTGGGAGCAGATTCCAGTTTTAGACATACATAGAAATACATTCACCTGTTTCTCCCCCCCAAAAAAGCCCTCTGCCCAATTAGCTGCAGTCAGGGGTGTAGCACATCTGAAACATAACTCACTCCCAGTGCAGCAGCTGACTGTGCCTGATGTTAACAACACAGCATTGCCTTTATGGAATTCCAGGCTGTTTTCCCAGATGTATTAATGCAGTTTTGGAGCAAAAGGGTGGACTAAGTGAGATTATGGAATCCAGAAGAGCTACCCCCAGAAAGTGCCGCCACTACCACAGTGAACTTCCTATTGTGTTTGCAATTTAAAGAGAAGGTGTATAAGAAGCTCCAGCAACCCAAAGATCACCACGATACGGATTACTTAGTACAGAAACAAACCACCTAACAACATTCTCTGTGCCTTCATCCAGCTAGCAAACATTTTCTTCCATTTCCACAGCTACCTCGCGCAGTGCTGGCCATCGAACACTGTGATGACATGCTGCCCTATTCACCCACCCCTGCCCGTACCTCCTACTGATGACTGTTTCTGCTTCTCCAGTATGCATAGTTGTGATGTCTGATGCTGGCTCAGGCACCAAGAGAAAGTGGCTCAGGAAAGAGGACTTGCAGAAGGGCATGTAGATAGGCAATGAGAGAAAAGAGGTACCTTTAGGGACAAGAATTAACAACAGTGATGTCTCTTTGGTAGCACATGGCAAGACAACACACATTAAGGAACATCGCTCTGCCACCAGCTACAGCTTTGCTTTTCATGGCATGGTTTTTGCATGCATGTACTAAGGATCATACCACCTTAATAAAATTAATTCTTTGTATGCTGTACTGATGAAAACTTCAACACATATTTCTCACTTTAAAGCTGAAAAAATAGTCCTGGAACAGAGCATTAAAAATTCCAGATCAAAATTGTCATCCTTTAAAAATGAATTGTGGATCTGAGAAGACTTAGTGGTGGCATAGAGAGGAGAAAAGCTGTGTTTATGCAAACTTTAGAAGTCACAGAAAAGAAGCTTCTGTGTGCATACTCTTAGAATTGGAGCCCATCCTCTCCACAAAAAGGTCTCCCCATACGGTGACACAGGGTGCAACTGATCTCTCATTTTAAGGTAGCTCAGCACAACGTGGAATATTCAAAGGAGCAAAGGAGCATGGAAGAAAAAAATCTACAGGAGAAACCACTTGCACTCTGCCAAAAAGATGACAGAGGAACATAGTATTATCACATGCCTGTCATTTGTTACAGGCACAAACATCTCAGAGCAGAGCTGATGTCTTAGAGGACCAAGCAGGCACAGAAGCAGGCCAGGGCTATACAAGAGATAGGAATTGTAGACTTGCACTTCTGTTGGGCAGCCTTCTGATAAAGATATTGGGAAGGGAGCAAAAATGCCGAGTGAACTTCCAGTAAGTCTTGGTTTGCTTTAGGAGGTAGGAGTGCATGATGCTGGCATACAGCTGAGGAAGGGGGAAGGTGTTTATCTTCCAGTGAATAACAGAAACTTAAAAGATGTCAGATTTGGAAAACTGGTTTTATCTACAGCATCAACCCATACAACCAGCTTACCCTGCTGGAGGAGTCTCAACATCTCAGATCATACAGCTTTGGGTTTACTTCAGAGGATTCTTTAGGAAAGGAACATCCCTCCCCCCCATCCAGGGTCATTCGCAAGAGCTGTGCGAAACTTCACATACTGCTTCTATAAACGGTATGGAAACGCACCGCCCCTCTACAGCTCTCAACTGGCTTAGTGGCTGGGAATGGACATAGGGTTCAGCTTGTTCTTTACTTGCGGCCCCCACTAAACAACCCACCCCCATTATTGCTCCCGACACGTGCCCCTCACACAGGTCAGTTTGCAGGACAGACCAAAAAGCGTAAATGGAAACAAAAGCAACCAAAGCAAAAAGACAACAGCCCTTAGTGCATGTTCAGTTACAAAGACCAGAGTGGCAAATAGGAAAAGGATGCAGATCTCCCAGTTACAGCACGTACTTGGTAACACTGCAAAACACCCAGATGCTGGGCAGTCACCCTTCTTCATTCAGGCACCATTAAAAAGCCCTCTATGCCAGCACATTACGTACAAAATCCCGTACAGTTAAAATAAGCAACTGAAAGCGTGAATGAGATTCTAATATACAGCACTTTCACACAGCCAAAGCTATTTTATTTTACAAGATGAGTCTTTTGCATTAATCTTTTTCTGAAAGCCCAGTAAAAACAGCATGAACTACTTCGGCAAAATTTAAGAGACGACTTACAAAGTAGTATTTGCATAGCACTATAAATCTGCGTATTTGTTTGGGCACAGATCTTAGTAGAAACTACAGCAGGTGACAGGGTTGGGTTTTTCTGAATAGCTTCTTGTTTTTAACCAGATTCAGAAGCATCTCTTCTGAACATCATAAAATCAAGTGTAGGAAATAACCGTAAAAATGTACAAAAATATATACACATGCCCAGTAAATGCATACCCTGTGTACAGTGTTATTACTCGTTAGATTTGGCTAGGTTTGACAAGTTTGTAACAAATCAATCAGGTTAAGGACAGTCAGTTTTCTCGGAGAGAAGGTTTTCATTAAAGCTACAGTACTTGCTGGTGATCTTTAGGAGTGAGCTGATGGTGGCTGCCTGGCGTTCAGGCAGCAGCATTCCCTTGTCACAAGGTACAGCTCTGGCAAAGCTGAAGCAAACTAACACAAAGGGGCACAGCTTGGCTCTCTGCACAGATGCACATGCACGTAAATAAAGGAGGCCTCTAGAACCAGTTCACGCATTGGGGGAAAAATAATTCATTTCTGATTAGTGTCTGCTGCCCATTCTTCATCCCTTTGCAAATTAGGCTTTAATGTGACTGGTAAATCTGTGTGTTTTCCTTGAAAATGCACATTGGTCAAAATAAAAAAAGAAATACAACATGTGTAAGACAGCAAATTGGTAGTGGTAGCCCCCACACTAAAGAATGCTTCCAATTTAGGTTATAAAAGTATCATTATAGTCTGGTTTCTGGTAAAGTGTCTATTTTAAAAATACATTTCCTCTTAAAAAAACGCTGCTTCTGCTATCGTAAAGCTTTTCAGAAATAGACAATCAGTTGCACTCAAGTACTCTCAAGAGCAAGAGTGCACAAATTAACTTTCTTCATAATTTCAAAGTCTCAAGACTGGCTTGTAACTACAGGTAAAACATTCTAAGACATACAGGCAGCGTTCCATAACCCCAGAGAGGCCGAGGATAAGAGACACGACATGTTTGTCTTATAGGTGCTAATCCACTGTCTTCCCAATCACAAAGTATGAAATATTTTCATGACGTTTTCTGGTGGCCACCAAATGCAGCACAGACTCTCTAACACTGACTTCCAGAAAGTTCTTCCTCAAAACCATAGCAGGTAAAAAATACACAACCAACGATCTGCAAGGATCTTGATGCAGAGATTGCTGAAACAATCAGACTAGTCTTAAAGATAAATAGGGGGCAAGAATAAGAGTTGCCATCTGTAACAAGCCTTAAGACAAATTCTGACTCTGATCACATGAACATTTCAAGGGTTACCTTTTATGTTGTCAGAGGGAGGTTTCACATTCGTATTGCAGTCAGTTTGCTGCTCACATACACACTTCTCTCTGGTTTGCAAAACTCTTGGCAATTGCTCCATTTTCTCAGGGAAAGAATTTGGCTGGACCTGTTGGTGTTCCTGCTGCCTTCAGCAATGAGCCTTGCAGCTCTCACCTGCTGCCACCTGCTTCAAATCCTGGCTTCACTCAGTGCTGGCAGCCCATTATGCATCAGAACATTCAGAAATGTGGAAACAAGTAGCTGTGACGAACCTGGCCAACGTATAAATTCAGCATTGCCATTACTGGGATGGGCTTCTTTCCACAGGACTAAACCAGAATGTGTAGTAATCGTCTGCTGCGAGCCAGGAACTTCACACCAAGTGACTTAAGTGCATCCAGGAGACGCTGTGAGCTATACCACCACATCCAATTTTCAAAGGAAATCTAGGAATGGATTTTTCACTTTTATCTGCATTGGTCTCCAGCATCTGAATGAAGCACTTAGGCGAGGTCTGTCCAATCTTGGCCTTAGAGTTCTTAGCACATACTTCTCAAAGATGCTGAAATATGTGAATATTATCTGCCTTCAATTAAAAGCGTCCAACCCCACATTTCTTCAATCAAAATGTTCAAAAAAAAAAGCAAAACCAGATTTTTGGGGTAGTCACAGACATGAATGGTACCTTTAGAAATTATCGGATGTAAAGTGACCCCTGCTTGCTAATTACTCTAAATGTTAGTGAAGACCTTGTCCCAACTCCCTTCTGTTGGTTTCATCAGTGCCAGAGGGACCTGTTACCAAGTAGTGATGGCCTATGTAAGCAGGCCTGGGAAGGACTTATCTTCCATAATGAAAGTTTGGCTCTGAAGCAGCAAAGTTGCATTATCGCTTAACACAACTGTGTCACTTTGCACCTACTGAGCATGTCAACCAGTGCAAAATGCAGGAAGACAAAACCCCAGCTATGTGAGACAGTTTCTACAGGACTGGTTGAACTGGAAAGCTCCAAGTTCCAGCTAAGAGGTTGTAACTGAACCATCTGCAGAAAATACAGGCGAGCAAATATAGACATCCATGACTGAGACAAGTGGTATCATGTGGAAGTGAACAGACACGCTCGCTTTTTCTGTGAATACTAGGCAATTAGGACAAAGGTAGTAGCTATATTCATTGGTCAACAAGTGTAGAGCCCTTCAAGATAAGTTAAAGCAGAACAAAGGAATGTTGCCCATGCTCTTTGTGCCAGACAGAGATACTTTGCAAAAAAGTCAATTGCAAAAGCACATTCAGCCCACAATGGGCAACAGAGAACTGTAATTCCTACTGAGCCAAGACCTCTGGATAACAGTTATCCAGTCCTTCTTCAGCATCAGCTTTTTGTGCCTTCTAAGTGAGAGATGCCACTACTCCAGCAGTCTCCAAGTTCTCCCACTAGGTTCTTAGATGTAGGTCAACGTGGTGCTACCTTGGAACTGGTGATGAGAGCAACATTACCGTTCTTCATTACAATGTCAAATGCTGTCAAGGCAAAGAGCATAGCATCTGTCCATCTCAGTCTGAGAGCCATTCATCTTCGGAGTCAATGCTGAACTCCATGGCAGTCAGCTTGCAAGTCCATACTGGAGAACATGGTTTTTAGTCTAAACAATGAAACAGTAAGTGAAAGTTTTCAAAGGTGGAGAGAGAAAACGCTCCCGTAGCTTTAAGTTTATTAAACCTAGCATGGTTGAAAAGCAGAAGACAAAAAACATGATACATTTTTGTTTATTATTGCTCTTAAAGGGCTTGGTAGTCAAATATACAAGCTATGTTCTATTAAACCAGAAGAAAATAAGATATAAAATCTATGCTCACTTTTCCAATCCAAGCCACCTGCTAATCTTCATTAGTGACACTAACTTCAGCTATTTCCAGTCATTTTAATTTATACATACTCTGTGTACATGTGCACGTGCGTGTGTATAAAAACCCCTATCGAAGAGATAAAATTCAAAATGAAGAGATTTGTGTTGGTTTTGTACTGTTTTGTGCATTGCTATATATTTCAGTTTTCAAAATGACTACTGATATGTCTGTTTAGAAGAGCAAAATTTAAGTAAGTGATGATGTATTGTATTTTCAAAAAGAAAGCATGACCAATAAGTTATCATAAGAAAATATGAAATCTTGATTATTCTCCCCTTGATGTACATGCACTAATCCCATGATTCAGAATAGGGAGTTACATGCACTAAGAGGAGAAAAGAATCCCGTAAAGAGAAAGGTTATTAATTCCCCTCTCCTTTAAGCATTTCCCCTCTTCTCAGTATTAAGAAGGGATTTACTTTGTGAAATTCTTTTCATGCCCATTAATATACTGCTGAAAATGTAAGTATAAAACATGTCAGTGGTCAGCCTGCTTTGCAAGCCTCACTCTGCTAAGCCAGTACAATTTATATAAACTCACTATCATCTTCAGGAAGCAAGTGTACAGCATTTGTAACATCTCTCTAAGCAGCAAGAATTATATCCATTACTGAATTACTTAATGAAAAAGAAATAAAAGACTAAAGAAAAGAACAAAAAGCCTGCTGCTTTTAGTCCTCCAGTTAAAACACGGGGAAAAATCAGAGAGTTATCTTCATCAGCATTTGGAGGTCTAACCGTATTTAAAGACAAAGTACAAAAACATTCAGCAAGGAAAAGAGTCCTGGCTAAGCTCTGTTCTCCTCAATTCCAAAAGCATATTCCAAATTCCACTAAGATTAACAACAGTTTTGCATCCCTACCTTAGGAAAGATTTATTGAGGGGACAAAGATGGCATACTAATGCTGGGGCTACGGGTACAATGATTCAGTGAGGATGAGTCTAATAGGACACGGACAATGTAGGTCATCCTTCAAAACCTCTTGTTGAAAAGACCACAAATAAAAATCAAGTGCCTGACAGAATAGTGATTAATGACCCCAAGTAAAATATTTTTCTAAGTTACAAAATTGCTCTTCCAGTGTTTGAAAACAGAAAAACCTGCGGGATAAGAGGTTACATTCCAACAGTTACAGTAAATATGAAAAGAAGGTAAATTATTACTCTCTTATCTTGGTTACTAGAGCAAAGATGAAAATAAT
This sequence comes from Strigops habroptila, assembly GCF_004027225.2. Taxonomy (NCBI): domain Eukaryota; kingdom Metazoa; phylum Chordata; class Aves; order Psittaciformes; family Psittacidae; genus Strigops; species Strigops habroptila. The sequence continues at coordinate 34,056,777 of NC_044278.2, read as the reverse complement.
GACCAGTGCTTTGATAAGATCTGCCTTTACAAAAGTGAGATAAGTAGTGGCAGCTGGGTTAAAAACACAGACCCCGAGAGTCAGCTTCTGCCCTCAGCTTTAGATCTGCAACCCATTTCACCAACTTCTGAGCATAGCCAAATGCAGATTGTGGCCTTCAGACTTGAACATACAGGTACCTCTGCTAGTTAATACATCTGTTTGCTAGGCACACAGCAGCAATCTACAAAAACCTCAGAATGTGTGTTTGGAAAAAAGTACAGGTACAGCATGATTCTAATCTCTAATTTCCAGTGAAAAAAAACACCCCAAAAAGTCAACAAGCAAAACTAAAGATATTTAAAATCCCTGAAGAGACCTCATACTCTTTCTAATGCTTAACAGCACAACACACCTTGCAATATACTTCAGACTAACATCTAAAGCATGTCCAAGTAGAAAGTGCAGCACACCCTATCATTGCAGTACGCAGGGTAAGAAGAATCAATGTTGAAACTCCCATTAAAAGTTCAAGAGATGCCAGTATTCGAAATCTGATTGCTACAAACCTGTCTCCTTTTCACATTTTTGTAAAAGATGACATTTTGAAAACTGTTGTGCTGATTTCTGCTGCTGCCTCCCAGTTTACTGAGAGAGGTTGGCTGAAGTGGACTTTGGTGATGAGAGATGCAAATAGAAATAAAAGGAGAAAACGTCAGAACAATTGAATTAATTTCCTTCTTCACACAACTCCAAATTCCGCAGTCACCATGAATTCAGAAAACGTAACAAGCCTAAACAGAAACAAGATCTTCATACATATAGGATGTGAAACAGGGCAAACAACACTCAAGACTGAAGTAATACTTAAAAATTAAACAGCCTTGAGCTGTTAGCAGGAGGTATGATGAGAATTTTAAACTGTTTTAATACTAGTGGATCTGTTCTATGGTATGTGCTGATCAGTAACGCACTGCTTCCAAACTCCACTACCCATTCCCTCACATTAAAGAAGTTTTAAGATGTTGCCTAAAAATAAAAAGTATCATTGTAACACATAGATAGGATTTCATCTGCAGCCACGACAACACAGCCTTTCCAAAATGACTCTAACCAAATGAACATCTGCAATTAACTTAAGAAGGGTTGATTTTCCTGGCTCATTAATAAAAAAAGTTGGAAATCAACAAACATATTGGCTTTAGCAAGAGGAAACATTCAATGGCTCCTGTTGCAAAAGTGAGTGTAGTGCTCTTGACAGAAACCAGTGTATTCAGTCATCTGAAGATGCACGTGGCCATGGCCAATGCCCTCTTTTCTTCCCCCACTCCCAAGTCCCCTAACAAAGCAAGAAAAATTAGCTGCTTCTTCCACCCCACCCCAGATTTTCTCCCATAGTTTGACTACAGTAATCTTTAAACAGGCAGAAAGTTGACGCGTTCTCTTCAGTTGATGCCTCCAACTTCTTCATTCTTGGCTCAAGTTTTATTTGTTAATATTAGTCATCAGTTATTAAGAAAATACAGTTTCTAAGTGTTCATTGTTGTCTTTTAACTGAAGTTAATCGGACACCATAGTCTGGTTGTATGTGCTGAACTGTAGCTGTCAGTTATTTCTTTTTCTTGAATTCTTGGTTGCCATAGCTGGAGCCTTTTTCTATTTCGGTTACTCCTATCAGTCTACGAACTCCAAAGGAAGCTTTAAAATATAACAGAGAAATAGGAAGTGTATTAAAACCAGTTCAAGGATTTAGGAAGTAGCAAACACACAGGCAGAACCAACATGAGTTAACCTAATCCTGAAGTCAGTAGTGATTACAGACCAACAGTGTGTTGTATGAGGCTGCATATGGATCACAGGTCAGATATCACTAGAAGAGGAGGACAATCTATATTCAAAAATATAATTAATGCTTCTATGTTGAGTAACAGGACATGTAGTATGAACACTGAGGTATATTCCCTTCCCCAGCCCCCATTTGGTTTTGGTGTTTGGTTGTGGATTTGTTTTTTCCTTCCTTAGGGTTTTTTGTTTGGGAGAGTTTGGGGGGTTTTTTGTTTGTTGTTTTTGTTTGTTTGTTTGTTTTGTTGGTTGGTTGTGTTTTTTTCATTCACAGTCAAGGTGTGCAGTAAAAGTATTTTCTCCTTCAGGAACCATAATAATGGGCTACAAGACTCGCTTGCTACTGATTGCTATAGATATTGCCAAAGATATGAAGGCAAGCCTGCCTGGATTAAAGCTTTTGAGATAATAAAAATGCTATACAATATAAAGACTACAGAGTGAGCTCCAAGTACTCTTCTGCAAGCTCCATTCATATTAATTAATACACAGAACTTGGTGGAGGTAATGGATCCTGTTACGTGTCACTCTGGGCTTAGCATCTTCTCTGCTTTTATTACCTGCTCCAACAAATCCCAGGAATGCAAGGATGAGGAGAGGTGATCCACTCGCAAAAACTCCGAAGCCAAATGTGAAGAGCGGAGAGAGGAGAACTGTGGCCCAAAAAAGAAAGTTTAGGAGCGTCCAAGGTCTCCTACGAGGTTTAAACTGCTGGCCAGGAAATATGCCTTCCTGATTATACATCTCTTGCAAAGCATCCTGGGACAAAGAGAAGATAGGAGAAAACAAGTTCATAATGTTTGCACACCAAGCAATCCAAGACTAGTCAACTGCAGGACACCATCAAGGACAGTATCTGTGGTAAATACCCATCCAGAGTACACAGCATTCGTTTCCATCTGCTGTCATTTATTCGGACATTTCCATTGATTGCTGAGGCCACTGTATAAGCCCTCTGAAGGCAATCTTAGCCACCATCAGAAACTGACACTGTATCAGCCTCTCCATCACAAAATATCTTCATCTCTTCTCTTAATTGCTCGGGATTTTAGGGCAGTGTCAGGCCAGAGGCCAATTCAGACACCACCTGCCTATTTGCTGAGTGCTTTTCTTACTCTCTTCACTGCCAGAAAAGTGAGCAAAGCACAGCAGAAAAGTGCTGTATGTACAGCCAGAAGAGGAAGACAAAGCACAAGCTAACCAGCAGACAACACTGTGCTAGCCATAACCCCAAGTCTTCAACAGAGAAGCTGCATACTGAGCTGAGCCTGCAGAGAGATGCAATTATGAAATGCATCACTCAGAGAAGCAGAGTGCCCACAGTCTTCCCTGAGTTCGTAAGAATGTTCTGTAAAGTTTCCAAGCCATTATTAAGTATGGCTCGAGTTTGGCTATTTCTTATTTTTCCCCACTTAAGCTGTTTTTCTGTTAGCATCCCTTATAAAGGGCTAAGAAGCACAAAGGCTAAGAAGCACAAGGTGTTCCTTGCCAATAACACAGCCTTTTGAGGACATACCCTCTGTGCGGGAAGAGCATTTCAAGGATTCCAGTCACAACATATTGTTACCACTATAAGATCAATATATAAATATCCACATATATAAGTAACATCTCCCCAGCAACATCTCACACCAAAGTTGAACAGAGGTACAGCCAACATCAGCAAGAACACCAAGCCCTCCATCTGCAAGCAAAGCAGAGCATTCTGCCTGAGGAATAGCACCAAGAGGAGTGAATGCTCTGTGCCACATCTGCTTAGCTCTGCATTTACTGTTTAACAAAGCAGGAGGCAAGCACAGGAAGACCACCTCTGTAACATACACCTTATTGTCTGTTCTTCCAGCCCAGCAACGTCAGAAGGAATTCTTGCATCTAAGAGCCTTTTCACAAGGGAATTACATGATGACATGTCCCTGATAGCAGGAAGTGGGATTCAAGGATCCCAAATATATTTATTTATTTTTCAGCTCTCTAATCCCATATTACACTGACTCACAAACTAGTTTAATACACCTGCTAAAGGGGGAAAGGAGGAAAGGGGGAAAGGGGGAAAGGGGGAAAGGGGGAAAGGGGGAAAGAAAAGCTTGGAACTGTTTGAAGGCATGCTGGCCATGTGCTACGCCAGTCCCTGACAGCAGATCCCAGGGACTGTCTGTACCATGTCACACACCACTGCAGAGCCGTTAGCAGGAGGCAGAAGGAAAGAAAACAGTGGAAAAAACATGAAAGCAAAGGACAATTGCAGCTAAAAGCCGGGACCACCTGTCCCTTATAGACAGTTACCACTCTTCTTGAGTGCCTAAAACTACCCACAGAGAGAACAAAGCTTTTAGAAATGTATGACAGAGACCCAAGAACTGGAGAATATAAAAAGACAATGGATTGCTATTAGTCTTCTGCAACACAGGCGTATCTCTGAATCCCATTGTGCTTCCTGGCAATTTCAGACCTACTCACCAGCCAGCCTTCTGTGGCCAAGGGGCTCTTCTGTACTGCTCCTTCCAGCAGTTTGAGGGATGGCTGCCTAATTACACACAATATTTCCATCTCTTCTCTCCATCCAGTGGCAGAGTGTGCATTACTCAGAGCCTTAATACACTACCCCATGAAAGCCCCAAAACAGAAAAAAAAGCAAAGCTGTTTACCTTTTCCTGGTAAAGCTTATGAAGCCAGTTTGCAGCTTCCTTTTCATCTTGAGGGATATCTTCCAGAGGAAACCTCCTAGTTTAGTAGAGAGATTGAAAAAGAAAAAGAAAAAGAAAAAAAAAAAACAAAAATGGAATTAAGGGGAAATCCAGGTATTTGACTTTAGATCTCTACTAGGGAACATCTTCCATTCAATGAAGGGCATAAGCCATAGGTATTGTCACTGACGGCAGAGGTCTTAAATGAAGAGAAGAACTGGGACTTAAATTTTTTAACACCTGATTCTCCACCTAAAACCTCAGGTTCCTAAGACAAAAGAAACTGTACAAGCTCCTACCAATTTCAGAGCAGAGTAAAACAAGCCTTTCCCATTCAAACACTGTTCTTTCACTGGAGCTGCCACCAGTTGATTCCCAGTGAGCTCAGACTGAGGCACCCAGAGCTTAGAAAAGACAAACAAGTAGCAAACCCCAGGATAACTGTTTGCTACGTTTTGTTAGTGAAACCCCATTCTGGATGGATGGAGGGGTGGTTAAAAATTCACTTTGTACCAGTCTAAGGAAAACATCTTCTTCTACAGCTGCTGCACTTGGCTCTCCTCACCTTTCCAGCCCTACAGATTGAGGCATGCAGTTCTGGGTGCATACAAAAATTATGCCCAGCTCCAGGTACTGACCTGACCTCAGTGAGAACAGGCACCTTGTAAGAGCCTCTTTCTAGTGGTGAAGAGCCAACCATTTTCCTGCATTCTTTTATTTTCTGAGATAAGCCACTAACACGCTCACAAATGTATAGTCTCCTTTCTCAGTGGCACACATCTCAGCCCTGGATCAATTCAGAAAGAGGTTGCTTGTTTTTTTAGAGGGCAGGCACACATCTCACCCACAGCTCAAACATATTTTGGCAGCACTTGGACTGTATCAAGGCCCTCTTAACAACAGGGTGACATCTAGGAGGGCTCTAGACACAGTGATCCCAGATACAGCTTACTTGCTGCTGTTCAACAAGGGAATGTATTTCCACAGTATGTACTACAGTATATACTACACAGCTGCCTTCAAGTCTGCAGCACTAAGGGAAGATATACTAATACATTTCTCATCATTTCTGCATCCCATAACCAATTGGACACCAGATTTTACAGATTTGCTTTCATTAGTTCTAACAGGAGGAGCTGCTCAATTAATATAAACAATGCTTAGTAAAAGCTCAGTAAAAAGTCATTGCTGAAAGCTCTGCGATAAAGTCGTCACTGTATTGCTATCACCACGAGAGGGTACTCGCAGCAATAACATCTGGTAATTCAGTTGATTTTCTCTAGAGCCAGTCAGAGGAAAGACTGGATCGCCTGCAGAGAGCTAAGTTTCTTACCTCTGCACAAGTAACTGCATACAAATATACCAAGAACAAGAGCTTACATGTTTTCTTTCTCTGAGCTAAGCTGAGTCTGTTGGCACACTATGGACAATTTTCAGCAAAAAGACTGTAAAAATAATTTCCTTATTCTCACAGCTTCCTCTCGAAAACAGAGAAAAACTTCCTAGTGTAGAAAAGCATTTTGAGAATGTTGATTCAGTCCACAAACATATTTTAAATCAAAGTTATCTGAACATAGCAGTTTGTTTCTTTAGTGGTGTACAATCAGTAATTTTACCTGGCAACATCATCCTCAACATGAACCCAAACCTCTTCTAAAAACTATTGAAAACTGCATTTCTTTTCTTTCCTCCCACTACCTCACCAATAAATAAACCCAACTTGCATCTCCATTAGCAAGCCATAAGATATTTAACTGAATGCAGCTGCTCTTCAATATACAGAGATGTACATCCATGCATGTGTGCCCCAGATCTAGCTAGACATGCTACATGCATCTGCCATCAGTACAGGATTACAGGTGGCAACGGCCAGACCAGCTGTTTTGCTAGCTGGTAAGCTGGCTGCTCACTTTCCTCATCAGGAATATGTCTGACAAGTGTAAATAGTCAAAATGAAACCCCTTGCAAATGAGTGATCCCTGCTCTCTGCCTGTCACCTCTGCAGCCTTCTTCCCAACTGAAAGGCCAAAATGTTGCAGTATCTGAGAACTGGAACACATCTCCTTCCCTTCCCCATCCCCATTAGGGCTGCAGCACTGTGCCTCCCCTGAGATAACATTTCTTTCACAAAACTGTTGCTGCTATACCTTGGTACAATGGATAATCAGTGTCATTCACAACTAAAACAGGAAAGGACATTTCTCTGTAAATCTGAATACACTTCAACATGCTAAAGCATGCATCTTAGGGCTCACCTCCATCATTATATGCTCACCTTACACACATATCTGCTTCATATTTCTTCCCATAAAGAATTCCTAACAAAGACGGATTCTTGTTTCCTCTGAAATTTAGTGTTACATCATACACTGCTGAAACTGTTGTAAAAAAAACAAAACATGGCTGTTACAGCAGCAATTCTAGCAACCACATTGCTGGCATCTTTGCATGAGACAGCAACAGAGCCTTGTGCAAGCCTTGCACTAATGATGTCAGGTAGCAGCATCCTTCACTACTTTGTGTTTACATGTCATATTTATCTGTATCAGCCAGCTGACATTCCCATCTACTTAGCACATGAGTTATCAAAACACAAGACAGACTTGATGAACTAAGCAACAATGACATACATGAAAGGCTTATTATTTTTTAAGACTGGTACCTGAGAGTTATGTGGCAATTTACAAATTAATGGTTGACATGCTGAATACTTTTTACTGCCAACTCACTAACTGCAATGGAGCTAATGAACGATAAGAGTATACTGCACTGTGCTACACAGAACATACTAAGCAACACGTTACAATTACTGCAAAGACCAAGTAGCAGCTTGCCAGTACCTGTTCCCCTGAGACACTGGACAGCAGTGGTGAAACCTTTGGTTCTGGGCAACAGATGGTATTTCAGTTTAGGCAACCCCTTGGATTCAGCTACCTCCATACTGATCCGATGCTTAGTCTCTGTAAAACGAGTTCCTTCACAGTACAGGAGAAACTAGCACAACGAGACAAAAGGCGAAAGCAAGGACATCTTGAGATCAAAAGAAATGAAGCAGAATACTGAAAATCTGTGTAAGATAAACATACACCCATGCATGTGCACACACACTTCAATTGTCTCATCTGATCAATTATTAGGCATAATCACCACCTTGCAACTCATTTACAATTATGTTTAACAACACTGGTACCAAATTCAAGGTGACAAAAAGTCTAAATATGGTTATACCTGAGACTTTTACTTAAAAAAAAAGAAAAATCTCTGAAGGCCTTGGCTGGCTGGTGATGGACTAATCTACAAATCAGAAAAAGCAATCCAAATATCAGTACATGACCACTTTAGGAAAAGACATATTAATCACTAGCCACCTCATTTAAAAATTGTACTGTACAACCAGAATTACTCATCTGAAGGCAAGACTTGTTTGAAAGCTTTTCTGATTTTTTTTTTTCATTTGTATCAGTTGTGTTCACAAAAAAATGGCACTTTTCTCTAAAATCCTCACCTTGTTCATATTGTAGGACACTATTCTGATTGCAATACCCTGAGTAACTAAACTAAAGACTTAAACCCTCCCATACTGACTTCAAGTAGCAGAAAACGACCATCTATCCTCCAGCCTCTATATTGCCTCTGCTCTAGTTGAGAGAGAGACCAGAAGCAAGGCAAAGCCAAGAGCAGACAAACAAAGCTCTTCTGAGGGCCCTAGGGTGAATTTCTGTTTATCCTTGGCCTTTCTGAAAAGTGCAAGCTCCCATTGCGCCATTAGAACCACAAAGCCATAGACACAAGAGTTAGACCTGCTGAAGCACAGTGAGAGAACAAGAACTGATCCTGCAATCTTCACGTGGCCCTTCGGGCCATGTTCCTTATGAAAACCCGACCAACCACCACCAAGTGGTGAGGACAACACAAGGTAGAGAGAGTAACACCAGTATCTCAACCTCAGCCTGCAATGCAAGCTCCTTCCTCTATACCAAGTTCTCACCCTCTTCTACTCAATGGCGCAGTGATCCTTTTGGACCAAATAAGCAAGAGAGGTCCAGACTATGCACTGCAGTGCATGTGTGAGAAAGACCTCCCCAATGCAGATTGCACAGACAGCCCTAATTATGGCATTTAGAATGCACAAAAATGATGAAATTGATTTACTCAAGTCAATTTTATTCATTATTTAAATTGCCAAGCAGGAAGTCTTGATTTAAATAATCAATGCTAACTATGTTTTGCATTTACATTTTCTAGTTGTTTTCTCTAGAGACTTGTCCATGGTTTTCAATCATAGAATCATTAAAATGTATAGGTTTGCAACTAAAGTACAGTCTTGAGATTTTTTAATTGGTTGGGTTCTTACTCCTTTTTTCAGCACTAATCAGGAGGATACATTAAATGCAGTTCGTATCCGTATATTCAAGCAATTAAGTAGTTTAAAATACATTCTCCAGATTGTTATTTTTTATATCTTTGTAATGATAGAAAAAAATCACAAATGACACATTCACAATGTGCTAGTTAAGGCTTACTATTTCACTATTCATTTTAACAAGCTGTACTGGATAATACTGAAAAATCACTTAAAATGCACAGAAAAAGCCTCTTAAAATGTTTTATGAGCCAAATAACTGTACGTTACAAGCACTACTATAAAAGCAAACCAGAAAATTTATCAAAACGTTTTCATTCAAAGCAAAAATAAAAGTTAATAGGTTGATTATACTACTATGTTGCTGCAGTAAAAGCTAATAACATTGCACATAATGAAACATAAATGTTTCACCCTTGACTCAAATAATGTCAAAATAAAAAGGAAAAGCATCACTGCAAAAGCAGATGTAATCTTGCCATGTGTTCTCATAGAGACCTTTTGAGAAATCTGTAATTTCAGAGATCAATGAACAGGCTAACAAGAACTTCCTATCAAAATCCATGGTCTGTGCATCACCCCCACCCAAATTCACTCACTTCTCCAGAAAAGATGGTTTTGTTTTAACGGTTTTTTAGCCTACCTCAGAAAATGTAGCTTAAGGCCATATAGATTTACTAGTCAATTATGGGCTGTTATTTTGTTTTAAATGTAAAAATAAGTTCAGATAAAATTAACAAATATTACACAAGCCTGATATATAAATTATCATCAAATTTCTAAACATCTAGGCAATCTTCTGAACTGTTTCCCAAAAGCTTTACCAGCATATCCAAAAGACCTCAGAGCAAAGGTTTTCCTTGACAGCACTTGAAGAAAGCCATGAGCAGACCTTCTCCTTATACATAAGGCTACAGTACCACTGAGTACCTCAATCACCATTTCACTTCTAGCAATTGATACTAGAGGAGGAACTCAACACTTACCCACATATATTCAGGATAATCAGCCAAGCGTTTTAATCCTTCAATAACTGTATCTCTGTCTTCTTCCCATTTCCTTTTGCAGAAAACAATCTCGAGGAAGTACCACGTCCAGCCAATTAGGGGCACATATAGTAGCTCTCTCTTAGCAAGGACTTTGGAACTCTTGGAGAAAAACAAAAACAACAATCCAAAAATGCCATTTGCTGATTTGTTCAATGAGATCAAGGACATTAAAATTAAGATGATAAACAGTTGATGGAGTTATATCTGGAAACTCAAATGCAAAGAAACTGTATATAAAGGAGTTTTAAATTGACTCCAGATGAAGAGAAAGCTCATGGCCCCACGTACCCCTAGCACTCCAAAGCGCTCTGTCATTGTCCAGCCGCACAAGAAGTCAATTTCAAAGTTGTGATTCAAGATGATGATGACGTGTTCCTTCCCAAAGGTGTTCACCGTGGCCTCGTCTGAGAACAGGGTGCACTCTGTGCCTGACCACCATTCCAGCAGCATTACCAACTCTAACAAACATGACAAAGACGGAGAGAGGAGTCAGGGGTGCTGCTTACAAAAAGCTATTTAGTGTTTCATCTCCAGCCCCATTCAGTGCCTAGTCTCCTCTGATTCCCAACACCACTATCACCTTTTCAATCCAACCCAGTAGACACAAAGTGAAAGCTTGGATAGGTATAGACCAAATCACATCATCATCCTTAAGCAATATTTAGGGCACTAGATATATACACTATGGATAATTTAGCAAGTTTTTAACAGTGACAAGTTTGGGCATTATATTATGAATGTGAAATTTCATCATCACTGGAAAAAAACCCCGAACTTTGTGCCTGAAAACAGACAGCTGAGCTGTTGATTGCTCCACTAAATGAGTACAGTTTCTCCCAGGTGGAATACAAATTATGCATAGATGCAGCCTAATGCTTTTATTCAACATGAAACAAGCTTTATAGAGGTAAACAGACCAATAAAGGGCTTTTAAAGGGATACAGTGACATAGATCTTCTGCAATAGATTTTAATATTAGAACACAGGAATCTAATCGTTCTGTATTAATGGTGATCAACACAGAGTCAGAAGCACCAGAGAACTGAGCTAATTTATCAAAATACCTGGGCAAAGACAGGAATGGTAAATTGTGTCTTTCTTTTACTGCAAAGAAAGAATGTGCCCTTTCCTCTCTGTCTTCTCCAGCTTTTCAATACCCCAGCATCTCTCTTACTCTACCTGAACATTTCCCTTGTTACCCACTTTTCTAATTTTCCATCTCCCCTATTTTCATCTTAAAAACTCCTTCCACTTAAATTCAGCACGCACTGAATGTAGTTGCTATGGTTAGCCTATTTCTCTCATTTCAGCACAACAAGGCAGATGAAAGGCATTGCTTGTATCATGGGACAACCATAAAAAGTACGAGAATAGTTCATTCTCCAAGTAGGAAGATTTGCTTCCATGCAAACTGTAGTCATTGGTATTTTCTCATTTCAATGAGATATGGATGCAATCAACATTTGGTTGCACAAATACGGCAGTTAAGAAGTTCCAAATCTTCTCTCATTACTATGACAAACTTGCAGGGAAAGCGCTGCTCCATTTTCTATGTCAGGTTCTGCCACGTGGTATTTCAACTTCCCGTTGGGAGGCCCTGGTTTTGCAAAATGAGGCAGTGCCTCCCTACACAAGGGCTTCTGATCAGTGGGATCACAGCAGTGTAATCTAGCCATACTACTAAACAAGAGTGGGTCCAATTTTGCACCACATCAGGGAGAAGGCAAACACAGTATTTAGATGAATGATAGGGAAAACCAATTCTGGTCTGACAAAGATACACAGCTTCTCTAGTATTACGTTTTTTCACTTTGTATTCCCTGTGTGGCCACTTATTTAGTGGGTTAGTTCCCTGTATCATTTTCAAGACTCACTCCTTTTGAGGCATGACAAAGTTATGCAACTTGCTGATCAAGACAGTATAACCCCAGTCAAGTGGAAATACAGCTGAGGAAAGACAGTATCATAGTTTATACCAAACTAGAGGTTTCTATCATTGCTTTCCAGCTTTGTCTCCTTTGCAAATGATGTGATCACCTACCTTTCCTTGCTCTGGTTATCCCAGCTCAGTAAAAAGGGAAAGAGGACAAGCAAGAGTGTCCTCAGTTGAAAGGTATGCTCTTCCACCAAGGTGGTGGCCAGGAGAATGGAATAGTGGTACCAAATACAGTGGGGTACTCAGCAATTTTCCCTTTCCATTGCCATCCATGTACTAAGGAGAAACATCTCCAGTACCTGCTACAGTTGCTGCATTTTCTTATATTAAATAAAATAAAATGTGGGTGTTTCTTCAAAATCGGAAAAAAAATCTGCAGGTGTGGATGATTTTCTGCAGAACATTGCTAGTACCATTCACTTCAAAATAATGGAGGAAGCTTTGCTGAGAGATTTGCCAGAGTCCATACTGAGAGAGAAGAGCTGATAAGCCAGAGGAATAATAAGAGGAAACAGACTGTCCTCTACAAGTGTACTGATAAATGATGTAATTATAACCAGAAGTGGGCTTATTTCCTTTTTTTTTCATGTGCGGGTTACAGCTATTTTGTGTGGCACCGATCCTTGCTACAACAAGCCCATCCTTCTGAACAAACAGATGGTAACACTTGCGCTGCTTGGGATACCTCCTGCAGAGGACAAGCAACACCTTGCTACAGCAAACCTTGTCCTTCATCCAGGGATCCTACACACCACCCAGAAATAAAGCAAACAAGGCACAGTGCACCTCGCAATTTAAAGTACTAACTAACATTTGAGAGATTATTTTTGCAATCAGACTAAACCCAAGGCGTTGCGCTCTCCAAAGGCATGAGTCATCTGAAACGAGCTGATCTAGGGGAGCTTGAAGTACAGACTACCCGTCACGAATTAGATGTGCTGCAAAGGGTTTATTTACGTTGTGGCCAGAGCCTGACACTTTTCTCCCCAAACATCTGCCACGAATACTGGCTAGTCTATCTCCTCCTCCTTCTGAAGCTGTACTTCATGTATTTGAAAAGAGTAAGAATAAAGCCTGGTTTTCAGTTGGCTACAGTACACAGCCACATAGACGATCACCTGCATACCTACCCCTGCACACCAATCCCAATTTCAGCTCAGCCGAAAACTAGACAGCTTGGAGTAAGCAAGCAAAACATAGCATCCAGAAAAGAACACCAATCTAGAGGTTCATTGGCAAAAGGCTTCCACATAATGAAATATATTTCATTATGAATAGCAACATTTGAACTGCTGCATTTACACGGCTTACTTAATTCGTTATAAATCACAATTGAAGCGCTTATTCTGTCAGCTCTTCCATTACAGACCATCAGCACTCTGCAATCCCATATTACATTTATTACAGTAATTTTCACAGTTTAATTTCTCAGTAACTTAATTTATAATAGGCTATACACAAGGGGTTATCCTAGGTACAACCCAATTATCTACTCAGCTTCTCCAAACCTTTTTGAACAGTGCTATAAGTTATTTCCTGTGTGTAGAAGATATAACAGCATTTAAAACGTGATTTTTTCTGTGCACAATTCTAACTTGTAGAAATCAAGGGTCTGAACCTACAAGCCTTACAGGCACAAGCAGCTCAGATTCTCAGAAAAGTCAAACTATTAGTGCAACAATAGTTTTCAAGATGAGATCAGATTCTAGATTATTTAAAATCACATTGAGAAAGTCTTACAAGCAAATAAAAAAATAAATCCCATATACCCCCAACTCCCCTCCAACCAAGCTAATCTTGAAGTTTCTACCTCTAAGTTCCTCCATCACAATACTTTCTTCTGACAGTTTGCCTGTCACTCTCTATTTAATTTCCTTTCTCCTGTGCTTCTCAGACAACATTCTCAATAGGTAGGACAGAAAGAACAGGAAGGACAAGGACAAGAAGCTTAAAAATAAACTGAACTAGGTATTTGGAGAGTTTGTATTGATAGTACTTCACATCCATGATTTAAGAACTGTGGGTGCATGTCAGTGGACTGCTCAACTCTAATTTAAATACTCATTTAGGTGACTCATTTACCCAAAGTGGGAGTTAGATGCTGAGCGCTAAGGTAAGCGGCCATGCATACTGGGAGGAGATGGAGAATGGAAACGAATTAGATGATTCACTGCTGAAACAGGAGGTGACATTTGGACTAAGGCGCCTTCTAAACATTCATTTCAGAAAACTAATCCCCTGTTAAGTTGCATGAGAAGAAAAAAAGGCATCCACAGGGAAGTTTTGCAAAGGTCTGAAAGAAGAGAGCAAAGCAGCTGCACTCACTGTAGAGCCGTCCCATGGGCAGAGGAAGAAAAGAGTGACAAATTGCTCACAAGAGGAGATACTGGCATCGGAGAAGGACATTGTAGGGTGTAAGAGGACTCTGAAGTTGGCACACGGTCCAGCTATAGAGGCAACTACACTAGATACTTAAAGACAGACATCTCCCTCTGCAGACCACACAGCTGACTTGGGCTCCTAAGTAAGTGGTCAATATGGCATGTATGCTTAATTCCTGAGGCAGTCTCTGTGAATTCCGCCTTCCCCATCACTTAGCACAGCCTCTGATGCTGGATGAAGATGGTATTGAGACAGCAATTCCTACCAGTCAAGACAGGATTGGGGAGGAGCTTTATTTCACACTTTTTTGAATAAGAGTGACAATATGTACCAGTCCCTTGATTTTTATATGTTTTCCCAGTATTTCAGAAAAGGTGGCTGCTTTGAACTTCTCTGAAAGAGTCTACTTATCACTTCTCTCTCTCCTGTGTCATTATGTATATACATATACATATGTATACATACATTTTTCTTTAATTAACAAAAAGAGAAACAAAACCCACTCCACTCTCCACCCCCAGCACTCACATCCCCTTCAAGCATACTCACGGCTCCAAAGCGAATAGGCAAGGCGACAGTTTACTCGGCGATAAAACTGCTTGTTTATGGGCCAGAGGACTAGTGTGCATAGTTGAATGAAGTTAATGATCAGTCCACTCACAACAAAGACAAACCCGATGAGGAGGTGAACTATGAACTGGGTCTTCAGAAAGGCAATGAAGCCCATGATAACCACTCAGAAGCGTTTGCAAGGGCCGTCACTCAGAATAATTGTCCTGAAAGAGAAAGAGAAGAATCAAATGGAGACTGGATTTGCAAGCCCTGAGGATGGGCAAAGAGAGAGCCCTGAAACAGCCTGTGCAACTTCAACAACAGGAACCCAACCCAATAAGCACTCTGCTCTCGAAGCCTGCCTCATTCAGGTCTTCACGCAATAAACTGTTGATTGTGCAAGTCACGTCCAAAAATAGGAAGGAATCATTATTTTCAATTTACAGCCCACTAAGAAGATTATTTTTTGCTGAAGATGAATCTCACACCACTCTTCAAACAAAGATCGTATAATTGGACTTAATGCTGGGAGGAACACAGAGCCCTGCACTCACAGTGAAGCAGTTGAGCTGGGATGGGTAAACAAGTTGCACAGTGACTGCTGTGCTTTTAGAGGTTGCTGTCCCTAAACTGCAACAGGAGCTTTAGCCCCCCTCTCCCAATAAATGGCATACTGAGCCTCTGGAGCAGCATAAACTGACCAATGCTTTCCCGGCCTGCCTTCAAAGCCACCACTCTGTACATACTTTTCCCAAATAAGCACTTGAGAAAGGGCTGCTGGGGGCTGCAGAGACTTTATTATGCATTTGCTTTGACTAGAAGAGTACAGCAGTCCATCTGGGGAGCAGGCTCTTCATCCTGCAGTGAATTCTGTGATGAAAAGAGCAAGGCTGGTCACAAAGAGTGTCACTCTGGCAAACACTTAGGCATGGAAATGGAAATTTTATATTCCTACATCCAAAACCATGCTGAAGCAAGTTTAATAACTTCTCATTTTGTCAAGCCACAGTTCCATGATCAAATATACCAGATAGTGTGTGGGGAAAAAAGGTAAAATAACAGAAAAACCTTAGGCTACATAGCAGTACAAATTTGATCTGTAAAGGGCTTATGTGCAGAATCTTGATTCCACCAAATCAACTCTGAGCATGTGCCATATTTATACCAGGTGCAGAAAGACAGGCAATGTGTGAACGAGCAGAAAGTCACAGTAGTTTAGACAGACAAGTCTGATCCAATACAAATCTGCCAGTACAAAGTTAACCCAATAAAACCTATTTACCAAGCCACCAGACCAAGTTTATTACAAACCCCATGTTATCTGACACTGGCCTTTTTGACCTGCTAGGTACAAGAATCTCTACGACTAGGCCAACCAGGCTGTCAAACCACAACCTCAATGTCTCACCCAAACCACAGACTCAATGCCTCACCCCAAAAATAAAAGTATGACCCCGATTTTCTGCCACAGCAAAAGCTTGCTAACAAGTGTTTATGCTCAGCTTTTACAAGCGTTGCAAATGACCAGACCAACCAGTAAATGGTAAGAAATACTTTTGACAAGCCAAACATTCGAAGGTGATGCAGAAGTTCCTGATGCCCGAAAACAAAGTACCTGCCAGCTGTGAGGAACAAAACCATTTCCATTTGCCACCCGCTTACAGTATGGTACTATTTATAAAACTCAACAGCAATATTACTTGTGAAAGCTTGTTTTTGACTGTCTCATCTACAAATCAGGTATTGCCTTTCAAGGCACAGAGTGTCTCACTTTTGCACAATTAAAATCTATTTGCATCATCAGTAATCTACCCACTTCAGAAGCACATTGCAGAGGGGAAAAAAGTCTGTTTCAATATAGCCAGTACTATGCCTACCACAGAAAGCCAAGCAAGCTGAATAAGCCGATATTGAAGCATGTGATGAAGAGTCTAAATTCTACCAATGTTTTCCTGTAAGAATGGAAGAAACATTTCTTCCACTAATAAATTATTTTAAGAACAACTGTTGGGAAGCAGAGACTTGTCTTTTAAAAATAAGTGGAGCCGTCCTTCCTCTCCCCTCCCAAAATGTTGCAGGATACAGCTGCGTCATACAGCCAAAACACTGTACCAGCATTCACACACACTGTATGGGAAGGCAGCCATGGTATCCGGTGTTTGACATTGCTGTTTGACACAGCAACAGGCTCATTTATCTTTTCCACTGGCACGTTCTATTAAGTACTGCCAAACCTTCAACAACATGTTCTTTGCTTCCAAGATCAGAGTTATTCTCTTCATCTGGTCTCTCTCAAAAAAACAGTTCAAACAAACAAACCAGAAAAGAACAAATTCCCCCTTTTTTTGAATCTCTACTTGCCTTCTGTACAGCCACCTGCAAGCAGCTTTGCTGATGACAACCTCAATCTCAGGCATTAGACCAGTACTTACTACCTTTCAATGCACAGCGTGGCCCCTCCCAGACAAGGGCCCAGAGCACACACAAATGGCATGAGGAAAAAAAGAAATGTCAAGTATTATCCTCAAACAAAATGGTTTGGCTCCACTTCCATGGCCTATTTGCTTTGAGTGAAGTCTGGAGCACTCTAGTATTTGTCCCTTACATTAAGGACATTGCTGTATTACAGATCCAAAAGGACACATACCTTTTTACCAGACAGAAAGCTAGAGACACTGCAGCATGGTGCTTCTCCAGCTTCATTACATGTGGAAAAACAGGACTTCTCACTCTTGTGCCAGTGTCCTGCCCCACAGGCTGGGCACCACCTCGCTTTGATGGGACTCCAGAGCTGTGACTCAGCCGCCTCATATGCCTGCACCTGGGCTCACTGCAACCTCTGCATCTGGGCACTGCAAGTCTTTCCAGCATAGCTATAGGGTAAAGAGAACAGCAACCAAAGCATAGCTGGTTCCTCTCTGGCACCTTCCAAGGACAGTGTTTGCCCAATTGCTCCATAAAAAGCACAGCTGCTTTACTTGCACGTCCTCTTAAAATGGACAGGGAACAACTGAAAAATGGGTTAGTCTTGTTGTCTGATCCCTCCAGCTTCAATGCTGGATACAGAACCTGCCGGTCTCCCTTTTGCCAATCCCTCACTTAATCATATTTGACTTTTACGATAATTAGAAGTTAACCTCAACCCAGGAATTCTTTACTTTTCTGCATTCCTGCCCATGTAGGGCAGCCACGCAATTCAGGGGGAGGCCAACAGGCAAAGGGTAGTCAGCAGCTGTTTTGCTGAATCCCATGGTCAGGCTGGGGAGAGGATGGGGAAATCAGTATTTGCTGGAATGAGGAGAAGCAACACTTCTGCATCCGACACATACATTAAGATCAGTTAAGTGAAGTGTTTAGGAAGTAAACATCTGCCTTAGTTTAAGACAGCAAGTCTCCACGATTTTTTTTTTTTTTTTTTTTTTTAAAGTATACCCATATCTTGTGCATATTCAAAGACCTGGTGATAAAAATCTTTGTTTCTCCTTTCTTTTCTTGAAGCACTTTGTAACTTCACAGTATTGACTTTTCACCACAAAACCTCCCATTCCTCCTGTGCAGCCACACTGAGAACTGCAGGCAACTTTAGTACTCTCCCTGCTTTCATATCCTTGCCCAGTGCTTGCGTTTCATAGCCACGCTGCAGGATAGAACTAGTGTAAAACACAGCTCAAACCAAACAGCACACTTCCATTGCATTTTAGTGCCTTACTTGGCCTTGGCCAGTGGCAGGTCCCTCTTGGAGCCGGCTGGCATTGGCTTTATTGGACATGGGAGAAGCTTCTGGCAGCTTCTCACAAAACCCACCCGTGTAGCATCGCCTGCTACCAAAACCTTACCATGCAAACCCAATACAGTTGAGTACAGAGTTGTGTCTTGAGGGTCTGTGTCCACATGGGTTCTCTAGTATGCAAAAGACACTATGTGCCTCTCAGTAAAAGGAGAAATACAATCTTTTTCCTTTACCCAGCTTTCCACATTCATGAAAGTTCTAATGATTAAACTGCTTTGAGATTTCTAGCTCTCTGTTAAATGTTGCTAAAATGTGTCACCAAGTTCAAAAGCCATTAGAAGGAAGAATAACAGAGACAGTGTAATTGCATCAGCCACATTTCGTTAAAAAAATCAGGTTAAAAAACCCCCAGATGCACAACGTGCACTGAGCACATTACATCCACTGCATGAAACATGTAGTTATTTATGAACTCAAAATTAAAAATTAAGCCATTAATCATTCTATAATATAGTATTTCCAGCTTGAACTCCAGGTTTTAATTAATTTATTGCTGCCATGTGTGTACAGTTCCTCTGAAGTTCATGAGGTTTGCAGGAATATGAGCATGAAATTAGAAATCGGTCTGCTGATCCTAATATTTTAACTCAGTGAGAACTAATGTGTCTGACAACAACAAAAACTGTGGCAGCCAGTACTTATATCTCTAGCCTTTTGCCTTCAGTTGTTCTGAGCACGATGCTGCCATTTTCCAGCTGCTTCCACTCTACCGTGCCATATTTATCGCCATTTATGAAACTAATTACAGACATCATTTACTCTGAATTCTGGTATTTTACCTACTTCATTTTTGCTATTTGAGGAATTAAGTGAAACCCTTGCAATACTGAATTCTTCCTTTTACCATCATCCTTTAAAATACTGCATTTTTCAGATTGAGCTTTGTAAGCCTCCTTGATGTCTGTATAAACTTAGCAAGCCCTGTCTATGAAGAAAGGCTAATAATGTTGGAAGTCAGAAGCAGTACACAAAGGCATTTTGTTGGCCATGTCTCATCAAGAATTTCCTCACTATTTTTTAGAATTCTACAAACTCTGCTCACTGAAAACACACAAGGAAAATTAAAAACTATTTTTATTCAAAATGAGAACCATTTGTTTTATGAGCTGCTTCATGTATACAAGGAGGACAGGTACAAACAGCAGTAGCCAGGAGGTGACAAAAACTCCTCTCAGTATACTTTCTTCCCTCCAGATTTCTCTGATGGCCCATCTCAGGCTACTCCTCTTTTAAAACCAGCTATGAAAATCACTAGCATCAGCATCTTTCCCCTCACCTCTCCTTACGAGATCAGAAAACTCCAAAATACCAACCAGCTACCCAACAGTTGAGGCAGAGATGTAAAGAACTTTCAATGCCACTGCCTATACCTGTTTGGTGGATAAATAAAAGTAGAGGTCCCAGTCTGGTTATTTAGCATCCCTCAGAAGTACTACATTGCCCTAGGGGCAGCACATTATTTTCCTGGACGTTTCTGAGACACACCACACAAAAATATGTTGATCATCTTATGATAACTGCATTCAATGCATAGAAGAGATTACCTCAGTTATCTCTAAAATATTTTTTTCTTGCAGAATATGCAATACTTTTCTAGCTAAAATACAAAAGAGTAGTGGCTACCAGCTTTTGAAAGCGTAGTGATATATTTATTCTCAGCAAATATCCCGAAACAGGAAAATATTCAGGAAGAAAGCAGGTACCTGATAGTCTTCCACTTTCCTGCGCTGTATCACATCTCTTTCTGGGATGAGGAATTTGGGAACCAGACCCACGAGATGCAGAAGCCATACAAAACCAACAGATGGAGTATTTACCCAGGGTTTTGCCCCAGACTTCAAAAAAGCAACCCAAGGCTCCTTTCCACTCTGCCACTGCACCACTAAAAGCAGTCTCCAGTCAGGCCTGATTTATTTTAGAAGCACAGTTTTAGAAGAAACACTGGCAACCACAGCTAAGTAGGCTAGATCAACAGCAGTGAGTCAGTGAAGCAAATGAAAGGAAATAAGGTGTAACAACAGTTTTGGTATACACTTGAACAGTCTGTGCTAGGGATTCTCCAGATATGCTGTAAAAATAGACAACTATTCGATCACATCCTACACAGTATTACAAACCGTCTACTACAGATCTAGCCTTTTAAACCTAAGCATGACAGGAAGATTATCTTAGTTTCTCACATAATATCAGTCTAATTTCCATGCACATCCCTCAGTGAAATGAAAGGCTGATTCAAAGTTGATTAAAAATCCTGCTTGTCATGAATTTTTGAAATTGAAGTGTATGGAAGAGGACCTCAAGCCTTTCCGACTCAGGTCACAAAGATGCAACTTTGCTTCTGAGTAGTGAGAACGAGGAGTATCATCTCAAAAGGAAGAAAACGTTATTGAGTTACTGTCATGAAATTCGATGAGAATTTACTCCTTAAAATGTTGTTAAACTTATCTTTGACACAGCACCACAGCCAGTTTCTAGAAAAGGTCAAAAGCAGAAGATTATCCCCATCATCTGTCCAAAACATATTCATTACTTTGGTCTTAATCTGACGTCCACCAAATCAAAGAAACTTTCACTAGTATCAACAGGTTTGGCTCCGTATCTGTGGAGATTTTTGATGAGATTAGTCTATTTTCATCACATAGCCTTTTAGAATCATAGAATGGTTTGGGTTAGAAGGAACCTTAAAGATAATTTAGTTCCAACCCCTGTGTCATGGGCAGGGACTCCTTCCACTAGACCAGTTGTTCAAAGCCCTGTGCAACCTGGCCTTGGACACTGCCAGGGATGGGGCAGCCACAGCTTCTCTGGGCAACCTGTGCCAGGGTCTCACCATCCTCACAGTAAAGAATTTCTTCCTTATATCTAATCTAAATTTAACCTCTTTCAGTTTAAAACCATTCCCCCTTGTCCTATCACTACATGGCTTGCTTGACTTGTTCTCTTAGCGAGATGCCAACACTTCAAGGTTAAAAAAAAAGCTGTGCACATTGCTCTGACATTCACTGTCATGTAAGAGGCATAAGGAATTCTTCTGCTGTAGGTAAAGTGTAGGCATTAACTCCAGCAGGCATAATGTGATGGTCACTCAGAACAATGCCAATCACATGAGGAGCACACAATCCTCAACAGAAACACTAGTCCCTCTTCATGATTCCTTCAGTCAAAATCTTTAATTTTATCATTAAAAGACTGTAAATTTACCAATTGAACTTTAGGAGCATTTAAATAAAATGGAGCATTAAAATAAAATGCATACCTGAACAGTTTCTGTGTACCAGCAAGCTCTACTGGGGAGTGACCACAGCAAGTAATCCTGTCACCCCACAAATGCCATGCTGGGGCATGGCCCCACTGTGGGAAGGTCCTTATGTGCTCGGAGAACCTTCTATCACAGAACACCCACCCACCCTATAGAGAAGATCCTGAAGAGGCCCACACTCTACTAGGACTTCAGCCCCAGCATTTGCTCCTTCCTGCTTCTAAAATGAGGGACAGCTTCTTATCAAGATACGGGTTGCTCTAAAAAAAAATAATAATAAAAAAAAAAATCAAGATAACGAGTTGTTTAACTTGCATTTTGTAGACAAAGACCATAGAATATGTAAACAAAGCAAAGAAAAACATTCAAACAACTCAATGGAACCAGAAGGGGATAAACCAGCTCTGGTTACTACACATCACTGCACTTGAGGGGCAGTTTTCCCGCTTCCCTGCCCTATAGAAAGTGTTACTGACATGATTAAGACTCCTCACCAGCTGCGGAGAGCACTGTGCTTATGCCTCTGCTAGAGATGAAATTGTATTTTTCTAACTTGTTGCTACAATATTACAGCTGAAAACACGAGCAATATTTAAATAGCTATTTTCCAAATTTAATTTCAACTATTTCTTTTTATTATACTCGGAACATAAAAAAACCTCCAGAGCAAGTGTGCACAAAATCAATTTCTCCTCAGCATATACATTCAGTTAACTCAGCTATTTAAACAAATAGATCAAATAACTGACATGAACTTGCTTAGAAATCTGCTGGCTGCAAGACAACCAACATAAGGAAGCAGAACTGTTTGAGAAACTTCTCTCACTGGAAGCATTTCTATTGATGAAGAAAACAATTGTATTTTCTGTTCACAAGAGAGAAAGCAGAGAGATTCTGTCACAAGTTCACTGGGTAAAGCCAGCCCAGACAACTTCAGTGTCACGGCTGAATATCACTGAACTAGGCTGACATCATGTTTTCCATAGAACAGACTCACTGTACTTGCAAGACACTGCAGGATTCTTCATTGATTTTTCCAATGAAGGTGTCCCACTACTTCAAAACCCGTACATGCATGTAACTTGATTTTACTTCAGGAAGACAAACATTGCCTTCTGGTTTAGTAATCCGAGGATAGTTTCTATTATAGTATGCCATTTACAACTGCTTGTAGGTGTTTGCATGCTGCTTCTCCCCATTTGTCATGGTTCAGTCTCCAGTCTGGCGCTTTTGCTTCAGTATAAACAACACAAAGTTAATTCTTCCTAAATTTATAATTACAAAACCTTAATTGCATATTAAATTTAGATTAGATAATAATTTCATAAGTTTGCCTCATCTCATAAGATATGGATGGGTTTTATGTGTATTTGCATATTCACAGAATTAGCCTCATTTTTAAAACCAAAGGCTGGTAGACACACTTTACTCTTGGTTTCATCTTTAGTGGAAAATTCAACAGTTGTGGCAAATAAATAAGAGCTTTTAAATTCTCGTCTCCTGAACCAAAAAGCAATTGCACTTGAGGAAGCCCTACTGCAGCAGGGCTAAGCTAAACTGCAAGTTAACATACATGTTTTAATGCACCAGCTTCCGCAATAAAGGATGCAAGCCATCCAAGAGCACAATAAGAGGTCCCACACCCTCCCCAGAGCTGACTGCTCTTCCTGGACGCTACACAGGGCCATGTGTTTGCTTTTCTTTGCAGCACTACAGAAGTCAACCTCCCTGTTGCAGCCATGCACAGAGATACAAGCCACTGACCCAGGGCAAGGGGATTCTCACCTTGTTCCCACCAGCCTGTTAGCATAGCAAGACACAGCAGGAACAGACCTGGCTCTTACACAGAGGGGGAGAATATAGGAAGGCTGCAATTTAGAAGAAAAAGGGAATAAGCCCAGGGGAAAATACCAGCCCACAGCCCACGCTGAAACACATGAGCTAGAACACTGTCATGTTCTGTATATTTTAAGAAATAAATAGGAACAATTATCCAGTTTTGCAAATTCCTTATGGATCTAGACAGTTAAGTGTGCCTCACTCAGAAATGGCTGTCAAACACCTTCTGCATGTCCTGCTCCTTCTCTTGGGAGATTTTAAATCTCGCTCTGGCCCTTTTTGTTTGTCTGGGGGCAGCTATTCTCCTCCTTTGACACTTTAAATAAAACTACTCCAAGGGAGAAGCAGGATCCTAATCCTTACTAGCTCCCCAGCTCCCTATTCCTTCCCTCATGTCACACTCTCCTCTTTTTGTTACAGACCAGTGCAAGAAGCCTGCTGTATGCCACATCAGGTTTATGCCACTCAGTCGTTGTGCACAGCATTACACACATTGCCCACCCATCTGGTATTCAGTTTGCACATCAACTGCTTCGGATGATGTTGGGAACTTGTTCTGGGAAGATGTTTCTGGCTTGCACAGGCTTTGCGAACAAAAGCAGGGTGGGAGAAGCTCTTGGAGAACTCTGCACACTCCAACATGTCTAACAGGTCCACTCCAGTTCTCTAAAGGACAGCCAAATATTTTCTGTCCTGCTAGCTGCTCTCTGCAATTTCACCCTGAGTGCAACAGCAGGGAGCCCTTCCCAATTTCAAGCGTGGTAGATGATGGGCAATAGTGGATGCAATACCTGCCAAGCAGTACTGGGATGCTCTTGGTGCTAAATACTCCTTTTTTTTTTCTCCCAGCCAGGTTCGCCTTCTGTAAACACTGTGCATCTCTCTATGCAAGGGAATGAATACGTGTGTGAGCCAACAGCTAGATGGAGCTTACTGCATAGCCCAGCAGCAGCTCACACATCATTTAACCATTGCACTTGCAATGAATGAAATCGCCACCAGCACCACAAGATATTTAAACAGTTTTGAATGCTCATCATGAAAAATAAGCCAACAAACCTCTAACAACCACATCATCTGCATGCTTTTGACTTACTCCCGAAGTTACACTGCAGGCATGGGAAATCTCTAATGACAACACACAGCTTTCAGATGTTGCAGATGTAAAGCGCATACATCCCTACAGGCACCTGTCGATTGCCCACTTGCTTGTGTCCTTCATGCTCTCTGGTGCTACGCCATGACTTACCAGTTTGTGTGTAGCACCACACTGATGTGGCTTTAAGGTTTTTGGGTCTCAGCCGGCCAAAGGTGGGGAATGGACAGTGGGGCAACAGCCTGCAAGTGTCCACACAGATCTGCCCCAATATCCCTCACCTCTTCTTTAAGCCGCAGGAGGAGCTTGCTGAGACCTCCCTCTCTCACAAAAAGGAAAAGATGCAAAATACTTCTTCACTATGCAGCAGCTGGATTTAATGGCTGAAAACATGCTTGCCCATTCCTGTGCCCAGGACTGGTAACATCCCCATTTTGCCTGTGATAGAGAACCCCAGATCTCTGGCCAAGGGAGCAGGAAGCAACACGCTTCTCCCTAGAAGGAGAATGATGAAGGGGATGATCCATTTTAGCCACGTTTAGTGCTCACAATGTGGATGCTCTGGCGGTCTTGTAGATATGGTGGGTAGCACCATACATTCACCACCAAACAATGCCCTTCAGCTGAGAGCAGGTCTCAGTACAGTAGGGCAGAATTCCACAGACATGGTTTTGAAAATCACTTTGCTTATTTAAACATATGCACAAATATATATATATTTATAAACACACATATATATATATATAACATGCATGAGATATTTCCAGGATAGCAGTTGTAGGCCTGAAGGAATTTCATTTTAACCCAGTAGTTGTGGTAGTATTTTGGGACATAATGCTCCGCAGAAAATTAACATCGTATTCAGAGAAAGAGTAGGAAGTGGAAGCCAGGAGAGCATGGACTTCATGGTTTACAAGTAATGCCACAAGGCTGGGCTGGCCATAATCAATGTTCTCAAACCAGCTCATTATTTATTCCATCCCACTGCAGTTTACACACCTATGCAACTGCTACAGAGTAACTGTGATCCCACAAATCTGAGATCAAATTTGCATTTTGATGGAAGCATGAATCTTGCTTTTATTCAGGCAACATGGCAAGAATATAAAATCCCCTCCCCCTCCTCAAAGTAACTGATTTCGGTTGAATTTTTCCTGTTGCGCTAACGCATAGATTATTCAACACACATTAACAAGAAAGCTAAAATGAACATTTTATATATACTCTTTTCAAATAAGACAGACAAAAAGAAGTAATTCTTCCCAGTTCTTGACTGGCTTAGAACAGTTTCTTGCCTTGCATTTAACTTCACAAATGCTAAAGAAATTCTTTATGTGGTAGATCTTTGGTTTCTTCTACTTCTGTTCTCTCTGCAGGTTGCTGTTGTTGCTTTACAAACACATTGAATATCAGGGGGCACTGTTGGCACTGACCAGCCCAGGTAATGATACAATTTTCATGGCTGTGACAGGCCAGGAGGAGCAAAAAGAGCAGGAGTTGAAGCACAGTAACCCACCTTGCACCTGAGCTGGCCCCAGACTCATTCTTACAAACTCCTCCTCCTCTTTATGTGAAGGTGGGCAAAACCAACAACTATTGCAAGACAGAAATACAATACTGTGGTTTTTTTTTTTTTTTTATTTGATTAAAAAATACCCAAAACACTAAATAAAAATAAAATAATTAAACACTTCAGTTGCTTACAATGATGAAAGAGGACTGAGACCAAAACTTACTATATAATCTATTACAAACATGTAATTAACCGCAGAAATAGTTGAAGCTGTAAGTTGCCTCAGTGAGTTCTTTTCAACAGAGCTGAAAATGGGCATTTTTATTATTTTGAAGAGCCTAGGACTTTTGTCCCACCTGACTGGAGGTCAAGTCAAGATTTAACCACCAGGAAATCACATTCTGCATCTAGCAGCTCTATTATTTTCAGCCTTTCCTATGGAGCAAATGCTGATACTGACATTATCCCCTCAAATGTAAGAACTTTCAATACCTCTTGCGAAGAAAGACTTTTTGCCTTAATTACTTCTGGTTTCAACAGAGCTAGAAGGTGTAGTGAGACTATTTTCTTCACTTCAGCTAGTTCATTCCAAGTTGAAAACCAGACGGGGAGCTGGAAAAGGAAAGAGCCTCTTGCAATCTCTGAATAAGAAACAGGTGGGAGAAAATGAGGTCTCTATTTTAAATGGGGACAGACTTTCCTTAGTTCTCACACCTTGTTTTTTCCCCTTATAGTAGGCTTCTGTTCTTAAAGTGAACATGTTCTGGCTGTGGTTTCTCTCTTTTGTGAGAAGAATACTGTCCAGAATGGATTTTCAGAGTAATTCAATATCCCTTCAAAGCCCTTCATTCTTTCTGAAGTTACTAAGCTGGACAGTTCGCCTGCACAGGCGAAAATGCAATTTTATGAATACAAAAAATCTGAAGCTACTACAATTACAACTGCTACCATAAACTAGGATTTGGTCAGATTTATGTCTAGATGCTGACTATGGCACTTTTAAAGCATTAAATAAATGCTATGGGTAAATCACTAACAGGTATTTAAAGAGTAATAACACTTAGGTAGTTTGTCATCGCCTTGTCTCCTACCTTTTAACCTGAGATTAAGATCTGCTTTGTATCTGGTAATGAAGTCTCTCATTAGGTCCCTAATTCTGAAGTTTAATCGGGTTAAAAAAAGTTGTGTTTTGTTTGTTTTTTAAGAACAGTTAATCTACAACTATTTCAGTAAGAAACTTTAGTATTTCTGTATTTTGATGCAGGGATTAACAATTTGACAGAAGATTTGCCGGAGCACCCTTTCCTGAATCACCTGCTCTAATTTGTACAATTCCTGAATTGCTAAAAAATTCAGAGTGCGTCCAAAACTTGTTGAAGAGAGAGCAGCAAGTGGCCAGAGCCCTAGCCAGCTAGGGGCTAGCTGAAGTGGCAAATAACAAAGTACTTAGCCATAGCAAGTGCCTTCTTCAAAATACGAGGCTTTTTTTTCTAGATAGTCCAAATAAATTTCATAACACCAGTAACCCAGCACCCTTCAAAGAACAGCAAAGGATCTAAAGAAGCACAAGTTAAATATGGTATAAAGAGGCATAATTCAGAAAACGTCTCCTGTTTCCAGATCAGTGAATGGTTTCTTCTATGACAGAAGTGTGCAGCTCCCAGCTGTCCCTTGGAGTCACTCCCCTGGATGGAGGGACATTTCCTAAAGTGAGCCACAGAACTGCAAAACAGAAAACCTGACACACGGGACCAACACTACCGAGTTCAACAGTAAGTTCAGTCCAAGAAATGCACGGGGGAGCACAAACCTCCCTCAGAACAGCATCTTTCCCACATTCCCATGGAGCCAAGGTCAGGGAGGATGTCCAAATCTGATTTGCAAGTGCTCAGGCAGCTAAGAGGAAGGGGAAGATAGCAGCCTTGAAATGCCGATGGCTGAAGAAGGTGGAGTACAGGAACAAAGCAGCACAGGAGAGCAGACATCACTACCAGACCATGCTCCCCCTGCAACTTGTATGTCTGAATTCAGAATGTGATCAAGTCTTCCATCCATCACTCTCCACCTCCATGCCAGTATATTTAGCATGTTATTTCCCTCCTCTCACTACATGCAACTACAGGAGTTATTTATATGTCAGAAGAAATCCTCATCACTTTCATTTTTCCCCCTACTTGCTGAATACAGAGTAAAATAACAATCTGGTGTTCTGACATCAATTGATAGCTAGCTACTACCATGGCACAGAGACATAGTTAATGTCACCACTATGACACTTCAATTTAGTCAGGCAGGAGGAGCTTACCAGTTGCCAGAAAATACTATAAACTGGGCTACTTTTTCCTGTCTCACTGGGTATGGGAAGGAAGCCACATCTGCACGCTCAAACGTCACATCAACGCAGCTCTCTTCAGCTCTGCCTCGTGCATCAGCTTCCTTCCACCAGATCCACTCCCAGTGGACAAGCAAAGCAATTGCTGGTTAATCCAAAAAGTTCTCAGATGCATCAAGAGGATAGTAAACCTAAAATATTCCTTACTTATCTTGTCTCCTTCTCCATGTAAACATCTATTTTCAGAAGTGTAGCTTCTATTATTGATCTCTTGAGAACAACAAAGGTTTTCTTTTTAATTCTCCCCTTGCCATGGCAATACATGTACCAAGTAGCAAGATCGTCTATTTAGTACAGAGCATTTGATGCTATTTCTGTATGCAAGACACAAAACAATATCCTAATGGTTTGCAAGTTTTATTTTTACAGTAATTTCCCAAGAACTCAAGTCCCCACCAATTTTCTATCATTACAAGCCACTTCCTCAGTTGTGTTTTCTGCCAAAAAAATTTTGAACAAGGGCTACTGTATTTCAAGAGCAACATTTTTTTCTGACATTTTGTTTCATACTATAATTTCTAGCTAATTTTCTCTGCAAAGCTTCATCCTCTTCTCTGTGTTAATGCATTCTTGATATCTACACTTTTTTGTTGTCTTATGTACTCCCATATACACAGCCAATTAGTCTCCTCAATCTTTCCCTGGATGACAGTTCCTATGAGCACTTTATGATCTTTGCTGCATGTCTCAAAATCCTGCTTTCAGCTTCTAGCTTTATAAATAAATTGGACCACGTGAAAGCATACAGAATACATGCATGACAGTGGTGTGGTGGAAATCACCTTTTAACAATTACTAATGAACGTGTACTTCAGACTATAGGACAAGTGGGAGAAAGAGAACGACCCCAGCTGCTGATAGCATCGATTTCCCTCGCAGACTCCTAACGCAGAATGACAGATCAGCTCTACGCATTCACAAGGCCAAACTGTGGACACCTGCATAGGGTTTGATCCTTTCTTTCCAGGCACAAAGGCTGCCAACAAAGAAAACCCACAGCATGCTTCCAGGTTTACAAACTTCAGATGTTTGCTTTGCCTTGGGAACAGGCATCTCTCAAGAAGCAGCCTCCAGAAAATGTGACCTATCGTTCACTTTTGGACACAGACTAATAAGAAGGCATCTCAGTTGCCAAAATTTTGGATATGTACGAAGTCATCTTGGGACATCAAGTCACAAAGCCCAACCACTGACACAGCTTCGCTTTCCCATTCACCATCTGTCTGCACTACGCAAACATGGTCAGTGCAAAGAGAGACAGTACTGGATCCATCCCACGGTCATCATGTTCGGGTGTCAGCCACCACCCTCTGTATTAGGGGCCCAAGCCCTGATGCTCCCCCAGTGACAGCTCACAAGGGTCTAACTCAAAAAGCCCAAACACAAACATTGGGAACATCAAAAACTTCTCTTTAACAACAGCCCTTCACATTCCCACAACTTCTTCCAAAAGGAATTAACAGCAAATCCTACTCCTCACCAAGGCTTCCTTTCTTTTTTTCCAACCATTAAAAGATGACACCAATTTGTGCTACTGCTACATACATACTATTAGCAACATACAAACGAACAGTAGTTCAGTGCTGGAACAAGTCGTCCAGAAAGGCTGAGGAAACTCCACCCTTAGACATTTTCAAAACTGAACTGGACAAAGTCCTGAGCAACCCAAACTATTTGTCAAATAAGCCCTGCGGAAAGCCACATCAATCTCAAATGGCACACTCCAGAGTTCCCACCCAACTATATTCTTCTATATTTTTTATTATTTTTATAATGAATGCTTGTAACATTACAAGCCTGCAATTGCAAACTCCATAGAAAAAAAGGATGCTGAGACCTTATATTTGACCATGGGAAACCATTCTGAGACCTCTTTCCTCCATGAAATGTCATCAAGTGAGCTCTACAGGAAGGCAAGCAATGCACTTTGAGCAATAATAATTAAGTCCAAACTGCCTGAGTTTTCACTCCACTTCCCAGGTGGTTTTTGCAGCCTGCAGTGAGCTTTATGTTACCATGGCTACTCTTACAAGCATTTTACCCCTCCTTTAAAGCTAATCACATCACAGCTGCAGTATAGACAGCCCTATCAGGTAACTCAGCCACAGATTCATATTTTTTTTCCATGTACCAGCTCTGTAAATCTAAGATTGGATTTAAAGCAAGTTCATCCTTCTTAAGGCAGATGCAAGTTTAAGTATTACTTAAAGCATTTGTTTTGCTACTCTTAATCTCTTTGCCAGTGCTAAAACGATGGGTCTCTCTCACTGTATCGTCCAAATTTCAGTGTGTTAAGTCACATCACTTTCATACCACAGTCTGACATAATTTGTTTGCAAAGGGCATCCAAATTGCCCGTTGGGGACCAAGTGCCTGGGGAACTGCACTGTTGCACACGTCCACTGAAATGAGAACAGTGCCAGCCTTTCCAGACTAGAGGTCTGTGGCAGAGCAACCACTGTAAGGGGCATGATCGGCAAAGTCCCTGAGGTCGACTTCATTTGTGTTCAAGAGTAAAAAACAGTCTATGCAGTGTTGGCAGCTGCTCCTCCAGCCTCTACTATCTCTTTTTCCTCTTAAGCTCCAACTCTGACCAATATATAGGAGTCTCTGTTTAGTTCATGTATAACAATTTATCTGCTTTGCAGAGAAGAGCTTGAGTAGCCAGCTACACACCATTAGACAGCAGCCTGCTGAAGAAAGGAACGTAACAAGTAGTTCCAGGAGCCTGGCTCCCTACAAACTTGTATTTCAGTGTTGACTGACACTTTTACAAGGTCACATCCATGTACAGACCTGGGTATCAAAGAATACCCGACCTTATGTCATAACATTTCCTAAAGGTAAGGCTCTTAAGCAGCCCCTTTCTCCTCTCCCTGGCTACCTCCATGAAACTTACAGGATTCCACTTATTTTGGGTACATCCTTGCTGCCACCTGCCAGTGGTTTCATATTGCCAAGGAGAAGGACACAGATAAATGTATTTCAACAGCACAATACTAAGTTTTATTGCCATAGTTGAAGCAGGCTGAAAAATCTATCAAGCTCTACCTCTTCAGGTTTGTTGATGTTAAATACACAGCAATACTGTGTTAGCCTGGATAAACTCAGATGGGCATGGTCACAAAATTCTCTGGGTAATGAGTTTTTAGATATTCAAGGTTTCTATGTCTGCACATCCACAAGCAGCAGCCACAGCACAGAAACAACCCCCTGAAATCCACAATGAGAACACTGCTTAAAGCTTCAACTTCTCTGCAAATTCCTATTTATTTGAATAATCTAACCTCTTAAAATTCCATGGTTTGGTGCTATGGGTGTGTTAAGAAGACATTGGCTGTTTTAATCTCTAGCCACTTATCTCATAGACAACTACCCAGTCAATGTAGGACACCTATCTTCTCAGTGCTTCAGTTTAAGCTGCCTAAATAAAGCAGCAGAGCATACAATGGCTTTTACACAAACGTGGTGGTATATCAAGAACACATAGATTACGGGCACATTACCCAGATAATAGACATTATATAGAAATAGATCATGTTGTGCTTTGCGTGTCGAGTGATAATCTGTCCAGGTGCACCCAGAAAAAATTAACTGCTCCTCTACCAGGCTCGGGCCCATTCTTCCTCAGCCTCCCTTAATGGCAGTGCAAACAGATGCACTCCCCAGGCCTGATAAAGGATTTGCCAGCCAATGCATAATGATCCTCTGCCTCACGATGTTGAGAAAGCATCAGTGGACTAGCATTTAGATACGGGAATAATAAACTAAGAACGATGAGACATATCTTTTAAATTTCTGTCCCAAGAGTCCCCCATCCATGAGAGGGCCCTCCCTTCAGCCACTGTGGATGGCATGGCCCAGCAGCAGAGCCCTGCTCTTCATTGCTCTGGTCCTCCCCTCAGGCTGGGGAACTGGTGCAGCCACACTAACAAATGACCTGGCTACTAATTTTTGCCTATTTATCTCCTTCAGAAATTAATCTTCTTTTAACACAATATTTTAACAGGCACTCGTTGTGCAGTCTTTTGCTGAGCTACTCTGAATTAAAACACAAATCAAGCACCAAACTTGGCAGGAGCAGAGTTCAAAGCTCATGTTTCACCAGTTTACCATTTACACGGCAGCACTTCCCACAGCGCTTAACCATCCCCAGGGCCAGCAGCACTGGGCTCCCCACCAACATGGAAACGACCTGCCCTCAGCGTGTGCAAATCATCCCTCCAGCATGTACAAATGAGGAACCACCAGGTTATTCTGCCTAAAGTAACAGACAACACATTCACTCCAAAAATACAATGATAGGAAATACTAATAAAATCCAAGTGAAGACAAAGATAGAGATCATGTGCTAAACTATTGCTTCAAACACCTGAAACAAAGATAACAAAGCACAATTACAGTCAATAAGCAAATAAAATAAATGGGCAGTGAAATTAAACCGCTCATTAAAACTGCTTGAATGTAAGTGCAAGTCTAGCACAGGCCTCCCGTCCCTCAATGTCTCAAAAAATGTTGAATTACTGCACTAAAAAATACAACAGAAGCCAAAACTTTGTGATCTGAATTAGCTTGCTCTTAACTCAAAGTGCATAATGAAATCAAAACATTTATGGTAAGTTCAGCTGTTTCAACACATCACTCAAGCTACAAGGCAGGGCTAAGAACATAGTGAGATAGAGTTAAATTACCTTAAATTCTAATAGAAAGTACACCAATTAATCAAATTAAGCACAATAGTATTTTGGGCTCCTGCAGTGGCCCAAAGAGGAAACTGAAGAGGACAGGATCTGGCAACAAAAAGAAAAGGTATTTGTTTCAAACATTTTGGAGCTCGGAATGGGACAGTTAAAAGCCACAAAAAATTAGAGGAGAAGATTCTTATCAGCTTACCCTATATATTAAGTGATGACAAGCACACACAGAATGATAAATCCATTATTTATGCGCTAAGCAATTTGTTGATTGGTGAAAAAGGGCAATTCTTTTACGGTCCCATGTTGCAGGGAGACTTCAACCAAACAAACTCTCTGAGGAAGTAAAGACTGACCAAAGAAGAAAATATGATGTCTCATAGTCTTGTAATTTCTGTAGACTTTAGTTTGCACTATGCGTTATACGCTGGATTGCTGCAGTGTATCTTCTGAAACATTCATACCTGATATCAGAACAAGTGTATGTGAGGAGACATATATGGGTATACAAATGTGAGCCCTCTGCACTATTTCCTGTAACTTCAGGAGAGTGTTACTGTGGTGGTCCCTTGCACATCTTTCATTGCTGCCTGAGCAACAGCCTTCACGGAGCAAAGCAATGCATTTTTTATTTCCCTTTTTTTTTTGGGGGGGGGGGGGGGGGGGGAGGGGGAAAGTTGTAAAGATGTTATGCTGGATTTCCTAGGTTGTTTCTGAGGTTGTTGGTGTTCTTGCATCAGACGCACAGCAAGGGAGCCAGCCCCAGGCCTGCATATAGGTGTCACATAAAACCCAGAGGAACAAAGACAAATTCCTAAGAGAGCACAAACTAAATTTACCCCAGAAGGTGACCAAAATACATCCTGTCCAGCAAGCTAATAAGGGTGATCCAATCCAGGAGAAGCCAAAGATCACAGATGGAATTACAGAAAAAATGGGTTAATCTCTCAATATGCAAAACTGATTCCCTGCTGTACTGGTGATCTCTGATCTTAACACCCTAGCTCTGCCTGAGGATATGCTAAGGGAATTGCAAACTAACACATTTAAGATGAAGAAAAAATAAATAATAATTTAAAAAACAGTCTTTCTAGTTACTTCTTACAGATCAGACTTATGTTAAAAAATTAATAAACTAAAATACTTACCAAAATCAGCTTTCTTCAAGCATCAAATTAAAGAGTTAAAAATATCCAAACCAACAAAGCCAAAAAAGCACTCTAAGGAACTTGCATTAGGTCTCATCCATATCTAATCGGAGAGGTCTGAATGAGCTTTCTGTTCACAGACAAATAGATGATGTCATTAATTTTCTCCCTGAACCCTGAGGTTGTTGAAGAAGAGGATCTGACCTAATACCAGTTAATTCCTGCTGTGTGCAGAGTTGTAATCTCTCCTACAAACCAGATCTGACCTGGATTCAAGTCAAGAATTTGAAGAGTGAAAAAAATGGGGGTGGGGGTAAGATTTACAAGACATGTACGCACTATGCCTATGCATAACATGCACACAAATTTATATTTGTAACAATACAAAAGCATAATATATCAGATATGAGATGCATATACTACATGCCAATATTGAGCCAAGACATGCAGAATTAATTAAAAACTATACTCTGTTCACATATATATACCTACCACATGTACTTTCTTCAGTAAAAAACCAAAACAAAACAAAAAACCCCAAACATTTAGCAGGGCAGCACTAACATCCTTAATCTCTACTTTTCCTGTATTTTAACATTAAAGTTGTGAAGTCACTTATATACATCCTGTTTTCTTGAACATTTTGAGGGCTAAAGAGGCTACTAATCACCCACATTTTAATTTGAGCTGTCACATTATATAGCTGAAAGCCTACATATCTGCAGAGATTTGCTGTTAAGCTTAAATGGAAATAAACTAATTAATATTAGAAATGTCTGCACACACACACAGAGGATTGTACGCTTGTAAATAGCAAAGGCATCACTGGCTGTGTAAAAACAAAGCCAAGATCACCCCACAGATTTTCATTTATTTGTCTCTTCACTGCCTTACAAAACAAGCAAGAAAACCCACATGTTATGCTGGAGACTTGTGCTCAGCAACATCATGCCCCATGGAAAGGTTTCCAATTGTAAGCATACTAATTAAAACTCCAGCAGGCTTTTCTTTTTACAGTTGAAGTGACATGTAATTCTTTCATTAAAACTAGTCACCAGATTGCACTCAGATTTCTATAAGTTGCTATTTGCTCCAGATGCAGCTCTCAGAAGTTCTGAGATTTCTTTTGACTGAAAGTCTTGGACATACATAGAGGCGCATAGAAACAGACCCAGCCCAGAAATCTAGGGCAGCCCTGCACTGCTCTTACCTTCCCCAAACCCACAAAGGCCCATCACCGCACGCTCCTCAAACATGGTAAATACACCCGCTGCTCAATGCCACCACCTTCCCGAGCCCCTGCTCACCCTTAAGGGGAAGCAACCTGCTGAGCTCCTGTTGGTGGGAAAAGCTATGGCAGTCCTTCATTTGCACCTGCCTGAAACATTTATTTTGAAGTACTAAAGACACAGGTTGCCCCACAAACACCCTAATGCATTGTGAGCCTGTTGCAGCCTAATTTCCAAGTTGCATGCCCAGAGAAACAGACATGCGAAAGCTAAGCAAGAACACCATATAAGCGCAAAAGAAGTTTAAAAAGGCTCTTAGAACAAACTGGGAAGACAAAATCGCCATCTTACCCAATGTGTGCTGTTGCATCCTTAGCAATGCACACAGCAACGTTCTCAGCTAAATAAAAACATAAAACCCTCAAACAATGGCAAAACCAAGCACCATGACAAATAAAGAGGGTACCAGCACAAATGAGGGAAGGTATCACACATTACATCAGCCTTCTAGAGCACTTCAAAAGGACCACCACTCTCTAAGCCCACTCCAAGAAAGCATTTTAAAGAACAAGCCACCACTGCAGTCGCAGCACAAAATCCAACTTACCAATACAAGTAATAGGCTAAAGCCAAGGCGATAAGTGTAGCACAGATTCCGGCTAGCAAGCATATAGCCGACTGGCTTACCAACATCTTCCCAATTTGTTATTGCTTAATAAAACAAAAAAAAGGAGGAGGAGAAGTGGAACAGCAAAAATGGACGATGTGAATCTTGCCTAGGAACACAAATCAGTCTTGACATGTAGGAGGGATTATGATGACAAAAGTACATTGAGGTAAATCTGGAAGCACTGTAGCTACTAAAACAGCCTGCTCAGCAGCAGAGAAAAAAAAGCTGGGTGTCCTCTCCGTTACGTGGCTTCATAGAACAACCTACTAAAAAAGCCCCTCTTACCTCAAGAACAAAGGCATGACTGAGGCATAAGTGGACTAATATTTAAAATAGGTAATACTCCTCAATAAATATTACTGTCAGGTGGTGTTGCTGACAAACCAAGCTTTTGCTCTAATCCAATAATCTTCTTACAGCAAATTACCAGGCTACAATCAACTGGATTCGCTCGCATGGTGAGGTATGTATGCTTAGCACTGTCGCTTGACACTTCTTATTAAGAGCTGACAAAAAGATTTGAACAAAATCTAGATTTTAACACAAAGAAACCTCCCCCCCCACACCAAAGCCTGTCTTTTCTCCATGAAGAGTGAACACCAGGCTTGCGAGAACATCACAGAAAAGAAAGAATTTGGTCTGCATCCACAGTACCGTCCTTGCAGGGCAGAAGGATCACTCACCTTTGTGTCACGACAAAGGGACATCTTTGAACTGCACCAACTAAAGAAAGGCACTCTGCAGCCAGCAGGGGAGCAGCCTCCTGGGTGCTTTGCTTGGAGGGGGACTTGGGACTCCACTGCCCTTTCCCTTTCTCTGCAGGTCTCAGAGGAGACCTCTACCCAACTAAAAGAACAGTATTTTCTCTTTCTTCTCCCTGCTCCAAATTCAGGGCTTCTGGGAGGCCTGAGCCACAGCAGGCACACTCCAGCAGCTTGGTTAACAAAAAGGAGATACCAGAGCCTAGAGACGGAAGAAAAAAGATGGTAGCAGCTACACCCTGCCCAGGTGGCAGCAACACAGTGCCACTGCTGCCATTAAGGCTATAGGGCCTGTCTGGCTGTTCTGCACCACAATCTGGACAGTGCAGATAAAGAGACTTGAGGCCATGTCCGCGCAAGGACATAACAGTTGGACCCAAGAGCGTGATTCCTATTCAGCTATCACTGCACCAACACAGCCCTTAGTGCAGACACAGTTTTCACTGGCGTAACTAATCCTCACCTGAGTTAAGCCTCTACAAGAAACAAAAAGAAACAAAATCCAAACAAAATCTACCTTAAATGCTAAAGAAAGATTAAAGTAGTAGTTGTAGCTCCCTGATGTTCCCATTTCTAACCAAACTCTAGCAGCAGCACTACAGAAAGCTACAACACGCTGTTAGCTCCTCTTAAACCCTTGGCTGCCTTGTAAGTGGAGTTAGAGAGATTTTAGGAGATTTCAATATAGAGAGAAGAGTACAAAATCAATTAAGATACAACAAATGGAAAGTTTTTACAGTAAGAGAGACATACAATACCTGGAATTATTTGGCCAAAAAAAAAAAAAAAAAAAAAAGGCTGTGAATTTAAAAAAATCACAGCCAAATAGGAGATTTTATCTGGTATCAAGTTCAGCAGAGCTGGGTGGAAAAAGAATATTAGCTGCTGCCTCTGAGTTTAAAAGCACACACCAGATAAATATGACATACTCCAGAAAATATGGTGAATACGGTCCAGTGGAAATCGATTTCTCTACCAGGACAGCAGCATCACAGCATTCATGAATTAAAGGAAAATTTTGGGTGGTCTCTAAGCACTGTCTGTAGGTGCTCCTGCCCTCTTAAATCCTGTGCAAAGTCCAGGTCTCTTGTAAAACCTTTTCCAACCTCACCTATAGCTCAACCACATTTCTCAAGTGACTGCACAGATAAAAGTCTTACTACTATCTACATCTTTGTCAGTGAAGGAGATAGCTTGCAACTAAACTCCTGGCTTGGGAATAATCAGTTTCTGTGGGCTCCAAAGGAATCTTTATTGACTGTGTTCCCCAATCTCCCTTTAGACTGCTCAAACCGTTTTCTTTCTCAATTGCAGAAATAAAATTATATTAAATTTTATTAAAACAAATACCTAAAACCCAAGAGGAAC
Source organism: Strigops habroptila (assembly GCF_004027225.2). NCBI lineage: Eukaryota > Metazoa > Chordata > Aves > Psittaciformes > Psittacidae > Strigops > Strigops habroptila. The sequence continues at coordinate 34,018,231 of NC_044278.2, read as the reverse complement.
ACACACATAGTTCAAAGTGACAGGAGGGTTCCAGGCACGCAGAGTCTGTAAAGTAGCACTAGCAATGTTTTTGTAGGTGAAGCTCAATCACCAGTTTCCAAGATTGCTGATCAATACTTTTTCATTACAGAAAATGCATATAATGGAATATGACTGAGCACAGGACAGCCTTAGAATTTTATAAATAAGAAACAAACCCAAAGTAGCAGTTATCAAGAGGCCTCATTCGGGGGGGAGGGGAGGGGCGAAGGATATTGCAATAGTTGCTTATATTTGGAGCAAGGCTTACTTGGTTTTTCTATTATAAAAGCAATTCTAAAATTATAGTGCTGGCATTCAAACAGTGACTCTGTAATACCAGCCCTTATATAACAAACAGAAAAGGAGTTATCTAACAGAAGTCCTATTAGTACAAAATGATTTGAGTAATAGGCCTCTTGTATTGTATAAAATAGATCAATGTTATGTAATTATATGATGTTGCCAATCTTAGTCTCTGATGATCAAGAAAAACCTCAGTAGTGTCTACTCATCCCTAAGACTATGCAAAATGCTCCTCTTCACTCCAAGTGGTTGAATTTTTGAGGCAAGTGGGAATTCATCCTTTGTATTCAGACAAAAATAAACTACAAGAGAAATTTCAGGAGTGTAAGTGCATCTGCGCACCAAGCTGTGAAACCTAGGGACCCATCTCCTTCTAGAGAGATTGTGTCAATCTGGAAATTGCTTTGTGGCACAGTTTCCTTACTTGTTAAAACGGAGATGCAAAATAAAGGATAAACAAAAGTCGTCTCATCTGCAATCATCTGAGATAAGTGTTATAAGACGAATGATACACTTTGCTTTCTGGATGGAAAATTATGCAAAAAAAAAAAAACCACCACCCTCAAACATAAGAAACAGAGAGCCAACCACGAGATATCTGTCAACGTGCAAATGTGCTGTGGCTGAACAAGGAGAAGCTTCTCACTACTGCTACATGAAGTTTCAGCAAACACCGTATGTGGGCCTACAAGCCCCTATCCAAGTTCAAAGCTTTTCTTTGAAGTACTGCATACTAATTGGGAAGAAGCTGGAAGTCTGTCTTTCAAGAAGTGCTGAGCTGCTTTAAATTTTAGGTATAAAATACTAGCTTCTACAAAAGAGAAGCAATATGATTTATTCTACGATTGCATCCACAATAATACATGATCACCAGTGCAAGTGAAATGTCAAGAGCAGGCAGGCTCTTGGGGCTGGCCATTAGCAAATCCACCACCTCCCCCCTTACCTACCCTCTCCTGAGAGCAAAGCTAAGAGTCAGACACAAGACTCAGCATACTGGCTTTTGTTCACTTATGCCTCATGCTTCTGTTCCAGTGTTTGCTACTGCAATCTGCATTGCTAGGATGGAAAAGCTTAAAGAAATACAATTATTTTTTATTATCATGATTATTAAATAAGTAAATAATTAACACAGTAAAGCAAAGGGTCCAGATGACACCAAAGCAATCCACATGCTGTAAGAATCACAGCTGCAAAACTGAGGAGAGACAGCCCTCTGCTACACTAAATCCAGAAATTTCCCAGAAGAGCATTTGCATTACTTCACCTTACAAGTGCACCTCCAAGCTGCTAACTGCTCACAGCTTACCAGCGAGGAGAAAGAATGCTCTAGAAGACAGCCGAAAAGCAGAGTATATGTCACACAATTGTAACTTTATGGTCCCCATATTTCTTGACAGATCTGTGACAAGTGAGAAAGACCAATCAGCCTACTGTCACCAGACTGATATTTGTCACATGGACAAGGATGCCTCCTCTAGACATTTCTGTATAGGAAGTCTACGCTTCCACCGCCACGTTTTCTGGGGTTTGACACAGAAGGGGGGGGGGGGGGCACATGAAGGGCGAGGAAAGGTGGAAGCCACTGTTCTGAAGTATCTGGATGTGGAAGATCTCCAACACAGGGGAGACAGGGAGAGGTGTAAAAATACTAAAACCAAAAGCAGCAGGTGTTATGCTGGGTGATGGACTGTCACTGAGGCAGCTTACAATAAAACCCCACTGTTTTGCAATTGGGAAGGAATAATAGGTGAAAAATGTGGTTTGGAAAACCAACAGGTACACAACCCAAACAGTTCCTCAGTCAGCTCATGTAAGCTGAACTGGCAGTCTGAATTATACCAGGGAGCTTGATCCTGCAGGGGAGGAGGAGGATGTTTGGTGCAATGCTGCTTCACATAGTGCTGTGTGCAGTCTGCTATTCCCAACCCAAAGGGTAAGAAAGTGAGAAAGGTAGAGCTGTACCTGGGCAGGGGCCCACATCATCCCCTTTCTTCCTTGTATGGGATCCAACTTGTATCCTCTCTCCTTCACCTCTGCTGCCATCAGTAGCATGTTTATACCTGAACACGATGGCTATACTTCTTTCGGATTATTCCACTGACTAATATTTCACAAGGCTGTTAACAGACTGAATTCATAATTATCCTTGTGGTCAGATCTCTTTCTGCGTGTACACAAAAGCAGGTATCTTTCTAAAAAAATAAGAGCAGACTACCAAGCAGACTGATAGCAAAAACAAATACATCCTGGACAAAGTTTTTTGCTCTGCTTCATTAGACAAGATCACACCACCAGCCCCTCCTGGTCTGAATACCAGTACTGGAAGCAGCTACATGCCACACAACCTTTCCAGTATAAATGGCATGTAACACACACACTCTCCCCAACACCACCACAAAAACCCCCAAACCAACCAACCCAAAAAAAACCCCACCACCAACCCAAAATACACCACAAACAAACCAGCATGAAAAGAAAAAAAAAATGTTCTCCCTTACTCAAACTTGAAGACCACATTTTGAACATAAAGCTGAACTGCAGGCACAGGAATGTGTACTTATAGACATGGTGAAATCTTTATGAATTACAACCAGAACGCTTTTTCATCCAAAAAAATTAATGCAGAAGTGGGAAGTCTGAACTTGGTTAATATTCAGGCTGTTGTTGGCCATTCAGCTGGGAAATTGAACAGCAGCCACACTGCAAACAGCCCACCTACCTTAAAATCCACGTGAGAGGAAAAAGTGAAAAGAAACATCTACAGCTCTCCCCGTTCCTTAAGATCTTCCATCTCCTGGTAGCTTGGCATTTTACTGCTAAATAGGCCTCTTGTAGCACATAGAGTTAATTCAAACCATTATAAATTCTGCAGAGCAGGGGACCCTTCCATGGTTAACACATAGTCTTTGGTCTCTGAAAGATGCTGCCAGCAAAGATTAGAAATCCAGAACCGGCTAGCATTGTCGTGATTCAGTTTCACTTGTTCAGCTTCTTCTGGACACTAGCCTTTTAACAAAGTGTTTGAGAGGGAGGTGACCTAAATATCCTTTTACTGAAGGCGGCAGGGATCCTTCAAATGACTACCCCACTGGAAACGTGTGCCTGCCTTGCACCAGCAAAATTCGGACAGCTATTTTGCATGAGGGCTGCTCCACGACCAATGGCAAAAGCGTAGGAGTTTTCACAGATGCTCTCTGCTCTTTTTATCATTGTCTCATGTAAGCTAACTTTGACTGAACTAGAAAAAAGGACATTAAAAAGTTCTGATGCTACGAGTACTTTCTCAGTCCTACAAGTACCACAGTACTGACACTAATCTGACCACAGGACATTTCCCAGCTGACTGCATGGAAATTTCTACATCTCTGTACATTCCACTGTATCATTTCCACTTCTGTCAGATCACAGGAAGGATGTTTTTGGTTACCTGGCACAGTTATAAAGTACTGAAAGATATGTGAAATGTGAAATTACTAGTATAAAAGTGAGCACCCATTTCTCTTGGAGCTTGCAGCATTTCAGAACAGTTTGACTGCCAAGTCAAAAACTGCTCCCCATCATTTGAAAAATTAGAAGCTAATTAGTAAACAGAGGTGTTTATTGTACCAAAGCTTCATGTTGAAAAAAGCCTGTGTGCTATACTCCAATTCTGGATGTCACCGTTGCTAGCTTGGCACTGTTCTTCACAAGCTCCTCAGTCAGGCAGAGTATTGGTTTGAGAAGCAGAATTTATGCTGTTATGATTCATTTTTATCTGCCGGAATTACCCTTAGCTCATCTGCAATTGTATGCCAAAAAAATCAGATATTCAAGGATATTAAAAAGTGCCTGCATTTCGACACGATGTGTTAATATAGGACACATTTCTAGACAATGAGTCTAGCAAACCAGGCTAGCTTTGTTTAAAATAAACAAACAAGGAGACTGGTCTAATTGCCAGGACTAATCTAAAAGAATCAGTATTTCTCCAATCAAGATATATAACAAGAACCTTCGTGCTATTTACTCAGCAATGTATAACTGCTGCTTCAGTCTGCAGTCTGTGCTTTGTGGTGTTCACTTTCAAGCCCATTAACACGAATTACTTCATTTGATTCATTCTATTTAAATTCCTTTTACCTTTCTTATAATAAACCAGATTTTGGAAACACCTGTAATAATTGAAACTTCACTCCATTAATAAGAAGTATTTTTCTGTAACTAAGTTCCCTACTTTCAGGCAACTGAGAGCTTATCCTATGTCTGGTTTGACTGACTGCTCACAAGTCCCTACTCCCAGGCACTGCTAAGGGCTCACTCTTAATTTACGCTTAAGGTCAGTGTTACCCTGAGGTTTGCTTGTATAACTGCTTTTACAGTTATTACTCATCCCAGGTCTGTAGAAACAAGATACATCTTAAGCTAAACTGTTGTTTTGGAGGGGTTGGTAGTGGTTTGGGGGTTGTTTGGGGATTTATGATTGGTTGGGTTTTTTAACATGTTTATAATTTTCAGCAAATAGATAATTCTGCTAGACATTAGGGAAGTTAACCTCGTAAAGATGAGAAACTGGTAGTAGTAGTCACAGAGGGACAATCAGCCTTAACACAGCAGCACCCACAACTGGGCTGTAAGTTTATGTTATCGAATGTCCCAGCACTGGGACACCACACTGGCCCACAGTCATAAACAATGAAGATGTTTTCCTTCTGGGGCACAAGGGAGTCACAGGCACAGAGATTAGGCAAATGAACCCTTGATACAAAACTGGCCTTGCTGGTAAGGCACAATCATACTGTCCCAAAACACTCACTGCGACAGCATTCATATTCCCATCTGTACTTCCCACTGCTTTGAAAAATACCACCAAAGGTCCTGAATGCATGGCCTTCACAACTTTAAAAATAATGTGAAAACAATTGCTCCATAGCACCACTGACATTTTCAAAACAATTAGAAAAGAGTAAGATCTGAGAGGATTGGGGTTGTTCAGCCTGGAGAAGAGAAGGCTCCAGGGGACCTTAGAGCAGCTTCCAGTGCTAAAGGGGGCCTACAGGAAAGCTGGAGAGGGACGTCTAGGTAGTGACAGGACAAGAGGGGAATGGTTTTAAATTGAAAGAGGGTAGATTTAGATTAGATATTAGGAAGAAGTTCTTCACTATGAGGGTGGTGAGACACTGGAACAGGTTGCCCAGAAAAGTTGTGGATGCCTCAGGCTGGATGGGGCTTTGAGCAACCTGATCTAGTGGACGGTGTCCCTGCCCATGGCAGGGGGGTTGGAACTAGATGATCTTTAGGTCCATTCCAGCCCAAACCATTCTATGATTATAGCTTCTTATAAAGAAGCTTTTAATTTGGATAATTTTTTCTTCTCAAAATAAACTAGGATATCCAGTTTATAGGTCCTTGGTCTTTGATTTTCACCAGCTGGTTCCCCAAGCTAGAAGTGATGCCTTTGCTGGCCCAGAGCAGAGACCACCCTGGCAGGTCTGAACAGCACTGGCTCCTGGACAGAAGCATAGCCAGCACTGTCCAACAAGGCTGCTCTTTCCCTAAGCTTTCTTGGGAGTAAAACTTAGTGTGGAGCAGCCTGAGTGCTTTCAGAGATCGAGAGAACCGAGTGCTTCACGAAACACAGATGTCATGCTTGGTTCTTCCAAATAAATATTGCAACAAGGAGCTGGCCTTCTGGTGCCTGCCTCTTATACACAGACTCAGTAGCTAGAGGAGACATACTCAAGTGAAGGACATGCACACAGTATTTGCCCCATCCTGAAAGAGTTTAGAGCAATACTTTCAGCTCTGCAAAAGAGTGCTCTGTGCTATAACGCACTTAACACACCCAGACCTTCTTGAGCATTCCTAGACTACCAAGGACAACTAGTCCTTTCTGATTTTCACAGTCTCCCAACTCAGCATGCTATCTATTGAAAAAAAACAAAACAAAACACAATAAAATGGGAGAGAACATTACTTCTGCATGTTGTGCAAAACTGACTCTGATTAAAGACTATACCACACCAGACTAATGTCAGGGATTGAATCTCTGGTAGCAGCTTTTCAGAACACCAGTCTGCCAGAGAAGAGACTTCTGTGTTACGGGCTTTGAAACAGCCTGTTACCATAGCCTCCATATTGGTAAGTTAAATATGAAAGCAGAATGTAACTCATTTTCCAATGTACTTCACATTTCTCCTTGCTTGAACTATAGAAAACTATTGAAATTGTGGGTGCTACGACTGCTTTTGTGAGCTGCTTTCTGGTCCTGCTTGCTGCATCTTTATGTCCACAAGTGCTTTGCAAAGATTGTTGTTTTTTTCTTGGGGTGTTGGGTTTTTTTGTTGTTGTTGTTTGGTTGGTTTGGTTTTTTAGGGATCATTTTTTTTAGGGATCATTTTTTTTATCTCTGTGGCCCCCAACTAAGTTTACATGAAAACCAAATCTTCATAAAAATTGTTACAAATTGTAGCACTGGCAAGTCTGAGAAAGAGAAATCCACTCACGAAGACACACAATGAGGACAAGAGCAGCAGATGATACACACAGGGCCTCTGCCTATGTGTAAACCCCAACAGGAAGGGATGCGCCTATGGCAAATATTATCATAACTTGGCCTTCCTGTAACTTAGCCCCTCACCTCCTTCCCTGTGTGCCTGTTGGTACCAGTTGTGCTTTGGTTCGTCAAGCGGCGATTTGTTCCACAAAAAGAAGCATGTGCTGGGACACTGAAAAGCTCTCTCTTTATACAATTTCTGTAATCGATATTAATACTTATCTCAGGATTTATCTGAGCAATCAAGAAGGTAAAGGCTGAACGAATTAGTCATGGAATTATTCAACCCATGCAGCTTCCAGCATGGCCATTTGCTTCACATTTAGAATATTTAATATCCAGATTATTCCTCCTCGCAGTTCTAGCAATCTGAAATAAGGCACCCAGGCACACACCACACAAGGAGCACAGGCACTGGCCTTGGCAGCCTGCAGGGCTGGATCTGAGAAGCCCAAGTTCTCTCTTCTCCAAACAGAAGCAGAGCTTAAAAATTCAAGAACTGTACATAATTCATAAAAACCTGCCCCCCAAGCATATCTTAGCTTCTCAGTAACACTCCCATTGATGGCTTTTCAGGCCTTACATGCAAAAAAAAAGGCAAAAATTGCAGGAGTGTAAACTGAAAAATATGCCACAAACCAGCAAACACATAAAAACAGGCTTTTGTGTATTTCTGGGGCATTGCTCTCACACCAGTGGCAATGAGCCCAGGCACAAGCATTTTGCAGAACTGGTTTTGAAAGCAGCTGATCACCATGACACTGTAACAAGGCTACGTTCATCAATCAGCCTACTGATTCTCCCTCTACCCACTAAAGCTGCAGTTGGTCAGCATTAACCAGATTCCGCTGCAATAACTAATTCTGGGGGTTGAGGGAGACCCAGAAGGAGGCCCCTATTTGATCCAAGAATATTTGGGGCTCACAGAGTGCTTATTTGCCCACCTGATATTATTATCTGGGATAAATGTTTTAACTTCCTCTGTAGCAGGAAAATGTGCATCTTCAAAAGGGGTGCAACTTTGCATGGGGTCAGAATACATGCCCTGATCATGGATGGTGGCTGTACTGCCCTGTGAATCAGAGCTTTGAGAAATATTTCATAGAAATGAAAATTTCTTGGGAAACTACTTGCCCTATAATAGACCTTGAAATGTTATTGAATATGAATCAAAACTCTGGGTCTTTGGAAAATCACCAAGATCAAATGACTTTCCTATTAAAAAAAGCTACTAATAGCCCATGAAGGGGCACGGTATCAGAGATCATCATTAAAATATCTACATCTGACACTAACCACTCTGGGTATTTAAGATCTTGTCCTAGAAAAACCCTATCCTAATGCTGTGTTGATGGGGTCTCATCAGATTTCCACTTTTGCTGTCACTGTAGGACAGACTACAAAAAAGGGCAAAAAGAAGGAATTTTGCTCCTGTAGCTTAATGTTTCCATGCCTGGTTGCTGGACAAAATTTAAGGGTGTTTGAGATATAGACAGCCTAAGATGATCCCAGAGTCAGCATTCAAGAGATTTCTTTAAAGGAGGTCCTCAAAGTACTGAAAGGCCACAGTTCTCCTCTACATTCAAGGGCGGAGGCAATAGCTAAGTATTTCTAGAGTCGTCTGGAGGTTTTTTTGTGGTTAAATCTTTGCTGCAATGATTACCAACAGATACAGCATACATGAGAGAGCAGGAGCAAACACTAGAGGAAGCAACAAGCTGAAGTGCTCGTTTCGTCCCTAAATTAAAATTCTCAGAGTGGGAGACTTTTGACGCCTCTCCCAGCAATTCATAAGCTCTAAGAACAGGATCTGCACCCCCATTTTTTTCTAAAAGCAGCTTATTGCTACAGACAAAACGCACATACAGAAACGTGGGGGAAGATTTCTTTCTTACCACCACCACTGGGGACCACTTCTGGCACCTGGCAACACTCAGAGCAACAGGAGAATCCCCATCTCCTCCCTCCAGGGAAGTACCACTGTTTATGTTTCAAGAGATTTCCTTTCTCATTTGCCTATAAGCAAAAAAGACATTCTTCAATGAATGACGGTATAAGTATTTTGTTTAGAAGCAAAACACAATGCAAACAACATGCAGCTGCTAACCCAGGTCAAAATTATTAACTGAAACTCTTGTTATTAGAATTACTCACCTCTATCTTTTCTTCAGGGAAAAAAAACCCTATTTAATTGCTTTTCCCATGTACTAATAGTACACTCTGGTCCACAGGTACCAACCACTATCGTTTTCAGAGGATCTAACTGGCACATACCTATGAAATTAAAAGCAAGTGTTCTCAACTTGTATTTACCACTAAAATTGCAGCTTCTATTCGGAACAGAGAAAGGACTCGCATACTCAAGAACTAGCCTACTTTTCCTAGCTTTACTAATCAGCATAACAAAAGGTATTTCTTTTACCTACAAACCTTGTCTCGATATAAATTATTGAAAATGAAGCAGAAGCAATTATTCACTCTCAACACACACACTTAATCCTTGTATTAAGAGCGTTTTTTAATGATCCTGAAGCAATTAAGTTAATCATTATTTAATTTTAGATTGCTGAACTGGAGATCAGACACAAGCTCTATCTCCACATAATTTAGTGTCAGTAATTAGAGATGTGCTTTACTCAGAGATGGCTTGTTTAAAGCGTGTTATCCAATTTCACAAGCCTTATGCCATGAAATCTACAAACCAAACTTCAAAAAAAGAAAACCCCCAAAGAAACTCAGACTTACCAGACTGCAAACCTGGTTTTCCTTTAAAATAAAAAACCTGAAGAAAAATAGTCTTTAAACATCTGCCCAACAAGTCACATGTATCGCAAAAGCTAATATAAAGCATTTCGTTAACCTGCCACTACCTTTAGTAAAATTTAAAGCTGTAAGAACAAAAAAAATGCTCTTCTCACACAAATCATTTCATTTACAACTTATTTTAACCAGGATGTAAGGTCTACAGGAAAATGTATGTGCCTGTTAGGATGCCCAGCAGGACTACAGGAAAATGTATGTGTCTATTAGGACGCCCAGCAGGTGTCTGCCATGGGATGTAACCAGTACTGAATCATTCACTTAAACACATCCTTGACAGTGCTATCAGAGGAACAGAAAAAAAGACCATGCATGTTTATACTGTATACATTTACCCTGGATATCATACCATTCCAAAACTGCTCAATTCCAATCTACCTCAGACAAATTCGTGTAAACATGTTGTTGAAACCAAACCACGCTAGAAAATGCTAGTTAGCTATTCAGCTCGCTATCCATCTAGCTCAGCGTTAGGTCTATATACAGTTAATGGCAACACTGGCAGGCAGTCCATCTGGGCTGGCACACTGCCCAAGGCCAGCTTTATGTCCAAACACAGTTGCTGGTTTTTGGAACAAAGGGTATCATCTTCCACCGCTGCCAATAGAGAGAAGGAAAACAGATGACCGGGAAGCATTTCAAAAACACACACCACTTTTTGCAACTCTTTGTCTTCAAAATTGTCCAACAAAAAAAACCACATGCAACCTGCTCAACACTCAATTAACAGTTAACTGCATTCAAACAAATATGGAACTACCTCTATAAATGTGGAAGATGTAGATTCATTTCAAGACTTTAGTGCCAGTATCTTTATGAGCCAGTTTGACTTGCGGCATAGAAGAAAAGCTACAGAACTCATCCACAGTGCATAAAATTTCAGCAAAGCCTGACAAAGAAAAATAAGAACATGAAGCTACAAAGAGATCGGGATGCAACAGGGTTGCTGCAGGGAGTTTACTCAAAACAAATGTAAGTAAGTCTCTGTTATCTGGATTTTCAACAAACATTATTTAATACTTTTCCATGTAGTATCACTCTGAAAATGTAAAGTTGGAGACCAGTAGAGGAACTGATAGCAGTAAAGATCCTGCCCAAAAGAAACCATGGCAGACAGCACAGGAAAGAAAAACTGCAGACATCTTGGAAGTCACTAATGAAAACACTAAACAAAACCCAACGATCTGCCTTCTGCTTCATTTTTAACTGCTTAATAGCTTGCATGGAAATAAGTAATTATGGCAGCTGATGGCAAAGCTGGGAAGCAATTTGAACATAAGGGTGTATTGAGTCATTATACAACAGGCAACATAGCCTTGAGGACTGGAGCCATATGAGTGGGATGAAAGTCACTAACATACAATGCACAATCACATATATAAAATAAACAGGCCCCAGGCAGAGGGAGGCTGATCAGTACCTGAAGCAGAAGGGCCTGGATGCACTAGCCCATCCTAGCACAAAATGGCTGTATGTTGCCACTGAGATGCAGCTGTGAAAAACACACATGCAATCCTGGGATGTATCCAGAGAAACCTTTCCAACGGAGACAGGAAGTACAGGAAAGTACATAAGAAGCACTGCTAAAATCCCATTTGGAATCACACACAAGAGAGGCTGCCCATGTTCAAAAACGAGGCACTAGAAACACAGGAGGCTGAAGGAGGATTCCAGTGCTGACAGCATGCACAGTGATGGGTACACTCAGCAGAGGGATGCAGGAGGATTTACAGGGGATGCAATTGCTCACTGTAAGACAGTAAAGATAACCGCTAGGAAGGGAAATAAACCATTTAAGCCAAAAAAAGGTTGCTGTTACCAGAACAAACAGGTATCAACTGGCCAGGAGTTAAGTTTAGGCTGGAGACTATCAGAACAACAAGGCTCTGGGAGAGGCTTTTGGTAACAATAAACCTATGTGCTTAAAGAGGCCCTTATTATGAGGACATTATGACACACTACCTGCTTCCTATAGCTCCCACCATTTTTGTAGCTGTCCCATCTAAACTTTCATTGAAGGGTCTATTAAACTATCATCAAAAGCATTTGGTTCTGTTCTCGGTGCTGGTAGAGGAAGGCCTGTGAGTTAAAGGGCAAGGTATGGAAGGTAATTTATAGAGAAAGTGTAAATAGTTACCATAACATTCCTGCATACCTAAAAGGCAAGTATGTATCAATTTAAAATAATAATGTTAGCCATTTTGTTTACATTAAAATCCTCACATACAACTATGGCAATAAAACCCGTCCATTAAAAAAGATGATCATCAAGCCATGAACAATATCTCATTCCACTTCCCAACATTCCACAAGAAAGAGGTCTCTAGAACCGATGCAACAGAGCATGCCACCATTTAACAAATTGTATCACTCAAACTGAGCTGCTCCCTGGAACAAGAAAGTTTTCTAGTCTTGAAGGGATTCTGAAACACTGTCTTGATGGCCCATCAAAGGGATGTCTGCCTTTCCACTGCCTGTAACATTTTACTAAAACTGATAAAACTGAGGCCAAAGTTCCCAGGAACACTGCAACTGGTAGGAGAAGAAATTCTGGTTCGATATTGAAGCACAGCAGTGTTATGCAAAAGAACAAGTTTTGGTCTGACACTGTTTTTGTACTGGTGCTTGCATAAGAGGTACTTGAGCCCTAAAGAGCGAGAAGCGTTTTCCATTTAGGATCCTCATCTTCCCCACTTAAAAAAAAATAAGAAAAATATATATATATATATACACACACGCAAATATATTTATAACCATGAACTGGGAACTTCAAGTTGTATCAAATTGCTTCTCTGATGTCTTCTAAGACTGAACAAACAGATTTAGGTAGTACATTGAGGATAAAAGAGTCACATTTAAATACAGACATATTTTTCCATTTAAAAAAAAGTCAAATATAAATGCATATGCACACACTTGAACACTTATGCAGTTTCTCTCTTGCATAGTGCCTTGCATTGAATTCAATACGATAACCTTAAAACCCATGTTTCCATTAGCTACTTTGGTGTCACAACTTTGAAAATATTCTCAGTGCTCCAACATTTAGGACAAACAAGACTGAAAAGGGGACACATACAACTCTGCCTTCAGCATCATCTCACACGGGGAACACTTCGTTCTTTTTTTTTCTCCTCCCTCCACCCCTCTTTTTTTTTTTTTAATAATTTATTAATACTACTGAAACCATTTTCTGGTCAGTTTTCTTCCTCACCATAGGAAATATCAATATCTTTGAATCTTCTGATTATTTCCTTGAACCACAGCTCAGTCCGTTCTGTAAAGACCATCTTGCTTATTATAATATCCCAATGTTGATGAAGGAACGGCAGTCAGGGAAAAAGCTTGATGATATGTTTTTAATCACAGGTTAACTTACTCCTTAGATGGTAAAACTGATTTCATTATAAACTTCTCTCAATGTCTTATGGAATCAGAGAGATATTAATATAACAGCTTCAGGAAATTACTTCCTGCCACCATCCTACTACTGCGGTCATCATCACTTAGAGACCGTAAAAACTAAATGCTTCCCTAATGATAATGGGAAATGATTGACTGAGAAAAATAAGTCTTCACTGATAGGAAAAACTAGGAGAATGTCGATAAATTATAAAGAGTTTACAACAATCAATCAGAAGTGTTTCCCCACACCCCCATAATGCATGTCTGAACTGTGAACCTTCTTACCATGGCTATTAGAAGTGGCATAAATAGACTGAAAAATGAGGAACTGGAATTATTAATGAAATGGAATTTAGGAGGATATGACGGAGGAAATACAAGCCACTGTGTTGACTGCAAATCTTTTTGTAAGGCATCCATTGTAAGCCAGACTGCTGACCTAGATGGACCAATGACAGACAGTCTCTCTCCCTTTTCAAGACTTCTGCAGCAACAAAGCACTTTTGCAACCAAACCCTTCAGTTTTGAGCTTCTCTCTGTAAGCTGGGGAACAAATAAGCAAGAATGAAGTGAATGAATGTATCTGTGGCCTCATAACTCTGCAAAATTCTCTGTTTACTCATCAGGAGAGAGCTTGAGCGCCAGCAGCAGATCAGTTACAGCTAAACCAGTCCATGGCCTTCTGCAAAGCCAGGGCTCTGACAGATAAACATCCTCCAGCAGGTTCAGCTGTGGCAGCCTACAACATTACTACCCCCTCTTGTCCATCCCAGCCTTCTGCTAAGGACCACTGCTTTATAGCTGGAACACCTTCAGAGCCTGCACCTTAGCTGCTCTAATTCACAACTCAGTGTGTTAGCTTAAACCCCTGATGAAGGTGGGTTCTTGCCATGACTCTCTATTTTTATTGGTTTTATTTATTTTTAAATAAAGACAGCAAACTCCACCAGAATTTTCCAGCTGTGTACTGCTGGGGCTGAAGCACCTGCACCATGGTCCTTTCTGTCGTACCAGTGGTTGTTAACATCTGAAGGAGTAAGCAAAGTCTGAGATCACTGCAGCAAGATTTGCTAGACAATCCTGATCCAAGTTAAGGAGGTTGAATTATTCTTGGTTAAAGTACCTCTGATACTTGAGACCAGAAACAGGGTAAGACCTCGACAAGTTAATTCAGGTGTCTGTGTAGCACTATAGTGCTTAGTTGGAAAGCTTTCATCTCACTTCTAGCTTGAAATGTGACATACAGAAAAGGAAACCATGGCCAGTTAAAATGACATAAGCTGGGAAAGCCACAGCTGCCCTAAACAACTAGGGCAGAACATCTTTGAACCAAGGTAAGTGTGTATTGTCTTAGATATCTTTCCTCAGTTACAGCCCAGACAGGTTTATACCCAAGAAATCTAGTAACTTATCTGCAATTTCTTAGAGAGTAGTTATCTTTAAGGTTTTGCCATGACTTATCCCTGCTTAAATGCCTAAATAAAAAAACCCAGCATAAATGAGTAAGAGGGGAAGTTGAGTAGGCTCAGGCAAGGTTTCTGTATTTCTTCGTGTTTAAGAGTGCTTGGGTTTCACTTGGGTTTATTCACGAAATTTGAACTGTGAATAAATCTTGAATGTGCTTTATAAAAAATTGCATAAACTGGCTTCTGGGAAGAAGCAGGCTCTGATAAAAGGGCCTAAATTATTTTTCTAAATGGCTATTAATTGTAAACCTGTTTTTTTTCCTACCACAATATATAATGTAAGCATGTCATTCAGAGTAATCCCAGGGATTTTTTTTTTTTTTCTTTTAAACACTGTAATATTCTTTTACTTAGAATATGCCCACTATAAAATATGTTTATGGCAATAGCAGAACACAGTTCTGCCTACCACAGAGCTACATAAAGGACTGCCTTCATCAAAATAAGCTCCTGTTTCTAGCACCTCAATACTATAGAGAGAGACCTGCTGTGGAGTGAGTGTGGAAAACATAAGCAGGAATAATCTGCAGGGTAAGGGATAAGCTTAATTTCCTCATTTCCCTCTTTCCTTCACTTTTCAAATCTTAAAAAAGACAAAACAGCTGCAAACACCCTCCACTGATATCCTCTGGCTGACCTTCATAAAGGCACATTCCTTTCACTACGGTGGCCCTCTGCCACTTTCAGTTTGTGCCCTAACCCAAACCCTGGGGCTGAGGGTCCCCACACTGCACTCTGGGGAAGCCTCCACTACACAGTTGGGACTTCACAAGCTTTTCTCCCATTGCTCTGACATTTCCTTTGGTGTACAATAGATTTATAGATAGCTTTTAGAGTTGTAGGTTTTTAAATGGCCTTCAGTCAGGGGCAAAGAAAAATAATCCCCAAACACAATTCTTCTTAGTTACCCACTAACGAGAAGCAACTGATCATTAACTGTCATGCTCTGATCTTCCACAAGTAGGCTTTCCAGTTACTCCAAATTAATAATTTTTTAGGAATTCAGATAAAGTTAATAGGAAGGAGTTACCTCATGGGATTTGAGAATTGCAGCAAGTCTTTGGCAGAAGTACCTTTCCTTTACTGGTCTTGAATCTGTAAAGTTCCAAAATGAAAACTTGTAGGTGAAGTGTTAGTCACATTAGGATTAAAACTCCCTGCAACCTGTATGTGTCTGGCATGCCAGACCTATGTCTTTTCCTTGAGCTCCTCCCTGCTCCACACCGCTTCCCCATCCACATTAAGTCCTTTTCAGCAAGAGACTGCCAACAGGATCATGAGCGAGCAGGCTTGGCTAAAAATATTCTTCAACACTGTCCCTCATGTGCCTCATTGTCTACCTCATCCTCTGCCTTGATGCTGGATATCCTTCAACCTTCCAGACTGTTTGCAAAGCACCTACCACCATCAGTGCTAGCGCCAGCAAATCCCAGGAGACAGCCACTTCCTAGCACTGGGCCCAAACCTGTGTGGTAGCTATTGGTAGCTGAGGGATCCTCTCCTCCATAGTTAATTTACCCCCCCTGGTTAGACTAAACTAACTACACATATTTCTGTTTATTCACTATTCATAATTCAAATACAAGTGAAATTAAAAGGATCTAGAGCAGCAATCTAGTTAAGAACTTTAATGAACATGAATAGCATTTTAGAAATAAAGTCTATTATAAAGCACTTGAACTAATTAAGTTTACTCCCTGCCCAAAACCCTCAGCATTCTGCATTAAGAAAGTAAAAGCCTTTTAAAGAAAGCTTTAAAATTCTGAACAGCTGCAGATAAAATCTGAACAGACAATAGTGAAACTAGCCCCATTTGCTATCATATCTCATTGAGTAACACAGACAAGGAAAGAACAGTTAAATACACCTATATCTCAAGAAAAAAAATATTCTTTGTTATTGGTGAAACCATTTCATGGTGAATGAGGCGATAATTCTGGATGCATCAGCTCTTCAGGATCTCAAAACAAACCCCCATAGATATGTATACTCCTTTCAAAGGTACAATGGCTAACAATAAAATAATAAAAATAAAATACAATCTTCCACAGAGCTAACAACCGAGGCAGAAAGGCCCAGCTTATCTTCTCCAGGAGAACCTGTGCATTGGACCTTTGAACTAATGTCCTTTTTCAAGAAAAGTTTTTTATTACCATCTTAATAGCATTTTTTAATTAATCAGAAATACACATGAATAACAGATTTCCAGAAGCCTGATGAAGCTTGAGCTAGTTGTAATCTAAAATAACAGTGTAATTCCTAAGAGAATGCTTTATCTTTACACTGTCCTAGCTTGGTCTTGGTCAAACACAGCAATAGAGTAAATTGCTATGTTAGAGGTTAAAAGCAGGGAAAAAAAAAAGTCAAGTAGAAGAGCACAGGCTGAGAAGACAAAAGATACTTGTGATCAAAGGGTAATACAGCATGAGAGTTTTATTAATCTTGCAGGAGTCTAGCCAACAACCCTGCCAAGGGGTTGTCCACGCTCCTCCCCGAGGCTGCTCCACACGTCCTCACCAGACCGCTCTGGGTCATGCCGGCCCAGGGCTGGCACGGGCTCACCCCAGCTCACCCCAGCCCAGCGTGACTGCAGCAGGTGCCAGGTATTTTTATGTCTAAACTGCAATTTACATCTGACCTGTTATTAAGTTCAAAGGGAGAAGCTGCCGCAGCAACGCCACTGGGAAGGCAAAGCAATGCGCTCCCGTCTCATCAGTGGAGAAGGGCAGGTTACGGCTGAGAGGGGAAACACGGTCATGGCCCTCAAATGCCTTTTGGGCTGCAGGAATAGTCTGCAGGAACACTCTGCTTCAACTGTCATAAACCAGCTGCACAACCTGTGAGATGCCAAAAATCCTGACCCTTTCTTCCCCCTGCATCACACAACCCACTTATGACAGCACCAGACTACGGGTAGCACATGCTTGTTTAGGCTGATTTAATGTTTCTGGATATTGAAAGGTGTGCACAGTTTGTAAATAACGGAGCGTGGCACTGAATTAATAAATTGTGAAGTTCTACATGAAGAGCACTGAAGCAATAGTCTAACTGATTCAGCAGTTCATTCTCACATCACAGATCTCAAAGGACTATTTGGAACATAATCAAGCAGCCAACTATATACAGGGAATTGTGTCCACAGCAGATCATCTGCAATTTGAGAATTACTTCAAAATCCTTTTAAAGTAAATCATTCTCCTGCTACGAAAATCTCAGCTTCTAAGATTAGAGACCTTTGGAAGATTATTCATTCCCTCATCTCACACTTAAAAGGATGCCAGAATTACTATATCCTGGACTGTAACTGAAGCCATTCAGTGCAAGCAGCTTTCTTATCAAGGGACTATCTTTTCAGTGAGATTCATTATATATCTTAGGTTTTGACTGAGGTATTTCATACTTCTTTTTCCCCATAAAGACAAGAGCTGAGCAGTCTTCTAATCTCTGAGATTGTAAATGCCTAGCTTCTACAGCTGCAGTAATTAAACCAACTTCTCATTCCATTATCCACATCAAGTCTCTTCCTCGGCATCTGCTCTATTCCCACACTGCGCTCTTAAATCAAAGCAAGATAAGCTATTTTCTAAGATCAGCTGACTTGTCTTCTCCATCAAAATTATTGCAGTCAAAATGATTCTGAGCAGATATGAAGCATCTTGATAAATATCCAAGGGTCTCTTTTAAAGAAAAAAACGTAGACATCATGCAAGTGGTTATTTTTAGCACCTGAGTTGTTCTATATTTATTCCTTTCTATTTGGGGGGGGGGGGGGGGGGGCGGGAAGGCAGCATGATCTCTGAGGAAGCATTACCAGAAAATATGTTCTACTGGAGAGTCTGCTTTATGAGTCCTAGCTCCATGAGCACTGCAACAAGTACATCATGCCATCCATTCAACCATACAAATCTAAGGGTTATGCATGCACACTGAAGAATATTTACTTGGTTTCAAAGAGGTGCTGAAAAAAAAACCCCAAAACCCAACCAAATAAAACCAAAAGCCAATCAACCAAGAAAGCAAACTCCTCACCATAATCTTTTTATCATTCAGCTTAGATGCAACACTTCAGACTCATGCTTAAAAACTTCCACCTTTAAGTATTTCTAATTGTCTAGGCCCCCAAAACCCCTCAATATCTTGTGGGCTAGCTCTTAAAAACAAAGCAAACCCACTCCCCCCAGCTCCAGGACACACCATACCTCAACAAAAGCTTAAGTCAGCAGCAATAGCAGTAGCTCAGGCCACACAAACCCTCAGGCAACAAGACTACTTATCTCTTCCTTACTCTCTTTCCTTGTAACTGTTACCTTCTTGCCCTGAAGACTCAGGCCCTATAACCGCCAACATATTTATCCTGCCCCAACAACCTCGTGCTTCTGATCTTGATGCAAATTCTCTGAAGGCTTATTTTCAAGGACAGGATACAGATTACCAAAGGTGTGGGTTATTTGTGTGGGAAGAGATAGGTCAGACAAGAAAAGCAGAACTGTGTCAAGGAAGCTTCTCTTAATTGCTGTAAACTTTCATTAAAGTTTAAGACAGGGTCTTATATCCACAAAACTGAGAAGAAAATTTGTATTTTGAAGCTATCAGTATTTCAATTTCCTGCTCTACAAAGATATCTGTTATCTACCCCAGTTATTTTAGATTTTGTGTTAAGCTCGACCTCTTAACATACTCATCAAAACAGCAAAATTTGGGGTAGGGTTGGGGAAAGATAATGCGTACTTCTGTATACAAACTTGAAACTTCTCTCTCCTCTGACCTTGAAGGACTCTGTCTTCCTTCCAGGTATTCCCTACCTACAAGACAGACACATCACTCAGCCATACCCTCCCAGTATTTTTCCAACTGGCATTACCTACACTTTGACACCTCTTCAATCCCAAGGTAAACAACAGACAGTTGAGGAACTCCATAATACGAGACTATACCACAAACATTTCAGCGCACACACTGACATCAGATGAATGTTTGCTCAGCGAGCAGGTTATTACTATTTTCATACAGTGCAAATCACCTGAGTCTGCAACTTGCCACAAGGTAGAAGTATGGATTTCCAAAAAATTACAGGCTTTCCAAGTTAAAAATATACGTGCCTCAATGACCTCAATCACAGACTGACCCTTTGAAGACCTTGCACTGCATCACTATTGCATTGCTGAAATCAGCAAGACTTCAGGTCAATCTTACACAATTTTAAAACAAGCAGCCCCGAAGGCTTTCAACTGAGAAAACCCACATTAAATTCACAAAAAAGAGGAAATTCTCTGAGGAACTGTTGCCAGCTCCTCCTCTACTACCAAACAATACTTTCTTTATCATTGTAAACTAACCCAAAGCAAGACAACAGAAGCATCCAAAACCTTAGAAAGAGAGAAATCGAATGCTGTATATCCTCTCTGGTTATGAAAAACATAACAAAAAATGCAGACACTAACCCAAAATCAAGTTTGGGTTTCCTTAAGAGAAGTACATCTGTTGAAGAAGGGACAGCATATCAAATTTATTCTTATATCTTAGTTTAAAAGCTACTGAGTTCACATGACAGTTCTTTATTAGACAATTTGTCTACCTTTTGTGAATTAGATAATCCCCCTTTTAAAATGGATTACATTCCAGAATAAACATGTCAGTAAAAGTTTGTCCAGAAATATGCACTGTGAATGAAATCAGTTCTGTCTCTGGCAATCTTCCCTTCTATTACATTATTCAATGCCCAAATTAGGCTGGTTTATGGCTTTTGTTAGTACCTGGGTGTCAAACTGACCACATACAACCTGTGTGCTGAAAGGCCAATATATAGCTAGGTATAACCCATTTGTAATCACAGACAGAGTTGCTCACATACCCTCCTCAGTACTAGAGCTGTCTGATGTGCTTCTCTGAGCAGATCCATGAAGACATCCTGCAGATACAAGCTGGTTCCTTAATATGAGCCAGGAAAACAAAACTCACAAGGACACATCCAAACAACTGAGGGGGTCGTCCTTGGGACAGTTGTTCTGTAATCACGGGCACATGAGCCACAAAAATAGCTTCTTTCAGAGGAATTAAGACAGCAACAAGACCTCCAGCACCTGTCCCTACCATAAGGCATCAGAAAAAGCAGCAAGGGACACCACGAAGCCATAGCCAGCATTAAAGGCACCAGGGAAGCCACAGGCCCAATTGATCTAAAATAGCACATTAATCCACAGCACTAGTCTACTACTTTTGAAGGGAATACCCTGTTGCTTCTGTGACACAGATCACAAGATGGTTTGGGTGTGCACAAGCCACATTCCCTTTGGATGAAACTATAAGGAAGATCCACTTAGAGTGTCACTCTAAACACACAAGCAATAGGCAGACTGCATCTCCACAAAGCTCTCCAGCATGTCCCAAGCAGTAGGAGACTCTTCAACTGCCACAAATTTATGCAATACTTGGAATACCTCATTCTAAACAAAGGACTAAGTAGTACCCTTTGCACTTTTGTTACATAATGTACTTTTGTATTTGATGTTAACCACCAGCTCCCAATTCTTTGTGATCCCCTCTGCCTTGTGCTGAGGCCTCTCTTGCCTCTGTGCCATTTCTCTTTCCCCAGTACCGCTCTGCTTTCTGTTGCTTTCCTCACCATTGCTGAATGCTACTACTACTTTCAGCTTTATTTTGTATTGTACTCCTTCCAAATGTCCCTTCCCATGGCAAAGATCAATCCCCTTCATGCTCATAGAAGCACAGTGGCAGCTGGAGTCACATGGAAGCACCACTGCTCATCAAGCAATGCTGAAAGGGGAACAAGGCTTCTCTAGCAGCAAGAGGAGGATAATTGGCTAAGGAGAAAGACTGCTGACTTGCAAGCGCAAGAGGACTGGTGACTGGTGTCACAAAGATCAAGGGGATGAAGGTTGCCGACCACAGAACATGTGAGCAACATGACAGGCAACCCTTGCTACAGATACCTTCAAGTAGATCTTTAGACACATCATCAACCCTACCCCCTACTACCACAGAATGTGCATGTGCTGGGGCCAGGGTCATTGCACAGCATATACTCTAAGACAACACAGTCTCTATGCTTATTCCCAGACTCTGCAGGTAGCTCCTATGAGGGAACACTGATGTTCAGGGAATAGACCCTTCCCTTTGTCCATTCACCCATAGATGACACCAGCACCTTCCTGCATTAACACCTCTGATTCCAACCTAGTTAAGTTCATTGCTTTTCTGTAGCTGTTGCTAGGGAAGAAGGATGTGTGCACAAGTCTTCAAGCTGAATTACAGTGCACTGATCCTGGGTCTGCAGAGAGCCAAATCAGCAGTCTGACCAGGAAGGTTGTCATTGCTTTAAAGGCAATTCCACAAGGGCAGAAGATTGCTGTTGCTCATAGCATAGCAAGCAGCTAAAGTAGATAGCATCTCTCCACTCTGTGCCCTGTTCAAGAGCCCTGCTCAGTCCTGCTAACCACGCACAAATATGCACACATATGCATAAAGCATATTTTGCTAACACAGCCCACAAAGGCCCTGACTATCTCCCCCTCCTTCTCCAGTGTAGGGGCACAACCCCAAAGCACATGAGCCTAGGTGACGCCTTGATCCAGGTGGGCTGTTGTATGGCATAGAGCAGAGTCACAACAGTTACTGATGGGATGCCCTCAAAGGCCACTGGATACTCCCAACTGGTTCTCTCTTCAGTGCTGACCAGCAAAAGAACCCCCAAGGGATCAATATTTTTGAGGGAGCCCTTTTCCTTCCTTTTCCCCTCTCTGCTTCTCCCCTTTCCACTGCTCCCCTGTGCTTCTCTGCTTTCCCCTGCTGCAGATTTGAGCAGGTCATAGGACACATTCCTGCAATACAGCACTGGCCATAGCAAAGAGGTAGTTACCATGCATGTTAGAATAGCCTATTCAGAGCTCCACTTCTCCTGTCCCTTACAGAAAGAGCAATTTCAGCCTATTAGTTTATGCTACCCTTCATCTCCTGCTGCTGCTTTCACTACGCTGCAGAAATCTGTCTTTAAACCTGCAGAAACTAGTCAGAGCATATCCACACAGCAAGGACCAGTTTGTTTTTCTCTCCTCTTTAAGGTCCTCTGACATAGAGGAGAACTCAAAGACAGCCCCTATTCACCAACTCCAGGCACCTTATCCCAAAGTTTCTGGAGTAGCAGCCCAAAGAGTTGGAGGCCCAGAAAAAGACTAATCAAAAAGGACAAAAAAGTGATGGTGGATTTGAGTGCCGCCAGGAACAGAGACGCAAACATGGGGAGGGCAGGTTAAGCAGATCCAGAGTCCATCAGGAATGTCTTTTTATTCAGCACAGACATTTTCACACACGAATAAGTCACGACACATTGTTCCATTCCCATTCCACTCTGTCTGCTCCCAGCCACTGATCATGGTGTTTTTCCTCTGTGTAATATGGAGTGCTCCAACTTTTTGAAGCAGATGTGGGAAGCTGAAATTACAGCCTCAGAAAAGATTCACCCACATCCTCAGTGCCCACAGCGGCCACCTGTGACTCAGAGGGTGCTGAAATTATTTGTGTCTCACCTTTTGTGCGAGCAGAACCAGGGAGCCTGTTCCACCTCAGTAAAGCAAGATATGCTGCCATGGCCTGGAAATTCCCTACCATGGTCTGAAGCCAGCAAGACTAACAAAGGGCTGCCCCTCCTGTTTATTTAACAGTTGTGCTGGGTCAGGAACCAGGCTGGAATCAATACTGCTCACACTGCCTGGGGCTACACAGAAGGCAAAGGTCCAGGTTATCTTGTTGATAACTCCACTACATGGAGGTAAAAGGTTTGGAAAATGGCCTTGGAAACCTTGATGACAACTACACCCAGACCAGACTTGCTCACCCCACATCAGCTCACCACTAGTGGTAGGAACTGAGGGTCAGGAGACTTTACAGATGACAGTCGCTCTTTTATGCAAGGTCTGGGCTGCTAAAATTTAATTTGGTGACAGCAGAGATGCTGCTCCCTTCGATAGCAGAAGTCCTTGACTGTGCCTTGTCACACACAAAAGCTCTGTGCCCACTGCTGGCCATTTCATGTCTCGAGAGCAATGGCATAGAATCATAAAATCACAGAATGCTTTGGGTTGGAAAGGGCCTTAAGATCATCTGGTTCCACCCCCCCCGCCATGGGCAGGGACACCTTCCACTAGACCAGGTTGCTCAAGGCCCCGTCCAACCTGGCCTTGAACACTGCCAGGGATGGGGCATCCACAGCTTCTCTGGGCAACCTGTGCCAATGTCTCACCACTCTCATAATAAAGAATTTCTTCCTTCTATCTAATCTAAATCTCCCCTGTTTGAGTTTGAAGGCATTAACCCTTTTCCTACCACTACAGTCCCTGATGAAGAGTCCCTCTTCAGCCTTCTCTCTTCTCCAGGCTGAACAGCCCCAACTTTCTCAGCCTGTCTTCATATGGGAGGTGCTCCAGTCCCCTTATCATCCTCGTGGCTCTCCTCTGGACTTGCTCCAACAGCTCCATGTCTTTCTTACATTGAGGACACCAGAACCGTACACAGTACTCCAAGTGAGGTCTCACAAGAGCAGAGTAGAGGGGCAGGATCACCTCCTTCGACCTGCTGGTCACGTTCCTTTTGAGGCAGCCCGGGATACGGTTGGCTTTCTGGGCTGCAAGCGCACACTGAAGCTGGCTCATGTTCAGTTTCTCATCAACCAACACCCCCAAGTCCTTCTCTGCAGGGCTGCTCTGAATCTCTTCTCCACCCAACCTGTAGCAGTGCCTGGGATTGCCCCGACCCAGGTGTAGGACCGTGCACTTGGCTTGGTTGAACTCCATGAGGTTGGCATCGGCCCACCTCACAAGCGTGTCAAGGTCCCTCTGGATGGGATCCCTTCCCTCCAGCATCTTGACTGCACCACACATCTTGGTGTCATCATCCTACTGCACCAAGCTTCTCAACCAGCACCAGAGAAAAAGTAGCTGCAAAACTTCAGAGAAAGCTCTTACTTTTGCCACCTTCTCCAAACAACAGGATGTCCTGGAAGGTGAGAGTCTGGTCTTTTGGGTGTGCTCCTGGAGCAATTGATGGTGAAAAACACCCATCTCCAGCACCGATCTCAAAAGCAAAGAGGGGATGCAGGCAGCAGGTTACATAGGTCACTTAAATGAGCAGGAAGAGAAATTGTTTGTTCCCACAAGGGGCTTACACAGACATTACTGACAGGGCAATGACATGCTGGCATCATCCCTGTGAAACAGGGAACAGGACAATTTGACACTTCCTGGAGCAACAGTCCAAAGAGCAGAGGTTAGTGGGACAGCTTTCCTTCAGTGCACACTGCAGCACAAACACAGGGAGGACAGCCGGTCTAGGGAGTAGGCTCACTCAAATTCAAAGAACAATAAATGGACAAAGCAAGTAAAACTGAAATGTCATCTCCTGGCCTGCTCCGACTGCCTTGCACATGCAGTTAACATAGACAAGGCTAGCCACGACTGCCCTAGCAAAAAGATTCTCTCCCCCATAGAGAAGAACCCAGAGAAAGCAGCTCCAAAATCCCAGCCAAAGCCCAGCACTGGCAGTGCAGGGAAGAGACGACTTCTGCTAAAAAGCATTATGAGTATTACGCACCATACTGCAGCACAGTTCTGTTGCTTAGGGTTTTTGTTTGTCTTATTAAACTTCTGCTTCAGGTATCTGATGGACAGGTGACTTTTCAATCATCCTTTCCCTACAATGTGTACCTTTGTTAGCTACTAGAAAAAACAGGGACCAGCACTTTTATTTGAACAAGTGGTAAGGACAGAAAAGCATACCATATAGTCCTTTTATTTCCAGTTTGAGCAATACCCTGAGTCTGAACATTTCACATGAGTGTATTTCTCCCCTTCCTCCTCCAAACATGACATTCAAAACCCCAGAGGTTATCAAACACAGAGCTAGTATTAATTAGCCTCTCAGGAGCTGCATACCACAGGACCAGGGCAAATTGCTGTAGAAGCCTATTTCTTCTTTGGTGGATTTTGTGCCAATTCACAAGCCACATGAAGAGTTTAAGGCAAGGGTAGGACTCTATTTTGGCATGCACCCTGCCAGGCAATGCAGTCACTGCTACTTGAGGCACTAATCTACAGCTACACCAATGCGCTAAAAGAAAGGCCAGAAGGCCAAGCTTGGTCCAAAACAAGTCAGGGGGCAAGCCAACAGCTAAGCAGGGTGGATGGCAAGGGCTGTGGTCCTTATAACTTTTTTGGACTGTTTTTACAGAATTGTCCTCTTGGGTTCCACAGAAGTCAGAGCACTCCAGCAAGTAACACCACCAAGCGCTTTACTGATTCACCCACTACTTCCCTAACATGACCCCTTTCCAGCTTGCCAGGAACCATCACCAGCCCCCCGCCAAGGGCTCCACTACAAACATGCATGGAAGATGTCCACTGCCTTGACCTTTCCTGTCCTTCACAATTCTGAACAGGTACCTATATCCTACATAAAGGAGGTATTGAGGGATGGAGGGAATGTTTCCTCACATCCAGGCTCACTGTAACACGAGGTGATTATAAGGGCTCTCCAAAACTGAGGGAGGTGAGGAGAAATATTTTAACTAAGGGGGGTGAAGAAACCCCAAATCTTTATCATTCTTTCTAGAGACTGAAATATTTTTTTCAGTAATTTCTTGTTTTATTTCTGTGCTTTCCCAGCTCCTGAACTAGAAGTGCTGACCTACCCTCCCAACCAAGACCATTTCTCAGCCACTGAAATCCAAGAGATACCAGATCTCACACATACTCACGTTATCACCACCTAGATGTAAATCCTCTGGTGGACCTCAGTGTTTTCTCCCCAAAGAGAGAAGAAACAGCTGCTGAACAAAAGGAAAAAAACCCCAGCAAAATCTCTTTATCAGGCAGCTCATTTCTCTTCTAGGGGTCTGAGTAGCAGACAATAGGGAACAGACAAATTGGGGGACAGGGACAAAAGGATCAAAAAGGCCAGTGTAGGGAACAGACTAAGCAGATTTGGCAACTGCCTGCAAAAGGGGACAGAAATGGCTCCAAATGGGATAACAGGACCCTCAGAAATGGCAACGATAAATCCTGACCAGAGCTGTACATTAATACTTTAGTACCATCCATTTCTGTTCATGTTTGGACAATACTCTGAAGCCTGGGGAAAGGACTAATTTGAGCACAGCTAATCACTGGGATGAATCAGCTCACCAGTGTGCATTCTCCTTAGGGAGAGAAGAGAGAATTGGCAGACGACAGTGCTGCAGAAGACAGCAATAGGAGGAAACAGCTGCTGAATTTGATGCAGGAGAAGCCTGTCATGTGGAAAACATTTTGCTGCAGTGTTCTTGGCCAAAATCATCATCCCCAGCCAAGCACATCCTACAGCACGTAAGAACAAGTACATTCCCTTTGGAAATCCTGTGGATTTCCAACTCCAAAATGCTGAAACAGCAAAACCCAAGGCTTTTGCTACTGTACATGGAAGCAACAGCAAGACAGAAAACATCCTCTATCACATGGCAAAGATCAGGGGAAACCTGTATCAATACTGTCCTTTCAAGGATAGTATCAATCATGTGAATCCAAAAGTGATGAGTCTGTGACAGATCTACATCTTTATTTCAGGAAACCTGTACTAGTTTGAGGATAGTTTTTGCAGCAACTTGAGGTCCACTGGCTTACAGTCTGCACTGTTAACTTCACTCTGTATCTTTCCTAAGATTACATGCAAAATGCACTTCAAGTGTTTTCTATAAACTTGATTTACAAAAACCTCTAAAATCCTTCAGAATAAAACGGAAGTGCAAAGCCCCACGTAGGGCCACCATGCAGCCCAATGGACTTGCTGCAATTTGCAGCAGCAGTTCTCTTGCCTCTTCAGTGTATTGTAGACGTTACTGCACCTCTTCTGCTAAATGAGGCTTCCACCTTTCCCCTTTCTCACTCCTCTCACAGACCAGTTCAGGCACCCAAAAAGCAGCCTTCAAGACTGCAGCACCAAGCCTTGCCAGGAACACTCTCCCTACAGTCCTCCAGACTGCCATCCGCCTTAGAAAAACACTGCTTGGGGAACACTGAATCAGGGGAATGGCAAGCAACCCACTGCCCACAGCAACCGTAGGAAAAAGTCTTTCTAAAGAAATAGTTCTCGTTGACAAAGATGCTGGACTGAGCTTAAGGATCCTGATAGCACGGGCCTCTGCTGGTTAGCAAATTTCCAAAAAGTTTAACACCAATTCTCTACTGACACATCAGAAAGCCTGGTTGGGAAAGGGAAGGCTCAAGGCTGATGGTTTTACCAGTGACCTCAAGACACTCTTGGAGCCACTGCTGTACTAACGCACTTCAGCATACTGCCAAGCAGCTCTTTACATCAAAAGTAGACACTGCACTGGGAAGCAACACATCAGGAGCAGTGATACACGAATACTTTCCCAGGCAGTGACGGCTATGCAGAGAGCCAGGCAGCCACAAACTATCACATCCATATGCTCCTGGGCAGAGCTCCCCTGGACCAGCACCAGCGCTGCCAAGCTGACCTTCAGCACACAGAGGCTGTGCTCCCATCAGCAGCCACCTTTGTCCTGCATGGCGATCTCTCCCAACCAGGCCATGCTCATTTCCGTATGCAAAAGGATTGTGCCACCAAGCAATGGTCCCACCTTGCTGTCTGACAGGAAATAAAGATGGAAACTCCAAAGGATAGAAGAATTGCGGGAACTGGTATTTGAGCTTGCACTCGCAGAAGTCTGGTGTCCTTAGAAAACCTTCCTATGACACACTGGAAAGTGAATACCAGAGACCAAACAACAGGTAAGTGAAGAGCCCACATCTTGCTAATATTGCAAAAATCAAGCTGCCATGCAAGCTTGCTGATACAAAGAGAGGTAGGTCAAAGCCATCAGGTGGACATGTTCTGGATTATTTCACTTTTATGGAAAATTTTATGCAAATACATATCTGCACAGGAGTATTTATATGGAACAATATCTGAAATATATTATCAGTACTTCATATGAAAATCTACTGTCAGTACTAAAAAAAACCCTGCACAACTTGAATTCTTTTCTCATCGCACAAGATAAAGCTCCCAGGTACTCTTACCTGTAAGAGGAAGACTGACAAATAAGCACTACAAGCACTGCTCTTTAACAGGCTTTTTTTGGTTACAAAGATTTGATCAGCATCATCCTACCGCACTCCAGCTAAGTCACGGATCAGTTAAATTAGACCCATAATAGAAAGTACAAGCTAGCTTCAGCTTTGGTGACCTTTGTTTCCAAGCTGCCTTAATGGGACAGAGAAATATTATGGAACAAAACTGCAGTTTGTATTTTTGTTCAAGCAAACACTAGTTTACCACTGGACTACTACAGACTCCCTACCTGCAACATTTTCAGTGACAAATAACAGCCCACCTCCAGGACTGCTGTACTCTCTATGCACAGGCAAAGAACCATGTAATAAAAAAATTACACCCTCGAATGTACATATGCTCCACGGGCTTTTCACACCATACAATCTATTCCACCAAGCAATTTTTAGACTTTGAGGACCAAAAGTGGGTTTGTATTCCAGCGCCAGATTGACTGATCCTCTCCTTCCTCTGAAAAGTAAATAAACGCTGCTCTCGATTCTGCAGCACAGAGATAAAGATCTAACTTCAGCAAGTAACCTGACCTTTTAATTTTTCCTGATGTTTCACGTGTCCCATCAGCGGCATACGAAAGGTTTACTTATTTGTTCTTTTTCCGCATGGCAGAAGAGAGCTTTCAGTCTGTGTGAAAGATGATGCCTTGGGTGCTCCCAGTGGGCCTCTTATTTATTCCTCATTGTAACTACTTTCTTCTTTCTTCTGCTGGCAACTGAAGACTCCTTCACCAGATTTCTGTGGTGACAGGCATGAGAAAAGACAAGCAGATATCTTCTGTTGCATCTCTGGACACCTGCTCTGAAAGAGTCTTCTGTTCCTGTGTGCTGTTATTTGAATACACGAATGACCTTTCCAAGGCAAGCAACAGTTTTCCCCAGAACAGGCTTAGTCTGTCAAATTGAAGGCTGGAATAAAAGCACTCGCTCTCCTCAAATATCTTCCAGTGCTACCTTTGAGAATTGAGAAATCAACAGCCTCCGAGACTTTTTTCAGTTCCTGCAAATTACAAAGCTTAAAGCAAATGGGGCCTTACTGTTGTAGTACAAATAAAATTATTACACTCTGCCTATCCATAAAGATTTTAATAATACAGAGTCCTGTGTATAAGCCCTGTTGATTTTTCTCACTGTTTTTCTCCCAGGTGATCAAAAGGACTAGTTTCCCCACAAAAGCCTTGACAGGCACTTGGAAAAGCAAAGAGGTACTGAGCCACTGAAAACAAAGAGAGCGCAGTATGTACACAGCTCATTCCTAAGCCTGGTGAGCCTTGCAACTTGGGGTCATTGCTTCCTCCAAAGCCAGCCTGAAGAGTAGAACCATCCTAAGAGTCTTCCAATATTGGCTCAATGGCTTTCAAAACAGTCAGTCCCTCTATTCAAAACGTATGCAAATTAGGTCCGGGGGGGTCCTCACCACTGTGAGGGTGGTGAGGCACTGGGAACAGGTTGCCCACAGAAGCTGGCTGGCCCAGTGGCTGCCCCATCCCTGGCAGTGTTCAAGGCCAGGCTGGATGGGGCTTTGAGCAACCTGGTCTAGTGGGAGGTGGCCCTGCCCATGGCAGAGGGTTGGAACTAGATGAACTTTAAGGTCCCTTCCAACCTAAACCATTCTGTGATTCTATGAAACGACAAAGAGGAAAATCGCATTTCATCAGAAACTGGGACAGTTTTTGAGCAAGGGGAATCAGAGTAGCTAAAGGAAATTCCATAGGAGAGGCAAGACAAGAAACAAAGAGTGTACAAAGATGTTGAAGATGCAGGGTGGAGGTCAGGAAGCAGGATGGAAAAGGGGAGAAAAAAAAAAAAAACAAACGAGGCCTTGCTGTAGCTGATACAAACAGGAGACGGGGTTATCATGCATCTCACATCGCTATGTCTAGTTTTGCCTTCAGTAGTTCAAGGATTATGTTTACAGACTGAAAAGTGTGCATGGAAGAGCTTCACAAACTTCAACCAGCAGGAAACAAGCCTTCAGCAGGAGACTCAACAAGGAGAGCTGTTTTAAGTTTAAGGAAAAATAAAAATAAAACAAACAAAAACCCCGAACAAACAACAAAACACCACAAACTTGATCACAGTCTAAGTCCCTGCATGGAAACAGGGTTTACAGCAGATTATGCCTCAGCTGCTGGAACCAAAGCTTGGTAAACAAAAGCCATAGGCTTCTGAATGAAACAAAAAATTCAGGTCACAAGCCACGTACTTCAGCAAAGATCAGCAGCCACTGGAACAACTTACCAAGGGCCAAGACAGTCTTCATGACTAACCATTTTTTAAATCAAGCCTGGAAGTTTTTCATGGAGGCAAGTTATAGTTTGCATACAGATTTATGAGACGCAGGGTTAACCTAGTGCAATTCCTACACCCTATACCTTTGTCTCATGGCCCAAGAACCCAAGGGGTAGGTGTATGAAGGGGCTAGGGAACAAAAAAGCGGCAGGAAAAGAACGTAAGAGGAGGTGCAGAAAAAGATATAGAGGAAAACAAGCCATACTGATAATGAAGTAGAATGAGTAAAAGCACCTATAAAGAGAAAGGATGTACGTAATGATTTTATTTCTTCTAATTGAAGATGCATGGGAGGAAGGAAAGAAACAGGAGGAAGAAAAACCAATTCTGAGCAGGAGACTGGCGCTAGAGAGGGGGCAAGGAGAGGCCATGAGAGAACAGATCTTTTTTATTTCCTCAGGTCACTGAGTATTTCAAGTGTGAGTCTTCCAAGTGCAAAATTCCCTGCACCAGAAAACCCAGGCCCAGCTTGCTAGGCAGTACTCTGACTGTCCTCACGTTGTGTAGGCAGTACACAGTGCCACATGAGAGTAAGCCAGAAAAATACTACGGCTAAAACATGCCTCCAGTCACACTCACACACAGCCCGATTCTTCCAGGTGACAAAGCCTTACACTTAGTGATCCCCTGTCCAAGTGAAATGTGGAAGCAGATGCTCTTTAAAGTCACTGTATTCCTTTGTGTGCTGCCTTGATCAATACAGCTGTGTTCATTTACTACTTGTTTCAAGCTCCATGACAAGGTACAGCAGCGAAACTGTACCTGGATACCAGTTCTATGGGGGATCAGATGTGTGCAGGCATTGTGATCTATGCAAAAGGAAAGGAGACACCAAGACAGCAGGTACAGATACACAAAAGCACAGGAAGCAAAGGACTACCTAGCTGGGCTCTTTCTGTTGGCTTTAAACAACTATAGGATTGAATAACAATAACCAAATTAAAAGGGTTTTCCACATAATGGTTCACATCTTTATAGTCAAGAGTAGCTGAGGTGGTAAACTATGTAGGACAGATCAAAACATACTGACTGATTCATTAGCCATGGAGGCTTTAAAGCAGGCTGGTTTGTCTCGCTTACAGCTCTATCAATGAAAGTAATCAGCCTCCCTGAACACGGCAAGAAAGTTTATTTAGGTCAGCACCACAGGCTTTTCTCACCTCTCCTAGGTATGGGATGGTAACTTGCTGGGGGAGGTGGACAGAGGGATCAATTCCCTCATCAGATCCAAGTTTACTCCTGTCTTTGCTCTAAAAATCACATTCAGCAAAACACACACACAGAAACCTCTAAGTGGATAAACAGTGCACAAAAGCTTACACTTCCTGCAACTGAGCACTATCACAAGCAGAAAACACACACAGCATCATACAAGTACATAAAGAGTCAGGGGCAAAACTCAAACTCTGGGAAAACAAGCCTCCTGAAAGTCTTAGGGAAGTAAACACAGGGGGGGTTAGTACATCCCCTTTCGCTTCCACCTACATTTATGTTTCGTCCACACGGCTTCTTCCACTTAAGATTTAAAAAACAAAACACAAAAAACAAAGACAAAACCCCCCACAATAAACACACAGACATTCAAAGACAGGTCTGTCCCACCCCGCCAATAAATCCCAAACGTTCTCTTTAAAACTTGTGTAATACCACTCTGGATCAGCTCAGTGATCCCCACGCTGCATGATGTGGTCCCAAGCAGTATTCACTCTGGAGGTATCAGAAGGAAACAGAAAAAAACTTGCTAATGTATAGATATATTTGAATGACTCCAGAATGACTCAAGGAAAGGAGAGTAATTCTTCCTGAACACTGAAGACAGCTGGTAGTGTACTCACACCCCCCACAGAAAGGCTTTTAAGTGTTAAACAGCATAGTCACAGAGATTTATTCCTTCTCATGAGCGTGCTTCGCCCAGCTTCCAGACGCTCTGCTCCTGGGAGCTCCATTACTCATGTTAAAGAGTATTCCTTTTTAATCTACCTATTGCTTTTCAGATTCATTTCACAGCATGATTTTTAAAATTTTAAAACTAAAAGAAAAAAAAACCACAACATTTGACTGTGAGAAACTACCATTGAACAAATAAGCCAGTTTTGGTTTTTTCTCTGTATGAAATTCCTAAACACAAGAGCGGGCAAAGGAAAAAGAGAGAAATTAATAGTCAAACCCTGAGAAACCAGACTTTTAATTTTATTTCAATGTGATAGATCTGGGTCCTGCAAGAGACTAACTGCTGTCAAGTTCCATGAAAGAGTCAATAGCACATACATGTCAGAAGCCTGTTTTCACACCTCATTGTCAGCCTAAACACAGGGTTAGGTTTCCTCTCATTCTCATTTCCTAGATGCCACAGAACGCTGAAATGAAATAGTAGAGCATTTCCTACCCTACTAAGAAACTAAAAAATTAAAAAAAATAGTGAGATGCCTTTCTGCATCCATCACAATCATCTATTTTCACGTATCATGGAATGCAAAAACTGTCTCATTATCCTCACAGGGAACAGGAATTCATATGTAAAGACAACTTTTCCTAAGTGGATGAGAGATTTTAAAAAAGGATTGCTGTTTGAAGAATATGGAACCCATAAAACAATAATAATAAATAAAGGTTACAATATTTACTGGCACATGGAAAATAAAATTCCACGTTCACAAAGCATCCTAAGTATAGCACATTCTGTGGTAAATGGATTAAGACCTCACACACACTTCAGAAGAGACATCTAAGGCATTACAGCTTTTCTTTTATGAATTCCCAGCTTCAACGTTGCCCCCCAGCACAATCATCACCTTAAAATACTAAATCCCAGACCACCTGGGCCTGCAGAGATGTGCAGAGCATGTCTGGAGAACAGCAAGTATGTACTGACCCTTATGCGCACACTACCACTCACATTCTTCAAAGGTCCAGCCGCAATCTCATGTTGCTTAAAATACAAATACCATTTGGAAAAGCTACATAATCAGGGTAAAGTGCACAGGTAAAGCAAACATACAAATGCACTCTGGATCTCTGTGGCCAACTCTGGCACTGAGAAATATTGTCACAGACTTCAGTAAGTTTTACTGATCAGCACAAGTAAGTATGAGCAGGTTTCTCTTTTGGAGTGCTTTTTACAGTCAGGAGGAATGGTTATGATTTCTCAGGATTGCATTTCCCCAGATGACAGGCTCGGCTTTTCAATCTGGTGTGCTGCCCCACTGCCCAGCCCTGACCGCAGTGCTGCAGGCTCTGCTGCTGCCTCCTACCCAAGCTACATCCACCCCTGCAAACACAGCCAGGGGTTTGTCACACCACAAAGCAGCATTTGGTTACAATCCTCAAACACAATTTGAACTATTTAGAAAACATGAATTATAGTATTATTTAGCATTTCCATTATAATGTTATAACATGCTGTCAAAAGACTTTTTGCTTTTCAGTGTACATACTGGCGAATAGAATATATTTTGACCCCCACACAAAGCACTGGCTGATTTTTAGACAAAGAAAAATAGGTAAAAACAAGCACACTTGTTAACACCTTCTGAAATCAAACACATTAACTACAACTGCAACCAGCATTTGATGCCTTCCAAAGGAAAGGATGTTTGCTTTCAGCAGTGAAATCACCTGGATCATAATTTGAAATGCTGGTTATTACAAAGATGGGCATGAGCTACTGAGGTGGAGGGAACTATTAATTACTAGGTTTAAAGCTCTATTATTTGATTATTAAAAACAGCCAAATATGCTCCTGTCTCTCTCTAGGAAAAAACAAAAAACAAACAAACAAAAAAAACCAACCACAAACCAAAAACTAACAGAAAAGGAATATAGACTTAAAAAAACCCTCTTCTCCTTTCATTGAATGCCTTCCCTCCTAAAACATGAAACATTTACCCCAAATACTAAACAGCTGAATGTATATAGACCCTTTACATGCACCTGCATACTAGGAGTCTTAATAAAAACTGAATGCTTAGTGACCAAGTAACTTGCTTCACCTTACATTTCTGCTAGGCATTCAGACACCAAGAACAACACTCAGAGACTGCTTGAATCATATCCAAATTCGCACCATGGACGTGACTGCTTTTCAGAGGCTGGACTTTCCCCTAGTATCCACACTAATCATTCTTTCCATAGCACTATTCTAAGGTGGTTCTGCAACTATGGTCCTTTTATCAAAGTCCAAAACGCTTTTCATGGATGATGATCGATGATAATAATAAAGCAGCTTCATTCAGGACACATGGGAATCTTGAAATCAAGAGGACTTACACATAAATCTGAGTGTTTTAGTGAACAACAGAGGGTTAGAAAGCACTGAGGCAGAAGTAATTTTTGCTAGGGAATGATTTTGCTCTTCACAGGACAAATATTTTTCCAAAGCTGGAAACCTCTGGAGGTGTTTTCTTTTGTCTCTTCAGAACATCAAATTTATTACAAAGGTATCACATAGTGTTCCAATGCATTTGTTAGTTTGGAAGTATTGTGTTAAAGGACAGTAGGAAACCAAGGAAACAAAAAATAAAATCTCACCATACCAATCACTACCTTAATTGTTTTGCCTTCACCATAGCAGAGGCATGCTATTTCATTATAATGGATATGACAGTGTGGGCCAGGAATAGGGAAGAAAGCAAGCAATCAGACACTACTTTGCTCAGAAGCTATTTAATACATAATAAAAGTCTTGATCACCACTACTAACAAAAATATTAAGGTTTCCAGCACTTGCTGCCCCGTAAGTAGCTATCCGTGAAGGCACTCTATTTATACGCTGACACACCTGCATTTTTGGAGTGTTGAATCCATGGAACATTCCTTTATTACACATTACTCCGAGATCTTCCTTTCAGAGAGATTTTAAAGAGTTTTATAGCAATGAAATAACATCTTCATGACAGTCAAATAATCTCAAACTGAATTAAAACACTGACCTATGGGTTTATTTGTGTATTGGCACTTAAAGCTTTTGACTTTAAACACAAAGATGAACACTAAGGCAGGGAGCTGAAAAGACAACTGAGGTTTGAGGAAAAGGCTATCTGTTACGAAAGCTTCTAGGTTAAGAGGCAAAGAAAAGTTGTTCTTGAAATTCTTACCAATGGTTATGGAAGAGATCTAGGTTTCTAAACACCGGTGCCAAGCATCATTTTTAAACTCTTCCGAGATCTATATCATCCACATGGGACTGACAGATGCAACACCAGACCACTAGGAAATCTATACCTTTTGAAAGAGGTGGCTCCAGACCAAGGGAAATACTCTAGAGTGCCTAAAGTGACATTAGATGTTCAGATACCTGAGTAGCCCCACTAGTCTACAGCATTTAATTAAAGCAGAGAAGATTACAACTGGGTTTAGAACCAGCCTGATCCCTCCATCCTACCCCTTCCAGCCACTTCATATGGAGGACAGCCACATGATTTCAGTGTGCAGAAAAGAAAGCTGCTTTCTTAGAGTAAGTATCTGGAATACTTTGCATGGTATTGGTCCAACAAATAACTGAAGAAACTTTTGAGACTAGAGACTATGAGAGAAAGAGCACACACTATAAACTGAGCTGCACAGAAGGCAGATAGAAGATAGCAGCATGAAAGGACTAGGCTTTCACAGTGCATCAAGGGATTTACATCACTATTTCCCACTATCTCCCTGTGATGGCCATATCTCTATTTATCGGGGGGGGGGGGGGGGGAATGAAGAGCAAAGTCAGGCCCCAATACGGAAGAGCATACATTACAAACTCGAAAACCCAGGTTTTAGATTTCAAATACATTAATTACCTGATACACACACTTTTGGGAAGTGTTTTCTACCTGCACAGAGCTGGCACCCTTTTCTCCATGACCGCTGCCATTACTGATGGGGATCACCATGACACCATGTGCAAAGGTAACATAACTATGCCTTAAGACTCCAAGTACTCCACCTTACTGTATTTGAATGCTTATTGAGTCTACTCTGCCCACTGGCAGGGCTTCAAATTTCAAATTCATGCTAGGAATAAAATGGGCCAACCCAAAATATAGCCACAGTTGATCTACAGAAAAAACACTAAGCCAAAAGGAAATGGTTTTGTTCTCCTTTAGGTTTTATTACTTTCACCACAGTATTTCTGTTAGACAGTCAAAAGTACATTTAATACAAACCAGAATTTAGTATTCAGGAATCTGAAATGAAACCATGTCAAGAAAGGCAACCACTGCCAACAGAAAAGACCAGTAGTAAAAAGTAGCTTGAACGCTTCAATTATTCCAACTTCTACTGAGTGATGCGCAGCAACCAAAATATACCCATGCAAAATAAATCAGCCTTGGCTAGAGTTTGACTTTTGACCTGATTACATTCTTCTTCCCAAAACAACCTCTCATCAAACAGCTAGAAAGGCTGCATCAAGAACTGCCCAATATAACCAGGGTCTTTAGCGAGCTTACACAGCTGCCTCCACACGCAGAAACTATCACTTCCATCTCAAGAACTGCAAAGCTGTCTCTGCTGAGTTAACATCTGAACAAGTCTTAAGATAGGATCCCTACATAAATTAGGATTGCATCCAGACCTGAAGCTGGAAACTAGGACTCTTGAGAAAAAGAAGAGATATTGCCATCTAAAAATTGGGCAGCAGCTCTTAAACGCCTGAGTGACTCCTCCAGAGAGCAGTCCTAGCCTCTCACCCTCTGACAAAGCAACAGAAAGTGCCTTGGTGAGGTATGGGGAGTACGAAGCAGCAGAAACAACCCCACAAGATCATGGTGGAAGAAATAAAGAAATTTGACAAACAGCATATTCAAAATGCAAAAGACAGATCCCAGCAAGCAGTAAGCAAGGCCAGGAGAGATGTGCTGTAGGAATTTGGAGCAAGCAGGCAACAGGGAGTCCCAAAAATCAATGGGTTGAACAGATGAACCTGCACGACCCCCCCAGCATCTCCCCTCGCCCCCTCCTCTATTTGAGCCCAAACCCTTCCAAAAACTTGTTGGCTTAGTTTATAGCTGAAATAATGGCAGCATCTACCCAATTATGTTCAGGTCTGTTGGCTACCTACACAATGGACTCAGGAGTGAAGACCCACAGCCCCCACACAAGGCAGACGCGCTTACGTAAACATAAATCCAAGGAAACCTAGGAATATTTAAAGGCTCTTTTCACACCCTTCATGCCCCTCCTGTTTCCCCTCCCTTCCCCACATACATCTAGTATAGACAAAAATGGTTAGAGGTAAAATAAAGAAAACCTGATCTAATTACACTGGAAGTACAAAAATGGAATACACAAAGATTAAGTGTTGCTAGTACAATTACTTCATCTCTCATCCAACGCAGCATTAAATTTACCTGCTCGTTACTGTAATTTGGCAACTGAATCAAATGCTTAAAAAGAGCCCTGACAAACCCCACAATGAGTGGGATTAAATGAGGAAGAGGAGGAGGAGGTGAGAAAGAAAATTGCACCAAGAAATCAAGATTAAGTTAGAGATGCACAAATTCACCTGTCTGAGATGATCCACCCTCTTCTAGAGAGTATCTGCAAGCTAAAGTTTCATGCAAAAAACACTTGGTGGAGAAAAAAAAATTCCAGCTTTGTAACCAAGTTGCATGTGCTTGGCACTGCTAGAACTTGTTAAACAAAGCTGTGTCAGACAGACACCCTTGCAGAAAGAATCTGTATCAGCGCAGTGTGTTTTTGATTTGTGTAACAATTATTCTCCAGTTTAGAAGCACACAGCTAATGAGGACTCACTACCCAGAGCAAACACGTATTAAGAAGTGCAGGTACTGGTTTTCTGCTGTTTATACCCTCTCTTGTATGTGTAATTCCAGCAGATCACACTAGATTTGTGAACTTCCAACAGTACATTAATTGCAAAAGATGGAGTCTTCCAAGATACAAGGGCCATTTATCAAACAATAGCATCCAAAATGCTTCCAATCTACAGAATCCTGCTTTAACACTGTTCTGGAATTAAGGAAGAAACGCAGCAGGGCTCCCCTTTCATAAGAACATATGGCATTTTAAAAAGCAGAGCATTACAAATTCCACCAACAGCTACTGAGTCATTCAATAGAGGCTCAATTTATCTTAGTTCTGTCTCTCCTACCTAGGCACACGCTCCATAGTGAGAGGAAGACCAAAGTTCCCTGCGGTCATACGGAAACAAGTTGTGTCTCATTTATATTAAAGATATACATGCTTTCTGTGAATTTTTCAGACAAAGATGATGACAGCTAAGTACTGCCAAGTTTACTCACTGTCCATTGCTGGGGAGAGAACTCAAAGAACAAGAACTTCCTTGTGTGGAGCATCCTAGATCGCCTGTGTTTTACCAACATGCAAAGACCATATGTCCTGCCAAACCATTTTAGGCATACTACGCATAAAAGAAAGCATTTCAGGAAGCTGAATGGTATTTCTTTTCTGTTCATAGAGTGACAGACCATCACAGTCCATAAATTTTCTGGTACTTCGTCTAATACTTGTTAGCGAAGCGTTCGCCAGTACAGGGAGCCAGGAACTTGACTCAGATTTTAATTCATTCCTCATCATTCTGCAAAACTACTTCAGCACCCACCAGCTTCGTGCAATGGCTGCAATACCAAAAAGGCAAGCAGTCCTCTGTTATAGAAAGAACCAGCACTTGCATTTAAATTCTGTGGGCACACACCAACTAGCCTCTGAATGAGGTTTAGCCAGCCTTTCAGCTTTCGTTTAGTGCCCTCCACGCATTGCTGGCAGTTACTGCTTCTGGCCAGGGCGACTCTAAGGTACTTTGGCTGGTCATCAGGAATTAGTTCTGTGCCACAAAAACTCACCAAGAGCCAAATGACTGAAAAAATAGCAAACCAAAGGAAACAGGCACCATGCTCTTTCCGGTAGCTGGGTTCAGGCTCCAGATTTGAGACTGATCTTTCAGGTAAACATCTTCAAGGCTTTGGTCCACCTTCTGCATGGAACACACATGGAAGTGAATTCACTGCAAGCGAATTATTTCACACACTTAAAAGAGGAAGATATGAAGCAGTCACTAATTAAAAGGACCCCATGTCACAAAAGCAAAAATACCAATATACCCTCCCTAAGTCATTCAGTCTGATGCACAGATTTATCAGCACTGCCCTGTGCTGGAATTCACAGCATGCAAGGCTCCCAGAGTGGAGCAGGCTTGGAGCAAGAGTCTCTACCAAAATAAAATTGCATTGTATGCAGCTGAAGGGGATTTCAAGAGGTCACCTAACCCAGCTGTCTCCAATGTTTGACAGCCAAGCTTCTCCAATACCTTTAACTTATTATCATCATGACCACTTGCCCCCACCCACTCCCACCCATTTTTTACATGGCAACAGAAGGATTGAGCAGGATAGCCAGAACTTATGTTCTCTGGATGCTCCCGGCCCCTTGTCCACATCTTGTAAGGGTGCACTTCCCACCAGGAAGCCAGCACTCTGGTTCCCAGTGCAGGAGCAACCAAACTCCAACCCTTCCCGTAGGCATCTGCCAGGATCTTTTCTTTTTGAATTCTTTCCAGCAACTGAAATTTCACAACTCCCATTTGGCAACAGAAAGCTTTTTCCAAAGCTTTCCAGCTCTTCCTTCTGCATCTTAAATCCATAACTTCTTGTCCTCTCTACAGCAGGCATGGAGAGCAGTTCACTCCCTTCTTCCCTTGCAGCAAGCTTTCGGGTATTCTCTATGTAGACCAACTTTCATTCTATAAGCCTTCCTTTTGGTAATGTTCTCTAGACATACATGTGAATTTTTTCACTCAATTTTTCTTACAGCTTCATCTGCAGAAAAAGGTGTTTCCTAAAAGTGGTGCTTTCAGCAGCATGCGATAGCCCAGCTCATGCCCAGCAGAACCATTCTGCAGGAGCGTGTATGCATCCCAATCTAGCGTGTGTGCATCCCCACCTAGTGAGCTTGCTTTTTACTTTTGGGGTCAGAGAGAAGGGACAGGTTTGAGGTTGGGGTTTTGGCAGGGTTTGGTTGGTTGGCTGGGGTTCTTTTTGCAACCACTTAAGACTGACTCACATTCAAGTTTGCAAACAGCTGAGTGGAAGCATTACATTTTTGGTTATTATCAAAACAGGTATTTGGTAGGAATACAGACAAGCTAGGGCTAGTTTTCCCTTTAGATATTTTGCCAACCTAGCTGTGCTAATGAGTAGTATTAAAGAAGACACTCCAACGTAAATCCAGAGGTACAAATTAATGTAGGCAACGATATCACCAAAAACTGAGGCTGGTCTGTAGGATCTGGTTAATCTTATTCAAAGAGAGAGATTAAGAGTACCAGCAAACAGACTCCTCCTTTCCAGACTAAACTGCAGTCCCACTAGAAAAGATGCTGCCAACCTTTTTTCGGTGTTGATATTCCTATTGCACTGGGGAGGAGCAAGGAGCCAACTAGATAGGAGGTAAGCAGCCAGTTTTATCTGCCCTGCGACAAAATGCTCTCACTGATGATTACTCCACTATTCCACTAGTTCTCATGCTGTTCAGGCAGAAACCTGAACGCGCAAGAGAGAGTGAAATAAAAGGATGTTACTTTCTTTTGCTGTAGAGAAAGGTACAGGCATGGTACCTGAATGAGGTAAGGCTCATAGTGGGTTGCATGCAGCAGGGGAGTGATGATGAACACTGACTACCTGGTTTTTATTGTGAAATATAACCAAGATGACACTGTGAATGGCAGTTCTTCAGGTAAACAGCAAAAACCTTGTTTTTTTCCAGTAAAACTAATGATACCTTTGAGTTCTGGAAAGCTACAAAACCTGCTTTCCAAGCTATTACATAAAATTTCCTTTAATATCATCACTATCTCGGTCAGCTCTCTTTCTCTAGTATGATATTGCTACTGAAAAGCCAATATACTACTCCAGCAGTGTACTGGAGTATACTATTAAAAGCCTATAGTACACAAACTGAAATGAAACTTTTCAGCCAGGAAAGGTTTTCCTTCTTGGTAAGTTGCTAGCAAAAGCTTATAAATTAAGAAAAAGAAAAGTACCATCAAGTGGGCTTTCGTACAGGCACAGC
The DNA here is from genome assembly GCF_004027225.2 of Strigops habroptila. Lineage (NCBI taxonomy): Eukaryota > Metazoa > Chordata > Aves > Psittaciformes > Psittacidae > Strigops > Strigops habroptila. Next base: position 33,976,229 of record NC_044278.2, on the reverse strand, counting down.
TGCACCCAGGAGAGCTTGCTAGCAGTATACATCTAACAGCATAAGCATACGTATGTGTTTAATGGACATACCTTCATTCTAAGAATATATGCTCCAAAACCGTTTCCCATTAAGTAAGTTATGGTTCTCAATTCCCAGCCACAGCTACAGCTGCAACGGGCAAGCTGAAGCAATGCCATCTGTAACCAGTTTTCATTTCAAATGCAAGACTGAATGCCTTTTCAGGGCTAAGCAGGACCCAGGCACAAGCAAGCACGTCTGTACCAGGTCAGAACCAAGGTCTACCCCATCTCATGACATGTCCCTGGCAGCAGCCAGGAAACAGTGGCCAGGGAAGAGCAGAGAACCAAGGCAAGCGTATTGTGCCTAACCTCCCAGCATCTAGCAATTTGCAGGCAAGACACTTCTCAAGGTAGAAGGCGCACAGCTACCTTTGGAGTTCAGCTTAAGACACAGTCCTGTAATGTTGTTAGGAAATGAATGCAAATTCAATCCTTTCAGAGCAGGCAGACGGACGGGCCTTGTTGAGTGTTTTCTGGTATTTGGGCAGGAAAGCTTGAAAGGAATCCAGCAGCATTTGGCAGCAATAGGTCTCATGCCATCACAGAAAGATGTTGGAGAAAAACACAACTGGAGAGTTAAGCTAGCCAGTTCAGTTTCCACCATCAAAACCTTGAGAGTTCACCTTGAGAGAACAAAAAGTAAACAGCACTACTCACAGTACATCATATTTCAGATTACCCCATCTCAATTCTTAAGAGAGGGTACGTAACCATCCTTGCCACAGTGCTACCTCTGTATGAAACATCTATTTTCAAGTAGTTGTCTTCTCCACAGATAAGAGTGACATCACACAAAAATTCAACATTAAATACATTTACAAGTTTCAGAAGAGTTAGTTATGAGCAGAGGCTGCTGAAAGGCATGGCACTGTCCCACAGCCATGGGCTGGCCAGTGAAGCAAAACACAAGATAAAAACCTCAAAACACAAAATACAAAGAACCAACTCAATCCTATGATCCCAGTGATGGGAATATTTCACTGGAAATGGGGGGTGGGAGTAATCAGTAAGGATCTAGAATCTGGCCCAAATTCCCACTGGTGCTTGTAATTTTAACTAAAGGTACATTACAGGCAAAGTGAATTTAGAAAAAAATAAAGCCGTGAAATAGAGACAACAGCCTCATCTTCCCAAGGAAGAGAAAGGCTCCAACCCTCTGAGCAACCCCAGGAAGATGTTTGAAGTTGTCTCCCTATGACCACCAGAAGCCCACTGCTCAGCGGGCCTGGGTGGTTTGGGTCATGGCATCTTCACTGACCTCAAGAAATGAAAACCTTCCTTTCCCTTTGGTTTCAGCCCTCTCACAACTCAAACTTAAAGCAGAGGCTGGCTATATGGTTAATAACACAAAGGCCACAGGCACCAACTGGAGGCGAGAGAAGTTCAGCTCAGACATGCTGGTAGGGAGCCCAAGACTGCAGGAAGGCATTTGGAGCAAGGGTGCTCACATAAAAGTACACACTGTGCAGCGTAACAGTGGATCAATCAATCACAACTGCATCTGCGAGATGAACGCTTGCATTAGGCACAAAATTCACATGCATCAACCATATAGCCATGCATCTCTGTTCAGTTGGGAGGAGGAACAACATCCATAGTGAAACCTGATGGAAGGCTATCAGTCAAGCTAATGGGTTTAAAAACCCACCTTTATCAAATAAGCTGATTATAGCTGTGTTATCCAATGGTGTGGCAGCCGTTCTCAAAATTTGGGTCCATAAGCAGTCTAGCCTTTATTACTACCAGGAACCTGAAAGCTGACCCAGCAGGAGAAGACTGAAAACTGGTAACACTAAACCATCATATGAATTATGTTAAAAGGAAAGAGAGGTTGATTTTGAACCAGTACATAATGCACACATTTCCACTATCATGTTCTCCTGAAAAGACCAAATCTGCATTTGAAGTACCGACGACTTCCAATCTCTAGGGGAAAAAAAGCTTTCTTTGTACAGAGTCAAGCTTAGGCAAGTCTTGCAACAGTAATTACAGACACTGCCTCCCCAAGCCATCTGCTGTGGCATTTATAACTCCTGGAAGGGCAGCAGGCAGAGCTGGTGGAGGAGAAGAGACACACATATCCCAGCAACCAAAGCCAGGCTTCTCAGAAAAGCTGTGATGCTGGTCTGACCCTAACAGGAACTTACATCCTGGTTATCCAGACCTCCTTCAGCTTGCAGATAGCGCTGATGTTCACATACCGAAGGAAACAGCTGCATCTGCAGATTTGTCAGATCAAAGGGAGTTAGGAGCCCAACCTCAAGGCAACTCATAACCCTGAGCAAGCCCAGCCTGGCAAGAGCCCAGCTGGAAGAGTTTGACCAGGACCTCATCCCAAAAATGAACAAACTTGTGCTCTGTAGTCAGTCTAAGCAACCCAACTTTCACATGTGGGCAGACTTTAAAGACACCAGCACAGCCAACAGCTGTGATGTGATGCCTGTAACACAGACAGAATAATTCAGAACAAGCTAAGTTCATCCTTTATGAGGACGCATAGGGTCCAGCCTGATGCACTCACCTGCACACTGACCACCACTGCATCTGCAGAATGTTTTCATCAGCACACCACAGCAAGCAGAAGAGGCCAAAAGACACGCTCACCCACCCCTTGCTCACATAGCCACAAGTTTTAGTGGCTGGCCAAGCTGCAGGCTCTTTGAAAATCCAACTTTTGCAGCACAGCTGGAGACAATGCCGATTAATTGTTTTGCCATCCATAAAACATTACAATACTCACTTCATAGGGTTGTCACAAGGATGATTCAACATCTCTGAAGAGCTTTGAAGAAGAAACAGTGGCTATTGTTCTGAGTACCACAGAATTTGGAAGATCTCACATGAATTCTGCATGACCGTGCGTGTGTGACAGCTTCAGCACCAATAGATTATTTTCCTTCACAAAAAAGCCTCCTGGAAGCTCATTGGCTCTGGGCAACACTTTATTCAGAAATGTATTTTGTTTTGCTTGTTAATATATCCTAAATTGCCATCAACTTTGACTATTTAATTAATAGATTCAGGTGCTGTTTCTAGTCTCTCTTAATTACGGGAAACACTGCATTTTTGACAAAGAACTCAGTTTAGGCTGTCAGGGCTCCCAACCAGCACACTGTAATTACCTAAGTAATGCTAACATATGAGAACAACAGGGGGAAGAAAAGCAACTAAAAATTTCACTGAAATCCCATTTCCTTCACAGCAAATGAGAAAGTCTGTCTGCATGGAGAAGAGGTGCTACACACAGAAAGAGGCCAATGGCATACCGCTTACGCCTAACTATTAAAGAGCTCTTAACACTGATGCAGAAACATTGTAAAGGTTTTAATTAGGTTTGCTTTTCCTTTTTCCCCACAAATATGCAAATACACAGGAGGAGTTGGATTCTAAGTGTTCTGCCATACACTCGGATTCACCTCTTCTGAAAGGAAAACTTCTACTGCTTCACTCCAAATGTGTAAGGAATCTATATGCCCTTTCATTCTCATAAAACATAAATAGCTCAACATCTACCCTAAGGATAAGCATTTTCTTTTTTTCTGAGCAGTCTCAAGCTACAGTGGTAGTCACAATTAGGCAACAAGGATGTACCCCAAGTGAAGACGGATCTGGCTGAGAGAACTAACATTTCCACTACACAAAGCTTCAAAGGATCTTTAAACTCTTTGGGACACAGACCACATCTTTTGTTTGGAAAGCAAACATTACTGATTACACATTACTGATACTACTGTAAGATAAACAACAGTATTAGGACTAGTCAGTACACTGGCTTTTATTCCCCATCAAAGACACGACAAAGTTTCTTCTCTTCTTTAATTCACCCTAGCTCTCCACCAAGGAACTGGCACTTACAAGTGCACAAAAAATACAGCATTGCAGTATCAAGCCTCACAGAGCCTAGGTCCCAAGTTCCCCAAATCCCGGGGGAAGCAGCAGCCCAAAATTATGTTCCTACTCTCTCTACGAAATACATGAAGGATGTTGCATATCTGAGAATAAGCAAAGGGAGTGGGGAGGAGGCGGGGGGGGACAAAAAGGCAACATGAGCAGCTGGCCTGATTGACCAATAGCACACAGCAAGGAGATGTACCATCGATCCCAGCTTTTTCTCAGTTTATGTCTCACAGAGATCAACAACTTTAGAGGAAAGTTCAGAGTGCCAAGACTATACCGACCCCCTCATAAAACACCAGCTTGAAGCAGAAAGGAAAGACTGATTCACTCCCTTGCCCATCAGCCTGATGGGCAGCATCCTCACACAGTTTGGTCTATGCATAGTTTCTATACTGCTTTCCTTGCCTTTTCCCTGGCAGGTATCATAACTCTACCCAGCACTTCCTTGGTAAAGCATCAGGGTACCCCAGCACAGCTGGTCACCACACTGTCCTCCTAAAACTGTTTGGGTTTTGCATGGATTTGCAGACAGAAGAAAAGCTGCTATGGTTCTGAGTTCCTTTTTACAACATTGAATACTTATTTAGCGGAGGACAAGAATCCAAGCCTCCTGCTTCCCAAGATGAATGTCCCATCTTCTAAACTGCACAGTTATGCTGTCTGTTCCATGCAAGGTTACACAACCACAAATAAAGACACAGCAGAAGGAGGTGCTGTCGTGAAGGACTGGATCCAAAAGTAACACTCCTAGACTGGTCTTCAAAAAAAGAGACAAGCATTTCTCTCATATTTGCTATGATGTGTGTGTAACAGCTCTAAATGCCCAGCTTCTCGTCACTATCATGTCTTGCACCCTCCAAAATGTGCCCAAGTTCAGAGGCACAAGGAAATTTTACCGGTAACTCTTAAGTATCCACTGATTTTAGCAGCATCAAAAAAAAAACCCAAACAAAAAAAACCCCAAACAAACAAACAAAAAAATTAAAGCAAGGGTTTGTTTCCTTTTTAACCATTTGAAATTTGGACTCCTGCAATAAAACGAAACAGGAAGCAGAATTAGTGGTTTGGTGCTCCAGCAAATTAAACACTCCCTAAAATATACTGGTTATACCTATAGGAGCCTGTGTCCTAGTGATAACTGATCCCCAATTTAGGTGCTAACTCACTCCTGGAATCCTGACATGATCATGCATCAGATGGCAAATTGATTTTCATGGAACACATTCAACACATTTAAGAGTATCTTAAATGTCATGTAACACATTTAAGCGTATCTTCACCAAGCACACAGCAGAGGCCTTGGGATTACTGCTTCTTTTTTTCATTTCATGCTGGTTAGTATCATAGGTAAACAAGAAATCTGGATAATGCCTTCTAATGCCTCTCTATTCCCTTCCTTTCAGTCTTACTTACAAAGACTGTATCCATTCCTTATTAAGAGCTACCCACAAGCAAAAGTTCCCTGGTATTAGCCTGAAACACAAGCATAGACAGACAATCCTTCTTACTAGGGGCTCATCACCAGAAGGTAATGGAACAGTCTGAGATACAATGAAATTCTGGGTTCACTTTGATTTTTGTCATTTCTTTTGTTCTTTATCTTGCAATACTCAAAGTAGCAATTACCAAGTCACCTGTTCTTTGTTCGGGCAGTGAATATAAACAGACTAACACATGCATCAACACTCAGTATTAAAACTAAAAAAAAAAAAACCAACACCGACATAACAGAATATTTTTAGCCTTTACAGATGACAGGTACGTTTCTTTGTCAGTACCTTGGCCACTCCTATCAAGAATTACGTTCTCATGAGCTAGAGAGGCAAGACTGATGCTGGGCTGCATCAAAAGAAGTGTGACCAGCAGGTCAAAGGAAGCGATTCTGCCCCTCTACTCTTCTCTGCTCTTGAGACCCCACCTGCAGTACTGCATTCAGCTCTGGGACCCCCAACACAAGAGAGACATAGACCTTTGGAGTGAGTCCAGAGAAGGCCATAAAGAGGCTCAGAGGGCTGGAGCACCTCTTCTATGGAGACAGGCTCAGAGAGTTGGGCTTGTTCAGCCTGGAGAAGAGAAGGCTCCAGGGAGACCTTAGAGCAGCTTCCACTACCTAAAGAGGGCCTACAAGAAATCTGGAGAGGCACTTTTTACAAGGGCATGTAGGGATAGGACAAGGGGGAATGGCTTCAAGCTGACAAGAAGGTAGACTCAGCTTAGATATTAGGAAGAAATTCTTCACTGTGAGGGTTAAGAGGCACTGGCACAGGTTGCCCAAAGAAGCTGTAGCTGCCCCATCCCTGGCAGTGTTCAAGGCAAGGTTGGATGGGGCTTTGAGCAACCTGGCCTAGTGGAAAGTGTCCCTGCCCATGGCAGGGAGGGTGGAACTAGGTGATCTTTAAGGTCCCTTCAACCCAAACCATTCTGTGATTCTATGAATGCAAACATTCTTGCGGTTTTTCGTATTTGCAGAAAGCATAGAAGCAGTCTACCATAATTTATGGCTATCATAAATTTAGCATAGGTGAACTCATTATATTTAACAGCAACATTTTATTCACATCAGTTACTCACAAAATGTAAGCCTCAAATCCAATTATTCCATAATAGTTTTCTAAGTAAACAAAACACCGTTTAGGATTTGAAAACAATGCATCTTTCTGAAAAGAGAGGCAGGAAAAAAAAAACAACCAAACCATGAAGCTCTAGCACACGACTATGCAATAGTTTCATTTTGTAAGAAGATTAACACAGAGCAGAAAGCTTTGGCTCTGACTGGTAAAAGAACATACACTTGGTGCTAGGAGAGAGTTCCCTGTAAGTGGAATTTGTCCTGTTTGTTAATGCATCTCTGTAGAGATAAAAGAAATCATGCAGGAAGAAGAAATAGCATCCTTATTTCTGTCCAGCACTACCTCAACTCAAGCCCATTCTGATTTCAGTCCTTGTCAGGCACAACCCGCGCACCCTCGACTGAGCTCTCTGCCATGTGTTGTTGAACTGCAGCACAAAGTTTTGATAAGCAGTCCTGCCATTTTAATCATGCTCAGCAGAGACAAGCTGGTCAGGTGTTTTTCTTGTGCTTCTTGAATTCAAGCTATATTTGGAGACCAACTGTTCTCTATCCTGCTTTCTCCAATTAAGTGTGTGTATAAGGGTGGAGAGGTGAAGGTGGGAATTAAGAGAGAAAGAGATAATGAGACTTTCTTGGAGTACATAAAGCCGCCCTTAAAAAAAAGGTGAAGAAAAGATACTGAAATGTAACTCACATAATTTTAATTGCGAAGATTCAGTAACAACAGATGTGAAGGGGAACAAGACCAGAGCACACAGAAGGGAACCAAAAGCCAAGGCTGCTCTGAAAGTTACAGGAAAAGATCAGAGCATTTATGTTTAAAATCCAGGGCCAGAAGGAGGAACTCTAACAGCCCAACACTCACTGAAGCAAAGCAAGTTCACTGCAGGTTGCAACAGCAAAAACTCCGTGTAACTTAATCATCTTGTATACAACTGCAGTCTTGATAGAAAAATGAATGGGAACCGTTTGGGTTTACATGGGGAAAAAAATAAATGAATGTCCCTATCTGTGATTATGTTGAACTTCACCCAGAGGAGCTGCCGTTCAAGCAAAGAGACTTGAGTGAACAGCGTCACCGCAAAAGAAACACTGCCAAGACAAGTGGAGAGTTCACCACTCCACTCCCAAACATGCTTGTACGTATCAGCGATTCACTAATGGCAAACATGCATTACTGGACTCCAGCCTATTTCCCTTAGAGCAGGAAAGTGGGGGAAAGGCCATGCAGTTTATTTTGAACTTGAAATTAATGAGTCTGATGACATGATGAGCCAATGAGATTATTGCTTTGAAAAAAGAGCTGCAAAATTACTGCAAACTCTGCTGCTTTCCTTTCTTGCTTCACACCTACTCTCTGCCTGATCGAGGAGGGGAGATGAAGATTCAAAGAGCAAAACACAAAGAGCAAAAAACACATACAAGCGTGGCATCAAATAAGTAACAGTCTCAACACAAAACTTCCCTTAGTATACAGTCTATTTAATATAAGGGGATAATCAATGTGCTTATCGATTTAGATGCCTACACATTAGGTTAGCAGCTTATTAAATCCATCGGCATCATCTGAACAGAATCCACGCACAACAGCATCCTATTTGGTTGCCGCTCTCAGATCAATACGGTTTGCTCTTCTCCATTTTGCACTCACAAGCCGCGCACCCGGGTACAGCCCGGCTCTTCGGAAACGGGCTTTCCTTCCATTATTTTTTTTGTTTCTTTTTTGTTTTAAACCACTCTCCCACTTTCCGCCCATCCTCCCTCCCCCCCTCCCCTCACGCTCGGCGCAGAGTCCAGCTGCCATCCTCCCAGCAGCGAGCCGCCAGCCTGCGCCTCCGTCCCTCCCCACGCCGGGGAGGATGTCCATCTCCCCCCGGCAGTGCAAGCTGCATTCCAGCCGGAGCCCGGCCGCGCCGGCAGAACCATTGTGCCCTTCCCCGCACCGCCGCCACCCCCCCAGCTCCGGGTACCCGCCGCCGCCGGGCCCAGCCGGCGCACAAAGGGCTGCACTGCCGGCGGCACCGGCACCGCGGCCACCGGACCAAGCCGGGCCCGGCCCGGCGCTGCTCCTCCAGTGCCGCCGCAGCGGGGGGCGGTGCGCTGGGGCCTTCTGAGGGGGGCGCCCGGCGGAGCCGCCACCGCCGCCCGCGCAGGGGAGCGCCAAGGCGGGGGGCGCTGCCCCGGCCGCGGAGGGGCCGGCACGGCACGGGCAGGGTCCGCCGCCCACCTTCCCCCTGCAGCCCGGCACCCGCGCCTCGCCGGCGGAGCGGCACCAACCTGCAGTCCTCGCCGCCGCCTCCTCGGGAAAAGCCGGAGCTGTCTCTGCCCGCCTCAGCCTCCAGCCCCGGGGCGGGCGGCCTTGCCCGCCTCCGCCTGCTGCTGTCCGCGGTGCCCCCCCGGCGGCGGCGGCGGGCTGGCTCGGCGCCGCTGCCCTCGGGAGGCGGGGAAGGGGCGAGCGGGGCGGGCGGCTGCGGGAGCCTCGCTCATTGAGTGCGGCAGCCCCAGCTGTCGCCGCCGCTGCTCCCCGCAGCCGCTACTTCCTGTGCAGCGATGGTTCAGTTCCTCCCGGGCCGCTGGGGGCAGGAGCCGGGGGGCGGAGGAGAAGAAGAGGCGGAAGGTCGGGTCAGATACTGGGGGCAGCACCGGCCGCTCCCGCAGCTCCTCCCGCACGGCCCGACCCTGCTCCGCCCCGGGCCAGCGCGGCGGCACCCCAGCCGATCGCCCTGGCCGCACCGCCGTGGGACGCGATGCAGCGGAGCCGCCCCTAGCGCCCCCCACTGCGGGGCGGCCGCCAGGGGGCGCCGCCGCTCCCTCCCGAGGCGCCCCTCACCGCGGTCCCGCTCCTCCGGCCACCGTTGGCGGCGAACGGGTGAGACGATCGGAGCCGGTGTTCCCCGCTGGAGGGTGCGCGGCGATCGCCCGGCCAGGGCAGGGGAGTGCCGAAACGCCGCTTCCCGTCGGTGAAAGCCCGCTCCCCCACATCAGGAGCGGCGCCTGCCCCTGGCCCCTCTATGCGGAGTGAGAGCCGCCTCGCTCGGGCACGGCCGCTCACCGGAGCCATGGTTCGCTTTCCCGCCGGCTGCCCTCAAGGAGAGCGGTGTCCTCCTCCGTCCCGCTGCCGCAGCGGCAGGGAGATGCGGGGCCTGACCCGGCCGCGCGGAGCCCGGCGCTGCCGTCCCGCGGGGCTGGGAGCGGGAGGGTGCGAGCGGAGCTCCGAGTGCGCGGAGGGGGACGCGGGGGTCTGTGTGGAAGGGACGCGAAGGTGGCACCGCGAGGAATCAATAACGGGAATTCTCAGTAGTGCGGAAAAGCGCTACGTAACGGTATTAATAAATAACGACTCCATCCTGGGTCCGAGCAAGGAACAGCGGTGAAGTGGGGGCTCTCGGCTGTAGGGGTGACGTTCCGCATGCGGTAAATCGGGTACTCTGCCAAGGACTGGACTTGGGGAAAGCCGTTTACGAAAGGAGGATACCACCGAGCTTACTTGGCTTCGAACCAATATAAAGCCATAGATTGACAATATCTTTGTGTTCCTGTATGCACCATGAGGAAGCAGGTCAGAACATGCCAAAAGCAATACAAGTTTAGTCTGTTTTTCACAGTAAGTCTGGAAATATAACGGCTTTTTTTTGGAATCTTGCTCGTCCTGAGGGTGTGACAGGACTGTATCCGGGGTTGCTGCAGCTGCCTTTTTCTGGCCAGAGAAATCCAACTTGGTGAGGCTTTTACGGGTGATAATGACTAGGGGTAGGGAGGTCTTCTGCTCCTTTCTTGGGTGCAGCATGAGGGAGTGTAAAAGCTTGGAAGTTACAAATCTTTTATTAAAAAAAATAAACCTTTAAAACTGGAACAACATTTTAAAATACCAGTATCTAGCATTGTCTTTCAAACACTTTACTGATGACACTAAGTAACTGGGTTTACTTTTCACAATGGGGAGTGCTTGCGACTCTCAAATCTTTTTGTTCAAGATTGCATGTGTTCATTACCTATGAAAGTCAGTTTGTTTTATTTGATTTCATAATAGCGATTTTGAGGGGACCACTGTTAGGCAATAACATGGAAAGACAGTGGTTATAGTGCTCTTGGGTCATCACAGTAAAGCAAATACTACCCTTAGCAGTTGTGGAAGACTCAGAAAATGGTTTTATTAGTTATTTAGGTTCTAAATGTCCCTGTCTTTCACCTGTGGTATATGGCATTCAGAACATCATAACTTGACTTGCTTTAGAAAAGTACACACGTAATACCTAAATATATTCTGTGTTTACTTGAAGTACCATAAAATCCTTAATTGCTATGCTTTTACTGTCATCACAGAACTCACTGCTGGTTTCCAATTGTACCCAAGTTCTAGTATGAGGCAGAGATTCTGCCCTTAGGTCAAGCGCATATGCTGCTTTTCTTCTATCTCCTCCAGCACAGCCTCTTGCCAGCAGTTCTGATGAGCCTTAGCTGGTGCTGCTCAGCCCATGCTGGTTTGGCCAATCACAAAATCTTTGGCTGGTTTCCTATGCTGGTGGAGCTCTATAGTAGGCTGCTGTAAATGACAGGAGCCTCTGTGCCTTCCTGGAGAACATCACAGGCAATTTCAGTCCCTCGTGTAGCTCAGAACTGTGACAGGATAAAGGCAATCTGGCATTCCTCTAAGGGGCTTGGTGCTGAGTCTCCTGTTTGTCTTCATTTTCCACACTGGTAGTACACAAATAATTGCAATTTTTTTTATTTGTGAACTTTTAGCATACCTCACAAGTCCGTTTCTAAATAAGGAATAACTCATTCAAGGAAATTCTCTAATAGAAGTAGCTTATGACAGTTTGACTGCAGAAACAGAGCATGACATAATATCTTAAGTCAGAAGGTTTTCAAATTGTATCACTAATGTGAAGACAGTTAGGCTTGCCTGGCCTGTCTCTGGCCTACCTGAATTTTAACTACAGAAAAGTAAAAATTACCTATATTTTTTTAATATACTGGTAGTTCTGCTTCACAGTGCTTAACTTAGATGCTTACAATGTCCAGTGAGAGTGTTGTGCATATGACAACAAAATGATGAAAACTAAAATCTGAAAGGGTGGTGCATTTATGGGGTATTTTAGCATGAGACAGATAAAGAAGAAAAAGAGAAAAGAAAATACATGTGAAGTCTGGGAATGAAAGTGGTGAATATGGAAACCACGTGAAAAAAAAATCCCAAAAGGTAGCACCTATGAAGTTTGCCAAGAAATTAATTTCCATCTTCCTGCTCAGCTGTGTTCTGACACCTTACTGGCAAATAGCACCCTCTCTTTCTCAGCTGCTGAGGGAGCTCTGTGAAGTGCTGACCATCACCTCTGGAGTGAAACTGAGAGCAACTGTCCTGGTATTTATCCATTATCATCCCTAGGCTTAAAATGAACTCTTCCACAGAAGCAATGTTTGCCATGTGCATGAAGCAAGATTTCAGATAAAGCTCTATTAACCTTTTCTGTTGAGCAAAAAACACTTAACATATTAAAGCAGTTGAAATGTACGTAAGAGCATCAGGAAAGCAGCTGTTTCAGGTCACCCCAACAGGTCTGAAGGGTCTGCTGGAAAGAGTCTCTTACATTGATCATCACTTGCCAATTTTTCTGAAAATGTGAATATAAATAGGAGAAGCAGATTTTCTCTCTACCTAAAGAGGCTCTCTTAGTTTTTGAAATGTATCCCTTTTGTACCTGCTGTAGCCCCCTCCTTCCCAAATCTCATTGTTTTCTCAAACCATTAGTTAGAAATCACCAGAGGACATTTCCATATTAGTTTTCAATACTGAGCTATATCCGAGTTTTGTTCAACACCTTGGTCCAAAGGCAGCTCCTCCTCACTTCCCATCAGCTGCAGTGAAGCCCTGATTAACTTCTGAAGTGAGCAGAAGCCAGGCAACTGTTTGCAGGTTTGTACAGTGGGAACTGCACGAGCCACTGACAGGTCAAAGAGACTTGAAGCTGACCCTGAACTGAGTCTCATCTGTACCTGAAAATTTGGGACCGCGCCAGTGAGTGCAGATACACAGCATTGGTCATCTAAGTGAAAGCATGACATAACAACACCACTTGTTAACACATCCTATCCTAAATTTAAGCTCTAATTAGTTTGAGGACTTAACCAAAACCACATGCCGGCGCAATGCATTAATGTGCATGTGATACAAAAGATAGAGAAAGCCAGAATTCATCTCCTGAAGAGGTTAATACTTTAAATCCAACCTAGCTGAATATCCGCTTAGCTTACCAAATGTTCAACATTGCCTTTAGAGTCATTACTACAGTGTTCTCTGCTTTGTTGTGTTCTCGGTAGGATTGTGCTGTTGATACTGACAAATGAACAGGAACGTGCCCTATGAACGCAGCTTTCTAACAATTACCTGAGAATTATTTACTGTTCGAGCTGAAATTCATTGATGCATAAAACATCTTCATCTTTTTTTTTTTTCCCTTTGGGAAGCGTAGTCAGCTTTCATTTGGTCATTTTTGAATTACATAAGCATTAAAAAAAGTCCTATTGCCATTGTTACAAATACTTCCAGTATGTTAGAAGAAATATGGCTAGAAATAAAGAAGCCACAAGCTAAAAATACATATATAGCAGTTATTTCAGAAGGGACTGCTGATTTGGAGTGCCTAACTGTGCATGCTTTAAGGAGCCAGCTTTTCAAAAGTTGTCGAGTTTGTATAAACAGTTCCCTTCCAGATGTCTCCAGTAAAGCTCCATTATTTTATTTTTCTCTCTTCTCTCAGTTCTAACGTTGGTCTTCATTAGGAGTGAATTGAGAAAGTCTGATAGGCAGGGTTGCTTATGAGACAGGGACACTGGAATTCCTGTTTTAGGGATGCCACATCATTTTAGCCAGAGGTGACATCCCTAGATTTTCATCTCCGTGTGCTTAGCTGAAAAAGTGTCAGGTAGCTAAGAAAAATTTAAGAAGAAAACTTAGGCACCACTTGGGAGGTGTAGAAAGCAGCTTAAATTCCCCTCATGCACTTCAGACTTCTAAATGCTCAACTGTCATTGTGGGGGGAGATGGACTTTAAATATATTAAATCCAAGTGTAATTTAATTTGGATTTTCCTGATGCCTTGTACATTTTTTTGAACAAAAACTTTAATGGAACTACCTACTGCAAGCAACACATAAGTGTGTGCATATGCTTTACACATACGTATCTTTCAAAAGGGTGATGAAGTTTAAATAAATAAATGGAAAGAAATGCCACATAATGCAGAATTAAGGAAAATCAGATTTGTATCTTTTCCAGCGGAAAATTAATTGTACTTCTTCACAGAAGAGTCTTCCAATGCAAAAATCACATGATGCTGGGAAATAGGTCATGCTGCTTAGCAAAGACCAAAACCTTGCACAACACAATGACGGAATAGACGTTTTGCTGTAACTACATATTTCTATACTTTCTCTTGGAAGTGCGTTTGTTATTGTTGGGTGCCCTGAGGTGAATTTTAGTTCTCTTCTTATTACAAGGCACTTAAAGCTGAACCGAACACTCTTGACTTACATTGAAATTGCATATTTTTTCCTGTAATCTAAGGACTGTATCTTGTACATCTGCTTAAGGAAAAAATACCAATTAACTTAGTGGGAGGTTTTCTGTACAAGGAAAGCAGGATCACAGTCCTATACGTGACTGAATCTGAGGAAATGTTAGATAAACACTACTTTAATTTAACCCTTCTTAGCAGCATATATTTAACCCCTCTCTTAGTGGTGTATTTTCAACCTCAAAAGCCTGAGCAAAGCTTGGTCTCCTAGCAAGGCCTGTTGCCCATTGCTAATGCAGGGAGCCCAGCTCAGTGTGAACACCATGAGTGTCAGGTGAAAGGAACCCAGCACATGCTGAGTTGCATGGCTGCAGAAGTGGGGGCTGGACATCACCTAGCCTGGTGCTCTTTTATCTGGTCCAAGGGCTACATAGCCACCTCAGACAAAATTAAAGGAGCTTGTAATGCACCCACACTGGTTTTCATTTACAAAGAGAAAGTGTTAGGTTCATCTTTAAGTATCTGTTTACTAGCTTTCCTGTAATGAACTTTCTTATTTTCTTGCTTGTATGTATGCAAAGATGCATGTATGTTTGATACTGAGTTTTAGTGGCCCATCAACCACCTTCTGACAGCTTATGAATTGTGCGTGGTTCCAGACTACACTGTGAAAAAGACTCCTATAGAAAACATCTGTACAAAGAAATAGGATGGAGTAATGAAAACCCTACTAAACACATAAGATCAAGGAGACAGAGCTGGGTTTACTGGAGATTCTTGATTCTGAATTTTCTGATATTTGCTATAGACGTAGGAAACGGATTTGGCCTTATATGAGTCTTTAAAGAAATTCTGGAAGCTTACTCAATTGACTTTCCTTTGCATTGCCAGAATGGTGGATGAGAGCCAAAATGTGAAGGCAAATGAGATTCCTCCGCTTTGGGACTGCATTAGGAGAGCTTCTGTCAGTTGCAGTACCTGGCTTTCTAGCTCTGGTGGCACTGGCATACCGCTCAGTTTTGTTATGTTTCTAATGGTGGTCAGCACTGTGTGCAGTGCCTCGGTATTCAGAACCAAACGTTGACGAACCAACGTACCTATTTTGTGAGCTGCTCCAGTAAAAGCCTACCCACTCAGAGCTAAGCCATTGCTGCTGGTTTTGGCTGGAGCTGCTGGCAGGTTGCCCTGTTATGTATAAACATGTAAAACACAAAAAGATAAAAGACTGCAATGTGCTAGATCACTAATACACATGAAAACTTGATTTCCTACCTCTGTGTGGAAGAAGTTGCTTTTTCCTGGTTTTCAAAGCATCTACAGTTCAGTAAGCTGCTGCTCCATGGAAGAGGATATGCTTTCCTACTATGATTTTAATATACTTCAAAATGCTATTCTGGAGTAATCCTTGGCTTTGCCAGCCTGAAACTCAATAAACATGTTTTTGAAAGGACAAAGATTTAGTGGTACTGCTGTATGTATCATAAAATAAATCTCAGTTGATTTGTTAACGTATGAGTGAAGCCAGAGGAGATTGTCCTGTATTATCTGTCACCATCATATATAATCCCTGCTCTGTAGACACGACTACTTGGTTTCTCAGGTGTGGTTTGGTGACACTAGTGGGTTCATATTGGCATTACAACAATATATCCAATAGGAAAATGAAACCCCATTTGTGCCATTAATTGATGCCATAGGCTAAGGATATAATTAAGCCCCCAACCCAGGTAGGAACTACTATGCAAGGTTGTGGAAACATTTCCATTAAGCTTATTTGTATGGTTTTGTAGTCTTTCTGTATGTGTTAATCTTTCCACATGAGTAATTTTCCCAAGACATCACCAAAATTAAATTAACTGTCACAGTGTCTGTTTGGTCTGTACATCTGTTAGTGATGCTCTGGTTTACATAATAGTGGTGAACTGTTGTGCAGCATAGCATACATACAATTTTTAATTGCAGATTTCAATGTAATTGTCACATTTCCGAAGCTAAATAGAGAAGGGAAAGAAGCCAGTGGACATCCCCCTCTTCCCTCCCTCCCAGAGCATAAGGGCATTTATAATTCACACAGTCTTAGAAATCCCATGGCTGATGTATGGTTGCTTCAAAATCTACATTCACAAACCACAAGTTCCGAGAAATGCCAGTTCTTCGGTCATGTTACAGCCTGGATTTGCCAGAAATGGAAATGAGACTAAGGTACGGCAGATTCAGCGTTATCAGCAGTGCTTTAGCATATATGCAGTCGGGAAGAAATGTTTGGATGCATTTGTGTCGGAAAAGCAAAGCAGCAATGACTGATAGGGAGTCTCTGAGGCAGATCCAAGTGGATCATCAGTGGAAGCAGACTGTCTCTGCTGTCAGATATAAAAAACAGAATGCATTTGAAAGAACCAGGGATTCATGAAGTGCTGGTTAAGTGTAACCAAAAGACAAAGAAGAAAATCTGCTGCAAAGAAAATGGACAACAGGTGCTTCTCAACTTCCAGTAGAGACACTGGAGCTGCAAAAGCCTGTTATCATTGTGCTTGCTCCCATATATACACTGAGAATTAAGAGATTGTTGTAGCAAAATAAGCATGGGACTGAATCCGGAGACTAGACTAGAAAGCGATCCTTGATGCAAACATTTTCTGGTTAAAAATAGGATATCCATTAATCCAAATGCAAGAACTGTGACTGACTTCACAGTAAGAATTATACCTCTATGAAATCAATATATATAAATCAGTAATTACAGGATTAGTGGGAGAAACACTTCTTATTGTAAACCAGAGACTGAATTTAGGGAACTATCCTGTCGAGGCAGAAAAAAAACCCCAAAACCACAACAACATTCAGATAACTTGTTTCTAATATGATTGCTATCTGTAATCTGGTGGTAAATACATAGTTACCGTTGCAGAGCTCAAAACAAGAAAATCCAAAGCAATATACAAGCAAAAAGTTTTTGAGTAGAGTAGCACTATGGCCAAGAGTTGACTTCACTAGTAACACCATGTGAATCACTGTGACAGAAAGAGGACAAGCAGAAGAGAACAGAAGGCCATCTGAAACCATCCCAGGAAATAGCTCTGCATTACAGAATGAACCTAATAAAAAGGATGAGTGGATATTTGCAGATCTTCCAGAAGATCTCTCCCTATTAGCACTCCAGAAGGGAAGCTGGAAGCTGTAGATATGACACGGCATTTGGCATTTGCCAGGTAAGAACAATAAAGGCACTGCAAGAAGCAAATGATATTTCTCTTCCGTAACACACCCACAGGGCACACAAAGGTCTAAGAACAGAGACCTTTTTAGTATAGCCCTATTTTAAGTCAGGATTCATGAAATTGTCACATGATAATTTGACCCTAGACATGGTCTAGGGTGAGGCGTCCCTGCCCATGGCACGGGGGTTGGAATTAGATGATCTTTCAGGTCCCTTCCAGCCCAAGCCATTAATTACTGATAAACGACTATCAAGAAATTTATCATATTTAAACCAAGCCTAAAAACATAGAAGTCTCTAACAAACCATCTTTAGAATTTGCTGCTTTCAGTGATACCAAGAGCTGAAATGTCCAAACTGGTCTCACTGATTACATGACCCTTAAAGAATAAAAGCAGCAGTGTTCTCTGGCTTTGCTGCTATTGCATTGCTATCTCAATGGAATTTCATAAAAAGACATTATCCTTAAAACATGAAACAAAAAAAAAAAGGAATACATGCAAAATACTAAAATCAGCAGCTGTTCAGTAGTGGAATAAGTGTAATTGAAACATTTTTTTACCAGTGACTAAGTCCTTGGCACATTCTTAAAATGTGAAGAAGTCCAATTACTTGAGAAAAATACTTTTGGAAGTTTTTAAATTAGAGGAAAGAAGTCTTTCCTTTGTTTAATAATTCAAATGCAGACAGGTATCAGAGAAGGTTCTACAGCACATAAATCATAAATATGAAATACTGACTTATCATATTTTTTAATGAGTTCCATTCTTTCTCAAAAGTGCTTGGCACAAATTAGTAACAAATTAGTTTTCTTTTTTACTGACATATTAATCAGTACATTAGGAATGCAAAAATTAAGCATTTGGATAAATGTGTGTTAGTTATTTATTTTATTAAGTATATATACAGATTCTGCTTGCAAGGAAGAAGTATGTAAAACTATATATGATTGCAAAATTACCAATTCTAATGGTTTTAATGCAATAATAACTTCTCCAAATGAAAATAGCATAGAGATAAAAGACAAAACAAGCTTAAAATTGATTATATAAATCAGTGAACATCCAATGATGCCTTAAATCATGATTGAAATTACTATGGATTCAAAATTAGAGTTATTGGGTAGCACAATTTCCAATCCATGAAAAACTCTTGTCTATAAAAATGGGGTTTTTTCTCATACAGAATTTGACATGGCAGTATTTCTTGCAGCAGAGCTTTTAAATGCTAACTGTTGAAATGCTAGAGGTAGAATACAGGCACGTACACACATACCTGAATGAATATATGCAGATACATTTTCCTGCCTCACCACTCCCCAGTTACTCTTTGAGACAGAAAGGTATGTAGACTGGGGACGAGCAAACCACATCCCCCACCTCACAGGCAGCCCAGGCTGCACAGAGCCGTGGCCTCACCCAAGACTGCCTGCTGTGGTGGGGTTTGCATCATACATCTGGGAAAAGAGGTGTGACAAAGCAAGAGAGAAGTTAGTCAAAACGAGCCATCAATCACCACCTCTTGTGCCTTACACCTGGCTGAGAAATTTGAAGTAAAGCAGAGCTATGTGCTGTGGGTCCTGATACACTGCAAGGTCATCTTAGAAGTCAGTGCTGGCATGCCATTGGCTTCTCCCAACTTACTTCAGTGGCCATAAAACATGCTCTAGAAACAAGTCCTTCTGGTTTGGGCTCTGAAACAAAACAAATCGTTGTCCTAATGGGATATATCAACCTGCTTTTGTTTTACATGTGTACAGACCAGCTTTCCAGTCATAGGACTAACTGTAGAAAGTACAAAGAAGGTAGAGAGTAGAAGCTGATATTCTGACTTCTTTTTTTTTTCAGATCAACAAGACATTACTTCCTTACAATACATTCCACCGTGCAGTTTACTGAACAAGTACTGATGATTAGACTGTTTCATTAAATAGTCTGAACATGGGTTTTGAGGAAAAATAGTAGAAATTGCAATTTCCAGCTGAGAGACAGCTCATTAAAACACATGAAATCAGCTCAAATTCTGCCAAAAGGGAGAAATAAGAAGGCAAAAATATCCCAAGTTAGTTTGTTACTAGTAGGGATTCTTTGCCTTGCTTTAAATTTAAGACATTTTTAACAAAGGGGATGCTTTCAGTTACTCTTTGGAGACTTTAAAAATAAATCTACTCTGCTTTCTATTGTTTTTCTTTGAATTTAATTGCTCTTGGGTTCTGCTGTGATAGCAGTTATTAAATCAGTGGATGATGCACACCAACATTTCAATGTTTGTTTACCTACCTCTAAACTTGGAATGGTCTTCCTAGGTTTTAGAGGGTGTTAATTATTGGATTGTAAAGTACAGTGGGATACCTATGCCTGAAAAATGCCTCCTCTGTCATTTGATTGCTTTTAAGGAAATTCTCCCAAGCCTCTCCAGTGTGACAACTTCGCAAGTTAAATGGAGAGGCAATCCTAAATTCACTCAAGAATATTCAATGATGTACTGAGCCTACCCTTCCCTGCTTTGTTTCTAGCAGCTGGTAACTGGCTTGTCTCACCAAGCAGTGCTCCACGGCCCTGGCCCACTTGCTGGCCGATATGGACAGTCCTTGCTTATCGGATAGGGGGGACACAGACACCTTCTCATAGTGGATGTCTGCATGGAGGTGTTTTTCACCTTGCTCCTGTGAGCCTTTAACTCAAACTTGCTCCTGTGAGCCCAATTCATCACCTATTAAAACAATAGGAATCTTTGCATTGACCATGATTAGGAGGTGCAGCAGGCTTGGGCTGCTTGTTTTTGGGTTGTTAATAGGTTTTCAAAGCTTCACCAGCACTGCTGGACTATCAAGTGCTGTATCTGTGTTGGGAGATTCTGGCCATCAGCATGGGATAACACAGAAGAGAGGAGTTTTGCTTGTTCTGCTTTGAAATGTCACGGAGATAAGAGGAAATATCTACAATCTTGAATTAAAAGTTTTCTATGCTCACTGTCTGAAGAATATATGCTTACTATGATCATAATATATAGGTATACCTAACTATTCCCTTAGAAGTATTAAATTTTATAGCTGTTGTTTTACAAAACCTGCAATTCAAAGTAGTCTGAAATTATTAAGTCAGGAGTTTCAGGGCAGCTTCTCTCAGACAAAAAAACCCCAAACCAAACAACAAAACAAATCCAGCCACACGGACAAATGTACTGCAGCAAACCAGAAACAATTGAGACAGGTCTTAAGAAAAACTAATTCAGTCTAATTGCCTTGCCAGAAAGAAGAAGGGAATGTCATGTTCATGTTGTTTTCTCTTCCCCTAAATCAAGAAATGGAATTAAGTGAGACTTGCCAGCCAAGTATTTTGACAAGGCAGTATTTTGTGTGGTGGGGGGTGAACAGAGGCCCACAAGCTGCAGGAAGATGGTCTGGGGAATTCTGCACAGCCGGAAGTCATTAAGAAGCAAATAATAACCGATGAGACACTTGATCAAAGACAGTGGAGAGTGGTATGGGGTAAAATTGTTGATGATTGCTCAACAGAAACTAGTTGGAATAGTCAAGTCTGCTTTCAAAACAGTGATCTGACTACCCATGAAAGATAGGTGATACCTGTTGGGAAGTTCTCTCTAACCAAAAGGAAACCAGCATCCTGCCCAAGGCAAACACAGAGACCAGAGCAGTAGTGCTCTTCCTCTCCTGGGGCTGAGCCTCAGGCCATAGAGCCTTCCAAACTTAACAGGCCCCTCATTCGTAATGGTGCACACCAACATCAGCACCACTGCCTCCAGTGATACTGAAGAAATTTTAGGACTTTGGAGCCTACTGACTGAAAACAATTTCTGCATTACTACAAGGAGGGTGGACAGCCAATGGCTCTGGAAGCAATGTACACCTAGCAAATGTGATGTGGACCAAGGGATTCAGTTTTGATGCTCCAACTTCTGTGTAGACAGAAACCTGTGCAGCCAGGGTGGCCTCATCGCAGCAGAATGAGGACCTATCCTCTAAGGAAGTAAACCTGATTGAATTATTCAGGAGGGCAACATGGTAACAAGTAATGGGAAAGAATCACCAAATAAGCATTAGTTTAGCACAAGATCATGCTGGAAGGCAAATTTAATCAAGACATCAAAGACATGACAGGAAGAATGTCTTTAGTTTCCTATACATCAGCTCTTGATGCTGGGCAATAAATAAGATTTGGGATTTCTCAAGTAGCTCAGCCTGTTTAGCTTAATAAGGACGGAGTGATAATTAGATCATAGGCTCTAAATACCTATTTACACAGGAACAGAAATCTGTTAAGCGAGGGCTCTTCCATCTACCAAACAAAAAGACCAATTGACTAGCTGAAGCTATAAACTCAAACTAAAAATGACAAGTGAAATCTGAAGTGTGAGGATAGATAACCACTATCAAGCTGTACTAATGTTGGATTTCCCATTTCTGGTTGTTAGAAAGCTGTAGCAATGGTTATGGTGGATTTCCTACTTCTGACAATCTTAAAATCAAAAAAAGCAAAAGCTGTGTTTGGTTTGTTTTGGGTTGGGGTTTTGATTTTTTTTTTTTTTTTTTTTTTTTTTGAGTGAGTTTTCCCCCAACAGACATGGTTCTAACAAGATTTTTGGGAAGGCAAATTGTATTGTAGAGATGCTTACCCTACATAATCAAAACTCCATGCAGTTTATAATCCGCAAATCCCTCTCTTGTGCAAAAGCATCTGCTCAGGGTGCTTTGCAGGGTCTTTCACAGGTTAAAAGGGTAGATTTTTGTGGGAACTGCTTGTCAAAATATTGGCAGCCACTTACTGAGGCATCCTCATTAAATACAGCTCCCTTTGAAATCACAAGTGTGTGCGAGAAAGACACAGAACTATGCAGACCATCACTGGTAAAATTACAATGTTCTGTAGAGGTTTTTCTCAAGTATATCTAAACAGAAAGAAACTTAAATCATTCAAAAGACAAACGGGAAGGTCTGTGGTTGAAATTAACTGTCACATCATCGAATCTATAGATGTAAACCTAGTAGCTTAACCTAGGTTAAATTCCCACCTGTCACAAATAGACAGGTGGGCTAAAACAGATCATAATGTAAGGAGAGAATAGATGAAATTGGACAAAGGGCAAAGGGAGGGCTAAAATCTTGGCAACTGGTGTTTTAGAAAAAGAAGAAAAGTTTCAGCAGAGCCTGGCCAGTAGCTTGTTCCAGTCCCAGAATAAGTAAATGCATCCCTAGCCTCCTGCAGTGGCTAATGCGAATGATGCAGTCACATGGTAAGGTGGACTGATAGCACTGCCCAGTCATGCAAAGTGTGAATGTGTCTGGGATCTGCCTTAATTTGTGAAAAATCAGGGCAAAGATCCAATAAAAAGGAGTTTTCTGCCCCTGTTCTCCCTCCCCATCTAAGGCACGTAGAAACACATTGCTAGAGTCTAGAGCCCAAGGGTTTGGGCAAACATGCATGAACATCACTGGCAGAAGATGTCCACATTTAAGAACAGACTACCCCGCAGGACTAACAACACATGGAGTGCACTCCTTGAGTTATTTCTACATCTTATTATTGCAGCTTTTCAGAAGAATACCAGAGTTTAGCCTCTTCTAACAAACATGTATAACCGCCTTCTTAATATGGATTTGGTCAAAAGCAATATGTTTTTGGGAAAGGGATTTCACATTTGAATTTTAGGGATACTGATTTGAAATCTCACATTGAAGTCACTTTCCATGGGATTTGCTTCCAGTCTTGAGGCACTACTGATTGTGCAGCAAGGTTCAAAACCAAATTAAATGCATTGATCTGCTCCCAGGAAAATTGTGTGCAGAAGTAGCTGTGTTTCTGAGTCTCCTAAATAATAAAACCAAACAAACAAACAAAAAACCCCAAACTCCCATTGCTTAATGAAAACTCTTCCTGACAGCATCTTTTTTCTTTGGAGAGAATTATTTTTAGCTGTGATTATGAAGAATACTAGTGGAACAGCTCTCGTGAGCCACAGCATTCAAGCAGCAGTGCTAAAAATATAGCCAGGATTTTGCTAGCTTGTTGGGATGGTAGCAAAGGTGATGTTGTGTCACCTAGGAAGATAAAAATCATGCACTTTTTACAAATCCCAACAAATATGTGATAGTAGTCAAACTTTGAGAAGGAACATTTCCACCCATTGTATCAAACTGAGGCTCATTTTCTACCCTAGTGCAGCCAGGTATATTTTGGGATATTTTCTTGCTGATCTTTTTTCTCCTATCATAGGAATATAAGAAACTAGTCAGCTTACAGCATTATACATCAGCAGCCAAGGAGAGAACAGGGAATAAGACATTTCTACAAGCTCCATTTGCAAAACTTATATAAATCAAAATCAAGCACTGTGGTACTTTTAAGCAGCCATGGCTCATGAACCCTGGGGCTTTAACTTGTCATTTAAACAGTGGGGTTACTGCCTGTGTAAGCGGTCATGTCTGAGCTCTGTGTAAATTGGGGGGAAAAAAAATGAAGTCAGACTCCCCTATTATTTCCCGTATTCTGTCTCAATGAGAAAGGCTATGATTCCCAGGGTGAGAGCCTGCTGAGCAATACTTCATGGTATTTGCTTTTCATTCAGCACAATTAATAGAATATTTGCAGCAATCCATGGTGGTGTGGGTGAGTTCCTTCCTGCTCACTGCCCAAAGCCTTGCAGGAGGCAGCAACCCTGTCTCTCAGAGCAAAGCATGGGTCCTGAGCCCTTAAAGCATACTGGTGTTAGGTTCAGAGCAATACTTCCCTAGGGATATAGAATCACAGAATAGTTTGGGTTGGAAAGGACCTTAAGATCATCTAGGTCCAACCCCGCTGCCATGGGCAGGGATACCTCACACTAGGCCATGTCACCCAAGGCTCTGTCCAACCTGGTCTTGAACACCACCAGGGATGGAGCATTTACAACTTCTTTGGGCAACCTGTTCCAATGCCTCAGGACTGTCACAGTGAAGAACTTCTTCTTTATATCTAATCTAAACTTCCCCTGTTTAAATTTGAAGCCATTAACCCTTGTCCTACCACTACAGTCCCCAATGAAGAGTCATTCTCCAGCATCCTTATAGGCCCCCTTCACATACTGGAAGGCTACTATGAGGTCTCCACGCAGCCTTCTCTTCTCCAGGCTGAATAGCCCCAATTTTCTCAGCCTGTCTTCATACAGGAGGTGCTCCAGCCCCCTTATCATCCTCGTGGCCCTCCTCTGGACTTGCTCCAACAGCTCCATGTCCTCCTTATGTTGATGACACCAGAACTGTACACAATACTCCAAGTGGGGTCTCACAAGAGCAGAGTAGAGGGGCAGGATCACCTCCTTCGACCTGCTGGTCATGTTCCTTTTGAGGCAGCCCAAGATACAGTTGGCTTTCTGGGCTGCAAGCGCACACTGAAGCTGGCTCATGTTCAGTTTCTCATCAACCAACACCCCCAAGTCCTTCTCTGCAGGGCTGCTCTGAATCTCTTCTCCACCCAACCTGTAGCGGTGCCTGGGATTGCCCCAACCTGGGTGTAGGGCCTTGCACTTTACATTGTTGAACTTCATGAGGCTGGCACTGGCCCATCTCTCAAGCGTGTCAAATATGGGAATCCCCACCCTGACTGCCACAACATTCCTACTGGAAGGAGCTCTGGTGGGAAGGGGGTCAGCTGGAGAGGGTTCCTACTGTGGGCAAGGGAGAGTCTTGTTTGGAGGCCTTGGTAGGAAAGCATTCCTTTGGGAGCTGAGCATACGTATAAAGAGAAAGAAAGGTCAATCAATGAACATATGTGGGGTAGCTGGAGAAGGGGGGTCCAAAGTGGACACAAAAGAAGGGGTGGATGGGGTGGGATGACATTAGCTGTGACATATAAAGAGAGAGGGGAAAGCGCACACTGCTTGTGTGTGCAGCCAGCCCAAGCCCTTGGCAGTTATCCCCCTTCTGTCCCAGCTCCTTTGGGCTGTACCCTCAGCTGGGGTAATGTAGTACACTCATGCAGAAGGCAATTAAACTTCCTTCTATACACCAGCAGGTACTCTCTTTTTCACTTTAGAAAGCACGCTCCCTAGGGCCTAAATTGAACTTTAATTTACAATTGAGCTGCACTATAGGGGCTCTGCTCTCAATTGGATTATCTGGGAATTACTGCAATGTAAATAATAATTTCATAATATTAACATAAGCCTGTTGTTGGATTGCAGAGTCACATATTACCATTAAACATTCCCAGTGTAAGGCTGCTTATGCATAGTCTTGTAGAGGGTTTAATTTGGAGGGCTAGACAGCTATGAAGGGGCTGCTCTGACATTTCCTCTGAGGATAATATGGGTTGCACTGTCTACAACCCAGTAGATCCATATGGAGGATTCTGCATTAAAATTGGCTATTATTCGAGGTTCCTCAGAGAATTTCCCTGCTTCTCTTTTTAAATATGGACACAAGAGAAAAGGGAAAGTGTATCTGAAAAGTTTAACTGTTGTCACTTGTGGGAGTACTTTTTCTTTCATTTTGCTACAGCTGGACACTGGTTTTCTCCTTTGTAAAGTACTTTTAAAATACACAGGCTAAAAAGGGCAGAGAGTGTATATTTTTATTAAGTGTTATTAGTTACTGCAGAGAGCTTATGATTTGGATAAATTTCCCACATGCAACCTCAACCTCACAGCAGTCAGTAATAATTCTCTGCTGACTTTGTGGGGCTGAGTGGAGGGAAAGCAATCCAGTGGCACAATATTATTGGTGTGTCCTCTTTTCCAGAGACACCATTTTAACAAAACCCGTGTTGAGCAAAAATCTAAGCAAACCTTAGCTTGGCTTTTGGTCTTTCACTTGAAGGTCACAAGTCTCAGTTTTGTTTAATCTACATGTGGACCTACTTCTAAAAACAGTGGACTCTTCCCACAAGCTCATCTGGTATCTATCACACTGCTGTGTTAAGAAGGAGGCTTTGTAAGCTATTGAAAGTGAAAACCACTCCTGACTTTGTTAACCTAATTTAAAAAAAAAAAAAAAAAAAAAAATTGCATCAAAAAATCCCCAAGAAGGTGGCACAAGCTCTAAAGATACACAAACCATGCCGCTCTGCTTCCCACTTACACATCCCTCACTCTCTTCCCACCTTATTTACAAGCCCCTCACACGCACTAGCCCTCACTCCCCTCAGACATATACGCCTTTGATGGAGTAAACAGTTAACTGTGGTTAGAAAATGGTCTTTCAAGGGGTCTTTCCACCCAGGAAGAGGGCAACTAGAGCAGGAGCTTACAGTCAACAGTGCGCAGGACACCGAGGAGCTTGACGAGGTACAAAGCAGACCAGAAGTCAGGTGGCATAATGCTGAAAGGTTGTGCATGCTGCGCGATGGGTGAACAAAAGGGGAGTCAGTGTGAGTCAGAAGCCAAAGCTAAAGCCACAAGGCTACGAAGGGGACTGTGTCAGGGGGAGGCTGAGGGGACAAGGCAGAGCCATAGCAGGAGCCAGGCCAGCGGTACAGGCACAAATGCAGTTGGGTGCCAGGCTGAGCAACAGCACACTGGGGCAGCTGCCACAACTGGCAACTGAGCAAGCAACCTTAAAGTAAAACTCCTGGGCCTCCCTCAGAAGCCACATTGTGCACTGATCACCAGGACAAGGCTTGGTAGAGGTTGGTGGCTTTATGTGAGAGAAGCCCACCAGCTTTGAGAGAAAGTTTGTTGTCTGTAGAGGGAAAGGGGGGAGAATGTTGGTAACAGCCCTCCAAGCCCAGCAGACCACCTGGAGAAGAGTCCATCAACACCACTAGCTATCCCAGATAGCACTATTTGGTATTTGGAGACCAATAAATTCTGCTGCTGCATACCGCCTGCTCTGAATATAGAGGTGGTCATATCACGTTTACCATCTTGTATCTCAGGAGAGCTTTGACAAGGGGAAGCAACCTTTCTCTGGGTATCACTGGATGATCCTTGCTCCACAAGCAAAGGAGGCAGAACCCAGCTGCACACTTATCTTGACCTTCCCTGCAGCACCCGAGCAGGAGTGCTTCTCCTCAGAACATGTAGCTTAAATCACTAAGAAGCTTGCAAACAGGAATTTTGGCAACACCAATCTAGTCCTCTTGTAACAGCCCCTCAGGCAGGGCTGACAAAAGTGTCCGTGCAGGACCAAACCTGGAAGCTGATCTGACTGCAGAAAAAAGTTAAAAAGAAAAAGAAAGGCAAAATGGAGTAGGCATAAGTGGCCCAGGAGCAACAGAGTACATGCAAGTAATCACTTAAGCAGAGAGCACTGCTGCTATGGAGTCATTTGTTAAATATGCCCTGAATATAGGAGCCCAATCCTCAGAGATCAAGGAGGTAAAAGCCAGCCTAATACTGGCATTGGTCATTTGCTCCAAATAAGACAGGGCAATGAAGGTGTCTCTGAGCTGCAACAACCCCTGTACTCCTACAAGTCCCTTAGCTGCAAGAGGCAGGGAACAAGGGAGCCCTGTGCAGAAGCAGCTAGCAGAGCTCATCTGCCCACTCCACATGCAATGATAGCAAAGCTCTCTTTAACAAAGGCAAAGAAACAACAACATATCTCAGTGACTGAAAACACATGACAACTCAGCACATTAGCTGTCCTAATGCAAACCCTATACTATCCCTTAGGGAAAAAGAAAAGCAGCTGCACTCCTGCCTGTTTTCAAAGGCTATTTCCACCCAGGGTTTGTGCACAGAGGCAAGCAAGCAACAAGATGCTACAGAGCCTTCATCAGCATTATGTTGTGTCCAAGCTAGTAAGTCTAACTGGGAGACTGAGCTTGGCCTCAGGCTCGTTCTGCAGCTCAGAGCATAGGCAAACTCACCTTACATCAGTCAGCAAAAAAGCCCCATGAACACACACAGGCTTGAAAGCCCAACTTGCAGAGCCACTGCAATCACTGCTTAAAACTGAGGTAATCATCCTCAACCAGGTGAAAAAAATCAATGAATGAACCCACAAAAAGTCCCGCAAAAAGCCTGGGGACTTCTTAAAACATCTACTGGGAGGTGGTAGGGAAACCAAATGTGTGCAGAATGTCCACCACCAAGTGAGAGCTACTCCTCTGTGGAGGTGTGTAACACAAGTGAGTCTGATTTGAATGAAGCATAAATGGAAATGTGTATGTGAAAACACCAGAAAAAAAAATCAGCAAAACAAGGGCTAAAAGAGCAGCCTCTGCTAGTACTCAAGGACAAATTGACAGCAATGATACACTAATGAAGGTGTTTATGCCAAGACCAGAACGCCTGTGCTCAGACACAACCACAGCTGATAGGGTTTGTCAGTGGCAGATCCCACGGGAGGAAGGCAACAAAACTACAGGATATTGCATAGGCCATTCTTGTTGGTGGTACCTCTAAGATATCCTAATAGTGGAAGCACAGGCAAAGCACAGCGGATTTTTCTAATGTTCATGAAGGATGAAGTAAGCAAAATTCTGAGGCAAAAGGGTGATACCATAACTGTTGGCTCCTAATGGGTATAAAAGGCCTGTCCAAACCTAATTTGCCATCACTAATAAACAGGAACTGCAAGCCTGTGTCTCTTGTTCTCCACATTACACACATGTGGTCCTCAGCCAGACCACTTGAGCACACACATCTACCTCATCGTGCATGACTCTAACAGGGTATGAGCATAGAGGGTGAAATCTGGCCAAGAATGAGTGTGAATGAAATCGGTTTTGCTTAGTGTAAAATCCCTTACGTTTCCCTAAGACCTCACTTTGAGTTCTGCTGCACTGGTTTCCTACATGAAGGAAAGCATAAAGACAAATGAAAAGGTTCATAGCTCTTGAGACCCAATCTATTCACCAGCTAGTCCCCTCACTCATAGTTTTATACTCTCCTAAATGATTACACTTCTCAGCTGATTTTTGTATTGCCACTTATCTATATCTGTATCTATATCTATTTCTATATTCATATCTGGAGTATCTGAAGCAACAGATCTAAAAGTTGGCAGCTTTCCAAGTCCATCTCTTCAATCTCCCAGGTCTTCTCTTCCTTCTGCTGCTTTACTGGAAGGGGCGGGCTGTGTCCCATGATCCTGATTCTCCCTCCCTAATCTCAGCTGTAGACCACTGTATTGGGGAACTGCCACACAGCAACGAGGTAGATGATCATTTTCTCCTAGGCATTTTGCATTTCTGCC
Source organism: Strigops habroptila (assembly GCF_004027225.2). NCBI lineage: Eukaryota > Metazoa > Chordata > Aves > Psittaciformes > Psittacidae > Strigops > Strigops habroptila. Next base: position 33,946,828 of record NC_044278.2, on the reverse strand, counting down.
TTCATCTGATGACAGCAGCAAAAACAGAGCTACAAGAAGCCAGATTTCCATCAAGTTAACTTAAGCAGGCTGTGACCGACCAAACCCCTCTGAAATCTTCTTTTAATTGTCTTTCAAAACAGGTACTTCCTGCAGAGTCCCTTTTATGTTCAGTGCCTCCTCCGTTTTGACCCGAACCTTCCTAATGCTTAATGTAATTTCCAATATCCCATGATAGTTACATACAAGACACAAACCCCATTTCTTGGGTTATTGGTCATTTTTCTCCACTTGAGGTACAGAGTAATCCTAGATTCAATGGCTTTTCCCTATTCTTTTGGAAGTTGAGATTCAGGGTAATTAGAGAGCAACTACCATCTTGTTGGGCATCTTCCCATCTTTTAATGTGAGGCATGAAAGGGCTTTTACCATGAGGCAGTTAGAGACATGGCACAACTGGAGCAGGAAAAAGGCATTTTTCAGAGCTCACTTACTGAGACAAATTGGGAGATCTCCCCATGTAAGACCTGCTGTGCTGTGCCCAGCTGCTCAACAGAGTGACCCAGAGATACCCAGGATCTCCAGGGCTTTTCCCCTTTCCCCTCCTGCCTTAGGGTGATCCAGGATTAACCACCTCTCTCCTCTTGTTGAGAGAACTACACTGTCTCCCCATTCCTCCTGTCCTTTTGAAGAGCTCCATGACCATCTTGAGACCCTGCACAGTTTCCTGCTCTCTTACCTGTAAACTAAGCTAAGGGTTTTTCTTGCTGCCCAGTGGAGTACAATATCAAGAAGCTGAGCCAAAGTTGAAGCAGAAAATCACCCACGTTAATCCTTATTTGTATGCCTGCTGGGGGATTTTAAGCTTGATATCTCTGCTGCAGCTTCTTGTAGGAGCAGGGGAAAAGCCTCCCAGTTTGAACCCACCTTTTTCACAGACGTGCTTTGTGACTGTGTATATTTGAACCTATCAGTGCTCCCCTTTACCTACTGGTAAGAAGAGACAAACAATATGCATGCTACTTGGTTTGCAACCAGCATGGGCTTGCAGAAATGTGAGCAGTCTGGTTAAGGAAAAGGCTGCGTAAGTGCAAACTTATGGTTCACAGTAGTCAGCAAGAAGAATTGTTTTATGGTTTTACTTGCCAGGGGATCTGTAGAAACAAGTTCTGGCTTTGAAAATTGCTGTCTGTGCTCAGTAAAAGTGGAGTATTTCTGTCAGAATAATGACAGGCCTTCCAGAAAGAATGGCAATTTTCACATTTCATCTTAAATATTTATGTATGCATGATAGTGCATCACCTCAGAAGAAAATGTTAATACATATTATTAAATAGAAGTACAGCCAGGGCTCAGCTTGGCCAAGGTAAGCTTCACAAGCTGAAGGCAGTTCTATCTACTCATCTGAACTTGTGTAAATTATGGAATAGTTCAGCTATGCGATAGTGTTACTGAGTTCTCATTAGCCATATTACCAGCCTAGACCACACAGTCATCTGTGGTAGCTATTGTACTTCTGGCTAAACAGAGATCTTTTTCCCTCCCGTATTATTCATGTTATATGGAAGGAAAAAAAATAACTCTGTACTTCTCCAATGATTTTCAGAAGGTGAGAACTCCTCTGAACTACAAAAGACAGAATCATCTTTTCAGCACTCGCATTTCTGGAATAATAGGATGGATATATTATTTCTTGCAACTGCTTTACACCATGTGGTAGCAAACCCACGCAAGAGGAAGTTGCTTATTCAACATATCAGAGACATGATGTAGGCTTGCTGGTACAACGAGAGACATGTCTTCTGTGTGTGAGGGGTTGTTGTTTCATTTTTTTAAGTGCTGAGTAACATTTGGATGCTAAATGGGAGAGGTCTGGACAGAGTGTTTTCTGCAGCTGAGTTGTTGATAGCTTTGCTGTCGTAGGAATCACAGCTGGTCCACAGCAAATATATACAGCAGAGGGTAAGGGACTTTGAAGAACTGGAACATGAATGTGCTACAAAGAACAACAGGCTATCCCACATAACTTGCAACCCAAATAATTTTTTCTCATTGGACACTTATAGCAGTGTTGCTCAGTATTTTTTAATTAACAGACTTCTTCCCTCCTTGGGAAGAAAAGAAAAAAACAGCAAGCACCTGCACAGGATGACTACAAAGACTTTCATTTCCAGCAAAACCAAAATGCATCTATTTCTCTTTCCCCCACTTTTTTTCCACTTACTGGAATGCATTGGGGCGTGCATGGTTTATTTTACTTAAACTCAACCCTTACCACCCTGACATGTTTTAAGACCAACCAGTGGGCTGGTCTGAAACCACTGTTTATACCATTTGGCTGTTTCACAGGTTGGATATTAAGACATCAGAATATTGCTCAGGAAGAATCTCTGCAAGACGTCTCACACTTCTGTGAAGAAAACGAATACTTGGCTGCCCCAGCTCTCATCAACATCACTGGAAACTTTCCCTTAGACCAGCTGGGTTTCATTTGTGATCAGTTGAACTGGCACCTCAGTCTTCTCTTACCAGAGGAAAATCATTATTCTTTGTATAAGTATTTCTCCATAGATAAGTGTGTTTTCAGGTGAGAAAAATTGAGAGAACCATTATATAATCTCAGAGTATTTTCTCCATTAAAGGTAATTTTGTCATCTTTAAAATTCATCAGGAATTAATTGAAGCCTAGAAAATGAGTATCTGTCATGGGGCAGGGGGACTAATCTTAACATTTAGATTTAAAAAAAAACCAAACCAAACACAAAACCACAACAAAGCAGAGGCAAATCTTATACGGTGTTGCTGCCTATTATGGAAAACCAGAGCTATTTCTGCAAGCCTCAAGATCCTGCTGAGCGGCATAGTGCTGAGAAACAGAGACACCAGACAGGAGCTTTCAGATCAGCAGGATCGGCCACTCTGCTGTCCTATATATTCAGGTGGGCGAAACACAAGGACTGCTTTCCTCCCTCTGGAAAGGAAAAAAACTGTGTTAGCACATTTGCCAACATGTGAACGAAAACCATAGAGCTCCACACTGTAAGTGTTCTTATGGATTGATGATGGCCTCTGTGGTGTGCACCCTGTTCTGACAGCTATTTATTCTTCAGAGCTGTCTCAAAACTGATGAAAAGAAGTCAAAGGTGAAACAATGGTAAAATTTTTCTGCAAAGTTTTAAGACTCTTGCACAAAGGATTTCTGAAGCACAATGCCCTCAAAACCAATAGCTATTGGAAGAAATCCTTCTAGCCTTCTAAAATCACTTCTATGAGAAAAAGGAAGAAAGACAGATTTAAAATATCCCTGAATGGAAATTCTGCCACCCCTCAGCTAAGAGTCCAAGAGCAAAACCATGTGAATGAGATGCTAATGGAACTTAGGTGCCCAAATGTGGGAGTCACCTGTGACTGCAGGACTTACCTTCCATAGTCCTATCTTGCCTTTGCCCACTTGCAAGGCACAGCACTTCTCTCTTTTCTGGGTGTACTGGCATCACAGAGTTCTGTCCTGGGTAGATTTGTTGGTATTCTTAGGATGGACACCTAGGAATTACTAGGAATGAGGAAAGCATCCCTGTTCCCCTTTCAACCCAGCCGATTGCCTCCTCCCAGCTGGCCACTGGCTGCCCTGGCAACTCGCAGCTCCAAAGCTACAGTTTTCCATCTAATACAGCATCATACTCTACAGCACTCCAGGTAGGTATTTCCCTTGGCTGGTGAAAACAGCCATCTTCTCAAGACAGCCATCAGGGTAGTGTGCTATCATGTAAATATGATGGAGTGTTTAGCTTTGCTATAATACTGTTATGTCTCTCATCATACTTATCATTACGACAAAACAAACCACCTCAAGTCTTGTGCACTCTAAGGTCAGCTCAACGGGTCCTTTCTTTTTGTTTTGCCTTTGCCCTGAGGCAGGACATTCAGAGTTTGCGTCATTTCTTCACCCACCTCAGACACCACTGTTCCCAACGTTCTGTGGAAATAAGCATGCTGAGCAACTTCTAATTTGCTTTCATCTGAGAAATTATAGTCTTCTGCTTCCATTCCCACTAGTCACCCTGCTTTTTCCTTATTTGTATTCCTCACTGGTTCTGCTGAGAACAAAAGGAAAATATCCATTTCATTTTGGTGACAAACTGGCTGTATTCATTTCCATCCTGCCCTCACCATGTGACAGTTCCACTTCTTCACTTTCCTGATGTCTGAAGTTTTTTACATTGTTTTTGCTGGGTTTTGGTTTTGGGGTTTTTTTTACTATTTAGAATCATAGAATCATAGAATAGTAAGGGTTGGAAAGGACCTTAAGATCATCTAGTTCCAACCCCCCTGCCATGGGCAGGAACACCTTGCCCTAAACCATGTGGTCCAAGGCTCTGTCCAACCTGGCCTTGAACACCGCCAGGGATGGAGCATTCACAACCTCCCTGGGCAACCCATTCCAGTGCTTCACCACCCTCACAGTAAAGAACTTCTTCCTTATATCTAATCTAAACTTCCCCTCTTTAAGTTTGAACCCATTACCCGTTGTCCTACCACTACAGTCCCTAAGGAAAAGTCCCTCCCCAGCATCCTTATAGACCCCCTTCAGATACTGGGGTCTATAAGGATTTCTCTTAATTCTCTTAATTTCTCTTAATTCTCTTAATTCTTCATTTCTCCTTTGCAACATCTATCCCAGCTTGATAGTTGGCAATTTTTAATTTCTTTCTGCACTTTATTAATCTCAAGCCATTAGTCTTGCTATAGGCTGTATGTTTACTCTTAATAACTATCCTGTTATCCTCTTCTCATGACCTTAGCTTTATCATAAACATCTCACCCTATTTACACAGAGCCAAACTCTGCATTGTCATGAAATCAAAGATGCAAAATCTTTCAAAACCCACTCTCAAATTAAGCTTTTAAGCACACCATAACAGCCAACTTCACCCTGGAAACACTGGGAGTCACAGACCTCTTAAGAGGCAGCACCGAAATGTAAGAATTCAGACCAAACTGGGTTAAAATGATATTGTGCAGTGTAGCTTGGGAACTGATTGCTTGTTTCTGACTGTTCTTTACTCGTCTCATCCTGCTGGCATGTTGCATGCCCAAGATTAGCCTCATTAGGAAGCATTAACACCAGTCAATGCCTGAAAATTTATGTTTGGACCTGGACATATCAAAGGAGTGATGCTTTCAGTACTGAATGGCTCAAGTCTGCCTTTCCTTGAGCTGAAGAATGTCTCACTCCCCACAGAGTCATGCTGAAATGAGTAGAGTACTGAATGAGCAAGGCACTTTTTAGAGTAAGAGAAAAAAGGACAGAGAGGGGATGGATGTCAGGGGCCTTTCTCTTCCAACACTGTTTGATCAGTCATACTCCAATACTGATGATACCCTCCCATCACCAATTTTCATATAGTTGAATAGTTATCCACATACCCTAATTCTATCACTCTCCTTGTAGGCACTTCTTTCTGACTGGCAATACAAGATTTCCTGCAGTAGACAACTCCTGAGCTAGCAATGCTTGTTGAATGTAAACAGCAAAAATGACACTGCAGTGGGCAGTGAAGACTCACTAGCTGAACCTTATTTTCCTCTCTTTTTTTCTCTCTCTGACCCTTTCTGTGAACTATCAATGAGAAGTGACACACAACACAGAGTCCTTTGAAGAGGAACAGACTTTGTAAACACAGGTCTCCCAGCATCAGCTGGAACGGATACTCTAAAATACTTAAAGCAATGTTTTTGTTGTGTATTTAATAAAGCAAAAGCATTAGGAATAAATGTTGTTATGAAGTTGATAAGCATCTTAGTCATCTGTTCAGCATCATTCCCTCTGCAGCATACGACCCCTCACCCATTTGCTTCTGCCCAGTTTTGAATTTATATACGTCCACACAGTCAGAGAAGCACAAAGTTTAGCTGCAGCTCAAAATTGTCAGTTCAAATCCAAAATTTTTCCTACAGATTCAGTGGCGGGAGGAAGAGCTCAACCCCTGAATTCAGGATACAGAACTGCATTTGGCTCTGGCCAAGGCATAAGAGGCACTTTGATTGTTGCTGTTCTTGTCCTCATTCGACTTGCAAGCCAGTCCAACCTCACTGTCATTCAGGATTCCTGATCAATCTGCATGTATGTCACAATATTATCTCCAAAGTCTCAGTACTTCACACAAAAATCCTAATTTAGGGATGTGGGAAATGACATACAGACAGATTAAGTGGCTGTATCTGCCACAGTTGCACTGTGTGGTCTTGAACAAGGCTGTGTCTCAACCTCTTATGTCTCTGTGAAGGGCCAGCAGCATCCAAGTGATGTGGCAGCTGCCGACTATGGACAGAGCAAGTAATTACTCCTTATTCACTTCCTCTGTGGTGTGTTTGATTTTACATACCCCTGTCACATCTTCTCTCACTAGCTGTCTCTATCCGACTGAACTGTCTCTGTCTTCTTCATTTCTACTCATCTAGCAATTGCTCCACAGCTCTCACCAGCTTTGCCACCCTTTTCTCTGTCTTTTTTGGTTCTTCCTACATCTTTCCTGTGATGACATGAGCAGGGCAACATGAACCTTTCAAGATAATAGCACCTCGTGGGTCTACAGAATGGCAAAGCATCCCACTTTATTCACTCTTTTCTTTCCTGATGTCTTTTAATTACCCATTTACCTTTTCAACAACTGCTGTGGGTTTAGCTGAAACTTTCTTGAACACCAAGATAGTTTTCCTCAGTGGTAATTCTTCAGGGCCTACCACTGTGCATGTAAAGTTACATGCACTAAAATTAAGTCTACTCCTCTGCACTTGATAACATTGACTGTCATCCGCTATTTTATTCTCAAGCTATTCAGAACCTCAAGATCTTTCTGTAACTCATCACAATCAGTTTTGATTTTGATTGCTTCAAGTCACTGCATGTCGTGGGCAAATTTTGTCACCTCATGAGTGTATTGAGCTGCGCTGTGGCCACACATCCCCATATGACCTTCAATGGTGACCCTGCCCTGTCGTACACATTGACAGATATTTCTGCTCTTAGCTTCTTGTCTTTAAACTAGTTACTAATCCGTAAGACAACCTTCACCTTTATGACAACTTGGTTTATTTAAGGAAGAGACTTCACCAGAAGCTTTGAGGAATCCAAGTACAGTGTGTCTACTGGATCAGATTCATCTATGTGCATGCTGATTCTTGCAAAAAAACCCTAACACATTTATGAGCCATGCTTTACAAGCTGTGCTGACTCTTCTCCATTATTTTATATTTCTCCATATGTCTACTAATTCTTTTCTTCCTAATGCTTCTCACAAATGTCCCTCGAATGAAAATCAGATTTTTGAGCATATAGTTCCTTGAGTTCTTCTAGGAACCTTTTCAGAAGTGGGCATCACATGTCTCACTTCCTCTAACCTTGAGGCTAATTTAAGCAAAACTAATTCAGGCAGTGGGTTATTCGCCACAGTTAATAGTTTGGCAATTTTGTATCAGAGCTGCTCTGAAACTCCTGCGTGAGTGCCATCTGGTCCTGTTGGTCTGTTGTTACGTTTCCTTGGTTTGTTTTAAAAAGGCTTTTCATGTCATTTCACTTTGAGACCTTTCATCAGAGACTTGCCCAATTAAAGTTTTCAGTATGGCAACTCTGCTGAGCTCCTACATTGGAGTGAACACCAGTGCAAATAATCTGTTTGGCTTTCCTGCTATTTCTTCGCCTTTTTTTTTACACTTTGATCATTTATCAGCTATATCGAGTTTCTGCCAGTGCCCTTCTGTTTCTGACATGTTTGAAAATTTTCTTATTATTAGTTACATGCCTTTAGTGTGCTGCTACCAAGAACCTTTTTATTACCTATTGTTATGGTTTTACACTTCCTTTCCCAGAATGTGTATTCTCCTCTATTTTTCTCATTTCTACCTTCCCCTCTATTCTGCAAGATATGCTTTTTCTTCCTTTACTTTGCTCTTTACCTATGCCAACTTGAAAGTCTTTTTTCAACACGTGATATATCCCTACTCCGAATTTTCAATACATCTTTAAATGTGTCCATGATATCTACAGGCACTTTACTTTTTTAACTGTGCTCTTAATTTCTAAGAATTTTTCTCGTCTGTACGTTTTTGACCTTTTTGAAGGTCTACACTGTGGTTGTTGCAGAGTTTTTTGTTCCTGTGGACTTGCTGAATTTGAGTGTGCTGTGGTCACTGTGCTAAAATGCTTGGGTGATACTTCCATCCACAGCAATTGTATTCTCATGGCTCAAGTCAAAACCAGGCTCTGTCTTTTCTCAGTTGTGTTCTCTGCCTAGCTGCTGCAACAGAGTTATTTATGGCATCTGCAAATATAATCCCTGCCTCATACTTTCTCATAACATTTACCCAGGCTACAGGACATCACCCAAACTTCCAATCTCCTTTGTTTTCTGCCATTTCATGCTTTCTCATTACCCTTCCCATTTCTCAGTCAAGGTCACCAGCCTGGGCAGGTGGCTGAGAGCATCCCTCTGTTCAATATTCTTCCCTTTTAGGCACAGTATTTCAAACCACAGGGATTCTCCATTACCTGTATGCCACAGATGACTTATTTACCTGGTTTGACTCCAAGCTCTTTTTAAACTCAGAGTAGGACAACATAATCTCCAATTCTTTTATCAGGCACAGCCTAAAACTATGCTATCTCATGGCTCAGCTTATTTTCTGAGTTTCTAGTATGTCCATTGCATCAATATCGTCATTTAAAACTCCACCCAATTTCATTTTAGCCTCTACCCATTTAAATTTCAGACTTCCAGCTTTTATAGAAGAGCTAGCACGTATCTGTTCTTGGCTTTGATGATCAAGGTTTGCTTTTTTTAATTCATGACTGCTCCTTGCTGTCTGCCTCATTAAATTAATCAGCTTCAGCTCTATCTTTTTTTGTTGCTATTGTTATTTTTTCCAAGTAGGGATTCAGTTGAGCACTGTATATGGTCAGGAAAGATCTTCAAATAAATTGAGAGGGCTACAGGATGTTTGTTCACTGATGTCTAAAATAAAGCTGGAGAGCACTCTGCCAGTTCCTGGCTCCTGCAGCGTGAGCTGTTACACTTTTGTGCTATTACTTATTAATTGGTAGCACAGAACTGGGCAAAATCAGTCACAAGAAGAAGCAAACCAAGCAGGATAGCTTTTAAAATGCTTGTGATGTACCCTCAAAATGGACTACTATGAAAACACCTAACAAAGTATAGATATATCCCTTATGTCTTGGCCCCAGCAGCAGAGCCTAAGAAAACCTGCAGCTGCATTACAGGCGCACAAATAGAGCCAGAGAGCTGATGGTCTGACAGGTCGTCATCCTGAACAGGAGTCACAGTGCTTGCTCTGTCAGAAAATCTCCTAGAAGTTGGGTCACCAAAAAATAAATGGGATTAAATGCCCAAGAAACCCCATTTAATGCTGAAAACGCGATCACATAGCACTTGCTATCCTGCCAGATCTCATTGCCCCAGGGTAAAAACACTTTATTTACCCTTACATGACAAAACCTACAGATTTTAACAGATTACTTTCACTCCAGCAGCAGGAACTAGTTATGTGCACCATCTGTCACATCTCTGCCTATGTGTCAGCCTGCTGCAAGCCATCGTTAATGCGTTAACATTATTCACCTTCCATGTAACAGCAGCAGCGATGACCCTACTGACCAGAAGCCCACTGTGATGGGGGCTGTCTAAACACAAAGTTATAATGCCAGCTTCCCCCAGCCTCCTGAAGTTTGACAACTGTAGAGAGTGCAGGATGTTTTATGAGTCAGTGTTTTTAAAGGGTCTAGCTTGCTAGCTAGCCTTGAGCGAATTCACTGTGGGATGCAAAAGGCCTGAGAAACTTATCAAGCGCTCAGGGTGGCTGGGGCACATGAGTGCTGCTGTAGTTTCTCTGTTCTGAAGGAGCAGCAGTAGCTTGCTCAGAGCTGGACTTGGTGTGATTACACTGCACCCAGCCGAGCATACATGCGCTCTTCAGCCAGGTAATGCTTGATGGTCATATAGAGAGGAAGTTATGAGAGAGGGTCAGCAAACACGACTGACCTTGGCAGACCAATGATCTACTTGTTATTAAGTTAATTTTTGGCAAAAGAGACATCACAGAATGGATTCATACATGTTTGCTGGGAACAATTCCTCATTGTGAGGAAAGGTATGGTGGAGGGAACGCATGAAAGGATGTGTTTTTATAAACCATTGAGATGAGGTAAAGTTTACCAGCAAGTATCATGACTCAAAAAAATCCATTAAAAACCTCAAAAGCTGTCAATAAGATGGTTTTCTACCAAGAGAGAAGCAAACACCTTTTTTTCCCCTCTAGTAATGAAGCAATTCCTCCTCCAGGCCCAGACATTTGTGTGAGCTCCACAGCTTGTACAATTACTGTTTTCTATAAAGTAAAAAAACACAGAGAAGGAAGAGGAAGGAAGGGGAATCATAGAATCATAGAATCATAGAATAGTAAGGGTTGGAAAGGACCTTAAGATCATCTAGTTCCAATCCCCCTGCCATGGGCAGGGACACCTTCCACTAAACCATGTGGTCCAAGGCTCTGTCCAACCTGGCCTTGAACACCGCCAGGGATGGAGCATTCACAACTTCCTTGGGCAACCCATTCCAGTGCTTCACCACCCTCACTGTAAAGAACTTCTTCCTTATATCCAATCTAAACTTCCCCTGTTGAAGTTTAAACCCATTACCCCTTGTCCTACCACTACAGTCCCCAGTGAAGATTCCCTCCCCAGCACCCTTGTAGGCCCCCTTCAGGTACTGGAAGGCTGCTATGAGGTCTCCACGCAGCCTTCTCTTCTCCAGGCTGAACAGCCTCAACTTTCTCAGCCTGTCTTCATACGGGAGGTGCTCCAGCCCCCTTATCATCCTCGTGGCCCTCCTCTGGACTTGCTCCAACAGCTCCATGTCCTTTCTATTATGAGGACACCAGAACTGTACACAATACTCCAAGTGAGGTCTGGCAAGAGCAGAGTAGAGGGGCAGGATCACCTCCTTTGACCTGCTGGTCACACTTCTTTTGATGCAGCCCAGGATACGGTTGGCTTTCTGGGCTGCAAGTGCACACTGAAGCCGGCTCATGTTAAGCTTCTCGTCAACCAACACCCCCAAGTCCTTCTCCGCAGGGCTGCTCTGAATCTCTTCTCCACCCAACCTGTAGCAGTGCCTGGGATTGCCCCGACCCAGGTGTAGGACCTTACACTTGGCTTGGTTAAACTTCATGAGGTTGGCATTGGCCCACCTCACAAGCGTGTCAAGGTCCCTCTGGATGGCATCCCTTCCCTCCAGCATATCAACCGAACCACACAGCTTGGTGTTGTTGGCAAACTTGCTGAGGGCGCACTCAATCCCACTGCCCATGTCGCCCACAAAGATTTGAACAGGACCGGTCCCACCACCGATCCCTGAGGGACACCACTCGTTACAGGTTTCCAACCGGACATCGAGCCATTTACCATAACTCTTTGCGTGCGGCCATCGAGCCAGTTCTTTATCCACTGAGTGGTCCATCTATCAAATTGATGTCTCTCCAATTTAGAGACCAGGATGTCGTGCGGGACAGTGTTGAACACTTTGCACAAGTCCAGGTAGATGACGTCAACTGCTCTGCCCCTGTCCATCAGTTCCATGGCTCCATCACAGAAGGCCACCAAATTGGTCAGGCAGGATTTCCCCTTAGTGAAGCCATGTTGGCTGTCACCAACTGCCTGGTTGTTTTTCATGTGCCTTAGCATGCTTTCCAGGAGAATCTGCTCTAACATTTTGCCAGGCACAGAGGTGAGACTGACTGGTCTGTAGTTCCCTGGGTCTTCCACCTTCCCCTTCTTGAAAATGGGGGTTATATTACCCTTTTTCCAGTCATCCAGAACTTCACCTGACTGCCAAGATTTTTCAAATATGATGGACAGTGGCTTAGCAACTTCATTCGCCAGCTCCTTCAAGACCCGTGGATGGATTTCATCAGGTCTCATGGACTTGTGCACGTTCAGGTTCTTAAGATGGTCTCGAACCTGATCCTCTCCTACAGTGGGCCTGAGGTCTTCATTCTCACCGTCCCTGCATCTGCCTTCCAAGACTTGGGTGGTGTGGTCAGAGCATTTGCTGGTGAAGACTGAGGCAAAGTAGTCATTAAGAACCTCAGCCTTCTCCAAATCCACGGTAGCCAGTTCTCCTGATAGCTTCCGGAGAGGGCCCACGTTGTCCCTAGTCTGTCTTTTATTTGCTACATACCTATAGAAGCCTTTCCTGTTATCTTTCACATCCCTTGCCAAACTTAATTCTAGCTGGGCCTTAGCTTTCCTAACCTGGTCCGCAGCTTCCCGGGCAATGCTCCTATATTCTTCCCAGGCCGCCCATCCTCGCTTCCACCTTCTATAAGCTTCTTTTTTCCCCTCTAAGTTTCCTCAGCAGCTCCTTATCCATCTATGGAGGTCTCCTGGCTCTCCTGCCGCACTTCCTTCTAGTCAGGACGCAACACTCCTGAGCACGTAGCAGGTGATCCTTGAACATCAACCAGCAGTCTTGGGCCCCCCTGCCCTCTAGGACTACATCCCATGGAACCTTGCTAAGCAAGTTCCTGAAGAGGCCAAAGTCTGTTCTCTTGAAGTCCAGGGCAGTGAGCTTGCTGCATGCTCTTCTCACTGTCCTGAGGATCTCGAACTCGACCATCTCATGATCACTACAGCCAAGGCTGCCCTGGAGCATCACATTTCCAACCAGTCCCTCCCTGTTGGTGAGCACAAGGTCAAGCATAGCGCCTCTCCTTGTCGGCTCCTCTATCACTTGCAAGAGGAAATTGTCTTCCACACAATCGAGGAACCTCCTGGACTGTTTGTGCCGGGCCGTACCATCCCTCCAACAGAGGATGGTTGAAGTCCCCCATGAGGACAAGGGCCTGTGAGCGTGAGGCTGCTCCTATCTGTCTGTAGAGTGCTTCATCCACAGAGTCCTCTTGATCAGGCAGTCTGTGACAGATCCCCACCACAATGTCCCCCATTGCTGTTCTCCCAGCAAATGCACTGACCACACCACCCAAGTCTTGGAAGGCAGATGCAGGGATGGTGAGAATGAAGACCTCAGGCCCACTGTAGGAGAGGATCAGGTTCGAGACCATCTTAAGAACCTGAACGTGCACAAGTCCATGAGACCTGATGAAATCCATCCACGGGTCTTGAAGGAGCTGGCGAATGAAGTTGCTAAGCCACTGTCCATCATATTTGAAAAATCTTGGCAGTCAGGTGAAGTTCCGGATGACTGGAAGAAGGGTAATATAACCCCCATTTTCAAGAAGGGGAAGGTGGAAGACCCAGGGAACTACAGACCAGTCAGTCTCACCTCTGTGCCTGGCAAAATGTTAGAGCAGATTCTCCTGGAAAGCATGCTAAGGCACATGAAAAACAACCAGGCAGTTGGTGACAGCCAACATGGCTTCACTAAGGGGAAATCCTGCCTGACCAATTTGGTGGCCTTCTGTGATGGAGCCATGGAACTGATGGACAGGGGCAGAGCAGTTGACGTCATCTACCTGGACTTGTGCAAAGTGTTCAACACTGTCCCGCACGACATCCTGGTCTCTAAATTGGAGAGACATCAATTTGATAGATGGACCACTCAGTGGATAAAGAACTGGCTCGATGGCCGCACGCAAAGAGTTATGGTAAATGGCTCGATGTCCGGTTGGAAACCTGTAACGAGTGGTGTGAGGGGGCACAGGCAGAAGCAGTCTAGATGGAGCCTCCGCCTTTCCTAGTTAGCAGCTGTCCGTGGTTTTCTGCAACTTTATGGTCTGCTCCAAGTGCCAACACATGGACTGGGCTTTTAAAGAAAAAATAAACCAAGAAAAAAATGTTTGAGCATATTGAAAAGAAGACATGTTATTAAAATACCACTGGAGGTCACAGAAAAGGCACTCTGAAGCTAGCCAGGCTGTCCCGTTGTAAAAGCTGCCAGGTTTTTGCAGCGCTGCCTCTGTGACTGTGACCAAGGCACCGCTGGCAAGCGGAGCTTCTGAAGCTCATTGTGGGCAACTTGGCAGGCACGGGTCGTTTCTGGCAGGTGATCAAAACTCTGGCAGTTGGCAGGCCTCTATCCACACTGTGGAAGTAGAGGATAGAAAAAGACGACTGTTTTCAGATCAACTGGAGACACGGGGCTCTGCTTGCAGATGAGCTGCCCAGTGGTGCAGGAGAGCTGCTTCCCCCAGGCGCTTGCCAGGGGACGCCGGCGGGAGCAGGCTGAGACATCCGCTCTTCATGGAGCCAGGACAAGGTTATCAAGGGTTATTACTAGACAAAAGCAAAACCTACATGGCTCTTCCAAAGTAGCTGATGTGCTGTGGAACTAGTTATGAAAGTACTCTTCATTTGATGTACGGCTTGGCAACAAAACATTCTACTTTAATCCTCTCATTTCAAAGTGCCTGGGGTAAAAAAACAAGCTCTCCTGAGAAAAGCTATTTAAACAGATTTTATGGCAGCTCCATCAGGTATTTAGATCCAGTTAATTTCTCATACGGTAAGAAAATTTCCAGTGACACCTGGATTCCCTTTTTGCTCCCGCAGACACACTGTGCCCAGTCTGTGCTCTCATAGTAAAAGTTTAGAGCAGGTTTAAGAAAAAAAATCACCTGCAGACTTGCAATCTGTGGTTGAAAATTATTTATTCGGTTTTTTTTAATGGAAGCCTTTTCCCCAGCTGAACTCTGAATCAGTTAGTGGTTGTCCCCATCCTCACCTGGCTCAGGAACCGCTCCTGAACACTTCGGACCTCTCATTTCCCCATGAGAAGGATGTATTGTTGCCTCTACATCATTTCTCTGACAAACATCATAGGAAAGGCATAAGTTTTCATCACTGACTACAGCAGACCACTATGAGGCTTCTAGATAGATCCAGCACCCAGCCTTTTTTCATCTGCTGTTCTTTTGGACTGAGACACTCACAAGTTATTCTACTTGGGAGAAGAAACAGAGACCAGCGTCAGATGATTTTTATGTCAAGACAACACATGAAGTCCTGCTTTGAGGGAGAAATCATCAAGTTTTCCTGCTAAGTCCTCTCTAGCCAGCACCCCAGTCCCTCCCAGCAGGCCTGCTCTTTGAGTCACAAAAGCTTGTTCAATCTCCATGAAACTCCTTTTCACATACTCACATGCGTGTACACACACACCCCATCCCCTGAGTGATACTCAGCTTAAAAAACAAAAGTCTACCCAAAGCATTAGATTCCTCAGCATTTGCTTTAACTAAGCCCGTCATATGGACCAAAACCAGTTTTCTCACTAAACTCTGGATAACTAGGTTTGAATTCAGGGTCAACAAGGTATTCAATCTGTAACTACACTCTGAAGACAAAAGCTCTAAGCTCGCCTCTGAATTTCCCTGTTAACAAGCACATGCATCAAGAGGCAGAGCAGTGGCCCAGCTACTTGCCAGACTGATTGCTGCTGCTAATGAACAGCCCTGATTAAAAGCTGTTCTTTCCTGTCCATAATAGTATTCCGAAGCAAGTTCCTCTAATAAATTAGATCTTGAGCAAAATGATCACTTAGAGGGTGTAGGTCTTTAAAGTATATCTGAAAGCTGCTAAAATGGGGGTAGAGTTGAATGTACTTTTAATTAATTTAGGGTCAAATAGCCTCTGGGATGTCAAAGTGATCTGTCACTATCATCATTCCTCCCCCCCGTTACACCTGCAAGAAACGAGTGAGAGAGGCATCAGGATTTATGAGCAGTGGCAGGAGGGAATTAGCTCTTCCATTTCTAAAGAAGAGGCAGGAGAGAGCAGCTCACACCAGCCCGCAGGTGTGCAAGCACAGACTGCTGGGCTGCCTCTGCTTGGCTTGCCACAGGCTTCTTTCTTCAAAGCCTGTGAGGAACATTCAGGGTGCCAGAATGCTCTGGGAGGCTGACTGGGGCTCACAGCACTTACAGCCCTGTGGATCAGCAAGAACAATACAAAGTAAGACACTTGAAATGGTAAAGACCTGCAGACTTGACACCATCTGTAGGTAACAGCACAGATCTCAGAAATGTGGACAGCGATACCAGGGAGTTGTTCAAAACAAATTCAAAGCTTTAGGAAACTGTTGGTATGGGAGGTACCACTCTGGAGCTGAAAACCATCAGGGAAACAGGAGAGCGCTACAGGAGAGGATCACTCCGATGCCTGACTGCACAGGGTGAGCTCTTCATGCCACGCTTCCTGTGGCTACACCTTTTCTTGGGCTGCACAGAACATATTTGTCACAGGGCTGCAAGCAGCCATAAGAATGGGCAGTGCCAAGCAGGGCCTGAGCACCCACAAGGACAACATTATCAACTCCCAGCGGCTTCTGCTGAGGCTGCGGGTGAGGGGGTACGTGCAACACTGCAGCTCTGTTGTCTGACAGAGCACGGACACAAGGCCAGTTTGCAGGGGTGACGAGCAGCAAAGGCCTTGGGGAGGCAGGAGCAGAACTTGCTCTGTGCTGTCCCTGTCAAAGGCTCCTTCCTCTCTGCTGCTGCAGTAGCTGTGAGAGGAGCCAGGACTGGGAGCCCAACCCTGAGTCTCAGCAGGTTGCTCCCCAGGGGAAAAGGATCTGCTTGGTCTTTGCTTGGTCTTTACTTTTCTTCCTCATCAGAGACAGCTGTAATGTGACCACTACTAGCTAAGCCTCCATAACTGTTCTGATAAATGGCCACCTGATTTCACGTCAGGCTGGGCCGTCGCACGTCTCTGGGTGCAACGCCGCTGTGTAATTCTCCAGCAGAGCTTGGAATGGCAGGAGTGCGTGTGCTGCGTGCACAGGTGGGAAAGCGTGACCGAGAGCTTCTGCCCACAGGCTCCTCGATGCTGCTGCTGTGGGAGCTGGGAGCCTGACTGCGGGGCCCAGGCGGGTGCGGAGCTCCCTGTGCAGGCCAGGGACACCCTTGTGCCACCCCAGCTGCTCTTTCTGGGGAGGCTTAGGGGCCCTGGGAGCTCTGTGCTGCCGCGGGGGCTTGTGCTTTGCCCGCTGCAGGGGCCAGATAGCCAGGGTCGATGGCCGTGGCTGTCCGGGTGGGGTGTTGCCAAGGAGCTCTGGCGCCTGTGACAGCACAAGGGGCGTCATGAGATGCCAGCAGCAGCGCTGCCACTGCAGTATAGCTCGGGAGAGCGGTGAGTGAGGGGGGCGCGGGGCAGGCAGGGCTGGATGAGGGCCGGGGCACAAGTGCTGGGCCATGGAGGGCTCTCAAAAGCCGGGGCAAGGGCGCAGGCGCGGCAGGGAGCTCCCTGGGCAGGGAACATGCTGCCCTGGAGGCTGGGTGCAGAGGGGCTCAGCCGGGGCTGGCAGCCACGGCAAGAGCACGGGGGGGTCTGTGAGCATTTGCCCCCATGGCGCAGTGCTCAGCAGCCTTCCCCTTGCTGCCTGCCAGCTCCCTCGTGCCCTGCCACAGGTGCCGCCGGGCCCCTGCATCTCCTGCCCCACTGCGCCAGCCACCATCTCCCTCCCGGCCAGCCCTGCTGAGCGCCTGCTCTCCCTCCCCCTCCAGACCATGGCTCTGAGCATCACCCACATCCTCACGGTGCTGAGCGTCCTGCACTACACGCTGAGGGTTAACGACCAGCCAGACCTGGCCACACAAGCCCTCCTGCGGCAGCGCGAAGAGCAGCAGAGGCAGGAGATGATGTGGCTGCAGCAGCAGATGGAGCTGAAGGGGCAGATGGAGCTGAAGGGGCAGGAGCCGCGCGGGCGCTACGCGGGCGCGCTGCTCGCTCTCTGGCAGCACTGGTGGTTGTGCGCCGCTGCCGACACCCTGCTCATGCTCGCGGGGCTCTCGTGGCTGCGCAGGAGGAGGAGAGCGGCGCCCGTCAGCGGCGGCCGGCGCGAGAGCGGCGGCAGCGCGGAACAGGCGCGGGGTGCACAGAGGAGCGGGGGAAGGAGGAGCAGAGCGCAGGCACACGCCGCGTCAAGCCCGCGCCTCGAATTGACCCCGCAGAGGAGAGAGGGGACGGCGGGGCCCTTCTCGGCGTTCTCCAGGCGCTTCCCAAGAACAACGTTCGGACAGGGCTGCACACAGCCGCGAGAGCGGGCAGTGCCTCCGAGAGGACGCCTGGCTATGTAGGGCTTCGGGATTAGTTTGGTAGACATAGATAAGGTAGCTAGGAGTTGTTTGCTTCATAAGTTAGCGTAATGCTTTTCAGTAGTAGTAGATCTGCATGTGGTAAGGACTGCGGTCCAGCTGGCTTCCAGGTGTTCAGCAAAACCAGCGTCCTTTGGAAGATCGGGATGCAAGGAGGCTTGCAGCAGAGACCTCTGTTAACAACGTGAGAACCGCAAAAATGCCAATAAATTATCTTGTTTGAACAAACACTGTCCGTGTCTGTCTGGGCAAACCTTTGATGGGGAACGTGAGCCCCTCTGAGCCCCTCCACGCTCAGCTCTGACGAATTGGGTGATTTTCTCAGAGAGAAGCAGGTCTGGGGGCTTCTGTTTCCACCCAGGAATGCGTAAGGGAGAGTTCTGATCGTACAGCCCTTACAATTAGTGATTATGTGGTTGAGAGCCTCTGGGTGAGGATTGGTGGGATGGTAAACAAAGATGTTGTAGAGAGTGTCCAGTACCAATTTTCCAGGCAGGATGTAAGCACCGATGTGTTATTTTAGAAGCACTTAGAAGAAAGTTCTGGATCGGTTGCCCTTGTCCTCATGGGAGATCTCAGCTTCCTACACGTGAACTGGGAGGGATGTAGACAGATTGGAGCATTGGGCAATGATTAGTAGGATGAAATTTAACAAGTCCAAATGCTGGATTATGCACCTGGGATGTAGTAATGTTGGGCACAAAGATAAACTGGGAGAGGAGTGAGTGGCCGGCTGGAGAGCAGCCCTGCAAAAAGGGAACTGGAGGTGCTGGTCGACAGCAGGCTCAGTAGGAGTCAGCAGTGTGCCCTGGCAGCCAAGAGGGCAGCCTGCATCCTGGGGTGCATCAAACACAGCAGAACCAGCTGGTCAAGAGGTGCTTATCTTGCTGTATTCAGCATTGGTGTGGCTGAGAGGGGGGCAAATGCCAGCACATGAATCACGCAATTATCATCTCTGGGAACTTCCACTTAACTGGGGAAAGAGACATATCACCAAGGAAGAAAACCCCAAACATTTAGGAAAGGAAATGTATTTTATTGGAAAAAAGAAAAAAAAAAATTACATTTCACTTATACACCATGAAAATACTGAGTTGTGTGTTATTTTCATAAGAAGAGGTCAAGACTTTCACAAGAAAACCACATTTTTATTACAGCGTTACTCAACGAGATGAGGCTCTGGTGGCATCTGCACTGGGCGTTTTCACTAAACAGCAGAGCAGGACTAAACGTACTTTGGGCAAAAACCCTAAATATTGGCCTCTTCCAGATGCTACTCCATTGGAGACATGGCACCCATTTGGTCAATATTGAATTATTTGTGAATTAGAGACAAATCTCAAGATTTATTCACTCGGATCTTGGGCAAATTCACAGCTATCCCTCCCCTCCATTTGATCAATCTTAATTTGTATTTCCCATTCAGCTAGCTAAAAGCATATCAAAACAGCATATAGGCTGTCACCCTCCCATCTTCCAGAAAGCAAGCAATACTGAAAGGGATACATTACACAAACAATCACTAACAGCAGAGGACAAGGTCACTGGATGGTGCTAAATTCTCCAGTGTTTCCATCCATCGTCGCATCTCCAGCAACAAGCCCTGCAGTTTTCTTCCCTAGCACGTCTTACATTCACATGTAGCACATATTAGGCACGTGAACACTTGGGGTGTACTAAATACAGGCCACAGGACAAGAGTACCTGTCTGCAGGTGGTATCCAACAGGGCTGTTTGTTTGAAGCTGCTGTGCTCCAAGCCAGCTGTGACAGGCTGTATCACATCACTTGGCAAGGGGTCTTCTGACAACATCTTACGAACTAGAGACCTTCAGTGGGGCAAGATTTAAAACTCTTGGTAAGATTTAAAAATCTGTAGGCAAAAAATAAATACTGATGCCACTTAAATTCCTGGGTAAATTCCCTTATTTATGTACTTATTTATGTAAATTCTTCCTTACTTAAAGGGTCCGGGAAGGAAAAGAGCCAGACCCGGACAATTCTGACACCATGCAAGTGCCGTGAAAGCGGATTTGAAGCCTTCCCTGCCTGGATCTTCCTACTAAGTTCCCTAGTTCGATAGCTGCTTTATTCTGTGCTACTTTCTACTCTGCACAAGCATCCCAGAGATCATTAAGAACAGTCACCCAAACTCTTCTAGTACCAGAATGTTTTTGCAATACAAGGGATGGGCTGGATTGAGAACACCAAACTCCGATTATTAAGCCTGCAGCTCTTTTTGCAAGTACTTATCTGACAAAGACTTCTTCACCACGCACAGTGCAGCTTTGCCATTAAGTTCTGCTCACCCAGCATCTCACTGCCAGGAAAAGAGCACTGCCATGCTCCCCGATTTTGTCTGTCTGCACGTTCCCAACCCCTGCCTAGCAGCAGCACAAACGTTCCCAGGATGAGGTTAAGGGAACTAAAGGAGAGGAAAACTTTGGGGGAGTGGGGGTGGCTGGATAAATTCCCCATTGGTCAAAGCTCCTTCTCTTCACTCTACATTTCAGGCTTATGCCACAAAACTTACCTGATTTTATAATGGATAAGGTAGCAATATTTAGGGTTTTCTTTTTAAACAATGGTATCTACCGTCCTATTGCCACTCTCTACAATCGAGTGTACAAGCTTTACTGCAGAAAGAATAGAACTCGTAACTGCTGACCAGAAAAATGCACAAACACTACAAAAGCCTACAATTTCATCAGAAATTAAATCTTTTGCTATTACACAGAACTTCATTGTTTTTCTGTCATAAACGTCATTGAATTACTACATACACCTCAAAGACAATCATTAAGATGTGTAAACATGTAACAGGTCTACGTAGTCAGTGCAAAGCACCACGCAAAGTACATAGAAAGTCTGCTCATAAATATTTCTTTAACAATTTAGCACTAAAAAAATATTACTTGAAAAGGCATCTTTTATTAAGTTATTCAGTTTGTCCAGGGCTGATGGGGTTGTACTATCCCTACTATATTACAGCCACCTGACTCTCTCTCCAAATCATTTTACTTTTCTGGAAGAAAAGGCTACGTGTGGCTGGGACCCAAAGCTTCAGCACAATCTATAAAAATAGAATTCTTTGAAGACCTTCTGCTCACATCCTGAAGGCCTACTCAGCCAGCCCCCAAATTCTGTTTCCCACCCCCACCACACTGCAAATAAAAGCTTCTACATACATACACACACACACAGACAGTACACATGTTACACTCTTCTACACACAGATTTTTCTAAATAGCAATGCAACCACATGGCAATAGGTAAGGAGTACGCGTGATTTCAGTGGTAACATATGGCACAGCCTTCTCATATTGCTGGTTTTCTCTGAATAATGTGCTGCCTTATTCACTGCTTTGCAAACCGTGGATTTATTACTATTATTTGCACTGCGGAGGCACCAAGTCAGGAATGTGTGCTTGTTTGGGAGCAGCCTTGGGAGCATCACATTTGCCGCCAGGTCCATTGCTGCTGGAGCAGTGACAGCATCAAACTGGTGGCTGGTGGTGCTAGGGCTGCCACCCGGTACTGGTTTCCTGGTGAAGCTGATGAGAACTTTCCTAGACAGTTGAAAGCCAAACCACTTTCTTCCCTTCTGGATAAATGTGAGAACCTAGCTTGGGCTCTCCTGAAAAAGCGTGCTGACAATAGCAGCTCCCTTCCATTCTGCATTCAGTGCCCTTCACAGGGTGCCCAGGGCACACTCCTCCAGTTTCTGATTGAACCTCATGGATTTACCTGAAATCTGCTCCTCCATGCATGTATAAACTTGCTGGTTTACTCATTATTTGAAAGAGAAGAGCTGTTTTCAGGGCTGGGATTGAACATCTCAAAGCTTAGTTTCCATGGTTGGATATGTCTTCAATGGACATGTTTTAGAAAGCTACAAAACTGTTTAGCAGCAGGATCTCACTAGAAGCAAATGTCCTTCACAAAGAATAACCTTATCCTGTGGGTCTGATGGGAGATGCATGAGTGGTCTGTGAGCCAATAAAGCTGCAATGAGATGCAAAAAGGGTTGTGTTTTCATTTATGAAGAAATATTTTGGTTGCAGAGTGAGCAAAATTTGAAACACTTCTCAGCTTCTAGAATACTCTTTAAACAGGCAAGGACCTTTACTCAGGAGAGGTGGTTTTCTTTAGTACAAATATAAGCCAAACTTCTCCACTGGGTGTAAGCATAATGAGGCAGCACCTTCTCCAGTACCCAGTGCTCTCATTAGACTAGATACCTGCTCTCTTCCTCTTGCAAAACCCTGCCCTAGCAGAAGACATTCTAAAGTGCTGACAGAAGCACTTGTTCGGACATGCAGAACAATTGTTTCCTCATGTACAGTCTTGTAAGCTCTAACTTACGCAGTTAGACAAAAATTCCACAAAGGGGAGTGCAGCCAAACACTGCATAAGAGACAGACCTAAAAATGAGTTACGGTTCTTCTTCCAAGCCTCTCTTCTCACCTTGTATGTAGGAACAAGGAGCACAACACAGAAATCCTACACATGCAAGTAAGAGGCATAGAAGAGCAGTGGTGCAAAATGGCAGCCGTTGTCTTCCCATGAAATTTCTTAGAAAAAAATTAAGACAAGGATGTTACTCATTTCCTCATAGCTGCTGTGTTACAATGAGATGATTACAGCACACAAATGTGTGCTCCTCCATTAAGTACCCTTTCTCTATACTAGGCTATAAGTAAGGAGACCTTTAATTACATCCACTTTATTCAGCAAGACTATCAAACTGTTCTTGTTCCGTTTAATTCTGAAATTATTAACATATTCAAAAATAGGATCTAACAATTTGTGTGTGCACAGTATATTAAATGTAGATGCTTTTATTACAATCATCTTCCTTGCCACATATTTTAAAATAAATCAATACAATCACCATAACAATCTCGGACAACAAATGAACACCATCCAATCAAGACACAGTTAAGATCCTTAAAAAGGCAGTATGAGTAGCTGAAAACCTTGGTCCTCTGATTCTTTTGAATAACACATTGACTATAGATTTCTTCCACTTATGATAAAAATCAGCAAACAAAACATTAACAATTCATACAGCAGATTTCTTCAATGTCTATATAGAGTGTGAATAGCACTGACTGTAGCGTAATGTCTTTATGCGCGTCTCCCAAAGAGGTATGTGGGAATTTTAAGCATACAGAGGCTTATACAGGCCCAGAATAGAGCAGATCTTTTGTAAACAACTTTTGGTCTCTCCTGCATGATGGCTCCACAAATGAATGCACTTGGGAGTAATCAAAATGGCTGACCACGTACACTGCAAAGTTCATTCCAGAAAAAAAGGGATCCAACACAAATTACTTCCAGTGGGTGAAAAGAATGGTGGGGAAGTTGACTGGACACAAACAAAAAGCATTCACTGCTCCCATGCGCACGTGTACTTCAGCATTAGAAGCATCCTTTGCTGCTAACTTCACACGTACACATGGGAGTAATCGTGGCAGTGAAGTCAGCAGTCCCTAACTGGTGAATGCTGGACTGGTGGGCTACAGGCACCTTCCATGCTGTTAGGACGGTCGTGGAAGATTATCCATTAGTTATTGACTCCACTCTCTGGGCTAAAGTGCTCCTTCTTCTGTAATCAGTTGGGACCTAAACTAGTTTAGTTCAACCATTCTTATTTATCTAAGGATCTGCCAGTGGATCAGATGACCCTGTAAGTACCCTCCAAGCCCTTAAATAGTGAGCTGCCGTCTAATACTGGGACACCTTCCAGCTGCACCAGGTAGGAACTCAGAAACAGATACAGGCATTACATGCAGAAGGACAGGAGGGAATAAAAGTTTGGACAGGACTGTGCTGAGCCTCTGAATTTTGTTCTGCAAACATTATGAAAAAGCGCTGTGTAACTCTGAACAAATAAAAATGCACCCAAGTGTTTATACCTTGACATTTAAAAATACCTGTTAGCCTGTCGTGACTACAAAATGTTAGCTACAGAATATATTTACAGATAATTTCTGATGTTTGATCCTGGCAAGAGATGTTAAGCCCAGTTCTTCACTGAAGACATAAACCCAACCTAATTTAGATCAGGTCAGTGAAAGTTTAAAACAGGTATCACATGAGCAACTCCCAGAGACTTAAGCAGAAGCACCTATCAGCCTATTGCTGCAGAATCCAGCTACTGCAAAATATGAACGTTTGCACAGAGCACTTTAGTTTTTTGGGTTTTTTTGGTATGGATCTGTCACAGATTCTACGGAAGGTGTGAATTACTGAACTGATCCATTCTTTGAAGCAGTGGGGAAAGACCACACCTGACAGGTAGAAGCTGCTCCAACAAACCTGTCGATTTCTCTTTTATGTCAAGATCACAGTTCATTATGGTTTACAGATGAAACGTTGTTTGCAAGGTAGCTTTAAGTTCCCTAAATCCCAAGCTTCTTTATTTCAGAGAAAGCCAGCCCTTGCCTTTCTCTCATTTCCCTTGTGAAAGTCTACTTTTCTTAGCGGCAAGAGAAATTGTGCCGTCTCACCCTTACTAAAAGGGCTTTTCTGCACACATGCTCACAACAGGAAGGGTTTCTTTGACAGTGAATACTTATTGCTGCTTACAAAAAAAAATTAAAAGGCCAATTTTGAGCTTCTCTCTCCTGCTGATCCCCTGACGTGAAGAACTGAAAACCCTACATTTTGCACTGCACTAGAGCAGGGATGGCCACCATATGGCCCTCAATTTGGCCCCATGCAACTCCCAAGCCAGGCTGTGTTACAGGACTGGCAATGAAGTTAATGCAGGGGGTGCTGGGCAATCCACAGCCCTGGCTATAGGAAAACACTGCTGCAGAATGCACTTCCTGGGTCACGCATTTCGGGTGGGTGAGGGTGTCAAGCATAATGCCACAAAGCCGACCATGATATGTACAGACAGGGAAGTTCAGCATATTGATCCCTTCTTCCCAAGAGGATGGTTGGGATTATAAGCTTCCATGTTAAACAAGTCTAATTTTAAAAGATGAACTCACAGTTACGTTTGGAATATGGCGTGCAAGACTTCTGTAATCAATGCTAGAAACAGTTAAAATCCTTTTGTGTTCAACTGCTGAAATGCATCACCAGCTACAGCATTTAAGTATCTTTGCTGAATTTGACTATCAAAAAAGGCAACTGCATTCCTAGCACAACCGCCCAAGCAAAAAGCAGCTTCTCTATAAAGGGGGCAAATAATTAATGCTGAGCTATCTCCTAGCCTGTCTGGAAGTTTGTGTCTCAGGAAGAAAAAAAAGTATTTCCATCAATTTAAAAATACAGCGCTGCAAAGAAAGGCAGGTTGTTGTACTTCATGGAATCATGGAATCACAGAACGGTTGAGGCTGGAAGTGACCTCTGGCGATCATCTAGTCCAATCCCGCTGCACAAGAAGCAAGGTCAAGTACAGCAGGTTGCTCAGGGCCACGTTCACTCAGGTTTTGAGTATTTCCAAGGCTGGAGACTCTACAACCTCTCTGGGCAACCTGTGCCAGTGTTTGATCATCCTCACAGTGATTTATACTTTTTTAATGTTTAAATGGAATGTCTGTAACTCAGTTTGCGCCCATTGCCTCTTACTGTTCCGATGGGCACCAGCGAGAAGAGCCGGGCTCCTTCTTCTTCACTTCTTCCCATAAGATATTTATACACACTGTTAAGATAGTTCATGTTTTCCATGTTGGCTATCAGCCATGAGCTCATCTCTATTACTGACTGATAATTTTAGCAACTGTTCACATCCCCAAAATTATTATTGCTAGAAAGTTATTTTATGGCAGTGGTTACTAAAAACTGTGGCAGTAGAATCACGTTCTGTTGGCCGTTTCTGTTGGGGTTTCCCCCCTCCTTAAAATTCTCAAGACATAGGAATTTTTATTTTTTTTTTTTTCTTAATTTTTAATGTCAAATGTGTGAGAGGAAAACCAAATATTATTCGTTGTTGAGACTGAAAGCCTAAGGTTTGCCTCTTACATTTCCTGCAAAACGTGTTCATCTCTTCAATTTCATTTGCTTCATGAAATGAAAAATAGGGGGGATTTCAAAAATGTATTAATTAAGAAATCTTACTCTGAAAAAATCTATTCAGCCAGAAATTCACCTTAAGGAGAAATTACTCTTCTACTAGGTGAAACCAAGTAACTTTTACAATGGCAGAAAATCCACAAACATGGTTGGATAAATGAAGACTTCAGTGGCCAAAGCAATCTCCAAACCAGCTCTGCTGGGGACTCCCAAGCTATGCAGGTGACACCATCCGTCAGGCAGGTGTGATGAGGAAGATACAGGAAAAGCACCTTGGAGATACCCAAGAGTGAGTTTCCTGAGCGTACTCGAGTAGTCATGGAAAATTCAGCCCTTTCACTAATGCAAATTTGCTTCATGTCGCCGCAAGTAGAAATGCAATTTTAATCTCCCTATACGTCTGAGACAAATAAAGCTCATCAACTGAATTTGGTTTTACCATCACACTAGACCTCACCTTGGGAAAAGCAAGAACCTCAGTCTCATACAGAAATCAAATACAGGAAGTACAAGTGGCCAGTACTGCCAGCGTATCTGCCCTACCGGTGTAGGATGTGCCTGTGAAGTAGAGGATGCTGAAATTATTAAGAATCCCATTTTGAAACCTTATGAAGCAGAATTTTGAAATAAAGATGCATTAATAATAATGCATTTCTGTCAACTGTAATCAGTGGAGGCTGCAGAGACATTATGAACAAATGAATGTTGTATGTTTCACTGCATTTGGTAACCATACGTAATTCACTAAACCTTACCAAACTATAAATACTACTTTTACAACATTGCTTCATTGATAAGGCTGCCCATACTGCTCACCACTGTTAAATGGAAGTGCCCTAGGTAGTTTGTAAATGCATCCACCCATGAAGAACAAAAAAGGGTAGCCAGCTTTCAGGGCAAGAGCTGCTTTCTCTTTTGTCCTTGCAAAATGTTTGTCCTTAGTTAAAAATGAACAAAGAATCAAACCTGGCCTCAGAAGTAGAACTACAAACTTCTGATCAGTGCTACTGAATAAAGATATTATTGTATTAATGAAGATGTTTCTGGAGCAGCTTTTGGAAGGAAATCGTGTGGGCGCCCACAGACATTAGAAATAAGCAGCCAGTACCTGCAAAAACTGAAACTGTGCAGCTGTTCATAGACAAGAAACAGGAGCAGTTACCAGTACTGTGAATGACACCTCAAGGTCACTTCAGAGAACTTAAATGCCAAACATCTTCAAAGTACTCCTACACACAACCAGAACTTTGTGTGTAGTTTTAACCCTGCTTCGTTTCATAGCAGCTGAGATACTGAATACCAGAGTAGGTAACCAGATACCTCCAGGAAAAGGGAGCATGGAGCCAGCTCCATTGGCACTGGATGCCATCTTGAAAAATATTTTCCAGTCAGTCAAGCATTCCATGAGCAAATTCACATCGAAGTCTTTGGCAAGGCAGGAACATTGTACTCTCTTGCCCTGGGTAATTACACAGACCATATGAATTTGACAGCCATTTTGATACCTGGTAACATGCTTCGATGCACACTAACTTGCTTTTAAAACTGAGCAAGGCCAGCACATATGTTTGAGAGCGGATATCTGCCTATGCTGGGCACTATTTCATGAAAGTCAGGTTTCTGTCACAGATCTAAGGCAAATATTACAATTTACAGGAAAGAAATGAGGACATCAATACATTGTGCGTTATTGGAGACGTACAACCTTTATAACACGGTGGCTTTCACTATGATCTCTGGGTTTTCTATGTCCTTTTTGCTTTGGACCATTCTCAGTTCCAGCTGGGCTGAGTTTGGTTTGTTTCCTTCTCCAGCTTGTGCTAGAAAGATTGCATCAGAATGTCATTAAAGACAGCACTATAAAAAGAAAACAAGCTAGGCTGTTCTATTACCCCACTGTTTTTTCTACCCTCCTCACCTCTCCAGTCTCCCCTACTACCTCTTAGCTTGTAAGGTGGAAGATCCAGGTCAGCACTGTAATTTCCTATCACCCCTGTTCTCCACCCTCTCCAGGAAAGAAACACAGCCCTGCTGTCAATTAGAAAGTGGCACAGACATGCTCCAGGAACCCACAGATCTCGACCTCCTTAGGAACTGAAAGGCCTGGAAACTCCAAGGCGAGAGAAGCCAAAACCAAAAAACAAAAATTGCTTCTCACATGGCCAACACAGAAATCAGACAGTTTGTTATTAGTTGATAATCCCCTCTCAATACTAAACACACGCACTCCAGGAGAAAGTAAGCGTGCTACGCTTAAAACAGAAGCTCTCTTGCACGTAAAACTCAGCACCTCCTCAAGTTCTTCCGCCACTGTTTTGCAAAGCAGTCAAGTGCAGGCAGCATGACTGCAGTCCCACTACAAGCTGAACAGTGACATCTTCAGTCGGGTGTTATCAAAAATAGGCTTGGAGGACACAGTAACGAACAAGACTATGAAGCTCTCATTCTGGAAATCCTCTGTCTGCTTCTACAGTGAGGGCTGCCTTTTGCCCGGAAACCCAGAAATCTCTTTGAATGTTTCTTCTGATGCAAATCCAGACAAAACAAGGGAAAAAGATATGAATTAATTACCTTTATCACCCTCAATGGTTCTTTGCAGAACATGCTGCATGGCTGACACAGTCTTTTCACATGCCACCTGCATTAACATAACATAGTCAGGTTTCAGTAAAATTCTAGTAACTAAGCCCCACGCAGCCGCTCGCTCACTCCCCCCAGGTGGGATGAGAACACTCCTGGGTTGAGATAAAGACAGCTTAATAGGTAAAGCAAAAGCCACGCATGCAGGCAAAGCAAACCAAGGGATTCATTCACCACATTCCATGGGCAGGCAGGTGTTCAGCCATCTCCAGGCCATCTCCATTACACATCCATCATGTGTAATGGTTAGTTGGGAAGACAAACACCATCACTCTGGACATTCCCCCCCTTCCTTCTTCTTCCCCCACCTTTACATGCTGAGCATGACCCCCTATGGTCTGGGACATGCCTTGGGTCAGTTGGGGTCAGCTGTCCCGGCTGTGTCCCCTCCCAACTCCTTGTGCACCCCTAGACCTTGCTGGTGGGATGGTGTGAGGAGCAGAAAAGGCCTTGGCTCTGTGTAAGCAACTGCTCAGCAGCAACTAAAACATGCCTGAAATCTGTAACATAGCCCAGTACCAGCTACTCTGAAGAAAATTAACTGTACCCCAGCCAAAACCAGCACAATTATAGAAAGGTTCCTGTACCTGATTGGTCAGTCTTGATCTGTCAGTATTTAGACCAGCAACCGTTGAAACAAGTCAGTTTTGTGGGAACACCACCAAAGCTGTGCCTTTTCCTGGAGCTGTGGTTACAGACACTCATGTAGAGTTTTGTGATCAAGTCGCTAGAGAAATTCTCTCCTCCAGAAAAAAATAAAGTGCTGCTATTGAATCAGAAATTAGGAAATACTTGTGAAAGTGTAATTTGATTTTCCATTTTGAGTTTTGACATTATTTAAAAAAAAAGTATTGCAAAAGTGTTTCCCAATACCTACTTTTTAATCTTAGAACTACAGTTACCTTTTGTTTTGGTCATCGCTTACCAGGGCTGAAGTTGAATTTACAAGAATAGGGTACAACATTTGCTATCAGCTTATAGTTACAGTACATTTGAAAGACCAGCTGTCCACTATACACCACATATGCACGCATGATCAGTTCACATTTTAAAGTACGTGTAAATGTAATGTATATGTTTCATAACTATTTTCCACATTGTGTAGAACTTTGACATGCTTTGCATTGTATTAACAGGACCTGGATAATAGTCATGCCTGACTTGACAAAAAGTAAGTGGCTCAGTATTAAATTTATCTAGACAGTATCTTACAGTAAGCACACTTACCCACTCTCTGCTTTGTAGGGAAAGCATTTAATTTTTTCCAGATAAAATTTTTCTTTCTGGAAATAATAAGATTTCCTATCAAATGCTTTGAGTTACAAGTTTCATTTCATACAAATGTGCACATACTGAAAAGAAACTCATTAAAATGAATGTACATGTTAAGGTCAATATGGCAAGAATCAAGAAACATCCAGAGACCTGCATGCAGACACCATCGTAGGAAAAATGAGACTCAGTTACAAAAGTGACTGAAAGCTTACAGAACTTTATAGAGACTAATACAGTTTTCATACCTCTCCTTAACCAGCAAAAAGCTGCAGGATGTAGTGAGTGATCAATAAATGTCACAGGCATTTCTGGTGGTGGTGAACTTTGTTTAACTTAGGTAGCTCTCCTCCTTAAGAAAAATCATTTTGTAGCTTGAAATACCTCAACAGTATTAAAATACAGCTCAGCGTTCTGGCCACGCTAAATCCAATGGCAAATTTCCAAGCCAGACTATAATAGCACCAATATTTCATTTCCAGAAAAAAAATAAAATCCATCCAACCTTTAGCAAGCTAAAAGCACCTCTGTTCTGAGCCAGACATTTTTAGGGACCTAGAAGATAGAACAAAAAATACCTTAGGTGAATACTAGTGCAGGAGATTTATGCCGTCATTTAAGCGATGAACAAAGTCTGTTATGTCTGGGCTGTGTCTGAGGCTGGGGCTTGAACTGCCGTAAACTCTGTTCATCCACATCTCCTGGCAAGGCTCCCATGGGGCCGGGGTGCTGCAGGGTGTCCTGCGGGAGGAGAGGAGGAGAGCATGTCCCTGTGCGAGCGGCCCTATGACACCATGGGTGCCATGTTTTCAGAGAGGCACTAGCAGATAGCGTGAAAATGCAGAGGTAAGAAGAAAGGTCAGAGGGGTAGGCAGGGATCGGAGAGGCGAAAGCACTGGATCTCTAGCTTGGCTAAGTAAAGATGTAAAATTCCACAGCTATTTAAAGTATGGGCTTGGTCGTGAGGAGCAGAATTGCCTGTTTTACTCGAAGGATGGAGCATGCACAGTGTCAGCTGATTATAACCAGAGCGAAACCCAGTGAAGTGTGGTGCAGGCTCCCCGGGGAAGCTTTTGGAAACACCACTCTTCAGGAGTTATGCAAAGCAGGTCTAGGCACGGCGTTGGGCACTGCAGCTTTGGCAGAACCGAAAGGGAGAAGGGTGGACTTGGGAGAGTGAGGGGGCACAGGCAGAAGCAGACTAGATGGAGCCTCCGCCTCTCCTAGTTAGCAGCTGTCCGTGGTTTTCTGCATCTTTATGGTCTGCTCCGAGTGCCAACACATGTGTCCTGGGTTCAGGTGGACTTAGACTGGCAACATAAGAGTGAATTATTTTTAGCCCGTTGGGCCCATGACACCTCAAGCCATCAAGGCAGAGATGCAACATATAGATGGGCTCGTGATCGAGGGGTGGACTTAACAATGGACACTATTGCCCAGGTTATTCATGAATGTGAAACATGTGCTGCAATTAAGCAAGCCAAACGGTTAAAGCCTCTCTGGTATGGAAGACGATGGCTGAAGTACAAGTATGGGGAGGCCTGGCAGATTGACTATATTACACTCCCACCGACCCACCAAGGCAAGCACCATGTGCTTACCATGGTGGAAGCAACCACTGGATGGCTGGAAACATACGCTGTGCCCCACGCCACTGCCCGGAACACTATCCTGGGCCTTGAGAAACAAGTTTTGTGGCGACACGGCACCCCAGAGAGAACTGAGTCAGACAATGGGACTCATTTCCGGAACAACCTTATAGACACTTGGGCCAAAGAGCATGGCACTGAGTGGGTATATCACATCCCCTACCATGCACCAGCCTCTGGGAAAATCGAGCGGTACAATGGGCTGTTAAAAACTACGCTGAGAGCAATGGGTGGTGGGACTTTCAAACACCAAGATACGCATCTACCAAAAGCCACCTGGTTGGTCAACACTAGGGGATCTGCCAACAGGGCTGGCCCAGCCCAATCAGAACTTTTACGTACTGTAGAGGGGGATAAAGTTCCTGTGGTGCACATAAAGAATTTGTTGGGGAAGACAGTCTGGGTTATTCCTGCTTCAGGTAAAGGCAAACCCACTCATGGGGTTGCTTTTGCTCAGGGACCTGGATATACTTGGTGGGTAATGCGGGAAGATGGGGAAGTCTGATGTGTACCTCAAGGGGATTTGATTTTGGGGGAAAACAGCCAATGAACTCAATTGTGTGCTGTTGCCTCCTCTATAACACTTTTATAGCCCACCAGCTAGATATCTTCAGGTCGCCAGCAACTGACCCTGACTTCCCTCCAATCATCACCTCAACAATGAATTTTGAGGAAACCAGACGAGCTCAGCAGTGACCAGACGAGTTTGGCAGTGCAATCGGCAGGCAACATCCCAACACTACACACTGTCCCTCCTGCCCTGAAAGACTGTTACAAGAGATGGAGCCTGACATCATAGACTGGATGAATTCAGCAATTTTATAGGGATTGGTCCATGGACTAGGGAATGATATCTTTCTCTGTGTGTGGGTGTGGGTGTATATATATGTGTATATATGGGACAGGGGCGATGGTGTGTTGAGAGATGTGGGATCTGAGCATGACATGAATGGTATGGAATAAGGGGTGGATTCTGTCCTGGGTTCAGCTATAGCAGTCATTTTTCTCCTTCTTAGTAGCTGGTGCAGTGCTGTGTTTTTTAACTTTCAGCCCGGAAACAACGCTGATAACACTGATGTTTTTAGTTGTTGCTAAGTAATGTTTACTCCAACCAAGGACTTTCTCAGTCTCATGCTTTGCCAGGGAGGAGGGGAAGCCGGGAGGAAGCAGAGACAGGACACCTGAACCAAACTGGCCAAAGGGGTATTCCATACCATGGCACGTCATGCCCAGTATATAAACCAGGGGGAGTTACCTGGAAGGCCGACACCACCGCTCGGGTCGGGCTGGGTATCGGTCGGCGGGTGGTGAGCAATTGTATCCTCTCCCCTTGTTATTTCCCTAATCATTATTATCATTGGTGGTAGCAGAAGCGGTTTTGTATTATACCTTAGTTACTGGACTGCTCTTATCCCAACCCGTGGGAGTTACATTCTTCCGATTCTCCTCCCCATCCCTCTGGGAGCGGGGGGAGGAAGAAGGGGGGGAGTGAGCGGACGGCTGCATGGTTCCGAGTTACTGGCTGGGCTCAAACCACGACAACATGGGCTGGGCTTTTAAAGAAAAAATAAACCAAGAAAAAAATGTTTGAGCATATTGAAAAGAAGACATGTTATTAAAATACCACTGGAGGTCACAGAAAAGGCACTCTGAAGCTAGCCAGGCTGTCCCGTTGTAAAAGCTGCCAGGTTTTTGCAGCGCTGCCTCTGTGACTGTGACCAAGGCACCGCTGGCAAGCGGAGCTTCTGAAGCTCATTGTGGGCAACTTGGCAGGCACGGGTCGTTTCTGGCAGGTGATCAAAACTCTGGCAGTTGGCAGGCCTCTATCCACACTGTGGAAGTAGAGGATAGAAAAAGACGACTGTTTTCAGATCAACTGGAGACACGGGGCTCTGCTTGCAGATGAGCTGCCCAGTGGTGCAGGAGAGCTGCTTCCCCCAGGCGCTTGCCAGGGGACGCCGGCGGGAGCAGGCTGAGACATCCGCTCTTCATGGAGCCAGGACAAGGTTATCAAGGGTTATTACTAGACAAAAGCAAAACCTACATGGCTCTTCCAAAGTAGCTGATGTGCTGTGGAACTAGTTATGAAAGTACTCTTCATTTGATGTACGGCTTGGCAACAAAACATTCTACTTTAATCCTCTCATTTCAAAGTGCCTGGGGTAAAAAAACAAGCTCTCCTGAGAAAAGCTATTTAAACAGATTTTATGGCAGCTCCATCAGGTATTTAGATCCAGTTAATTTCTCATACGGTAAGAAAATTTCCAGTGACACCTGGATTCCCTTTTTGCTCCCGCAGACACACTGTGCCCAGTCTGTGCTCTCATAGTAAAAGTTTAGAGCAGGTTTAAGAAAAAAAATCACCTGCAGACTTGCAATCTGTGGTTGAAAATTATTTATTCGGTTTTTTTTAATGGAAGCCTTTTCCCCAGCTGAACTCTGAATCAGTTAGTGGTTGTCCCCATCCTCACCTGGCTCAGGAACCGCTCCTGAACACTTCGGACCTCTCATTTCCCCATGAGAAGGATGTATTGTTGCCTCTACATCATTTCTCTGACAAACATCATAGGAAAGGCATAAGTTTTCATCACTGACTACAGCAGACCACTATGAGGCTTCTAGATAGATCCAGCACCCAGCCTTTTTTCATCTGCTGTTCTTTTGGACTGAGACACTCACAAGTTATTCTACTTGGGAGAAGAAACAGAGACCAGCGTCAGATGATTTTTATGTCAAGACAACACATGAAGTCCTGCTTTGAGGGAGAAATCATCAAGTTTTCCTGCTAAGTCCTCTCTAGCCAGCACCCCAGTCCCTCCCAGCAGGCCTGCTCTTTGAGTCACAAAAGCTTGTTCAATCTCCATGAAACTCCTTTTCACATACTCACATGCGTGTACACACACACCCCATCCCCTGAGTGATACTCAGCTTAAAAAACAAAAGTCTACCCAAAGCATTAGATTCCTCAGCATTTGCTTTAACTAAGCCCGTCATATGGACCAAAACCAGTTTTCTCACTAAACTCTGGATAACTAGGTTTGAATTCAGGGTCAACAAGGTATTCAATCTGTAACTACACTCTGAAGACAAAAGCTCTAAGCTCGCCTCTGAATTTCCCTGTTAACAAGCACATGCATCAAGAGGCAGAGCAGTGGCCCAGCTACTTGCCAGACTGATTGCTGCTGCTAATGAACAGCCCTGATTAAAAGCTGTTCTTTCCTGTCCATAATAGTATTCCGAAGCAAGTTCCTCTAATAAATTAGATCTTGAGCAAAATGATCACTTAGAGGGTGTAGGTCTTTAAAGTATATCTGAAAGCTGCTAAAATGGGGGTAGAGTTGAATGTACTTTTAATTAATTTAGGGTCAAATAGCCTCTGGGATGTCAAAGTGATCTGTCACTATCATCATTCCTCCCCCCCGTTACACCTGCAAGAAACGAGTGAGAGAGGCATCAGGATTTATGAGCAGTGGCAGGAGGGAATTAGCTCTTCCATTTCTAAAGAAGAGGCAGGAGAGAGCAGCTCACACCAGCCCGCAGGTGTGCAAGCACAGACTGCTGGGCTGCCTCTGCTTGGCTTGCCACAGGCTTCTTCTTCAAAGCCTGTGAGGAACATTCAGGGTGCCAGAATGCTCTGGGAGGCTGACTGGGGCTCACAGCACTTACAGCCCTGTGGATCAGCAAGAACAATACAAAGTAAGACACTTGAAATGGTAAAGACCTGCAGACTTGACACCATCTGTAGGTAACAGCACAGATCTCAGAAATGTGGACAGCGATACCAGGGAGTTGTTCAAAACAAATTCAAAGCTTTAGGAAACTGTTGGTATGGGAGGTACCACTCTGGAGCTGAAAACCATCAGGGAAACAGGAGAGCGCTACAGGAGAGGATCACTCCGATGCCTGACTGCACAGGGTGAGCTCTTCATGCCACGCTTCCTGTGGCTACACCTTTTCTTGGGCTGCACAGAACATATTTGTCACAGGGCTGCAAGCAGCCATAAGAATGGGCAGTGCCAAGCAGGGCCTGAGCACCCACAAGGACAACATTATCAACTCCCAGCGGCTTCTGCTGAGGCTGCGGGTGAGGGGGTACGTGCAACACTGCAGCTCTGTTGTCTGACAGAGCACGGACACAAGGCCAGTTTGCAGGGGTGACGAGCAGCAAAGGCCTTGGGGAGGCAGGAGCAGAACTTGCTCTGTGCTGTCCCTGTCAAAGGCTCCTTCCTCTCTGCTGCTGCAGTAGCTGTGAGAGGAGCCAGGACTGGGAGCCCAACCCTGAGTCTCAGCAGGTTGCTCCCCAGGGGAAAAGGATCTGCTTGGTCTTTGCTTGGTCTTTACTTTTCTTCCTCATCAGAGACAGCTGTAATGTGACCACTACTAGCTAAGCCTCCATAACTGTTCTGATAAATGGCCACCTGATTTCACGTCAGGCTGGGCCGTCGCACGTCTCTGGGTGCAACGCCGCTGTGTAATTCTCCAGCAGAGCTTGGAATGGCAGGAGTGCGTGTGCTGCGTGCACAGGTGGGAAAGCGTGACCGAGAGCTTCTGCCCACAGGCTCCTCGATGCTGCTGCTGTGGGAGCTGGGAGCCTGACTGCGGGGCCCAGGCGGGTGCGGAGCTCCCTGTGCAGGCCAGGGACACCCTTGTGCCACCCCAGCTGCTCTTTCTGGGGAGGCTTAGGGGCCCTGGGAGCTCTGTGCTGCCGCGGGGGCTTGTGCTTTGCCCGCTGCAGGGGCCAGATAGCCAGGGTCGATGGCCGTGGCTGTCCGGGTGGGGTGTTGCCAAGGAGCTCTGGCGCCTGTGACAGCACAAGGGGCGTCATGAGATGCCAGCAGCAGCGCTGCCACTGCAGTATAGCTCGGGAGAGCGGTGAGTGAGGGGGGCGCGGGGCAGGCAGGGCTGGATGAGGGCCGGGGCACAAGTGCTGGGCCACGGAGGGCTCTCAAAAGCCGGGGCAAGGGCGCAGGCGCGGCAGGGAGCTCCCTGGGCAGGGAACATGCTGCCCTGGAGGCTGGGTGCAGAGGGGCCCAGCCGGGGCTGGCAGCCACGGCAAGAGCACGGGGGGGTCTGTGAGCATTTGCCCCCATGGCGCAGTGCTCAGCAGCCTTCCCCTTGCTGCCTGCCAGCTCCCTCGTGCCCTGCCACAGGTGCCGCCGGGCCCCTGCATCTCCTGCCCCACTGCGCCAGCCACCATCTCCCTCCCGGCCAGCCCTGCTGAGCGCCTGCTCTCCCTCCCCCTCCAGACCATGGCTCTGAGCATCACCCACATCCTCACGGTGCTGAGCGTCCTGCACTACACGCTGAGGGTTAACGACCAGCCAGACCTGGCCACACAAGCCCTCCTGCGGCAGCGCGAAGAGCAGCAGAGGCAGGAGATGATGTGGCTGCAGCAGCAGATGGAGCTGAAGGGGCAGATGGAGCTGAAGGGGCAGGAGCCGCGCGGGCGCTACGCGGGCGCGCTGCTCGCTCTCTGGCAGCACTGGTGGTTGTGCGCCGCTGCCGACACCCTGCTCATGCTCGCGGGGCTCTCGTGGCTGCGCAGGAGGAGGAGAGCGGCGCCCGTCAGCGGCGGCCGGCGCGAGAGCGGCGGCAGCGCGGAACAGGCGCGGGGTGCACAGAGGAGCGGGGGAAGGAGGAGCAGAGCGCAGGCACACGCCGCGTCAAGCCCGCGCCTCGAATTGACCCCGCAGAGGAGAGAGGGGACGGCGGGGCCCTTCTCGGCGTTCTCCAGGCGCTTCCCAAGAACAACGTTCGGACAGGGCTGCACACAGCCGCGAGAGCGGGCAGTGCCTCCGAGAGGACGCCTGGCTATGTAGGGCTTCGGGATTAGTTTGGTAGACATAGATAAGGTAGCTAGGAGTTGTTTGCTTCATAAGTTAGCGTAATGCTTTTCAGTAGTAGTAGATCTGCATGTGGTAAGGACTGCGGTCCAGCTGGCTTCCAGGTGTTCAGCAAAACCAGCGTCCTTTGGAAGATCGGGATGCAAGGAGGCTTGCAGCAGAGACCTCTGTTAACAACGTGAGAACCGCAAAAATGCCAATAAATTATCTTGTTTGAACAAACACTGTCCGTGTCTGTCTGGGCAAACCTTTGATGGGGAACGTGAGCCCCTCTGAGCCCCTCCACGCTCAGCTCTGACGAATTGGGTGATTTTCTCAGAGAGAAGCAGGTCTGGGGGCTTCTGTTTCCACCCAGGAATGCGTAAGGGAGAGTTCTGATCGTACAGCCCTTACAATTAGTGATTATGTGGTTGAGAGCCTCTGGGTGAGGATTGGTGGGATGGTAAACAAAGATGTTGTAGAGAGTGTCCAGTACCAATTTTCCAGGCAGGATGTAAGCACCGATGTGTTATTTTAGAAGCACTTAGAAGAAAGTTCTGGATCGGTTGCCCTTGTCCTCATGGGAGATCTCAGCTTCCTACACGTGAACTGGGAGGGATGTAGACAGATTGGAGCATTGGGCAATGATTAGTAGGATGAAATTTAACAAGTCCAAATGCTGGATTATGCACCTGGGATGTAGTAATGTTGGGCACAAAGATAAACTGGGAGAGGAGTGAGTGGCCGGCTGGAGAGCAGCCCTGCAAAAAGGGAACTGGAGGTGCTGGTCGACAGCAGGCTCAGTAGGAGTCAGCAGTGTGCCCTGGCAGCCAAGAGGGCAGCCTGCATCCTGGGGTGCATCAAACACAGCAGAACCAGCTGGTCAAGAGGTGCTTATCTTGCTGTATTCAGCATTGGTGTGGCTGAGAGGGGGGCAAATGCCAGCACATGAATCACGCAATTATCATCTCTGGGAACTTCCACTTAACTGGGGAAAGAGACATATCACCAAGGAAGAAAACCCCAAACATTTAGGAAAGGAAATGTATTTTATTGGAAAAAAAGAAAAAAAAAAATTACATTTCACTTATACACCATGAAAATACTGAGTTGTGTGTTATTTTCATAAGAAGAGGTCAAGACTTTCACAAGAAAACCACATTTTTATTACAGCGTTACTCAACGAGATGAGGCTCTGGTGGCATCTGCACTGGGCGTTTTCACTAAACAGCAGAGCAGGACTAAACGTACTTTGGGCAAAAACCCTAAATATTGGCCTCTTCCAGATGCTACTCCATTGGAGACATGGCACCCATTTGGTCAATATTGAATTATTTGTGAATTAGAGACAAATCTCAAGATTTATTCACTCGGATCTTGGGCAAATTCACAGCTATCCCTCCCCTCCATTTGATCAATCTTAATTTGTATTTCCCATTCAGCTAGCTAAAAGCATATCAAAACAGCATATAGGCTGTCACCCTCCCATCTTCCAGAAAGCAAGCAATACTGAAAGGGATACATTACACAAACAATCACTAACAGCAGAGGACAAGGTCACTGGATGGTGCTAAATTCTCCAGTGTTTCCATCCATCGTCGCATCTCCAGCAACAAGCCCTGCAGTTTTCTTCCCTAGCACGTCTTACATTCACATGTAGCACATATTAGGCACGTGAACACTTGGGGTGTACTAAATACAGGCCACAGGACAAGAGTACCTGTCTGCAGGTGGTATCCAACAGGGCTGTTTGTTTGAAGCTGCTGTGCTCCAAGCCAGCTGTGACAGGCTGTATCACATCACTTGGCAAGGGGTCTTCTGACAACATCTTACGAACTAGAGACCTTCAGTGGGGCAAGATTTAAAACTCTTGGTAAGATTTAAAAATCTGTAGGCAAAAAATAAATACTGATGCCACTTAAATTCCTGGGTAAATTCCCTTATTTATGTACTTATTTATGTAAATTCTTCCTTACTTAAAGGGTCCGGGAAGGAAAAGAGCCAGACCCGGACAATTCTGACACCATGCAAGTGCCGTGAAAGCGGATTTGAAGCCTTCCCTGCCTGGATCTTCCTACTAAGTTCCCTAGTTCGATAGCTGCTTTATTCTGTGCTACTTTCTACTCTGCACAAGCATCCCAGAGATCATTAAGAACAGTCACCCAAACTCTTCTAGTACCAGAATGTTTTTGCAATACAAGGGATGGGCTGGATTGAGAACACCAAACTCCGATTATTAAGCCTGCAGCTCTTTTTGCAAGTACTTATCTGACAAAGACTTCTTCACCACGCACAGTGCAGCTTTGCCATTAAGTTCTGCTCACCCAGCATCTCACTGCCAGGAAAAGAGCACTGCCATGCTCCCCGATTTTGTCTGTCTGCACGTTCCCAACCCCTGCCTAGCAGCAGCACAAACGTTCCCAGGATGAGGTTAAGGGAACTAAAGGAGAGGAAAACTTTGGGGGAGTGGGGGTGGCTGGATAAATTCCCCATTGGTCAAAGCTCCTTCTCTTCACTCTACATTTCAGGCTTATGCCACAAAACTTACCTGATTTTATAATGGATAAGGTAGCAATATTTAGGGTTTTCTTTTTAAACAATGGTATCTACCGTCCTATTGCCACTCTCTACAATCGAGTGTACAAGCTTTACTGCAGAAAGAATAGAACTCGTAACTGCTGACCAGAAAAATGCACAAACACTACAAAAGCCTACAATTTCATCAGAAATTAAATCTTTTGCTATTACACAGAACTTCATTGTTTTTCTGTCATAAACGTCATTGAATTACTACATACACCTCAAAGACAATCATTAAGATGTGTAAACATGTAACAGGTCTACGTAGTCAGTGCAAAGCACCACGCAAAGTACATAGAAAGTCTGCTCATAAATATTTCTTTAACAATTTAGCACTAAAAAAATATTACTTGAAAAGGCATCTTTTATTAAGTTATTCAGTTTGTCCAGGGCTGATGGGGTTGTACTATCCCTACTATATTACAGCCACCTGACTCTCTCTCCAAATCATTTTACTTTTCTGGAAGAAAAGGCTACGTGTGGCTGGGACCCAAAGCTTCAGCACAATCTATAAAAATAGAATTCTTTGAAGACCTTCTGCTCACATCCTGAAGGCCTACTCAGCCAGCCCCCAAATTCTGTTTCCCACCCCCACCACACTGCAAATAAAAGCTTCTACATACATACACACACACACAGACAGTACACATGTTACACTCTTCTACACACAGATTTTTCTAAATAGCAATGCAACCACATGGCAATAGGTAAGGAGTACGCGTGATTTCAGTGGTAACATATGGCACAGCCTTCTCATATTGCTGGTTTTCTCTGAATAATGTGCTGCCTTATTCACTGCTTTGCAAACCGTGGATTTATTACTATTATTTGCACTGCGGAGGCACCAAGTCAGGAATGTGTGCTTGTTTGGGAGCAGCCTTGGGAGCATCACATTTGCCGCCAGGTCCATTGCTGCTGGAGCAGTGACAGCATCAAACTGGTGGCTGGTGGTGCTAGGGCTGCCACCCGGTACTGGTTTCCTGGTGAAGCTGATGAGAACTTTCCTAGACAGTTGAAAGCCAAACCACTTTCTTCCCTTCTGGATAAATGTGAGAACCTAGCTTGGGCTCTCCTGAAAAAGCGTGCTGACAATAGCAGCTCCCTTCCATTCTGCATTCAGTGCCCTTCACAGGGTGCCCAGGGCACACTCCTCCAGTTTCTGATTGAACCTCATGGATTTACCTGAAATCTGCTCCTCCATGCATGTATAAACTTGCTGGTTTACTCATTATTTGAAAGAGAAGAGCTGTTTTCAGGGCTGGGATTGAACATCTCAAAGCTTAGTTTCCATGGTTGGATATGTCTTCAATGGACATGTTTTAGAAAGCTACAAAACTGTTTAGCAGCAGGATCTCACTAGAAGCAAATGTCCTTCACAAAGAATAACCTTATCCTGTGGGTCTGATGGGAGATGCATGAGTGGTCTGTGAGCCAATAAAGCTGCAATGAGATGCAAAAAGGGTTGTGTTTTCATTTATGAAGAAATATTTTGGTTGCAGAGTGAGCAAAATTTGAAACACTTCTCAGCTTCTAGAATACTCTTTAAACAGGCAAGGACCTTTACTCAGGAGAGGTGGTTTTCTTTAGTACAAATATAAGCCAAACTTCTCCACTGGGTGTAAGCATAATGAGGCAGCACCTTCTCCAGTACCCAGTGCTCTCATTAGACTAGATACCTGCTCTCTTCCTCTTGCAAAACCCTGCCCTAGCAGAAGACATTCTAAAGTGCTGACAGAAGCACTTGTTCGGACATGCAGAACAATTGTTTCCTCATGTACAGTCTTGTAAGCTCTAACTTACGCAGTTAGACAAAAATTCCACAAAGGGGAGTGCAGCCAAACACTGCATAAGAGACAGACCTAAAAATGAGTTACGGTTCTTCTTCCAAGCCTCTCTTCTCACCTTGTATGTAGGAACAAGGAGCACAACACAGAAATCCTACACATGCAAGTAAGAGGCATAGAAGAGCAGTGGTGCAAAATGGCAGCCGTTGTCTTCCCATGAAATTTCTTAGAAAAAAATTAAGACAAGGATGTTACTCATTTCCTCATAGCTGCTGTGTTACAATGAGATGATTACAGCACACAAATGTGTGCTCCTCCATTAAGTACCCTTTCTCTATACTAGGCTATAAGTAAGGAGACCTTTAATTACATCCACTTTATTCAGCAAGACTATCAAACTGTTCTTGTTCCGTTTAATTCTGAAATTATTAACATATTCAAAAATAGGATCTAACAATTTGTGTGTGCACAGTATATTAAATGTAGATGCTTTTATTACAATCATCTTCCTTGCCACATATTTTAAAATAAATCAATACAATCACCATAACAATCTCGGACAACAAATGAACACCATCCAATCAAGACACAGTTAAGATCCTTAAAAGGCAGTATGAGTAGCTGAAAACCTTGGTCCTCTGATTCTTTTGAATAACACATTGACTATAGATTTCTTCCACTTATGATAAAAATCAGCAAACAAAACATTAACAATTCATACAGCAGATTTCTTCAATGTCTATATAGAGTGTGAATAGCACTGACTGTAGCGTAATGTCTTTATGCGCGTCTCCCAAAGAGGTATGTGGGAATTTTAAGCATACAGAGGCTTATACAGGCCCAGAATAGAGCAGATCTTTTGTAAACAACTTTTGGTCTCTCCTGCATGATGGCTCCACAAATGAATGCACTTGGGAGTAATCAAAATGGCTGACCACGTACACTGCAAAGTTCATTCCAGAAAAAAAGGGATCCAACACAAATTACTTCCAGTGGGTGAAAAGAATGGTGGGGAAGTTGACTGGACACAAACAAAAAGCATTCACTGCTCCCATGCGCACGTGTACTTCAGCATTAGAAGCATCCTTTGCTGCTAACTTCACACGTACACATGGGAGTAATCGTGGCAGTGAAGTCAGCAGTCCCTAACTGGTGAATGCTGGACTGGTGGGCTACAGGCACCTTCCATGCTGTTAGGACGGTCGTGGAAGATTATCCATTAGTTATTGACTCCACTCTCTGGGCTAAAGTGCTCCTTCTTCTGTAATCAGTTGGGACCTAAACTAGTTTAGTTCAACCATTCTTATTTATCTAAGGATCTGCCAGTGGATCAGATGACCCTGTAAGTACCCTCCAAGCCCTTAAATAGTGAGCTGCCGTCTAATACTGGGACACCTTCCAGCTGCACCAGGTAGGAACTCAGAAACAGATACAGGCATTACATGCAGAAGGACAGGAGGGAATAAAAGTTTGGACAGGACTGTGCTGAGCCTCTGAATTTTGTTCTGCAAACATTATGAAAAAGCGCTGTGTAACTCTGAACAAATAAAAATGCACCCAAGTGTTTATACCTTGACATTTAAAGATACCTGTTAGCCTGTCGTGACTACAAAATGTTAGCTACAGAATATATTTACAGATAATTTCTGATGTTTGATCCTGGCAAGAGATGTTAAGCCCAGTTCTTCACTGAAGACATAAACCCAACCTAATTTAGATCAGGTCAGTGAAAGTTTAAAACAGGTATCACATGAGCAACTCCCAGAGACTTAAGCAGAAGCACCTATCAGCCTATTGCTGCAGAATCCAGCTACTGCAAAATATGAACGTTTGCACAGAGCACTTTAGTTTTTTGGGTTTTTTTGGTATGGATCTGTCACAGATTCTACGGAAGGTGTGAATTACTGAACTGATCCATTCTTTGAAGCAGTGGGGAAAGACCACACCTGACAGGTAGAAGCTGCTCCAACAAACCTGTCGATTTCTCTTTTATGTCAAGATCACAGTTCATTATGGTTTACAGATGAAACGTTGTTTGCAAGGTAGCTTTAAGTTCCCTAAATCCCAAGCTTCTTTATTTTCAGAGAAAGCCAGCCCTTGCCTTTCTCTCATTTCCCTTGTGAAAGTCTACTTTCTTAGCGGCAAGAGAAATTGTGCCGTCTCACCCTTACTAAAAGGGCTTTTCTGCACACATG
Source organism: Strigops habroptila (assembly GCF_004027225.2). Taxonomy (NCBI): domain Eukaryota; kingdom Metazoa; phylum Chordata; class Aves; order Psittaciformes; family Psittacidae; genus Strigops; species Strigops habroptila. Next base: position 33,902,757 of record NC_044278.2, on the reverse strand, counting down.
CTCACAACAGGAAGGGTTTCTTTGACAGTGAATACTTATTGCTGCTTACAAAAAAAATTAAAAGGCCAATTTTGAGCTTCTCTCTCCTGCTGATCCCCTGACGTGAAGAACTGAAAACCCTACATTTGCACTGCACTAGAGCAGGGATGGCCACCATATGGCCCTCAATTTGGCCCCATGCAACTCCCAAGCCAGGCTGTGTTACAGGACTGGCAATGAAGTTAATGCAGGGGGTGCTGGGCAATCCACAGCCCTGGCTATAGGAAAACACTGCTGCAGAATGCACTTCCTGGGTCACGCATTTCGGGTGGGTGAGGGTGTCAAGCATAATGCCACAAAGCCGACCATGATATGTACAGACAGGGAAGTTCAGCATATTGATCCCTTCTTCCCAAGAGGATGGTTGGGATTATAAGCTTCCATGTTAAACAAGTCTAATTTTAAAAGATGAACTCACAGTTACGTTTGGAATATGGCGTGCAAGACTTCTGTAATCAATGCTAGAAACAGTTTAAAATCCTTTTGTGTTCAACTGCTGAAATGCATCACCAGCTACAGCATTTAAGTATCTTTGCTGAATTTGACTATCAAAAAAGGCAACTGCATTCCTAGCACAACCGCCCAAGCAAAAAGCAGCTTCTCTATAAAGGGGGCAAATAATTAATGCTGAGCTATCTCCTAGCCTGTCTGGAAGTTTGTGTCTCAGGAAGAAAAAAAAGTATTTCCATCAATTTAAAAATACAGCGCTGCAAAGAAAGGCAGGTTGTTGTACTTCATGGAATCATGGAATCACAGAACGGTTGAGGCTGGAAGTGACCTCTGGCGATCATCTAGTCCAATCCCGCTGCACAAGAAGCAAGGTCAAGTACAGCAGGTTGCTCAGGGCCACGTTCACTCAGGTTTTGAGTATTTCCAAGGCTGGAGACTCTACAACCTCTCTGGGCAACCTGTGCCAGTGTTTGATCATCCTCACAGTGATTTATACTTTTTTAATGTTTAAATGGAATGTCTGTAACTCAGTTTGCGCCCATTGCCTCTTACTGTTCCGATGGGCACCAGCGAGAAGAGCCGGGCTCCTTCTTCTTCACTTCTTCCCATAAGATATTTATACACACTGTTAAGATAGTTCATGTTTTCCATGTTGGCTATCAGCCATGAGCTCATCTCTATTACTGACTGATAATTTTAGCAACTGTTCACATCCCCAAAATATTATTGCTAGAAAGTTATTTTATGGCAGTGGTTACTAAAAACTGTGGCAGTAGAATCACGTTCTGTTGGCCGTTTCTGTTGGGGTTTCCCCCCTCCTTAAAATTCTCAAGACATAGGAATTTTTATTTTTTTTTTTTCTTAATTTTTAATGTCAAATGTGTGAGAGGGAAAACCAAATATTATTCGTTGTGAGACTGGAAAGCTAAGGTTTGCCTCTTACATTTCCTGCAAAACGTGTTCATCTCTTCAATTTCATTTGCTTCATGAAATGAAAAATAGGGGGATTTCAAAAATGTATTAATTAAGAAATCTTACCTCTGAAAAAATCTATTCAGCCAGAAATTCACCTTAAGGAGAAATTACTCTTCTACTAGGTGAAACCAAGTAACTTTTACAATGGCAGAAAATCCACAAACATGGTTGGATAAATGAAGACTTCAGTGGCCAAAGCAATCTCCAAACCAGCTCTGCTGGGGACTCCCAAGCTATGCAGGTGACACCATCCGTCAGGCAGGTGTGATGAGGAAGATACAGGAAAAGCACCTTGGAGATACCCAAGAGTGAGTTTCCTGAGCGTACTCGAGTAGTCATGGAAAATTCAGCCCTTTCACTAATGCAAATTGCTTCATGTCGCCGCAAGTAGAAATGCAATTTAATCTCCCTATACGTCTGAGACAAATAAAGCTCATCAACTGAATTGGTTTACCATCACACTAGACCTCACCTTGGGAAAAGCAAGAACCTCAGTCTCAGACAGAAATCAAATACAGGAAGTACAAGTGGCCAGTACTGCCAGCGTATCTGCCCTACCGGTGTAGGATGTGCCTGTGAAGTAGAGGATGCTGAAATTATTAAGAATCCCATTTTGAAACCTTATGACAGCAGAATTTGAAATAAAGATGCATTAAATAATGCATTTCTGTCAACTGTAATCAGTGGAGGCTGCAGAGACATTATGAACAAATGAATGTTGTATGTTTCACTGCATTTTGGTAACCATACGTAATCACTAAACCTTACCAAACTATAAATACTACTTTTACAACATTGCTTCATTGATAAGGCTGCCCATACTGCTCACCACTGTTAAATGGAAGTGCCCTAGGTAGTTTGTAAATGCATCCACCCATTGAAGAACAAAAAAGGGTAGCCAGCTTTCAGGGCAAGAGCTGCTTTCTCTTTTGTCCTTGCAAAATGTTTGTCCTTAGTTAAAATGAACAAAGAATCAAACCTGGCCTCAGAAGTAGACTACAAACTTCTGATCAGTGCTACTGAATAAAGATATTATTGTATTAATGAAGATGTTTCTGGAGCAGCTTTTGGAAGGAAATCGTGTGGGCGCCCACCAGACATTAGAAATAAGCAGCCAGTACCTGCAAAAACTGAAACTGTGCAGCTGTCATAGACAAGAAACAGGAGCAGTTACCAGTACTGTGAATGACACCTTCAAGGTCACTTCAGAGAACTTAAATGCCAAACATCTTCAAAGTACTCCTACACAAACCAAGAACTTTGTGTGTAGTTTTAACCCTGCTTCGTTTCATAGCAGCTGAGATACTGAATACCAGAGTAGGTAACAGATACCTCCAGGGAAAAGGGAGGCATGAGCCAGCTCCATTGGCACGGATGCCATCTTGAAAAATATTTTCCAGTCAGTCAAGCATTCCATGAGCAAATTCACATCGAAGTCTTTGGCAAGGCAGGAACATTGTACTCTCTTGCCCTGGTAATACACAGAACCATATGAATTTTGACAGCCATTTTGATACCTGGTAACATGCTTCGATGCACACTAACTTGCTTTTTAAACTGAGCAAGGCCAGCACATATGTTTGAGAGCGGGATATCTGCCTATGCTGGGCACTATTTCATGAAAGTCAGGTTTCTGTCACAGATCTAAAGGCAAATATTACAATTACAGGAAAGAAATGAGGACAATCAATACATTGTGCGTTATTGGAGACGTACAACCTTTTATAACACGTGGCTTTCACTATGATCTCTGGGTTTTCCTATGTCCTTTTTGCTTTGGACCATTCTCAGTTCCAGCTGGGCTGAGTTTGGTTTGTTTCCTTCTCCAGCTTGTGCTAGAAAGATTGCATCAGAATGTCATTAAAGACAGCACTATAAAAAGAAAACAAGCTAGGCTGTTCTATTACCCCACTGTTTTTTTCTACCCTCCTCACCTCTCCAGTCTCCCCTACTACCTCTTAGCTTGTAAGGTGGAAGATCCAGGTCAGCACTGTAATTTCCTATCACCCCTGTTCTCCACCCTCTCCAGGAAAGAAACACAGCCCTGCTGTCAATTAGAAAGTGGCACAGACATGCTCCAGGAACCCACAGATCTCGACCTCCTTAGGAACTGAAAGGCCTGGAAACTCCAAGGCGAGAGAAGCCAAAACCAAAAAACAAAAATTGCTTCTCACATGGCCAACACAGAAATCAGACAGTTTGTTATTAGTTGATAATCCCCTCTCAATACTAAACACACGCACTCCAGGAGAAAGTAAGCGTGCTACGCTTAAAACAGAAGCTCTCTTGCACGTAAAACTCAGCACCTCCTCAAGTTCTTCCGCCACTGTTTTGCAAAGCAGTCAAGTGCAGGCAGCATGACTGCAGTCCCCACTACAAGCTGAACAGTGACATCTTCAGTCGGGTGTTATCAAAATAGGCTTGGAGGACACAGTAACGAACAAGACTATGAAGCTCTCATTCTGGAAATCCTCTGTCTGCTTCTACAGTGAGGGCTGCCTTTTGCCCGGAAACCCAGAAATCTCTTTGAATGTTTCTTCTGATGCAAATCCAGACAAAACAAGGGAAAAAGATATGAATTAATTACCTTTATCACCCTCAATGGTTCTTTGCAGAACATGCTGCATGGCTGACACAGTCTTTTCACATGCCACCTGCATTAACATAACATAGTCAGGTTTCAGTAAAATTCTAGTAACTAAGCCCCACGCAGCCGCTCGCTCACTCCCCCCAGGTGGGATGAGAACACTCCTGGGTTGAGATAAAGGACAGCTTAATAGGTAAAGCAAAAGCCACGCATTGCAGGCAAAGCAACCAAGGGATTCATTCACCACATTCCATGGGCAGGCAGGTGTTCAGCCATCTCCAGGCCATCTCCATTACACATCCATCATGGTGTAATGGGTTAGTGGGAAGACAAACACCATCACTCTGGACATTCCCCCCCTTCCTTCTTCTTCCCCCACCTTTACATGCTGAGCATGACCCCCTATGGTCTGGGACATGCCTTGGGTCAGTGGGGTCAGCTGTCCCGGCTGTGTCCCCTCCCAACTCCTTGTGCACCCCTAGACCTTGCTGGTGGGATGGTGTGGAGGAGCAGAAAAGGCCTTGGCTCTGTGTAAGCAACTGCTCAGCAGCAACTAAAACATGCCTGAAATCTGTAACATAGCCCAGTACCAGCTACTCTGAAGAAAATTAACTGTAACCCCAGCCAAAACCAGCCACAATTATAGAAAGGTTCCTGTACCTGATTGGTCAGTCTTGATCTGTCAGTATTTAGACCAGCAACCGTTGAAACAAGTCAGTTTTGTGGGAACCACCACCAAAGCTGTGCCTTTTCCTGGAGCTGTGGTTAACAGACACTCATGTAGAGTTTTGTGATCAAGTCGCTTAGAGAAATTCTCTCCTCCAGAAAAAAATAAAGTGCTGCTATTGAATCAGAAATTAGGAAATACTTGTGAAAGTGTAATTTGATTTTCCATTTTGAGTTTTTGACATTATTTTAAAAAAAAAAGTATTGCAAAAGTGTTTCCCAATACCTACTTTTTAATCTTAGAACTACAGTTACCTTTTGTTTTGGTCATCGCTTACCAGGGCTGAAGTTGAATTTACAAGAATAGGGTACAACATTTGCTATCAGCTTATAGTTACAGTACATTTGAAAGACCAGCTGTCCACTATACACCACATATGCACGCATGATCAGTTCACATTTTAAAGTACGGTAAATGTAATGTATATGTTTCATAACTATTTTCCACATTGTGTTAGAACTTTGACATGCTTTGCATTGTATTAACAGGACCTGGATAATAGTCATGCCTGACTTGACAAAAAGTAAGTGGCTCAGTATTAAATTTATCTAGACAGTATCTTACAGTAAGCACACTTACCCACTCTCTGCTTTGTAGGGAAAGCATTTAATTTTTTCCAGATAAAATTTTTCTTTCTGGAAATAATAAGATTTCCTATCAAATGCTTTGAGTTACAAGTTTCATTCATACAAATGTGCACATACTGAAAAGAAACTCATTAAAATGAATGTACATGTTAAGGTCAATATGGCAAGAATCAAGAAACATCCAGAGACCTGCATGCAGACACCATCGTAGGAAAAATGAGACTCAGTTACAAAAGTGACTGAAAGCTTACAAGAACTTTATAGAGACTAATACAGTTTTCATACCTCTCCTTAACCAGCAAAAAGCTGCAGGATGTAGTGAGTGATCAATAAATGTCACAGGCATTTCTGGTGGTGGTGAACTTTGTTTAACTTAGGTAGCTCTCCTCCTTAAGAAAAATCATTTTGTAGCTTGAAATACCTCAACAGTATTAAAATACAGCTCAGCGTTCTGGCCACGCTAAATCCAATGGCAAATTTCCAAGCCAGACTATAATAGCACCAATATTTCATTTCCAGAAAAAAAATAAAATCCATCCAACCTTTAGCAAGCTAAAAGCACCTCTGTTCTGAGCCAGACATTTTTAGGGACCTAGAAGATAGAACAAAAAATACCTTAGGTGAATACTAGTGCAGGAGATTTATGCCGTCATTTAAGCGATGAACAAAGTCTGTTATGTCTGGGCTGTGTCTGAGGCTGGGGCTTGAACTGCCGTAAACTCTGTTCATCCACATCTCCTGGCAAGGCTCCCATGGGGCCGGGGTGCTGCAGGGTGTCCTGCGGGAGGAGAGGAGGAGAGCATGTCCCTGTGCGAGCGGCCCTATGACACCATGGGTGCCATGTTTTTCAGAGAGGCACTAGCAGATAGCGTGAAAATGCAGAGGTAAGAAGAAAGGTCAGAGGGGTAGCAGGGATCGGAGAGGCGAAAGCACTGGATCTCTAGCTTGGCTAAGTAAAGATGTAAAATTCCACAGCTATTTAAGTATGGGCTTGGTCGTGAGGAGCAGAATTGCCTGTTTTACTCGAAGGATGGAGCATGCACAGTGTCAGCTGATTATAACCAGAGCGAAACCCAGTGAAGTGTGGTGCAGGCTCCCCGGGGAAGCTTTTGGAAACACCACTCTTCAGGAGTTATGCAAAGCAGGTCTAGGCACGGCGTTGGGCACTGCAGCTTTGGCAGAACCCGAAGGAGAAGGGTGGACTTGGGAGAGTGAGGGGGCACAGGCAGAAGCAGACTAGATGGAGCCTCCGCCTCTCCTAGTTTAGCAGCTGTCCGTGGTTTTCTGCATCTTTATGGTCTGCTCGGTGCCAACACATGTGTCCTGGGTTCAGGTGGACTTAGACTGGCAACATAAGAGTGAATTATTTTTAGCCCGTTGGGCCCATGACACCTCAAGCCATCAAGGCCAGAGATGCAACATATAGATGGGCTCGTGATCGAGGGGTGGACTTAACAATGGACACTATTGCCCAGGTTATTCATGAATGTGAAACATTGTGCTGCAATTAAGCAAGCCCAAACGGTTTTTAAAGCCTCTCTGGTATGGAAGACGATGGCTGAAGTACAAGTATGGGAGGCCTGGCAGATTGACTATATTACACTCCCACCGACCCACCAAGGCAAGCACCATGTGCTTACCATGGTGGAAGCAACCACTGGATGGCTGGAAACATACGCTGTGCCCCACGCCACTGCCCGGAACACTATCCTGGCCTTGAGAAAACAAGTTTTGTGGCGACACGGCACCCCAGAGAGAACTGAGTCAGACAATGGGACTCATTTCCGGAACAACCTTATAGACACTTGGGCCAAAGAGCATGGCACTGAGTGGGTATATCACATCCCCTACCATGCACCAGCCTCTGGGAAAATCGAGCGGTACAATGGGGCTGTTAAAACTACGCTGAGAGCAATGGGTGGTGGGACTTTCAAACACCAAGATACGCATCTACCAAAAGCCACCTGGTTGGTCAACACTAGGGGATCTGCCAACAGGGCTGGCCCAGCCCAATCAGAACTTTTACGTACTGTAGAGGGGGATAAAGTTCCTGTGGTGCACATAAAAGAATTTGTTGGGGGAAGACAGTCTGGGTTATTCCTGCTTCAGGTAAAGGGCAAACCCACTCATGGGGTTGCTTTTGCTCAGGGACCTGGATATACTTGGTGGGTAATGCGGGGAAGATGGGGAAGTCTGATGTGTACCTCAAGGGGATTTGATTTTGGGGGAAAACAGCCAATGAACTCAATTGTGTGCTGTTGCCTCCTCTATAACACTTTTATAGCCCACCAGCTAGATATCTTCAGGTCGCCAGCAACTGACCCTGACTTCCCTCCAATCATCACCTCAACAATGAATTTTGAGGAAACCAGACGAGCTCAGCAGTGACCAGACGAGTTTGGCAGTGCAATCGGCAGGGCAACATCCCAACACTACACACTGTCCCTCCTGCCCTGAAAGACTGTTACAAGAGATGGAGCCTGACATCATAGACTGGATGAATTCAGCAATTTTATAGGGATTGGTCCATGGACTAGGGAATGATATCTTTCTCTGTGTGTGGGTGTGGGTGTATATATATGTGTATATATGGGACAGGGGCGATGGTGTGTTGAGAGATGTGGGATCTGAGCATGAATGAATGGTATGGAATAAGGGGTGGATTCTGTCCTGGGTTCAGCTATAGCAGTCATTTTCTCCTTCTTAGTAGCTGGTGCAGTGCTGTGTTTTTTAACTTCAGCCCGGAAACAACGCTGATAACACTGATGTTTTTAGTTGTTGCTAAGTAATGTTTACTCCAACCAAGGACTTTCTCAGTCTCATGCTTTGCCAGGGAGGAGGGGAAGCCGGGAGGAAGCAGAGACAGGACACCTGAACCAAACTGGCCAAAGGGTATTCCATACCATGGCACGTCATGCCCAGTATATAAACCAGGGGGAGTTACCTGGAAGGCCGACACCACCGCTCGGGTCGGGCTGGGTATCGGTCGGCGGGTGGTGAGCAATTGTATCCTCTCCCCTTGTTATTCCCTAATCATTATTATCATTGGTGGTAGCAGAAGCGGTTTTGTATTATACCTTAGTTACTGGACTGCTCTTATCCCAACCCGTGGGAGTTACATTCTTCCGATTCTCCTCCCCATCCCTCTGGGAGCGGGGGAGGAAGAAGGGGGGAGTGAGCGGACGGCTGCATGGTTCCGAGTTACTGGCTGGGCTCAAACCACGACAACATGGGCTGGGCTTTTAAAGAAAAAATAAACCAAGAAAAAAATGTTTGAGCATATTGAAAGAAGACATGTTATTAAAATACCACTGGAGGTCACAGAAAAGGCACTCTGAAGCTAGCCAGGCTGTCCCGTTGTAAAAGCTGCCAGGTTTTTGCAGCGCTGCCTCTGTGACTGTGACCAAGGCACCGCTGGCAAGCGGAGCTTCTGAAGCTCATTGTGGGCAACTTGGCAGGCACGGGTCGTTTCTGGCAGGTGATCAAAACTCTGGCAGTTGGCAGGCCTCTATCCACACTGTGGAAGTAGAGGATAGAAAAAGACGACTGTTTTCAGATCAACTGGAGACACGGGGCTCTGCTTGCAGATGAGCTGCCAGTGGTGCAGGAGAGCTGCTTCCCCCAGGCGCTTGCCAGGGGACGCCGGCGGGAGCAGGCTGAGACATCCGCTCTTCATGGAGCCAGGACAAGGTTATCAAGGGTTATTACTAGACAAAAGCAAAACCTACATGGCTCTTCCAAAGTAGCTGATGTGCTGTGGAACTAGTTATGAAAGTACTCTTCATTTGATGTACGGCTTGGCAACAAAACATTCTACTTTAATCCTCTCATTTCAAAGTGCCTGGGGTAAAAAAACAAGCTCTCCTGAGAAAAGCTATTTAAACAGATTTTATGGCAGCTCCATCAGGTATTTAGATCCAGTTAATTTCTCATACGGTAAGAAAATTTCCAGTGACACCTGGATTCCCTTTTTGCTCCCGCAGACACACTGTGCCCAGTCTGTGCTCTCATAGTAAAAGTTTAGAGCAGGTTTAAGAAAAAAAATCACCTGCAGACTTGCAATCTGTGGTTGAAAATTATTTATTCGGTTTTTTTTAATGGAAGCCTTTTCCCCAGCTGAACTCTGAATCAGTTAGTGGTTGTCCCCATCCTCACCTGGCTCAGGAACCGCTCCTGAACACTTCGGACCTCTCATTTCCCCATGAGAAGGATGTATTGTTGCCTCTACATCATTTCTCTGACAAACATCATAGGAAAGGCATAAGTTTTCATCACTGACTACAGCAGACCACTATGAGGCTTCTAGATAGATCCAGCACCCAGCCTTTTTTCATCTGCTGTTCTTTTGGGACTGAGACACTCACAAGTTATTCTACTTGGGAGAAGAAACAGAGACCAGCGTCAGATGATTTTTATGTCAAGACAACACATGAAGTCCTGCTTTGAGGGAGAAATCATCAAGTTTTCCTGCTAAGTCCTCTCTAGCCAGCACCCCAGTCCCTCCCAGCAGGCCTGCTCTTTGAGTCACAAAAGCTTGTTCAATCTCCATGAAACTCCTTTTCACATACTCACATGCGTGTACACACACACCCCATCCCCTGAGTGATACTCAGCTTAAAAAACAAAAGTCTACCCAAGCATTAGATTCCTCAGCATTTTGCTTTAACTAAGCCCGTCATATGGACCAAAACCAGTTTTCTCACTAAACTCTGGATAACTAGGTTTGAATTCAGGGTCAACAAGGTATTCAATCTGTAACTACACTCTGAAGACAAAAGCTCTAAGCTCGCCTCTGAATTTCCCTGTTAACAAGCACATGCATCAAGAGGCCAGAGCAGTGGCCCAGCTACTTGCCAGACTGATTGCTGCTGCTAATGAACAGCCCTGATTAAAAAGCTGTTCTTTCCTGTCCATAATAGTATTCCGAAGCAAGTTCCTCTAATAAATTAGATCTTGAGCAAAATGATCACTTAGAGGGTGTAGGTCTTTAAAGTATATCTGAAAGCTGCTAAAATGGGGGTAGAGTTGAATGTACTTTTAATTAATTTAGGGTCAAATAGCCTCTGGGATGTCAAAGTGATCTGTCACTATCATCATTCCTCCCCCCGTTACACCTGCAAGAAACGAGTGAGAGAGGCATCAGGATTTATGAGCAGTGGCAGGAGGGAATTAGCTCTTCCATTTCTAAAGAAGAGGCAGGAGAGAGCAGCTCACACCAGCCCGCAGGTGTGCAAGCACAGACTGCTGGGCTGCCTCTGCTTGGCTTGCCACAGGCTTCTTCAAGCCTGTGAGGAACATTCAGGGTGCCAGAATGCTCTGGGAGGCTGACTGGGGCTCACAGCACTTACAGCCCTGTGGATCAGCAAGAACAATACAAAGTAAGACACTTGAAATGGTAAAGACCTGCAGACTTGACACCATCTGTAGGTAACAGCACAGATCTCAGAAATGTGGACAGCGATACCAGGGAGTTGTTCAAAACAAATTCAAAGCTTTAGGAAACTGTTGGTATGGGAGGTACCACTCTGGAGCTGAAAACCATCAGGGAAACAGGAGAGCGCTACAGGAGAGGATCACTCCGATGCCTGACTGCACAGGGTGAGCTCTTCATGCCACGCTTCCTGTGGCTACACCTTTTCTTGGGCTGCACAGAACATATTTGTCACAGGGCTGCAAGCAGCCATAAGAATGGGCAGTGCCAAGCAGGGCCTGAGCACCCACAAGGACAACATTATCAACTCCCAGCGGCTTCTGCTGAGGCTGCGGGTGAGGGGGTACGTGCAACACTGCAGCTCTGTTGTCTGACAGAGCACGGACACAAGGCCAGTTTGCAGGGTGACGAGCAGCAAAGGCCTTGGGAGGCAGGAGCAGAACTTGCTCTGTGCTGTCCCTGTCAAAGGCTCCTTCCTCTCTGCTGCTGCAGTAGCTGTGAGAGGAGCCAGGACTGGAGCCCAACCCTGAGTCTCAGCAGGTTGCTCCCCAGGGGAAAAGGATCTGCTTGGTCTTTGCTTGGTCTTTACTTTTCTTCCTCATCAGAGACAGCTGTAATGTGACCACTACTAGCTAAGCCTCCATAACTGTTCTGATAAATGGCCACCTGATTTCACGTCAGGCTGGGCCGTCGCACGTCTCTGGGTGCAACGCCGCTGTGTAATTCTCCAGCAGAGCTTGGAATGGCAGGAGTGCGTGTGCTGCGTGCACAGGTGGAAAGCGTGACCGAGAGCTTCTGCCCACAGGCTCCTCGATGCTGCTGCTGTGGGAGCTGGGAGCCTGACTGCGGGGCCCAGGCGGGTGCGGAGCTCCCTGTGCAGGCCAGGGACACCCTTGTGCCACCCCCAGCTGCTCTTTCTGGGGAGGCTTAGGGGCCCTGGAGCTCTGTGCTGCCGCGGGGGCTTGTGCTTTGCCCGCTGCAGGGGCCAGATAGCCAGGGTCGATGGCCGTGGCTGTCCGGGTGGGGTGTTGCCAAGGAGCTCTGGCGCCTGTGACAGCACAAGGGGCGTCATGAGATGCCAGCAGCAGCGCTGCCACTGCAGTATAGCTCGGGAGAGCGGTGAGTGAGGGGGGCGCGGGGCAGGCAGGGCTGGATGACGGCCGGGGCACAAGTGCTGGGCCATGGAGGGCTCTCAAAAGCCGGGGCAAGGGCGCAGGCGCGGCAGGGAGCTCCCTGGGCAGGGAACATGCTGCCCTGGAGGCTGGGTGCAGAGGGGCCCAGCCGGGGCTGGCAGCCACGGCAAGAGCACGGGGGGTCTGTGAGCATTTGCCCCCATGGCGCAGTGCTCAGCAGCCTTCCCCTTGCTGCCTGCCAGCTCCCTCGTGCCCTGCCACAGGTGCCGCCGGGCCCCTGCATCTCCTGCCCCACTGCGCCAGCCACCATCTCCCTCCCGGCCAGCCCTGCTGAGCGCCTGCTCTCCCTCCCCCTCCAGACCATGGCTCTGAGCATCACCCACATCCTCACGGTGCTGAGCGTCCTGCACTACACGCTGAGGGTTAACGACCAGCCAGACCTGGCCACACAAGCCCTCCTGCGGCAGCGCGAAGAGCAGCAGAGGCAGGAGATGATGTGGCTGCAGCAGCAGATGGAGCTGAAGGGGCAGATGGAGCTGAAGGGGCAGGAGCCGCGCGGGCGCTACGCGGCGCGCTGCTCGCTCTCTGGCAGCACTGGTGGTTGTGCGCCGCTGCCGACACCCTGCTCATGCTCGCGGGGCTCTCGTGGCTGCGCAGGAGGAGGAGAGCGGCGCCCGTCAGCGGCGGCCGGCGCGAGAGCGGCGGCAGCGCGGAACAGGCGCGGGGTGCACAGAGGAGCGGGGGAAGGAGGAGCAGAGCGCAGGCACACGCCGCGTCAAGCCCGCGCCTCGAATTGACCCCGCAGAGGAGAGAGGGGACGGCGGGGCCCTTCTCGGCGTTCTCCAGGCGCTTCCCAAGAACAACGTTCGGACAGGGCTGCACACAGCCGCGAGAGCGGGCAGTGCCTCCGAGAGGACGCCTGGCTTATGTAGGGCTTCGGGATTAGTTTGGTAGACCATAGATAAGGTAGCTAGGAGTTGTTTGCTTCATAAGTTAGCGTAATGCTTTTTCAGTAGTAGTAGATCTGCATGTGGTAAGGACTGCGGTCCAGCTGGCTTCCAGGTGTTCAGCAAAACCAGCGTCCTTTGGAAGATCGGGATGCAAGGAGGCTTGCAGCAGAGACCTCTGTTAACACGTGAGAACCGCAAAAATGCCAATAAATTATCTTGTTTGAACAAACACTGTCCGTGTCTGTCTGGGCAAACCTTTGATGGGGAACGTGAGCCCCTCTGAGCCCCTCCACGCTCAGCTCTGACGAATTGGTGATTTTCTCAGAGAGAAGCAGGTCTGGGGGCTTCTGTTTCCACCCCAGGAATGCGTAAGGGAGAGTTCTGATCGTACAGCCCTTACAATTAGTGATTATGTGGTTTGAGAGCCTCTGGGTGAGGATTGGTGGGATGGTAAACAAAGATGTGTAGAGAGTGTCCAGTACCAATTTCCCAGGCAGGATGTAAGCACCGATGTGTTATTTTAGAAGCACTTAGAAGAAAGTTCTGGATCGGTTGCCCTTGTCCTCATGGGAGATCTCAGCTTCCTACACGTGAACTGGGAGGGATGTAGACAGATTGGAGCATTGGGCAATGATTAGTAGGATAAAATTTAACAAGTCCAAATGCTGGATATGCACCTGGGATTAGTAAATGTTGGGCACAAAGATAAACTGGGAGAGGAGTGAGTGGCCGGGCTGGAGAGCAGCCCTGCAAAAAGGGAACTGGAGGTGCTGGTCGACAGCAGGCTCAGTAGGAGTCAGCAGTGTGCCCTGGCAGCCAAGAGGGCAGCCTGCATCCTGGGGTGCATCAAACACAGCAGAACCAGCTGGTCAAGAGGTGCTTATCTTGCTGTATTCAGCATTGGTGTGGCTGAGAGGGGGGCAAATGCCAGCACATGAATCACGCAATTATCATCTCTGGGAACTTCCACTTAACTGGGGAAAGAGACATATCACCAAGGAAGAAACCCCAAACATTAGGAAAGGAAATGTATTTTATTGGAAAAAAAGAAAAAAAAAAATTACATTTCACTTATACACCATGAAAATACTGAGTTGTGTGTTATTTTCATAAGAAGAAGGTCAAGACTTTCACAAGAAAACCACATTTTTATTACAGCGTTACTCAACGAGATGAGGCTCTGGTGGCATCTGCACTGGGCGTTTTCACTAAACAGCAGAGCAGGACTAAACGTACTTTGGGCAAAAACCCTAAATATTGGCCTCTTCCAGATGCTACTCCATTGGAGACATGGCACCCATTTGGTCAATATTGAATTATTTGTGAATTAGAGACAAATCTCAAGATTTATTCACTCGGATCTTGGGCAAATTCACAGCTATCCCTCCCCTCCATTTGATCAATCTTAATTTGTATTTCCCATTCAGCTAGCTAAAAGCATATCAAAACAGCATATAGGCTGTCACCCTCCCATCTTCCAGAAAGCAAGCAATACTGAAAGGGATACATTACACAAACAATCACTAACAGCAGAGGACAAGGTCACTGGATGGTGCTAAATTCTCCAGTGTTTCCATCCATCGTCGCATCTCCAGCAACAAGCCCTGCAGTTTTCTTCCCTAGCACGTCTTACATTCACATGTAGCACATATTAGGCACGTGAACACTTGGGGTGTACTAAATACAGGCCACAGGACAAGAGTACCTGTCTGCAGGTGGTATCCAACAGGGCTGTTTGTTTGAAGCTGCTGTGCTCCAAGCCAGCTGTGACAGGCTGTATCACATCACTTGGCAAGGGGTCTTCTGACAACATCTTACGAACTAGAGACCTTCAGTGGGGCAAGATTTAAAACTCTTGGTAAGATTTAAAAATCTGTAGGCAAAAAATAAATACTGATGCCACTTAAATTCCTGGGTAAATTCCCTTATTTATGTACTTATTTATGTAAATTCTTCCTTACTTAAAGGGTCCGGGAAGGAAAAGAGCCAGACCCGGACAATTCTGACACCATGCAAGTGCCGTGAAAGCGGATTTGAAGCCTTCCCTGCCTGGATCTTCCTACTAAGTTCCCTAGTTCGATAGCTGCTTTATTCTGTGCTACTTTCTACTCTGCACAAGCATCCCAGAGATCATTAAGAACAGTCACCCAAACTCTTCTAGTACCAGAATGTTTTTGCAATACAAGGGATGGGCTGGATTGAGAACACCAAACTCCGATTATTAAGCCTGCAGCTCTTTTTGCAAGTACTTATCTGACAAAGACTTCTTCACCACGCACAGTGCAGCTTTGCCATTAAGTTCTGCTCACCCAGCATCTCACTGCCAGGAAAAGAGCACTGCCATGCTCCCCGATTTTGTCTGTCTGCACGTTCCCAACCCCTGCCTAGCAGCAGCACAAACGTTCCCAGGATGAGGTTAAGGGAACTAAAGGAGAGGAAAACTTTGGGGGAGTGGGGGTGGCTGGATAAATTCCCCATTGGTCAAAGCTCCTTCTCTTCACTCTACATTTCAGGCTTATGCCACAAAACTTACCTGATTTTATAATGGATAAGGTAGCAATATTTAGGGTTTTCTTTTTAAACAATGGTATCTACCGTCCTATTGCCACTCTCTACAATCGAGTGTACAAGCTTTACTGCAGAAAGAATAGAACTCGTAACTGCTGACCAGAAAAATGCACAAACACTACAAAAGCCTACAATTTCATCAGAAATTAAATCTTTTGCTATTACACAGAACTTCATTGTTTTTCTGTCATAAACGTCATTGAATTACTACATACACCTCAAAGACAATCATTAAGATGTGTAAACATGTAACAGGTCTACGTAGTCAGTGCAAAGCACCACGCAAAGTACATAGAAAGTCTGCTCATAAATATTTCTTTAACAATTTAGCACTAAAAAAATATTACTTGAAAAGGCATCTTTTATTAAGTTATTCAGTTTGTCCAGGGCTGATGGGGTTGTACTATCCCTACTATATTACAGCCACCTGACTCTCTCTCCAAATCATTTTACTTTTCTGGAAGAAAAGGCTACGTGTGGCTGGGACCCAAAGCTTCAGCACAATCTATAAAAATAGAATTCTTTGAAGACCTTCTGCTCACATCCTGAAGGCCTACTCAGCCAGCCCCCAAATTCTGTTTCCCACCCCCACCACACTGCAAATAAAAGCTTCTACATACATACACACACACACAGACAGTACACATGTTACACTCTTCTACACACAGATTTTTCTAAATAGCAATGCAACCACATGGCAATAGGTAAGGAGTACGCGTGATTTCAGTGGTAACATATGGCACAGCCTTCTCATATTGCTGGTTTTCTCTGAATAATGTGCTGCCTTATTCACTGCTTTGCAAACCGTGGATTTATTACTATTATTTGCACTGCGGAGGCACCAAGTCAGGAATGTGTGCTTGTTTGGGAGCAGCCTTGGGAGCATCACATTTGCCGCCAGGTCCATTGCTGCTGGAGCAGTGACAGCATCAAACTGGTGGCTGGTGGTGCTAGGGCTGCCACCCGGTACTGGTTTCCTGGTGAAGCTGATGAGAACTTTCCTAGACAGTTGAAAGCCAAACCACTTTCTTCCCTTCTGGATAAATGTGAGAACCTAGCTTGGGCTCTCCTGAAAAAGCGTGCTGACAATAGCAGCTCCCTTCCATTCTGCATTCAGTGCCCTTCACAGGGTGCCCAGGGCACACTCCTCCAGTTTCTGATTGAACCTCATGGATTTACCTGAAATCTGCTCCTCCATGCATGTATAAACTTGCTGGTTTACTCATTATTTGAAAGAGAAGAGCTGTTTTTCAGGGCTGGGATTGAACATCTCAAAGCTTAGTTTCCATGGTTGGATATGTCTTCAATGGACATGTTTTAGAAAGCTACAAAACTGTTTAGCAGCAGGATCTCACTAGAAGCAAATGTCCTTCACAAAGAATAACCTTATCCTGTGGGTCTGATGGGAGATGCATGAGTGGTCTGTGAGCCAATAAAGCTGCAATGAGATGCAAAAAGGGTTGTGTTTTCATTTTGAAGAAATATTTTGGTTGCAGAGTGAGCAAAATTTGAAACACTTCTCTTCTCAGCTTCTAGAATACTCTTTAAACAGGCAAGGACCTTTACTCAGGAGAGGTGGTTTTCTTTAGTACAAATATAAGCCAAACTTCTCCACTGGGTGTAAGCATAATGAGGCAGCACCTTCTCCAGTACCCAGTGCTCTCATTAGACTAGATACCTGCTCTCTTCCTCTTGCAAAACCCTGCCCTAGCAGAAGACATTCTAAAGTGCTGACAGAAGCACTTGTTCGGACATGCAGAACAATTGTTTCCTCATGTACAGTCTTGTAAGCTCTAACTTACGCAGTTAGACAAAAATTCCACAAAGGGGAGTGGCAGCCAAACACTGCATAAGAGACAGACCTAAAAATGAGTTACGGTTCTTCTTCCAAGCCTCTCTTCTCACCTTGTATGTAGGAACAAGGAGCACAACACAGAAATCCTACACATGCAAGTAAGAGGCATAGAAGAGCAGTGGTGCAAAATGGCAGCCGTTGTCTTCCCATGAAATTTCTTAGAAAAAATTAAGACAAGGATGTTACTGAATCATTTCCTCATAGCTGCCTGTGTTACATGAGATGATTACAGCACACAAATGTGTGCTCCTCCATTAAGTACCTTTCTCTATACTAGGCTATAAGTAAGGGAGACCTTTAATTACATCCACTTTATTCAGCAAGACTATCAAACTGTTCTTGTTCCGTTTAATTCTGAAAATTATTAACATATTCAAAAATAGGATCTAACAATTTGTGTGTGCACAGTATATTAAATGTAGATGCTTTTATTACAATCATCTTCCTTGCCACATATTTTAAAATAAATCAATACAATCACCATAACAATCTCGGACAACAAATGAACACCATCCAATCAAAGACACAGTTAAGATCCTTAAAAAGGCAGTAAATGAGTAGCTGAAAACCTTGGTCCTCTGATTCTTTTGAATAACACATTGACTATAGATTTCTTCCACTTATGATAAAAATCAGCAAACAAAACATTAACAATTCATACAGCAGCATTTCTTCAATGTCTATATAGAGTGTGGAATAGCACTGACTGTAGCGTAATGTCTTTATGCGCGTCTCCCAAAGAGGTATGTGGGAATTTTAAGCATACACGAGGCCTTATACAGGCCCAGAATAGAGCAGATCTTTTGTAAACAACTTTTGGTCTCTCCTGCATGATGGCTCCACAAAAATGAATGCACTTGGGAGTAATCAAAAATGGCTGACCACGTACACTGCAAAGTTCATTCCAGAAAAAAAGGATCCAACACAAATTACTTCCAGTGGTGAAAAGAATGGTGGGGAAGTTTGACTGGACACAAACAAAAAGCATTCACTGCTCCCATGCGCACGTGTACTTCAGCATTAGAAGCATCCTTTGCTGCTAACTTCACACGTACACATGGGAGTAATCGTGGCAGTGAAGTCAGCAGTCCCTAACTGGTGAATGCTGGACTGGTGGGCTACAGGCACCTTCCATGCTGTTAGGACGGTCGTGGAAGATTATCCAATTAGTTTATTGACTCCACTCTCTGGGCTAAAGTGCTCTTCTTCTTCTGTAATCAGTTGGGACCTAAACTAGTTTAGTTCAACCATTCTTATTTATCTAAGGATCTGCCAGTGGATCAGATGACCCTGTAAGTACCCTCCAAGCCCTTAAATAGTGAGCTGCCGTCTAATACTGGGACACCTTCCAGCTGCACCAGGTAGGAACTCAGAAACAGATACAGGCATTACATGCAGAAGGACAGGAGGGAATAAAAGTTTGGACAGGACTGTGCTGAGCCTCTGAATTTTGTTCTGCAAACATTATGAAAAAGCGCTGTGTAACTCTGAACAAATAAAAATGCACCCAAGTGTTTATACCTTGACATTTAAAAATACCTGTTAGCCTGTCGTGACTACAAAATGTTAGCTACAGAATATATTTACAGATAATTTCTGATGTTTGATCCTGGCAAGAGATGTTAAGCCCAGTTCTTCACTGAAGACATAAACCCAACCTAATTTAGATCAGGTCAGTGAAAGTTTAAAACAGGTATCACATGAGCAACTCCCAGAGACTTAAGCAGAAGCACCTATCAGCCTATTGCTGCAGAATCCAGCTACTGCAAAATATGAACGTTTGCACAGAGCACTTTAGTTTTTTGGGTTTTTTTGGTATGGATCTGTCACAGATTCTACGGAAGGTGTGAATTACTGAACTGATCCATTCTTTGAAGCAGTGGGGAAAGACCACACCTGACAGGTAGAAGCTGCTCCAACAAACCTGTCGATTTCTCTTTTATGTCAAGATCACAGTTCATTATGGTTTACAGATGAAACGTTGTTTGCAAGGTAGCTTTAAGTTCCCTAAATCCCAAGCTTCTTTATTTCAGAGAAAGCCAGCCCTTGCCTTTCTCTCATTTCCCTTGTGAAAGTCTACTTTTCTTAGCGGCAAGAGAAATTGTGCCGTCTCACCCTTACTAAAAGGGCTTTTCTGCACACATGCTCACAACAGGAAGGGTTTCTTTGACAGTGAATACTTATTGCTGCTTACAAAAAAATTAAAAGGCCAATTTTGAGCTTCTCTCTCCTGCTGATCCCCTGACGTGAAGAACTGAAACCCTACATTTTGCACTGCACTAGAGCAGGATGGCCACCATATGGCCCTCAATTTGGCCCATGCAACTCCCAAGCCAGGCGTGTTACAGACTGGCAATGAAGTTAATGCAGGGGGTGCTGGGCAATCCACAGCCCTGGCTATAGGAAAACACTGCTGCAAGAATGCACTTCCTGGGTCACGCATTTCGGGTGGGTGAGGGTGTCAAGCATAATGCCACAAAGCCGACCATGATATGTACAGACAGGGAGTTCAGCATATTGATCCCTTCTTCCCAAGAGGATGGTTGGGATTATAAGCTTCCATGTTAAACAAGTCTAATTTTAAAAGATGAACTCACAGTTACGTTTGGAATATGGCGTGCAAGACTTCTGTAATCAATGCTAGAAACAGTTTAAAATCCTTTTGTGTTCAACTGCTGAAATGCATCACCAGCTACAGCATTTAAGTATCTTTGCTGAATTTGACTATCAAAAAAGGCAACTGCATTCCTAGCACAACCGCCCAAGCAAAAAGCAGCTTCTCTATAAAGGGGGCAAATAATTAATGCTGAGCTATCTCCTAGCCTGTCTGGAGAGTTTGTGTCTCAGGAAGAAAAAAAGTATTTTCCATCAATTTAAAAATACAGCGCTGCAAAGAAAGGCAGGTTGTTGTACTTCATGGAATCATGGAATCACAGAACGGTTGAGGCTGGAAGTGACCTCTGGCGATCATCTAGTCCAATCCCGCTGCACAAGAAGCAAGGTCAAGTACAGCAGGTTGCTCAGGGCCACGTTCACTCAGGTTTGAGTATTTCCAAGGCTGGAGACTCTACAACCTCTCTGGGCAACTGTGCCAGTGTTTGATCATCCTCACAGTGATTATACTTTTTAAATGTTTAAATGGAATGTCGTAACTCCAGTTTGCGCCCATTGCCTCTTACTGTTCCGATGGGCACCAGCGAGAAGAGCCGGGCTCCTTCTTCTTCAATTCTTCCCATAAGATATTTATACACACTGTAAGATAGTTCATGTTTTCCATGTTGGCTATCAGCCATGAGCTCATCTCTATTACTGACTGATAATTGTTAGCAAACTGTTCACATCCCCAAAATTATTATTGCTAGAAAGTTATTTTATGGGCAGTGGTTACTAAAAACTGTGGCAGTAGAATCACGTTCTGTTGGCCGTTTCTGTTGGGGTTTCCCCCTCCTTAAAATTCTCAAGACATAGGAATTTTTATTTTTTTTTTTTTCTTAATTTTTAATGTCAAATGTGTGAGAGGAAAACCAAATATTATTCGTTGTTGAGACTGAAAGCCTAAGGTTTGCCTCTTACATTTCCTGCAAAACGTGTTCATCTCTTCAATTTCATTTGCTTCATGAAATGAAAAATAGGGGGGATTTCAAAAATGTATTAATTAAGAAATCTTACTCTGAAAAATCTATTCAGCCCAGAAATTCACCTTAAGGAGAAATTACTCTTCTACTAGGTGAAACCAAGTAACTTTTACAATGGCAGAAAATCCACAAACATGGTTGGATAAATGAAGACTTCAGTGGCCAAAGCAATCTCCCAAACCAGCTCTGCTGGGGACTCCCAAGCTATGCAGGTGACACCATCCGTCAGGCAGGTGTGATGAGGAAGATACAGGAAAAGCACCTTGGAGATACCCAAGAGTGAGTTTCCTGAGCGTACTCGAGTAGTCATGGAAAATTCAGCCCTTTCACTAATGCAAATTTGCTTCATGTCGCCGCAAGTAGAAATGCAATTTTAATCTCCCTATACGTCTGAGACAAATAAAGCTCATCAACTGAATTTGGTTTTACCATCACACTAGACCTCACCTTGGGAAAAGCAAGAACCTCAGTCTCATACAGAAATCAAATACAGGAAGTACAAGTGGCCAGTACTGCCAGCGTATCTGCCCTACCGGTGTAGGATGTGCCTGTGAAGTAGAGGATGCTGAAATTATTAAGAATCCCATTTTGAAACCTTATGAAGCAGAATTTTGAAATAAAGATGCATTAATAATAATGCATTTCTGTCAACTGTAATCAGTGGAGGCTGCAGAGACATTATGAACAAATGAATGTTGTATGTTTCACTGCATTTGGTAACCATACGTAATTCACTAAACCTTACCAAACTATAAATACTACTTTTACAACATTGCTTCATTGATAAGGCTGCCCATACTGCTCACCACTGTTAAATGGAAGTGCCCTAGGTAGTTTGTAAATGCATCCACCCATGAAGAACAAAAAAGGGTAGCCAGCTTTCAGGGCAAGAGCTGCTTTCTCTTTTGTCCTTGCAAATGTTTGTCCTTAGTTAAAAATGAACAAAGAATCAAACCTGGCCTCAGAAGTAGAACTACAAACTTCTGATCCAGTGCTACTGAATAAAGATATATTGTATTAATGAATGATGTTTCTGGAGCAGCTTTTGGAAGGAAATCGTGTGGGGCGCCCACAGACATTAGAAATAAGCAGCCAGTACCTGCAAAACTGAAACTGTGCAGCTGTTCATAGACAAGAAACAGGAGCAGTTACCATACTGTGAATGACACCTCAAGGTCACTTCAGAGAACTTAAATGCCAAACATCTTCAAAGTACTCCTACACACAACCAGAACTTTGTGTGTAGTTTTAACCCTGCTTCGTTTCATAGCAGCTGAGATACTGAATACCAGAGTAGGTAACCAGATACCTCCAGGAAAAGGGAGCATGGAGCCAGCTCCATTGGCACTGGATGCCATCTTGAAAAATATTTTCCAGTCAGTCAAGCATTCCATGAGCAAATTCACATCGAAGTCTTTGGCAAGGCAGGAACATTGTACTCTCTTGCCCTGGGTAATTACACAGACCATATGAATTTGACAGCCCATTTTGATACCTGGTAACATGCTTCGATGCACACTAACTTGCTTTTAAAACTGAGCAAGGCCAGCACATATGTTTGAGAGCGGATATCTGCCTATGCTGGGCACTATTTCATGAAAGTCAGGTTTCTGTCACAGATCTAAGGCAAATATTACAATTTACAGGAAAGAAATGAGGACATCCAATACATTGTGCGTTATTGGAGACGTACAACCTTTATAACACGGTGGCTTCACTATGATCTCTGGGTTTTCTATGTCCTTTTTGCTTTGGACCATTCTCAGTTCCAGCTGGGCTGAGTTTGGTTTGTTTCCTTCTCCAGCTTGTGCTAGAAAGATTGCATCAGAATGTCATTTAAAGACAGCACTATAAAAAGAAAACAAGCTAGGCTGTTTCTATTACCCCACTGTTTTTTTCTACCCTCCTCACCTCTCCAGTCTCCCCTACTACCTCTTAGCTTGTAAGGTGGAAGATCCAGGTCAGCACTGTAATTTCCTATCACCCCTGTTCTCCACCCTCTCCAGGAAAGAAACACAGCCCTGCTGTCAATTAGAAAGTGGCACAGACATGCTCCAGGAACCCACAGATCTCGACCTCCTTAGGAACTGAAAGGCCTGGAAACTCCAAGGCGAGAGAAGCCAAAACCAAAAAACAAAAATTGCTTCTCACATGGCCAACACAGAAATCAGACAGTTTGTTATTAGTTGATAATCCCCTCTCAATACTAAACACACGCACTCCAGGAGAAAGTAAGCGTGCTACGCTTAAAACAGAAGCTCTCTTGCACGTAAAACTCAGCACCTCCTCAAGTTCTTCCGCCACTGTTTTGCAAAGCAGTCAAGTGCAGGCAGCATGACTGCAGTCCCACTACAAAGCTGAACAGTGACATCTTCAGTCGGGTGTTATCAAAAAATAGGCTTTGGAGGACACAGTAACGAACAAGACTATGAAGCTCTCATTCTGGAAATCCTCTGTCTGCTTCTACAGTGAGGGCTGCCTTTGCCCGGAAACCCAGAAATCTCTTTGAATGTTTCTTCTGATGCAAATCCAGACAAAACAAGGGAAAAGATATGAATTAATTACCTTTATCACCCTCAATGGTTCTTTTGCAGAACATGCTGCATGGCTGACACAGTCTTTTCACATGCCACCTGCATTACATAACATAGTCAGGTTCAGTAAAATTCTAGTAACTAAGCCCCACGCAGCCGCTCGCTCACTCCCCCAGGTGGGATGAGAACACTCCTGGGTTGAGATAAAGGACCAGCTTAATAGGTTAAAGCAAAAAGCCACGCATGCAGGCAAAGGCAAACCAAGGGATTCATTCACCACATTCCATGGGCAGGCAGGTGTTCAGCCATCTCCAGGCCATCTCCATTACACATCCATCATGTGTAATGGTTAGTTGGGAAGACAAACACCATCACTCTGGACATTCCCCCCCTTCCTCTTCTTCCCCCACCTTACATGCTGAGCATGACCCCCTATGGTCTGGGACATGCCTTGGGTCAGTTGGGGTCAGCTGTCCCGGCTGTGTCCCCTCCCAACTCCTTGTGCACCCCTAGACCTTGCTGGTGGGATGGTGTGAGGAGCAGGAAAAGGGCCTTGGCTCTGTGTAAGCAACTGCTCAGCAGCAACTAAAACATGCCTGAAATCTGTAACATAGCCCAGTACCAGCTACTCTGAAGAAAATTAACTGTACCCCAGCCAAACCAGCACAATTATAGAAAGGTTCCTGTACCTGATTGGTCAGTCTTGATCTGTCAGTATTTAGACCAGCAACCGTTGAAACAAGTCAGTTTTGTGGGAACACCACCCAAAGCTGTGCCTTTTTCCTGGAGCTGTGGTTACAGACACTCATGTAGAGTTTTGTGATCAAGTCGCTAGAGAAATTCTCTCCTCCAGAAAAAAATAAAGTGCTGCTATTGAATCAGAAATTAGGAAATACTTGTGAAAGTGTAATTTGATTTTCCATTTTGAGTTTTGACATTATTTAAAAAAAAAAGTATTGCAAAAGTGTTTCCCAATACCTACTTTTTAATCTTAGAACTACAGTTACCTTTTGTTTTGGTCATCGCTTACCAGGGCTGAAGTTGAATTTACAAGAATAGGGTACAACATTTGCTATCAGCTTATAGTTACAGTACATTTGAAAGACCAGCTGTCCACTATACACCACATATGCACGCATGATCAGTTCACATTTTAAAGTACGTGTAAATGTAATGTATATGTTTTATAAACTATTTTCCACATTGTGTAGAACTTTGACATGCTTTGCATGTATTAACAGGACCTGGATAATAGTCATGCCTGACTTGACAAATAAGTAAGTGGCTCAGTATTAAATTTATCTAGACAGTATCTTACAGTAAGCACACTTACCCACTCTCTGCTTTGTAGGGAAAGCATTTAATTTTTTCCAGATAAAATTTTTCTTTCTGGAAATAATAAGATTCCTATCAATGCTTTGAGTTACAAGTTTCATTTCATACAAATGTGCACATACTGAAAAGAAACTCATTAAAATGAATGTACATGTTAAGGTCAATATGGCAAGAATCAAGAAACATCCAGAGACCTGCATGCAGACACCATCGTAGGAAAAATGAGACTCAGTTACAAAAGTGACTGAAAGCTTTACAGAACTTTATAGAGACTAATACAGTTTTCATACCTCTCCTTAACCAGCAAAAAGCTGCAGGATGTAGTGAGTGATCAATAAATGTCACAGGCATTTTCTGGTGGTGGGTGAACTTGTTTAACTTAGGTAGCTCTCCTCCTTAAGAAAAATCATTTTGTAGCTTGAAATACCTCAACAGTATTAAATACAGCTCAGCGTTCTGGCCACGCTAAATCCAATGGCCAAAATTCCAAGCCCAGACTATAATAGCACCAAATATTTCATTTCCAGAAAAAAAATAAAATCCATCCAACCTTTAGCAAGCTAAAAGCACCTCTGTTCTGAGCCAGACATTTTAGGGACCTAGAAGATAGAACAAAAAATACCTTAGGTGAATTACTAGTGCAGGAGATTTATGCCGTCATTTAAGCGATGAACAAAGTCTGTTATGTCTGGGCTGTGTCTGAGGCTGGGGCCTTGAACTGCCGTAAACTCTGTTTCATCCACATCTCCTGGCAAGGCTCCCATGGGGCCGGGGTGCTGCAGGGTGTCCTGCGGGAGAGAGGAGGGAGGCATGTCCCTGTGCGAGCGGCCCTATGACACCATGGGTGCCATGTTTTCAGAGAGGCACTAGCAGATAGCGTGAAAATGCAGAGGTAAGAAGAAAGGTCAGAGGGGTAGGCAGGGATCGGAGAGGCGGAAAGCACTGGATCTCTAGCTTGGCTAAGTAAAGATGTAAAATTCCACAGCTATTTAAAGTATGGGCTTGGTCGTGAGGAAGCAGAATTGCCTGTTTTACTCGAAGGATGGAGCATGCACAGTGTCAGCTGATTATAACCAGAGCGAAACCCAGTGAAGTGTGGTGCAGGCTCCCCGGGGAAGCTTTTGGAAACACCACTCTTCAGGAGTTATGCAAAGCAGGTCTAGGCACGGCGTTGGGCACTGCAGCTTTGGCAGAACCGAAAGGGAGAAGGGTGGACTTGGGAGAGTGAGGGGGCACAGGCAGAAGCAGACTAGATGGAGCCTCCGCCTCTCCTAGTTAGCAGCTGTCCGTGGTTTTCTGCATCTTTATGGTCTGCTCCGAGTGCCAACACATGTGTCCTGGGTTCAGGTGGACTTAGACTGGCAACATAAGAGTGAATTATTTTTAGCCCCGTTGGGCCATGACACCTCAAGCCATCAAGGCAGAGATGCAACATATAGATGGGCTCGTGATCGAGGGGTGACTTAACAATGGACACTATTGCCCAGGTTAATCATGAATGTGAAACATGTGCTGCAATTAAGCAAGCCAAACGGGTTTAAAAAGCCTCCTCTGGTATGGAAGACGATGGCTGAAGTACAAGTATGGGGAGGCCTGGCAGATTGACTGATATTACACTCGCCAACCGACCCACCAAGGCCAAGCACCATGTGCTTACATCGGTGGAAGCAACCCTGATGGCTGGAAACATACGCTGTGCCCACGCCACTGCCCGGAACACTATCCTGGGCCTGGAGAAACAAGTTTTGTGGCGAACAACGGCACCCCAGAGAGAACTGAGTTCAGCCAATGGGACTCATTTCCGGAACAACCTTATAGACACTGGGCAAAGAGCATGCACGAAGTGGGTATATCACATCCCCTACCATGCACCGCCCTCTGGGAAAATCGAGCGGTACAATGGCTGTTAAAAACTACGCTGAGAGAAATGGGTGGTTGGGACTTTTCAAAACACCAAGATACGCATCTACCAAAAGCCACCTGGTTGGTCAACACTAGGGGATCTGCCAACAGGGCTGGCCCCAGCCCAATCAGAACTTTTACGTACTGTAGAGGGGGATAAAGTTCCTGTGGTGCACATAAAGAATTTGTTGGGGAAGACAGGTCTGGGTTATTCCTGCTTCAGGTAAAGGCAAACCCACTCATGGGGTTGCTTTTGCTCAGGGACCTGGATATACTTGGTGGGTAATGCGGGAAGATGGGGAAGTCTGATGTGTACCTCAAGGGGATTTGATTTTGGGGGAAAACAGCCAATGAACTCAATTGTTGCTGTTGCCTCCTCTATAACACTTTTATAGCCCACCAGCTAGATATCTTCAGGTCGCCAGCAACTGACCCTGACTTCCCTCCAATCATCACCTCAACAATGAATTTTGAGGAAACCAGACGAGCTCAGCAGTGACCAGACGAGTTTGGCAGTGCATCGGCAGGCAACATCCCAACACTACACACTGTCCCTCCTGCCCTGAAAGACTGTTACAAGAGATGGAGCCTGACATCATAGACTGGATGAATTCAGCAATTTTATAGGGATTGGTCCATGGACTAGGGAATGATATCTTTCTCTGTGTGTGGGTTGTGGGTGTATATATATGTGTATATAGGGACAGGGCGATGTGTGTTTGAGAGATGTGGGATCTGAGCATGACATGAATGGTATGGAATAAGGGTGGATTCTGTCCTGGGTTCAGCTATAGCAGTCATTTTCTCTTTCTTAGTAGCTGGTGCAGTGCTGTGTTTTTTAACTTTCAGCCCGGAACAACGCTGATAACCTGATGTTTTTAGTTGTTGCTAAGTATGTTTACTCCAACCAAGGACTTTTCTCAGTCTCATGCTTTGCCAGGGAGGAGGGAAGCCGGGAGGAAGCAGAGACAGGACACCTGAACCAAACTGGCCAAAGGGGTATTCCATACCATGGCACGTCATGCCCAGTATATAACCAGGGGAGTTACTGGAAGGCCGACACCCACCGCTCGGGTCGGGCTGGGTATCGGTCGGCGGGTGGTGAGCAATTGTATCCTCTCCCCTTGTTATTTCCCTAATCATTATTATCATTGGTGGTAGCAGAAGCGGTTTTTGTATTATACCTTAGTTACTGGACTGCTCTTATCCCAACCGTGGGGAGTTACATTCTTCCGATTCTCCTCCCCCATCCCTCTGGGAGCGGGGGAGGAAGAAGGGGGGGAGTGAGCGGACGGCTGCATGGTTCCGAGTTACTGGCTTGGGCTCAAACCACGACAACATGGGCTGGGCTTTTAAAGAAAAAATAAACCAAGAAAAAAATGTTTGAGCATATTGAAAAGAAGACATGTTATTAAAATACCACTGGAGGTCACAGAAAAGCACTCTGAAGCTAGCCAGGCTGTCCCGTTGTAAAAGCTGCCAGGTTTTTGCAGCGCTGCCTCTGTGACTGTGACCAAGGCACCGCTGGCAAGCGGAGCCTTCTGAAGCTCATTGTGGGCAACTTGGCAGGCACGGGTCGTTTCTGGCAGGTGATCAAAACTCTGGCAGTTGGCAGGCCTCTATCCACACTGTGGAAGTAGAGGATAGAAAAGACGACTGTTTTCAGATCAACTGGAGACACGGGGCTCTGCTTGCAGATGAGCTGCCCAGTGGTGCAGGAGAGCTGCTTCCCCCAGGCGCTTGCAGGGGACGCCGGCGGGAGCAGGCTGAGACATCCGCTCTTCATGGAGCCAGGACAAGGTTTATCAAGGGTTATTACTAGACAAAAGCAAAACCTACATGGCTCTTCCAAAGTAGCTGATGTGCTGTGGAACTAGTTATGAAAGTACTCTTCATTTGATAGTACGGCTTGGCAACAAAACATTCTACTTTAATCCTCTCATTTCAAAGTGCCTGGGTAAAAAAAACAAGCTCTCCTGAGAAAAAAGCTATTTAAACAGATTTTATGGCAGCTCCATCAGGTATTTAGATCCAGTTAATTTCTCATACGGTAAGAAATTTCCAGTGACACCTGGATTCCCTTTTTGCTCCCGCAGACACACTGTGCCCAGTCTGTGCTCTCATAGTAAAAGTTTAGAGCAGGTTTAAGAAAAAAATCACCTGCAGACTTGCAATCTGTGGTTGAAATTATTTATTCGGTTTTTTTTAATGGAAGCCTTTTCCCCAGCTGAACTCTGAATCAGTTAGTGGTTGTCCCCATCCTCACCTGGCTCAGGAACCGGCTCCTGAACACTTCGGACCTCTCATTTCCCCATGAGAAGGATGTATTGTTGCCTCTACATCATTTCTCTGACAAACATCATAGGAAAGGCATAAGTTTTCATCACTGACTACAGCAGACCACTATGAGGCTTCTAGATAGATCCGCACCCAGCCTTTTTTCATCTGCTGTTCTTTTGGACTGAGACACTCACAAGTTATTCTACTTGGGAGAAGAAACAGAGACCAGCGTCAGATGATTTTATGTCAAGACAACACATGAAGTCCTGCTTTGAGGGAGAAATCATCAAGTTTCCTGCTAAGTCCTCTCTAGCCAGCACCCCAGTCCCTCCCAGCAGGCCTGCTCTTTGAGGTCACAAAGCTTGTTCAATCTCCATGAAACTCCTTTTCACATACTCACAATGCGTGTACACACACACCCCATCCCCTGAGTGATACTCAGCTTAAAAAACAAAAGTCTACCCAAAGCATTAGATTCCTCAGCATTTGCTTTAACTAAGCCCGTCATATGGACCAAAACCAGTTTTCTCACTAAACTCTGGATAACTAGGTTTGAATTCAGGGTCAACAAGGTATTCAATCTGTAACTACACTCTGAAGACAAAAGCTCTAAGCTCGCCTCTGAATTTCCCTGTTAACAAGCACATGCATCAAGAGGCAGAGCAGTGGCCCAGCTACTTGCCAGACTGATTGCTGCTGCTAATGAACAGCCCTGATTAAAAGCTGTTCTTTCCTGTCCATAATAGTATTCCCGAAGCAAGTTCCTCTAATAAATTAGATCTTGAGCAAAATGATCACTTAGAGGGTGTAGGTCTTTAAAGTATATCTGAAGCTGCTAAAATGGGGGTAGAGTTGAATGTACTTTTATTAATTTAGGGTCAAATAGCCTCTGGGATGTCAAAGTGATCTGTCACTATCATCATTCCTCCCCCCCGTTACACCTGCAAGAAACGAGTGAGAGAGGCATCAGGATTTATGAGCAGTGGCAGGAGGGAATTAGCTCTTCCATTTCTAAAGAAGAGGCAGGAGAGAGCAGCTCACACCAGCCCGCAGGTGTGCAAGCACAGACTGCTGGGCTGCCTCTGCTTGGCTTGCCACAGGCTTCTTCAAAGCCTGTGAGGAACATTCAGGGTGCCAGAATGCTCTGGGAGGCTGACTGGGGCTCACAGCACTTACAGCCCTGTGGATCAGCAAGAACAATACAAAGTAAGACACTTGAAATGGTAAAGACCTGCAGACTTGACACCATCTGTAGGTAACAGCACAGATCTCAGAAATGTGGACAGCGATACCAGGAGTTGTTCAAAACAAATTCAAAGCTTTAGGAAACTGTTGGTATGGGAGGTACCACTCTGGAGCTGAAAACCATCAGGGAAACAGGAGAGCGCTACAGGAGAGGATCACTCCGATGCCTGACTGCACAGGGTGAGCTCTTCATGCCACGCTTCCTGTGGCTACACCTTTTCTTGGGCTGCACAGAACATATTTGTCACAGGGCTGCAAGCAGCCATAAGAATGGGCAGTGCCAAGCAGGGCCTGAGCACCCACAAGGACAACATTATCAACTCCCAGCGGCTTCTGCTGAGGCTGCGGGTGAGGGGGTACGTGCAACACTGCAGCTCTGTTGTCTGACAGAGCACGGACACAAGGCCAGTTTGCAGGGGTGGACGAGCAGCAAAGGCCTTGGGGAGGCAGGAGCAGAACTTGCTCTGTGCTGTCCCTGTCAAAGGCTCCTTCCTCTCTGCTGCTGCAGTAGCTGTGAGAGGAGCCAGGACTGGGAGCCCAACCCTGAGTCTCAGCAGGTTGCTCCCCAGGGGAAAAGGATCTGCTTGGTCTTTGCTTGGTCTTTACTTTTCTTCCTCATCAGAGACAGCTGTAATGTGACCACTACTAGCTAAGCCTCCATAACTGTTCTGATAAATGGCCACCTGATTTCACGTCAGGCTGGGCCGTCGCACGTCTCTGGGTGCAACGCCGCTGTGTAATTCTCCAGCAGAGCTTGGAATGGCAGGAGTGCGTGTGCTGCGTGCACAGGTGGGAAAGCGTGACCGAGAGCTTCTGCCCACAGGCTCCTCGATGCTGCTGCTGTGGGAGCTGGGAGCCTGACTGCGGGGCCCAGGCGGGTGCGGAGCTCCCTGTGCAGGCCAGGGACACCCTTGTGCCACCCCAGCTGCTCTTTCTGGGGAGGCTTAGGGGCCCTGGGAGCTCTGTGCTGCCGCGGGGGCTTGTGCTTTGCCCGCTGCAGGGGCCAGATAGCCAGGGTCGATGGCCGTGGCTGTCCGGGTGGGGTGTTGCCAAGGAGCTCTGGCGCCTGTGACAGCACAAGGGGCGTCATGAGATGCCAGCAGCAGCGCTGCCACTGCAGTATAGCTCGGGAGAGCGGTGAGTGAGGGGGGCGCGGGGCAGGCAGGGCTGGATGAGGGCCGGGGCACAAGTGCTGGGCCACGGAGGGCTCTCAAAAGCCGGGGCAAGGGCGCAGGCGCGGCAGGGAGCTCCCTGGGCAGGGAACATGCTGCCCTGGAGGCTGGGTGCAGAGGGGCCCAGCCGGGGCTGGCAGCCACGGCAAGAGCACGGGGGGGTCTGTGAGCATTTGCCCCCATGGCGCAGTGCTCAGCAGCCTTCCCCTTGCTGCCTGCCAGCTCCCTCGTGCCCTGCCACAGGTGCCGCCGGGCCCCTGCATCTCCTGCCCCACTGCGCCAGCCACCATCTCCCTCCCGGCCAGCCCTGCTGAGCGCCTGCTCTCCCTCCCCCTCCAGACCATGGCTCTGAGCATCACCCACATCCTCACGGTGCTGAGCGTCCTGCACTACACGCTGAGGGTTAACGACCAGCCAGACCTGGCCACACAAGCCCTCCTGCGGCAGCGCGAAGAGCAGCAGAGGCAGGAGATGATGTGGCTGCAGCAGCAGATGGAGCTGAAGGGGCAGATGGAGCTGAAGGGGCAGGAGCCGCGCGGGCGCTACGCGGGCGCGCTGCTCGCTCTCTGGCAGCACTGGTGGTTGTGCGCCGCTGCCGACACCCTGCTCATGCTCGCGGGGCTCTCGTGGCTGCGCAGGAGGAGGAGAGCGGCGCCCGTCAGCGGCGGCCGGCGCGAGAGCGGCGGCAGCGCGGAACAGGCGCGGGGTGCACAGAGGAGCGGGGGAAGGAGGAGCAGAGCGCAGGCACACGCCGCGTCAAGCCCGCGCCTCGAATTGACCCCGCAGAGGAGAGAGGGGACGGCGGGGCCCTTCTCGGCGTTCTCCAGGCGCTTCCCAAGAACAACGTTCGGACAGGGCTGCACACAGCCGCGAGAGCGGGCAGTGCCTCCGAGAGGACGCCTGGCTATGTAGGGCTTCGGGATTAGTTTGGTAGACATAGATAAGGTAGCTAGGAGTTGTTTGCTTCATAAGTTAGCGTAATGCTTTTCAGTAGTAGTAGATCTGCATGTGGTAAGGACTGCGGTCCAGCTGGCTTCCAGGTGTTCAGCAAAACCAGCGTCCTTTGGAAGATCGGGATGCAAGGAGGCTTGCAGCAGAGACCTCTGTTAACAACGTGAGAACCGCAAAAATGCCAATAAATTATCTTGTTTGAACAAACACTGTCCGTGTCTGTCTGGGCAAACCTTTGATGGGGAACGTGAGCCCCTCTGAGCCCCTCCACGCTCAGCTCTGACGAATTGGGTGATTTTCTCAGAGAGAAGCAGGTCTGGGGGCTTCTGTTTCCACCCAGGAATGCGTAAGGGAGAGTTCTGATCGTACAGCCCTTACAATTAGTGATTATGTGGTTGAGAGCCTCTGGGTGAGGATTGGTGGGATGGTAAACAAAGATGTTGTAGAGAGTGTCCAGTACCAATTTTCCAGGCAGGATGTAAGCACCGATGTGTTATTTTAGAAGCACTTAGAAGAAAGTTCTGGATCGGTTGCCCTTGTCCTCATGGGAGATCTCAGCTTCCTACACGTGAACTGGGAGGGATGTAGACAGATTGGAGCATTGGGCAATGATTAGTAGGATGAAATTTAACAAGTCCAAATGCTGGATTATGCACCTGGGATGTAGTAATGTTGGGCACAAAGATAAACTGGGAGAGGAGTGAGTGGCCGGCTGGAGAGCAGCCCTGCAAAAAGGGAACTGGAGGTGCTGGTCGACAGCAGGCTCAGTAGGAGTCAGCAGTGTGCCCTGGCAGCCAAGAGGGCAGCCTGCATCCTGGGGTGCATCAAACACAGCAGAACCAGCTGGTCAAGAGGTGCTTATCTTGCTGTATTCAGCATTGGTGTGGCTGAGAGGGGGGCAAATGCCAGCACATGAATCACGCAATTATCATCTCTGGGAACTTCCACTTAACTGGGGAAAGAGACATATCACCAAGGAAGAAAACCCCAAACATTTAGGAAAGGAAATGTATTTTATTGGAAAAAAAGAAAAAAAAAAATTACATTTCACTTATACACCATGAAAATACTGAGTTGTGTGTTATTTTCATAAGAAGAGGTCAAGACTTTCACAAGAAAACCACATTTTTATTACAGCGTTACTCAACGAGATGAGGCTCTGGTGGCATCTGCACTGGGCGTTTTCACTAAACAGCAGAGCAGGACTAAACGTACTTTGGGCAAAAACCCTAAATATTGGCCTCTTCCAGATGCTACTCCATTGGAGACATGGCACCCATTTGGTCAATATTGAATTATTTGTGAATTAGAGACAAATCTCAAGATTTATTCACTCGGATCTTGGGCAAATTCACAGCTATCCCTCCCCTCCATTTGATCAATCTTAATTTGTATTTCCCATTCAGCTAGCTAAAAGCATATCAAAACAGCATATAGGCTGTCACCCTCCCATCTTCCAGAAAGCAAGCAATACTGAAAGGGATACATTACACAAACAATCACTAACAGCAGAGGACAAGGTCACTGGATGGTGCTAAATTCTCCAGTGTTTCCATCCATCGTCGCATCTCCAGCAACAAGCCCTGCAGTTTTCTTCCCTAGCACGTCTTACATTCACATGTAGCACATATTAGGCACGTGAACACTTGGGGTGTACTAAATACAGGCCACAGGACAAGAGTACCTGTCTGCAGGTGGTATCCAACAGGGCTGTTTGTTTGAAGCTGCTGTGCTCCAAGCCAGCTGTGACAGGCTGTATCACATCACTTGGCAAGGGGTCTTCTGACAACATCTTACGAACTAGAGACCTTCAGTGGGGCAAGATTTAAAACTCTTGGTAAGATTTAAAAATCTGTAGGCAAAAAATAAATACTGATGCCACTTAAATTCCTGGGTAAATTCCCTTATTTATGTACTTATTTATGTAAATTCTTCCTTACTTAAAGGGTCCGGGAAGGAAAAGAGCCAGACCCGGACAATTCTGACACCATGCAAGTGCCGTGAAAGCGGATTTGAAGCCTTCCCTGCCTGGATCTTCCTACTAAGTTCCCTAGTTCGATAGCTGCTTTATTCTGTGCTACTTTCTACTCTGCACAAGCATCCCAGAGATCATTAAGAACAGTCACCCAAACTCTTCTAGTACCAGAATGTTTTTGCAATACAAGGGATGGGCTGGATTGAGAACACCAAACTCCGATTATTAAGCCTGCAGCTCTTTTTGCAAGTACTTATCTGACAAAGACTTCTTCACCACGCACAGTGCAGCTTTGCCATTAAGTTCTGCTCACCCAGCATCTCACTGCCAGGAAAAGAGCACTGCCATGCTCCCCGATTTTGTCTGTCTGCACGTTCCCAACCCCTGCCTAGCAGCAGCACAAACGTTCCCAGGATGAGGTTAAGGGAACTAAAGGAGAGGAAAACTTTGGGGGAGTGGGGGTGGCTGGATAAATTCCCCATTGGTCAAAGCTCCTTCTCTTCACTCTACATTTCAGGCTTATGCCACAAAACTTACCTGATTTTATAATGGATAAGGTAGCAATATTTAGGGTTTTCTTTTTAAACAATGGTATCTACCGTCCTATTGCCACTCTCTACAATCGAGTGTACAAGCTTTACTGCAGAAAGAATAGAACTCGTAACTGCTGACCAGAAAAATGCACAAACACTACAAAAGCCTACAATTTCATCAGAAATTAAATCTTTTGCTATTACACAGAACTTCATTGTTTTTCTGTCATAAACGTCATTGAATTACTACATACACCTCAAAGACAATCATTAAGATGTGTAAACATGTAACAGGTCTACGTAGTCAGTGCAAAGCACCACGCAAAGTACATAGAAAGTCTGCTCATAAATATTTCTTTAACAATTTAGCACTAAAAAAATATTACTTGAAAAGGCATCTTTTATTAAGTTATTCAGTTTGTCCAGGGCTGATGGGGTTGTACTATCCCTACTATATTACAGCCACCTGACTCTCTCTCCAAATCATTTTACTTTTCTGGAAGAAAAGGCTACGTGTGGCTGGGACCCAAAGCTTCAGCACAATCTATAAAAATAGAATTCTTTGAAGACCTTCTGCTCACATCCTGAAGGCCTACTCAGCCAGCCCCCAAATTCTGTTTCCCACCCCCACCACACTGCAAATAAAAGCTTCTACATACATACACACACACACAGACAGTACACATGTTACACTCTTCTACACACAGATTTTTCTAAATAGCAATGCAACCACATGGCAATAGGTAAGGAGTACGCGTGATTTCAGTGGTAACATATGGCACAGCCTTCTCATATTGCTGGTTTTCTCTGAATAATGTGCTGCCTTATTCACTGCTTTGCAAACCGTGGATTTATTACTATTATTTGCACTGCGGAGGCACCAAGTCAGGAATGTGTGCTTGTTTGGGAGCAGCCTTGGGAGCATCACATTTGCCGCCAGGTCCATTGCTGCTGGAGCAGTGACAGCATCAAACTGGTGGCTGGTGGTGCTAGGGCTGCCACCCGGTACTGGTTTCCTGGTGAAGCTGATGAGAACTTTCCTAGACAGTTGAAAGCCAAACCACTTTCTTCCCTTCTGGATAAATGTGAGAACCTAGCTTGGGCTCTCCTGAAAAAGCGTGCTGACAATAGCAGCTCCCTTCCATTCTGCATTCAGTGCCCTTCACAGGGTGCCCAGGGCACACTCCTCCAGTTTCTGATTGAACCTCATGGATTTACCTGAAATCTGCTCCTCCATGCATGTATAAACTTGCTGGTTTACTCATTATTTGAAAGAGAAGAGCTGTTTTCAGGGCTGGGATTGAACATCTCAAAGCTTAGTTTCCATGGTTGGATATGTCTTCAATGGACATGTTTTAGAAAGCTACAAAACTGTTTAGCAGCAGGATCTCACTAGAAGCAAATGTCCTTCACAAAGAATAACCTTATCCTGTGGGTCTGATGGGAGATGCATGAGTGGTCTGTGAGCCAATAAAGCTGCAATGAGATGCAAAAAGGGTTGTGTTTTCATTTATGAAGAAATATTTTGGTTGCAGAGTGAGCAAAATTTGAAACACTTCTCAGCTTCTAGAATACTCTTTAAACAGGCAAGGACCTTTACTCAGGAGAGGTGGTTTTCTTTAGTACAAATATAAGCCAAACTTCTCCACTGGGTGTAAGCATAATGAGGCAGCACCTTCTCCAGTACCCAGTGCTCTCATTAGACTAGATACCTGCTCTCTTCCTCTTGCAAAACCCTGCCCTAGCAGAAGACATTCTAAAGTGCTGACAGAAGCACTTGTTCGGACATGCAGAACAATTGTTTCCTCATGTACAGTCTTGTAAGCTCTAACTTACGCAGTTAGACAAAAATTCCACAAAGGGGAGTGCAGCCAAACACTGCATAAGAGACAGACCTAAAAATGAGTTACGGTTCTTCTTCCAAGCCTCTCTTCTCACCTTGTATGTAGGAACAAGGAGCACAACACAGAAATCCTACACATGCAAGTAAGAGGCATAGAAGAGCAGTGGTGCAAAATGGCAGCCGTTG
Organism: Strigops habroptila; assembly: GCF_004027225.2. NCBI lineage: Eukaryota > Metazoa > Chordata > Aves > Psittaciformes > Psittacidae > Strigops > Strigops habroptila. The sequence continues at coordinate 33,865,864 of NC_044278.2, read as the reverse complement.
TCTTCCCATGAAATTTCTTAGAAAAAAATTAAGACAAGGATGTTACTCATTTCCTCATAGCTGCTGTGTTACAATGAGATGATTACAGCACACAAATGTGTGCTCCTCCATTAAGTACCCTTTCTCTATACTAGGCTATAAGTAAGGAGACCTTTAATTACATCCACTTTATTCAGCAAGACTATCAAACTGTTCTTGTTCCGTTTAATTCTGAAATTATTAACATATTCAAAAATAGGATCTAACAATTTGTGTGTGCACAGTATATTAAATGTAGATGCTTTTATTACAATCATCTTCCTTGCCACATATTTTAAAATAAATCAATACAATCACCATAACAATCTCGGACAACAAATGAACACCATCCAATCAAGACACAGTTAAGATCCTTAAAAAGGCAGTATGAGTAGCTGAAAACCTTGGTCCTCTGATTCTTTTGAATAACACATTGACTATAGATTTCTTCCACTTATGATAAAAATCAGCAAACAAAACATTAACAATTCATACAGCAGATTTCTTCAATGTCTATATAGAGTGTGAATAGCACTGACTGTAGCGTAATGTCTTTATGCGCGTCTCCCAAAGAGGTATGTGGGAATTTTAAGCATACAGAGGCTTATACAGGCCCAGAATAGAGCAGATCTTTTGTAAACAACTTTTGGTCTCTCCTGCATGATGGCTCCACAAATGAATGCACTTGGGAGTAATCAAAATGGCTGACCACGTACACTGCAAAGTTCATTCCAGAAAAAAAGGGATCCAACACAAATTACTTCCAGTGGGTGAAAAGAATGGTGGGGAAGTTGACTGGACACAAACAAAAAGCATTCACTGCTCCCATGCGCACGTGTACTTCAGCATTAGAAGCATCCTTTGCTGCTAACTTCACACGTACACATGGGAGTAATCGTGGCAGTGAAGTCAGCAGTCCCTAACTGGTGAATGCTGGACTGGTGGGCTACAGGCACCTTCCATGCTGTTAGGACGGTCGTGGAAGATTATCCATTAGTTATTGACTCCACTCTCTGGGCTAAAGTGCTCCTTCTTCTGTAATCAGTTGGGACCTAAACTAGTTTAGTTCAACCATTCTTATTTATCTAAGGATCTGCCAGTGGATCAGATGACCCTGTAAGTACCCTCCAAGCCCTTAAATAGTGAGCTGCCGTCTAATACTGGGACACCTTCCAGCTGCACCAGGTAGGAACTCAGAAACAGATACAGGCATTACATGCAGAAGGACAGGAGGGAATAAAAGTTTGGACAGGACTGTGCTGAGCCTCTGAATTTTGTTCTGCAAACATTATGAAAAAGCGCTGTGTAACTCTGAACAAATAAAAATGCACCCAAGTGTTTATACCTTGACATTTAAAGATACCTGTTAGCCTGTCGTGACTACAAAATGTTAGCTACAGAATATATTTACAGATAATTTCTGATGTTTGATCCTGGCAAGAGATGTTAAGCCCAGTTCTTCACTGAAGACATAAACCCAACCTAATTTAGATCAGGTCAGTGAAAGTTTAAAACAGGTATCACATGAGCAACTCCCAGAGACTTAAGCAGAAGCACCTATCAGCCTATTGCTGCAGAATCCAGCTACTGCAAAATATGAACGTTTGCACAGAGCACTTTAGTTTTTTGGGTTTTTTTGGTATGGATCTGTCACAGATTCTACGGAAGGTGTGAATTACTGAACTGATCCATTCTTTGAAGCAGTGGGGAAAGACCACACCTGACAGGTAGAAGCTGCTCCAACAAACCTGTCGATTTCTCTTTTATGTCAAGATCACAGTTCATTATGGTTTACAGATGAAACGTTGTTTGCAAGGTAGCTTTAAGTTCCCTAAATCCCAAGCTTCTTTATTTCAGAGAAAGCCAGCCCTTGCCTTTCTCTCATTTCCCTTGTGAAAGTCTACTTTTCTTAGCGGCAAGAGAAATTGTGCCGTCTCACCCTTACTAAAAGGGCTTTTCTGCACACATGCTCACAACAGGAAGGGTTTCTTTGACAGTGAATACTTATTGCTGCTTACAAAAAAAAATTAAAAGGCCAATTTTGAGCTTCTCTCTCCTGCTGATCCCCTGACGTGAAGAACTGAAAACCCTACATTTTGCACTGCACTAGAGCAGGGATGGCCACCATATGGCCCTCAATTTGGCCCCATGCAACTCCCAAGCCAGGCTGTGTTACAGGACTGGCAATGAAGTTAATGCAGGGGGTGCTGGGCAATCCACAGCCCTGGCTATAGGAAAACACTGCTGCAGAATGCACTTCCTGGGTCACGCATTTCGGGTGGGTGAGGGTGTCAAGCATAATGCCACAAAGCCGACCATGATATGTACAGACAGGGAAGTTCAGCATATTGATCCCTTCTTCCCAAGAGGATGGTTGGGATTATAAGCTTCCATGTTAAACAAGTCTAATTTTAAAAGATGAACTCACAGTTACGTTTGGAATATGGCGTGCAAGACTTCTGTAATCAATGCTAGAAACAGTTAAAATCCTTTTGTGTTCAACTGCTGAAATGCATCACCAGCTACAGCATTTAAGTATCTTTGCTGAATTTGACTATCAAAAAAGGCAACTGCATTCCTAGCACAACCGCCCAAGCAAAAAGCAGCTTCTCTATAAAGGGGGCAAATAATTAATGCTGAGCTATCTCCTAGCCTGTCTGGAAGTTTGTGTCTCAGGAAGAAAAAAAAGTATTTCCATCAATTTAAAAATACAGCGCTGCAAAGAAAGGCAGGTTGTTGTACTTCATGGAATCATGGAATCACAGAACGGTTGAGGCTGGAAGTGACCTCTGGCGATCATCTAGTCCAATCCCGCTGCACAAGAAGCAAGGTCAAGTACAGCAGGTTGCTCAGGGCCACGTTCACTCAGGTTTTGAGTATTTCCAAGGCTGGAGACTCTACAACCTCTCTGGGCAACCTGTGCCAGTGTTTGATCATCCTCACAGTGATTTATACTTTTTTAATGTTTAAATGGAATGTCTGTAACTCAGTTTGCGCCCATTGCCTCTTACTGTTCCGATGGGCACCAGCGAGAAGAGCCGGGCTCCTTCTTCTTCACTTCTTCCCATAAGATATTTATACACACTGTTAAGATAGTTCATGTTTTCCATGTTGGCTATCAGCCATGAGCTCATCTCTATTACTGACTGATAATTTTAGCAACTGTTCACATCCCCAAAATTATTATTGCTAGAAAGTTATTTTATGGCAGTGGTTACTAAAAACTGTGGCAGTAGAATCACGTTCTGTTGGCCGTTTCTGTTGGGGTTTCCCCCCTCCTTAAAATTCTCAAGACATAGGAATTTTTATTTTTTTTTTCTTAATTTTTAATGTCAAATGTGTGAGAGGAAAACCAAATATTATTCGTTGTTGAGACTGAAAGCCTAAGGTTTGCCTCTTACATTTCCTGCAAAACGTGTTCATCTCTTCAATTTCATTTGCTTCATGAAACGAAAAATAGGGGGGATTTCAAAAATGTATTAATTAAGAAATCTTACTCTGTGAGAAAATCTATTCAGCCAGAAATTCACCTTAAGGAGAAATTACTCTTCTACTAGGTGAAACCAAGTAACTTTTACAATGGCAGAAAATCCACAAACATGGTTGGATAAATGAAGACTTCAGTGGCCAAAGCAATCTCCAAACCAGCTCTGCTGGGGACTCCCAAGCTATGCAGGTGACACCATCCGTCAGGCAGGTGTGATGAGGAAGATACAGGAAAAGTACCTTGGAGATACCCAAGAGTGAGCTTCCTGAGCGTACTCGAGTAGTCAAGGAAAATTCAGCCCTTTCACTAATGCAAATTTGCTTCATGTCGCCGCAAGTAGAAATGCAATTTTAATCTCCCTATACGTCTGAGACAAATAAAGCTCATCAACTGAATTTGGTTTTACCATCACACTAGACCTCACCTTGGGAAAAGCAAGAACCTCAGTCTCATACAGAAATCAAATACAGGAAGTACAAGTGGCCAGTACTGCCAGCGTATCTGCCCTACCGGTGTAGGATGTGCCTGTGAAGTAGAGGATGCTGAAATTATTAAGAATCCCATTTTGAAACCTTATGAAGCAGAATTTTGAAATAAAGATGCATTAATAATAATGCATTTCTGTCAACTGTAATCAGTGGAGGCTGCAGAGACATTATGAACAAATGAATGTTGTATGTTTCACTGCATTTGGTAACCATACGTAATTCACTAAACCTTACCAAACTATAAATACTACTTTTACAACATTGCTTCATTGATAAGGCTGCCCATACTGCTCACCACTGTTAAATGGAAGTGCCCTAGGTAGTTTGTAAATGCATCCACCCATGAAGAACAAAAAAGGGTAGCCAGCTTTCAGGGCAAGAGCTGCTTTCTCTTTTGTCCCTGCAAAATGTTTGTCCTTAGTTAAAAATGAACTAAGAATCAAACCTGGCCTCAGAAGTAGAACTACAAACTTCTGATCAGTGCTACTGAATAAAGATATTATTGTATTAATGAAGATGTTTCTGGAGCAGCTTTTGGAAGGAAATCGTGTGGGCGCCCACAGACATTAGAAATAAGCAGCCAGTACCTGCAAAAACTGAAACTGTGCAGCTGTTCATAGACAAGAAACAGGAGCAGTTACCAGTACTGTGAATGACACCTCAAGGTCACTTCAGAGAACTTAAATGCCAAACATCTTCAAAGTACTCCTACACACAACCAGAACTTTGTGTGTAGTTTTAACCCTGCTTCGTTTCATAGCAGCTGAGATACTGAATACCAGAGTAGGTAACCAGATACCTCCAGGAAAAGGGAGCATGGAGCCAGCTCCATTGGCACTGGATGCCATCTTGAAAAATATTTTCCAGTCAGTCAAGCATTCCATGAGCAAATTCACATCGAAGTCTTTGGCAAGGCAGGAACATTGTACTCTCTTGCCCTGGGTAATTACACAGACCATATGAATTTGACAGCCATTTTGATACCTGGTAACATGCTTCGATGCACACTAACTTGCTTTTAAAACTGAGCAAGGCCAGCACATATGTTTGAGAGCGGATATCTGCCTATGCTGGGCACTATTTCATGAAAGTCAGGTTTCTGTCACAGATCTAAGGCAAATATTACAATTTACAGGAAAGAAATGAGGACATCAATACATTGTGCGTTATTGGAGACGTACAACCTTTATAACACGGTGGCTTTCACTATGATCTCTGGGTTTTCTATGTCCTTTTTGCTTTGGACCATTCTCAGTTCCAGCTGGGCTGAGTTTGGTTTGTTTCCTTCTCCAGCTTGTGCTAGAAAGATTGCATCAGAATGTCATTAAAGACAGCACTATAAAAAGAAAACAAGCTAGGCTGTTCTATTACCCCACTGTTTTTTCTACCCTCCTCACCTCTCCAGTCTCCCCTACTACCTCTTAGCTTGTAAGGTGGAAGATCCAGGTCAGCACTGTAATTTCCTATCACCCCTGTTCTCCACCCTCTCCAGGAAAGAAACACAGCCCTGCTGTCAATTAGAAAGTGGCACAGACGTGCTCCAGGAACCCACAGATCTGGTCCTCCTTAGGAACTGAAAGGCCTGGGAACTCCAAGGCAAGAGAAGCCAAAACCAAAAAACAAAAATAGCTTCTCACATGGCCAACATAGCAATCAGACAGTTTATTATTAGTTGATAATCCCCTCTCGATACTAAACACATGCACTCCAAGAGAAAGTAAGCGTGCTACGCTTAAAATAGAAGCTCTCTCGCACGTAAAACTCAGCACCTCCTCAAGTTCTTCCGCCACTGTTTTGCAAAGCAGTCAAGTGCAGGCAGCATGACTGCAGTCCCACTACAAGCTGAACAGTGACATCTTCAGTCGGGTGTTATCAAAAATAGGCTTGGAGGACACAGTAACGAACAAGACTATGAAGCTCTCATTCTGAAAATCCTCTGTCTGCTTCTACAGTGAGGGCTGCCTTTCGCCAGGAAACCCAGAAATCTCTTTGAATGTTTCTTCTGATGCAAATCCAGACAAAACAAGGGAACAAGATATAAATTAATTACCTTTTGCACTCTTAATGGTCCTTTGCAGAACATGCTGCATGGCTGACACAGTCTTTTCACATGCCACCTGCATTAACATAACATAGTCAGGTTTCAGTAAAATTCCAGATGCCTCGTTTAATATTATTATTGCAATAACACTGCTATTAAGAGGCAAACATGACTGAGAAGTCACAAACAGGATGACAACCATGTAAGGTAGAGTTTGGGAAAAAAATTTAGACTCTTAATTCTTCCAAACCAGGTATTAAAAACCATACACCTGTATGGACTTTATGTGCTTAAAGGGAAAGAAACAGAATAATATACCTCATAAACTGATTTCAGTGCTTATTATGAAGTGAGGGTAAAAAATATAATTACAAACATGCATGCAGTCTCTCTCTCTAGAGGAGAACATCTTATTTGTCAAACAGAAAAGTATCTTTAAATAATGTCATAGATTAAAAGGAATAAAGGAAAAAGAAACATAGTCAAAACTTGCAGAGACATGAATAACTTCTCTCACAACCTTCAAATTGTTTGGATGCTTATGTGTCCATGCCAAAAGCATAGCAGCGAACAAGTCCCCCGTTCCAACAAAGACAGCATCCACTTTAGGAGACTCCACTCGAATTCTTTGTGTCATCTTGGTACCATCTGCTTTAGCTATAATAAAATAGACAGTTAAGTAACAGATCCAGCAATTAATACAATAGCATTGACTATAATTTAAAAGTGATTACCAGATTTGAATTCCTTTCTTGTGTGCAATGTAAAGATGCTAAGGAATATTGTAAACTTTGTACCAGCTCTTCTAAAAGATGCAACCTTTCAAAACTTTGCCAAGGCGGGATAGCTTTTACAACTTATATACTGTACATATTTCACTTAAGAGGGAGCAGGTAGCTAGCCTCTTTATTTTAATGAAGGATGAGAGCCACCTATTTTCAGTTAGACAGCAGCAGCAGCTTGCTCAGGAAACCACATATTTATGGAGAGGGCTGAATCCTAGATGGGGTATTCCAAGCCACAGTCCGGAGTACCTGCAGGTTGTATGGAGGTGCAAGAGCAGCTGTAGACATCAGCAGATGATCCATGTTCCACATTGTAACCGCCATTGAAATGACCAGACTTACTCCAGACCTAGCATATACTGAGTCTAAGACCCACTGACTGATTCTTAGTGGAATCTGTTTTAAATATCAAGGCTTATTCAGTCCCTCAGCAGTCCAGAATGTGATACTCACATTTAGATCCCTTACATGAACAAGAAAAAGAGATCATATACCATCCCACATAACCATGCCCTTCTTGGGTAAAAACATCCAGTCCATACACACAGGACATCTTCATGACAGTATAGGAAGGGATATAAATGAGAAGCAGAAGGACATTTTACAGTCTATCAGGGAGGAACAATCCAGTAACAGGGCAGTGTAATTTTCATAGAAGCATTCAGAACATTAAAAAGTCCTGGTTTATATCACTACTACTTGTTAGGGCCATTACTAGGGGCTTTGACAACCCTGATCAACCTCACCTAGGACATCCTCCACCTATGTATCCTCTGCCCACTTGCCCAGCAGCTGCACAGAAGCTCAGGCCAGGCAAAAGCATCCTTGCCTGAGCTATGTTGTAGGTATACCTGTGTAGAGCCCTTCTGTCCTGACTTTACTGATTTGATTTTCCAATTAATCTCGAACCTGGCTTGTCTCTTTTTGCTCCAATGATCACTGGACTGTCAATGGGATCTGTCCGCCATCACCACTCCAGTTCTGCTCATCTTATTCAGACACTGCGAGGTGAGGTTGCGCTGTTGGTGAGGGCAGTGCTCTGCCTATGCTATAATCATGCTCAGCTCCCACCTTGTCTTCCCACAGTGAACTGAGGGAATTACTGCTCTCTAATATTACTGTAGAAGAAGTAGTTCACTTAGTGATCTGTAAGTGCATTCCATGCACTACAAATGGGTCTGGTGAAACTACTTCTTAAAAGGTAACTGAAAGCAGAGAGCAGGTTAAAAAAACCCCCAGTTTAATGAAGGAGTTTGTGACTTACTTTTTCTGTGGCTTCCCAGAGCAATTAGGTAGTCATTTCCTAGAGGGGCCTGTAGATCCGAGCTTGTGATCACCACAGTCTCTGGTCCCATGGCATGGAGCATATCCATTACCTTTCCATGTGCAAAAAAGTAGACATCAGTGACTACAATGTGTGTTGATTAAACTTTACATCATTTGTAGTACTAAGGATTTTTCACAAGCATGTTATTTTGGCATCTTTTGTAAAGAGAGAAAACAGTTTCTACTCAAAGAATTCATTGAATGAGGGGAAATTATTTGAAGTAGTAGAATCAAAACATCCGTATTTAAATGAACACACTTGTTAAAATATACAAGCATCTCTGTTCACATTATCTTTGGCTGCTCCTCTGAAAAGACTATGCTGTTTCAGATGTGATCAGAATTTTTTTGTCTGCATCACGTTTTCAGAACATATTATCAAAAGAATAAGAGAACAAATATACAGACACATGCAAGTGTTTCAAGATGGCAGCTCAGGTGCTAGAAAGTCGTAACTCCACATCATGAAGTCTTATTTAGCTACTACTTAAAGAGTTAGCAAAAATGAAGTGTTAAAGAGCTAAGTCAGAGACACAAGTGTGTGTCTGTCACAATCTTTTTTTCTCATTCTATTTCAAACCCCAAATTACACCTGTAAATTCTGTACCTTTGCAGGTGCACTTCCGCTCTGTGTGTTCCTCACTTAAATTCATTAATAGTCTACTTCTGACATAATGATCAATTGCGACAGAAGGGATTTTGATTTCAGAGAAGAATTACTTCAACTATGATTTTAGCATAAAACACAGATAAAATATTAATTCTCCCAGAAGAATTTAACTAAAAATCCTCTCAGGCTAGCTATGACTCAGGAGCAGCTGAATGATATGGATTTATTTCTGCTATTTTTTAATTCTCTATTGCTTTTCTTTCTTGCCTAAGCCTCCAAGTTTCTTCAACTGTCAGACCTCTTTGCACAGACATCAGCTGGGTTTTAAAACAAGTAGGAGATCCACCAGCATATGCAGACGTAATCAAGCTGTGAGGTAACATTAAACTGTATTTTATTTCTTAGTCACAATTCACCAAGAACCTGATCACCACTACTTCTAGCTGTAGGACTTAGGCTCTTCTACACTAATATTGCATCGTATTTAATTTTATGTTAGAAGACTATACTGTTGCCACTGTTTTGCTAAAGAAATGAATGAAAGCATGTCACCATGAAAACAGATGCAGAATTCCTATCACCTCCAACGGGGATAAATTCCAGCATGGATTATTACGATCTATATATAACATGCAGCTGGGGAGACATTAGAATATACTATCCTGAAAGCAACTATTTTAAAAATGCTTCCATTCCTACGTATAATTCCATCTCTTTAGAAGAGAGTTTTTTTTAAACCCATCACAAGTAAGAGCTATCACATGCATCAGACAGTCAGAAAACTAACTTGTAGAATTATTTAGCACAGGCAACTTGTGTTTACAGCTGAAATATGCAAACCTAAAACTAATGGCTGCTCAGCTAATAGCATTGTTCTTAAGACTGTGGTTCCGCTGGTGAGGATGAGAATCAAAGATCTAGGTTGCAGTTAGCAGCTAGTGGCATGAAGCAGAGTTTAATAAGCCTCACCCAGCACAGTGCAGTAGTCTAAAACTGCAGGGGGGTGAGGGTGGAAGGGTAGTTAAAAGAGCTGGAGCTGCTTCCATCCTGAGATGGTAATCAACCCATGTTGCATGATGTTGCTGAAGATAAAAAACAACAAACATTTGGGCCCACAGACCCCAGCTACTCTCCAGGGTGCCACTGCAGCTGCTGTTTGTTTAAAGATTTTGTGCCCTTTGAAGTTCAAAACCAAACTGGAAGAAATAACATCAGCCCATTATGAAAGCACTTGATTAGTCAACAAAACAAAGAGCTCAACCTGTCTCAAGACACCAGTAAAACCATATTCCTATTTTGTCCTTCATCACCAAGCCATGCAGCTTTTTATTTTCCTCAGTTTGCTTAAAAGGGTAAATCCTTACACCTCAATGCAGTACATTTGCAGACAATTTATCACGTCTGTATGGTGATGACAGCAGCTGTCAATGCTGTGGATTCTTTCATCAGCAAGTACCTGAAGGCCATCACTCCCAGTATGGCTTCTCATCTGTGCAACTTATTCTTTTGCAACCCAGGTCTCTTCCCTTTGAGTCAATTTAAGGAAGAGAAACAGAGCGCCAGCAAACACTGTCAAGAAGAGATCAGAGTCTATTCAATGAATCCTTGTAAGAGTTTGCTGGTAAGCTCTCTTCCTTACAAACTGTATGGCAGACTGAGAAACGTCTGACTTAACTCTCAGCGTTGCTGTTGCACGGCTCGTATGTGGACAGCAGAGGGAGCGACTCATGCAGGTTTCTAGTGCCGAGGGTCACCCCGGCACTGCGTTTTCACCCCAACCACTGCATTTCCACAGTGTGTTGGGATGCTACCCTTCTTGCACTGCAGGAAAACAAACTCACAGAGATCTACTCATTACCACTGTAATGCCTTTATCTGTCGTTCTTTCGGGAAGTTTCTCCAGAAGCCTGACACTAGAACTGAAAGTGTTTTGTGCCTGGAGTGCACGAACTTTAATGATAAATGGAGAGAAAGGATAGAGGCCAAAGTGACTTCAAGGTTGAAGACAAACAGCAAACTGCGGCACTGCAGGCAGGAATACCAAAAGAGATCATATACATCCTACCCCTTGCCTACTTACCTCTAAAGCCTCTTTTTCTGTGTGAATCTTCCTGCCCGTGAGTAACCTGAGAATGAAACACAAATCTTAAAAGAGCACAAGTTCTCCAGGCAATGTCTGCTTTGTTTACTCTGAAAGGAGGAAAGCTTGGTCTGCACCACACAGGCCTAAAGGGTTTGTAGCTACAAGGTCTGCTGTACCAGACCACTGTCTTTAAAAGATAGGCGCAGAGATACACAGCACTTCTGAAGCCATCCTAACTCACACCAGTCCTAGACTGCTTCCTATAGAGGTCCCTGTACCATAAAATTCCCTCACAAATGTCTTCTCTTCATCTCCCATGCAGCTGCTTCCTCCCCTTAGGGGGGCAGCCTGTGAAGTATCACAACAGATTATCTCCTGACCAAAGAGTCACAGCTATGTAGACAGTACAGGCAGGACATATAAATTCTTAACTCCTATGACATGTTCCCATGGTGGTATTTCTGAATCTAATTTTAGGGGTTTGAGCCAAACTATTTCAGTTTTGATATTCTGACATATAATAAAGTTTTTCTTTGAACAGCTAAAACCCAAAACCTAACACATACATACATATGGCACTATATTGAGACAAATAAACTATACTGAGACAAAATAAAAGAATAAGATCAGTCTCCCCTGCTTTTGCCCCAAGTTTCTTTGTTAATAAAAGGAAGTAAGTACTTACTCTGCTTCAAACTGGTTAGGAGTAATTATATCAGCAACAGGTACAACTTTGTCCCTGTAGACTGGGAGGAGATCCTTGGGCACATACTAGGGGAGAAGGAACATTATCAAATATTGTCAGCAGCATCTGACATGAGGGACTGCAACTCTCCTTCCCTCAACTACCATTCATACAGCCCATCAGCAGAGGGAGATTGGTTGTCTAAGCAGGTGACAAACTAAGATGTAAGAAAGTCCACAAAGCCTGTATGTTCTTCAGACTCAAAGCTGAAAAGCATCAGCTGTTTTGGCACACACTGGAGCTCAGCTAGGAGTTCAGGTTAGATTGTGTACAGGGGTCACCTCACCATTCTGAGTCCTGCTGTAACTCAATTTAACAAATCCTTTAACAGAAGTTCATTGTTTACTAGTAGCTGATATTCTCTGGCATAACCCCCTTTTGTCTATGTTTTAGTTTCTCTCTTAGTCTCATAAGCTATGCAGGGCAGGGTGGATGTACACAACATAAGAAGGACGTGGACCTGTTGAAGCAAGTCCAGAGGAGGCCATGAAGATGACCAGAGGGCTGGAGCACCTCTTCTATGGAGACAGGCTGAGAGAGCTGGAGTTGGTCAGTCTGGAGAAGAGAAGGCTCAGGGGAGACCTTAGAGCAGCTTCCAGTGCCTAAAGGGGGCCTAAAGGAAAGCTGGAGAGTGACTTTTTACATGGACATGTCGTGACTGGACAAGGGGGAATGGCTTTAAACTGAAAGAGGGGAGATTTAGATTAGACATTAGGAAGAAATTCTTCACTGTGAGGCTGGTGAGACACTGGCACAGGTTGCCCAGAGAAGCTGTGGCTGCCCCATCCCTGGCAGTGTTCAAGGCCAGGCTGGACGGGGCTTGGAGCAACCTGGTCTAGTGGAAGGTGTCCCTGCCCATGGCAGGGGGGTTGGAACTAGATGATCTTTAAGGTTCCTTCCAACCCAAACCATTCTATGATTCTATGTGACCCTGTGTTACTGTCTCCCATTCTGATTGTATAAGTAACAGGTACAACCCCACCACAGTGTTGACCACTAGGTGATGTTTTATGAGCAGGTAAACTATCAAAAGGTACAGGGACAAAGAAGAATTCACAGTGCGTGACTAGTTAAGGCAGAAGAAATCACTACTGCTGATCTCTTCCCACACTGCATTTTTACTGAACCTCTTTGCTAGTTTTAATCAAAAAGGAATGCTTCTTTGTCAGTATGCAGCCTGGTATTGGCACACAACCTTTCTGTCACTGATCACAGCCCCACGCCTTACAGCTGTTGGATCTCACATGAAATAAGTCATCTTCATCTAAGTTAAAGTGGTATGTCAATTCACATGATCACTGACAATGCCAGCTGGGCTACCAGCCAAAACAGAGCTCCTGACAGATGAGGGAACTCCAACGCGACAAGGACGGAGATCAGGACAATATTTTCCTGCTGACATGGCCTGTATTCCACCTGTTGCTCAACAGAGTTAGAAATAACGCCATGGCTATGCAGCCATCATTCTAATACTAGACTCATTCAAATACAGGAAATTAAGGAACAAACTTTCTTGATGCTGGGATCCAAATCCACAGTTAGGTAAAGTAGCTTAGGTTTGGTGTTTAAAATCAGTAAATCTTTATACATCTTTATATGGCAAATACTCATTATACAGAGAATCCAAACAGATAAGTACTAACCATAGAGCCTTCTCCATTCCATTTGTCACCCATCACTGGATCGCATACTGTAACAGAATAAATCTAGCTTTAGAAATGCGGTACAGTTATAGAGACCTGGTGGGAGGGAAAAGTTGTAGGTAACAGTAGTAGCTATGTAACAGCACTGAGCACCTTACAGCTTATATATTCTCATATACTCTCTTATATAGCTCTTGTAGCACACTCAACCTGAAACTTGTAACTGGCAACTGCCATTTCTGAAAGAGCAGACCATGCGTCTTAAAACAATTGTCAGAGGATTGTAGGCACCCTCTCCTTACCTCCTTCCATGTTGTTATATCTCAGGGTGATGAGTATGAGAGGGTCTGGCTGATGGGAGTAAAGGGGCTTTTGATATGCAGAAAGCCCTCCCCTTCACTCCCCAACCCAAAACTCTGGAATACTAGTATAGTGGGGAAGAAATGTGGGAGAAGCTGATAGCTGTGAAAAGAGTCCTGTTTTTACTTTAGCATAAAAAGATACATGCCAAACATACACACCAAATTGCTGTGTGTATGCATAAAATAATTATGTGTATTACAATGAAACAAGAAGACAAACCCATGCCAAAGTACATAAACTCCTACCAAGACACGTTTGGCACAGGTTATGAATTATCAGTAGTATTAACAACATATTCCAAGTGCCCTCAGTTTCAAAGTGAGGATGGAAACAGCCTAGCCTTGTACCTTAAAAAGGAACATTGTTCACTGTAATTAAAGTAAAAAAAAAAAAAAAGCTTTCTGCAAGACAAAAAAGAAATACAAATTGAAAAGTATCAAATCAATGTTCGATCAGTGTTTAAGGAAGTTTCTGTGAGTAAAAAGAGGGTAATTTATTTTACATTTTAAAAGTATTTTCCTTACATTATAATCTATTTCTTAAATATAAAGAATCTTAGAAGCCTAGCTGCGTTCTCATCATCTGATCACTTCCTTTTTGTTCTATAGAGCTAAATGTTTGTTTCTGCTAGTACTCCCAACAGTTTTTAGCTTTCACTTACTAGTAGAAGGTTCCGAAGAAGCTGACAATACAACAGTGTTAATAAAGGCTAAAAAGCAGCAAACCCTGAGTTCACAAAGATATCTCTGCTACGTTTTTCTAAATGAGAACTGTGCTTTGTTAAGTCAGATATCACACTGTGCAGTATGACACCTTGCAAATCCTGCAAACCATTCTAGATGTTTCCTGACCACACAGGTTACTGAACCTGAAGGTGACAGGCTCAAACCTTCATTCACAGCTTCTTATCCCACTACATTCTTACTGACTTTGCCCTGTCACTCTAAACATTTTGCTCAATTCAAGCCTATGCTGAGTATGTTCAAAAGTCCTGAAACATTCAGAGAGCCAGGAAGGAAAGGGGAGAATCTTTTATCACAGGTTTAAGCCTGACTTGACATGTCAACAACAGCAGTTGCTAGAGTCTGTTGCTCTTTGAGTGCTCCTAGGCAATCTTAGCAGAGGGCACCAGAGTTGAGTTAAAAAAGCCTCAGTTTAAGCTAAATTGTGAACCTTATAAGGCATAGTAGGACACTTCTGGGACAACACGAAACCATAGCAGGGCAACATGAGACAGCCTATACCGCTGTTGACTGACTTGGAAATCAAGGAGAGGCTTTATCTATCAGCAGTTACAGGCTATGCCTCTGAGCTACTAGCAGCAGCACCGGCTAGGATTTTACAAGTCTTTCTTTGATACAGCCAATCAGTCCTCAGGGCACATTCTCCTTTGGACAGCACAATGCAAGAAAAATACTGAAAGGCATAGAATCATAAAGATAAAAAGCTGACTCCCTCAACACTTAAGCAATGCTGAACTGCATCTTCACTGAAGAGCCTCAGCTGATCCCAGCCAGATCAGAGTACAAGATGGTTGTGAAACGCTGGGTAACGTCAGACCAGTGTTTTCATCCTAAAACATTAGAATGATGGGCATGTACATTGATGAAGCAGAAAGGATTATAATATACATCCTTACCATATACTAGGTTAGAATTCTGTTGCTTCAACTCCTGGACAATATCAACCACCATTGCAAGAAACGATGTGTCTCTTGTATACCCTTTGGGAAAAAAAGAAGACACTTCTGAAGTCTATTTTCACAAACACTTTTTTTATTTCTCCCTAGATAGGAATCTGCATACTTTTCATTCTTTGTAACAATGCCTTTTTAGAACACAGGCATTTTAGTATTTCATTCAGGAATAATAGGTGGATGACAAATTCAGATAGTGTTTGCACAACTACAAATATAACCTTAAAAATCCATTTACCAAGTATGTTATATATGAAGGACTCATACAACTTCAAAATGCTTGAACATATATACAGAAAGGTCAAGCTTAAAGGAAGAAACATTACTTTTCTTCAAAACAGCAGTCTGAATCAGTGCTGTTTATCATCTAGTAAATAAGGAATATTTTTAATTCCATATACTTTTTACGTACTCTAGTTTGAAACAGGTGGTTTTTTTATTATTAATGTTGGTCCAACACATTAATGCCATGGAGAATTAATCTTGAATATTTTAGAGCAATGGCTGATATACCAATAAAATTCCTATTTTTAGGCTTAGCAGTGAAATACGCTGGAAATAAGTTTTATTATATCTCAAGGCCCTAATCACAATGCTAGCAACACTATTCTTATTTCATCATTAACTTCTTTATTTTATAGATGCTTCTTTATATACTTTATGCATTAGCTTTATTTACAACATCTATTAAATAATAATTTGATTTTCATTGATTTTAGTTCATTTAATAGTAGTATTTTTAGCAAGGTAGTTTCTTCAAACCTTCAGCTTGGAAACGTCCATTCCACTAACATATTTTTAAGTACATTGTGGAGATTTTTATTTTTTTTTTAACTCACAGATTTGATCAATTCTTAGATATTGCAGAGAAATGGGAAAAGTTTCCAAGAGTTTTGGATGAAATGCTTTGTCTTATGTCTATGAAATATTGTTAATCAGTCAAAAGAGCCAAGCAGAGATTTTTCTTTAAAATAACCGGTGATGGTAGACTGGCTGAAAAAAAACCCAAACCAGACTCTGATTAACGTTATTGACAGAGGTGTTTCAAAAAAATCACACTGATTTGGAGTTTCTCACCTTGAGTATTTTACTCTAAGTGAAACAAATACATAAAGATCTACAAGGAACTAACAGGTACAGAAGTTAGCAAAGTGTTATTTTGTATAATCAGCCTAAAGATAATAATTTCTATTTCAGCAAAGATATTGACAATCATCAGACATACAATTACATTCGTATCCCATCTGCTGACAAGTTAATTTTTTTTCCATGTTTGAACAATCATGTCCAGGTTGTTAGAGGTACAAAGTACAGTTGTACTTTGTGCACTATAGTGATAGAAAAAAAAAAATCTGTCTTTTGGCCCTGAATGGAAAAAAAAAAAAAAAAAAATCTGAATTTTAAGTTCAACCATAGCACAACTGAACACTAAACCAGTGAATTTTATTAGACCTTAAGAAACTAGTGCCATTTCTACCCATGCCTTCTTTTTCTCCATACTGGAAATGGCTACACCCAGAGAAATTTTTTAACAAACATGAACGCACTGACCCATCCACCCACAAATTCTATTTGAAAAGGCATATTAATAAATATTTCTTTTATTTCTCCAAACTTTTTTCTGCTGAAGATTTCTGTTTTTCCTTCTACCATTTTTAATTTCTTACATCCATTTTGCCAGTACGAGACTGCCACAGGAAAGGAGTTGGCGGTCTATTCAAAGAGTTGAAAGTAAAATAAAAAAGGAACATTTCAGCTAAAAGAATATGCAAACATTTACAAATTTTATATACTAACATCTCATGAAACTCCTACAATACAAAAGTGTGCTTTTCCTGGAAATGTCCTTTGTTTGAGTTCCTGCGAGGAAAGAAAGGGTGTTCATCTATTTCTCAATCACAAAGAACCCATTTATGCTGAAATTAATTTCTTAACCATAGTCCAGTCTATTTTCTATTTAGTCTCCTTTACTTTGGAGATGTTTCCTGAAAAAGAACTGACAATAACCCTTCAGGCATGCCACAACCTTCAAGCCAGAATGACTGCTTTATTAGGGTTATGATCCATACCCTTAAAGTTTTCCCCGTGAATGAAGCACTTTGCTACATGTGCATAAATGAAATGAAATCAATAAAATCTGGCAATATATTTCTGTTTACCTTTAAAAAGTGGCTGTTCACAGCTATAAAAAATTGATACTGTAATCTAAACCAGATGCACAGCTCTTACTGAGGTGAACCCGATCAGTAATCTACTGATTTGAGAAACAGGTATTAGATGAGAAGCAGTTTTTTATAAAAACTGCAGTTAGAATTTCTCCTTTCTGTAAAACATTCTACAAGAAATTCTCTTTGTCTATATTTATTTTTGTCTATATTTATAAGCAAATATATAAATAGTTACATATTTGCTTGCCTAATGGCAAGCAAAGACACTGCATGGTCATTATGTCCTGCAGAACTGTATCCATTCAAAGGACCTACATAGTAGCAAAAGAAAAAAAAAAAAGGAAAAAAAAAATTAAAAAAAATCAAGAGATAGGACAAGAGTCAAAACCAAAATCCAGCCCTGCTTATACTTTGTCTATATCCAAGGCACTGCCCTAGAAAGAGCAAGTGCAAAAAATAAGGACAGACAACTGTGTATAAAATCATACTATAGCACTGGAGAGTACCAGTACTGCACATTTAGGAGAAAGGGTTAAGCTCATGTCTTCATAATAAATTTTAAAATAATACTCTGACATTCCTCATACTTTTTTTCAGTAGAGGCACTCCCAAAACATTAATTAAGTCTGTACATGACTGGCCTGTACAAGTCTGTAAACTATACAAGGGGATCAATTTACCTACCAGGCTGGAGAACACTGTTTCCAAGTAAACAGCATGAGCAGTTGAGACTGTAATATACAGACAAAATTGCAGGAGGAATCAAAATAGGGAAAAATTCAATTGCTTGGGTTTGAATAAGGAGGGATGTGGTTTATATTACTTTACTTTTGTTTACATCTCATGGGAACTCCAAGGAAGAAGCTCTTCTTACCTGTGACCACATAATCGTACCGGTTGACCTTATTCAGCTTAAGTCCTTCATACAGTTCATGAAGTTCATCTGAATTTAACACCTGACCCTTCCAGTGGGCATAACCTGCAAAGTAAATGCCAGATAATACTTCAAGAGCTAGATTTTCGATTTAGGATCACATAGATTATACACTTGGAGGGACTGTATGAGATATTAGTACCAGAAAGCATTTCCGCCTCTTCTCCCATAAAACACTGTTGCCAAATGAAAGTTGCTGTCAGCAGAATAGTTAATGTGCTCAACTGCTTCTTAGCATCTCTGTTTCCCAAAGGAACTAGAGTGACTACACTGGAGTCTGAGGCTGTCCATTTAGCAGCAAATCGAGCAGAGCACACGAAATCTCCTATAAGTTTTCTCATGGAGCCTGTACAACCATTCCTTTCCTGTGTGGAGGTGGACAAATCTATGTTTCAGATTTCACTGGAGGAAGGTGTCAGTATAATCTATTTTTGTTATTTTATACTATAAAATAAGAACCAGATTGACAGCTAGATGACAAGCTTGAATGGGCTTCTGGATCTTTATGGACACAGGCACGCAGCACTGCTGCACCCCTCAGATGCGGCATTTGCTGGGGCCTGCATATAGCAAATAGAGCGACCACAGAACATTGCCATGGATGCTCTTTAAAAATACAATGGCATCTGACAGATTTTCTTCCTAAAATAGCACAGTTTTAATGCTGAGGATCCTAGAGGAGGCAAATGAGCATCAAACAGACATAACATCCATTCACTCTTATCCTTGAATGATCTTTATGAACTACAAGCCAATTATTCCTGGCTGAGAAGCAGATGGAAGGTGAAGTTACTTGGGAGAAACTGAACTTATTTTAACAAATAATGGACCAAGCTCCATGGCAGCCAATTTCAAAGGGGAAAAAAAAAAAAAACCAAACCACCAAACAAAAAACCACAACCAAATCTTCCTTGACAGACTTTAAATATTTGTTGAAAAATGTAAATGCATCTTGCACCTTATTATCAAAGCCTGCCCATCTAGATGGCAGCCATCACTCTCTCTACACAAGAATGAGGCTTCCTCCAGGATATTAGATGAAGCACCTGCAATTTAATTCTTCCAACCTCCATAAATCCAGAGTTTGTTAAACAGCTTATCTTTTTATTAACTGGAATTCGGAAAAGTGAAATGTTGAATGAGGTATCTTCTTCCACACCACTACCATGTGAAGACAATGGTATTTTGTTTGTTTTAACTTCTGCTCTTTGCATTAGAAAATTCTGTGATAAAAACTGTTGGCTTTGATTATCACTCTAAGCTGTGTTATTAGAGCAACTGCCAAAAGGTGCCTAGAGCCTAGGATAAGCACATTTTTCAGTTTTCTTTCTTATGAATGCAAATACACCCACAGTAGGGTGAGCAGATGGATCATTTTGTTCTTCTCAGCTATAAAGGCCTAGCCTCTAAAACATGACTCGCTGCCAGCTGGCTCGGGGACTGACTCACATCAGCCACTACAATTCCCTCCCTAGCAAATGCTTTTTCAAAAGTCTCTATGAAGAAACAAAGTGAGGGATTCCCGTGTATCAGGACTGTAGTTCCACTGCAGAACACAGTGGTATTCAGAATGGCAATGCCCAACACCTAGGCACATATCTAGCCCCAAGTATATGAGGAACCCGCAACTACAAACTCAAGTATTCAGCTTAACGCACATGCAGATGTTTGTTCTGTCACATCTGCAGCCTCAGAGAGAAATAATCTGCCTTCTCCTCTTCCCCAAATCTCTACTTCTATTAGCACTGCAAAGCCACCCACACAGGGACACAATAGAGTATTTTCACAGCATCACAGAATGGTTTGGGTTGGAAGGGACCTTAAAGATCACCTAGTTCCAACGCCCCTGCCATAGGCAGGGACACCTTCCACTAGACTAGGTTGCTCAAAGCCCTGTCCAACCTAGCCTTGAACACTACCCTTGTACTGAAGAACTTACTCCTAATATCTAATCTAAATCTGTCCTCTTTCAGTTTCTACTCCATTGTGCCCATCAATAAAGCCAAGTGCAGTTATCACCCAGAATCAATGTCAGCTGGCAAAAGAGCAGTCATTCATTTTACACATGGCCATAAAAAAAACTGTGATAGATTGTCCAGACAATCTATTCTCAGGAGTCATTCCTATAGAGAGACTCTGCACATTCAATTTTTAACTAGAAGTTCACCTTCCTATGTCAAGCTGTCTTATCAGCACAGGGTCGCGTCACACTGATCCTCCACTGAAAGAGGGAAATAAATATGGAAACAAAATGTTAGGTAGTGGCCCGGCTTAGCTCAGGAATTGGTAAATTACCTACAGGAGGCATGAACTCTCTAGCAATGACTTCTAAGGGTATTTAGAGGATCCTTTTTACCACCTGGTAACACATTTAATACAACCTAAAGTCTAATCACACAATAGCTGGAGGGAAAAAAAAGGCCTTACGGAAACTCCCAGCAATTCAGATAGAAGAAAAAGAGTAATGCCTTCACTGGCTCTTCAGAGAACTGTGATTTCACTAGGAGTTGAATCATGTTTGAGTAAAAAGAAACATACAAAATCAAAACTGGCAGCAAGATGGGAACAATCCTAAACCCCTTTCCCAGTGTAACTTCATGTATCACGATGAACAACAGGCAAATCCCATGACCCTGCATTTATCCCACTCTCCTGGTCGAACGAAAAACCAGCTTCTCTAGAGGGACAGAATAAAAAGCCAGTTACTTAAAAGGGCTTCACTAACTGAAGGATGAATAATTTGGGATCCCAGGAAGAGGGAGAGGGACTGCCTTGAGAGGGGAAAGGCAAAAAGGAAGAAAGCTGAGTCTTCCTTGTTTGGTTACAAAACCACCAAATAATTCCCTTCAGTGCTGGACTGAGGGAGCAGAGAGAACACTGAAAGTCACGATACAGCTCTCCAAAACTGCACTTGGCTCAGACTGACTGCATTAGTCTCCCAGATTAGTAATAATTTTAAACACATAGGTGAACATAAACATTTAAACATCTTTATACCCCTTATGCTTATCTGTGTTACAGCCTTTTATTTCAATTAAATGTTATATATTTGCTTTTAGCAGATAAGGGAATGAAGAACAGGTAAGCTCTGATGACTCTTGTCACTTATCCCTCTAAAATGATAAATGTATTCATTAGACTCCGTGGAAATATCTTGGTTCATCTGTACGAAAAAGAAAGAAATCCAGAATCACAACCAAGAGAGCAGCTAATACTGCACCAAATATGAATTTACATACTTTTATTTCTTGCCTTCTTCCACTGGTACATTTGGGTTTGTTTGTGGTTTTTTTTTTTCCTTTGGAATGTATTTATAAGCCTCTTAATTACTTTCAAAAACAAGGAGAAAATAAAAGAATAAAAATCCCAAGCATACTAGGAAAAAAAAAACCGAAACGAAATATCCCCCCCCCCCCAAAACCCAAACAAGCTACCATTTAAGAATAGCAAGGCACGTAAGATTTCTTTGTTTTCCAACCCAGAACATTCTGTTCCGATGTCTGAGTTCCTCCTGTGGCTCTCCCTGCAAAAGTATTCCAAGTGGCTTCAATAACCAAATATTTTACATGGGAAAAAGGAAAAAAGATCTAGTGTTTAAGGCACGTGACGGGCAGGCAATCTGGTCCCAGCTGTGTTACAAAATCCACATGCAAACTCCGGCAAACAACTTGGCCTAAACACAACTTTATGTGCAGCTACCAGGGGGCCTTCAACGAAACTAGAAATACAGTACCAAATTCTCCATTGGATTTTTTACAAATGGTCAGTGTGGGAGTAAAATACTGCCACTGTTATGCATGAGTGGAGATCTTTTCTTTTCATCCCACATTCCACAGGTGTGAATGACTGCGTATGGGTGGTAGACTGTGAAGAATCACAACAGCAAGACATAATTATAATTTCTCCTGTATTAGACCTTGCAGCCAACCTCACCACCCACCACACACCCACTAAGTGGAAAAGTGTTTTGCTTAAAAATAAAGAACTGAAAAAAACCCCCCAAAAAACCCCAACAGGTTATTCATTCTGGAGCAGTTTCAAAGGTAGGATTTGGATGGTGAAATAAGCACATTATATGCTTACCATTAACCTACCAATTAAAATCTAAAATGCAAATCACTGAAGAATTAAAAATGCACCCCCAAAAATCAACGACAATAAAAAAATCAAATCTAGATTTTTATTTCTGCACATCAGATGATGAAATACTCCTGCAAACAATACAGTAAAATAGCACAGAATCTTTGTAGGTTGCATGACAACTTCTTTTATTTGTACATGAAGCATGATGCCATTCAAGGGTGAGCCACTCTTATGATTAGAGTTCCTCACCAAGCAACATGACAAACTGTTCTCCCAGGGGGACTGATTTAAAGCGCATTTTCCAAATTTCAGGATTATCAGAGACTAAAGAAAGCTGTATTTTCCGAGCAGGAGTCAGCAGAAATAGGCCCCTGGTATCATACTAATTTAAAGACAGGGCAAAAAACCCCAGAAATGATTCACCAAAGCAAGCCTGTTAGTCATAAATTCTGAGTTTTACCTTTTGCTGATATGACCCGGTTTAAAGATGAGTATGAGGAAAGAAAAAAACACCATCTCCAAAATCTCACCTACTTTTCTACCTGTGAACCTCTGGTACGTGGCATCCTTTCAGAAACTAAAGGTCATAGATAGATTTTGAAGCAGAAATTTGTCCTTCGGCTTTAATGATAACCACAGAAAGGGTTGTCATAAGACTTTGTACGAAAATCAAGTTATCTTCACCCATTCGTCCAGCACATGATTCCTGTATATTGGGGCACTGCTCCCCACACAAGCCACAGCCCAGCACAGCAGTTTCTGTTCATTAATCCCTGCAGTTGTACACTGACTTCCAGGTGTTAGTGTAAGTTGGTGTGCAGGCACATGTAGATGTTCGAGCTTAGAAAAGTCTTTATATAAGGCCACCACATGTTCCTACGTGCCTCTCTCAAAAAGGAGGTGCAACACCACTGGGCTTAGAATCTATCCTTCAATTTAAGAAAGGGTATAAAGAATTTAATGGAAAAACTGCAGTGTTATAAAACCAGACCTGTCATATAAGGGAATGTGCCCTTCCTTTTTTTCTGTTCTTTCTTCTTCCAGCCAAATGACCAATACTTCTAAATATAATCTCCTTTTATTCACACATGGCAAGTGCCAAACACTTAAAATATTGTGATGTTTTTCTGAACACTCCGCTTCCCAAAGTCATGAGGTTCTGCAGCAATCTTTGGGGGTTTAACACATTTTCTAAGACAATCAAGATTACAAAGGGGGAAGGAGGGAGGAATAAAATAGAAGTGACTCCTCAACACCAGGAGACAAAATAAAAGTTACAAACATTTTAAAAACTTGTGATCTTTGAGACAGTTTTGGTTTTGGGATGTTCCTACAGGCCTTCTGGAGGTGGAGGGTGGGGAGATGATCACTGTTTTTTCCTTCTTCTATCTTCACTGTCTGCCAAACCTTGAATGAAGCACTGGTAACCTTTCTCCAGATGTGATACTATTTAATAAATAAATAAATCAGTCAATCTTCCCTCTTTTCTAAGAACCTGGTTATCCTATTGGTAACATAATTTCCCTACCTTCAGACACATTCAGTTTATGGTCCAATAAAACCTCTTCTAAGCTCTTTTAATACCCCGTAAAGCTAATTTAACCTTGAAACTGAAAGCCCACAAGTGACAGGTGTTCATCCATTTTGAGTGCCAAGTTACTTCACGTGAAAAAATTGCTTAATTTCTGGAAGATTACCAGTTCTACTCAGCTTTCAAAACCTAAACAACAAAACCCTCAAAGCTGCAAAACTAAATACATTAAAGAAACATGAAGAAGACATAAGTCACGTCTAAGTAGCTCTTAAAAACATGAGAGAACCTTTGTACTGTGCCAAAGGGTACAAGCAAAATAAGCAGCTTTTTGCCTAAGCCCAGCAAGACCCCCACCCCTTGTTTGATTATTACCTCTTTTGTGCCTTTTCTCAACAAGCAGAGATGGCTTTCTAGCTACCTTTGAAACATTCATTTCTTATTCCCAGCACGGCACTGAATTCCTCCCAAGATAGGAACATCTTATAACATTCTGAAAGCCGCATGGAGCTCAACATAGTAAGAGAGGATAGAGGCTCCTGGTCTACTCTCTATTCTGAAAATTAGCAGTTTATTAATAGAGCTGTATGTGTGAGATACTAGAGAAGTATTGCAACTTTTGTTTATTTGGTTTTGTTTGGCTGCTGTTGAGGGGAGGGGTCTTGGGTCGGTGGGGTGTTGGAGGGTTTTTTTAATTTGGCTTTTGGTGAGTTGTTTTTTGGGCTTTTGTTTTGTTGGTTTTTTGTTTGGGTTTTTTTTGGAGGGTTGTTTTTGGTTCATTGGTTGGTTTTTGTTTTGTTTTGTTAGTCAGAAACAATTTTTGCTCTTTTCCAAGATGTCAAGGTCAGAATTTATTCCTGGATTATTTCTTTTACACACCCCTAGAATTCCTTTATCTAGAATAGATCTCCCCACAACCAGCCTGCTACAACCACGACAGTAGATCTCTCTCTATTGATCCAAAAATGGAAAGTCACTTGGAACTCCTTTATGGATGAAAGGTGGTATTAAAATAAACATAAATTTCAGCTTTCTTTTCAAAAATGAAGTCCTCTAGCTCTATGAGTGTTAGGACGTCTGAAAGTATTATGTGAGTGCATCATGTTCAGGCTTAGAACCCAAGTGAAAATACACCCAAATGTATTAACATCCCATTCCCTTCCTCCCTTCAGAATGTAATTTAGGATACTTGCTAGCCAATCTGGGTGGGCAGAAAAAGAGAGGAAACATTATGTCTAGCTCAGTAGTCTTCTGATATTTGGGTTGGTAATATGATTACGAGTGTCAGGGGGCCATAAGACACAGAAACAGTACTGAAGGCTCCCTTGTTCACAGGCCTGCCTGCGTAGATGTCAGTATTTGTGTTATTTCATTGTCTGACTTTAATTACATTATTGCCTAACAAAAGGAACCCACACTCTGAAGTAGCAGAACAGGATGTTACCACATCGTATCATGCCCTAATCCCAAATGCAGACTGCTGTGAGACTTGAAAACATGAAAATTACATTTCTGTACTATATCCTGAAAGTGTGGCTGAAAACATAAAACTGATCTCCTTTCCACTGTCCTATGATGAGGTGAGCCACATGTTGAGTAGAGCTGAGTCACTGTGGGGTGGTATCTGAAGATGCATGTAAAATTTTACCTGTATGGTTTGAAAACTGGACAGAGTTCACCGTATCAACTTCAAATCCCAAAACCTGTAACAGAACACAGGAATATTTCTTTTACCAACACACATTTGTTACCACGTTATCAACATCACAAAACACAAGAAAGGATTCTTGTTTCACAGTGCATATTTAAAAATCTTGAGTGTTGGTTTAAAATGAAAGCTGAATCAACATACATTCAGGATACACAAACAGTGCAGTACTTTCCTACAGCAGTGAACATGGAACAAAAGTGACATTTGAAATAGCATCAGAAAAACAGGGTTCTGGATCCTCAGGCTAGAGTTCATCTGGGGTAAGGATGGAGAGACTGGTCCAGCAGCAGTCACTGAAGCCCTGAAGAAAGCCTTGGCTAATCTTTCTTGGCCAGAAAAGCAGTCTAAATTTCAAGGTACTAAATTAATGCAAAATACAGAGGGAAGATGCTGTTAGCATTGCAGAAAGCCAATCTTTCTAAAAGGGGGACAGAAGAATCTTAAAAGGGATCAGTGTTATGAGCCATACTTGGATGTCACAAGCAGTTTCTTTACAACTAAAAGAGAATAGAAAGAAATCACACAGAATTAATTTGAGACATGATTAGGCAATGAAAGGGAGAGAGCTCTTAAAAGCACAAAGTAAAAAAAGCCCAAAGCATGCTCCAAAAGCCACCTGCTGCCTTGCATTAGCAGCAATCCAAATATTGAAACATCCAAGAATTTGCTAGTACAATCAAGAAACACATCCTTGTTGCCCAAAGAGAGATAAATATAATGAAAATAAGAGCATCATATCAGGAGAAAACTAATGAGGATTTTTAACCTGGCAATACTTGCTTAATACAGACAGGCACTGCTACTCTTAGCCATTTTTAGACATTTTTATCTGCCATGAAAGAAATTCTAATGCAACAGTGATATAATAGTCTGACATTTAATGTTTGTTTCCGCATCCTACTTGCTCTGAGTAAGAATTCTCCTCAAAAGAAGAGCTGCTATGTATGGCTCAGTGAGTCACGCCAGGAGATAACAGTAACGATGCATCACTGTTTATGATCCACTTTCAGGCAATTTGCTAATGTGGGAACAAACGAAGCTTTTGCCAGTCACGCCTGGCACGAGATCACGCCTCTCCCTTTTAATCATGAAGGCAACCCCTTCACATATATTAAAAATCTCTGGGTTTATGGTGCCAGACATTAGATTTTTCCTGTGCATGTACTTTCTATTGCACATGAAAGCCATTAAGTGATAAGCCCTTATTTGAAACACTGGGCTGTTACAAGATGGAGGTACATGCTGCAACAGGTAGGCCCTTCTGCCCACAGCACTGCATTTGTCACTTCACAGCTCAGTCAACACAGACAGGTCTTCACAGAGTAAGTCTCTTCTTTAATATATAATAGAGGTTTCTGTTAATTCCTAACCAGAAAGTAATTTTACATTAATAATAGACAGAATGGTGGGTTGTAGACTGATCAAGTTAAAATTAACCTCAGCTACTACTCTCACCTCAGTTTTTTTGTTTCACCTTTATTTTAAAGGCACAGGAATTAAAGGAGTGAGAACATGGCAATACCATTATGACCTTAGCCTTGGTGTTGCACATGCTTTTCAAAGAAATAAATGAGAATACTGCGTCTAACCAGACTGTCATCCCACATTCATTTCCCCTCCCTCCAGTGAACAGACCTAAGAAGTTCTTACTTCCTTCAAACATTTTGGCAACAATTATGAATTAATCAATTTCTGTCCAATATTCAGATCATGTCTCTCCAACTATTTAACACCCGACACTACAGAACATACTTACTATGATTTACTAACTAATCAGGTTTACACTTATTGCTTTAGGGGAGAAGAGGACACAGAAGTGCTTGTAGGGAGGACTGTTCTACAACACAGATAAGCACTGCAGCAACTGATGGTCACCAAAAAAGCAGTCCTCCTTTATTGTCTCCACCAGCACCAGCTACTACTTGATTTCTCAACAAGCTTTTCTGTAGGATTAGGGATTTTTGGTTTATTTTGGCCAGTTAGTCTGCTTCAACCAGCAGAAGGGAAAATACAAGGAAGGCCACCTCTCTCAGAGACAGCTAGGTGCCAGGTTATCTGAGCTGTACAGCTGGGTAAAAGAAAGCTGAAGAAAGTGCTTTTGAATAGTTGAGGAAAAGTCACAGGCAGCTCAAATTCTGTGAGGGAGCTCGATATTGTCACTTTTCTCATCAGTGCCAAACTGGCTAAAAAGCCTTTGAAGGTTTCCAGACAATCACTTACTGGTGTTAGTCTGTCGCAGTTTGTAATTTGCTCTGAAGTTTTGTTTTGAATAAACGTAGATGACTAATCTAACATACCTAATTACAAAATCCTCTAGTTCTGATTCAACCCTCAAAATAAGCCCTGTTAGTCCAAGGAATTGCCTTTTACAAAGATTCTTACCAAAACAGAGTAATTAAAAGACATAAAATGTCATTTAAAAACAAAGTACAATTAAAAACCCTAATTAGTACTACCTTTGAAATGAGAGCAACAGATGCTAAGGCCTAGTAAAAAGTATTAAAATAATCAGAAAGAATGTTGAAGTCATGGTAAGCCAGCACATCTTTGCTACCAAGGAAAACTGCATTGAAAAGTCATGGACTTTAGTCATCGGATGGCCTGAAAACAGGGTATATTGAAGTGCTAAAAGCAGCTTTTGACAGCAATCACCTCTTCTACCACTACAGAGAAAACTGTGTCTTAATTTTGGCTTGCTTAGTTCATTTTAACAAGCTTGTAATTTAAAGTGAATAAGGAAAAGTTATTTTCCTCCTTAAACTGATTAAATAATAGTACTAGTAACTATCATCCCTGCATATCTAAATGACTGTACATATCAGGAACAGTTTGATTCACTGAATGATAAATACTTTTCTTGTTTCCAAAGGCTGCTGTATTCAAAAGATGTCTTGTTATCTTTTTAATATATATTTGTATTTTTAATTTCTTGGGCAGAGCTAACTAAAAGCATTGATTCTGAATTTCTACCTAAACCAGAGGTTAAATAAATCTTAAGTGAATTTTAACTACCTAATTAAAAATACATTCTGTATGTACAGACCTAGAAAACTGAGATCAGAGCAAGTGTATTGAATCAGATAAATCATGACCAAAAAAAAAAGTGTCTCATATCTGCACATGGAAGTACCAAATATCACCTGAAAATATGCAGTTAGTTGGATATCAAGTTTTTCCTGTGTCATAAACCAGTAAGAATCAAGCTTTCCTTTGGAAAATTACTAGAAAGTACAAATTCAAAACAGGACTAAACTCTTTTATATCAAGTTTACTGCTTGTTGATGTGAAAAACATTTAAATTATGTATTTTAAGTCGCTGATTTAAAATCAGTCCACTCTAGGTACTGATGTTTTTTTCCCCACATACAGAAAAAGCTGCTCCATGTTTCTGAAGTAGATACATACATGCCAGTTAAATTGTCACCTCACCACCTTCCCATATCTTACAAGCAATCAAAATGCTGTAATTCAGCAAAGACCGCAAGTGAAACAGTAAATAAAGTTAGATCTATCTACTATCTACTGTCTATCTACTAGATAGTAGTTTTGTTGCTTTCAGTCAACAAAGGACAAATTCAATCTGGTAATGGTTTATCACAGTCTACCAAAATACACAGTTGTCTCTACACTTTGCTTAAAATAATACAGCAGAAGCCTGCTGTATTGCAGTAGCAGAAACTACTGGCAAGTAGCACTTTGCCAGGCCCACCTGTGGGACAAATACCTTTATTGAGATACTGACAGTTTCATCTCATACTCCTTGATGCACCACTTTCCCTCTGCTTCCTGAACTTCTTTGCATATCAGTCTGCCACATTTGCAAAACGACTCAAATTTGGGCGTTTAAACTGTCATTTTTTTGTGTGTGTGTAGGCATGTATGTGTTCCTTGCACTTCTGAGTAAATAAACTGAAGGCACTCACTCACTTGGATTTTGCCAATGTCAGCACTAACGCCTTCAGATTATATTTGATTAGTGTGAGAACTGAGCTTACTGTGAAATGGACAATAATGCTTTATTTACTGCTTCTCTATAACAGCTTGTTACTTCCCCTTCTCGCTAAAAAAAGGATCCTGCGGTGATACTCCTGCCTCTGGCTTTAGAAATGTAGATTAGGGCAGATACTCTGCAAAAGTCCATGGCTCCAGCTACCAGGGATGCACATCATCTACATTACCATTATCATAGAATAGTTAGGGTTGGCCCTGTTTTGGATGATCTGGTCTCTTACAGGCCCTCCAGTAAAGAACAATTCCTGGTTTCCATGCTCTCCCTTTGCTGTCATTCTGTGTGAGTATCATTTGCCCACAGAACTGCAAATCCTGGGCAAATCTAAACCCGTAGCCAGTTCAGGGGACGATGATAAGCGCTCTTCAAAAGAAAACAGTAACTGAGTTCATCCTAAATCTCTCAGCCTCCAGTGTCAACACATGTCAAACAATGTTCTTCGAAAGACCCAAACTAAGGTTGCCTACATCACATCATATAGTGACATTTATTGTGATTGAAGTCTCAGAGGAAAACGGGCAAATCCAATATATTTTTTTAAGTATCTTCAAGCAAAGGCGGCAGAACTGTTACATTTTTAAAATAAATCACTAAGCATCAAAACTGGATAAGTTTTGTATTTGGAAGGCATGGCTGGCAGATCTGAATGACATGCTTCAGAAGAATATTTGGAAGATTAAATCCAAATACACACACTGGAGCAGAATACATTTGACATTGAAACAGGTAGCATGGAACACGTTATGCACGAGACAAAATTGTGCTTAGTTCTTCCCCACAAATAACTGATGGAAAGGAACAAACGCCACAGTTCTTCCCACAGTGCAGAAAGCGCTATCCCAGCCTCGCAAAGAGAAAGTGAAATCACCCATGCAGGCACCTAGTCTACAGAATTATCAGAATGCACTAGCAAGTGCTCAAGGGACATATTAACACACAAGAAAGGAAGAAACTTCAAAATACATGGACAACATCTAAAGATCTTGGCTCTTTTTGGAAAACTGGACCAACAGCATAGTTTTCCTAAAAGCACAGAAGTAACTTAAACTTATATCCAGCCACCAATAAAGAGCAAAAAATGCATCTCCTTCAGGGTTCAAATTTACATGTGATACCAATTATTCTACTAGAAGAACAACCTAAAGACTTAGACAAAAAATGTCTTAGTTTATATATACAACTAGATCTCAGTTCTGGTTCACCTCTAAAAATGCAACCTTTTAGACCTTGCCACTGTATTAATGCATGAATTAAGAGTTTTGTTAAACATTTACAGTCTCTCTTGTTTCCCTTCCAGAAAACGTTTCAATCACACGTACACTGAAACATACTATTTCTTCACCGCAGAGAAGCATTGCTGAAGATTTTCAGAAATGAAGGATTACAAACACAGATCTCCTTCAAGAGGACAGTTTAAGTTGTGCCTGTTACGTAAAGGAGGAGATTGCAAAACAAGAGAAAGAAAACTGTTCCACATTATGAAAAATTGCGAGTGCAGCAACAAAGAAATTAACAGGAAGATTTTGAAGGAAATGCAACATCTCAAATTCAGTGTTAGTGATTGCTAAGCTTTATGTTTATATTTGTGCACATTTGTGATGTACCAATGGTCTGAAGACAAACAAAAGTACTCATTCTTACCTCCTAATCCTATTTGGTATTTGATTGTTAATACCACTTGAGACAGAAAACTGTTACCTACAAAGACTTGCTCTTTCTCAGAGTAAATATTAATTTAAATTCTCATTTAGTAATTTTATTTACTCTGAGAAATGCTTAGAGAAATGTGAAAAGCTGTTACTTAACTATTTCTGTTTAAAATTCGCATTGCAGCTTTATTATGCTTCTGCAGGGAAAAAGGTAAGTTTTCCAAAGTATCACACACTTTATAGAACTCAAGAAGTTCTCCTTTTTTCTTGCTTGTATTCAGTTTGGAAGGAAGAAGTTGGTTGGTTGGGTTTTTTTAAAAAATGAGAAATATCTTAAATTTCCTAAGTGTGTGAGAAAAACTGTCACTTGAATTACCTGAACTCCTGAACTGATCTATGTTTTATTGCTGTCCTGGGTACTAAACATTAGAAACAAACAAACAAACAATTTCCAATGCATTACATGTACATATTTAGAGAAAAAGAGGTTTAGAGGGAGAAGTTTAGAGAGATTTAGAGCTGAGACATGCTGTGGGATCGTCATGCTTGGAGGTTTTTGTGACCCAAGAGGACAAAGCCGTGAGCAACCTGGTCTGAACGTAGTGCTTACCCAGCTCTCAGCAGGAGGCTGGATTGGGGACCTCCTGAAGTCCCTTCCAGCCTGGGTCACTCCGTCATTCGATGACACTGCTACATGAAAAAAGCTCAGCTTTACTCATGGTAGCACTCCATGTGTACAATCAAACAAAATATCATCACCCATCCTAAAGTTCTGGTTATAAGTATAAAAACCGGAGGTATGCTATGTTTACACTATTAGCTATGCCAGCTTTGTCAGTAAATGTATTATGTCCTTTGCTGTTAAATGACCAGTGGACAAGTTTAGCTAGAACATTTATATACTGGTGAGTATCCCCGCCTGTCATGCAGGAGACCGGGGTTCAATTCCCTGACGGGGAGAAGTTATTTATTGGGGTAATAGGTTCAAACTTAAACATGGAAGTTTAGATCAGCTATAAGGAAGAAGTTCTTTACAGTGAGGGTGGTGAGGCACAGGAATGGGTTGCCCAAGGAAGTTGTAAATGCTCCATCCCTGGTGGTGTTCAAGGCCAGGTTGGACAGAGCCTTGGACGACATGGTCTAGCGCGAGGTGTCCCTGCCCATGGCAGGGGGTTGGAACTAGATGATCTTAAGGTCCTTTCCAACCCTAACTATTCTATGATTCTATGATTTTAGTTTGTACTTAATTTAGACAACCTTAGAGAACAATGACCTACTTCTGCAAGAATGAAATTCAACCGAAAACACCTCTCTATGCTGCAACAAGACCACTATATATTTCCTTTTTTGGGCACTGGGCTTATGCCTCTGGTGCCATTTCGCCTTCAGGTTTGAAACTGAAACCACAAAGCAGTACTGCTACAGCTCAAGTTAGAGGAAAAATCTGGAACAATGAGTGAAAGGTGGGGGGTGGGAGAGGAAAGCAGTGTGACTAACAAAGAAAAGAAGAAAAAAATTGCATAAAACCAGTTTGTAAACTGCATACATGTTTCTTCCATAGTATTTACGTCCCCTGATAATGTTTACAGGTTGCTATCTATATTTCATGAAACTAAGCTGAGACAGATCTCCATCCAAACTCTTCAGTTCCTTCAAAGCTCTTCAATTTGGAAAATGTTATCTTTACCATAACAGAACACATCAAAAACAATTTTCCCAAGTAAGCTCACAAACCAAAAGGTTTGTAAACCACAAATCCAGGGAAAGTATCAGAGGTTGAAGTTACAAATCAAGCTCAGCCAATCATTCATACAAATCCTTTTATTGCAGACACAAGGTAACTGACTTCTTGTATGCATAATTAGAGCTTTGCAACCAGATCTGAGCTACAATGTGCCACAGGTGAAAAATCTCACTATAAAATCTGTTTGTTCTCATCTTTAAAAGCTGAATTTATCTCCAAGGAGAAAACAGTTTGAAAAGAAAAGGGCACTGGCTAAAAAGAAGGAAGGAACAAGATTCTGCTAACCAGAAGAGAATGTTTGAGACTGTACTTTAAAAGGAGGATTTGACTTTCATACAATGCTACATTTATTTTGGGGAGAACTAGATGTATTACAACAGTTATCTTTCTTGCATTTCAACTCTTCTATTTTGTAGCAAGATGCTCACTTTGTAAGTAAAGTTTATGGAAAAATGATGCCTCTCTTTCAATTATTATTCAAATGATGAACCATCTAAGCCAGGTCTGTTCTGCCCTTTATGCCAACAGGTGGTAAGAGACTGATAGAGCAAAGTAGCAGTAAATGTTAAGAATAGTGAGAAGAAGGTTAACACATACTAGACAAGTGAATCAAAACCATCCAGACAGAGCCTAAAAAGGCAGCATGGTGAATTATGCTCAGAATTCCAAATCAAGGATTCAGGTATGTAAACTGATTTGTTTTCCTTTACTGGGTAAGATCAACGTGCAGATACATTTTCAGAAACCACTGCTAATTTCAGCTGCTTTCCTACTTGATGACTAAGTGATGATGCTTAGGAATGATGCATGAAGTCACAAACCCAGGCAGATCTCACTGCTTTCAGTGAGAAGCAATGGTCAGGATTGTCCTTACTGTGAGCTGGCTCAGACTGACCTATGCCCCACTAAAATCTCCTGCCTGAGTTCAGAGCAATTGTCTCAGCAGAGAAAACATGTCCTTGTGGAAGGCCTGAAAACCAAAGAACCATGACAGATATTAGCATGTTGTTTTAAACCAGTTCTAAAAGAGTTTATTACCCTCAAACCTTCTGGTGTGTATACTCTCCTCCTGGTAAAAACAGTTACACTACTGAAGGATTTCTCAGCTAGCTGCGCTCTTGACCAAGATGTGGGTATTCTAAAACACAAGAAAATCATCATAATCTTACCTCCAGATCATTTTGTATTTCCAAACCCTTTCTAACCATTGCACTGTCATTTAAAGAAGTAGAAGGAAAGCATCTAGAGAATGTGGTCTATCATCCTGCTGCCTTAAACACAGCACTATTAGGGATTTCAGCAACAGAACTTGTAAAAAATAAATGCTGTTTTAAATATTGCATATTCACCTCCTCAAAACCTTGAAAATATAAGCAGTCACAGAGC
Source organism: Strigops habroptila (assembly GCF_004027225.2). Taxonomy (NCBI): domain Eukaryota; kingdom Metazoa; phylum Chordata; class Aves; order Psittaciformes; family Psittacidae; genus Strigops; species Strigops habroptila. Next base: position 33,831,364 of record NC_044278.2, on the reverse strand, counting down.
CCTGTGAACTGGACAAGTGTTATCAGTAAACAGTGAGAAAGAAAGGAGAACATCACTCTGCAAAGCATTGTGCTTAAACCAGCATCACTTGAACTCAGAATGTAAAAACCAAATGTCCTGTTCCTCATGCACACAGTAAGAATACAGCTGGGAACAAGACACAGGCCCTTCCCTGCTGCCAAAGAAGAGCTTAGGGAATTTATGTCGCACAGAATCGATTATACTGCATTATATGTACTGTATCTGTGTGCTGCCATCACCTCTACAATACTGTATTATACTTGTGGTCTTCTTTGTTTTTCAGAACATAGACCATGCCATCTGCTGCAACAACTGCAACAGATGCAAACCCCCTCTCTTTTACTCCTAAAATTAATGCTTTTTTTGGAAGCTTTCCAATATACTTTAAAAAACCCAGTGTTTAATTTTCAAAATTAATGGAGGCACATGACTAGCCATGGGGCTCTACAGAAAGGAAAAATAAGTCATCAGTTTCAAGAAAGAGTCAAACTTTCCAAGCAATGGGGAAGTGCTTTGATTTGTATAATTTAAAGCACACAGAAGCATTTAAGATATATATATAAAATGAATATCTAAGAGAAAATCCTACATCTCAAATATATACACACAAAATACACACACAGTTTATTAAGCTTAAGAATATGTGAAGTTTATCCACAAACATCTGAACTATGTATCCCAACAAACATCTTAACTATGACTATGTATTTTAATTAATAAATAATTAATTGCCTGATTACCGTCTTACTCCTCTGCCTCCACAAATACAGTTAACATAAGGAAAGTCAACAAGGTGAGCTGGCATAAGGCACTTGAATAAATGGATCTGGGCCAAAAAAGGAAGGTAACAGTAGACAGGTATACTAACAGAGCATGTCCAGTGCCCCATACAAGGGGAAAATATCTCAAAGCTGTCAACCAGTAGCCCACCAGACCACAATGTACATACTGAAAGGAAAACAGTTGGCCTGCTCAGGACTGCACAAGGCACATTTGGTTAACCTCAGAGGGCCTTTATCTGAGAGTATGTGACAGCAACACAAAACTAGTCAAGGGCTTGAAGAGCCCCGCTATATGATCGTATTTTCTTCCAGAGGACCTCCCTCCTCATCCACATTTAGATCGCAGCTGGCTTTATTGCTATTAACAGGCCCTACATCAAGAGGAAAGTGACTCTTCTAGCAGTGTAACAGACAGATGCATCAGTTAAAGGACAAAGCTTTAGAGCAAAAAGACATACATAAACGGGGTTAGAGAGGCTTAAACAGACACAATTTATGAGGAATTTTTAAGAAAACTTGTGGTAACTCCCCAACTGCTGACTTTTAGCAGAGCATGTGTATAATCCACCAACTGAATTACTAGTCATACCTATATTTGCCTACAAAATCACTGTACCACATAAACCAAAATCACTCCAACCCTTTCAATTTTATTTTACATATATTAAAACAGAGCTTAATTGAAAGTCATTAACAGAATTAACTTTAATACCATAGCTAAAATTACCCTGTCAAACAAGGTAGTTAAGTTTTGGGGGATTTTTGCAAAGTAATGGCAGTTATACTTTCCAATAAGAAAGTCTCTGTATCAGGGCACGAAACACCCTATGTACCCATTGTATTACAAGTCATTTGCATACACATCCTGATGTTTAAGTACTACAGTTTGGAGCTTTATCTTACACAGCCATCACTGCAGTTCCATGAGACATCATTGCAGTCCATGAGAACACCATTGCTCCTCTGGACATGGAACAGGAGTGTATTCAAAATGGCTGAATTTCTATCATCAAATTAAGGGGGGGGGGGGGGGGAGAAAGAGAAAGGACTGCCTCGTTGCAGCTTGCACCCCTCACTGTCTGCCAGCTCTTTCACTTAAATGCATCTCTTTTCATTTCATACTGAATTAAAAAAATATACATTGTATTGGGTGTAGAAAATTAGAGCACAAATTCAGTTTGAGAAAAGGAACTTGGGAAGAAGAAAGGCATGTCCTGGCAATTAGTGAAGTAGGCATAATCACTGGTGTGGGCTGATAAACCGAGCTGAAATTGCTATTGACTAACCCAACCTCTTTTCTCGTTCTGAGCTTTTAATAAAGCATACCAAGTAGATAATGAAAATTCTGAACATACAATAGGGCTGTATTTTAGTGCAGCATTTGACAAGGCACTGCAAAGAAAAATCATTAATATATTGGAGATATTGTGTCAAGATGAAAATACAGGAGCAAATAAACTAGCTTAGGAACAGGGATGCTGGAGATACTGTTGGTCCTTCATTAATCTACAGTCAGGTACCAAATAGGCCACTTGAAATTCTGAGGTTAGAAACAGACAATTACAAAACAGGAAAGAAAAAAAAAAATAGAGCAGAAAAACTTGGGGGGAGGGGGAAGTTATTTCACCAGTGACAACACAGGAAACACTGTAACAAATAAAAGACTAGCATTGCGATAGCAGCTGATACTTGTTAAAAACAAGAGAACTTTCTACTCATTACAAAAACCTACAAAACACTATGTGAAGACTATACAAACAATAGACACGCACAAAATCAAGAACATACAAGCTCCCTGGTTAGAACTGTTCACCCTCAGACACACACACACACAAAAACCCAAACAAACAAAAAACCCCCCACAAACCATCATGCTTTTCCCTACCTGAACCTGCTTTTTACCTCAACTTCTTGTACTCTCAAGTCAAGCTCCTCAAAAGTCAAGACTCAAACTTCACTGTTTTCTTTCCTTCCCAACTTAGCTTTCCAGTTACAAAAGAACACACATGAGAAGAAGCTATGTGTGAAGAGGTTTGGGATATTTTATATACGATGCAGCCACATTTATTTGATGTTTCATTGTTGTTCTATGGCTCCAAGTTCTCAGGCCCAACCACAAGTAGCTCTGCATCAGCAAAAACAACACGATGACCTCAGGTTGCTTAATGCCTGTTTCTTGAGTGCTCCTCCTTTTTCACCTCTGACCAACTGCATACCAGTTTTGAGGATCTACAAGCTGACTTCAGCACTGGACACCACACAGGATGTACTGAAGACGGGAGCAGAAAACAAATGCCTCTCTCTTCTGCAAGAGCAGACTGCAATTTTTGTCAAAGTGCTCTGGCAAAATTGGTCCTTACTGAGAATTTGCAGATGGGCTGATCTAGCTGTAACATCCTGACTGTCTGAACAGAAAAGACTAGAACAGGCTGAGACTGCAGTGAATTTGTTCTCAAGCAGTTTATTTCTTGATTTTTCTGAAAAGGCTCACAATGTAAGTACATATCTGAAACATAATCAGGCCAAATTCAAGATTATCCAATAGTGCTTTAAAATAAGCCTTAGAGACATAGGAATGCTTCAGAGCAAATACCACCAGGTCACCCAGTTTTACTTTCCACCCTGACAGACTGATTGGTGTGCCTTGCTAACTATTCAATGCAAGACACTAAGATGACATAAAATACATACCCTCATCAAAATTACCTCTAAGCCATTTTGTTCAGCACTATGAAATTCCTTGTTCTATATCATCAGCATTTTTTCATAGGCTACTCAAACAAACAGCCTCTTGTGCCTGCAGGACACACGTGCTCATCACCTTTACTCCACGCATTACACCAGTTCAGTTCAAGATCGACCCAAATGCAGAGTCAACAGATTTGTGGTATAGCTGCTCTATTAACCTTCCTATGGGCAGGAGGTCATTCCTGCCATCTGGGGTGGGATCAAGTGATGGATCTGCACGACACTGATTTATAAAGGCTAAGGTAAATGAAAGACAAGGAAATAACAGCTTCTGTTTCCCCCTTCATTCTTCTCACTAAATGACAAACATAAAAAAGGGAGAATAAGGTGGTGCTGTGGGTGGCTGAATGCCTTCCACCAACAAAATACATTCCTCCCCCTCCATCCTGAGACTTTTATTGTTGTTGTTAGGTAACAGTGACTTTAGATACTGGTTTCAGATGAGGAAGCTACAGTTCGCATAATCCTTTGAAGAACTGTAAAATCTGCAGGTTCACTGCAAATTTCAGATTCATCATCTTTATGCTGCTTCCTTCTACACTTGGATGTAATTTGACAAAAACACCATACTTGTCACTGCAAACTCCTGCCAACTGGAATCATGCAGTTCTTCCTACACAAGGAAGTTTACAAACACTGATTAGGAGAAGCAGACATACAGAGCAGCAACAGGCATGGACTGAATCTCTTGTTTATTTCAGTGAATAAAGCAGTAAGGGGGATCCCACAACACATTCGTTTCCTCTGATTTTTATTTGTTTTTTATTCCTGCCGTTTGTATTTTGGGTAGCTAGTGCTGTATTACCAGTCCATTAGCAAGGCATGGCAAGCACATTATGTACCTCTAAGGTGGAGTTATCCTACAAGAGATTTCGTTTATCCAGCACATATGCTTTATTTGGCCTTCTTAGGTAGCTTATGAATGGATCCCACCCTCCTAACAAAGCTTTAGATGTTAAACTGCAAGATAACAGATGCTTGTAAAAATAGAACAGGAAACAACTCCCTGAAAGAGGTGCCACGTTATGTGAAGATCACACTAAGGCTACTACAGGGAAAGAATGAAAGAATGAAGCTTCTAGAGAACAGTTAAATGTCTCACTAATTCCTTCAGAGCAAGCAGATGTCTTAGATAAGAGCATACTTTGAAGAATGCTTCCTTCAGTGGATGCCAGGTACAGGAGCCTGGGGCTTGCTTCTGCTCTGGCACCTCAGTTATGCCAAAAGAGCCTTCTGTGGGGCTGGTGTAGGGAACTGGATCAGGAAATTGACTCACAAGATAAACAAACATTTTCTTCTTTTCCCTCTCTGTAAAGTTATTTATAACCCAGATGGCTTCTTTGAGCAGTTCACCACCTGGCTTCAAAAAATTACTTTCATTGAAGAGTTGACATAAACAGAAAAATAGTGCAGGTGGAAGAACCAGCTGGTGGTGGTAAGAGAAGAGCCAGTTTCTGAAGCTGGCTTTGCTACTGAAACCAGCAGATTGTGAAACTATACCCCAGAGGACAGATGACAATATAACCTCTTAAATTTAAACACTGAGTTGCCATGTATTTGTTTGGTTGTCGTATGAATGAAAAGTTCATACTGTAGTTAGTTACTTCTAACTACACCATAAAGCCATTGGCAATATTTGAGTACAAAAGAAATGAGCTGTGACACTGACTGTAGCTTGTGCTGGTCCACAAACAGCAACAACAATTAATGTGCTGCAGGAAATACTACCCCTGCTGGTCTCAGTTTTATCCAGTTTTTTAAACTTTTTTTTCCATTTTTCTTAGCTGCTCCATGTCTGAGGATTTCCACAGGTAACATGGTGCCCATCCCTATGAGACAGGGGCTCTATTCTTCCAGTAAAGTGAGAGTAACTGCAATGAAGGGATGGATGGATGGACGGACGGATGGATAAAGAGTTTTCCTTTGGCAGTACTCATCACCCAAAACAAATGCTGTAAAACACATGAAGATACACAGATTTATAAAAAATACATATTTTAATTGCCTAGATTTAGGCCAAACTTTATTAAATACATCGCCATAAACTCCAGCATATAATTCGGGGGGGGGGGGGGGGGGGGGGGAACCCAACCAAAAAAAAAAAAAAAACACCCCAAAAAAAACCCCAAAAAAACCAACACACACACAAAATAAAAAACCACAAACCAAAAAAAAAACCCAAAAAAACCCAAACAAACCACAACAACAGACTCAAATACCGTTTTTTTTCTACTGTAACTTATTTTCTTTTTCCTTCCTCTTCCAGAAGCTGGAGACAGAATTACCATGTGTAACTATGAGCAAACACAGTGAAATTCATGTAGAAATCAAATAATTTAGTGTTAACAATAAAGAGATGAAGTAGAGAACTACTGAGAGGAGCATGAAAGAAAATATTCTTGGCTCTATTGGCTAGCAATCTGCCAATTTAAGTAAGAGAAAAAATGTTGCCTTATTCTGATACCGTGGGACAGAGCAGCACTTTACTACTGTGGCAGTTTCAAGTAGAAGGACCTAATGAATGTAATTTTTCAAGATCATCGTGGATTCCTCCCTTCAACTTATTAATGTCACTGACAGCTGTGTCATCCTTGTTTGAGATTTCTACACAGATCCTCTTCTGAGAGGTAAAACAGGACTGGAACCCGCAGCGGGGAGAAGGGGAACAGTTGTGATCAGACTGGAAAGGATCTGCTGGTCAGGAAACCCATTTACTTCTGCTTTTGGAAACCACTGCATCTACAGATCAGAAAGCGGCTCTCCAGCTTTTGCTCTGACACCGGGAAGAGACCATTTTCCAGTATGTCTCTAGCACTTCCTCAATCCTACACATCCCTCTGACAAGAGGTGCACTGTATTCCCAACAGAGCCAAGTTCAATCACTGTGGAAGGATTTCTACTCAGCTCAAACTAGTCCATATGCTTAACATTTACACAGGATGACAGAAGGTGAAGTGCGATATGTTTTTATTGCTTGGGTTTGGGTTTTATTGTTGTTGTTTGGGTTTTGTGTTGGCTTTGGGGGTTTTTTTTGGTGGTGGTGGTGTGTTTTTTGCTTTTTAATGAATCACTCAAGAAGTTTTGGTATCACAGTTTTCTTCCCTGCTCTATGGGTAATTGTTCCAGATGTTATGCGAACTGGAGCTCAGAGGTGCCATGGATGAATTAGCACCAACAAATGAGAGTCCTGAACAAAGGCTTGGATAAATTCACATAGTTCAGCATAGTAGTATTTTTTTGCTATGACAAGTTACCCCACTGCTGCCAAGCCACAAGACTTGATGATGAACTAGTCTGGCTTCTGTTGGGGCACGTATTATTATCGACACAGACCTTCTTGGCATGTTTCGAACACTATGCTCATTCATTTTTTCCCCCTTTTTAGATTACTATACAGCTGCACACTCTATCACACACAGTAATTTCAGAAGAATGGATATTTTATGTACCACGACTAATGTCCGACTCCTCACATTAACCTTGCTTCACCAACCCAAGCCTGTTTTCCACACAACACAAGCAACTGAAGTGGAACTTCCACTTGCATCTTTTCAGCCTAAAGAAGCTAAAAATACCTGCCTGGCGTGGGTTCAGTCAGCCGTGGATAATGCTGCATCCTTTATCTAAAATGACTAAATATGCTCTTCAAGGAAAGGTGACCAGCATTTTTGGATATAAATAGAAACAATGAAAAGTAAGAGACAATAAAAAGGGAGATTTTAAATGTTTCAGTAGCTCGTATGTCACCTATTTTTCTCAGGTGTACCTTTGTACCATACTCATACATACAATTAAAGATTCATTTTATTATTTCGAATTATATTTTCTTTTTAATAATTTCAGTACATTTTACTCTCTATATGAAATTAATTTTAACTTGTAGCCCCTGCCCCCCCCTCCCCAAAATCTGATCGACTGTTATCTATCCTTTGTCTACACAGGGAAAAAATATTCTCTCAGCTGTTTCACTTGAAGCAGAAACAAGACATAATAACTGCAAGAATTCAAAAAAAGAAAAAAAAAATCTAAGCCCTAAAGACAGAACACAAGGCCATTTCCTAACAAAAAGTGCCTTAAGCAAGTAAACGCTACTGAGTCTGAGTACATGATTTGCTCCACACACAGAGTGCAGCTCAGCCTTTAGGCATGGTTTTCCAGTCCTTTAATAAGCTTTGCAATTTCTTGACAACTCAAATTTTTTTCCAAAGAAAGTGGGTGAATCAGGATAAGGCAGTTTTGCTTGCTCTGAAGTCAGATATTTACACATATTCATCACTAAATGGCATCCCCTTCTTAATCTTTCCACTTTGCTGTGTTGTGTTGGATGAAAGATTACATTTATGTAACACCCCCCCATAATCTACTATTTCTTCACTTCAGCACACAGTCCAGTGTAACTACCATGTCAAGCATCAGCCTATGCATCTGCATAGCTCCAATTTTCACAATGTGCTAGGAAAAAGTTAGCAAATTATAATAATAATGATAAATTGTTGTAAATATTTATCATTATCTTTTTTAGAAGTTTAAAATGCCAACTGGTCAACTGGCCCCAAACACGCACTGCAAAACGCAAAATAAATGTTAATGCATCCTAGCATGCTTTTTCTCAGCTTTTCAACTGTAATATATAACCAACCTATATTGTATGACTGTATTTTCATGACTGGTAGGAACAGTTATGGATACCACTGTCACACACTTAGACTCGACCTCAGATGATGAAGGTTCAGTCAGCTGTGCTCTCAGTTTCTTTAGAGGCTCTGTTCAGCCCTGTCACCTAGAGTCCATATCACATTAGCAGCTCTTTTAGGCAGGCTTAAATTAGTCTAATTTTTCAAATCAAATATTTTGCATTAGTAATTGAAAAGATTTCTGTAAAAAGTTTGTGAAGAAATTTGGGATCTCTTCATTCACAGTTCTACACAAACATAAACTACTGCCGTTTACTACTACTGTTAAGTAAAAGCGACACCCCAGTATTTTTCCCAGTTATTTCCCTCAGTCTAGTCTGTCTTCAAGTAATGTTAAGAGCTAAAAGAGTGACACACACAAACTGGATTTTTTTACTGTTTTGGTCTTTCAAGAAATGTTCCACTTCCTCATCCTCTTCCAGTCCCATCCCACTCTACTTCCCTTCCAGTTTACCATACAGGTCAAAAGTCCACCTCCTACAATCTCCTCAGAAGTTCAAAGTTCTCATGGTACCTCTGAGCTCCCAGAGACCCAGAGCCACCCCTTCTTCATAGGTGGGTTAATCTGGACAAGCACTTTTGGAAAGTTCTGGTAAAGCCCTTCCCTAGAAATCCAGACCACCTTGTTCGGACCTTTGAGATTACAAGTCTTTTCCAGGGCTTCATGTTGCACAAGATATTCGCTGGACTTCTGCAACTACCTATACTGGCATCCACATAAAAAGAAAATGCTGTTTACATAGCTATGAATAAGCCTTTCCAGAGGGTTGAAAGTTTTGCTTTGGTTTTGGGTTAGGTTTTTGGGTTCGGTTTTTTTTTGGGGGGGAGGGGGGGGGGGGGGGTGTGTTCTTTCGTGTGATTTTTTGTTGTTTGGGTGGTTTTATTTTGGTTCTTTTGCTTTGTTGTTTTTTTGTTTGTGTTTTTTGGTTTAGTTTTTTTTTTTTTTTAATTCATCTGTCCCTTCTGTCCCTTGTTTTCCTTTCTTATAAGAACAAAAACAGAGGCAAGGAAGAAAACCATTAAGTTAGGCTTTTTCAGCCTTTGATCTGTAACAAAAATACAGGCTAGCCAGCAGGAACATTTCTTAGTTATTCTATAAACATTTGATTGATTCATCCTTCTTCTGACTCATACAATTAACACAATAGAACTAGGTTCTGAAAAACAGAACAATCTTAAACAAGAGATGCTCTTTTTCTGTCTCTTTCTGTACAATCCTTAATCTGTTTGACTACGTCGTTCAACAAAAGAAAGAAAGAAAGAAAAAAAAACCAAAAAATGCCTTAAACTTTTTTGCTAGAGCAGCAGATAATCATTAAAGATAGGCAATAGGCTTATACTGGTTTTGGTCTCAGCATATGAAAGCAAATTATACCCTTGGCTGAACTGTGCAGTGCAAGACTATCCTTAAATATCAAAGAAATTACCATCTGTGCTGACCAAAATTGTTTTCCCATCTTTTTTACAATTAAGAGGGAGCTAAAAATACAGACTTAGTGTTTCTTTTGCAGAAGAGAATCACAGAGGAGTAATCTAAGAATGCAAATCATCTGCCCTTATTAATACCTGAAAGGACAATTATTTACATTCGGGGGGGAGGGAATAACAATAAAAAATAATAATCGAACAGATTTCAGAAGGCCTTCTTATCCTGTAAATTGTAGAAGCTGTTTATGGTGGTGTCCTACAAATCAGAACAGATAATTTCATTCTCCAGACCCAAATAATTAATGGTATTTGTCTATGCTTTTAGCTCCATCTTCAAGATAAACAGATACAAAAGAAAGTCAAGAATTAAATACTCAAAGGTGACAAGATGTTCTCAAATTCTGAGGCAGACAAAACCAAAACAAAAAAGATAATAATGTCCATTAGCATTATCAAAGGTAAGAGCATTATGTACAGAACTCTCTGGATCTCCGTGTTACCTAGACATTAGCAAAGATCAACAGCGTCTGGCTTGCAGACAGGAGTACAGTCTCGTCCAGTGGTAACCAAATGCTGATGCCGAGTGCCCAGAGGAAACTGGCTGGAACTTTCTCCTTTTGCTTCCTTGTACTTTCAAACCTCTTTCTGGAAAACTGAGAGGTTGCTCTTCCTCTCTTAAATGCTGGACAATCCTAACCCATTTCCTGATACCAAAACCTGCTCAGGTTACATGACTGTGAAATAACTTAAGACTATTTTAAAAATAATTCAGAACCACCTTTTAAAGAGACAGTAAAGCCATGCAAGTAAAAACTGTTTCACCTCTTGACAAGACAGAATTCAAAGCACAGCTGAGGGCAGTTCGCTTCCTGGCATTTTACTACCTGGGAAATCCAGGAATGCATTTCCTCCCACTCGTTAATCTAGAACCACTCGTTAATCTAGAACCCCAAACTACTTGTATTTTGAACAAATGTATTTGAACCTGAACTAGTGTAAAGGGTTCTAACATTTCGCACTTGGCTAGGTTACTTCCATTATTATAACTGCTCTAATATATGGTCTAATTATCTTTTGCTGTGTTTGTTATACAGCAAGCATTTACCATATACTTAATAGAGAAAGTCTTCCCGCAAACCTACTTTTTAAATACTTTAGCTTTTAGTGTAATGGAAGCCTGACAAAGCAAAATCAATTGGTTAAAAAAGATTAAAAAGATTTAAAAGAGTTCTCTGTTGTGCACACTGTTACACTGGCTATTGCTAATAAATAATAATGCCATAGACTTCCCCCAAAGATCAAGTAATTCAAACATGCCTGATGTTTTTGCAGAAGTCTGCAAACAGCAGGTGAAACCACGTCTGGTTTTCTATTTGGATGCTGCTGTCCAAATGCAGATTCCTGAACTGTTCTGTCAGCATTTCAGACCATCAGACCTCATATGGCCACACACACATCTGCATATTGAGCCTTGCAAACTCAACACTGATGAGTTTAGAAGGAAGCCTTATTTAACCATTACTACTTCAGAAGACCAAAGTAAAAAAGAGAATGGGAAATAACATAAGCATGCCAGATCTGTACCCATCCTCAAGCCTAGAATTAGGTTTCATTTTTATCTGCATAAAAAAACCCAAACACTCAAACCAAAACCAAGAGGATTAGGATTGCAATTAATTTCCTTGTTTCAAAAAAAAAACAAACCCCAACTTAAAAAGGAAAGTTTCATTTGGTGGCAATTTGTTACATCTGATGTTCTAGCAAAGCCAAGGTTTAAATAACTTTCTAGCAAGGACACCTTCATTGAGGGTTGCCTACACAGGCTTTTTAAGTGCAGTCTGTAGTGACAGGAATTCAGCTGTTCCCCAATTATCTTTTTTCACGGCAGCAACTTCTTGTTATGCCATACACTGAGGAACATTACACACTGTGAGTGTGATAGCCTCCTAAACAGAACCCAGCTACGACATCAATAGGCCTTTTTAACTACAGCAGTATTTTAGTGTCATAGTCAAGGAACTAAAGACACTTCACAGGAACTGACTTGCCAAGTCATACAAGACACCCATACACAGGCTAATATGCCACAGAAAGGTTGAGTTACAGAAGAGTAAAGAGAACCTTTGACACAAAATTAAAGTTAAGAGACTAGAGATTTCGGGAACAAGTACTACTGTGTGCCCTTGTGCTACCACAAAAATAGCTGGGGGGGAAGGGGGGGGGGAATGAGAGGGAGAAAGGGGAAGCACAATTTAGAGATCATTCTGATAGGAAATGAGGGACAGCTGGGCCAGAGATCACAACAACCTTCCAGGCATGGGTCTTCATATACACAGATTTCCTACAGTACATGGATTTCATATGAACATTACCCTTCACCACATACTAATTTTCAAGAGACTTGGTTACATTATAATTGGATGGCGATAAGGGGGTGTGATGTTTAGCTTGTTGCTGATCTGGTCTCAAGTGCATGATTTATCAGACTATACCATCTCCCATATATAATCAAGTGAGATCACGCTATTGCTTGTTAAGCACATACCAAGATAACCAATGCCCCAACACATTGTGTTCTGGCAATGAAATTCTTGGACAGCAAGCTTCGTACAGCCACATGCATGTCAAGGAACACAGACTTCTTGATGGTAAGGTCCCTTATGTTACAGACACTTCAGAAAAGAGAACAACAGGATGTGTAAAGGCTCACCACAAAGCACACCAATGTTTTCTCACCATTAGCTAGACCTTAGCAAGCAACTCTGAAGTCAGCACTGATGACAGCCCTGAAGGCCAGGATCCAATTATAGACTCAAGCCCCCTGTCCATGTCAACTAGTTTCTCTGCTCCAGCCTTATACAGCCATTAAGTGGTCCTTATACTCTACTCCAGCTTCCCTAGATCCTCAGAAATTGAGGGGTAGAGGTTTACCCAGCTCCACCACGCAGGAGGACTCAACTCTATCCCAGCACCACAAGAACTCCATTCCACCAAGCCGAGCTTCCCGTCCCCAGCACAGGGCACCCAAACCCAAGCTGTTACCAGACCGTGCCCGCTGTCGCCCTCAAGCCGCAGCGCCCGACCGATACCGGAGCACATGCCCGGCGGCAGGCACAGGCTCCCGCAGCGCTAAACCGAGCAAGACCACCAGCAGCGCCCCCAGCCCCCCTTCCTCTTTAAGCCGGCTCGCCGTACCACCGCCTCAAACCAGCAGGGAGAAGACATGACGTTAGCGGGAGCCGCGGGCCGGGGCCGTGCGGCCCGGACCCGGTGGGAGGCGCGGCCGCCCGGGCCCCGGCTCGCCCGGGTGCGCGGAGACCGGGTCGGTCACTTGACCCCAGCTCCACCCGCCCCAGCCCCGCGCTCCGGTACTCAGAAGCACGCCGCGTGGGCTGCTCCCGGCCGTGCCCTGACCTTACCCCCACTTAGCAAGGTGCGCCCACCCCCCGCACCGGGCAGACCTGCCGTCACACCTGCCCGGCTCCCTCCGCCGCCCCGCGGAGGGGAAACAGCAGCGAGAAGCGGGGCCGCACAGCGGAGGGCCTGTCGGCGCCCGCTCACCTGCAGGGGGAAGGTGGCCGCCTTGTTGCCCACGTAGCCGCGGACGACGTGGCTCTGGATGGAGAGAACCCGGCACTCGCGCTCCGGCTCCATGGCTGCGCCCGCGCCGAGCCGACGCGAGCTCGGCGGCGCCGGGAGCAAGGAGCGGGAGGCGGAGCGCGGAGGGCGTCACGCGCACGCCCTCCCCTCCCCTCCCCGCCTGTCACACACACACACAGCACTCCCCACCGCGGGCCCAGAGGACGTCAGGCGATGGGCGCGGACACCTAATGGCCGCCTTCCCGCGTCGCTGCTCGGGGGGAGGCCGCTGCCGCGGTGCCGCAGGGCACGACGCCCCACCGGCGCTCTCGCTGCAGGTCCCGCCGCGGCTGCCACACGCGCACACACGCCCCGTCACGCGCCTCAACGGCCGCCCCCCCGCACTCGGCGGGCGCCGCTGATGTGACAGGCGCCATCCCGCAGGCATGGCTAACGCTTCGTGCTGCCCGTCCCCTGAGGCGGGCAGGGTGCCGCGTCCCCCTCGCCCACCCTCGGCAGCGGTAGATCTGTGCCCCTCACCCCGGTCCCGGTGCACCCACCCAGCACTGCGCTGAGGCGCTCGCTGACCCCACAGAGGCACTGCTGCAGTGTCACCCAGACCTCCCCAGCACAGGGCTCCCGGGACCATGCGTACCACAGGCACGTTGTACAGACCCATGTCTCCTCCCAAGCACCACACGGGGCACCCGTGGCCCACACACGTAGACACCCTTCGCCCGGTCCTCCGTGTCACGGTGGGCTCTCTCCTGCCCTCACTGCACAGCACCGTGGTACCCGGTACCCCAAGCACGCTTCCAGTGCCCATAGGTACACGTTGGTCAGTGCACATAACGTTGGCCATCCAGCCCTGCTATGCCACCCATCCTGTGCATTAACCACCATTTTCTGTCCACGCTCCACCATAGCACTAGCCACCTACACCTTCCCCACAAGAGCAGCGAAGAGCAGCACACACATCCCACCTGTGCTGCAGCTTCCCCTCCTCAAGAGTTCAGAAAGTCCTGCAGAGCCACAGGTGCCACAAGCAGCCCCATGCAACGCCTTGGAGTAGCACAGCAACCCAAGCAGCAGGTGCCCTGACAGAGCACCACCCTCGCAGTTGGGTTTTGAAGTGAGCACAGTTGTGTGCTATTGACACAAAACACCCCCTTCAGAGGGCTGCCAAAGTGAAAGAAGATGTATGTGTTGTCTGGCAAGTGCTACAATACATCAAGACTGCTGAGATAGGACTTCATAACGTGTTTGGTAATTTCATCTTCCTCTGGCCATTTGTCATTATTGACCATTGCAGGTCCAGTCAAAGATCACAACGAGAAATAACGCCTGATGCCTCTTGTTCTTCTTCATGGATAGTTTTAAATTGACTCTTGAATAGTGTCATTATTTCTCAGCAACATGAAAAATTATTTTCCTCATCATAAGTAATCTGTTGGAAAATGAGAGACCATACTGTTCTCTTTTCTGTCGTCACTCCAGTTGCAAAAAATAGGGTTTTTTCTAGGCTGGCCTTAACTACTGTCAGTTTCTTCATCACCTATAAATTCAGGTATTTTCTTGAACTGTAGAAATTGGCGCACCTCCATGGAGTATAGGGCCAGAACAATGAATGATCTGCACCATGTATGCCCCAGCTCCAGCAGCCTGAGAAAACTGCTGGAGTTATCCTCATGTGAAGGATAACCTCCTTCACACAAGGAGAGTATCTGAAAGGGACACGGGTCTGGATGGCAGGGTAAGCTTGTATCACTTGCTACTTCAGTGGTTTACAAGCAATTATAGATTAAGTCTTTCAGAGTCTCTTGGAAGGAGCAATTCCTACCCCGCTTTACAGAGAGAAATGGAGTTATCAGAGAGGATCAGATCCTGGTCCATAATGTGCTGAACACCCACCTCTGTGAATTGTAGAAAGGAGGCTGCTCTGCTGGTTAGTGAGGTTTGTATAGTTGGAGAAGCAAAAAGAGGTAGAAGAGCATGTAGAAGTACACAGAGTGGGGAAGGGAGTGTATGCAATAAAGTAGATAGCACGTGTTTATCCTTGTTATGGGTAGAGAACTGGAAAAGGCTCTGCAATGCGTACATGTATCTGTTGCACAAAAATTGGGTGATACTAATTTAAACACTGTTGAACATGAGGGGAGATGAGGGGTGGCCATGAGGGGTGAAGGAGGGTCATGAGAGGAGGTCATGAAGAGAGAGGAAGGACCAGCCATGAGGGAAGATCACGAGGGGAAAGGAGGGACGGGCATGAGGGGAAAGAAGGGGCAGTCATGAGGGGAGATCATGAGGGGAAAGGAGGTGTGGCCATGAGGGCATATTGTGAGGGGAGAGGAGGGATGGCCATGGGGGAAGATCGTGAGGGGAGAGGAGGGGTGGCCGTGAGGGGAGATCACGAGGGGAGACGAGAGGTGGCCATGAAGAGAGATGGTGAGGGGAAAGGAGGGGCAGTCATGAGGGGAGATCGTGGTGGGAAAGAAGGGGGTGGCCATGAAGGGAGATCACGAGGGGGGAGGAGGGGCAGCCATGAGGGGAGATCATGAGGGGAAAGGAAGGTCAGCCATGAGGGAAGATGGTGAGGGGAAAGGAGGGACAGCCGTAAAGGGAGATTGTGAGGAAGAAGAAGGGGCAGCCATGAAGGGAGATTGTGAGGGGAGAGGAGGGGCGGCCATGAGAGGAGATTGTGAGGGGAGAGCAAGGGCAGCCATGGGATGTGAGGGGTGGCCATGGGGGGTAGGGGTGGCAGCTATACAGTGTGGGCCACTTTGGGGGGCAGATGAGGGGTGGCTGCGAGTGGAGATCATGAGGGTCAGCCATAAGGGGAGATCTTGAGAGGAGATCAGTTTGCCCTTAGTGACATGGTTTAGTGGTGGGCTTGGCAGTCCTGTAGTAACGGTTGGACTTGGTGATCTTAAAGGTCTTTTTCAACCTAGTTGATTCTGTGATTCTATGATTTACAGCTGTTCTTTCTCAAAACTGCCCAAGCATGTCTGACAGTCTCACTGGAGCAAGTTCCTCCCCCAAGAAGGGAAGCACACCTCATATATTTATTAATGCCTGCCCTTAGATTTTGTACAGCTGCTACTCCTGCCCCTACTAGACCACATAGGTGAAGCAAGGATAGGCTCAAGTCTCACACTTCAGAGCACAGCTGATACCAGGCTGTTTCTACACCTGAGTGAGGAACCTACAGCATAGGTGGCAATCATAGACTCATAGAACCATTTAGGTTGGACCCAATGATCTTGAGTCCAACCGTTAACCCAGCGCTGCCAAATCCACCACTAAACCATGTCTCTAAGGACCACATCTACGTGTCTTCTAAATACTTCCAGGGGTGGTGACTCAAGCACGTCCCTGGGCAGCCTGTTCCAATCCTTGACAACTCTTCTTGAGAAGATATTTTTCCTAATATCCAATCTAAACCTCCTCTAGCACAACTTGAGGCTGTTTCCTCTTGTCCTATCACTTGTTACTTGGGAGAAAAGACCAGCACCGACCTCGCTACAGCCTCTGTTCAGGTAGTTGTAGAGAGCGATAAGGTCTGTGAGAGCGACAGTGCTGAGGTGCTTTGTAGGAAGGCAGGGAGGGTGCAAATGCAGCGCTCTGCCTTTCCCTGCAGTTGCTGGGACTGAAATAGTATTTGTTACAGAGGAACACATGCTGTTTCTCCAAGCAACTGGGGAAACCCATTCTATGCAGGATTGCTACCTTCTTCCTAATATTCTGAAAGGTCCAACAAAGGCAAGTACTCCTAGCAATCTTAATGCTTACCCCAGAGGAACACCTGAAACCTCCCTTTATACTCCAAGCTGTAAAAACTGAAGTCTTTTTCATGGATTAAGGAGTAGAACCTGCATACACAACCAAAAGTAAACAAGGGGGTGACTCAACAGTATTGAGCCCCAACATTTTTCAAAATATGGGGGAACCTATGTGTCTATACATTTAAAAAGTTGCCACAAGGAAAACAAAGGCCAGAAAACAATTCTCCTTCCCTTCCAAGAAAGCAGCTCATCTAAATGTGAGCACCCAGTTTCTCAGCAGTGTTTTTTTTACAGACTTTGCACTGTTTATTCTTTAAGAAGTCTTTAAGAAGCCCCTGCCTCATAAAAAAGAGTGTGTGTCTCAGAAAAAAGTGAAGCTAGATTTC
Organism: Strigops habroptila; assembly: GCF_004027225.2. Lineage (NCBI taxonomy): Eukaryota > Metazoa > Chordata > Aves > Psittaciformes > Psittacidae > Strigops > Strigops habroptila. The sequence continues at coordinate 33,813,944 of NC_044278.2, read as the reverse complement.
AACTCCAGAGTCATCATGCATTCTCTTACGCCATCCTTCTCAAGCCTATTCTGTTTGGGGAAAAAAAACCCAACAAAAAACCAAAAAACTTTACTAGGTTACTAGGACTATTCAAAGAGCAAATAACCATTCAGTGTGTGACAGAGGGCTTCATCAGGAAAAAAGAAAAATGTTTCTTCCACAAATGTACCTTGTTTCTCCAATGCTCTCCTTCTACAACTCCCCTAAATCCTTCTTACATCTGCCCCACTCCTCTGCTCAGCCTGCCATTGCACAGGAAAAGTAATATACCCTGTGGCGAACCTGAGGTATTAATACACATGACAGTTAGCCAGTCAGCAATTCAGCAGATACACATCTTTATGTATCTTCTTGCTGCTGAGCAGACAGGATAACCATCTTTATGGGCCATTTGTTGCATAGACTGCCTGCCTTCCTAGGTCTGTGTTATTACCCTTTGGAATTCCAGCTCACTATGCATGAAGAAAATGTGAGATTACAGTGAATAACAAGCTTAACATGGGTCAACAGTGTCACAATACTGCAATAAAGGTAATCACCTTTTGGACTGCATAGACAACAATATAGTTTGCAAAGCATATGAAGTAATCCTTGCAGCATATTCAGCACTGGTAGGGTCTTTGGAGGAGTACTGCCAAGTTTTTGGAATGGCATTTCATTTGAAATGAAACAATGGAACAGTGCAAGAGGCCGTAAGAAGGATCCAAAGCTCAGGACACACAACCTAGGAGGAAATGGTTTCTTTAGATTAATGAAAGCTCAACTCTAATGACAGCCTACAAATACATGTAACACAGAGCTATGAAGGAGCAGAAGGGAACAAACATGTCCATAATGGGGGGCTTACCTCTGACCTTAAAAAAGGCCAGGCGGATTTTGCAGGTTAATAAATGGTTAGAACGGTAGTGCCATAGTCAGGGGTTTGGCTATTTAGAACATGGGACTCAATTTGGGAAGCCAGGTCTACTGGAGGCTGGTGGAGCTGGTCTGACAAAGAAGGGGAAGAGCTGTTTTGGTAAGAGACTTGCCAGGCTGGTCAAGAAAGCTTTAAACTAGATGTGTTGGGGGAAGGGGTCATCGATCCATCCCAACACTCCCAGTCAGTTGCCAGCACCTGTAATAAATGCTTGGAGCGATTCAGAGAAATTTCAGCTGCTCCAGCCATTGAGTCGGCTTCATTTGGAGCTTGGCTCAGATGCCTCTATACAAACGCCCGTAGTATGGGGAATAAACAAAAGGAATTAGAGATGCATGCATGGCTACAGGGATATGATATCGTTGGTATCACAGAAACATGGTGGGATGGCTGCTATGACTGGAGTATTGGAATGGAAGGTTACAGGCTCTTTAGAAAAGACAGGCCTGGCAGACGGGGAGGAGGAGTTGCTATTTATGTCAGTGATAGGCTGGAGAGCACGGAACTCTCTTTGGAGACAGGTGATGAGTCAACAGAGTGTTTGTGAGTCAGGGTCAAAGGGAGAACAGCAATGGGGGACATTACTGTGGGGATCTGCCACAGACCACCTGATCAAGAGGACTCTGTGGGTGAAGCACTCTACAGACAGATAGGAGCAGCCTGGCTCTCGCAGGCCCTTGTCCTCATGGGGGACGTCATCCTGATATCTGTTAGAGGGATGGTACGGCCCGGCACAAGCAGTCCAGGAGGTTCCTTGATTGCATGGTACACAACTTCCTCTTGCAAGTAATAGAGGAGCCGACAAGGAGAGGTGCCATGCTTGACCCCATGCTCACTAACAGGGAGGGGCTGGCTGGAAATGTGGCGCTCCAGGGCAGCCTTGGCTGTAGCGATCATGAGATGGTTGAGTTCAAGATCCTCAGGACAGTGAGAAGAGCATGCAGCAAGCTCACTGCCCTGGCCTTCAAGAGAGCAGACTTTGGCCTCTTCAGGAACCTGCTTAGTAAGGTTCCATGGGATAAAGCCCTGGAGGGCAGGGGCGCCCAAGACTACTGGTTGATATTCAGGGATCACCTGCTACGTGCTCAGGAGTGTTGCGTCCTGACTGGAAGGAAGTGTGGCAGGAGGGCCAGGAGACCTCCATAGATGGATAAGGAGCTGCTGAGGAAACTTAGAGGGAAAAAAGACGCTTACAAAAGTGGAAGCGAGGACAGGTGGTCTGGGAAGAATACAGGGATATTGTCTGGGAAACTAGGGACCAGATTAGGAAAGCTAAGGCCCAGTTAGAATTAAATCTGGCAAGGGATGTGAAAGATAACAGGAGAGGATTCTGTAGGTACGTAGCAAATAAAAGACAGACTAGAGACAACATGGGCCCTCTCCAGAAGCGATTGGGAGAACTGGCTACCCTGGATTTGGAGAAGGCTGAGGTTCTCAATGGCTTCTTTGCCTCAGTCTTCACTGGCAAATGCCCTGACCACACCACCCAAGTCTTGGAAAGCAGATGCAGGGACGGTGAGAATGAAGACCTCAGGCCCACTGCAGGAGAGGATCAGGTCCGAGATCATCTTAAGAACCTGAATGTTCACAAGTCCATGGGACCTGATGAAATCCATCTGCAGGTCCTGAAGGAGCTGGCAAATGAAGTTGCTAAACCACTGTCCGTCATATTTGAAAGATCATGGCAGTCAGGTGAGGTTCCTGATGACTGGAAGAAGGGTAATATAACCCCCATTTTCAAGAAGGGGAATATGGAAGACCCGGGGAACTACAGACCAGTCAGCCTCACCTCTGTGCCTGGCAAAATCTTGGAGCAGATTCTCCTGGAAAGCATGCTAAGGCGCATGAAAAACCACGAGGTGGTTGGTGACAGCCAACATGGCTTCACTGAGGGGAAATCCTGCCTGACCAATTTGGTGGCCTTCTGTGATGGGGCTACAGAACTGATGGACAGGGGCAGAGCAGCTGACATCGTCTGCCTGGACTTGTGCAAAGCATTCGACACTGTCCCGCACGACATCCTTGTCTCTAAATTGGAGAGACATCAATTTGATAGATGGACCACTCAGTGGATAAAGAACTGGCTCGATGGCCACACACAAAGAGTTGTGGTCAACGGCTCAATGTCCAGTTGGAAAACAGTAACGAGTGGTGTCCCTCAGGGATCGGTGTTGGGACCTGTCTTGTTCAATATCTTTGTGGGCGACACGGACAGTGGGATTGAGTGCGCCCTCAGCAGGTTTGCTGATGACACTGAGCTGTGTAGTTCGGTTGATACACTGGAGGGAAGGGATGCCATCCAGAGGGGCCCTGACACACTTGTGAGGTGGGCCGATGCCAACCTTATGAAGTTCAACCAAGCCAAGTGCAAGGTCCTACACCTTGGTCAGGGCAATCCCAGGCACAGCTACAGGTTGGGCAGAGAAGAGATTCAGAGCAGCCCTGTGGAGAAGGACTTGGGGGTGTTGGTTGATGAGAAACTAAACATGAACCGGCTTCAGTGCGAACTCGCAGCCCAGAAAGCCAACCGTATCCTGGGCTGCATCAAAAGAAGCATGACAAGCAGGTCGAAGGAGATGACCCTGCCCCTCTACTCTGCTTTCGCGAGACCCCACTTGGAGTATTCTGTACAGTTCTGATGTCCTCAACATTAAAAGGACATGGAGCTGTTGGAACAAGTCCAGAAGAGGGCCATGAGGATGATTGGGGGGCTGAAGCACCTCCCATGTGAAGGCAGGCTGAGAAAGTTGTTCACCCTGGAGAAGAAAAGGCTGAGTGGAGACCTCAGAGCAGCCTTCTGGTATCTCAAAGGGGCTTACAAGGATGCTGGGGAGGGACTGTGGTGGTAGGACAAGGAGTAGCGGGTTCAAACTTAAACATGGAAGTTTAGATTAGACATAAGGAAGAAGTTCTTTACAGTGAGGGTGGTGAGGCACTGGGACAGGTTACCCAAGGAAGTTGTGAATGTTCCATCCCTGGCGGTATTCAAGGCCAGGTTGGACAGAGCCTTGTGTGACACGGTTTAGGGTCGAGGTGTCCCTGCCCATGGTAGGGGGGCTGGAACTAGATGATCTTAAGGTCCTTTCCAACCCTAACTATTCTATGATTCTATGATTCTGTGATTATGCAAAGAATTGTGGAAAGCACAGGAAGAGGCTGCTTTGGAAGACTGATGAGTTTTTATCTTCAGTTTATCTCTTCTTCATAACTAGTGGAAGAAATATTTTTATAAATATTGATATCTATATTTAAGTTTGTCTTGGAACGAGGTACAGACTGTGTTAACTACCAGCGTCTCCTGAAGTCCAGGTTTTCTATATAAGCACGATAGAGAAAATATGAGGCTGAATATGTGTCAAGAATATGACACACTCAGCTTGATAAAAGATGCATAGAGAGACCATCAGAATCAGATTTTGTAAATTGTATACGGATTCTCTAAATCATCACAGGCATTGACAGAAAATAAAAAGTCAAGGTCATGTAAAAGTCATATAAGTAACCTCTCCTTTTCCAACAACTCTTCAAGGCAGCAGAATTAGACCAACAGAGAGTAATAATTGTGCATTCCTCAACCAGAAGACCATTTGTATTTAAGATACTGATTTTTGCTGGTCAGTTGAATGTTTGCTAAAACAGATTGTGAAGTACCAATTTACGTTTGTAATAGTAATAATAAAGTATTAGCAGCATTTGATGTAGGAGGGGGCTGTTCTTCTTGTTTCACACCAAATTTTCACTTGGGCTGTATTGAAATGATTAACATTGTCAGGAATTGTCAATAATGGTAGAGAAGGAGCAATTTTCTCAGCAAAAGAAAACTAATCTTGCTGTCAAAGCTGTTCTACATGGGAGGACTAGACAGGCCATTCTAAACCCTTGCACAGGCAGGCGGGCTGCTGCCTCTGGTACAAAAAGAGCAATCATAAGCGTCGTTTCTGCAAAACCCAGCATGAAACAGAACTGCAAACTAGCAAGGTTGACATGCCCTCAGCTTCAGTGAAAAAACAGCCTGCAGAGAAATTGTTGGCCTGAAATCCATACAGACCCCACTAGCAATTATTATGCAGAGCATGGTACTCATAGATGCCCCAACTTCTTTAAACAGAACTGTCCTCATAATGGGCAGTAAATAATGACAGTGGTATGTGTAATTTTGTGCTCCAGGCCCAGTTATGTAAACTGCTGGGTGCTGCCTTCTCTTACTGACTTTGAAACTTGCAGAATGAGGACCTATATATTTATGATATTTACATATTAAGAGATGACACGATCAGAAGAGTAATGGTGGGCTATCCATCTCTTCACCTCTGACTTGAACCTGTTCTCCATCACTAACTTGCCCAAACTCTTTATATTCCAAGCTTTTTTGCAAAATAGGGCCTCAGGGAGGAGGTCATGCAGCATATCAGCCTTCAAATATCAGGCCCAGCCTTGCAATCCTCACATAGTTGTTTTATTGAAGTAAATGGTACTGCTGCTACACAAGGGGCCGGGCATCAAGCTAAGATACAGGCCAGTGATAACAAAATTCTCTTTACAATGCTGGATCACTTTCACAAGTTGTCACAGTTGAACAGCACTGCATAGCATGGCAGTCTTGATCCTCATCTGCTTCAGGAACCTAAAAACACACGTCTCTAAAAAAATGCAAGACCACTCTGCTCTGAGATTCTAAGCTAAAACACCCCTTATACTGGTGCAATTCCCAGTAATCGTAGACAATTATTTTGGTTGGTGCTGATGTCTGCACATTTTGATTCCAGTGTCCGTTTGCCAAAAGGGTAGAAGTTGGTGAAAAGGAAGCAGAAGGCCTCCTTTGGTCGGCTAAGGGAGCTGCAGTGCTTAGGATCAGCTTGCAGTTTTATCCTGAATGCTAATGCTTGTGCCCTCAGCATCCAGTCCTACTGCACTTAGTAGCTACTGCCTAATATTGGAGAAGCTCTTTATTATCAGGAGTTTAATTCCAGTTACCCTTTTTTGTCCTTGAATAATGATTCACCAGCATTAGAGAGGTAGCAGAGCCTTTGCCAACCAATGTATTTGGAGCAGCAGACCAAAACTCTGCTCTGGCAAGCAAAGGGGTAGGAGATGCAAGCAGTTACAGTGCAAGACAATATGACGTGGCATGTGGTCATAACAGCTTTAGAGAAATGCATACAAATGGTTATATTTTGGTTGTGCTTCATTTTTAAGGCACTTCAGGGGAAAGAGTGAAGAAATCTGTGATACTTCATTGCTTTTAACATTTTGACTTCACAGACATTTCTGTGTCCTGGTTTTTAATATGTAACCTTGAAAATTATTTGACACAGATTTTGGATCAGAAATGTCACACAATGTATATTTGTTTTATAAAACATGGTAACAGCTGGAAAAGAACAAGGTCTTTCCTGGCAGTGGGAAGAAACCTCTCAGTCATGAACTGCATCTCTCAGCAGTTTGTCCTGTGCGTGTCTTGCATCACATGCTGTCGTCTTGCAGTCATGAGTCACTTGCTTGAGCTCCCACTGCTGAGGGATATAGCTTGGCAAATCTACGCAGCTTATTCCCTGGGGAAATGTGCACACAAAGCAGTCGGAAGTCATGCCACTGCTGTGCTCGAAACAGAACAGATTTGCATTTGAGTTCAAGCTGCAGCGTGTACATGCTAAGTTGACTAATACCACATCTATTTCTAGTCCTGTTACCTGGGTAATGGTAATTTCATGTTGTTCTTTTCCTTCAGTGGTTACAAAAGATTTTCTACTTTAAATTAACCTTTAAACATCTGCATGAAATACAGTAAGTTAGGAACAAACTACGTAATTTTTCCAGTTAGCATCATTTCACTCATTAGCAAAATAGTGATAATGGAGGACAGATTTCAGGAGTCTGAGAGATGTTAGTTCTGTTCTGGGCTGGAAATTCCTTTCTGATCTGTTCTTGCTTTTGTCTGTGTTGTTAGGAGACAATTCTCCCCACTATTTGTAGCTTTGACCATTGTGACTAGTAGCAACAGCTAACCTCTGTGGTTCTGAAGGTCTCCTGGTTTTTCCTTCTTATTACAAAAATACGAGATGAAATTAGCAGACATTAGTGGGACCAGGATTTCATATCAAACTTTCAAACTTTCATCAGGAATTTCAGAGTCTTCCAAGGTTTGCTAGATCTAGCAGTTTCTAGTACGTTACTGGTTCAGCACCTATAGGTATCTAAAAATAAAAAAAAAGAAAAAAGAAAGAAAAGGGAAGCCTGAACTCTGCCTCCCTCCCCTCTCCAGAACTGCAATTCACACAAATAGCCAAAGCTGCAAAAATGCAGTAGAACATTAATCATTAGCTTTCAATCTTAGAACATGAATGATGAACAATTCTTTTCTGGAACAACTCTTTTCAGCTAAAGATCATCTCAGGAAATAACAGCAATTCAAAGGCAGTACCCCAAAACTCTAGCAAAAGTAAAAGGCATAAAATGAGAACCTATGGCTACAGACCGTTAGCATAACTTGAGTAATGCAATTGTGTGCAAGCCACAGAATCTGGATTCGGGCTTCTGGAAAGTGAGGGCCAGAAAAGAGAATGTTATTTTGGACTTATTTCAGTATCTCCTCTAAGTGAAAGCAAGATGCTTCATACAAGATTATTTCTTATGAGGACCTTTCATCTTTCTAAAATTGGTATTTTGGGATTGAAGAAGAGAAGAAAGAACTTTCTACATAAAACTTACCAACACAACATAGTGAAAAACATCCAGCAAGATACTGGTAGGTTTGATAGCAAAGATTTTTCTCCAAGACATTTCTCTATCATTAAATAAGCTAAACTGATACAGAAAGGATATGAAGATTGCATGAGATAAATAGGGAAAACCTAAAAGTTGCCATCTGGTCCTGGGAGATACGTGAGCTGCCTGTTACCAGCAGCAATGGTAAGTTCTTTAGCCAGTTAACATCATTGTCCACAGCTTGTTAGAAATAATCAGTTAAAATGTCAGTATCATATGCAAGCCCTAAATAGTGCCAACTGCAAACTCCTGTGCCTGGCATTACAATGCAATACGCTACTTCCTGCTGTCGACAAGCAACCGTATTGGAGTTCAGGCCCTCAATGGCCAGTTTTGCAGCTTGTGAGCATCAAACAGTAATTTCTTCTCCCCTGGCCATAAGGGGCTCCCGAGCGGATTTCTAAGGAAGAAACAGTGGGCATTCTCTGCTCTGTGTCACTCTATTTGAAGGCAGTGCAGACCTCATGAATGATTCCTGTTCTTCTTTCAAAGGGATTAATGACAGGGAAAGACTTGAGGGTTTCTTTTCAGAAACAAAATTATGCCGTGGCAATACTCTGCAGAGGCAAGTACACATTACTGGATTATGCAAGTGTTTACAGTTTCAGCCTTCATTTTATAGCAGATGTCTCCCAGATGTTTACCATAGTAGCAAAGCCTACAAAAACACAGGTCAAGACTGGAATAAGATCTGCTCCCTAAACTGACTGTGGAATTCACTTCGCTGGAGATCCTAACTCTGGCATTTCCATATATTTCACAAGTATGTCTCAGAGAAGTAGGATTTAATCAAGGATTCTCTCTACATCCCCACTACTTTGTAAAGAGCAAAATTTCCTCTCAGATACTTATTTTAGTACTGTATCCTCCTCTGAGCAACATCACAGAGAAGGGTGCAGGCTGAAGCCTGACCAAGTCTTCACTAAACTAAAGCTTTCAACAGCAGAAGGAGATTCCAAGAAATCATACACCCAGAAGTCTTACTGGATTTCGAGGAAGAGTCTGGCCTTTTTGCCATTAAGATCTTGAACTCCAGTTTCAGTCTTTTTCCCTCTTAATTCTTCGTCTTTCTGACTTTGTATGCATATTTTTGTGCTGAGTATTACATTCACCATCATGTTAATCCTGTTAGTCTTAAGGGAAGGTGGACCATGGAAACAGTGACGGCAGTTTTTCAGCAACAAACATTGCAGGAATGCAAACAGGAGACAGTTTCCAAGACTGCGGAACTTGTATCCACAGTCAAAATCACAGAGTGTGCAGAATTCAAACCTCTTAGGACTTGACTTTGATTATGCAAGACAAACATCTGAACGAGAAATGTAAATAAGGAACAGTTTAGCCTAGGAACTGTGTAACTGCACTGGGTTACACATTCTTTGTGAAGCCTTGTGCTGAAGCCATTGGAGTTGTTGTTTTGAAACAGCTCTGAAATTGACTGCTGCTGTTGAATCCAAACCAATGTGGTATTTCAGAAGAACGGCATACAAATCCTAAAGGAATGATGTTACTATTAAGTGCTCTTCTCTGTTAACTCTCCAAAAGGAGTCAACACACAACTAATTCTGGGAAGGATTTAAAGTTACTTTTCTGGATGGCATGGCTACAGAAGCCCTTCTCTTACCTGAGTGGGAATGCGTATAATCTTGTAGGCAGTCATTAAAGAAGCCTGATTACAGAAGACTGGTCCAATATGCTGAAGTTACTCCAGAGATCACAGAATGATTGTGTTAATAATTTTATCTGTCAAAATATCATATGATGTTTTTCAAAGTAACAAAATCCATACACTTTAAGTTTTTTCCCAGAAAGGGTTTCTAGGTTCAACTTTCAGCTCTGCAACAGATTATATTAATTGTGAAAGAGGCACTACATTTCTCCTTGATATACATGGTAGGAATAAAATGTAAAATATGCTTGTGTTACCTTGCAGACTGTTGTGCAGACAGATGTTGTCTGCTTTCTTGGAAACACCAACCAGCGTGGATCACTGAAAAGGCAGTCCAGGTCCAACCTGCTTGCATGGAGCCCATGCAGAAGCACGAGGGGCACCAAGTCTTAGTGATCCCCTGGAGTTCAGGGCAGGCACTACAAGTTTTGCTGTGCAGCATTCCACCAGAGTGAATAAGGTCCTACATGGCATAAAGGTGGCTTAAAGTACTGCAGGAAGTAGTATCTTGCTCCCACGGCTGAACTACAAATGGGGATTTCCACCTGACACCATGTATAATAAAAGTACATGCAGCACTTAGTTTAGTTTAATTTAGTATGCTGTCACTATGTCCTTCAATGCTGACAACACATACTACCACCTAGAAACTTAGAATCAGTCACAGAATGGTTTGGGTTGGAAGGGACCTTAAAGACCATCTAGTTCCAATCCCCCTGCCATGGGCAGGGACTTAGATGTGTGAATTATTTTAAACATGTAACAAGAATGTCACATTTACAGAACTTTTTGTTCTGAAGGAAATGTTTTCATTTTACCTGAGGATTTAAGTTTTAATTTTACTAGTGCCACTGCTGTGGATAGGTCACTTTTCTTTGTCTGAATAAAGTTTTTCTTTTGTGCCTGTCAAGAAAACGATTCACGTTTTTAATTGATCCTGTGCAGTTTCAGGTCCTGTCAGTACCTGAGATGGAGACACAGCACTCCATGCAGGATTCCTGTACATATGTAACTCCATATGGCATGCTGCTGCTAACAAATGAGCAAACAGCTTTCAGAGTGTCCACCTGTTACCTACTTTGGCATCTGCACAATTATACTTTTGAAGTAGACATCTTGCCCCATTATCACTTCAATTACCAATTTTAATTGTCAAGGAATGACAGCGTGTGATCTACTTGTTTCTCCTGAGCAATCTGTCTCAGGCTGCTGATACCTATCTATGGCCCAATTACAAAGATCAGAAGCTCAAGGTGTGTGAACAGGTATACTCTATCACAACCCTACTCACTTTTGATGTGTGTCTGAGTCTTCATCAGTTTTAGCTATTTATACAACAAAAAGAAAAGAGAGAGCACATGCATGCATGCAAGAACAGCTTCCTTTGTACTTTCGGGTGTCCGTCCCCAATGGTTCCACCCCATCTCCCACCCCCTCAAATTTACGGATTTACCAAAAATGCAATGTCCACAAAAAAAGATGGTTTATTGGACTAGACTAAATTGTGTAATGCTTCACAGCATTACACTGTGTTTGCATTAACAATGCTGTTGCAGAGGTACATAAAATGGCACATAGATTTTTTTTTTTTTTCTGCCTGTAAGTCTAAGCACAGGAAAGAAATGACAAAAAGGGTACTTGTTGCTTTCCAAGTCACACAGCTTTAACAGACTATAAAAGATCTTGCATACCCAATAATTTAAATATAATGTCAACTTTTTGCCTTGCTATATTCATTTTGTGCTTTTGCGGTCTCTTGAAGCGATAAAGGATTATAAACTATTAGAGCTTGATAAATACAAAGTTGATCAGATTCATAACAAAAATGCAGAGACAATCATTACAAAATACTGTTCATTTAAAAGGTATGCCACATTGACTCAGAGCATGATTGGCAGCTGTAGAGTTGGAATAACACTATGAAAAAAACTATAAAGTGACATCAAACAGGTCAGATCAGTTTTTCTTTTCTCTTTTCCTATCGATACATTCTCTCCTTACAGTACCATTGTGTCTGTGCAGTGAATATCCCAAATGTTACATTCCTTTCTTTTTTTTTTTTTTTTTTTTTTTTTTTTTCAATGTTTATTGGAATTGTCACTACCAAATATTTTGGGTAATGTTATTAAATTTAACCCAACAACTGATTAACCCAACGATGATTAAAATGCATTGACACTGCTTGGGTTTTGTTTGTAAAGTTGTCCTGAATGAAATTCCAGACACAACTGACGACAATACACACTACATATGTATATTTACAAAACATCCCACCAGTTTCATGGCACAGATGGATTATGAATGAATCCCAACAAGCAATCACATCACAAAAATTTGAGATAAAAACCTGACTGCCGTTTCTGCCCTCTCCATTTAGCACTGTGGGCAACAAAATATTTGGACAAGCAACAGGTTCAATGGATTCACAACCAATAGAAAAAGGTCCAGACAACCATTTAAATACATTTTCATAATAATTTATATGTATTAAAAACCAAACCAAACCAAACCCCAACATGTCCCAATCCTGGATTTTAATGTGCACACCAGATCCACCTCCTGATTGCAACTGTATTCTTGGAGTAACATGGCATCTTCAACCTATGGCATTAACAACCATGCACATACAAATGCTTTTACGCATATTCCACAAGAGACTTCTCACCCACAGTACAAGATAAACATTACAAGATATTGAACAGTCTTTGTTAAACCCTACTTACCATCGCCTTGTCAAAGAAATCCGTTATGCTAATATACAATGAGATATTTTAAAAACATAAATGAACAACAATTGCTCAAACAGCAAGTATTATTTTTATCAGATGTATTCTCCAGAGTTCTTTACTGATCAGTCAAACCAATACAAACTAAAACAAAACCAAATGAAATTCAGTCCTTCACTTTAAATGAGAAAAGACAAGAGCAAAATGACTTTCTGGTGGTACCACAAACCATGCACCGTTGCAAACGTAGTGCAAGAACTGGCACGGATAGAATTGAGCAACTGAGACCAACCAACAACCTGCAAGTAGACAGGTATTTTTAAGAAATTTTAGATGAGCTACAAAAGAGCAGTTTTAATCCAGTTGTTTAAGAAGAGTAATCTGGCATAGGACAGTCAGTGTCAAAGACTGGTAAAAAGTAGTGCTGAAGTACGCAAATACATTATTTCACAAGATTTACTTTTGCTGGCTGAAGTAGCTAAATGTTTACCAGTTATCGTAAGATTGATAATGGAGCAGGCCTACCCTCCATCTTACAGGATCACAGAAATAACTGGTGGGAAGCTTCACGAATAGCTTTGCTCTGGCACCAGGTTGTGCTTTGAAGCTGAGCTGTAATGCCGAGATCTGCTGCAAAGCCTTTGCCTCATTCACATAAGCAAAACTTCCAAAGAAAGATTTCAAATTTTCCAGTGGTATCAAAAATGGTTTTATCTGCATTTGCTCTCTCCTTCCTCACAGCTCCCCCTCAGAATACATTAATGGTCTCACACAGAAACACACCTCATTCTTTACCAAAGAAGCAAAGAGAAAACAAAACATGCACCATAGTAATATCCAAATAAAAACCTAACACAAGGAAATGCTGCAGAAAGCATTCTTCTGGTTCTACATCAAAACCAAACCCAAGCTGCCTGGGCTGTAAAGTTTTACCCTGTACTGAGAGGTACCGAAGCTTTTAGAGAGATGTGTGTCCGAACCAAAGATGCACTACACCGATCTAGCTCACTTCAGTACAATCGGAGGTTCATTCACTGAATGAGATCTGAGTTCTGGTAACATGTGGTGACACCAGTTACTAACGTAGAAAACTAGGAGTCTTGTTAGACCTTCAGGAAAAACAGCAGTGGGGGTGGGGGAAGACCTGGAAATATCAAAGATTTCTCCTGTGTGAGAGCATTACTTCGGGTACAGTAAAAAGGAGCCAGCTTACAATATGTCAAGTGTAAGCCAGCCTTGGCACTTGTGTTACTGAAAATAATGTGGTGACTGTTCCCAACGCAGCAGGCAACCAGCTGTGAAGGTTTATTTGCAACAGTGACCACTTGAGCAGCGAGGCATTTCTTATCCTAGGGAAGGGAAAGCTTGCTTACCATCTGTAAAGCTCCCAAATCCAACTATTATTAAACAGAGACATGAGGTAATCATTACTTCCAGAAGAAGAATTAATGGGATGCCAAGCGCAACACATGGAAAATGATGGGGCAAAATTTTAAAATACATAAGTAGGTGTAAAATTACATTGTTTTTTTCCCCTCTTCAGCCCCATCCAATAGAAGACAATTTAATAGCATGAAGTGCAAGTTTTCTTAGATTAGATGAAAAAAAAACCCCATCACCGGGACAATCAAACCCTGAACGTTCCTTAATTAAATGAACAAGTCTCTTGGAAATGATATGGGCAGAGACCATACTTTCTGTAGACCAAACCTGAGCAGAGACTGGGTTTTGTTTCTTTTCTGTAAATACACAAAACAAATATTTCAAGATAACAGCTGAAGTGGTGTCAAAATAGCAATGACCCAGGTCACAATCAGAATTTTGTATATACAATCTGTATTAACTTAAAAAAATAAAGAAGTTCAAAATACCTCCAGAGAACATTCTAGGTTAGCAAAACATCCTGTACAAAAGTAGGCCACATCTGTTGATTTAAAAGAAGTTCATAGCAGTTGGTCTTTTCTTAGCTGATACAGTAAATGGTTTCTTCATTTGAGGCTCTCCTGCTGGAGTGCCTGCGGGTGACTTCAGCACCCCATGACGGGGTTTCTGTTCAGGATTGAAAGCCACACGGGAGGGTCCTTCTGGGCTCACTAATATGCTTTTGTCAGTCTTTTTAAATTCTGTTGGAAAACAAGCAAACAAGTTAAAGAAATACTACTCCTGGAATAACTGGGCCCATCAATCAGTTGTGGAACTGCCCAACCCTGGAAGTCTGCCTGAGACCCTTAAGTCCATCAATAAGGATCAGAAGCCTAAGAAAGACAGCCAAAAAAAATGGAGAGATGGTGGTGAAGCACACCTCTTAGCAGAGTGCCTTTGAGAATGGGGTCTGTTGCAATCCATAGAGAGGCTGTGAAACATTCCCCATGATTTCACAGACCACTGGAGCCTCTGGGCCTACTGCTCAGAAACAAGTGTTCCGGCTATCCTGAAGAACACCACACTGTAGTTTAAAAGATGACAATGGGTAAGAAGTATCTCTTCTCTGACTGTTAAAACAGCACTGCTCTACAGATTCTTGGTTATCCCCTTTCTGCTGGCGGGAAGGCATTTTTTTCTCTGTGCAGCTATGTTATACTAACATAAAGACATATATCTACACGCTGTTCTCCATTTGAACTTGGCCTATAGCACACCTCAGAAAGTTAAAAAAAAATAGCTAAATGAATGCACGGCATAAACTTTTATGCTACTGAGCAAGGCATATATTTAACAGGGAATACGCTGTCTGCTCACATGTGCGATCCCAACGAGAAGTGACATTTATCTACTCATTACCATTAATAAACCACAGGCAGCCAAGACGAAACTGAAACTTTGCTATCATACAGCCTGAGCTCATCGGCATATCAGCACCTTTGTCCTAGGAAACAGAAGTAAGCAATGAAGACTGTGAAGTGCGTGTGTTTCCCTAAGAGGAGCCCTGCAGAACAGGCAGCTCAGGAAGGTGAGTCTACTGCTCTGCTGCACTGTTATCTATCTCTAAGGCTACTTCGCAAGCCTGTAATGCAATCCCATGCAAGTCTAGCTGTTGGGCCAAATGTCCTAACTTTACCATCTCCTCTGGATGGGACTGGAGGATGATTTATAAACTGTATACAAATATTGAGACAAAAAAGGATCAGAATCATCCTGTTCTAGAGAGGTGAGGTGTATGAGCGCGTACAGCTTCCCCCTTCCTCAGCTACAAGAGAGACTGTGGAGACACACAGATGTGCTAAGACTCACCAGCAGTCATGTTTTTATTCAAGCCAAACGTGACTCTTTTGGAGCTGGACGACTGCAGTTTGTTCAGCTATAAAGCAAAATAAACACGTGAAATGTAAGATTTCTGAGGCAATGCTACGAGACCTTTTACGTGTGCCCTATCAAAACTGATGCAAAGCAGCCTACTTCCTTCATTTTATTTAAAACTCCCCCAGTCATCTAGCATTGATCCCTGCTAAGACAGCACTGTTTTTCTAGCCAAAAGCAAACATATTCCATTTATAGAGAAATCACATACTCCCCTTAATGTCATTACGTGATTCAACAACACACAAGAAGATACATGTGTATTAAATACACTGGCCCCATTGGAATCAAAATGCAAAGAGGGATTGAAAAGATACTATGTGTTTAAAAGGTTTAGAAAATAGGGCAGTCTTTTGAAGCCCTGTACTGTTGCCAGCCTCCACAAATGAGAAGAAATGGAGGTTCAAAGTCCTTTAGCAAGATTGAAAGTCAGTTTTTGCTTTTGCTTCCTGTGAAATGAGCAGGTGCAGAATGGGGTCCTTTCAACAAGAAGGTATTTTTGAAAGCAGAGGAAAGAAGTAGAGATTTAAAAATGCCTGCACCTCATTTTCTGAAACTCTGGAGCTATGTGTGACTCTGTCTACAAGCAAATGCAACAGCATTTCCAGTTTTATCTGCCCATGTTAGGAAACTAATGCAGAGTGGAAAAGACAGAACGAAGGAGGTCACACCCTTTGCTGGGACTGGTGGCTTGGGAAGAGACCGGTGCCAGACCCAGCTGCCATCTGTGAGAACATGTTACCTGCATGGGTGCCCTGGTGGAAGAGATGGCGCTTCTCGCTTTCCTGAGGAATACTGCCTTTGGCAACGTTGTTTTTTCAAATTTTACAAAATCACTTCCTGGTTTTGCCTTCTTTTTCTTTAATGATGAGAGAGCAACACTGCTTTCCTATAAAGGAAGGAAAGGAAAAAATGCTCTCAGTGCAAAAGTACTGTAGTTAACTATACCTAGTACCGTGATCGGTGCTCAAAGCTTACCACACGTGGCTTCAGTAAATATTGCCACAACTGAGAGAGATCTAGTTGGTACTCACAGGAGCTAATCATCATGGTTATCTCTCAGGAGTTAATTTTGCAGTTAGCATGACTGAAAACAGAAGTTTAAGGCAAGCTGTGTACAGAAATAGGAAGGTCACTGCAAAGCAAAGAAGGAAGAATTTGTAATACATTTCCCTGGCCCATCAGAGTGCAGCAAGTTATTTCAGCTGTGTAGCTGGCACAGGCTTTAGTGTCATTGCACTGGAGGGTGTAAGACCAAGGCAGTGGGTGAGGATTTCTGGAGAATTGAGTTCTTTTGGCAACAATGCATGATGACATCAACATGCAGCCTGCCCATAAAGCCCCACACTCAAAAAGCTAAAGCCAAATCTGAAAACGAGCCTGGCAGTTCATGAAGAAATGAAGAGCAAAGAGTGAGATATACATACCCCTTGCCTGCTTTTCTTGAATGCAGTCTCCAGAACTCCATTGGCTTCAACAGAGTTTAGGACATCTTTTACTTTTCTCTTCTTTTTCAAGGTTGCTGCTTTCTGGTTGGAAACTTTCATTCCTTCCAAACCAACTAACTTTGTCTTTGTCTTCAATTTGACCTTTCTGGCAGGTACAAATTCAGAGTCTGCACCTCCTGAGAGGCTCCCCAGCAAGCCCTCCTTGTTGGATTTCATGTTGTTTTGTTGCAAAAGGGTATCCCTATTCGCGAAGACAGCCTCAGCTTTCTGTTTCTTTTTCACAACCTTAGGAACTAACAGTGTGACAGGTGGGCTGACAACCTCTGCCTCACTGGCATTAGCTGGTCCATTCTGACACGCTGGTTTTACAGGAACATTTTGCACTTTTGGATTCATTTTCTTCAACTGACTCTTTTTACTCTGTTCTGAGTCAGTCAGACTGTTCTGTGCCGAGATACTATGATTTTCTCTGGTGTCAGTTGCTACATTTGTGGTCTCATTTGCCTCATTTACTAGCAATTTCTTTTTCTTCCTTTCCTTGTTATTTTCTGGCACTTTTCCCTGGCTACAGACATTAGATTCAGATGTTTCAGCTACTCCCTCCTCACAATTTCCATCAGCTGTTCCAGAATCAGCACTTAGGCTGTCCCTCTTCTTCCTTTTTTTCCTCTTCTTCTGGGGAGCTGGTGCTTCCTTCACACTTGACATCTCTTGTTCATTCTCTAAATCAATCCCCAAAAGAATGCCATATAAGACTCATGTGAAACACAAAGATACAATGACTGAATTTTATTCTATTTTTTCCCCTTTTTTAAAATTTTTCTTTTCTTTTAAAATAGGTGTACCAGTTTCCTCCTACCAGCCAGCACAAGTGTTTCAGCGGTTTACTATTACAGCTGTTCAGGACACTGCAGTCCTCTGACACCTGGCCTAATTAATATTTTGCCGATCTTGCCTTAGCACAGCTAACATCTAAGCCATTTCTTGAGGTAATGCTATTTTGTACAGCAATATCGCTAGAAAAAAAGTTGTTACTACCCATCTGTTAAGCCCATCAGAAGAGCAACTCAGGGGTTCAGTAGTTTGGTGAGATATATTTGGGTATGACTGGGCTTGTGCCACGTCAATATAAGCCATAATGCTAGAGATGCTTGCATTTGGTTCTTAGTAACTCTTCATCTTTCCAGAAACATCCCCAAATTCCCACATTCTAACAGTCATCCTATTTTAAGAAGACTGACGTGTTCTGTTTTCCTGCAGTAAATGGAACTGCTCAATGGAGCAATGCAAACAACTGCTTCCAGTTCTGCTTTTGATTGAAATTGAGGTAATGCTTACCTCAAAATTGGTAACAAAACTCCCACTACTTTCAAAGAGACCTTCATTTCACATTTAACCTTCATCACAACATGATACAAATCAGCACATCCTGAACAACAGGTTTGCCCTCTTCGGAACAGTTTGTATCTGATGCTTTGCCAAACTACACGAGTGAATGCAGACTGTGTCTCTTCCAAAGGTTGATCTTGCCTTACCTTTTACTTTTTCCATCTTGTTTTCCTTCCAAGACTTGACAGCTTTTTTCTTTCGCCTTCTCCTGCTGAATTCATCATCGTCTTCATCGGTAGAAACATCTTCAGGAATATCTTGAGGGAAGATTCCTGTTGAGGAGGAAGGATAAGGTATCTGAAAACTAATAGTTCTACTTCTATGAACAGTTATGCTGTTCATATACAGCATAACTTCCAATGAAAGAAAATCAACTGCTTGTTCCCCCTCGACCCAAAAGAAAATAATGAGTGATTCCTATTTAAGTAAAAATAATTTTTGTTTTAATGACAAAGTAAAGTATTGCTCAAATTGTGAAGGGGATTTGGCCATCTCACCAAAACCATGTAATGTGTGTTAATGAGATTTAAAAACCCCACAAACCCTCCAAAACAATATTCTTGAAATACAAATTAAAAAGAAAAAAAAAAGAAAAAAAAAGGAGAAAAAAAAAAGATTCATTATATATCCTTTAATGGAAAGAAACTACTGTCTCTTTATGCTGCTCAAGTCCTTACCTTCTGCTAAGTCCTGGAACCTGGAGGCGGGGAAGAAAGGAGAGAAGGAAAAACAAATCAGCATTACTGGTTTAGTACCAATAACACCACAAGCAACATAGTGTCACGGTACTTATTATGGTTTTGTCAAAAGACGAACAACATATTTTGCACAGGAAGTTACAAAGAGCTTATCCCAGAAGAGATCAGCCTCAGAAGTCCAAAAACTCAAACCAAATCACTGAAAGTATTGAGAAAACAGCAATTTAATTCTTCTCCCATATCTGTTATAGTTCTCCCATCACACACAATCTAACGACACATCCTGCAGTCCAAATCCACCCAGTGTAGATACACCTCAGGTAGCTGCAGTTATCTAGTACCAAGGAGGAACAGTAGCACAGGCTTCAGGCACTTTATCCAGGTTATCCAGGGCTGTGAGACAAGCCTGCTCTTGTGACACTGTCACTGGGACAAGCGAGGGTGGAGAGAAAGCAAAGTAGAAGTTGTTTAAGACAAGGTGGCACATGCAAGGTGTGTTTCAACAGAACTCACTTTTTGACCAGCTTGTACAGACGCTTTCTGTTAAGGGAAGGTGTATTTTTCTTGCTTGCCCATTCAAAGAGTTTGTCAGCAACAGCTTTGTAATCAAACTGTTGGAGGAAAGTGTGATACAGCTTTTCTTAGTCAGCTTATTCATGCAAGATAACCCACTGCAACTCATGTTATTGACACTTCAAGTAGTGTTACGCATCCTTTAAACAGCCACTTCCTTTAAAGCCGGAAAACTTTTTCTCTGTTGATATTTACACCCCTTTCACACATGTATACTGACTTTTCCAGATGGTTGCTTCATTAACATAACAGCTGAACTCAGCATCATTTTCTCAAATGTTCCTAACCTTCATTCTTACATAAGAGAAGCCAACCAACTTCAGAACTCCATCAAATACTTAGGTAGATATCAGAATTAAAGTGTGTCATGTCCTAATTCTTGCTTGAAAGCCACAGATGCATGAAGTGTATCTACCTGCATGTGTGTTTGAGGGGTGGATCTGTCAAAAACATTACACTGCACTGGAAATGGGTCTAAAAAAATCCCAATTGCAACATGTTACCCTCTCTCTTATGTATCATTACTTTTGCTCTTATTGTCAATGAAACTTATGAGGATTGATTCAACATCCACAGTGACTTGGACGTTACCATACATTTTTAACTCTTGAAACAGGAAGGGAGGAGTGGAAAACAGAAGGTGTGGGAGAGAGGAAAGAAGAATTCAGAATTTAGACATGGATTTATTTTCTTATAAACTACTCAGAGTATACATATTACATAAATAGCACCTTACATTAAAGCAGGAGGAGATTAAAACTTTGTAACATGTTTATTTGATTAACACCCTTTACTTCTGTACCTCTTCAAAGGGATGGGAAAAGAGAAAACAGAGGGGGAATATCCATAACAGAGCAAACAAGCCACAAACCTGAAGAACAGTCCCAATACCACCATCAGTATTTTCATGAACATTCTCTGTTTTTTCAGAGCTCTGCGCTGATTTTCTTGACAAGCACCTGTCTGCTATAATAAAAAAAAAAAAAAGACTGAATATTAGTGTTTAGTTTGTTCGAGACAGCTTGACATGGCTGCTTCATTAACAGAAGAGTTGAACTTGGTGTCATTTTCTCAAACCAAGATAGCACACACTACTGTGACAGACAGAAGATCAGGTACATTTTTCTTCATGTGCTCTTATGAGCCTGGACTATTTTATGTCACCATTAAGCAATACACAACTGTGGCATTATCTGAGCGCCTTTTAAAAAATTGCCTCTGTACCAGAGTGTATCTGGATTGAAAATCTTCCTGCTCAGCTTCTTTTATTATTATTTTTTTTAAATTTAAAACTTCCACAGAACACCAAAATTTTGTCGTCTTCAAAAATGTTGTGGATACCCAAGACCCAAAAGCCAGACTAGGTTACCATCTAGCACTGTTGCAGAACTATAGAGAACAGTGATTTCTGTGACACGTTCCACCTGGTTTAGTGGAAGGTGTCCTTGCCCACGGCAGGGGGGTTGGAACTAGGTGATCTTTAAGGTCCCTTCTAACCAAACCGTTCTATGATTCCATGTTCTTTTGGAGTCACTTTGTTTAAGCACATTTGAATGGAAAACACAATCATCCCCCCAATACTTTGAATGTGCTTGACTGGGTCAGAGCATAAATGTATTTTTAAAAAACAGATATTTAAATCCTAGCAAGTGTTACCAAGGCAATTTAGAACTTCCAGCTCACCTTTGGTTTCAAGCACCTCTTCATTTTCCTGTTTGTCTTCTTCAGACACATCCTCCTCATCACTGTTGTTATCCAGTTCTTTCATCAGGTCCTCGATGGCATAGGGGGACTGATCCACAATGATCTCAAAGATACCAGTGGCTATGGCATGCAGCATACATCGACTGCATTACAAGAGAGCAGGGATGAGAGTTGAACAGCAAAAGCATACATAACCTCCTCTGTCACATTAAGAAATGGAAATTTGAGGGACACAGGGAAAATGGGTAAGAAAAGTGGAAAAGCATATAGCTCTCCAGATGAGGAAAGTGAACCTGTTACTTCCTAAACATAAGTCCTTTAATCCAAACAGTGTCCTGCCCATGTTTTCCCCTCAAATTTCACTGTGTTTACATGCTGCACTATATTACACTGCAACAACAAAGAATCTAACCAGCTCAGCTGTTCTATGCATGTTTAATGAAAAATAACCAGACAAAACCAACTGAGGTCGATATAGTTCTTATAAATCCATGAAGATTATCTATAGCTTTGACAAACACAAGTTATCTTCAAATGACTATGCACATCGTTAGTAAAATATCATTCTTTCTCTACATTCTGAAGTTATATATTGACTCTTCTTTGATCCATTTACTACCATGTGGAGTAGTATATGCAGAATTTCTTAATTCTTAAGAAAAATATTTATGCTTTCATGAAACTTACTCCTTTGATTTAGCAGCAATTTTGCAGAAAGGTTCAATGAACTTGAGATTCTGGTCAGCTGTGAGCTGTATGAGAAAGAAAAAAGAAAGAGTATAGTAAATACTGTATGTGTACACTCAAATTCCTCAAGTGTTTGGTGTAGGGGAATTTTCTTTAAGAAGTTAAGTCAAAGCCTTTCAGCATACTATCTAATTCCAACTGACAAGAGTATCCAGTGAGTTCTTGTTATCACTGCTACCACTAACTTCCAGATATTCCCTGGAAGCATTATAAAAGTGTTGACTGCATTGCAGACTTTAATCTACTGAGCACAGAAATACAACAAAGCTTCTTATTTTAGATATGGAAATATGAGGCAGAGAAAACTTACATAATTTTGTGAGCTATCACAAAGAATGTCTGTAGCAGACATGAATAAGATCTGGGTTTCTCTTAACTGGACTGCGTGGGCCAAAATATTGTCAGCTACAGCAGCACTAAAGACAAAAGTCCTTCCCTAAATTCAATTCATGAGCATCAGCTGTGATTTCAAATAGTCAGGGGACTAATTCCCCATGCATTCCATGACTGACTTAACCACAATTTTGTGCCTGTGGAGCTGCAGAAATTATTTGGGCTCCAAGTGCAAGCACTTCTCTTGTGCAGACATCTTCTTCCTCACACTCCACAATCCAGAATCACAAAAAGCTGCAGGCAGGATTGCTTTCAATATTGACTGCAAAGAATACACAAGGAAAATTGTGAACAGCTTCGTCCATTGCAAGGAGATGTATCCGATGCCAGAAACAAAAGGAGGTAAATGAGCAGAAGCCTGGAATGAAGTGTGGGGCAGCGGCAGCTCACCCTAATGGAGTAACAGGAGAAACTCTGGAAGAAGTTCAGCAGCGACAGCTGTAGTAAAAGGCTTTCAGTTGCTGCAAAACCCTGCATCACTGTAACATTAACTAAAATTAAGGGCAACTGAAACAGCAATATGCAGCAGAGAAAGACAGTCGTCATTAGCAAAATGAACAACTGGATGCAGAGGGTAAATTGCTCAATGCACAGCCAACAAGATTTGAAGCTGACAATAAGCAAATTATTAGACAACTTTGAAAGCTCACTTTCTTCCTCTATTAGGTGTTACACAATCAGCCAAGAGCAGGCCTTATGTCATTTTTTGCAAAAGCAAAGGCTGCCAAACACGTTCACGCAAGGAAAAAGATGTTAAATTCTTTCTCATGAAACAAACAAATGAAAATGGTCTGACTTTTCTATCGCTATTTCCAACCTCAATTTGGAGCACTATACCAGGAACTCAGGAGAGTTCTCAGGAACTTGAGAGAAACTACTATATTTACACTGTGTACACTATGAATAAAAGCATAAATCGTAAACTCGCTTTCTTCACGCTTATTCAATGTTGCTACAATAAAAACTTAAAAACATACAGAATCTAAAAATTGTATTTCTTCTAAAATGTTGCATGCCACAGTCAACATTAATCAGAAAGAAAATGACAACTTATTTTCTAACCTCCTTTGCACCAACTTTAGCCAATTCATCCAGATAGATATCAATGAAATGTAACTTTATCCCAGTGGGAGAATTGCTGTCTGGGTCCATAATTTCTTTCATTTGTAGCTGCAGGAATAGTTCAATTAGACTAGAGAGAAAAAAAAAAGAAGGAAGAAAAAAAAAGAGAAAAAGAAAGGACAAGATATTCATATTCAATTTCTTATGTCCTATTTGCTTTGAAAACAAACTTTAGTCATTCACTTTTATCAGTTCTTTAGGATGATTGTCCAATACTCATAAGAAATAAACCCAGTTGCAAATTTTCACATCTTAAAGCAAGCTTTTTAAAAAAATCCATCCATAATCAGAACTTTTTACAGTCTAGATTATTTTGCAGCATCAGACAACCCACTCAATGCAGTTTGCTATGGTGAAAATCACTGCTTTAAAATTCAGACCTAATTTGGACTGAGATGTAAATGTATGCAATCATACATATGATTGATGGGTAGGAGGAAGGATTCTGCCATTTGAGCAGCGTGTTCTGAAGACAGAGCTGTCAAGTTCATCCATTTTAATGGGCAACACCTCATAGCCGTCCATTTTATGACAATACTCATTTTGATGCATACCCGAGGATTAAATTTAACACTGATCCTTCTCAAACTCATTTCAATGGTGCAGACTTTGCCTTCTTTAATGCATGTTATCCACTGTCTCTTAGAGCAAAACAATTACACTTGCTGAAGAACAGATCGAGGGATAAGCTAGGCATAAAAAAATTATCATCTCCATAGCTCAAGCCAGAAGAGACTAAGCTGTCTACAAGTATGGCTGTGGCTCTCTTCAGTTACTGACTTCTGGAGTACTAACAAATACTGCTGGAGTGACATGGATCCATGGATCAGAAATATGCTGTCATTGCTGCATTTAAGCAGCACTTGGGACTTTTTTCTGAGGCCTATCTTTGTTATCTTTCAGCAAAGTGAAGCTTTGTATATTCTACGTTTTCTCCCCAGCATGCTGTGAGACCTCCTGAAATTTTCCCCAGAAGACACGTTTTCAGATCCAAAAAGAATTTAAAGCATCCCAAAACTATAAAAATTATTTCACTTTTACTTTAACACTCCTTTCTTCAAAAGCATTTTAAAAGAGAAGTGGAAGACATGCTAGGCAGCTTCTAGGCTCCACCTAGGAGGGAAAGGCAGCTCCTGAGCTGCCTCACTCTGCAAGGAAAGGAATCATGATCTTCTCTTCCCACATTGCCTCCTCTGCTGGTGAAGGGTGTCCAGGCTGTCTTTCCAGTGAAGCTGGAAAAAGGGAGGCCAAAGCCTCAGGTGCTCAGCTATTCCACTGATAGCTATCCTTGCTACATCAGTCAGATCTAACAACCTCCACGAAACATTTGGAGCCCTCAGATTTCATGACTGCTTAGAATACCACGACAAGTTCCTACGTTCAGGTTTTGCATAAGCATACATGAATTACTTTCCTCAATCTCTTCCTGTGAAACATGTACTAAATGGCTTAGGTGAATGTCAGTTATCGATTGCAGTGTGTATTTAACTTAATGAAGCATAACACCTAACTTTGTTTCTAAACTACCTAACATAAGTGATCTGGAGAACAAATAAGCCTTTAGTCTTAAGACTTCACAACAGTGCCATCTATGGAGAAAAAGGATCTATTAAATGAAAATATATTTGATAAGGGTAAATTGGGCAACTTCTTTATGATGCAACTAGATTCAGAAATCTGCTTACCTTTCATCCCATTCTTTTCTTTTCAGCACTTCAAAGGATTGCCTCAAAATCTTACGCATTAGCTGCAAAGTACAAAATACGTTACACATGTTCGTGAAAATAAAGGAGTTACTTTGACTATAATATAGACTTCTTAGTAAACCTCTTTGTAGCACAAGGTGGAAAACTTCCTCATGAACATTTTGACAGACTTGTCTATCATGTCAAGCAACAGAAGGATGCTCAAAAGACATTAAGCTATTTTCACATCCTAAGTCCAGAAAAATCCATGACCATTTCTACCATACAGCTTTCTCTTGCACCATCACCCGGATTTCTTCGCTAAGTGCTGCCAAATCTAAAAAAACCCACAGCTTAAACTGGCGATGACAACACGGGACAGGTGATAGTAAGAATTTAATTTACTTGAAACTTGCACTAACAGACAGCCATATGTACAAGAGCTACACTGAACTGGCTCAAAACACTTCACTTACTGAAAGACCTGATTTCTGCTAACACTGAGAAACAAAAACCAGCAGTGAATGTGCCTGCAATTAACTTCTTTCAAAGAAATTAATGTGATTTTGTTCTTTACAAAAGTAGGTCTTTTAGGATTCTCCTCTCACTGATTTTACTGGGTTTTTTTAAGGCAGTGTTTCCCATAGATAGTATTCTGATAGCTGAATGTACTACAGTGGATACTTTGGTGGTGGAAAGTTGGGGTTCTAGTGACAACTAATTTATACAGAGTAATAAGAAAGTCTTTAAACAGTCTGATTTAAATAGTTCCATAGTTCTAATAGTTCTGATGTGGAAGCAGCATCCTCTGAGACAGTATTTATATTCTGTATAGAAATAAATGAGAAACATCACTATATTATAAAGAAAGGCAAACAAGTTATTCTAAGAAAGCAAATGCAGCATGACATATACCATCATTAGCTTTAGATCTGCAGTGGCGAGCAAAAGCCTTAAAACAAGTATCTCTTGCAATGCATCAAGATGATCACTTTTCTTCTCTCACAATATACATAAATGCATGTGCATAAAGCAGCCTTTCAGCACACCATGGCTACATCTTTTCTTGCAGAGAAGAGCTACAAGAGAGATAGTATTACCATATAGTACTTATCAAGACGCAGACTGTCTATCCCATTCCATTCGCGGTTCATAGTTTGCCAAAATGTCTGAATGAACAGGTGTCCTGTAAGAGAGTAAGAAAAAATCCCTGCATGTCGGGCACAACATTATATTTTGCTAACCTCAAAGAATCTTAAGAAATCACTTCAATGTGAGAAAGGGATGCAGTTCCCAAGGGATTTGCCTAGCGACAGGGATATTGCTCTGGAAAGACGTGTATGAGACAGGTACAAGGACATGTCAGTTAAACTTCAGAACACAAGAAAAGGCACAGAGCTACTTTTAAAGACATGTGTAATCACAGGACTAGCTTTGCATCTATTTTGTGTTATGTATGCACAAGTTAAAATATCCATTCTGCACTCATTTCTGCCCATGCAAGTTTTGGCATTGACTGAACATTCTACTTCAAGTGCATTTTGAGCACTAGGCGCTTAATAGCTCATGGAACAAGGCTGGGTTTGAGTAGAAAACACACACAACAAGTAAGTCTAGGTAGAATGGCAAAGCGGACAAGTTTGCTTTGTGACCCACCCTGCAAAGTCTCACCTTTATCACCCTGGAGATATAACTCTTCTGCAAAAACCACAAACAAATTGCATCTCATGCTTCCCTTAATGCAATCACACAGGCCAGTTGGACAAAAAGCAAAAGAAAAAACCCAAAGCAGCACCCGTGTCTGGCTGTCTCTATTCTGGCACTGTGATAATGGCCTCGAAATCACCAAAGATGAAAGTTCTTTAAAAAGCATTAGATAATGAAATAGTACTTACGAGTCTCTGTATTCTCAATCGCGTGGATAAGCTGCGAGATATTGTTTGCAAGTTCCTCCTAAAAGTAAATAAGTATAATTAGTATAGCACATTTCAGAGCTTGGTCTCATTAAACATGCAACCAGAAACCAGCAAGAGGTATGAATATCATGAAACATCCCTCAAATGAAAAATATTCTCTTAACAGCTACTTTAGTACTGCACTTATCCTCCCACTGGGATTGCTACTTTAGTACTGCAGTTATCCTCCCACTGGGATTAGGTCAGTTGTAAGCAAAAATTCAAGGGTACCAAACCCTGTTTATTTTGCCAGATCTCCGCACAAATCATCTTTTTGAAAGCAGGCAAAATTAAATTAGGAGGAGAAAACCCCCATGTATTTGAATTAACAAATGATGTAAAACTTAGGAGTACTGTTTTCATATAGTCTAATTGTAAGCGGAGGTCTCTGTGCTGTGTGTGAGAGAAACCATGCTCATGCAAACAGACAAGGGATCTGAAAACTAGTAAAGTGAGGTTACTAAGATCTGGGACTCCAAAACTGGTATCTTTGCAAAGTAGGGAGACAAACTGCTGGTAGTTGACAAAAGTCAGTAGCGGAGACAAAGTTGGTAGTAGACGAAGTGCTACCAAGCTAAAAAAGAAAAGGAAATGTGAAACTTTCAAACTAGGCTAACTAAAGGTTGCATAAGCTGTAGTTGCAATTAAGGGCAACCTGCCATCACTGCTTTATTGCAATCAGATCAATGTACTTGATAACGGTATATATTTCAATTCTGGTTTTGGAAGGTAAACAGCTACACCTGCCATTCAGAGGGTGACTCCAAACATGATGCCATTCATTCTGTTCATGTGGTGAGGATCACGCAGTTACAGTCACCTCTCCCACATGTGCCACGTAAGGGCAGGAGGGTAAGAAAAAAAAGAAGAGTAAAACTCACTAAGGTAATTTTCACTATTCTCAATTAGTATGTCCCTAATGCTTATTTTAGAAGAGACCCATTCAAGCAAATATAAAACCAGTTACTGTACCTGTAGCAGAGGTTTATCCTGCATCCACATACAATAGAACAGGCCCTTCCATATTTTTAGCAGTTCTTCCTGGCTGAAGCCACCTACGGTAAAGAAGTCAGAACAAAAATGAAAAAAAACCCCACATTTCCTCCAAAGGATTTTCATGCAGCTTTCTCTTCAAGTCCAGAAAAGGTAACCTTTGTTTTATTATTATTAGCTTGAATAGGATGTAACAGCAAGTAAATCTAAGAGCTCTGGAAATGAGTCACCCTTGTTTCCTACTCATTTGCATTTCATGGTGGGCTGACTGCAACATGCAAAAGGTTCACGTCCCAACTGACAATTTCCCTGTGGTTGTTTCCTAATATCTTAAGGCATCAGCTTAACCTGCAGCCCTTTCCCTCAGTTAGAGCACTCTTGTCCATCTGGCAGGCTACTTCCACAAACTTAAAGGAATCTGCACTTTGCAATGAGCACTACTGAACACACCGAAGCCATGTCCAGCTTAGGAAGTCTCCAGAGCTAAGAATAGCTGGAGGCTCGGAAAGTACATGGGAAGAATACAACATGCACTCACTTGC
This sequence comes from Strigops habroptila, assembly GCF_004027225.2. Lineage (NCBI taxonomy): Eukaryota > Metazoa > Chordata > Aves > Psittaciformes > Psittacidae > Strigops > Strigops habroptila. The sequence continues at coordinate 33,785,301 of NC_044278.2, read as the reverse complement.
TCTTATTAGTCCCCAGGAAACCCCTAGATCTATAGTGACTGTCAGAAATGGGATAATGGGGTATTTGGCTCTCTGGCCTGACCCCGTAAGACTGTTCTTATGTGCTCTTCCTTCTGTCAAATGTGGCTAATGGGTCAAATACTATTTGGAAAGGGAGCAGGGTAAAGGGAAGAAACATCTATTCCCCCACATCTTTTCAAGGAATTAACTTGGGTTTGACTAGCATTCCAGTTTCAGTTTAGCTCCTGGGGCGCCAAGTCTAGACTGGCTCCCTCAAAGCCAAAGGAGTGTGTAGCATAAACCTCCATACATTTCCCAAATGCTGCAGGAATGTTTACTAGGTCAGACACAGTACTCTGCAAATGCTTACGACCAGTTCCTCCTCATGCGTTGTGTCCAGCTTGTAACACAGCATGCTCAAAAAAGCAGTCCAGAAACATCATAGAATCTCTTGGACATCTCTGTACTGTGCTCCTTATCGCTCCAACAGGAAGGTTTTCTGAACTGAATCCATGCATTCATACATTGCTATGACTCATAAGCCTCCTACAACCTGTGTCCATAAGCAGAGGGTGCACAGGAGGCATCTTCTGGTGCAGGCAGCTTCAGAGAGGCCTAGCTAGACATAAGTTGTCTCCAGGTACAGCACTGAAGTGTCCATGCACTGGACTCTTGGTTCTAAGGTGACAGTACACAGCTCCAAGTAGGATAATAAACCTTGTTGGAGAAACCTTTGCATACCATGAATGTGGAAGTAACAGGTTACACAGCTAATCTGAATAGGTAACAGCGAATTGACTGCAACTGTACAAGTGCTGAAACACTCCTGGACTTTTCTCAATTCTCTCCAATGCTCCTGAATATCTGTCACAGAAACAGGCAGCCACCACCTCACCAGGCAGCACTGCAGAAAATAAAACTCTATGCTCCATGTACTGGGCTAGGTTCAGTCTGGATCAGCTCAGTGCATTTAGGTCCTGTTCCTGGGAAAGAGAGTGCATGAGCTACACTGCATCGATCCCGGCAACGTTAATGCTGCCAGCAACACAACCTTTACCCCCCCGAGTCCTCCAGCCCCCTGAACCGGTGTTGGGCCCCGGCCTGCCCGCGGCCACCAAGGGGAAACTTTATGGGTGAGGATCCAAAAGGCCCTCGGCTCCCCTGAGGGCTGCTGGCAGCGCGCGGTGCTTGCGGTGTCACCGAGGCGAACACTTCCTCTGAGGAAACATACTTAAGTAAAAAATTACCGGCCCCCAAACCAGAACCAAACCCTAAAAATCCCCTGCAGACCCCGCAGGTGGCGGCCCCGCGGTGAGGGCCAGGACACAGGCGGCGGGACCCGGTTCCCCGCTCCACGTGCTTCCCCACCCCCCGCCAACCCGCCGCTCCACCCGCGCCGCGCCGCTGAGGCACCGGCACCAGCCCCGGCCCGGGCCCCGCCGCTGCGGTCCCCGTCGGCCCCACCGCCCCCGGGCCGGGCCATGCCGGACCGCGCCGCCAGACCCCGCGGGGCCCTACCGGCCGGGCGCTGGGTCCGGACGCTGATGTATCCCCGCAGCTTCTTCAGGGCGCGGTCCCGGATGCGCTTCTCGTTTGCGGCCAGCCGCTGCGCGAACTGGATCTCGGGCGGCTGCACGGCGGCGGGAGCCATGGCCTGCCCCTGCCTCTGCCCCGGACCGTCCCGCCCGGGCCCGTCCCGGCCGCGCCGTGCAGAGCCGCGCCGGGCGCCGTCTGATGGCGTCACCCACATCCCCGTCGCCCGCCTTTGCCGTCATCACGGGGAAGGCACCGCGGCGGCCGGGGGGGGCGGCCTCAGCGCGTGGCTGGGGCGTGGCGGGCGCGCACGGGGCAGCCGGAGTGGTCGGGGTCGGCAGAGACCTCTGCAGATCACCTGGTCCAGCTCGCCTGCCAAGGCAGGGCCACCCAGAGCAGGTTACACGGGAACGCGTCTAGGCGGGTTCTGAATGTCTCCAGAGAGGGACACTCCACGACACCCCTGGGCACCTGTTCCACCATCTGCCACCATCAACGTAAAGAAGTTCTTCCTCATGCTGAGATGAGGCTTCTTGTGTTTTAGTTTATGGCCATTGCTCCTTGTCCTGTCGCTGGGCACCACTGAAAAGAGGCTGGCACCATCCTCTTGGCACCCGCCTTTAAGATATTTGTATGCATTAAAGAGATCCCCTCTTAGTCTCTTCTTCTCTAGACTAAACAGTCCCATCTCTCACAGTCTCTCCTCATAAGAGAGATGCTCCAGGCCCTGATCACCCTTGTGGCCTCCGCTGGACCCTCTCCAGTAGCTCCAGTAGTAGTACTGAGGAGCCCAGCACTGGACGCAGCACTCCAGATGTGGCCTCACCAGGGTCGAGTAGAGGAGGAGCACCACTTCCCTTGACCTGCCGGCCACACTCCTCTCAATGCACCCCAGGATACACTTGGCCCTCCTGGCCGCAAGGGCACACTGCCAGCTCATGGTCAACTTGTCACCCACCAATACTCCAACGTCCTTCTCAGCTAAGCTGCCCTCCAGCAGGTCTCCATCACACCACCGCACTGACCGCGGGACCCGCTACCCGCGGGTAGGACAGTACCTAACCCCGGCCCCGGCCCTCGCACCGCGGGGAGGGAGGGCGGGGCTGCGGCGAGGGGCGGGGCAGCGGCGCGGCGTGACGCCGGGGGCGCGCCCTTCCCGCTCTCACTCTGCCCCACGAGGCTGGCGGCGGCTGTTGGCGCGATGCAACGTCGCGCCGGCCTCGCGGGCGACGCGCAGGTAGAGCGTGCGGTCCTCTCCCCGGCGCCGCCCCTGGCCGCTGTCTTCGGCCGCCCCAGGGGCGCGTCCGCTCGGGTCGGGCGGGGGACCCTGCTGCGGAGGTCGGCCGGGCCTGGTGGGGCCGTGAGGGGCGATGGCGGGGCCTGCGCGGTGGAGCTCTGCAGGGGGACGGGCACTGCCTGGCAGGGCCAGTGCTGTGGAGCTGGTTGTGCGAGGCAGGCAGGAGCTCGGGCCCTGGGGATCATCGTCGAGAGCTGCGGTGGCTGCTTGGCGGGCTCCTGCCCGCAGCGTTGGCTTATAATAGCTCACCCCCGCCCCGGTAAGGGGGGAACGTGATGGGACTGCGTAGAGGAATGGCAGAGATGCCCTGGGCTGGTGGAGAGCAGAGAGAGGGCTGGTTGTGATTCTCTGCTGGGTGTTGAAAGAGTTGGGGTTGTTCAGCCTGGGGAAGGGAAGGCTCCGGGGAGACCTCAGTGCAGCTTCCAGTGCCTAAAGGGGCCAGCAAGAAACCTGGAGAGGGACTTTTACAAAGGTATGTAGTGACAGGACAAGAGGTAACAACTTGAAGTTGAAAGAGGGGAGATTTATATTAAGTATAATGAAGAAATTTCTTACTGTGGGAGTGGTGAGGCACTGGCCCAGGTTGCCTCAGGAAGTTGTGGATGCTCCATCCCTGGAAGTGTTCAAGACCAGGTTGGATGGGGCTTTGAGCAACCTGGTGTAGTGGAAGGTGTCCCTGCCCATGGCAGGGGGGGTGGAACTAGATGATCTTTAAGGTCCCTTCTAACCCAAACCATTCTGTGATTCTGTGTTCATCGCCAGCAGGGATCTCTGCCCTGTTCAGCCCTCTGCCAGGCAGGGCAGGGGGGTTCATATGACGCGGGCTGTGAACTAACTTAGCCATTGTGTAAGAGGACTGAAGTCAAATTTCCTACATCCAGTATGTAAGAGATCCTACAACCTGCCATTTCTGTAAGGGTCTGGACAGAAAACTACTGTTCTCTATGGTCTGTATTTGCACTTAACATACTATTATAGCGGGGAGGGATGTTGAGTATCTGCTTAAGCAGGGAAAATAAACTTGGCTGCTGGAACTGCAGTATTGCAAAGATCTGCATTTACAGTGGGAACTATAAATGAGAATTTCCTCCTTACTGTGTATTTTATGTCTCAATCCCAGTACTTCAGGAGCGTGTTTTACTTGAATTTAGCTCCTGCTAGTGAACAGAGCTATTTTTATGCCCATACCAAATTGTGCTCCATAAGTTTGAGCAATACTGAATTGTGTCTCTGTCCTTCCAGTTTGCTGACATGCACATGGTATTGCTCTATAGGAGTCCTCTTGCTGTGTGCTTATTGCATACTTTCTTGAGACCTACATCAGTTGTATTTTTCTTGAATCATGTAATGTGGTGGTACTTGGCTGTACTAACTTTGCCATAAGCACTTCCTAAATGCAGATAAGTGCAACCAAATAAAAAGCAAGATCTTTTGTCCATACCTTTATTGCAGCTCTGATGCCTCTGAACCGGGAAGCTGGAACTGCCTTGTTCTGTCTGGGTTTGAAAGACAGCTAGGAAAAAAGAGAGTAGGAAGCAAAACTCGAAATATTTAACCTGAGGAAGTAGGGGAGAAGAGACACTTAGAGGAAATGGTCGGAAAGGACAGAAACATCAGGGTAGCATTGTCTGTACCAGTGATAATGACCTCTTTGTCTTGTGCGGCTGGACACGAGAAGGCTGTGAGGATGGCATGTTTTCTACCTGTCGGAGATAGTTTCTTGTGTTCTGTAGTACCCTCTTCCCTCTGAAATAAGGTGTGATACATAAAGAGTCTAATTTTTTCTGCACTTTTCTTGGTGCAGAGCAAACCAGTACTAAGATCTGTTAGAATTTTGCTTTGTGAAAGCATATCAGATGATTAATGTTTTAGGCCAAGGATATTAAACCTTTTTTATGTCTGTGTGTATATGGTAGCCTTATTAAGATACAGCAGTGTGCATGTGCACACACATCAGAAATTGGAGTTTAGGAGGGTTTTGGTACTGAAATTTCTCTATAATTTTAAAATAAATGTACACTCTCTTGGATTGTGGAATTAAAGTTATTTTATAGCAATAGCTTGGCAGAAGAGGAAACTAGTAAAATATTTTTTGTTTTAACTCAGGATTAAATTACTTTTACATGGAATTGCTTGCAAATAGTTGCAGATATTTTTTGTTCTTCACGAAAGATAGATTCTATTGAAAAAATACAATTTTCTCTAGAAGAGCTGTTGTAATTTAGTAAGGTGATTGAGGATCATGCAAATATTTGAGTTAATTAAAAAACTGAGTTATTGTATCCTTTACAACAGTCTCGGAACAATAGCTTGGCATGTGCATTAGCTGCTCACATTTTAAAATGTGTATGCTAATTTTTACAGCATTCTGAGGTACATTGCACACATTTTGGGTGGAGAAACAGCTGCAGAGAGGTGATATGATTTGCTTTAGGCCAGAGTGGGGAAAAAAATAGCTTACAAAGAGTCCATCTTGGAGACTTCTGGGTTTAGTTATGATTGGATAGCTGTCTTCTTTTAAAAGGTTATGAATGTCTGAAATGATGTAATGGCAGTATTTTTGTCCAAGAGAAGAGATTTAAGCAGAAAAGCACTGCAAAGCTGTAGCAGTGTCTTTGGTTGGTGGTTGTGATGGGTTTTGTGTGTGTGTTTTGGTTTTTTTTATTGCTGGGTTTTGTTTTTGTTTTTATTTCAGAAGGCTGAGACCAAAGATGAATTTGTTAAAGTTAGAAGGAGGGATTTGGAAAGGCTGACAACTGAGGTTATGCAATTGCGGGATTTCTTACCCAAAATAATAAATGGGGATATCCTGAGGACATTCCAGAAACTGGATGCTATTGAATCAAGTGAGTAGTACCATGTTACAAGCTCTTATAGTTTCTACTAAAACTATTTACAACAAACTCATGCCCTTACAAATAGTAGTAGAGTTTGTGGAAGTATTCCAGATTAAAGTGTTATGTACAATGACCAAGTGTTTGTAACGAAGAAAACTACAAACTGCATTAGAAATGTCATATTAATCTTTTAAACTGTGGATAAAAGCATTATTACTTAGTTCAGGCACTAAGGGAAGCTGTATGAAGAAAAAAGTGATTCCTCTGAGATAAGACAAAAGCATTCTGTTTTCAAAATGTCCTTGAAATCTAATGTTTTTTAGATGCACGTTAGCAAATCAACGTGGTAAATAGCTGTGGATAAAAAAGTTAAGTTTAAAGGAAAAGATAATATCGTTGTATTTAGCCTGTTGTGTGGTGGTTGGTGGGGTTTTTTTGGTGGTGGTTTTTTTTGTTTGTATGCTTCTATTGCCATAAATATTAATAATAAAAAAAGTTGAAGACACTCTGTTATAAAGGTCTTTTTGCTGCTGTCTCCAAAGTCCAGTTTTTCAGTGTTATGATTCTCTGTGCGTTATTTTTTCAACAACTTCTCTGCTTCCAATATGCCATCAGGACCAAATCTGAGTCAAGCTCCATCGATAGCCTGTAGCTTATGTGCAGCAGTACAATTGACCTGTTCTCTGAGGAACTATTTTGGTCTGAAAAGACATGGGACAAGCACTGGCGTGGGACTGAGGATTATAGAGAATGCGTCTCTTCTAGAATGTGAAGTGGTTAATTGAACATTAATTTGCAACAGCTAGCTAAGAAAAGAGCAAGACAGAGCCTCAGGGCCTTTCTCTGATACCAAGTAATTGGGGCAGAGCTTCCAGCTGCCTCAGTTGACCACTCTTTGAGAAGATTCTTCCATGCCATCATATCCTAACAGAGATGAAGACTGTACCACTTCTCCTGCTGCCAGTTGAGATGTCATTCATGTCAAAAGAAGTGGTGTAGGATCTGGAAATGTTCTCGTTATGCTGTTGCAAGGCATCAAGGATTGTTTTCCAGTTGTATTAAATGTTTGAGATTCTCAACTAGTCATATCCTTGTTCAATGAGGAAACACATTGAATTTCAAAGATACCAAGCATGAAAACCCACAAAAAAAGTAGAAAATTGAGTTAATTTTTAAAAATCCCCGAGCAGCTGAAGCTCAGTTCCAGAATGGTTTCTTATTGGCACGCAGTGTTTAACAGCTAGATGTGATTCTTTCAGTCTTTCCCTGTTTTAAATCAGAAACATCACGTTCGTTTAGTTTCTTTCAAGAACTGTTGAAATGTTGCAAATTGCGATATACTAATTTAGCCACGAGGAGGTGATCTAACACAAGCAAATAAAGCACCTCGTTAAAGTGCACTTCGTGGATTCTTTTCCTTAGTGCAAGCCCATTGGTCATAACTTACTACTTCGTGTATCTGATTTATCCTATCACAGACATGGAGAAAAAGGAGAAGGAAATAGAGCAGCTGAAAATGGATTGTGAACACTTCAGAGCCCGTCTGGAAACAGCTCAGGCGGATTGCATGAAAGAGAAGAAGGTAGATTTGTCAGAGTATTGGTATCTGTACGCTTCAGTTTTAATAACTCAAAAGGAGTAATGATCACTTTTTCATGTTCATGTAACAAAATACATCCTCAGCCTGAAAAAACAATTGGCTTTCTATTCATATAGTCAGGTGTTAAGTAAATTACTTATCACTTTATAACTGATGTTTTTTTTCCCCTTGATATTTCTAGAGCAAAAGGGTCAATATTATAACTAGGCAAAATATGATATAATAAGTACTAAAAAGTAGTTGATGTGTACAACTAGAGGATGTACTGGCAGTCTGTCTCCCACTTAAGTACATAACTCTTGCATATCTGCATAGATCAATCTTAACTTCCATACTGTGTGAGGTGCAGTTATATGGGGTTGCATTACACGATTCTTGGCAGGGTTCATTTTGGTGTATGTAAAGTTAAAAATCATTCACTAGTGTTTTGTGTATATTAACATGTTGAAGTAAAACATTGGGTGATTGGGAAGATTGTGGTGTAGCTGGCATCAAAAGGTCCTTCACAGAATGACTTCTTTTGAATTAAATGTAACTATAACATATTTTCAAAGTGGACAATAGAAGATAATGTAAGCAATGCAATATACAAAATGAAAACAGCCTCTCTTTTGGCTGGCTGTAAGCAGTGTAGCTTTGTTTAGTTTTAATAGTCTTTCCCAATGCACCTATTGATCCAATTGTCATGCATAGCTGTAAGTGAAAGAACAATTACAGGTCTCCTTTTGCTCTGTCAATATTGTATTTAGTGATTATGAGAGGGGAGATTCTGGACAATGAAGGAATAGCGAAGACTGACATCTCAGATTGCGGGTCTTCTGTGAAGCCATTGGGGTTCAAGTAGGCCTACACAGACTGTTGGCTTAATTTCTAAGAGGTGTGAGAACCAATTTTGATTATTTGCTGCAAAAGTTCATTTCCTTGGAGCTGATGGTATCTTCAGTAGTCAGCAGAAGCTCGCTTTATTTGGGTTCTAGAGTTGGCGTCTGCATGCCTTGGGATTGCGCAAAGACAGATGAATCTACAGAAACGATTTCATTTTTGAGAAGCAGTCATAGAATCATGTAATCAGCCAGGTTGGAAAAGACCTTTAAGGTCATCAAATCCAACCGTTGCCCCAAGAATGCCAAGTCCACTGCTAAACCATGTCACTGAGGGCCTCTTCTACACAGTTTTTGAAACGAGTGAAGAGTTCAGACGTGGTTTTAGGGCACATCTGCATAGACAAGACATTCAGGACTGGTTTGGTATGAATGTAAGGTATGGTGGAATAGTTGTCCATCTGGATATTTCTTAGTTCAAAATAAGTATCTTCTGGGATAGCTATTGCAGTTTGGCTATAGGTACGTGGTTAGTTTTGCTGTGCACCCTGGTCTTTGGTTGTATTAGTATCCAGTAAGATTTAATGTTGCTGCTTTAGATATTAATGAAGTGGCTCCTACCCTTTACTCTTGTTAATATTACAAAATAAATGGCAGATGGTTTAGGTTTGTGATTTCTTTTGGGTGAAAGTTTTACTTAAAGCATGGATATTTTACTAAGAGTAGTTGTTGTCTTGGTATTCCTGATCAAAGCTCTGCTCTTCCTATATTTGCTCTTGTGCAGTATACGCTGGTTGTCTAAATGGCTTCTGTTACATGCCACAAAGGTATATTTGAGTGGATTGTGCTTATGTGTGCTGTGAAATCCTTTAGCCCTTCAGGATGGAACAATATGGTATATGTATATGTGTGATTTTTGTTAATCACTTTGCATGGTGTTTTTCATTAGGTTGCTGTTCTGCTATAGGCATCCTTGTGTGCAGTTTCTGAATTATTTTCTACGTATTTATCTTCTGAAGGAAAAGGGAATGATTCACTCAAACATAGAACGAATGCATTTTCTAGTTGAGCAGTGTCCTTTTCTTAGAGGATCATTAATCAACATTTTGCATTCCAAAATCTCTGTGCAGTGCTGTCTCATTGATTAGGGAATTGCTGTGTTTTCTGAACCTGAGCAAAACTTGAAGTGCACATGTTATTCTTGGCTAATGCCTTCTTTGTCTTAAGCACTGCTGTATTCTTGCGCCTTGACCCTTTCCTGAAGATGGTGGTGTTGCATAGCACAGTGGTTGCTTCGTGATGTGAACTCTCAGGAGTGTTGCTTCCAGCTAGGTTGTTTGCTTTTGCAAGCTCCGTTTATTTTCCTGGCTCTTGAATGTACTATTTTGTTTTCCTTGCTTCGTATCTTTGTTCTGATGTTGCTTTTGATCTGTTAAAAATTCTGGCATTTCTTGTGCTGGCTTTGCATTCTTGTTGGGGGACCTAGCTTTGGTGTTACAGAGTTTTGTGTCTTCCTGTTCAGTATTGGCATTCAAATGCAAAATGCAAATAAAATGTGTTAAAAATATATTTTCCTAAGTCAAGGAAAGAAAGGCAGGGACAATATAGGGATTAGACAGGAAGATGCCTGTGGACATTTTGTTGATGCACATGGCAGAAAAGATGATAGGTGTGGCACTGAGTTATGTAAAAGATAAAATTTGGCTAACTTGCTTAAAAATGATGAAAGTATTAAGAAATAGGAGACTTTTCCTGGGACTTCTATGCCTAGGGCATCAGCAGCAAGTGTCAGTCTTTTGCATATATTAAACTAGAACATGAAAGAGACTCCAGGGAGTAAATATGCACAGAGATCTGCTTGATAAATTTAATTGGAACCTTACAAATCATAGCCTGTGTGTTCCATTAGCAGCATGATAAAGCAATGCAAATCAGGCTGTCAGGTGTGATACAGGAGGCTAGGTGGGGTAACTGATGACAGAGTGCAAGCAGCTTCGTAGTGGTTGATACCATGTTGTGTAGATTCTCAGATGAGTTTATGTTTCTATTCTTTCCATACTCTTAATACAAAGCAGTGAGGTGAACCCCCAAAATGACAATATATATATTTTAAAACCTAGCTGGCGATACATGGTTGAAATGTTTGTTCTCTTTACTTACTTTCAAAATTGACATAGAAAGTATTCCTTCTCTTTTCCTCATCCTTCATCCTGATTGCTAAACTCATGGGGGAGGCTGGGCTGAGGAGGGCGCTTTCTGTGGTGAATCCAAAAATCCCATGCCTGCAAAATGGGCAGAGCAAGATCCTGTTCTTTTGACATCATGTGATCTGTGATTTTCTCTCTCCCTCTCTCTCTTTTGATAGTTTAATTAGCATTATTTTTCCTGTCTGGCCTTTATCTTTCCCTACAGCACGGTCTAGCACCACCTCATTCAGAGCTAGCAGAGAGCGCCTATACCCATACTTGAGAGACCACAGGCTGTGGTGTCCCTGTCTTGATTCACACTGTTTGAGTGAATCGTTCCGGTTTTGTTCAGAAGATAAATATGTAGAAAATAATTCAGAAACTGCACACAAGGATGCCTATAGCAGAACAGCAACCTAATGAAAAACACCATACAAAATGATTGACAGGAACATTACCTCTGCGCCGAGAAGTGCAGCAGCTTTGCTACCCCTGTGGCAGTTGGTAGGAAGCCAGTGAGACCTAGGATCATGCCTAATCTCATGATACTTTTCTGGCCAACTTCCCATGTGATTGGAAAAAAGTGCTGCCAAACTGAAATTGTGTCCTGGTCATGTTGGATTGCTCTGTTCGGTCTTTATGTTTTTGGCAAGGGCCACTGAGCAGCTCACTTAGGTGATGCATGCACAGTGGTGCCAGGCTTTCTTGGTATGAAGTGCCCTCCAAACTTCAAACCATAGCTGTGTTTTTCCAGGGACTCTGTCATACTTTGCCACTGCTGATCAGGAATATGCCAATAGTAAAAAGTTTGAAGAGACAGCAGTATTTATGCTAGATATCCATCAACTCTGCCACGCTGGCTAAGGCAGAAGTCTATTTTGAAAACCGAAACAACCCTCCCTAAGTTGTTGCCAGTATCTTTTGTAAGGTGTCTGGAAAGGCTGACCTCTGATGCTGAAATCCCTTCTCTCTCAGACATGTAGCTGTTTGCTTAGGAGGAGTAGACTCTCCTATCAGACTTCTCTAGGTGCCACTCAGTCTCGGTGGGTCACTTGGTCTGACCTTGTGGACAGGCTTCTGGTTACTGTCAGCCTCCACGATGCACTTACTACTTAGATATAGCTCAGGAGAGAAGGTATGTATATGCAGCTGCTGTGAATTTGCCACCCCACACCCTCCCTTCCCTCCATTTCAAATATGGCCATGATGATGTTTCTCGTTCTGTCCCTTAGCCTAGAAACTTGTTTTGGCTGACATGAAGTGCAACCAAAATTTCCTTACACTATTTCAGGAGAAGCTAGACCTCCGCCAGCAGCTGAATGAGGCCAAGCAGCAGCTCCTGCAGCAAGCAGAGTATTGCACAGAAATGGGTGCAGCGGTGTGCACACTCTTGTGGGGTGTATCTAGCAATGAGGAAGCTGTTAAAACCATTCTAGGAGGAGTAAGTATGGCAGGTGAATACTTACTGGTGGTAATGCTGTTAGGCCTTTAAAATAAGGAGCTTGCTCTGTAACTCTTTAAGGATATATATGAGAAACTAATTGGACAGCAAAAATGTTTTCTGAATTATATATTCTTTGGGAACCATCCATTCTCATTTAAGAAGTGTTGGAACTATGAAGTGTTATGAAGCAGGCTGGGAATAAATGCAGTAATTAGTTTTTATGTTACCAAACAAGGATTATCTGTTTTCCACCACACACAGCTAAACTGTGTCTACAGCTAGCACAATGTAAATATTTTTTTGCAAGCCAACAGAAGAAGAAAATAATTCTTGGGCACATGCAGCAGTTCCCATGCTTGTACAGAGCTTGGAGGAGCTATTGCTATGGAAAGAAGACAGATCCATCGGTTCTCTACTTCTTTAAATCTCTGTGCTGCCTTAATACGTGGGTGACTCTTGCAAATTTAGAGAGCCTAGCCGTTAGTGGATCATACTAAATCTTCATTGTTAAATGTGGACAGGTAGCTTATTAAAAAAACAAACAAATAACAACAACCACCAAACCACAAAACAACAACAGTTAATGACAATATTTCAGCTAACACAGTTTCACTGCCAAGTGCAGCTGATGGAATTAGGAGGGATCAGGGGAACAGGCCTGATAAAAATCTAATGTTCAGTCTTGTTGCAGCCAACATGAGATGGAATTGTTGTCTTTAATCCAAGTGAACTGATGCCATAGTTTCTTCTGGCTTGATTTTTCAGCAGCATGATGAACAGATGAGTGAATAGGATTAGTTCATGACAGTAAGTAAGTGGTAAACTAGTGTGTTTGTAAGGTTTTCCAGTTTGGGTGCCACAAAATAAAATTACGGCTTTATAATTGGATATCAGAAAGCTGTACAGTGATGCCTTTGATGGTAACTTCTGATGATTCAAGATTCAAGCAGCAGCAGTAATTAAGGAAAAAAGAGTCTGTAAAAACACTGTATAAAGCAGTTAAAATGGGGGGGGGAAGAGAGAGGGAAGGCAGGTGGCTACTACAGAGCCCCCACATAGCAACAAAACCAGTATAAAATAACATTCTGTATTTTCAGAACAATTTATAACTGTAAGAGTTGACAATATTTAGTGACTAGTCCTTATTTGACTTGTGAAACAGTATGAAATTGTATGTTTTCCACAAACAAAATGCTAGCAGTGATGAAAATTACTGTATTTATACAAGATGAGAGTAAAATTAGTTGATACTTGCTTTCAACAAGACTTCTAAATTAAATAGAATTAGGTAAAACCAAAACTCATGATTTGTATAAGGGTAAAAGCCCAACTGTGAAGATGGAATACTTTTGTTTCTGGGTTTGTTTGAAATGCAAAATGCTTCTATTATAGTCATTCCCAGCAATCATTAGAGCCCATTAAACTGCTAGACTTCTGGTGAAGGTCATAGCAACATTTTTGGGCATAATTTTCTTGTGATGGTGTGCATAATGCAGTAAGAAACGTGTCAGGGTTTGCAACAAGACTACTAGAAAGAACATAAATGGATTGTATGGCATTGCATCAACCACAGATTACAACTGACAATGAGTCAGGTTATTAAAAGATGATGGAGATTGGTCATACAAAGTTTTTGCTTTGGGTTATTTTTGGACAAGTTGTACAGCTTGTAGCATTTCCCCCCCCTCCCCTGAGAAGGTGCTGTGAACTACAGAAATGTATAAGAACATCAGAAATGCTTCAAAACTTGAACATATTTAAGAATGTGGGGAAGGTGGCATCAATTCAAAATCATTTCATGCCTTGGGGTACAATGCTGAAGCTCTTTTCAGTCTTTGCACAGATACAGAAGTAGGTCTTTCAGACAGTTCTATAAGGCAGATTGACTGAAATAATACTTGGGACCAATATACTATTGGTGTCCATATAGGTTAGAAAAGTCAAAACTCAAGCAGCAAAATTGAAACGTAACACATAGTTTTCAAGGCACTGGGGGACAGATGCCTACTATTTCTGCCAGTGTTTAACATTTATAGAGAAAACTTGAAGAAATATCCAGAGAAGTAGCATGAGAGAGAGTTTTCAAGGATGCTTGTCTGCTTGTGCCACAAAAAGAAGTAATTCCCATGAGATTGTTTTAAATGTAATTCAAAAAACTTCAGCCGGATACCCACATGACAGGGCTCTCACATGGAAACTCAAGGTTTGATTTCAGAACAACATCAAGGCTTGCTTCAACTTGAGAAATTTTGGATCCTACAAGGTGGTCTGCTACTTCAGTTATCTGCTGTGGTGAGGAATGGCTTTATATTTTATGGCAGCAATTTTGCACGTTAATTGATGTTTTCACACAGGAGTTACTTGGACAGCAAAGGGCTCTTGGCACTGTCTGAACTCAAGCACCTTAATGGCTGCTCTCAGAATTGTCCTTATCTCTGTCTGTGGGTGAGACATTCTTCAGTCCCATGAAAATACCATCAAGCTAATAGACTTCAGTGTGTGCAACGTTTGCTATTTATAAACCTAATTGGTCTCCGCTGCAGCTCCTCAGACCTCAGTGCTAGTTAATGGCTATTTGGAAAGAAGGTTGAGCAGAGAGGACACCAGCAGCACTTCAAAAGACTGACAGACAGAAGGTTTTGCTTGTTCTTTGTGCAACATACCAACTGCTTGGTTTTCATAGTACTCTATTCTGTTCCAATGTGAATACATGTTTTCATAATAATAGCTTATGCTAGTCTGCTGTAGTAGGCTCTCTCCATTTTCTGTCATGCCTTCTTGAACAATAATCACTGCTTACGTTAAGATTGCCACCTTTGAGGTGCAGTGTCTGTATAACTGTAAAAAGTACATCCAGCACATGCAGAAGTGCACTTTTTTCCATTCTCGTTCCCCATGATCCCTTCATTCCCATTATTCTGGGACCACAGCATCATTTGTGAAGATACTGAGTTTCGGTGACCCTACTTTTGGTGCCCCATTGCTGGTGTCACCTGACAGAAACTACATCTTTTATGTGGTGAATGTGCAGTGGTGGAGGAATAATAAATGTTACCAGTAGCTTTGCATGTACTGTGAAAGCAGTTTTGGCAAAGTATCAAATTTTTCAGTCGTTTTGCAAAACGAATAAAGGTTCAGGCACTTCTTGGGCTGTACTATTGAGGTGCTGCTGGGAAGGACTAAAAGTTTCAGCTGCTTCATGAAACAACTAGCAAAATTATTAAAGACACTGGAAAACCTGGCATTACAGGCTCTCTGCTACGCTATTTTTGTTATGAAACCCAGCATCCTCTGTGTTAAATAGTGTTCTAGCAATGTTTTACATGTCAGAATTATTAACAAACAGAAACAGTTCTCTCCATCCTTCTTTGTGAGCTCTGCCTGGATCTCTGACCAGGCTTTTTGACCTTCCCTGAGCTTCATGCCAAGTGGCTCCTTCCTCAACTGAGATGCCCCAAAATAGAGCAGTATTACAGCCGTGGGGAAAAGAAGCATAACATAATTATGGGCTGAATTCCTGTTTGTACACTCTGGTGTGATGATCATCTTTCTCACATGACATTGCTGACTTAAACTCAACCTGTGACCCAGGAGATTCCTTTGTTTCCTTTTCTAAAGAACTTCTACCTAGCCTGTTGTTCTCCATCCTGTATTGAGCAACTAATGGATATAGTTAGGATCCATTAGAATTCTGCCTTCCCCTCCCCCCCCCCCCCCCCCCATATTTTTTCTTTTTCCTTTCTGGGTTTCTTGGGGAATTCATGTCAAGTCACTGTGTGAGGCTGCTCTCCAGCTGGATAGGATTTTCACAAAAGCTGCTGTAGTAGCCCAGATACATGTGAAACACCTGATGCAGCCATTGCAAAGCAAAGAGAGAATATCCTCACTTTTGAAATAAGCTTTAGTTCTGATATATATTACTGTGGGTTTAGGAGGTAAACACACAATGGTTTAGTTTTATAAATAAATGTAGCTTTGAGTAGTTTTCCATTTTCTTCTGAGGTGATGGTTTCAAATATTAGGGGATCAAGCATGTCGCTTAGCGCATACTGCTATTGTATGTTGGGTTTTTTTGAAGTAACCAGATGTTTTGGTAATTTTGAAGACTGTCCAGTTCTAGCATAGCATCTAATAATCATAGTTGCTGTAATGTGTATAATCATTTTTTCTCTTCCGCGCTTGCAGAGTAAAGCAGTAAAGTTTTTCACAATCACTGCACAGACCATGGAAAGCTTTGTGAAGTCATTAAGTGAAGACATGAAACAGCAGGATTTGGATTCTGATGAAAATCAGTTTGTGTTAGCTTTGGCAGGGATTGTAACAAGTAAGTTAATGTTATCTCTCGGAATAGCATTCCGCATACTATTTTGCCTTATATGTGCTGCTGTAAATATAGCTTTTCAAAGTCAGATATTTAGTCCATGTTGATATTTTGAGTGACTTCCTAAAAGTTCTAGCAGATTTTCTCATTGACAGTTCTGTGGGTCCTTGTACTGTCTGTGACACAGTTAAGGATTAGATGGCTAAGAGCCATTCAGTTCTGAAATTCCCTAACATATTTTTTCAATCTGGAGTAAAACAAGGACTGTTCTACTAGTCTTATGTGCTCACTTTACTTTGTAAATGTCAAGCAATTTACTTTCTGAATCCTCAACAGCACTAACATCTTCAAGATGTATGAATTGCAGATGGTGTAAGTAGGTAAACCTCATCTTAAGGTATGTGCTCAGCATTCCGAAACTGCTTAAGAATTTTGTTGCTGTCAGATGGACTGCACCTTCACTGTCTTGAGTCTAGTGCTAAAAGAAGTAAAAGGTAATAAACTTGACCTCCATACTAAATGTTTCTATTTAGGGTCAGAAAATAAGTAGAAACCCATAGTTTTACCTTAATATGTCTGCCACTGGCTTGAAAGGCTGTGAGAAATGGGGTTGATATGTCCTTGCGTTTTTGTGAAACTGCAACTGTCAAAGTGATGCTAATGACATGATGCAAAATAGATGAAGCAGTGGGTATTGATACAAATAACTGAACCTTGCATTAACAGCTTTTTTGAGTGTGTGATTTTTAGCTTTTGTGGTGCCATTAGAGATTGTAATAAAACCCAGTATCTGGGACATTATGTCATTTCACCAAGGCAGAATACAGTTTTCTCCAATTGCTTCATTGAAAAAAACCCAACCCAAACCTCAAAATAGCATAGCAGAAATAAAGTTGAACAAATACAATGTTTAGAGGCTGGGGGTGGTGAAAGGAGGGTGTTGGGTCCTGACTGAGGACGAAGCAGGATGGTGGAACGAAATCTTGCTTCGCTAGAGCAGTATAAATTATATATATGTAAATCATATATAAATTAACATCTATGAAATATAAATTATTATATAAATTTTGCCAGTGAATTTGATATTACCAAGCTTTGTTTCTTTTTCTCTGTAATTTGGGAAGTGTTACTACTAGGGTACTGGCCATTCTGAAAAAAAAATTTTAATTACCAAAGTAGAATTATGTGAAGGCATTTAACCAGTATGATTTGCTGCTTCAGTATTTGCTATGTAGATGAATATAGCTTGAGTTTTATGCGGATGCCATAGTTCATTCATCACAGCTGGCAGATCTTTTTAGTGGTCCTGTAATTAGAATAAACTTTTGTTTGAAACATGATTTTTATGGTGATGTTTTGTGTTCTTTCACAGATGTGGCTGCGCTGGCATGTGGCCGTGAGTTCTTGGTTAGTTCAAGTCGTGAATTACTGGACACAATGATGCACCTCCTGGGAGACGTGAAGCCTGGACTCTGTACCAAATTTAAAGTGTATGATGACTTTTTTTTGTCCCTTTCAGATGAAATGCATTATCTTGCAGTGTAAGGCACAGTGATGACAGTAGTTTTTCCACTCTCCCATTATTTCCTTTTCCTGGAGAGCAAACATAATTTTTGGAAACTCTTTTCACAGTAGCGTTCCTTGCAGCTATACCAGGTTTGGCTACAATGCTAGCTTCAGCCAGGTTTTGTGTCTCTTCAGAAGTCTCTTAAGCACCATCATTTGTAGAGATGAGCAGGGATGTACTGGTCTACCTTAGGAGAGGCTCATGATTTGAAGGTCAGATAAGGAAGGTGTGAGGTCAAGTTTTAAAACACAGAGGATGTGGGAAATTTAGACTCATATTTATTCCCTTTCATATGAAGATTATAAAAGGCTACATCTGCTTAGTGCAGAAAGTGAGTTATGTATCTGCTAAGAGCAAAAATTAAATTAATTTACGCTATTTAGTAGCCAGCAGCACCATGCACCTAGGTTTGCAAAAAGTAATGCCTATAAAGGGACCTTGTGATACAACATTGAAAAGAAAAGGCCACGTTGCACAGTTCAGATGCTGGAAAAGTTGTACTTTCCAGGTGATGGAGAGATTAAATAAACTATTGTCTTTGACTTTTTCTCGGAGCTGTTACAAGCTGGCAAATTATGAACCAAGCAAATTATCGTGCCTAAATGAGTGTTTGCTCATCTGTAAGCTGTGGGCACTTGTCCCATACACCTGGTTAATTTGTTCATGAAGATGGCTTAAGCCAGTGTGGTGGGGTTTTTCCATAAATGGAACAAACGTGCACTAAGAATTCATACCCAAGCCAGCTGTCACAGTTCATCTGACAAACAGCAACCCTATCAGCCAAAATGGACTGCGTCCATGCACCCATTTAGGCAGGTTCTGTGTGATAGGCATGAAATCAGGCTTGGTCTTAACTTTGCATAGAATTTACCTTGCCTAGCCTCAGCTATCAGAAAGCTAGATGTGTGTATCTGCTAACTGTCTGGGCTCTTTCCCACAGTTAGTAGAAAGAGATGGTGCTGTCAGATGATGGCTCACTCAGCCTGTGTTAGGGAGAATGAGTTGCCCTCGGAAGGTGCTTGCTTTTCCACACTGGGTAGCAAGGGGGAGGCTGAATAGCCTGTGTTGTAGGTAGTGATTAGATACTTCGATATCAGCCATTTACTCTTTCCCAAGTGCTGGGCTTGAAGGTCAGCACTCAAAACAGGGTAGTTAACTCTTGCAACAGTGGTGGGTTTTTTGTAAAGCCCCAACTAAAAGAATTGTATGAGAATTTCAGCTTAAGAAAGAAAAGGTAATTTGTGCCTTCATATATATAAACAAAACAAAAAGAAAACATGAAAAGAGGACCTACACTGTTTCAAAATGTGCACAGGAAAAAAAAAAAAATCAGAGGTTTTTATTTTGACCTCTTTTATTTTGAGAAGAGAAGTGAAAACATTCCTAAACGCACACATACTCTGAATTTCAAGCAAATATGTGTCTGTGGGTCCAGATAAATTATTTTTTATCATTGCAGATTGTATTAATGTAATTGGACAATGCAATTGGATTTGAGGGTCTTCCTTTTGAATTGATGTTTTGAGTGTTTTCTTAATTAGAGTTCAAAATGTGCCTGCTTTGCAGAAGACTTACACATAGTGATATCAACTTGGCTACTGTATGTCAATACTGATAAAATACACATAAAAGAATCCCATGAAGTGGCTAGAGATTCAGCAGGGGCCAGCCTCTTAGGCTTACAAATTTAGTGAAACTTAGGAAAACAAAAAAAAAAAGGTTGCAAAAGGTATTTGATAAGTGGGAAGTGTTAAGCGTATGTTATAATAGCTTGAGTTCAGTGCAGTGATAATGTTTTCTGGTGTTCCCCAGAGCCAGTTTTTTTTCCTCGCTCTTCACTTGCCATTTGATTAAAAAATTGCTGTATTATGTTATTAGAGCAAATGCCAGGAAGGAGATTTCTTCATGGTCTTGTCATGGAACAAGGAATCTTAATCTGCTCAGATGTTTTAGTGCAAAATGTTTCCCCTGTGTTTGTCTTCCATGTCTGCGGTCAGGTTCCTTTTTGTCTATGAGCTCCCTACGTGTCTTGTAACTGTTCAGTTCTTAAAACCTGTTACTAATACTAGATCTCTTTCCTGCCTTTTTGGGGCTTTTATGCTCTCTCAGCCCAGCAAAGAAGGGTTTTGGGAGTGGGTTTTGGGATTGGTTGGTTGGTTTTTAAATTGTTCTCTGCATGTAAGGTTTTTTAGTTGCTTGTTAATCTTAAATAACTCTTTCTTAGCCGAGTGTGTCAGAAGAACTCCCTTTTCTCCCTACTGTAAGGAACATAAGGCAGTACAAAATGAAAGACAATTAAGAGATAAGGATACAATAGTTAACATAAATTGTAGTGAAATTTCAAAGTTATGTATAGATGGACTCTGGAGTCATCATAAATAATGTTTTCACACACACTGCTTATATACGTATACACACAGACAGACATTTTTAAAACTATACCTCATGGATGGAAATGTCTATGCATTATATTGGAAATGCAGTGTTTTTCTCAAAACATCACTATGCTATTACATGGAAGGATATAATCAACTTAAAATTTAATCTGTAAAGAAAAACATTGGCTTATTATTTTCGGAGATCTGTTTGTCCTTTGCCCGGTTTTGAGGTTTTACAAATCTTTTCTAGCTTTTATTTTCAAAAACATTTTTCTTTACTGTGTGATACATCTGGGGAAACTGAGTCTAATTCTATACACAGCAGTATCAACCAAAGTAAGCTGATAGAGAGGAGTTCTCTTTCCTCTTCTAGTTTTAGCAATCCTGTGTTTTACTTGTATATAAATCAAAAATTTACAGGGAAAAGCTGTCATTTATTACAGCACTGCTGCAATGTCCAGTGTAGTCCACGAGTATGTAATAAATTTATCCAAGACATCTACATGAGTGCTAGGACTGAACTCTCATGGGTGTCTTTGCTTTTCTGAAATAGCAATGGTGTGAAAAACCTTAGGTTTTCTTCACATTGGTGTAGGGTTTGTTCAGCATTTGTAATTGTTAGGCAGTCAATAAACATTTACACAGTTTTTCATAGCTATAATTAAATTATTAGGAATATTCAACTTGGCTTATGTAGCAGTTGAATGTAGCCAGTGAAATTATGTAATTTAGTACATATTAGTACATTTTATGTAGTAATCCCATGTATTAAGTAGAGGAGAAGGGGCTTTAGCTATGCTTTTAGTTCTAGATTTTAAAGAATGCATTGACAGATAAAGTAATACACAAAGTTAATTAAATTTGGCTTGTCTAAATAGAAGGACTATGAAGTACATAATTAAAAAGCCTTCCACATCAAAAAACCCCAGAAAGTATTGTTTATCCAGTAATTATGTGTGTCACGCTTGCTTCAGTAAGCACTTTCGCAATAAGTCTTGCAAAAAATACTTAGTAGAATGTGCAAGTACTAAAGGTGAAGGTGGTGTAAAGGGCCTGGAAATGCGTCTATGTTGTGCTGAGGTGAGAGTGTTTAATGAGTAATAATATGCTACTACATTGTCTTATGGGGTGGATTATGTCTTCTGACACCCCAAAAGCGCAGCAGTTCCTTGGATCAGCGCCACCCGTCCCTTTGGTCTACACAAAGCAAAAAAGTGAAATAAAAATAAAAATGTAGCAGTATAATTTTACGTCACTTTATTTCTAACTGCCAATGTCAAATGGATTAAGGATGAAAGACACTGTCAAGAAATGTTAACGCTTTCCATTATGAGATACTGTTTTACTGATCATTTTCATTCTGGCTGATTATAGGTAATTATGGCTGTGCTCCTTTGTTAGGGCTTGGGTTCTGGAAGCCAAGTAAGAGCTAGAGTGCCTGCATGAAAAGCAGCGTATGGGCTTTACAAGCTGCAATTTCAGTTCCACAGCACCCTTCACCGCCTGTCTGTGGCCACTGATGCAGTAGATTTAATAATCTATTTTTTCTCTTACCGCTTAAGATCCTAAGTGATCAAACTCACAGTGGTGCAGCACACAGTGTAAGTTATGCCTCTTACAACTCAACTTATCCTGCAATGGGTTACTTTCTTTCCTGCTTTCTGAAGGTATGTACATGGAGAATGTCCAAAAGTGTGCTGGTGGCATAGTAGCTTACGCCATGAGAATTCATTTGACAATGGGATGTGAGGTGTGAAATCTACTCGGACTAACATTATTTCCCTTTTGTTTGGAAATGGTGACAGTGCGGTGACATGCAGGTTTATCACAGCCATGAGAGATAGCAGCAGCCAGGCTGGCCCCAGAACAGAGAACATTCCAGCTCATTCCTGTTTCTCTGTAATTGTTTTGTATGCAACTCGGCGCCCTGCTATGAGTGGGTATGATGACATATTACATCAATGTTATAGAAGCCCTGCTCATTTGTCTGCCCTTTTCATTGTCCAGAAGATTGACTTGTGTGTTACCATCTTTGAAAAAAGATAAAAAGTAATAGTGTTCATCATAGCACATCATAAAGTGCACTAATGTGCTGCCCCCCCAGCTACTGCACAGCTATAAAGATGATCTGCATAAAAGGCAGGACAGAAGAACATGGCTAAAAAGGTGGAAGAATTTCTAAGACAACTTCTGACTCCAGAGTACAGCTCTTTTTTTCGAAACACCAGGGGCCTCTTGGATCGAAGTTCGTAGTATAGCAGTGGTCTGATTTGGAAAGAGGCTGAGCATTAGTGTGTCTTGTTAATGTCAGTGGGGATTTTTGTCTTGATGCTTTCTGGTTTTGAGTATTGGATCCTATTCCTACTGGAAATTAGAGGGAAATTGAAATAATTTGCATTAAGCCCACTGAGACTGTGCTTAGCTGAAAAAAGTTTTATCCACCAAAACAATAAAAACCATGTGTTAGCAATGTGGAATATGGTGTAACAACATGAAGATGAAATGTTTGAAAGCAGAATTTAGTTTAGTGGAAACTGCAGAAGAAGATTTAACAAAATGCTCTGCATCGAGTATTAGCAATTGTTCTGGATAGCTCTGGAAAGGGAGACTCATTTTGAGCCCCAAGTTACCATACTTGTCTGACAGTCAGAATGTAAATTTTGAGCCAGGCACTTTATCTGCATAAAGAGGCAAAGCTGCCATTTCTGTATGCAACTTTCTGTAGCTTACACCATTATCTCAGCTCTGTTGTGGCTAAGGCTGAGATGAATAGCCAAGCACCCTTTCCCTGATGGGAAGTATGAGCAGCTGCGGGAGAAGCTGGTAGGATAGGCAGCCTAAAGCAGTCCCTGTAAAATGCAAAGCCTTCTCCAGCCTACCTGGTTTTCTCTCTGTAGACAGGTTGAGACTTTGGTGTAATTTCTAATCGGTGATGTATGCAGCCCCAAAATGGCTGATGAAATTCTTATTTTAGGAGGCTGATAAATTAGGAAATCCTGGGTTTGGAAGCTTTTGAAAATGTGGCTGAAGTGAACATATGCTTACTATGTGTATTTTTATTTTGTCATTTACACACTGACGTGCAAGGGACAGTCTTGGTTTTGCTTCGTCAGAGATGTCATCTTAGGTTTTTTTCAATGCTCAATTAAGGAAATGTTTTCTAGCTGCCAAGCCACAGATCTTCTCTGTTACTGGGAAGACAGGATATGGGTTCTGTCCTCCAACATCCTATGACCACAATAAAAGACCAAAAGAAATCACCTTCTGGGGGAAAAAACCCTGGCTCTGAGTTGGGCCCAAATGTTATTTGGAAAACAGTTTTCAAGAGGTGCGGGTGAGAGTGCCATCTGGCCTTGTGTTAAGCTTGTGTTGATCTATGCAAAGACAAGAAAACAGTTTACAGCCAAATTGAATTCCAGTGTTATTGACTTAAAAAAAAAATAAAAAAAATAAAACCATCCCATTGTACATTGAGCGTAATCAATCTGGATTCCTGAAAGCAGAGTAAATAGGAAAGTCCCTGATGACATTTTAAGAGACCAGCAGTTGTTTGTTTCAGTGCAGGGTCTCACTTGATGACCCTGCCTGACTGGCAGGGGCTGGAGAGCAGGCAGAGCAAGCCGCTTATCTGCCTTGCACCCATTGCAGAAGGGGTGAGTCTAGCTTAGGAGGGTGTGCTAAGCTGAGCTGGGGCTACCTTCTTTCTCCCTCAGGCCTGTTCCCTTCTTCCAGATGCTTCTGTAGGCACAGTAACTACTTCTGTCAGTGGAGAGAGATTACATTGGTGATTGCTGTATGCTGGCTATGTATTGCATCTGTTCCCATTTGCAGGAGGAACAGGAAGATACATGAAAGAGGATGGCATAAGC
The DNA here is from genome assembly GCF_004027225.2 of Strigops habroptila. Taxonomy (NCBI): domain Eukaryota; kingdom Metazoa; phylum Chordata; class Aves; order Psittaciformes; family Psittacidae; genus Strigops; species Strigops habroptila. The sequence continues at coordinate 33,761,448 of NC_044278.2, read as the reverse complement.
AATGTGTCTGTGTTTCAGCTGACTGAAGGGTCAGCGTACAGAAAGGCCAGTGTTGCACAACCGATGGAGCAGAGACTTCCTTTCACGTTTCTCGTACTCAGTATACAGTCTTGCTTTCTGTGTTTCCTAGTGGCCCTTTCATTTGTCAAGGCAAACAGCTTATTTGAGATGATGTCTGCTCAGTGGGGATTGTCACCACAAAAGCTCTATTGTATAGGTTGTGTGGTCACATGAAGCCAAATCCTGGTTTTGCACATCTCACATAATGAATCTCATGAAGTTTGACAAGACTGTTTTACTCATAGGGTATTTTTCCATGTGTTTGAAATATGTGATTTAACAGTAGAAACGAGGTTTTGCATAACATTGCTTATATATAATTTGAGATTTGTCTCTTTTATCAAAATATAAATTACTAGAATAGGCTTTTGCATCAGTACATGCTTGGCATAAATAGCAAAATATACTAAAACGTGAAGAAATTAAAGGACATGACATCTTTTTTTTCTTTCAATTGTAGGCTAATGCTAATGTCACTTTACAATGTGAGTATCAACTTGAAAGGCTTGAAGTACATCAGTGAAAGTCCAGGGTTTATTCCTTTGCTTTGGTGGCTATTGAATGGTAAGTTGCTCAAAGAACCTTGTAAATTGTGACTTTGGGGATTGTAGACTGGTGATAGGTGTTGCAAAAAACGGAAGAGAAGTTTGTATCTGTAACCTAATTCTGTATAGCTTTTTGTCATGTTAAAAGTAAACAAAAAGGGCAGATAGCTAGAGGGAGATGATGTGCATTTCACACAACATTTTTGGCACTGTATGTAATACTCCAATAATACAAAATTTATGAGTAGTAGAATTAAAAATACGGAACGGAGAAACTTTATGAAGTGGATTAAAGCAAGCCACCTGTAGTTTCACATACCAACGCTAAAATAAACCCGATGCGGAAACTATATCTCAATTCACTTCCATTTGACACAAGAAAGTATAACTCTGCCCTGACAAGTTTTGGGGAAAGAAACCGACCTCTGTAACTGTGCTTACCCATGGCAAAAGTGACTCTTTCTACAGCTGAAGAGAGGTCTTGTGCTCTAGTAGGATTTGGGCTTGCAGGGCATGAGTACTATTCCCAGCTTTGCTTTTGGCCAGTGCAGGACTTCAAGGACGTCCGGGACTTCTGTTTCCACTGTCAGGTGCATGAGTGACATTAAGGCCCTGCTCTTTCGGAGGCATCGAATCCCTGTGTAGGAGCCAGCAGAGATTGACGTTGCTCATGTACGTTGGACTTAGCTGGCAGCTGTGTACACAGCTCATAAGGGACAGTGAAGACAGCAATAAGGACAGAGCCATGACATTGTGCTGCCTATGAATGGCTCCTAGAGTTGGTCTGTCTTGGCTTTCTCAAGGTTGTGTGGCTTGTCTGAGAGAAGATCTTGGTGTGCAGTTCATAGGACTAGGGCAGCTTGGTCGTCCTGGCACCCTTTGCTGCTATGCAAAGCCCTGCTAATACAACTAGTAAATACAAACAGCAGCTGAAGTGAGAGAAGCCGTGTCTGCTTTTTCAAGGAATTAATTTGATATTGAAGTTTTGGAAGAGCTTTGATTTGGGGTCGTAAACTGGAAGCTACTTATATTGCTCACAGTTCCCTCAATTATTTTACAGAAAATGTAGGTTCTTGTGCTTTTCACCAAATAGTTTCTTGCTTTGCAATGCCATAGACTCTCTTCTCTGAGATCTCGGAGGATTAAGTAACCCTGGTAAGAGTGCTGGAAGACACCAGTTTTGTTCTTTTGGTATCGTTTGAGAAAAGTTGTATTCTGAGAGAACACTGAATAATGGTCCTTCATTATGCTGTGCTTAGAAATTTAACATATGTTAGTCCAGATTCTCCTTTTTCTTCATGTTTGGCTAGTATATATAAAAAAAACAAAGCAAAAATCCACAAAAGCCCCTCACCAAACCCCAAAACAAACCAAACAAAAAACCAGACACCCTCAAAACCTCTGTCTAACTGTAAGTTCCCAAGTTTGCCCTTCTAAATAGTGTGGTAAAACAAAGAAGCTAATTGTTTGATGCAGTCTGGTCTTTCAAGAAGGCTCCTAGGTTACGTGAGAGGATCAGATGGGGCACAGTTATAATTAATTTGCAGCTGCTAATGAAAATAAGAAATGGGAAAGCTACTGTGCATTTTGAAAATGTTAACTGTGTATGGTTGGGTTGTAGAAGGAAGGATGGGCATGGCTAACTCCTTCACTTTTTGATGCTGAAATTCTCCAGTTACAGCAAAGGAAGAAGATTCTCAGATAAACTGCATCTGCTGGTTCAGATTTCTGACTTCGGAGGAAGTCTGCATACTGTCAAGCGAGAGGGCTGCCTAGTTTGTGTATAGATGGGAGCTCAGATCCAAGACTCAACCTTGTTCCAATCATTTCGTATGAGATCTCTGAAGTTTTCTCTACATACAATCTACTTCTAAATGTTTTGACTTGTAAAACTCGGTAGCTTCCTTCCACTCCTGCTCCTCTGCTGTTTCTGTAGCCAGCATCTTCAGCTTCTGCTAGCCGCGATTCAGCTTATAAACACCTGGAGCTGCTATAGCATAAGGTCCTAACAGTTCTATCCATGCAAGAGAATAGAGCACTATGCTCTGCTGGCAGGGTATCCTGTATATGCTGCCTTCCTGCAGGAAGCTTCTTCAAAGAGTGTTTTGATTAAGGCTTAAGAGATGATTCAGCTTTCCACAGTCCTGTAAGCTTTTATCAGCATTCCCACTAAGAAAGGCCCTAGAAATCATCCTGTTTGCTTTTCCATCGTCAGTCTACCAGTGTCTGTGACCTCAGTCTATACATTAAGTCCATTTTTCTCCCACTGGCCTGTATGCAGCTGATAAATCCCTCAAATTCCTTCTGTGAATTGCAGTCTCTGCCCAGTCTTGTCCCCTGAAGGAGAATGTCCTTCCCATTAAGTGAGGAGAGCAAACAATTACCTTTATTTTCTTTATTCCTCTTTGTTGTATCTGAAGCAAAGAGGTATTTGATTCAGGTTGTGTAGCAGGCTTTTTGAAGAGACAGGAATATGCCTTGACATCGAATACATGGATTCAAAGAGAAAGGAGAAAAAAATCTAATAAAGATTTCTAGTGGAGTAAGAATGTTAACAGTAAACTGGGTTCATCTGTCTTACTGTCTTTGGAAAATTTGGATGAGCCGGTATGACTTCATACTCGCTAACAAGAATTCTTAATAGCTCTTTCTGCTGTAGGCTATATTGATAATAGGAGAAAAAAAATGTTTGACATAACTTCTTGAAGGTAATGCAGATCTCTGTAGTTTTTGCACTTACGAGGTGGGCTGTTTTCTTTTTTTTCCTGCTTTTTTAGACACTGTCTCCAAGATGGGCCCTTTAATAAGCAACACTAATATACTCAGCTAGCTTATGTAGCTGTTGTATTTTTGCATAGGTATCAGCTATGCCTACCTATACCTTCCCAGGCTGGTGCCAGCGCAAAACACATGAATGATGACTCAGACTTCCGTCCATGGAGCAGCTTGTGGGATCGGTAGGGTTCTCTTCTTGTGGAGCACCATTTGTTTCCAGAGCAGCTGTTCCCATCTTGCAGAAAATAGGCAGCTTTAGTTTTTCCCATCAGCTGCTGTCCCTGTGTTGATGTCTTGGCTAAGGGTTTTGCATAACTTTCAGATTTAAAGAATCCTGTCCTCAGCAATAGGAAAAGAAGTTATAAATTTTGGGTAGAAATTCACCTGAGATTTCTCAATAATTTTTTTGGATGCTTTACATCTGTAGATTAAAAAAAAGTAATTCCCAAAGAAGTAGACTGGGACTTTTTTCTGTCAAGGACCTTTTAAAGAATAAGAAGACACAGGTAGTAATAATAAATACTAGCTTTATGTTTTTCATTTCTGATCATACAGAACATCTACCAGCTAATGGGTGCTGGAGAAAAAGGGTCTAGGCTCTTCTCTGGTTTTTGTGTTGGTTTTGGTTGTTTTGGGTTTTTACTATCCTGTATCTTTATTTTGGTTTTCCTCACTTTTCTATGAATAAAGTCTATGTAGTTAAAAAAAATTGCTTTCCATGGGTACATGAGAGAGTGTGGAATTCAGAGAGACTATACCAGTGACATTTCACATCTATAGCTGCGAAATTGCTCCAGGTACTTCATTAACCAAAAGACAACAAGAGAAGCATGACTAATTTTAGATCTTGCCCTTCAGTTTCCTCCACCACAGTTCCACACGGAAATCTAACTTTGTTTATCCAAATTCTTTGCAAATGACGGTCTCTATTATAAATGCCTGTATGAAGCACATTCTCATTTTGCTAATGCTGCCTGCAACCTTCAATATTTGCTTTTCGTGACTAACCCTGAAGGTTTCCAATGCCTTGCTTTTCTGTCTGACTTGCTTATGGCAGTGAGAGTTTTTGAAAATTCAGGTTACTTGCATGGCAGTGTGTTATTTAAAAGACATCTGGACAAACAGAACCTCCCTATTTATAAACCGATGTCTGTATTAAGACAAATTTTTGTTCGTAAATAAAAACCTCAACCAGTCTTTCAGGTGCTCAGCAGTTTCATACTCTTCAGCCTATGAAACTAATCTTAAAAAGAGGATTGCCCTTCTTGCCCTTTAAGGCCACATCCATTTTCTTAAATGCAGAGATGTCAGCTCTGACGCACAAAATCCCTGAAGCAGAGTTAGCTGAGAGGCTGGAAGAGTGGCTGGGGGAAGTCTTGCTGGATGCTTGCCCTTTTCCATATTCCTCTCTAAGCAGCTGCTGCAAATGGTACTTGCACAGATGGATCTCCAGCTGGGGACGGTGTAGCTGTTCTTGCCATCTGAGCAGGAGCTTCTTGACTAGGTCCTTGCCATGCTTAGCAGCAGACTCATGCAAACCGATGTTCTCCTGCGAAGCACAATGTTTCTCCTTTTGTGAATATATGTAAGAAACCTTAACTCTGGTAAATGCATCTGTTGCTGTAAAGCATTGGTTTGTTCTTACATTGTTACTGTCATTCAGTATCTACTGTGGGAATCCTCAGAAGCCTAAGACAGGACTGATAGGATCTGGACAACATCTAATAGCTCACCCACAAGTCTGCCAGCTGCAGAGCAGCATCTGTGCAAGCTCCTTTTCACTCACAGCCCCTAAGTAGCAGTTGGGCAAATTGGGACCAAATTGCTGCTTTAGTCAGGTCCCTGGGAATCTCTCTCAAGGGTTTCCCTGATAACTGTGACAAGTGTGGGTCTGTAGGAGAGTGAGGAATGCTGGTTAGCTGAACTGCATGTGAGAGCAGCCACCTGGCCAGGGAGGAGAGGAGACTGAAGCAAACCCAGCTGTTATACAGGAGTTGGGGCAAATGTGATGCAAAGAAAAAGTGTGTTTGTGTCCATAGGAATTGCAGCGGCAAAGCTCTGTTCTTCTTTTGTATTATTGTTCTCCCTGCTCCTTCCCCACATAGTGTCTTTAATGCAACGCTTCTTGTTTCCTCAGACCTGTCAGCGTTACAAAAATGTCTGAAAAACTCTCTGCTGCTGCAGATACTGGCTCAGCTCTGCCAGCTTTGGCAATGCAGAGAGATCTTACATGGTGTAAGCTGTGGCCCTAGCTGTGCTGGGCATGCTGTGAACATAGGTAGTCTGACAAGTCCATAAAAAGGAAAAGGCGAGTGACAGGTTGCTCCTTCATGCTAGAGTCCGACAGTAATTGAATTGAATGACATTTACGACAGCAGTGGGAAGCTTTTGGAATACTGCTCTTGTACATAAACATAGCTATAAACAGGTTGCTGGTAATAAATCTTGTATTCAGGTGGCCAAGGAATCATATGGCCACGTGTAAATTGAGTTCACACAACTCAGAGCCAATTGTAGATAAGCTGTTTAGCATTGATGTAAGGCAATTACTTAAACCCTGCTGTAGGCAACAGTTCATCTGAGAGCATGGTGCTAATGACAGATGTGACTAAAATCTGTCCATGCTATCAGTTGCTTTTGTCAGTGACTGAAAGTCAGTGACATCAAACGGTAGTGCTGGCAGCTAGCAGAACGTCAGCAAACTCCAGCAGTTTCAACACCTTGTTGAAATTGCATCAGCATTTTATGGTGGTGGTAGGCTTATGCTACGTTTGTGATCACCGACTGAGGCAAGCAGCTTGATATCTTCCCCTATTCTCCAGAAATAATGATTACGGTTTTGAAATTTTAGTTGAAGAGATGTGTGTGCTAGTTGTTGGGAGGATATGATGCAGTGATTTGATTACAGCTAAAGGATTTTTTTTGATCTTGCTCAAACAAAATGTTACTCAGCTAGTGTAGAAATGACTAAATCTGGAAGCTATTGAAATAAATATAATGCTGAATAATGAAGATTCCTTACATATTTTCTGAGTGTTCCTAAGACAGGGGTTTTAGCAAAAATCCCTAATGGGATTGGAGAGACAAGAGAATGACTTCTAGGTTGTTGTTTGTGTTTTTTTTTTTTTTTTTTTTTTAATCCTCTTAGGAAACATGATTATCCATAATAAGTAGTAGTCTCAAAACCACATGTAATCCTAAGGGAGTATATTTTAAGGCATATGTATTTATTTAACTTGAAGCATCTCAGAATACATGCAAAACAATGGCAACCAGAGGTTAAATGCTTATTAAGTCATCTTCTGGTGCTGGATCATTTCCTTCCTTTGCTATATGCCTGAGTGCCTAATCTGTTCTTCATTTGAGTGACTCAAGCCTTTGAGCTTCCCCGGCTGCTGCTGGAGATTCTTCCTAGAACCTCTTTGCTCTTACGGGAAAATGTTCTTGCTCGTCAAGCTGGAAATCGTTTCCTGATCTCCTGCAGTTCCCAATTTTGTTAGCTCCCCTGCTAATGCTTCTTCCCTGATCAATTCTTTACTTTCTACAGCCTTTAAACACTTGCTGATAGTAGTAACAGAGACGCCTGTAACAGTATTAATAACAAAGCACTTTTCATCCAGGGATTTAAAACATCTTACACGTATGAAGCTTCCCAGCAGTACTGCAAGCCATTAAAAGTATTAATGGCTTTATTTCATGGAGGAATATTGTCACACGGAGGAAGATGGTAATGAACTACGTAGATTTCACTCCCAAAAGCATATTTCTTCTTACCTATTTGGGCTATGGTTTGTCGCTGCTATTTCAGGTCAATATATGTAGAATAATACTAAATACAGAGAAAGGAGGCAACCTCTGCAGGCATGAAGACAACAATCAAAGGAATGGGAGGATGGAATCAAGGCTTTTAGTCGTATTTTGATTAGGTCAGAACAAATCTGAAAACCAAAACTTGCACCCAAGTTTTTTTCAAAAGGATTCACTGAAGTGTTGCTGCCCAAGACACTGGACATAAAGCCTTGCTGTCTGTGAGCCTGAGTTGCAGCATTTCTCCATGAGTTATGACTGCTCAGAAAATGGCACCTGCAGGTACAGCTGGAGGTGATGACGGAAAGAGACTTCTTAGAGCCTTTAGCCCAGGTGGCAACAGTCGCTGTGCTGTGGGTGTGGCCACTTCTGCAGGGTGTGCAGCACTAATCATTCGGTTTTTAAAATACTGATTTGAATGTCTAAAGTTGTCTCGTATACCAAATAACTACGATTCTCATTGTACAGAAAATGCATGTTATTGTTTGGTTTTGGACAATTCCTGTGTCCTAAGACTATACCCCAACTCTGCTAGTTTCCCAGGAGGAAATAGAATTCCTTTCTTCAGAGGTTTATACTTCAAACAGGGAAGAAAGTATGATAGAAAAGACCTACATATCTCACTTGTTATGGAAAATGGAGGAAAAGAGAGTGAGTGCATGGCTTGTGGGTGTAGGTCAGATGTCACAATCTTTAATATTGTACTTCAGCCATGTGCTAGTGGGAATTACTTAAAAATTTCCATCTCAACAGTTAGTTTCATGCTTACAGCCATAGTTTTCTTCACTGTCCATGACATTCTGGTTTGTCCCCTGGGTGCTTTCAACATTTCCCCTTATGCTTTGATGAATAATTCTCTTTATTCCTTTTTCAGGTCACCAGTGTTAGGTATTAAATAAAATGGGAAAGGAAAGAACTTGCCTTGTACCACCAAAGGCTTCCTTCAAACTCAGTGCAGTGTGGTTTATTGCTGCACTGCATTTATGCTCTTTCAGTGAGACTTTGGTCTCTGTGCTGATTTTGTGCACAAAGTGATCAGAATTAATTTTTCGCAACATTTCTGCACAAGGCTTTATCAAAAGCCTACTGGAGACTAGGTATGCTAATGACAAACACATTAAAAATGCATGGCACGTGGAACAAATTACTACTTCAGCCATAAAAATATATTACACATTTTCATTTGGAATATGCAGAATAGAGAAGTGCAAAAGTGGGGCTTTCTACCAGATGCTTTTGATTAAGCTATAAACAACTAAATGCAAATGGACTGTTGTGAGCAATTAAAATATAATGCTCCTAATGTTTCAGTAATTAAAAATGCATCCTGTGTTCTTAACAGTAGAGTTATGTCTTCCTAGCTTAAGTCAGTCAAAGGTCTTTGCTACATTTCTCTGATGCGTTCTTAAGCAGCAGTGCTTAGCTTCAGTACCCATTTCAATTTGTGTAGATGGAATTAAACACTTGGAAGGTTATACATGGTTACCAGAAAGTTTTATAAAGATTAATATTTTATTGAGCTTTGAAGAAATCTGAAGGCTTGTAGAAAAAGAAAATAAGAAAAAGCCTGATGATTGGCTGCAGATTTGATCAGTTGGTCTGTTTATTTTTTAAGTCTGAATAGTCATGGAATATAGCTCGTTCTGCTCTTAAATCAGATTGCGTCCAACAGTACCCCTTGGCTACTGACTGGATAAATCCAAGTTGATAAATTCCCTGATTTATAGCATTTTCAACATTTGAGAAACAAGAGAAAGGTTCCTGGTTATCTCTCCCTCCCAAACACTGCTGAGTACAAGCTGCTGAGAAGGGCAGAGGTGTTTCCAGTTGCCTTCTAGAGCCAGCCAGCCAGCCAGCACCAAATGGCAGCTGTGAATTATGAAACTTCAGTTACCTCTTGTCTGATGGGTCACGATGAATGGCACTGTAAACCTTTAATGCTACTTTTTTAGACTCGCTTCTCATAAGTACTGGATTTTTTTCTTCCCCACTTTTAGACCCAGATACAGAAGTCTGTCTTCATGTGCTGCGGCTTCTCCAGTCTGTGATTCTGGAGCCAGAAGTATTGGCCAGGTCAGCCTCTGAGATGAGGGATACTTTGCCATTTCAGCGTATCATTGCACTGTCAAAGAGCCGCAATGCAGATCTGCAAGCACTTGCAAAAGAACTACTTGAAGATCTTAAAATACTTGAGTATGAAGCATAGAAGAGCTCTATGACATCAACTACTTATGTCTTTCATATATTTTTATGCTGCAAGAGTTGTTGGAGGTGGGCTTGACTAAAAAAAAAAATCTTGCCTAAGTTCCTCTGACAAAATCCTGTTGGGAAATTAGGTAGCCCAACTAAAATAATATTTGGGAGAAAGTGTTGGGTTTTAGCTGTCCAAATATAATCTCAGGTGATCTGCTAGAGATGGGACAGACAAAATTTCTTTGAGTAGGATTTTGCTGGTAACAGGTTTCCGAAATGACCCAGGTTATGTTATCTATTTGCCATATATAGGGAGTAAAGCAGTCATCTCATTCATTGATAATACGTAGTTTATTGTAGTGGTAAGTAATCCTTTTGGTCCAACTTTGTTGCTTTTCACAACTCTTCTGTGTCAGAATGCATCCCAAGTTCCAGTTTTATTGTTGTTATTTCTCACCTTTTTCTATTTTAATAAAAGAAAACTTAAATTCTGTAGCATGAAATGGATTCTGCTTTCACAATTCACATACAGATTCACTCGAACTGTAAGCTGACCCAGTCTGTGGCTGCCAGGCATAATAGAAATTGAGCCATTGTTTTTTCAAAAGCTCTGAAAAAAGGAAGTGAATTACTGGTCTGTGGTACCTAGTTGTGTGCTGAAGAGAGTAAAATGAACTACTGCTCTGTCACGAGCAGCACTGCATTCCCTCACAACTGTGGTGTTTGTTAGAGCTTCTGTGTACAGCTCGTTTATCTCACTGGTAAATGCAAACATTTGTGTGTTTAGTATTGGTGGAATTTACACATTTTTTTTTAGAAAAAAACCGGCATCCATTTGTGTGATGACAAACAGCTGGTTGGGTGATGCCATTCAAGGGAATGGGATATGAGAAATGCAATGCTATGGTAGCAACTTTTTCCATAGCTGTGAACCCTCAGCTGTGAATTTTGTATTAACAAAATACAACGTAGACTTCTAATCCAAATGTGTAGAAAACATTCTTCTATAGATTTAGATATTAGAAAGAAATTTTTTACTATGTGGCTAGTGAGGCAGTGGCACAAGTTGCCCAGAGAAGCTGTGGCTGCCCCATCCCTGGCAGTATTCAAGGCCAGGTTAGATGGGGCTTTGAGCGACATAGTCTTAGTGGAAGGTGTCCCTGCCTATGGCATGGGGGTTGGAACTAGATGATCTTTAAGGTTCCTTCTAACCCAAACCGTTCTGTGATTCTAAAATATGAAGTAAACATTGTAGGATTTAAATATTATGATTGGCAGACAGTTTTAGAGGAAGACCATCATAAAATGTATAAGTTAAGGTATAGGTTATCTCCCATTATGCTGTTTGCAGAATGATGAATGTTCAGAGTTAGAAATATAATAAGTTACTTATAATAATTGGCTCAAATGCTCCAGACGGTAGCAGTCTGATTTGGGACTGTCTAAAATGAAAATTAAGATACAGATCTCACTTACATGAAAGGGTTGCATAGGGTTCTACGGTGTTTGATTGAATACATTGAACTTACCAAGTGCAGATTTTTGGAAACATTTAAATCTTCTTTAAAGCATGCTTTCTTTGGATTTGTTTTCTTATCTTGCTATCCTAGTTAAACCTCCTAGAGTTTAATCCTAAAGTGATCAAAATAATAATCGGTAATTTCCTGGAATATCAACTCATGAAAGCGTTCAATTTTAAGAAAGACTAAAGGGCATCCACTTTCCATTTGTTTGGTATCTGCCCATGAAGGTCTTTCATCAAACTTTTGGAAGCCAGTAAATAACAGAAAAGGAAAGTAATTCTGTGAGCAGAAGAGCTGGTAAAGCCTTGTGTAAAGCCTTGAGATATTTCTTGAAAATTTCCCTGTCCTTCTCAGCCCTTCCCATAAAACCAAGTCCACTCAACGGGCAGCAGGGAGTGCACAGGCTGACGGGTGCAGGGATGCTCTTGGCCAGGTTAGTAAGTGGTGGTGATGGGCTGGTTAGCTGCCACCAAGCAGGGTGTATGCCACGCTGCCACCTTTGCCCTCGTGAAGGTTTTAATTTAGGTCTTTTCTGCTGTTACCCTGTCTGGTCAGGTAGCTTGAGGGAGCTTAATTATCTTTGAGAAGTCTTCTCCCTCTGTCAACTTTGCTGAGAGCCAACTGATTGAGTGTTATGAGAGGGATTGGCAATGCAATTGCACCTCATTTCCATAGGAAATCAGGAAACAAAACGCTCAGGACTGTTCATGTTAATTGTGTGTCCACTGGGATGGTCAGCACTTAAAAGCCATGCTGAAATAGGTGATTTGAGACACTATAGTTTTTCCCGAGCAAGCTGCTTATATCTGAGAAGCCTTTGGATGTCTCCCAGATGACTTTATTTTCAGGTGTAGACTTTTTATTCAGAATCATATTCAGAATCGAGCCATCAATGATCCACCGACCTTGAGAAAGTCTTTTTTTATGTACTGTTTCATTCTGCAAGACTGATAAATTAGAAGAAGTCACCCCATCTGTGAAACAAAGGGTACTTTCAAAAACATCAGAAGCATCAGAAAGAATATGTGACAAACAGGTCTCTAGGTAAGCCTGTATGTTTTCCCTAAATTTACTTTCTCTAGGTGTCTGCCATTAATGCTATAGCTTTAATTCTTTTTTTGGGTTATGAAAAGAAAAAGACAACATTTGAGAGGAACTTGCTATTGTGGGGAAGCAAATTCATAATATTTTTGGTTTGGGGAAAAAAGAAAAGGGTCACTTGAGTCAAGCTGTGCTGAAGGCAAGTGGATAGAAGCCAGGGATACGCCTGACCCCTTAACATTACAGAGTGTTTGAAATTTCATGAATGTTTCTCATGTATTTTAGTAAAATACATTGGACATTCCTAGTTGCAAATTGCATTATGAGCTGTTATTTCCTTTTGCTGTTTTTCAGGTTCCTTTATTCCCCAGTCACCCATTTGATGGAGCCAGGGACCAGCCCCCTCCTGCTCCTCTGCAGATCTAGGGCTGTGTTGCAACTGGTTGAACCTTTTTGCAGCTTTCCATACAGGCAACTCCAAGGAAGCTGTAGCTGCTCCATCCCTGGCAGTGTTCAGGGCCAGGCTGGACAGGGCCTTGGGTGACATGGTCTAGTGGAAGGTGTCCCTGCAAATGGCAGGGAGTTGGAACTAGATGATCTTAAGGTCCTTTCCAACCCTAACCATTCTATGATTCTATGATCTGCTATACCCCGTGCATACTGTTGTACATGTCATGGTGGGATTCTCCCAGACCTTGGCATTTATCAAACTAATGGTCTGTACTCTTCAATCAGTGGTATCAATGCCTTCTTTGTTGTTTCTTTCTCCATGCTAAAATTGGTGGGAACCTTGTGCCACTGGCTGTAGAGAAAGCTCCAGCAATTTGCTGAGAAAAGGTGCCAACTGTTTAGTTTGATGGCTAAAATTAGGTGAGATGGATCCTGCCTTTTTGTTGTCTATTTTGCAATTACAGATACAGAACGAGTTTTCAAGTTGCCCTGCTGTTCACAGACAGCATTTTAGAATCTTGTTTGTTGATAAGCTTGAGAAATCCCTGTTTGGAGAAGAGCATTTAAAAGTCTTTAATTTGTCTTCATGTGGCTAGTGCCAGAAATTAGGCTAAGTAACTATGGATCACCTTTGAGTCTCCCTCTTCCCTGAAACACATGTGGGTTTTTATGGTTTATGAATGAAAGAAAGTCTCCAAATAGCAGGTGGTGCTCCAAAAACTTAGAGCATGTCAAAGCTGCATTTACAAAGTTGGACAATGGGTGATATACAGAACACCGTATGACTCTATAAGGTGCTGCTGGAGCTGAAGACTCGTTAACATATGCATTATAAATGCCTGTGAGGCTATGAAGTTTTGCTTCAGTCTGAAACTGTGGGCCATTAGGAAGTTTTACTGGTTTAAAATGAAGAGTGCAGCCTGTGCTTTGGAAAACACCAGCTTTAGAAGGCTGCTTTTTCTGGATCCTGTTGAAAAGTTTGGGATTCTTCTGTGTAGTAGTTGATTAATTGCACTACTAGCTTGCAGGAGAAAAGGCAGCTCATACAGCCAAAGCACTAGTTCCACTAGCTGCGTTCAAAGTGTGGAGTTAGTCCATCATTGCCATTTCCTCTGTTGCACAATCTCAGAGTTTCAGTGAAGAAGAAAATGTGAGTTTGGTGTTGATACTGAGCTGCATATCAAAGTTACTGCAGATTTATACCTGTATAACTGAAAGCAAAATTTGATTCTTATGATAAGCTGTTTCAAAAGATGAAAAGTCTCTTTTAAAGATCCTCTGAAGAAAGCACCTGTTCACAGTATCAGCTGCACAATTAAAATTGAACTTTACTCATTTCAGTTTTACATACTGTGTACAGAGCCACTGAAATGACGTCAGTTTGCTGATGCTCCTGGGAAATAACTGGCTTTTCATATTTGATGCTGATGATCAGTTAGAGCAAAGTGAAAATAAATGAGGATCCCCCCAAATGTATTTCCTGTAACTTCAGTTTAGCTATGTACTGCCCCACCAGTTTTTCATGTGGTTATCTTAGGTTGATGTTTGGCCTGGACTGTGACCTGGCCAAAAAGAAACTGGAAAACCTCAATAGAAGAAAGTAAGGCCCTGTCTGAATGGTGGCTTTGTACCCCATGCTGAGTGGCAGGCCTGGCGTTCCTGGAGGGGACTCTGAGATCTTGGATGAGAAGAGCAACCAGCTGCCCAGTTCCTGAGGGAAGCTGGTGTTGGTTGCATGCTGATGCTGGCCCACTCCCAGGAGCTCATGACAAAGGTGGTGAACTTAAAGTTCAAGACACATCATCCCGTTATGATTGTTTAAGAGAGGCAAGTAAGTAAGAATGGGAGAGGGTGATGATTTGGCCATATGGCCACGGGTGAACTTCCAGATGATTCAATTTCAGCTGGTTGCACCAGTCATTTAGCTGCTCCTTTGGGTTAACATTTGCACTTGTGATATGCACTGGTTAGCGCAAATTGGACTTCAGATTTGATAAGACTTTACAAGTCTTGCAAATGTTGCATGATTCACCTCCTCTACTGCTTCCAGTCCTGCAAGGATGCTGAAGATGAGGAAAAGGGGTTTTACTGGGGAATAAGGAGCCTCTGTTTCCTCTGTTATCCCTGCCAGTGCATGCCCAACGAAGTTAAGGGATATCCAAAGCATGGCTGCTCCTCCCCTTCGTAGTGTCTAATTTGCAGCTGCATCTGGTTGTGTCTGTATTGTTCTGTAGGTGATTTTCCCGATTTGTATGCAGGAACCTTTGCAACTGCTAGTTGCTTCTTGTATATGTGAGTTACAAGTTACAGCTGATAAAAAGTCATCAGAAAACTTGAGCTCATACAGATTTTAACTTCCCCAATGCTTTATGATGACCTTTACAACATGTAACTTGCTCCGTCAGGCACCTTTAAAAGACTTTGACCAAATTACAGTTCTGCATGTAATTTATAGGACTATAATTTTTACTGTGGGTGCGATGGCAGTTAAAGCACTTCTGGTGCCAGCTGCTCAGTCTTCTTGAATGCATGTACTTTCCATTTTCTGTGCTGTTGGGCTGCTCTCCGGAAAGGCGGTGATCACTGAGGGCAAGGCTCGTGTGGTGTGGACCTCAGAAAGGGCTGGGGAAGCAGAATGTTGTGCGACCAGGATGGTTCTGCCAGGTAGATGGGGAAGGTCAGGTCAGACGGAGCTGCGAAGTGGCTTTCATGCCACCTGGGTCTTGCTTTGCACTGGGGCAAGGGAATGGATTGGGCAAGTGAGCTGTTGGCAGCTCCCCATAGAGAGATAAATGCCTCCTCCTGTAGCTTTGTCACTGCTGGGGTCAAACTTAAGTGCGGCGGTCACACTGTATAAGCATAAAACAGAAAATGGTGAATGTAGGAAAATAAAGCCCAGTTCTTAGGTCTGTACCCCTGCCTCCTGAGCAGGATCTGTGGCGTCCAGAATCAGTTTCAAGGGCACCTTGGCTTAGCCATGGCATGTGTGAAAGCTGATGAATGCAATCCACCCCTTACTATTCCCAGCATACTATAGTTTTACCAGAGGACTTGCTGCTACAGTTCCTGGCATTTTTACAGCTGTTGTAGTGCTCGTTGGGTCCTTTGGTGCAAAGGATAGGTCTTCAGGACTTCTCTCTCCAGTCTGAGAGAGAAGAGAAGGCTCCAGGGAGACCTTAGGGCAGCTTCCAGCACCTAAAGGGAGCCTACAAGAAATCTGAAGAGGGACTTTTTACAAGGGCGTGTAGAAATAGGACAAGGGGTAATGGCTTTAAATTGAAAGGGGTAGGTTTAGATTAGACATTAGGAAGAAATTCTTTACTGTGAGAGTGGTGAGACACTGGCACAAGTTGCTCAGAAAAGTTGTGGATCACTTCCCATCCCTGGAAGAGTTCAAGGCCAGGTTGGACAGGGCTTTGAGCAACTTGGTCTAGTGGAAGATGTCCCTGCCTGTGGCAGGGGGTTTGGAACTAAATGGTCTTTATGGTCCCTTCCACCCAAACCAGTCTATGATTCTGTGATTCTATGGTAGGAGGTAGTGAAGTCTCTGAGGAGGCAACCAGCAGGGCAAAGTGGCCAAGTGGTGTGGGGCAGACATGCCCGGGATTTGAGCAATTCTCCAGGCTCTTCTCCCATCAGCGTGGCTGGCATGTCTCTGCCCAGGTGGGGGGCACTGGTGATCCTGAATGAGTTTCCTGAGCTGCCTTATGCTGGGAGAATGGCTGAAAGCACCAGGGCCTTGCCCATGCCAGAAAGTGGCGCTACCTTTATGCAGGATGCCTTTTCCTAGTAACAAACCTGGGGCGAAGGAGAGGGTGGCCAGCTCGAAGGGCAGACAGGCACTGTAAACCTGAGCACTGGTGAGCAAAGGGAATTCCTGCCTACCCTGGCAGACCTTGCTGGCACTGGAGGTGTGCAGGCAGAGCTGCTTACAGAGAAAACAGGGGACATCTGAGGTGTCTGTAATGCATAATGGGCCCATAGTCACAACATCGGTGCAGCACATGGGCAGCCGGTTACCTCTGCTTTGCACATGTAGGCTTGCCATAGTGCTTGCAAGATCCCCAGCATGCACATTCAGAAGTACGCTTGCTGTTGTGACTACTTTCTTGATCTCACGGCTTGGCTGGGTGCAGCTGCATTTTGGAAAATGCAGTGGATGCTTCATCCTGTGGCTGACACAAAGAGATGTAGAGCTCCTTATGTGCTCAGAAATTGTTCAGCAGCAAGAAGCTAATGATAGCGATTGCTGTTCTTCCCAAACATATCCTTTCTCTTCTTTTTATTGCAGTAACTGTTTATTCCTTCAGAGTGATTTTCGTGCACATCATTACTACCCTGTTGCAGCAGAAGCTTAATCTCTTTGAACAAGAGTAGCTGAGTGAGTCACCCTCATTCCAGTAAGGAAGCCCCTTCAGGAAGCCTCTCTAGCAATGATGTCCTGTGCAGCCCAGATCCGCCGCCAAGCTATTCAGCTTTAACAATGCTGACAGCGTGTAATACTGCCCCGGAAACCTTCAGAGATTGCTTGTCAGACACAGCCAGTGTCTCCAGTGCCCAGCAGCTAATCTAGCAGACAGAACTCGGGTAAGGAAGCTAAGGGAAAGGAGGTACCCTCTTGGCTGTAAATGGCAAGGGACCAAAAGGTGCTGGAGTTGTTTCATGAGCATCAATGGCAACCTGGAACACAGTCAGAAAAAAAGGGACTGCCTCTGGGGATCCAAAAGTCAGCTGGAAAGCTGAGCTGCTAAAAACAATAGTGCTGCTCTAAGTGGCCTAGGGAGGGGGAGGCTTCAAGGGCAGATTACAAGCATGAGAGCACCATGAAACTGATGTGGAAGCTGCCACAGAGGCAGCAGCTTTTGAGCAGTGTACTGAACCTGTAACAGAACATGCTTGGTATCCCATAAAAGCCTTTGGCCCTGGATTGGTACACAGTTTTCAGGATGGAAAAAGGGAGAAAGTGCATTTGCCATTAATTTTTAATGATAATGGAGTGTTCTGTAGTGATAGGCAGTTTCTACTATACAGGCTGTCTACAGCAAGGGATGGCCCACTGGCAACCTTCTCGCTGATAAGGCTGTTTGCAAGAGGAACACAGAGGAAATGTTTCTAAGGCACTGCTATAATGCCACAAAAAATGAAACATTACTACTCAAACTGAGCATTTCCACTGAAGTGCCCTGCTGCTACTAAATCGTAGTTTCTTAGACCTGCATTTCAGTTTCTTTGGGCACAAGACGATTGTATAGCTTGTGCTCCACTGGTGCACAGGAGATCCTCTCTCCATGGTTCCTGCTTCCGGACGAGGTAGGGTGTAGCTGCTGGTCTTATCTGAGGCTCAGGAGATGTGGATTCAGTTCCTTGTGCAGTCATAGACCTGTGTGCCCAGGTAAGCCATGCGGACAAAATCTGCTGAGGGGCTGAGCTCCTATTGGAGCATTCCTGATTTCAGAGGGAGTATGCTGGAGGTTTCAGTCCTCCAAATTAGATTTCTGCATTGGTTCTCTTTTCATGTAGCTCTCCTCCTTTCTGCCCTAGTCTGACCACTTTTATTTGGGTTGCAAAAGTCTTTAGGATAAGTATCCATCTGGCAGACACAAGGGGGCTGTCATCTTGCTTGGCTAGTACTGCAGTCCAAGTAATGGGTGGCAGAGGGAAGGAGAAGAGGGAGCCTGAGGTGTTGAGGATACCGAGGCTACTGCTTCCAGCTTCTGGCTGGCTCCTGGCTGAGTTGGTTGCATAGCTGTAACATGGCCTGTCTGCTGACCTAATAGTCCACCCATGGGTAATGAGTGAGACTCATTACCCATGCAAGCTGCTAACAGGACCCATCTTTGAAAAGTTCTGCAAGTCCTTTCTAGCCCAGGAGATGTTGCTACTGCCAGGTTACAGATCAGATATAAGGAAGTGTTGAGGCACTGGAACAGGTTGCCCAGGGAAGCTGTGACTGACTGCCCAATCCCTAGCAGTGTTCAAGGCCAGGTTGGATGGAGCTTTGAGCAATCTGGTCTAGTGGAAGTTCTCCCTGCCCACAGCAGAGGGGTTGGAACTAGATGATCTTCAGGGTCCCTTCCAACACAAACTGTTCCGTGATGATGAGTTCTGTGAACTCAGTGGAAAAGAAGGCCCTGGCCATGCTTCTCCTGCCTATCTGCAGCCCAGCTGGCACACAACAGTCTGAATTTGGGTGGTGTGAGCTCTTTTGGGCTCATGCTGCGAAAGCAGGACATGAGTGCTGGGAGGAGCAGCTCCTATATTGCAGGGAGGGCTAAAACTGGTGTTCCAGCTCTCACCATAGGTTGTGGAAGGGAGAAGAACTCCAGACCTGTGCTCCTCTGCCCCTCCAGATGGGAGATTACTGAGATCCTAAATGACGATCCTAAGATCTTAAATGAGATGCTAAGATTCTAGATGAGAATGAAGCAATCCTTTCTGGTACTCTGAAGGAAGACAAAAGGACAAAGGGCATTCTGACACCAAAAGGAAGAGAAAAAAGAAACTTGCTTCCAAGGATTCAACCCTTAAGCACAGTGACGTAGAAAGAAGGAGATTCTGTTTACAGAGGAAGTGAAAAAGGAAATTAGGGGAGGGGGGAAGAAGCAGCTGGCCAACAAATGCTTGTCCTTTGGGACAGCACAGAGAGGTAGGTCTGTTCCTTGGGGAGCTTGTTTCCCAGAAACAGAAACCACCATCTGTGGCTGCATTGCCTGTGGCACTGGTGCACTGCTGTTCATGGGCCAGGCTTTGAGGAGGCCCATGTGTGCACTCGTTCATGCTGCAGCACAGCCAGACTTGGCTCCCTTACCTCCCCTGGTGGGGTCAGGGCAGGATGTTTTTGGAATATTGAATCTGTTCATTCCTGAATAACTCGGCTTCTTTGGAAAGTAAAAGATACGGTCGCGAGTGGGCAACCTAAGACTTTAAAACTAAGTGTGTGTCCTGTGTGTTTTGTTCCTGTTGCTGGAACAGTCTGGAGAAGCTGTTTGGGTCTATGGCATCATTCTGGCTGTGGATCAGCACGTCCCAGACTTTCAGCCAAGCACAGCATGTGTTAGTGCTGCCCCTGCAGCCCTCATCTCCCTGTCAGGTCTCAAAAAGTTCCTTTCTTCATTTCACAACCTGCCCTTACCGCTGAGCCTGCTGGTAGCTTTGGACGGTGTATCTAATAAGCTGACAGCAGGGTAGCTGCAGTGATGCTATCCCCGAGGGGCTGCAGATCCTGTCTTAACAAGGCAGGCTGATATTTCAGCTTCTCTGCATCAGCGATGAGCATGGGATTGCTGCAGGGGATAGAGTGGAACTGAAAAGAGAAAAGAGCAGCAGCAGTGACTAGAGTGCTATGTAAAGTTACCTGGCTTGTCTTGAGCTACAGAGCCAGGGCACCAGGAGCTGCCCAGCTGTGGCAGGTGCCTTCTGTCTGCTCCATGGCCACAGCCTGCAGAGAGAGGAAGGGAGGCAGACAGGTAGGTGCTGCGACTTTCTGTTTATTCTGACCCTCTCCCAAGGGCTTGCTGTGGTTCCCTTCCTTCCTCTGCCCCGCAGGGGATGCTTTGTTTTTTTACTTTGAAAATCTCACTGTTCTTGAATTCAGAATAGCAGCCAAGGCGAAGGGTGCCACAACAGGCCCAGGGCTGAAGGTCTCCTAGGTGTCTGTAATTGATGATGGGAATCTTTTTCCCATTTCTGGCCCTTTCATTCCTTTCCACAAAGACAGGCATCTTTTGTTATGTACTCTTTCAGCTCCTGGGCATTTAGCACTAGGAAGTGCGTATGGGCCTTTGTATTGAAAAAGGCTGAAAATTGCTGTAGTGGCTGGGCTATAGCTGTCTTTTGTCAGCAGTACTAGACCTGATGCCTGTCTGATTTGGGCTTGTGTGAACAGGCATGCAGGAAGCATCTTCAGTATCACACAGATAATGCTATCAACTGCAGGGCTTCAGGTGCCTGCACCACGGTGGCAGGGGACAAGGACAACATTAGCAACAACAGAGCGTTACACGAGTAGCGCTTATTATGTGTTGTTTAACACATTCTCTGCGCAAGGCCAGAACTAATTTGCAGTTGAGCAGCAGAGGAGCTGTCTGCAGGCAGCTGGCTGGATTCAGGGTGACTCAGCTTGCCAAGCATGTGTTCCCTCACATCTAGTCATTTCCCGCCTCCTGCTTGACTTTTCTATCTTACAAAAATATTTGAAGAACTAACTGAAAGTATGTGCTCAACAGTATGATACAGGGCATGGGCTTCTGTGAACATCCTGGGTTTCCTCTGGAGAAAAGCAATATGGTCAGCTTAAAAAAACCCCAAACTTGGATTAGTTTTTATTCTTTCTGTCTTTATTTTCCTCTGTGGGTAAGGCTTACTATACAGAGCAAAAGCAACAGTACAAAGGGGCAGAAATGAGTTTGCCAATAGAGAACTGAAGCAAAATGTAACCTCAGCATTGATGTTATTTTTTCAGATGAGAAGCACTGAAAGGCATTCCCAAGCCATTACAAATGCTCTGCTTTTTACCTACCATGTCTGCAGTGTCAACCCCATGTGTGAGCACTGCCAAGTAAATCCCTGCCTGCATTCCTGCAGTACCAATGTTTCTGCATTTGCCTCTGTATGCCTCGAGCATATCTTGTGGCTCTTTGGGCTGAGATGCTCTAGAGCTGCTTCCCAGGCAGTTAGAAGGAAACTTGTCTGTCCTTCTAGGAAAAGATCAGGGAAAACAGAGGGAGATTTCAAACACTGATTTCTTTCCACACCACCTCTGTGCAGACAGGCAGCCCAGGACACACCCTTTGCCCTAAGCCGCATCAGCTAGCAGAAGTTTTCTGGGCCAGAGTCCTTCCGTGTGGAAAGGCATTGGGATAAGAATGAAACTTCTGTGACTGCATAGAAGACAGTTACCTATCATAAAACTACCTTCTGATGGCCAGTGTGATTCTTTACAAAAGCTGACTCCTTCAAGTTTTTCATAGTAGGTAAAAATATGTCCCTGTCCAACGAGTGCAAATGGGCTTCTTGCACCTGTAAGATGCCCTCTTCCTGCAGGTGAGGAAGAATTTGAAGGCTTCCATAGTATATACCAGCATCTCAGAAGGGATGTTCCACTGATCCAGCAGAATTAACGTTTGCTTCATCTATTTTGAGACAAATAGGAAATTCCAGCAGCTGCCATCTCAGAGGAGTACTGCAGAAGGGTATGGTTAAAATCCAGCATTACATTGAACTCTTGGGACTGCCAGGCAAGGCATCTCTCTACTAATGATGACATTTTTAAAAACACTCGGAAGGTTTGATCTTGGTCCCATTGGGCATTTTGCCATAGATCTTAATGGCTCTGTGGCTGATCTCTTAATCTTTAATGCACCTGTGCAAACTTGACAGTTTATTGCAATTTCACGCTTTTTGGAAATCGTCTCACACTAATGCTGTCAGAGACAACAATTTGTAAGGTCATTAGCTCGGGACATAACAAATAAAGAGTGAGAGAAAACAATCTGTAAATGTCATATTTGTTTAACACACAAAATAGCTCCCGAAGAGCAGTTATCCTTATGTCTAGAGACAGCATGAAAATTACATTCTGTGGCTTGAAAATGTGGATCTGTTGGAAGTGAGAAGAGTATAACATGGTTGTCTTCTCTACTCTGTTCCCTATTTCCCCGTTGTTCCTCATGCATCTGTTGTTTGACTTACCAATATGCTTAAATTCTTGGATTACAGACCAGGACTCAAGGCATAACTAAAGACCTTAGGGTTCTACTGCTGAGATCTGATAAAAGTGGGTTTTGCTCTGAGGATAAATAATACTTTTTAGCTCCTATTCCAAATAAAAGGAATTGGGGTGAGTGGGAAGTGTTACCCCTTCTCCACATCAGTAGAAAAGACACAGGCTCACTAATGTAATCTGATGTGAACGTTCTCTCAACAGAAAAAAGCAGAAAAAGGTGAAAACTTTATCACTTGAGTCAAGTCTGTTCCATCCATCAATAACTACACTGAAAACTGACTTCCAAGTTTGACAGTGTTTTGCTTGCGGAGGCAAGCCTGGACCCGTGGCCACAAACAGGACATAAGGGTGGGAAAACCAGTAAAAAGATAGATGCTCACTTTGCTAGGGATTAGACTGGGGGAACAAGAGGAGTGTGGACGAGGGGACTGTAAGGCCCCTGCACTCCTGTGTCCCCATGCCATCCTCATGGGATGCATTTGCCATGTAGTGTGATGGGGAGAGGTCACACAGCCCACGTGAGCTGGAATGTCAGCATCTGGCTGGCTCTTTGCCTTAGGTATTTTGTGGTCACTGGTACGTTTTAATTTGGTCTAGAAAAAGGTTTCCCTTTAGGTGGTCATCTAGCTGCCCTGAAGAGGATCTCTGAAGGTCAGAGTAGTTGTGTCACCACAGCTTCAGTGCACAGCATGATTTTGCCAGTAAAACCTTCTCCTATGGCCTACATTGGTCCATTCCAACAAGGTGGGGTATCCCCTCCATGAAAGCAGCTGGAGGCACTGGCACACTCTTAATGGTCCATGGAGGTGGTCTTAAGACTTGTTTTCCCCTGGGCGTGTGAAAGCAGGGCATGGTATTGTGTTACAATTCCCCAAATAAGAGGTTTTGTCCTCTCTGTCATCATCTACCCTTCCTCTCCCACATACTCAGCTCAGGATACACTCTCCAGCAGTACTGGAGCATCTGCCTGTGGGGCAGCAGAGATTCACAGATTTAGAAGAAAACCTGACTTCTTTCTGGGTTATTTTGGGAAGATTTGTGGGAAGTCACTGAGGGTGGCTTTCCCATTGGTAAAACTGTAAGTGAGGGACCAAACCCTCAGCTCCTCAGATGGATATTTAGCAAATACTCAGCCTGCCATACTTCAGGCATGTGAGTTGATATATTTGTCAGCTCTCCAAAGACTGACTGTAGCCCCAAGTGACTCATTCAAAGCACCCCAAGTGACTCATTCAAAGCACCCAAGTGTTTCTTGGTTTATGCTGAGCATTCAGGCAGCATGGCCTTCTAAGGCAGCGGATGGCTTAAATACTCTTGGTGTCCAAGATAAATGGGGTGAAATACACATTTCTTTATGTGCTGCAGGAACACCAGGCTATCAGCAAGCCCAGATAAGCTTCAGTAATGGATAATTACTACGAGGCATTGTGTCACGCTTGGGATAAGCATGACAAGAATTTCCCCAGTGTAAGAAGATGTCAATATTTGCTGAAAGTATGTGTGGTTTTTGCTTGCTTAAAATATTTATTTGTTCATTCTGGAGAAAGTTAACATGGTAAATTTACATTTTACAATGTAAACATCAGGCCACTAGCTAGTTCTACTTTTTGGCCAGGATTCTTTAAATATTAGCAGCGTGTTTGATAGTTGCTTCATTCATTACAGTTTTATACATTCCTGTAATTAATCTTGTAACTCAGCAGGGCAGTAGAGGCTGGAAGTAGGGCTTCACTCCCATTATGGTGACGTCTGTTTGCTTTTATGAAGCCCAGTGACTCAGTTTCAATTGATTTGTACATCTAGAGTTTCAGGCACGCGAGGGTGTAGATGCCTTTTCAAATAGAGACAAACTACAGTGAATACAGAAATGCTGTCAGTGTTGTCAAGCTGGAGGATTTGGTGTCTTCGAAAATTCAGCTCCTGTAAAGGGCTTAAAGCTGTGTCTGGTGGAAACATGAAATGCTAGGATTTGCTGTCCAAGTGGCAGGTGCAAGATGTCGAAACCTTCTGGATGCTTAACGACCTGACACTGTGCCATAAGTCACATCAGCAGTAATCCAGACATTCCCACCCAAAATGTGCAGTTGATCAGCACTAAAGAAACAGCAAGAACTGTGTCTTCGGTAGGCAGATTGTTTCCACTGTGGTGGGGAATGTGCGAAGACAGCAGCAACTCCATCAAGCAAAATCACAACCCATAAGCCAGTATCCTGTCTCCAGCAGGGAACACCACCAGGTGCTCTCAAGGAAAATGATTGAAGTCTGGGAATAAGAACATTTCTTAGGAGGAGGATGGGGACAGGACACTGTCCTGAGCCCCATTGTTTGCTCTGATCTGTACTCTGAAGCATGAGCTGGCCCCTTGGCGTTCACCAAATATTGCTTGGCAACTGCCTCATACTCTGGCAGGAGAAGGCACTGTGCTGTCTTTCCTGCCCCATGACAACCTGTACCATTGTGCCAGTGCAAGCAGTCAGCCTGACACATGGTCTGTGCTGCATTGTCCTCAGCAGGGCTTTGTTGAGTCCTGCTAGGAGGCACACACTCCCTGCCTGGGCCCTCCTCCATCACATGGGAGGCTGGTCCCATCCAGTGACCAGGTGGTGGAGCAGGTCTTTTCCTTATGGGGGTATTACAGATGCTAAGGAAGCTTGTGTGGATCCAGGAGGAAGTTCGAGAAATTTGTGGAGGAAAATCCACTGAGCATCACCAGAAGGGTTATAGGCACTGCAGCTGGCTCAGGAAATCCCAGCAGACATAGGCTGGAAAGGCATTCAGGAAAGGCATCATGTACAGTTGCCTTGTTCATGGAGAGCCAGGTGA
Source organism: Strigops habroptila (assembly GCF_004027225.2). Classification (NCBI taxonomy): domain Eukaryota; kingdom Metazoa; phylum Chordata; class Aves; order Psittaciformes; family Psittacidae; genus Strigops; species Strigops habroptila. Next base: position 33,736,507 of record NC_044278.2, on the reverse strand, counting down.
TGCAGCCAGGCTCTTCTCTTGCACTGCTGCATCTTTGACAGCACTACTGGCTTCAGTGGTGGATGCCCTCAGCTGTTCACCTTGCCTCACAATGCCTGCCTTCTGTTGTGCTGCCCACCTGCTTTTGGCCTGTGCTGTCAAGCAGGTAGGATACCTGAGTTGGGTCAAACCCTAAAGATTCCAGGATTCTTTGTTGTGGGTTTTGTTGGGTTTTTGACTACTTTTCTTCTGGATCCTTTCCCTAAGCAAGTTCAAAACGTAGCCCACAGACAACAGTGCTAGGTAGTGGGAGGGAATGGCACAGGGGACAAGAAGGGAGGGCAATGTTAATTGCCTGAGCCCTATTTCTACTGATGGCTTTGTATTGTGAAACCATAGCCTGTTAGACCTGGAGTTCCTGTGTCCACAGGAACCTTTGCAGCTAAAACCTCAGCTGATGGCAGCAGCTCTCTGGTGAAGTTAGGAGAGGTGTGCTAATTTGCAGCAGCAAGTAATTTTAGAGAATATCCCGTGGCTCCAAATACTCCACATCAATCCTACCCAGCCTGTGAGCATGTTGCTGTCCTGTGGCAATGAGTTCTGCAGGCTGCTGGAGCTATGCTACAGTCTTTGTAGTCGTACAGGTACAGATCTGAGAAAGTATTTTCTCTTTCTCATGTTAATAAAGTTAACAAAATTCTCCCCAGCGTATCCCACTGCTGGCATTCTTCCAGGTTTGAATCCAAGGTTTTTAAAATCCCTGTAGGGTTGTGGGTTTTTTATATTACTCTGTTAGGGAAAAAAAAAATATATACCTATATCTGTATATGCATATAAACATATGTGTGTATATATGTATAACTGCTGACAATAATAAGTCCTACTATTGTGACAATTTTAAGCAAAGAAAGGCTCCATGGAAAGTGAGGAACACATCTGTCAAAGACACACTGGTATAAAATAATTGCACAGATTCCTCTGTGTGCTCTGATTGCTGTGCAGAATTCAGTATAGCCATAAACCCAGCTTATGGGCTTATGGATGGCAGCTTGTTGCTCAGAGCAGGGGCTCCAGGTTTGTGGTTGGATCGGTAAATTTGTCCCTATATAAAGCGGGGATTTTTCAAATGCAGAGTGCAGCCCCTGCTGCTTGTGAAGCCTTCCTCTGTGTCCTGCGAAGGCACAGCAATCAATACCTGACATGTGACAGCAATCATATATTGATTGTGTATCTTGTCTATTGTATATCGCATATATTGTCTATTGTAGGTCTCCCCTTTTGCAGCCTGACATCCCACAATTCATTGACACTTTGGGGCAAAATTTCCCTTTGGAAGTGAAGCAGCCTTCAATGTCTCCAGAATCACCAGACACTCTGGAAACTTGAGAAATATTGCACTGAAGAAAACACAAATGTAGGTCTGATGTATTTTTTTCACCTGAAGACCCCAAGCCAAGCAGCCACTTGCTTGGCTTGCTGTAACACCAGTGGGCCCAGCACAGGGGGACAGGGTGAGACTTACTTCCTGGCGGTACATTCCTCGCTGAATTATGGGCCTAAGGCAGGGACTTCATTTTCTCCAGATGACTCTCAGGAAATACCCTCCCCATCAGCTATTATTGCCTAAATAATAGGGAGGGAAGTGTAACAGACTTGAGCAATATCTGAGGTACTCCATATGGCACATCCCAAATCTGGTGTAGGGCAAGGCAGCAAAGACAACTGATTACAATGTCACTTGGTGGGTGTATACAGTTCTTTTTTTGCTCCAAAGTTATGAGGTCATGTGGAAAAATATAGATATTTGTTTAGAAATAAGTAACCTGCTGAAAAGAAACATTACAAAATCTCTTCCTAAGCATGGGCCCATCCTCTCAATGTTCCTGCATAGATCTAACTTCAATAATGGGGCCTCTAGGTAGGAAAACGTGTACGAATGTTTGCAGGATTAGGATCTTAAATGTTAAGTTTCCAGAAAGCCCAGTCCAGGAAGGGAAAAGCCTGTTGAGGGAGAGGTCTGCTGGGATTTGATTTATGAACAGGACATCCTGCTTAGTTCCGAGATCTCGCAGATAGGATTCTAGTGAGACTGCTGGGTTATTGTGATGGCAAAGAAAAGGAGCTCACCCTCTGCCTTGCCTGCCAAAGGCACTCAAACCTGTTTGGGCATCATATCAGTGCTAAACATTTGGCATTCTTTATCACGTTTCATCACTACTGTTTACTAAGCGATGTTAAAAATGCATGGTATGTGTGCAGCTCAATGCAAGCAGACTGGCATGTCTGTCATTAATTAGTGAGTTGCATGCTGTCATTTGTGCAATTAAGCTCAGGACTGAGTCCATGACCTAGCCACAGAAGAAGACTGTCCAGAAAGTTGGGACAAAAGGCAGAGGAGAGGTAGAGCTTTTAGGAGGATATTTCCCAGTTCTTCTGGATCACTGCAGCTGCATCTGCATTTTCTACAAAGCCGTGGCAGGGGTCTAGCTCAGCTGGTGCACTCAAGTTTCCTTTGTGTGGGAACTAGGGCACAATGGGGGTGAGAGAAAGGATGTCTCACTCCCACATCGTTCTCTAGTAGGAGATAAGAGGTATCCAAGACATGCTCTGGGTCAGTGATGTTGACACATCTGTTACTTGAGTGAGGCAATCACAACAAAAAGGCTTTAGAAATCTGGTTTGTTCTTTAGGCTTTAGAAAGCCTCAGAAGCTGGTGCTGAGTGCAAACTACTGAAGGACTAACTGCCACTGGCTGTCTGAAACTGTCCCCTGGTTTTGGCTGGAGTTGCAGTTCTTCAGCACCTCAAGCTACTTCTCTGCTACCTAATTAAATGGTGCTAGGGCACATTCCCACACATTAAGCCTGAGTCATCTATGCTGTTAAATTGATAGGATGTCTGAGCACGTCTGTGGTACTTCGGATGTTTCCCAGGCATGGCTTGGAAGCCAGTAGGGCCTGGAGACCATTCTCAGATGACATTTGAGATGAAACTGCCTTGTTTTGGCAGATAAGAAAGTTCAATAGTCTGGAAGTGGAGTATCTCATGCTGGCTGGCCCTAGTGCCAGAGGACAGGCCTGGGTATGTCTGATACATACCCATTATGGATGTAGCCTGGGTGTCTCCAGCTGCCTATCCTTAGGATAGAAGGCTCTTTTATTTACAGGGACGGTTAGAAGGAATTGTATAGTGCTTTAAAGGTCAGTGCTGGAGCTGGCTGTTCAACTAAATATAATACAGTGTAGCTTGGTGGGAGCTGGTAAGGAAGGAGGTGGGTAAACTCACTTGTCTGGCTGCTTCCTCATACATGAAGGAAGGAAGTGTCTGAATTAGAAATGGTTAAACTGTGTTTACCTGTGTTGCCTTCTGGCTACACCACTGACGAAGCTAACTTTTTACCTTGTTTTATTCCTGATATGTCACTTACTTCATTCCTTTACTTGGACCCATGTCCCCACCAACTAGTGCTGAATCTTTTGCCTGCTTTTTTTGACATTGCAGAAAATCTCAAGCCCACCCTGTTGTCAGTGAACAATGTGTGCCTGTTGTCAGGAGGAGGAATTCATCCAGCTGTGGATTAACAGAAGAGTCCTCCAGGCAATTTCCTCCCTACCTCATTCATTATGTTGTCACTGGCTGAATCCCTGCAGTTCATCTTGTCGTTGTGCTTGTGCTTTGTCATTTTACCGGGAGTCATGGCACTTCTACCTCCAGACAAAGGGAAAACAAATCAGAAACCCCAGGCAGATGACTTGCAGCCGCCTCGTGGAGCTGTCTGTCTTCTGATGGCTGGTTGGGTGCGTCACCTCAGAATGAAGCAGCTCTGGGTGGGTCTAGCTACCCACGGCTTTCACTTGGAAACCCCCCATTTCTAACCTTGCAAGTAGCTCCAAAGGTATGTGGGGCTGCTAAAATTAAAGCAGTGTGACCCCAGGAATGGGACGGGTGATATGACAGCTGCGTGGCCTTTGAATCAGCTGTTAATCTAACAAGGGGTGACTTAGCTCTGCCAGTCACACACATACATTGCAGCTGCAGCAGCACCTATTGGAGATGTGACCAGAGCGCCACCCTGCTGGGCAGGGATCCCTGCTCCCCCTTCCCCGGGGCTGTCTCCAGCATGGACACAGCTTCAGCGGTGGGGCCATGCATCCTGAAGGTGGGAAATCTGGGTTTAGAGCGCTTTGTCCTGGGCAAAAGAACACTTGCAGCCATGTGACACAAAGTGCTTAAGAGGAATAATGTTTCTTGGCTACATCAGAGGTGTGAAAAATTCAAGCCTGTGTGTTGCACTGCTCTGCGCCTACATGGCTCTTTACTCCTCCCCAGGATTTTGCCTGGTTGTCCTATCTCCTTTTCCTTGCCAGTTCTCTAGAGCCGTGGCCCCAGGTGTGGCCCCCTCTTTTAAGCAAGTTCATGCTCATACACACCTTCCTTCACTTAGATGCTCCCCTGACTCGGATAATTCCTTGCTACCAGCTGTCTTGTGCCAACCTTCTCCACAGCCAGCAGCTCTACCTGTCAACACTGAGCGGAGTCCCAGCACCCAGCCTGCTCTATTGCCACTTGGCCTCATTATACCCAAACTCTGAAATAGCATCTTGGTCTGAGAAAGTGAATGCAGGCATTGTGCAACCCACCTTTGCTTTTCAAGCTCTGAACGGAGTTTCATGTGGTGAAGTGGGATGGGGCAGGTCCTGCTTTGGGGGGCGCACATAAAAATCCTCTGTCCCCAAAAGCTGATGCACCAGACAGAGGGTGGATGGGAGGACAAGCCTTGGTGTCAGCAGCGGAGGCAGGCCAGCTGAGACACACAGGACTCAACTCTATTCCCTAATCCCACGCAGGGAGTCCATAGGAAATGCAAACATCGACTGAGACTTCCTGTGTCTGGGCCCCAGCCACCTTAGAGCAGCTTTTGGTATGCTGAATGAGGAGAAAACCCCAGCCCATGTGCCTTATCAGCTGGCTCTGTCTGGGACTGGGTGGTGAGGCTGAATCCAGCCCCACATAGGGTGTCCCAGAGGAGTGTGGTTGGGGCTGGTGTGGGCTGGGTGGGAGGCAGTGAGCAGTGGGAGGGACGCGGGTGACTGGCGACAAGCAGAGGAGCTGCCCCCTTTTTGCTCACAAGTGATTTCAAGGTGACTTTGAAGCGGTCTGCAAGATTTTGAGCAGTTTTGGCCAGCTTCTGAGGGGAAACTCTGTGTCTGACAGTGGAGACTCCACAAGTGGAATAACGTGGCTGATAGCAAACCTCACGAGACAGATACCCTGTGGGTGTAAATCAGCACTGTTCCCTTGGTCCCATTTAGACCTGCACTGGCTTACAGCTTGTGCTGCCAGCCCTGCTCACAGGCAGCAAAAGGCACTGGAACAAAATCAAGTGTAATTGCTTCTCACAGATAAAACTGTAAGGAAAGGCAGCTCGCGTAGTGAGGGTAAATCTAGGTCCCATTGTTTTCTTTTCCTTGAAGTAAAGCAGAGTTACGATGCAAAGGCAGAAAGACAGGAATGCCATAAAACAAGCAAACAAGGGTGGGAAGGTTTGCCATCTCATGGCCTTTTTTTCCTACATCCTCCTGCCACACACAGCAGCTAGCAAAATGGTCTTGAAGAAAACCTGAGGGAATGGCTGCATAAACAGCCCTTTTAAAGAGCCTGGGCTAGTTCTTGTCATCATTACATTGTTTTTTTTCACCAGTGCCACTCCATTGCTTTTCACTGCATTGACACAGCTGTAAAACAGGCTTAATGTAGCGGCGAATCAGACATTATGTATCTAGATTTGTTTTTCAGAACTGTGCTTTTCTTGCAGGGAAAAAGAAGTGCCTTGAGTTTAAAGGTAAGCTCTGAATCTTCACTGCACTGTGAAGATTTGCAGATACGAATCCCATTTAGATGCCTTTATAAAATGCTGAAGTACTCCACAGCAGCAGGATTTAACCTTGGGATGTTCGCTGGCTGTAATGTGATTAATGAGCCTTTCCCCATGCATAGCAGATATCTAAGCAATTTTTTGTGTATGGAAGTGGAGCAATTGTCCGGCTTTACGCAAATGAGGAGCTACTTCAGTGTTTGCCCTGTGAAGAGACTTCAGTTTCAATGGGCTTCAAGATTGCACTTTTGTGTTAAGTGGAGCTGTGATCTTTTTCCAATGAGTGTTGCTATGCAGGGCCAATTTGTGACGTCCATTATTCTAAAATAAGTAACTTCTGCACAGCAGAAATGTGCTCCACTTGCACTGCTAATCTTTCACACAAAGGCGTGTTTGGAAGAAAAGTTATTTATTGCAAGTAATAAATGCAGGTTCTCAAAAGCATTTATAACTTAGTTTCCAGAGTCAGAGCACTCCAGTTTGAAATAATTTCCTTTCAATTTTCTATAATTCCAATCTCTTTCCTGGCTGTTTTAGACCATATATCGCATACTTAATTATTCTCTGAAGGAGAATCTCAGCCACTGAAAATGGAATATACTTAGCAAAATTCTTCATGCAAGAATCTGTTCTTCAGGTATCAGCTATTGCCTGTGACAGGACAGGAAACCTGGCTGTCTGTTAAGTAAGCATGTTATGTTGAAGTCTTCTGCCTCACCTGTGCAAATGGCTATAGATCTCATCTGTGTGGTTCATGAGCTCTTCTCAGCCATCGGTATAACAGTTGTTTGTATGTCCTCTGGTGGAAAATGGAAACCATAGTTAATGCTTACCTGGTTTCTCTGAAGTTACAGAGGTGGGTCAGGATGCAGTGGGATTTGAAATCAGCATGTCTGTGTTTTTATTCAGGATCTTTCCCTTTAGATAAGCTGCATCACTGTAAAAGCAGAGTGGTTTAAATTCTTCCCAAAGAGACTCAGAAACATTAATTTCCTTAGAATCCACATGAGTTACTGGCTACTGAGGACTCCACTTACTTGAGGAGTTCATATGTTTTTTTGAGACTGTTCTCAAGAATGTAAATTGCAAATATATCAATATTCAGAAGGATTCATAGAATTAATTTGGCTTTTTTTTTTTTGTGGCTCTAGCCATCAGGTACCATGGGACTGAGAACTGCAATCGAGTAACTCCATGACAGCAAAGAAACGAGTGATTTGTTCTCCTGTTTTACTCTTGTGTGAGGCTTGCTAAGAGATCCTGACCCTTTTCCCTCCCCAGGCAGCAGCTGGCTGTGGCTGTGCAGCTGCTCAGCTCTTGCAGCAGGACAAGGGCTGATTCCATCCTTGTTGTGCAAAGCGTTTGTATACAGGATGAAGTACAGATGCATCCCCCTCTTGTTTAATAATCATGAACAAATTTATAGACGTCCAAGTAGGTATGTGAATAATTAGCAAATAATTCATCTGCTTAAAATCCCTACCTGTCCAGTGTACTAGACTTTCCGATACCTTCATAGACTGGGAGGGACTGCAGGCGTTCCTTTCATCTCTCTGCCTTTGGAGGAAGGGAGAAGTTATGGTTCAAAGAGGGGTTAAACCACTGTTCCAAGGTCACACAAAATCTCTGTGGCAGTACTGGAAACACCCACATTTCCCTCTCATTTTCAAAATTCTTCAAGGATTTCATCTTTTCTGGAAAATTGTGTTAGTCAAAAGAGGTTTCTCCTGTTGTCTGAAAGACCTTTTGCTTGACAGTTCTGTCCTCTGAGGAAACATTTCTTCATAACAAGTTTGCCTTGAATTGGTTTGGCTTGATTTACACTTTTTCTTACAGCCCACAGCAAAACTTGTACCCCTGTGTAACTAGTTTTCACGAACTTCCCTATAAAACGCAAGGCAAGCTGTGTTGACTGCTCCCTCCAGGAGTGGGAAATGAAGGACAGCCAGTCCCATAGAAGGGTGTAAAGCTTGTGTGGGACCCTGGTTCAGCAACTGAGTTCACTGAGTGTAAGGAACACACACACATCAGGCACGGGGCTCTATCTACGCCTGGAGCTATAGGTGGCAGATTGTAGAGTATGAGTTTGCATGCGCTGCCATTTCTGAGGCACTGGTACATTGCTGTTTCAGCCCACTCTAACTGTGTGACATGTTGCATGGCTGGCACGTGTTATCACCAAGTGCAGTTATACATACGTTGCTTATGGAGGCTGCTAAGTTCCTCTGAGGTTTCTGGAGACCTTTTCCTCCTCAGCAGTCACACTGCTCTAATCACGGTTTAAAGGGAGACTGCAAAGTGCTGAGAGATAATCTGTAAAGTCATGGCTCGCTTCTCTTTTAACTTCCCTCCTCGGGACATGTCTCCAATATGAAGCTGATATTTATGCACATGTAATGCCTGTGCCCTGGGGGAGGCACTCCTAAGTGAGTCAGGAATTTGTTGTGTGCCCAGTTAGCACACTGCAGCCATGCCTGCTCAGCCCTGCCACCCTCAATTTCCATCTGTGCCACTGGGAAGAGAGAAGAAAGCTTTTCCCTTGGTGCTGTCAGAACTAATATGCTGGCCAGATTGGCTGCATTGAGGAAGACAGGGAATGCCACCTCTCCCCAGGGCTCGTGCCATCTCCTGGGGTGCTGATCGCTACCCGGGCTGACGTGGACAGCTGGGAATGACACAGAGGACAAACCTCATGGGGATAACTGAAATGAACCCCATCCACTTCCGACATTATGCTGTGGTCACTCATTGTCCCAGGAGTCATTTGAACCCAGTGAGAGGAGGCTCCATACTCCCCCATAAATATCTGCAGAGCTGTTGAATTCTCTCATGCTTACAAAGTTTATAGATAACTTTCCAGAAGTTTCTGGGGCTTGTTCTGGAGGCTGGCAATGCAGCTACACTTCCAGAAACCTTGAGCTCTTGCTCTGTGGTTGAGCTAGCAAGTGTGTGAATGAGTGTTCAAGTTAGTTTACTGATCCACAAGAGGTGCTTTATTTTTTACAGCTCTATATGTGTGCGTGCATGCATGTGCACATATATATATGAAAAGAAGAAATATGGGCTGTTCCCTTGGCCTTATCCCACTTTCCATGAAAAGGAGTGTTCCTCTGGAAGCTGTAGCCATTCACATCTCACAATCTGCCTCCTGTCAAAGCAATTTAAGATTTACTAGTGACAACTGAGTGTTAATGTCTGCCATCCTTGCCCTGCGAATAGCCGATGCATTCCAAGTCCCACGGCCCTCGGCCCTTACGTCAGCTCTCCTCCCCAAGATTAGTTCAAACTCAGCCAGTCACCCAGTGGCCATTTGGAGTGAATCACTCTTAGAAGTACGTATCTTTCACACTCACTAAAACTTCAGGGGGAAAATGAGTCATTTCATATTATAGAAAGTCGTATCTTGCCCTTGGTATTTCTATGTATACATGAGTGATAGGCATTTATTTTTAGATAAGTTTCTCAGTATAAATGCTGCTGCTTTTGATAAAGGTCGTCTTGAGAGCCACATGCTAATATTCTGCTTATTGCACAAACGCTATAGGAGATTATTTATTTATTCATGCGTTTGCAGCAGTGCAGTTGAATGACAGGTTGCTACAGCAGTAGCTGATTGTTGGGAGTCAGCCTGCAGACAAGGGTCCCTGTTGCTAGGCTTATCTGTCGAATATGTATTAAAAAATGCGGTGAAATCATCCCCTTTCTGGCATTTTCTTGCTGTTTGAATTACTCGGATCTGCCTCCAAGACTGTCCAGTGATGACTGTTTTCAGAAAATCCTGGCTTTTCAGGGGGGAGCCATTAGACAAGGTGTTTATCGTGATGTCCTGGAAGAGATCTTGGCACTGGCTAACCAAGATCAAGTAAATGGATAGAGCAAAGTCTCAGGCCTCATTAGGTCTTTGTCACAATCCCAACGAACCAAACCATTCAACATCGTGGTTGTGGATGGATGTGGTTTTGGTCCAAGCATACCATTGTGCCTGTGTCACCCGCAGCAGATCTGTGTTGGGACCTATGGTGGGTCTGAGGTGTGCCAGCCCTGATATTGCATCCAAGTACTTCAGATGCAGCACCCTCTGGGTAACAGCCTCGCTTTTTGTGTGCAGAATGTCTGGCCTTGCCTCACCCAATTTCACCCATGGCAGGTCCATCCCTCACTGAGCCTGTGTGAGGTGGGCAGCTTGGGTCCCTCAGCAGTTCCTGAGGGGCTCTGGCTCTTGAGCAAGCACAAACCTCCATCACCTCCTTGAGACATCTGCAGAGAAAGGGAGGGAACACTATCTGGCCATGAGAAGCATTTCATTCCCTGCCTGAAGGGAAGCAGGACAATTTTCTACTTCAATTAAAGGATTTTTAAAAAGTCTCTTGAGTTTTATATACATACATTTGTAAATGTATCTTTATATTATAGATAACATGAAAATTCATATTTGAAAATCCAAATGGATACCTATGTGTGCCAAAGGGGAAATTTGCAAATTGTTGAGATTTTGTTTGATGACCCCCCCAAACAGAAGATGATTTGGAGATAATTCCTTCCTGAAGCAGCTTTCAGCCCAGTCATTAATGAAGCCAAAATAACAGCAACCTTTACATAAGGGGTTGTGTGTGGCTCAGTAGCCAGATGCTGGACCCTTAGGGGTATCCAGTGCCCCTCATGCCCAGCCGGCTGCTCAGCAGCCTCTCTGGAAGCAGGGGTCAGTCCTGCCAGCTGCAGTGGCATGACCCATGTTTCACAGCCTGCAGCAATGGACATGTTCTCAGTTTCAAAGCTTGGCAGCCAGGTTTTGGGCTGTGTCATTTGCAGAGATGTTCAGTGTCCTTCGACACAGAGTGAGGGAACAGAAGAGGAAGTTGAGAAGTGCAGTGCAGCCTGTGAAGCCATTCCCATCTCCTCTGGGGGTAGCCCCAGCAGACTGCCTCCTGTGCCAAGCCTGGCCTGTGCCTTTCTCATTTGAGCTTCCTGCCCTGTAGCATACATTTTTTGGGAAATACGAAGTGCCTTTACCCTTCTCTACGGACATGTTTTTCCCTCCCCACTCCTCTTCTGCTTCTCCTCTGGCCTCCAAGGCCAGAGTTCACCCCCACTCTGGATCTGCTCTCCAGGTCTTGTTCCTCAGAACAGGCATCCAAGAGGCAGTTCCCAGTGCACCCAATAAAACCTGGTCCAAACTGTGACTCCCTCCTTCCCATCCTCCAATAGTTAAATGTAATTCTGGATGTAAACTATCTAGATTAAAGAGATGTCTGAGATATTTTACTATCGTGCTGGCTCCTAAGTTAATAAACACTATAAATCATGGGGCCAGATTCAGCTCTGACTGAACTTTCACATCAAGCTTTAGTTTGATGTTGAAATAAGGTGACATACTGATTTCAAGAGTACTGACTTATCCCCTATTGGTGTTTATGTAAAGAGAGTTCAGCTCATGGACTTCTCCTTGCATCGTAGAGATACTGCCAGTGTTACTCAAAGCGGTGTTTACCTGCCCTGTCTTGCACTGTTCACCAGAAGCTCAGAGGGAAAACAGGTCTTGGACAGCATTAGTGTAGGAACTGTTTGAATACAGATGTTCCTTTCATTTTAGCGCAGGGTGACAGAATATAATTAGCAGAAAACATTTCTAAATAACAGGATCATTGTCTGCTCTATTTAAAATTGTTCCTGGCAAATGATCTTCTCACAGGCGAAAGACCAGCGATCTTCTTGTGGCAGAATAGATCTAATGAATATGCATGGAAAGAATATAGGACCTGAGTGAGACTCAAGTCTGCAAGATGCCTGCCTATTTACAGTGAAGCTTTCTTGCTACCTTACAGAGAAAAGAAGGAAAACCAACAGAAAAGAGAGACTATAAGTGATGGAAGATGTATGTCCCAAATGTGACATTCAGCAGTTTGACCATTTTTACTGCAACAGCAAAACATATTCTCAGCTGGCTTAGCAGAGGAAGTAAGGCAAGTACTTTGCATGCCTCCGTTAGGACATATTTATGTTTTATGTGACTGGATGACATAAAACACTGGTTCTCATCTCTTTCTGTAGCTGTGAAAGATGGCCATGCTCATGCTTCAGTAGGCTTGCTGAGGTCAACACATCAGTGAAGATCTCTGTTGTTTGGCAACCATGACCATAGAAATGACCAAACAGAATAGTGGAGTGCTTCTTGGTATTTTCCCTGCCTGCAGTCCAGCTGCAGAGCATACTCTTCCATTCTGCTTCTCTGCCATTTTTGTCAGAGACAAAATCTTTTAAATGGTTGCATTCATAGTCTTCAATGTTTTTAAATCCTTTGTGATCACCCTGCTTGACCTTTGTATGATGGAGGACTTTGAGTTTTATCCTTCAGTTCCTAAAATCAAGCACAACAGCTTTTGGTTGAACAATGTCTTTTATGAAAGCTTTGACAGGCATCAAGTAACAGGGATTTCACAGTGTGCCTTGGAAATGAGTCCCTTGAATGATTGCTCTCAGTATTAGACATCTGCTAGCATAATGTTTTCCTGAATTCAGTTTCCAGCTGCTCATTTTACCTCTCCCTTGCCTGCTTTTTTAAGGAACCATCTCCAGTTTATCCTGCTTCCTTGGCAAGGTACCTGGGCACTTCCCTTTGGTGAGCTGCATAAAGATCCCGACTCAGCTCTTAATCAATGACAACCTTTGACAGGGACTTATCCCTCTTGCAACTTGACAGATCAAGGGGTGCATCTGCAAACTGGAATTACACATAAGGCCCCATGGTCATGTGTAAGGCTTGTGCTCGCCCCTGTGAGGTGCTTACCATGTCTGTGTGATGCTGAACACACTCTCCTCACATCAAACTAGTTGCTGATCAAGGACGAGGACATTCGGCGGCTCTCAGGCAACCAGGGCACCTTGGATGATCAACTTGTGCAAATGGAGTTTGCTGACACCTGGACTTCCCTGTCCCTGCCAAGCAAAGGGCCGTTGCGTTGGAGCAGCTGCACCAGGGCTTGCCTCTTGGCCAGCCAGCAGCCTGTTTGAAGGTAATTAGGGAATCCTGGGCATATTGCAGATGATTTGTTGGGCCTGTTGTAATGGAGTTATATGAGGAAATGGATGGAGGGTAAGAGGACAGTATGTACTTAGAAATTATTTGTGTTATTTATTTATTTATGGTTTGTTTGTTGATTTTTTTTTTTTCTTAAAGCAACTCCTGGGTCTTTTATTTGCAAAAAAACATGACGTACTTATCAAGAGTAGGAACACAGAACTGTTTGTTGAGCTGTAACATTTTTAGCTTCTGCTCCCTTGAGCTGCTGCTGAGACATTGAGAAATACTTATTTAGTGCCCTTAGAGTTGTGTAAATCATTTTAGTCAACAAACTTGGCTGCTCTTTCAAGTTAATGTGCCCTTAAAATGTAACATTAGACTATTTGTTTTTGCAATGTTAATGTAAGTAAGTACTTTTGCTTATAAACAAGAAGCATCTATAAAAAGGGCTCTGCAAAGTGATAGCCAGTCCAGAGCATGCAATAATGCCAGCCCTTTCCAGAGAATGAGCTAAATCACCATCCTGCTGAAGTGTTTCCATTCACTTCAACCTAATCAAGATTTGGCACAGTAAGAAAACAAGCTCTGGGTGTCAACATACTCTACCTCTCCCGGATGCACAGACCAGACGTGTATTTTGGCCCTCTGACAGTGTGCATTTTAGAGTTTTTTAATGTAAATCCCAAAGCATTCCTCAAGTCCATAAAGAGAAAACAAAGATGCAAACCCTAAAGCTCTCTCATTAGGTCAGAATCTCCTTTTTCCCATCAATGGCAGTTGCCTATGCCATGGAATTATGTCAGCAGCTTTCCTGCTGTATGGATTATGTCCTGTATTTTGCAGTTTAAACTTCAGTCCTTTTTTCTATTAAAGCCCTGCTGGGAGTATTCAGTCGTAAAAAGTCTTTTAAGTCAGTGGCAAGGATTCTTATTGACTTCAGTGGAGTTTGGGATCAAGGCCATATAATTAAGCCACAGAAAAGTCTGTTTTGCTGTAGTATCTTTTTCTGGTTTAATGATGTTACCTGGATAGGATCATATAATCTCCATCCTATCTGACTAATAAAAATTGCACGAAAAGTTACTGAATAGCCAGCAAGCTGCTGAAAGGTTATTGCTGTTATCGGTTGAATTGTTTGTTGCCACTTGAACCTATTTTTTCCTCCTTTCTATTTTTCTTGTTGGCAAAACCTCCTGTAACTTTCGCTTTTACTTGGGTGACTGAGCTTTGCCAGCTGACATCCTGGCTACACAGACTGTATTCATGTACCTCTGAAAGAAAGGTCTTCGGATGAACTGGAAGGGGAGCTCCCTGTCTGCTACCTCCACCTTGGACATTGGACTTCTCGAGTGACAACCACAAAGATGCTTCGTGGTGTGACAGCTTGTTTTGATGTGCTAATGCACAGGGAGTCTTCCGCTCTGGAGGCTTTGCCTGTGCTGGAGGGCAGAGCTGCTGCTTGGATGAGAAAGGGTCTGATCTAGATAGTCTCAGTCCTTCCTGGGGATGTGGCGTGAAAGCTCCTGACCCTGATGTGAAAAAGCATGCAGCCTCCAGTGTTGTAGCTGTCAGCTGTCAGTCACTGTCTCTGGCTGCAGCCCACTCCTCTGAAGTGTGTTTCATCTGTGATAATAATGACCAGCTTCTGATTTGGGGACTCAGACTCTTCAAAGGAGCCTCAATTTCTTTCTGAAAGACACTCCGTATGAATCCCTCCTCCTGTGATGTTCAAACCAGGTATTTCTGAGCTTTGGGACACTCGAGCAGAGGAAGCCCAAGGAAGAGACCCTCAGGGTCCCCAAATCTATGGATGGGCTCACAAGCAGAGAAAGAGGAGGGGTGGGGGATGGACCTGGAGAACTGAAGGACTGTGACGTCCTCTCCTTTCTTGGAGGGCTGGGAAAACTAAGGTTTTTGGTTCATACTGTCCATAGAGTTGTGGCTAAATAGTGTGTATAATATTACAAATAATAATTCTTTTGATCACACCGTGGTGTGAGGAGCAGCAGTTTTTGTCCTACCCCAGCTGCCTTGTTGGAGAGAAGGGAAGCAGCTGCCTGCAGACCCGAGCAGTGTGTCTGGGAGCACGCGGGAGGGAATGGTCTCCTCCCTTCGCCCTTCCTGCACCTCAAACAGGAGCTGTGCTTACGGCTTTCTCCTGAATCAGCCTCAATAGCACAAGGCACAGAGAGGGTTTTGGAGAGGCTTTGACTTTGTATCGCCAGCCCCCAGGAGTGGCTAGGCCTCCTTCCTCAGAGCTGCCTCTGAAGGAGGAGGATGAGAACAAGGAGGAGGTCTCAGGGCTGCAGTGGCTAGAGCAGAGAAACAACAGCAAAAACGAACCAGGGAAATCTATATTTCCCATGGAAAATTATCAAAATAAAAGGTTGCCAAGCCCGTCCCTGCTGTATCTGCAATGACTGTAAAGATGAGGATGAGGTATCTACTTTTGTAGCAGGGAGGAGGAGAAGGCAGCCAGAAGCTTGGGAGGCTATCTATCTGAGGAAAGCATTCAAATAAACAGCAGGTAGGGAAAAGGGGCAGGTGCCACCTTCAATGATGCAGACTCCAGAAAAAGGAGAGAAAATTCAGAGAGGAGGTAGAGTGACTGAAGGTGGAAATGCCCAAACCAGAGACCACTTGGGATGGGTGTGAGGATGAAGAAGTGAGCAACTCTTGTGAAGGAAACAGCAAGAGGTAGATAACAAGGATCTGAATGCGAAGGCATGACTCAGTAGTGATGCCTGCATTACGAGAGCAGCTTGAGGGGGAGTCTTCAAATGCTAGTGCAGGGAGGAAGAGGCCAGGCATAGGTGCAAGAAAGGAGGAGGAGAGAATAAGTGTAATAAGACCTTCCAATGAAAAAATAAATAATCTCCCTACCCAAAGCTGTAAGCAAATGAATTCAGAGCTATTCATGGCACTGACATCAATTCTTTGCTCCTGAAACAATAATGGGAATAAGGGGAGAAAGTGGGAGGAAAAAGAGGAAATGAAGGAAATTAATATTTGGCAGTAAAATTTATCAGGAGTACTTAGGTACTTCTGGAAATGTTATTCAAATTTCCCAAGTAGTAGAGGCTGTAGCTCAATGAGATAGTAAATCAACTTTTAGGGCATTTAGTGCTGACCCAAAAGTACTGTAACCATATACCACAAAACAGTGAGCTGCCCTTTTGAATCTCCTTGATGCTTCTTATTCACCAGAAAACATGGGTTTGGAACGGTTAATGTTATTAAAGCAGCTTTGATGCTAGATCAGGTGCTGCACGTCCTCCTGAAGCTGGCACGAGGCGAGGGTGACAGAATAAAGCTGCACAGACTTTGGGCCATGTGTTGTGGCTAATTCAACGGAGAAGCAACCACGTGAGCGTGACTGCTCAGGCTCTGCTTTGTCCTGACAGGGAACTAGCTAGCATGGAAGGCTGGTGCTGATGGTGGCAGAGCTGCAGCCTTCAGGAATGAAATCCTGCTGGGTGAGTGATGCCAGTGGCTCTTGAAGGCCAGATATGCAATGATCTCCAGGTGGCACGGGGAGCAATGGGGCTTTGGGAAGCCCCTTGGTGCCCTACTTCCATTGAAATAAATTCATTGGAAGATCGGGATCTTCTGAAAACACTGCTGGGTGCCTTTACAAATGTGCCTCCAGGTGACTAATTCCTACCAGAAACCACTCACATTGTTAAGCTTCTCCGTCATTTCCACAGACTTGAATGTCACCTTACCCTATGGCCATGCTTCCCCGGGCTGGTCTGACCTGCTGGTCTTCACCTCCCAGGGATGCCTTTGGCTAGCAGTTTGGAAGATGCCATCAAGAAAAATTACTACTTGTCTAATTCACAAGGGCTCCAAATGACCCTTCTCCTCTGAGAGTTTCCCTTGTGGAAGGAGATGAGGAACCAAGGGAGGCTGCAGCAGCCACGCTGCCTGAACACCAGCCTCTCTGGCCTGGGGCCAGGGCTGTGGTGTACAGGAAGGGCCTCATTGACAGAGGCTGAAATCAAATGTGAGCCTTCAGCCTAGGAGAAGCACTGCAAAGCCTGATGGCAGCTGGCAGGAGTAGAGGAGTGCCTCTTTAATACCTAGCAGGACACGGGCAGCTTAAAGGTTTCCTTTGGCAATCCATAGTTCTTGGAAACTGACAGCATGTATTTTGGGGTGCTCTGCAGAGCAATGGTATGATCAAAAGCACCTTAAAGTAGGAACTTGGTTGCCACAAGAATCTCCAAGGATAGTACAGCATAGAGAGTACCTCCTTTTGAAGAATTTCCTATCATGAAGCTGAAAGATTTTACACTTTGACAGGCAAAGGACCTTGAAAGAAGAGTTTCAAGGCAGGAAGAGAAGGCCCCTGAAGGTGAGCTCAGGTCCATGAGAGACATAAGTGGTGCTATGTCAACATGACAGTGATACAAGATCAGGTGAGGTTAGCTCTAATGGCACACAGCTAATAGAGTGCCTGTGGAGCCGACATGAAAAGTGCGCTCCAGGTTGCTAATGCCTTCATCTGGGTCAGCAACTAATAGTCAGACACTGATTCACAGAACTTCCCTTCCCTGAGATGTCCTGTAAATATACGTATTTTTTTAAACAGTGAGGAAATGAATGGCCATGCTGAGGATTAAGTGCTCCTCATGTCTGACCTCAGCCATGCTGGCATTACCCCAGCCTGAGCTGCCTGCTGCTGAGGCACTCTCCTCAGGCTTTCTCCACGTTTTCCCCTCACCCTTTCCCCCAGTCCCTTCTCCCTCCTCTCCCCATGTTGGGGCTATCCAAAATTGAGTTCCTTCTCTGGCATCGAGTGGGGAACAAGTGTTGAAATCGGGTTTTTTTGGTTTTGTTTTGTTTTGTTTTTTCCTTATTTCTGTGAAATGCAATTCTTGCTCACTGATATCTTATTCCCAGGATATCCCCTGCTGGACCTCTCGCCCCTTTTCCCAACCCCAGCTTTGCAGAGATGCACAAAGATGTCAGTGATATTGCAAAAACTGCCTCCCCCAGGGGCTTGGTCTGGCCCTAAAGGCACCTCACTGGTGTCAGCTCCCATGCTCAGGAGATCTCTACTTGCTACAGCTCGAAGTGGTTGGCACAGAGGCCAGCTAGAGCCCACTCATGCCTGCCACTGGGGGCTGTAGCCAGCTCATGCCCTGAGATACATGTGCGCACATCATAAATCTTCACAGGGCTTCTGGTAAAACCTTTCAGTTGATAGATTGCTGTTATTCACTTTTGGGGGCTATTCCAGTTCAGACTTTAAATACTGAAACAGATGCCTCAACAATTTTTAGCAGGATCCTTTAATCAAAATCACGAAATGGCTGAGTTTTTGATTCTTGGAGAAGTAAGGATGGGGGTCAGCAGAACTGCTGCCTTGGATTTCTGGAGGGCAGACTTTGGCCTGTTTAGGAGCCTGGTTGACAGAGTCCCTTGGGAGGCAGTACTGAAAGGAATCCAGGAAGACTGGACATGCTTCAAGAAGGAAACCTTAAAGGCGCAGGAGCAGGCTGTCCCCCTGTGCCAAAAGATGAGCTGAGCTGGTGGGGAAGAAGACCCAGGTTCTGCAGAGGGATCAGGCTGGATCGATGGGCTGAGGGCGATTGTATGAGGTTCTCCAAGGCTCTGTGCCAGGTTCTGTGCTTGGATCACAGTAACGCCATGCAATGCTACAGGCTTGGGGAATAGCAGTTGGAAAGCTGCCTGGCAGAAAAGGATCTGTGGGTGTTGGTCAACAGTGAGCTGAACATGAGCTGGCAGTGGCCAACAGCATCCTGGCTTGTACCAGAAATAGTGTGGCCAGCAGGACCGGGGAAGTGATCGTCCCCCTGTACTCAGCACTGGTGAGGCTGTGTTCAGTATTCGAGGTGCAGCCCCTCACTACAAGAAAGACATTAAGTTGCTGGAGCGGGTCCAGAGAAGGGCAACGAAGCTGGTGCAGGGTCTAGAGCACAAGTCTGATGAGAAGCGGCTGAAAGGACTAGGGTTGTTGGAGAAAAGGATGCTCGGGGACACCTTGTATCTCTCTACAGCTACTTAAAAGGAGGTTCTAGCGAGGTGGGTGTTCATTTCTTCTCCCATGTAACAAGCAATAGGATGACAGGAAATGACCTCAAGTTGTGCCAGGGGAGGTTTAGACTGGATATTAGGAAGAATTTCTTCAGTGAAAGTGTTGTCAAGCATTGGAACAGGCTGCCCATGGAAGTGGTGGAGTCACCATCCCTGGAGGCATTTAAAAAGACATGTAGATGTGCAGCTTAGGGTTGTGGTTTAGTGGTGGACTTGGCAGTGCTAGATTAAGGGTTGGACTCAATGATCTCAAGTCCAATCTAAAGAATTCTATGATTCTATGATCTAGGTCTCTTAGCTTCCTTCTCCTCCCTAGTTGCTCTGCCCTCCAGAGCCTGGCCATTTCTTAAAAAGACGTCCTTCAGGGCAACATTTTACACCTTTCTTGATGTCTTTTGTTTGTCAGGTAACGTAAACTTTCTCTGTGACAGGCTTTTAGCATGATTCTTTCTGTGATACGCTGTTTAGCTCTTTTTCCGTTGGGTTTCGTCTGTAACAAAAAATGATTTACCACTGGGAAACCTTTCCTTGCCTGTTTTTTATCTCAAACTTCCTGCTTCTTGTCATCTTTATGTTTCATTTCTCCTAGGCTGCCCTCTTTATGTGTGTTTGCCGCTGCATCGGTCTCCTCAGTCAAGCTGATGTTCTGAAGTTTTTCTGGAGAAAAGAGATTATTTCCCAAACCAGGTTAGGTAGATCAGGAAAACCTTCAAGTAAGCAGCATTTAGACCAGCAGAAAAACACAGCTTATTTTATTCAGGGATGGCAGTAAGATAAATCTTCCAAGACACCCCATTCCAAATATAAGCTTAGTCTGCTTTACGAGATACTGCTGACATAAATCAGCCAGTTTAGCTGCTGGTAAAGGCTTTGTAGTGTAGTCAAGTGCTCCTAAGTGAAGCTGTCTGAAGTGCCAGTGGTTTGACTCAGTTGTCATGCATCACTTAGGTAAGGTCACTGCTTTATTCATGCAGCTTTTCTGCAGATCCACGTTAGACCCCGAGGGAGTGACACTCTGCAGCGAACATTTTTACATTTGTTATTTTCACATCCTGGGTGTCTGGCAGTCATCATGTACCTCACTGCTCCATTCCAGCCTCTTGTGTTCTCAAGTCTCCTTTACAAGCAGGGTGGGATCTGACTTGTGGAGCTCGGGGTTGTCTGGGCTTGAGTGAAGTGTATCATCCTCACAAAGTAATCATCTCCCTTCTCCACCAATGCTGAACTGCAGCAAGCTGTTCCTATTCAGCAAAGCACGTAAGCCAATTTTTGGCTTCATTTCTATTCAGCACAGTGTTTAACCATGAGTTTAATATTAAACACACACTCAAATACCATGGCTTATTATTGAATTTTGGTGAATGTGCACACTACATCACTGTATGAGAAGGGGGTTAATTACAAGAAGGGGGTAGCTTTGCTGCCCCAGGGCTTCCCCCTCCACCAGCTGTATATCCAGCAGTTTATTTAGTCTTGCTCATCAAGGAACATTATTGTAGTGTCATATTTGGCCGGTGAAATGGCCTGTGGGATTGCTCAAGACCTAGGTGAGCATCTCAGCTTTGCTGCGTGGGAAGTTCGTGGCAGCTGGATAATCCCATTCAGTGTGCAGAGGACATTCCTCTACACACCCAGTTCTTATCACCACTTCAGGTGGTGGAAATGGAGGAGGCACACGAAGCACAGTGGGCTGATCTGACTGCTTTTCCATAGCAGATTTCACACAGCTCAAAAGGGTAGAAATTGAAATACTCAGTTGCTGCAGTGTGTTTTCAGAAGAGAGGAGGTAACGGTTCTATTTGTATACTGCGCAAGAGCAGTTTGGGCAGGGTACCACACACCTGCTGATCTCTATGAAGGGGTTCTTGCTTTCTGTAAAGGATATTCCTCCCTCTCTGTTTACTCCTTGTAGAAAATGCTAAACTGTATATGTTTTTAGAAGCATACTGTCTTCACAAAGTCCTATGATTTACACAGATCTCTTCCTTTAAGGCAGGAGATGACATTATATTCATGAAATGTTTTGCACAAGCCTGTCTTGTCCTTAATTGCTTGCCATAAAACATGCTAATCTCTTACAGAGCTTGCATTTCTGTCCCAGTTGCAGCTAAGATGAACAGAGCCCAGTGTCATGATAAAACTGTGTAGTACGTGAGCTGAGCAGGGTGCAGTATGAGAGATGGGGCCTGTATCAGCTAGCCCACACAGAAGGGAATACAGGAGTGGGTGTCATGAAGGTCATGCTGTTTGGATTTGATCAGTTCGAAGCGAGGTAAAGCGACTCTTCCATGAACTATGTTGAACCCTGAGCAAAACCTGGACACTGCATAAAGATTGATGCTGTCAATCCCTGAATGCTGATGAAAAACCCAACTCAACGGGCACAGACCAAGCTCTCAGTCTGCACCTCATTTTCCCAGCCTTTGCAATGCTAATAATAACAGTTGCTAGCCTCCCAGCAGTGTGGTGTTGGCTGTGTTTAAACAGTGCTCTAAACAGAAAGTCTGTGCACACTTGGTGAAACTCCATTTAATTGCTTATGAACTAAAATTTAGCAATTGTTTTTTCCAGTGTTCTCATTGTATCCATTAGCCAGAGAAATCTGCACCCCCTCTGACATGTAGTGGCAGCAGGGGACTGATCTGTGACTTCCAAGGGTGCAAATCAGGAGCCTTTCCTTCAACTGAGCAGAGGTGTGCTATTGCCGGACTGTGATAAGCGAGAGGATGTTCACTGCAGACTGTTATGATTTGTAGAGAAAAAACATAGAGCTTAGTCATCAAAAACAGGGGTTAGTCATCAAAAACAATCTACCTTCCTCTTAAAATATAATAAGTCTTAAAAGTTTGGTAAGGTTTACAGGGCATTAAAAAAACACCACTATTACAATTGCCGGCATGAATTCTCATCAGGTAGCCTTCCTCCCCCATTCGATGCAGAGACTTACAGCTTCATGTCTGTTGCCAAATGCTTTGGCCCTAGTGCCCATAAAAGGTTTCTGCTGTAACTGTCTTGTTATCAGACCATCAATGTCCTGACACTTCCTAGTGATTAATCCTGTGTTGAAATGAAATTAAGTTTCCATATATTTGGCAGAATGACCCCAGGACTTCCTATTTGGGGAATACAAAGAATAAAGCATCTGCAGCCTACAGGAAGCCAGAGTCTCTGATTTCCTGCAGAGGCAGAACAAGAACAAACAGGGAACACATATTTCATAGCGGCAGTCGAAAGCGCACGTAAGAGCCGTGGCAGTCCCTGTGATGAAAACAATTGGAAGGGGGAACATCCCTGGTCCCAAAATTATTTGTGGGTGTTTTGTTACATACACAATATGCCATTAGAAGGTGCATGTAACTCAGATTAATGTTTTTTCCGGGTGACTATTAAACTTTCCCTTGGCATATGTCTTTTGGTTTACATCAGCAAGATTGTACTTGTAAAACAAGTGAGTTTTACATGGCCATTTGCTATGCTAGGCTCTCTAAATCCATTCCTGCTTAGGAAAACACAGTGGCATTTTGTTTGGTGGCTTTATTTAAATGAACCAGGCCAGATTCAGGCTGATATAATCTCCAGTGAAAGGGGCAAGAGGAGGTGATAAGGCAGCAAATCCTATTGTGGACTAACTCTGACTTGCAATGAAAGGCAGATGGGGAAGTGGAGGCACCAGCCTGCCTTCTGGGGCTGTGCAACACAGTCTCCCTAAGAGAAAGACATTGCTGCCTCTACAATGCAATTTAGCAGCTCTACACCCATGAAAGGAAATGCTTCCAAGTGCTTCCAAATTGCTGGTTATGCCTTGCCCTAATGGGCATCATCAGCTTAAAATTAGACATCTGTCTGAATCATGCTTCTACCTGAATATATATGCTTGCATGTGTGCATGTGTATACATAGATGTGCCAAATTGTTGGGATTATCTTGGTTGTTGTAGTGTATTTACTTAGCTTTGCCAGGTGGCTCTCCTTCACCATGTCCGGTTTTGCCAGTGTCAGTGGTTCTGTTGCTGCTGGTTCTTGTCAAGAGAAATTGTCTTATTTCTGTCCTGCAAAGGTACTACATTGCCATAACCACTGTGTCTACGAATATCTTGTTTCCTACAGTTTTATATCAGTGAAACCTGTTTTAATGCTTCCTAACCCAAACTGGAGTGAGGAGATGCTGCAGGATGTTAGACTCGGTGTGCTTCCATGGGGAAAAGTCTGACTGGTGGTTGTTTCAGACAGCTGTCTTTCAGAAGGCAGAAATGGGGCTAGTGTGATTCCCTGGAAAGCTGCTTGTCTTGGCATTTTTAGTGAATGGCTGTCTAGAAACAAGGTGCAAACTGTTGCTTTCCTTTAAACCATGACTCCATACAGGGAACTGTTTTTGAAGCTCCAGACCTGAGAGAAGACTCAAAGCATCCAACCACAATATTTTTCTGAAAGGTCATCTTTAACTTTTTCTTTGATATGTTAGCTTTAGAGTGGTATTTCTGTAGCTCTGAAAGTATCAAATGATGAGGAACACAGGATGTGGCTCACAGGTCCTTACTGTGGTGACATTGAGAAGATCATGTTATATCATGCAAGTCCCAGGAGAACCACAGAGAACTATGAGTGAGATAAGAACATGTTTACACCACAAAATGCTGCTTGCCACTGAAATGCCAGAGGCAGTGGGAATCACAGCTGGTCTGCCCACAAGGAACAGGGAGCCTTTACTGGATGCAGTCTAGACACATTGACTTGGCAACTGCCTGGAGTTAATAAGCCCTTTTTCTTAATTCATACTCTGGTCGTATGGACTTTGTTTCCCCTGCAGTTTGGTTAAAGGCTCAAGGAGTACCTGTTTGTGCTGGAACCTGCAGGGATTTGGGAACACAGTAGGAAACAAGGGCATTTGCAGAGAGAGACTACATCCGCAAGACTCTTAGGCTGCAGTTCTGTGTCTGCAGGGAGTTGGGCTACACTGCCTTTTCACTTTGTTCTCTGCTCTGGGTTTTACAAGGCACCATGCATCCCTGTCTCTGCCAGTGGGCTGAGTAAATCTCTCTCAGTTATTCTAGAATGAGTAACGTACAGACCAATCTATACAATGCCACCAGCTCTTGTGATTTTGTAAAAGTCTTGCAATATTTGCTTTTTGTTCTCTTGGCTTTTGCTGTCAGATTAATACAATGGAATTCCTCTTCCCATTAGCAAGCAAGAGGAGGGGAAAAAAAAAGCATGCCAGGTGTCCAGTCTACCTGTCAGGAAAGGAAAAACAGGTCCTGTGACACAGGAACCCCCTGGCTGTTAGAACTGGGCTCAGACACATCATCCCCATGAAAGCTGCAGCTCCAACATTGTGTAGTGGTGGTTGTAAATAACCGTTGCTCAGTAAATCAGACTATCAAATGACTGCTCTACTCTCTCACTGCCACCCACCCCTGTCCATGCATTAAATAATGAGGTCATAGTTCTTTTCTCCCACAACAATTGTGCTTTCCTGTCAAGAGCTGCTGATGGTTTTCCACTTTTCCAGGTGAAAGCCTTCAGGGACAGTGCTCCCTTCCCTGCAGCCAGATGCAGCAGGGCCCAGACTGAGTCTCAGTAGTTAGGGAGGAAACCAGCCAAGGCAGACTTCTTAAGGCAGGTCGCTGACCTCCTTGGCAGGTCTGGCCTGAAGAGATCCCAGTGGAGAGACCAGGGATACCCTGCAGCATCTTTCCTCAGCAAACATGGGGTGCTGCTCTGGTAGTGGACAGGTTCCCCAGGGTGCTGCAGTTGGGAGCTGCTGCTGCATGCCCTGTCCTGCATAGAACCGCATGCCTCTGCTGTTTTTAGCAAGGGAACCCCTTGCCCATCAGTCAGGGCTAAGCCTCTCAGCCGCCCCTTCCGACACAGATTTCCTGTATTATACTGTCTGAGAGGCACATGGGACACAGCTTTTCTTGTATGCTTTTGCCATCTGGCCATTGCTTGCAGAGGAGGCTCTATCCACACATGTGATTTAGCAGTCCAGATGTCCCTTGTTCGCAAACCCTTTGGGCAGCCCCATGACCGAGCACACCGCCCTGGACTACCCTGAGCTTGGTGCACTTTCTTCCACAGTCCCCAGGCTAATCCTTATCACAGCAACACTTCAGTTCTGATCAAAGGGATCATTAACTCTCCTTGGGGCGCCTTGGTCTAAAGGCCTTGATCTAAAAATCTAAGGGAAGATCTTTCTTTAAGGAAAGGATAGCTGGATTGCAAAAGTTGCAACTCAGATTATCTTGTTCAGCAAGTTTGTGTTTTTATTCTACTTCCTGCAAAAGCCCACTATCATGAGCGAATCAGTGAATTGTAGGCATGATGCATATCTGGAAATGGAGAAGTCATTCTGCTGCTGCATCTGTTGGTAAACCCCTGTTCCTTCTGTGAGCACATCAGGTACAGGTATAAGCATCCCCTTTCCTTTTGCTCTCGCTGACACCAAGCTCTCCGGGCCATGGCTCTCAGGCTTCACATGATGAGAAGCAGTAGTTACCTGTGGCACCACTATGATTAACACTGTTTGCTTTGTAAGCTGTAATGTAGTAAAGCACCTCAAGATGCTGTTTTCCTGTGAGAGACTGGAAGTAATTGTGTAGCCTTGACAAAAATGCAGGCTTCTGAGCTCTACTGCTTCACTTCTACACAGGGATAACCCCATGGAAGTCATCACCACTGATATTTAATGTGCACCACAGATAGAAAAAGCTGTAGTTTTTTTCAGTTGTGTAACTCTCCTCATGCCATCATTACCTAAGGATTTCATCAAAATCACTGTTGTGTTACAAAGGTGTCAGTGAATGCGGGCTGCCAAAAGTTGTGATTGCTTCATCCCTGGAAGTGTTCAAGGCCAGGTTGGATGGGGCTTTGAACAACCTGGTCTAGTGGAAGGTGTCCCTGCCTATGGGGGGGAGGGGGGGGGTTGGAGCTAGATGATGGTCCTTTCCAACACAAACCATTCTATGATTCTAGTCTATGTCACAAATAGTAATGTTTTCCTGATACACCACATAAATTGCCAAGTAAGTGTTCTCTTCATTTAAATCACTTTTACCCAAATGTAACTTCGTTAATTTGACAATTACAGGAGCGGTGTGGATCTCCTGGGAGGAAGCTCACCTTTATGGTTCTTGAAATTGATGATGTGTGGTTTTCCATCAGCTCAGCTGTGATTACTCAGCAAAAAATAGTTCTGCATAGTGCTGATGAAAATGCATGCAGCAGGATCATTAATAGGCAACCAAGCCCTGTTTGCATCGTTTCAGAGACTGTTTAGAGTTGGAAACCTAAAAATGAATTATAAGATCCTTTGAGGAAAGAGAGTGTTAAACTTTCTATCCTTAGCCACTCTTTAGCCTGGGTAGGGACTGCCATGGCGAGAACCTTTGGGATATCTCCGATCCATCTTTGTTAGTAGCAGAGAGGACATCGGCTCTGAGGAAGGTTTGACCCTGACCGAGAGCTCGTGAGAGTGCTACCCACCCTTGCAACACCATGCAAGGGACACTTTTGCCTTGCCTTTTGACAGTGTGACTGTATCTTTCGTATTCATTTTCCATATCGCTTGAGTCTGAAAAGAAGTTGAGATTTTCTGCTTACAGCTAGAAATTTGTACATCTTTTTTTATCCCAGCTTTTATCTTAGAAAAGTGCACTCTCAGAGCAAAACATGTTGCTGGATGTTGTGTGAGGTCGCATGTAGTTCATACAGTGCGTGCTGCAAACTGAAAAACATTGAAGTAAGAATAGGAAAACTTCTGGCCTGCACTATAGGTTTGGCTGGTAGAAAGCCCTTCTGTGCTTCAAAGCTTTTCTCAGATGTCAAACATTTTGAGTTAATTAGGGTTAGGAGCTGTTCCACTGTTCGAATTGGTGACAGCAGAGAGTTAAATAAAGCTTTGCTTACAAAGTCTCTCACTTGGAAATCCACACAAAGCTGTTCAGTGTTAATTCCCAAGTTTGCTTTAAGGTTATCAGGTAAACATTTTCTGTCCTCTCAATCTCTGTGAAGAATCTCTTCCAGGTCTTTATTTGCCTTCCTTTCACAGCAGAGTTTGTCTAGGCTTGGTGGGGATTCTGCTAACTTTGCCATCAAGTCTTCAGGAAGACAATTAGAACACTTTCTACTCGTGCACCAGCTCTTCGGGATGATTGCTAGCAAAGGGCTGGAGATTCAAATATAATAGCAGTACTGATATGATGAGTTAAGGGTTTACAGATGATTTCTGACAGAACATTCAGAGAGAGTGTTAAGGGAGGTTCACTGCTTTCAAGTTAAAAAAAACATCCAAGACTGTCAGCCGAGCTAGATCATGGTGTTTTGGTTAAGTTTATTCTTGACATTCTCACTAGCCCTGTAAGAATTTTACAGAATAGATCTGCAGTCCTTCTTTATTACTGGGGGGAAGACACTGAAACACAAAAAGGAAAATGGGGCCATCTGAGAAAGCCCACTTCTTTATGTCATCTGAAGGGTTAATCAGAATATCTTGGACCTCTGAGTAAGGTGCAATACCCTTTGTCTTCCCAAGGCCTGCCATTTCAGGCTGTAGAAAGGCAGGTCTCATCCCCACCTTATGAGATGAGACTGAAGAAAAACACTTGGCAAGTTCCAGTGCGTGTCCCTCGCTCCTCCAGGAATCTATGGGACTGCAGCCCAATACCTTTTGGGAAGCCTCCTCGAGGTAGTCCCCAGCTGCTCTGGCAGATGCCCCCTTCTCCCCTGACCATGTGGCAGCACGTGTTTTACACAAGCGGTTGCCACTCATCTGTGCCTGGAGAAGGAGCTCCCCAGTCCCCACACCCTGTCGGGACTGCCACAGTGTAGGGTTTCCACCAGGCAGGCACGTGTCCTGCTGCTGGAGGCTGCAGTCCAAGGTTTCCTGGTGGTTGAGAGCCCAGCCTCCTGCTGCAGCCCCCAAACCTTCCCAAGCCATATACCCTGTGCCATCAACGGCTTACCTACCAGTTGCAACTGCTTAGGAGGTGCAAGTGAATTTGTATGTCTCCTATGAGATGTCTTGCCCCAAGGCGCTCCCTTGGGTGGGCTGGAGACCCTGGCTGCAACCTAGCATCTCCCACTGGCTGACTGGAGGCATCTATCCTGCCCCACCACGAGAGGCTCTTCCCCATTGTGTTTTTATCAGATGTGCCAGAGGCACTGCGAGTGAATAGATGATGTGACAGAATTGGAGACCACACCAGCCAAGAGCAATGCTGTGTATATTCGAAGCGGTTGCGCTCCCCTCAATTTACATATCCCGTGTGGGGAGCACGTTCAGCTCTTTACAAAGCATTTGTCCCACAATCAGGCAGGGGAGTAAACTATGGGCACCCTGCCTTATCAGCCTTAGCCTTTTGATTAAGGATAGAATAGCTAAATGTCATTTTCTAAACTGGAGCTGATTTGGGAAAAAAGTTACTGGAAGCCTGGCCCAGAAATGAGAGTCAATTTCAAAGATGGGGCAAAGTGAATGAGTTGTCCACAAATGAAAACCATTCATAGTTGTAATATCCACTATTAGTTCTTAAGATACTTGAATGGCATTTCAAGGCTAGAGCATAGGATTTTTTTAAGATGTAGAACATTCCTCCTGTATTTGCCTTTTTATTTAAATAATCACTGAATGAGATATTAAGGTCTTGTCTATACTGGAAAAAATGCAGAAAGCTGTTTTATATCAGAAAACCAGAGCAGGCAGCTTCATGTGGACACTACTGTGTGACATTAGACTCTTATTGATTTCACTTATGCCTCTTGGGAACAGCTCACATTTAAAGTTAAATCTAAAAGGTCATATTTATACTGGAATAGGGGTATTTACATAGGGAAGACATCATGGTGTAACCGCACCATTTATGTTATAGGTCACTGCTATAACACTTTGATAAGAAGACAAGGTCTTTGAGATGGTGTGAGGGAGTAATCCCAGATCCAGATCTTGGCCCAAAGACAGGCTTGAAGCTTATTCATACATATCAGGGTTGAGGCCCTCAGCTGGGGTAAGATGATGCCACTGTATTGATTTCTGAAAAGCTAAACCAATTTAGAGCAGATGAGAATCTGCTCCAGATTTCCCAGCTGCCCTATCAAAAATCTGCTCAGTGCATTGACTGAGGAAAAAAAAAAGGTCTCAGCCTGATTTCAAAGAACATAATAGACCTTTAATTTAATTGACTTAATTTTATTGGCAACTATTGTATGATGAAATGAAAACAGATGATCTGGATGAACAAGAAAAGGTTAGATGGGAGTAACCCATTAGCAAATATCAGGGCATCATCCTATTGTCCTCATTTAATAAAGGAACAGGTCAGTAAGTATAATCATACACATTTTTACATTTTAGTGAAGATTTATTTGACATCATTGCTAGCAGAGAGATAGATTCTTGGAAAAGCAAATGATGAAATAGTCCAGCAGATGAGAAGCTAGCTCCTTTATCTGGCATAAAATGGCACAGCTTTACAGATTGACTTGTTTAATTTCACCTTTTATAGCAGCTGAGCTAGTACTTCAGGCTGCTGGGGGTTATATGATATTTAGCTTTTCTTGACAAATTTTCTTTACTTACAGCTTCTCTTGCCTGTCTCTTATGGCCTAAGCAATCTCTTCATAGACATAACTTGATACGCAGTATACATGAAAAAGAGAGACTCAGAGGGGGAGTTCAGTTTCTTCTTAGGGCACGATCCAGGGTAAAGCTTCAGGTCCAACATCTATGAACATTTAGCATCCAACTGCAGTGGTGCTCAGGACGGCACAGGACAAAGCCCAGCTTGCCGACCAGCACGGCCATCCTTTGTCCTGCCAGTGAGCATGGCTGCTGCCAGGATCTCCATAGGAATGTCATCTAACTGCATTGCCAGGGCCACCATCCCGTCCTCCACCCCAGGTCTTCCACCTTCCTCCCAGCCATGGGCATTGCCTCTGGGTGCTGCCAAACTCTGCTGATTCAGCATTGTCCTGCTGGCTCAACAGAGCCTGCCTGGACACACTGTGATGGCTGGGCCATGCAGGTGGGTGATGTGGCTGGACACAGGGCTCTGTGGAGTGGGCCAGCAAAGCAGGTTACCTGCAGCCCCCAGGACCAGAGAGAAGGGAAAGGGTGGCTGCTTCAGAAACCTGCCCATGACATGTGAGACCTGCCCACCACACATCTGAAGAAGCAGCTTCTGCCCATGCCTACTCCACGAGCCACGAAACAGATGATTCTGTCTTGCATGCTGGGCAACCAAGCTTTCATCTGTCTGGGGCTCGCTGGAAGCCCATCCAAGCAGAATTTAAGAGCAACACTAAATTCTCATCCAAGGACAAGAGTACCCTGAGGGATAGAACAAATATCATACAATGCGAAATAGAGAAAATTCAAATTAGATGCAGGGAAACCAGATGTGATTCCTCACTTAATTCTTTGCTCATATAACTCGCTAGTGGTAGGTGCCACTTGTGCAAGGGGAAAGTAAGTTTTCACAACAGGCTGTCCAGACCAACTTTGAAAAAAAGCTTTTCTGAATCACTACCTGCAAATAAATAATTAACTAACTAAAGACTTAGAGTTTTCTTCATTCTGGCTGGACTTGGTTAGTACTACATATTCCACGAGTGCAGCTTTTTGTGTGTTTGTGTGTGCTGGGGTTTGATTTGGCTCTGCAGATGCAAGGCCTGCAGACTCAGCCTTCTTGCAGAGATAGGACCAGCTGCCCTGAACTGGAGCTCCCCACTGAGGAATAACAGTCTCACTCTCCATCGCTGCCCGAGGGCTGCCTCGCTCCCCTCATTACAGAGACATGACCCAAACTTATATGAGCACCCTGGGCACTCAGGAAATCACCACCTTACACCCACTCCACCCCTGCACTGGTGGCCTCATTCCCACCCAGGGGACATGCACACTGCTGCCGACCCGCTGTGTGTGTGCACCCCTTCATCCGTGTTTCCAAGAGATGGGGCAGCCCTACCTCGAAAATCCAGGGTTGGGCTTTGCCATGCTCCAAAACAGCTCCATCTGTTTGTGCCAGTTTCTGACCCCATGTGCTTACCCCAGCTTTTCACTGAAGATTTCTGGCTTTGTGGCAGAGGCAGTGGGAGGAGCTGCTTGTCCTCTGGCTGGGATGGTGGATGCTGCTGTTGTTTCAGCGGGGCTCCTTGTCCCTGTCAAAGCACTCTATGGGTGTGCCACAAGTAGTGCTAAGTCTGTGGTGGTTTCTGCTCTAATTTTCTTCTCCCCCTCCTTCTCAGCTCCACTAAGCTGCCCAAACCTGGCTCCGTGCTTTCAAGGTGCCAACCCCAGCCAAACCTGAGAGGCAAAACCAAACAGCTGTTAGCGGTAATGCCAAGTATTTACCAACACGGCAGTCTGGTGACACGGCAACACTGGACAAGTTGGGCTGGACCACCATGGAGCTGATCACACAGCAGCAACTTATTTTTGCAGTGCTTTTGCCCTTTCTCCCAGTATGCGTCCCTTGTGTTTAATGAGCAGGGCCCTCATGAGCTTCACTGTGTGCTTGCTCACACAGAGCTCACTCGAAAGTCAGCGTTCATCCTCTGGTGCCATGACCAGGAGCAGGGAGAGGATGCTGGGGAGTCTGCTTTAGGAGAGAGATGCTGGTGGCTCCCCTTGTCCCAGAGCAGAAGAAAGTGACAGGCATGTCCTCTTCTCCTAGGGGTGCGAGACTTCTGAGGGCACAGTTATGAGATGCTAAGTGGCCCTTCTAGTATCACGTTCCCACAGGACAAAGCCCTGACCACTGCAGAATACGCCTGCTGCTGTGAAACTAGGTGTCAGAGCAGACAGACACTGGTATTCCCCATGGAATAGCTGCCTTTCTGTTGGAAAGCTGAAAACTAACCATTTCCACCTGAAAATCCAAACGCTTTCTCCAAAGAAAACCCCAAATCCAATCCTTTCCTACCCCATTTCAAATATTTTAGTTTTCAGGTCTGCTCTTTTCAACAACTGAAAAAAAAAAAAAGAAAAAGAGGTGGGGAAAAAAAGAAATCAAGATTTTTCTTGGAAACCCATTCTTAGTGACATCTTTTGGTCTGGTCTGTGACAGAACATCTTGCAGCTGATCTCCATGTTTGAATCCCGTCAGTAGCTGGAGTCTGTGGCACAGGGTTAGGCCTGCTTTGCCCGGCTACATGCCACAAATTGTGCCTGACACAGGGTGGGCTCCACAGAGGAGGGCTGTTCCCTGCACTGCACCCTCTTACAGAGGAAAAGCAGCCTGTATCTTAACATGTTTTGCCTGGCAGACATTTCAAAGGCTTTTCCTCTGAATCAGGGATGCAGTCACTGCCTACATTTCCTTTTTACAGAAATTGGCAGGTTAAGCTATGCAAAATTCCCTAATCCTGTTTATCTGCTATCTCCTTCCCAAAAGGCACAAGGCTCCTGTGGCCTCTCTGAGCTTTCCTCTGTGCTGATACTGGTGTTCTATTTTGCCCATTTGAAGGCCAAACACAGGCAGGGTGAGAGGAAGGCAACCCGAAGCCATCAGCACACCAGAATTTGGGATTCCAGTGTGCAGCAGGGCACTGTGCCCCGTTAGCCTTTTCTGGAATATTAAACTCCACAGCAATTACTTTTGTCTAGAGCAGGTGTTGGGCACGTAAAAATAATCCATTGCCCACAGCTACAAGCAGCAAAATGATGACCTTAAGGAAGGAGCAGTGTGGTGGGTCACACTCCTGTTGTCTTCTCCCTGCCACCCTGTGGTCCTGATGGGAGGAGGGTGGGTTGAGAATGCAGGCAGGGAAGCCTGGGTTACCTGTCTTCTGGGCCAAAATCTCAGCGCCCTGAGCCGCTCAATGCAGGGATACTGCTCTGTGCAGCTGAACTTTGTAGCCCCAAGGGTAAGGAGAAAATAAATAATCTCTAGCCTTAACCTTTGCACAGGGAAATTCACTTCTGCGCTTGCCAGGGAGGAGTGCTGGTCTGGTCCTCAGGGTTTCTGCTCAAGGCTAGGTGTGCTGGCTGGGCTAGTGCCGGGGTGCCCAGTGGGGGATAGAGGATGAACTGGGGAGCTGACCAGAGGCTGAGGTGGGGTGGTGGCAATGGGTCGGGTTCAGAGGTATGAAGTGGGGTGCTACCAGGGTGGAGGAAGAGGAATAGCTTGGGCAAGGGCAGTGTGAAGGAGGTGGAGAGAGGAAGGGTCTCACCCTGGGGAATGGCCCAAGCCCTGTGCCACTGGGAGTGATGCTCACCTCAGCTGGGACTGCTCATCATGAACCTCCATGCAGCTGCTGTGGGCAAAAGCATGTGAAAGTCCTTGGGGCGCTTGTGTCTTACCCCTCTCCCATCCTGCCCTACAGATGGGCTTTGCAGGCATCTCTTACTCCACAAGGTCCATGGCAGGGGTCCGGGTGGTGAGCTTCGAGGTCCAAATCCCACTGATGAGTGACGTGAAGGCTGGCACACCACTGTGGGGTGCTCCTGAAACAGGGCTGGTGGGACATGGACACGCATAGAGCACTCAGTAAATGTTAATGCTGAAATCTTGACTTTGCAACGCCCTAGTGGCGTTTTATCAAAGTTTGTGTGTGGGTATTGACTAAGCGGGGATCCTGCCTGGGTATGATTCACCTTCCTTCCCCCTCAAGGGAGGTACATTTGGGAACCTATCACCGGGCCGGCAGCAGCTCTGTGAAACACTGACTGTCTTCTTGCGGGGCTAAGCGGGGAGGACACCTCAAGTACATTTCTAAAATGAGCTTCTTTCTGTTATTTACGACATTATTTTGCGTAATGAGCATTGCTCGTGAGCCTGTTCTCTCGGATGGCATACTGGAGAACCATATGTCATGGTTTGGACTGCCAACACATCAACATTGCAATCATTTGCAGACTGTTTTGTATTTCTTTGATTTGGGAATCTGTGTAATTAGCTCCCCAGAACAGCCGGGTAGAGGAAACGCAGTCTGTTATTTAGGCAGAATTAACATCCTTGTTCTCTGTATTGTGATCCTTAGTTTCCAAGCACTTCTGCCAGAGCAGTGGAGAGATCAGTGCTGAGACATTCATTCCCTGAACCTGCCTTCATTGCAAAACTATTTCTGCTCCTTCGGTAGGCTATCCCGAGGACCACAGGCTGGTACAAGACGTGCTGATGCTGTAATTAGTAAATACCCACTGCAAGTGGCAGCAAAAGATTTATAGCCACCATTGGAGGCTATAAATCAGCAAGAGGAGAAGCATGAAAGCACTTAATGCTCACCACCAGCACAACAGTTTGCTGCTGTTTACTGTTTTTCTCCAGCCTCCCAGCAGAATCCAACTAGCATTTCCTACCCTTTGTGCCACAGACTTGGTAAATAAATCTGTGCTGACCTGTTGTGGCAGAAGTCATGTATGAATCTTCTGGTGGGGAAGGAGTTATGGTATTTTAGTAGGTTAACAAGCCCGTATAGGCTTCTTCACTGTCAGTATTTGGCCTCCTACCAGGCATATGATCATACAGTTACACTTTCCGTTCCTATTCCGGTGGTTTATGCAGGCTGGTTTTTAGCACTGCCTATATACAGCCAAAAAGCAGGAGGAGAGCATCCATGTCAAATGGCCTGTAGGTGGGAGCTTCATGCTTGTGCTTCAGTGGAAGGAAAGTGCTCTGCCTCCAGATAGAAAGGGCAGGCAGGTGCCTGCGGGTGGATGTTAGGGGTTAGGGCAGCGCTCCCCCAACCTCAGCACAAGCACTGACCCTACCTGAGGGCATAATTGAAACCTAGGATGCACATGCAAGCAAAAGGAAAGCTTAAATTGTGCCGTTGCAAGTAGCATGTCTCCCAAACACATTACCAGCAAGACAGCATGTCTAGTGTTTGACTGGCCTCAATATCTAAGACCATACGAGCTTGGCCAGAGCTGTTAGTGGTATTTGGGCACTCCTCCTGTCCTCTTTCTTCCTCAGCCCTGCAGAGATATGTGCACACCTGGGTTCTCTGTTGCTTGGCAAACAGTGAGTTTATACTGGTCTCTCAAATAAGATAAATTCTTTTCTCTGCCTGGGAATGAACTCTTATGGGAATGAAATCATCTTTGATATCATTGCCTCTCTGTAAATTTAATAAAAATTGTCCAATAAGTTCAAAAGTTATTGAAGTTGGGGGAAAGGGGATCAGAGTGCTTTGTTTCTGCAGGAAAACAGGCAGAAAGGTGTGTGTGTGTGGGAGTGTGTTATAGAGGAAAAGTGGAAATGACTATTTTCAATCTTGGCATGCTATAATTGATCCCCTTTTCCATTTTCTTCTCTTCCACATGTATTACAAATATTTTAACTGATCATTATTTCTTCCCATTTACCCTTTCTGCTCCCGTGGCCAACTCCACAGGCAGCATGGGCAGACTCTTCAGGTCGTTTCGAATGCCTTCTTCCTCTTCTCAGCCGCTCCTTTTCCTTAAGAGCCCTGTCTTTGCTGTGGTGGGAGGGATGTGCTTGGCTCCTTGGCTACAAATGCAGCAGAGTTAGAGCAGGGGTAGTTTGCCAGGTACTAACTCATGCCCCCTGGCTTGTGCTGCACAAGCCATGTTCTTCCAGTGACCCTCTTGTCCCGCAGAAGGGCGCTGCGGACCCATCGGGTGGTTTGAAATAAGCGCTGGGTGTGATAACAAGAGGTGTAGCCAAAGTTAAATCTTCTGGATGTGCTGGAACACGGAACATGTCCCCCTGGGAGCCGCCTGACTCAGTTGCAGTAGTTGGCCTATAGCTGACCCTCGGACTCATGGCATTTCAGCCAGGGGGATGCTATTTTGACAATGCTTCTGCAGATTTAATGTCATTTTGGCCTCATTCCCATTGACGTTGTGGCTGTAGCTCTGGACATCAGCTGGCCCCAGCCTCTCCTTTTGCTCATCTTCTTTCTGCTGCATCTTGCCTCGCTATCCTCAGCCATGGGTTGTGGGCTTTGCTTTCTCTGGGGAAGGGCTCAACAAACTGCTTCTGCCTTCACCTAGCTCCCTTCCTCTCCCTCATGTTGCCCAATTTGGTTCACAGTCTTGAGGTGCTTCAAACTTCAAGGTACTTTTTTATTATTTAATCCTATTTCCAGAGGTGTTTTGGGGAGCTTGAGGCAGTCATCCCTACTGCTTAGTATTATTCTCTTCCTCAATCACCATCCTGGTTTAAGTCCATTTCTTTTCCATTTGGCTGCCACTTGAGCATACAAAAGTTTTGGGTAGCTGTAGTGGTATAACCAGGCAGGAATTTGACTCCTAAGAAGGCTTCAGGAAGAATTAGACTCTGGGTTTATTGGGAACTTGGTTGATCAGTGTAATAGAAACAGGAATTATTTGTTCTGACCCAGGAGATGGCATTGTGTTTGTAAATTGGGTGAAAGTCAAAAAGGGCTCATGATGCATTAATTTATTTGCTCAGAATCTGCTTGGAAAGTAAAGAGAGTTTGGTAAGATTTTTGTGAATGAGGCTGCCATTAATACCTATTTATAGGTCACTGTGACCCTGAAGGTTTCTAATAAGTCATTTACAAAGTCATCGTGATTCTGTGAACATACCTGTAAATGAATTGATATTTTCCCAATGGTAAAAGGCCAACCCCAACATGTTGCAAAATATTTGCAAATTAATATAGAAAATAGATATTTGGGGTCATAAAAGGACATGCTTGAGAAATTGTTTCTGGGGCTCTTCCCAGGGTGATACTCTTGGTCTGCCAAGCAAGGGATGTTGTGAGCATGGATCAGATATCAACTTGCTAATCAGGTTTGTTTTGTAAAAGGACCCCTTTGACTGAGTGGTTAAAATGCTCTCTCTTCCCTTGGCTTCTGCTGGAGTAAGCCTAAAACTTTCTATCATATTTTTTATCTTTGTGTTGAGAATTTAACCTAGATAGCGTAACTGGACTGCGTTGTTTTAGCTTTATCTAATCTCTAGCTAAACCGACAGTCAGAAAACATCAGTTTTCTCAGGACTGGTATACCTTGTGCTTACATGATCCGCAAGATAGTTTCACCTCCTCAGCAGAAAGGTGTCCCCCTGTCATTTTGTGGTGCTTTTTCTGGAAGGAATGAATCCCCTCCTTACAGCTTATTTGTGTCAACCATAAAATCATAGAATCGTTTAGGTTGAGAAAGACCTTTAAGATCATTAAGTCCAACTCTAAGCCTCTTCTCCCAGGAAATGTGGGTGCCATAAGAGGTCTGTTGGGACAGCACAGCATCCTCCAAGTATCCACAGGGTCTGATACCCAAAATAAAGTGCTGCTTTTGTAAGATCTAGTCTTATTTTGCATTTTTATTTTTCTTACTGCATCCACTTGCCCAACCTAGTGCCTCTTTGAGGAGGGTATGGATTTCCATTTCCGTAACATCCAAGCTGGAAAATACCACTAACCCCATGCGTTCCACAGCATTGTTCACACAGAGTTGCGAGTACATCCCTAGGACTGCTGACTAAGACCAAGACTGGACTTGGTTTGCTGTGTTGCTGGCAATGTATGCCAGATGGACATTTTGAAATGGAATTGAATGAAAGACACGAAATGGTGTAGTGACAAAATAAATATATAGTGTACGTACAGTGGGAGCCTGTGCATGTGTTTTCAAGGGACATCAAACTGCTACCACTAAACCCACCAGGACATTATGTTTTCACAATAGGATGCTTAGGGGTTTTTTTCTCTCTGAAGCAATCTCTCTGTTGTTCAGATGCACATTGAATATCACATTCCAGCCTGATTTTAGTTCAGAAGGAGAGCTGTGAAAGATCTGGTTAACTCAGGTCTTCTCATTGTCTCTGAGTTTCAGTGAAGCAAAGGCGTCAGGTCTTCCCCTGGCTCTAGAGCTAGAACTAAGTAGCCCTGCTCCAGGAAGAAGGAAGGAGAGAAAATAAAAGGAAATGTGCAATAGTAAGGCCCATGGGTGCTGAGTGAACTATGAGGGAACCTGAAAACATAAATGAGCAATTATGCCAGGCTCAGCCAGAGGTGCATCGCCTACTTTCAATGTGTTTTCACCCTTGAAACCTTCAATAGGAAGAAATGCAGAAGGAAAAACCTTTTCACTTCTACATGACGGGATGCCAGTAAGTGGCAGCAGCTCCCTGCCTGACAAAGAGACTGTCCACATCCCACACTGTTGCTGCGTTGCTTCAGCCAAGACTTGCAGAACTAAGCCAACCCCTGGCTTAGGGCTAGAAGATCACAGACACCAATATGGAGGATGACCAAATAGCGTTTTATTAAACAACAGCAGGTGTTTTATACCTTTCGGCCACACGGAAGTACCTGTTCTGACCCAATCAGAAGGGCAGGTTAACAAATTTTACCTTTTATGGTATTGTCCAGCCTAGCCCCACAATTCCCCTCTCCATGCTATGGGGCTTGTGAGAGTACCTAGGGGGGGGGCTCTCTCTTTCCGTACATCGCGATATCTTCCGGCCGCCATACCTTAACTACCTACACCACACCAGCTGCCTGCTCTGTTGTTTATCTGAAAACAGAACAACAAAAAAAAAATGCACACATCACAAGCTTTCTTGACACTACTGGAATAGCTTATCCCAGGACTGACTTGAGAGGGTGCAAGAGGTGAACTGGAAGCTAGGGGAAGAGCCCTGCTCTGATCCCCTTGTGGTGAGGTCCAAGGGGACCCGGCAGCATGGAGGAAAGGAGAAATGTGGGATTTAGGAAATGTGGAATTCCTTTTTTGCAGGAGGAGCTCCTGTTGCTTTTGTGGTCTCTGTGTCTTTAATCATCAAATGCAGCTTTTGTCTTTTGATAGGGCAAGGAGGAAAGTATTGTACAATAGCTGTCCTGACAGCCCGGCACATCCCACTTCAGTGGTTTAAAGCTTTCTTTGTGCAGAATTTGTTCTTGTAGTGCTAATGACCAGGTTGCCATAAATAGGCATTAAATAGGTCTGGACACAGTAAAGAAAAGTGAAGGTCAGTGTTAGCTCTTATGTTGTATTTTAGATCTCTGTATCAAAGAACTTCATAAGGAAAGGGAAGGTACATTTTCAACTTGGGCTTCCTTTTAGATACAGAGGGGCAAACTGAGGCTTGAAAAAGTCACTTCTCAGACCAGGATGGTGATGAGAATGGATGTGGGCTCTGCCTGATGTCCTGCAGGGTTGCTGCCAAGTAGCAAGTCATCACTGTATAGGGAAAAATGAGCTCCTTGTTGAAACCAAAGATATAACTAACTGCCATTGACTTCAGTAGAGGCAGGACTTCATCTGCGGCCCAGTTCAAGCAGCCTAAGCTTTGAGCCAAGTATCCTAGTCTAAATGCCCAGTATAGGGAAGGCAGATGTATTTGGGATGCTGGGGTGCAGGTGCTGTGCTTGCCATATCAGCTGCATGAGGAAGGACAAAAGGTGATGTGGAAGGTGCTTGTGAGTGAAAGCAGAGGCTAGACTCTGTGTCCTGTGTAGAGCTGATATCTCATTTTAGGGTCAGACCACATGACAATGTGTCTCCTTGATGGCTTAGCCACTCTGCCAGGGCATCACCCTTTGCACGGGTGCCAAATGGGTAGGAAACATGCCCTTGTGAGAAGCTCAAATAACCCGCTCTGCCTCACTAACAGATGCAAATGACTGTGTTACACCTTGTGTGAAAAACAAGCCATGGGGCATTTTTAAAGACAGGCAGTGTGAGTGGTTTAGCGAATACATTTCCTTTACCTGCCCTAAGCCAGGCTTTGAGTGTTACAGCTCGAGCACTGAACCATGCCACTCTTTAGATGTACCAGGCCTCATCGCTAGCCACACGAGCCCTGTTATGTCCCAAAAACTAGGGGAATTCAGGATGTGCTTCCCTTTCCAACCTGCTGCAGCAGCGAGACCAGCAGGTCTGCAAGTATTCAAACTGATAATCATTTTAATAAATGGGGATAAGCCAGAGCCTAGCTTGGATGCTATCGCTTAGTAAGACTCTGGTGGCACAAAACTAACAAATTAGGCAGGGCAGAGGGAGTGCCCTCTGAGGTTGGAAATGCACTCCTCTGGGTACCAATGGTTAGGTGGGCAGGAGAGCTTTGTGGACCACATTGCTGACCATTCCCCAGGGTTCATGGAGCTGGGCAGAAACCAGCCTCACTGCTGTTGCAAGGGGATTAATGGATGGGCAAGGGACACAGAGCCGTCTCACAGAGAGCTGGTGCCTGCAAGGGCTTGCTGGTTTATAACACAGTGACACACAGCAATGCA
The DNA here is from genome assembly GCF_004027225.2 of Strigops habroptila. NCBI lineage: Eukaryota > Metazoa > Chordata > Aves > Psittaciformes > Psittacidae > Strigops > Strigops habroptila. Next base: position 33,696,406 of record NC_044278.2, on the reverse strand, counting down.
TAGTAAGCGGAGAGGACACAGACAGGACTGGTTATATCCATGGGGGCACTGCCAGACACTACTGGTATCTGCCAGCCCCTGTGCGTCTACCTTTAGATTGCAGCAGCTCAGGAAATACCCCAAAAGGAAGAAAGAGAGGAAGATGTCCCACAAGGGAGGCTGTCAGCTGTGGTTGTCCTGGGAGGGTCAGTCTCATTTCTGGCCAGCTCTTGGCACCCACTTCAGCTCATATAGGTCTGGTGTTTGTGAAACACCCTGTACCAGCTGGCCAGACCCAGAGTGACCTGTTCCTCCTTTCTTTCTAAGAAACGAGTCGTCCCTCTCAATTCCTTTATTTTTCCGTTCTGCCTGTGCTTGCTCAGAGCTTTCCTGCTAGAGATCAGCTGCTGTCAGGGGCTCAGGTGGCATCTGCCCACAGCCCTGTGGAAGCTGAGCCGGAGCAGGCGTTTTCCAGGGTAAGGCAGCCGGCCCCGGGCGTAGAAACTCGCTTTCCAAGTGGGGCAGGCTGGGTTGGAGCCCAGGGTATGACCTTCTCTGCATGGCACACTCCCATGTAATGTGACCTGATGTCATTCCACTGCCACGTGGTGTTGCGACAGGGCTTGCTGGCCTTTGCTGTGTGCAGGCTGGACGCTGCATTCCTCCCGCTAACCGAGGCACTGCTGGTAAACCACACAGCATGCCAATCGAACTTTGCTATTCTTCATTTTATGTTGCTTATGATTGAAAGTATTTGACCTTAAATCACTCTTCTTTTTGAAAACGGAGCTTGTCTCTTAGAAAAGATGGATTTGATTCATAGGGTTTGGAATAAATCTGGTGTGAATCTGCCCATTGTTTGATGCTGTCTGTCCTTCCCACCCAAACAGGGAAACTCCTGTAGAGGCTGGCATTAGGCGTCTGTCGTTCAGGTAGGGAGTCTGAACCATGCTCTGTGCTCCCCAATTGTTTCAGGCTGCAATCCACGAGCAGGGACACTGCTGTTTGCAATGCAATGCAGGCAGTGTACTCAGGGTAGATTAAGTTACACACAGGTAAACAAACAGCTCTGTTCTTTAATACATATCAGCTCAAGCAGGAGACAAGCCAGTGTGAAATGCTTGCATTGAGATGAAATCACTTCTTTTCTGCTATCTCACTTCATCCTAACCGTAATTATCTTGGCTTGATCCTGTGCTAACCTGCGGGAAGGGTGCAAAGAGGTAGAAAATCAGCTCTGAATCTGCTGCAATCTGATGCAAAAATCAGCTCCCTGCCTTCACATCTGCAGCAGACGTCTTCCTACCCATGCAAAATGTAACACATCTTCCTCCTAATCCCCCTACCAGCACTGCAGACTGTAACACAACAGGCTTCTTTTGCTTTGGGCATTAGACAAACAAGATGGACAGAGATCTTTGATAGAAATATAAAGATGGGAATATCCAGAAAAGGGTCGGAGTAAGTCAAAAGTCAAAACTGCCTTCCAGAGAATCACACTTCAGAATTTAAGATTTGTGGTTGCTCCAGTCAAAGATAAGGCTGTGGGCTCAATTAAAAAAAAAAAAAAAAAAAATAAAAGGTCCAGCTGAATAAAATAACATTGCTTTTGGAATTTGGATGGTCAAATGATAGCATTCAGTGTTAGTATTCTGAACTAAAAGAAATCAGTGAATATGCTCATTTTATTTAGATGGCAAATTTATACTATTTACATCTTTTACTGTCCAAAGCCAGCACAACTATAGGGAAAAGAATTTTATCTAATTTTTATTTTTGCTTCACACTGTGTGAATTCTATCTGGAGTTTCTTAGTTATTGGTGCTAGTGATGGATCTGTAAGCAACCTGGCTCGACTCTGGGAATGCAGGCAGTGTTTGCAATGGTAGCACTTCAGAAGACCTTCCTTTTGACCTCTTAGTGCAATTATCCGTGGTCTCACTAACAGACTTACTGTGCGCAGAGCATCCCCTCTGAGTACAGCTGCAATGAACAGGCAGAAATTTCTGAGACAGCACAAACTTGTAAAACCTTCCACAAGATTATCAAATGACAGCAGGTTAAAAGCACGTAATGAGAAGCACGGGTTCACTGACTAAGCATCCCTAAAGGGACTGGTGCATAATCCTTTCATAGATGATGCCCTCTAACCCCGCTCTGAAGGAGGAGGAGGCAAATGCACTTTGAAGAAATTACGTAATTGAGAGTAAGGCTGATCTAGTGCTAAATGTGAGTAATATGGAGTTTGCCTCCTTACTGACCTGCCTAGGGCAGGCCAGTCTATCAGTCAGGCCACTCTACATAATCCTTGATTTGTCCCTACCTCCTTGTCCCTGCTCCTCTCTTGTGAGAGGCCAGCAAGGGCCCCTGATCAGCACACAGTAGTAAGGGCTCACGGACTCAAGGCAGTTGAAGCTAATAATCTCAAGTGTTGCTTTGGGTCCCATGCCAGCTCTGCACTCCCCTATTCTTACACACACCAAAGAATTCTTAGGAGATGCTTCCACTTCCATATAGCTGAAGTCTTAACTCTAAACCAAAGCTGGAGTAAGGAGTTAGAAGGTAAGTTTGTTGTAAATCACTGCATGAGCTACTGTCCACTTTCAACAACTAATTCTGGGGCACATCCCAGGCTGAAAGGGGTGGGGAGTAGCCAGCTACTGGAAGACTAAAGCCATCATTAGCCATCTTTGCAAGTTCTTCCCTGGAAGAAATCATGGTAGTGAGAACTAAGTTCCTGTGCCTATGCAGGCCCATTTTCCTTGTGGTTAGCAGCTCTGGCTATCACAACTCTGCAGTCGGACATGCAAATGAGCGCATTAAGGTAACCCTGAGGGCTTGCCATCTAGACAGCACATGCACAGCTAGCAAAGGGGATAGTTTAGATACCAAAGTCCTGCACAGATTTGCACAATTCATGATAACAAGCTTGTGTTAGTGTTTGACTGACATTTTTATCCAGGCTAAGTCTTATGACACCAACTCGTGTGTATGTACCTGCATACCATCATACTTCCTGACTGCGCCTACAGGCATCACCCCAGCATCAACCTGGAATCTCCCTGCAGTCTCCCTGGCATCACCCTGGCATCACCTCTGCATCACCCCTGCATCACCCGGGCATCCCAGTGATTGCATTATCTCCCTGAATGCTGAGGATGTCCTGAGAGCTGAGCAACTGGACAGCAACTGGTTTGGGATACTGCAAATTCCTCGTGCTCATGTCCTCTTCTGCCTCCCTTTTGCCCTGTCTCACCCTTGCCTCTGCCCTCTGCACTCTTGCTCTGCGGCAAGGGGGCTACATAGCAGAGGAGGCATCGCACAGATTTGTCTGGCGGGTTTGCAATGAGAGGGGTGTGATGACCCTGCACATTCATCAGATGCTTGTTTCAGCCTGGACCCATCTGTGATGTTTTAATTATTTTTTTTCCTCCCTCTGCTCAGCTCAGGCTGCTCCGGGAGAAGTGGCACGTAGGCACATACGTCCTTGCGCACGCTATACTTGTGTAAACTCCATCAGGAAGTCATCTGGCCAAACTTTCCAGAGCTCCACTTTTAACTCTTCCCAAGGCAGGCTGTACTGGCAGCCTGGGGATTTCCAGGGAGCGTGGACATGTGCATTCATCCTCCTGTTCTGTTTATTGATTCCCACCGCTGTCGTTCCTACAAGCCCAGAGCACGTGGCTGTGCAGCTTTTTCACCCATCCTACTCCCAGTTCTCTTCAGAAAGAAGTTCCCGTCAGTTGCACACGGGCACACTCAGGGCTTTGCAGCAAAATGCTGCCTTGGCTTTCCTGGGGGATGAAGTAGCAAAAGCCAGTTAGCAAAAAGTGCTGTAACAGAGACTGCCCTGGTGGGGCAGGAGGAAGGAGTGCTGGTGGGGCAAAGCTGTTGGTGAGAGCCATTCTCCCTTGTGGTTGCTATTCAGAAGTGTGTCCTTACCAGGCACACGAGTAGCAAAGGAAGTTCTCACAGCCCTGAAATGTTTGCTGTGGTCAGGGAAAGATTAAAAAGAAAACTCAACCCCTTCATAAGTGACCCTGTCTTCAATGAAGACGTGTCTCACTGTATGTCCCACTCTGCACAGGGGCACGATTACACACCCACATAGGCACATCAGTGCACACATAAACATTTCAAAGGGCTGAGAAAAATCCTGTGAGACTGCTGACGTAGGAGAAGGGCTGCTATTCCTCTCCATGACATGTGTGGATTAATAGTTTTCCTAATTGTTAAATGCAGTCATCTCATTTTGCTGGTGCCTGTTAAATGCCCCTTGCCAGATTTTAATGGCTCTTACAAGATTTTGGTGCCTACTGCATAGGAGTGAATAAATGGAACTGCTGGAAATGTTATCCTCTGCAAGTGGCTATGGAACAGGGATGTCTCAGCTCATTTGCTGTTTGCCCAATGGCGCAAACATTTTTATTTGGTCCATATTTTGCTCCAGGTTACCTTGGTGCAAGCATGAAACATGTCAGACCAACAAATCTCTGCTGGAGAGGTGCCAACAATGGTAATGATGTCTCTTCAGACTTACACCACTATAAAACAGACCAGAACTTAACCATTTATCCATGAAGTTGTTCACATACATTTGTCCCTGGTTTAGTGCGTATTCATTAATCTTCTTTAGTGCTACAAAGCCAAGACATGGTGAAATAGATACAGCTTACAGATCTTGATTCTTCTCCTGGGCACACAGGTGTAAATCAGAAGAAGTAACTTCACAAAAGTTAATTCAGTCAGCCTGGTGTTAATTTTGAGATATCTGAGGTAGAGGGTCTGTGTTTGCTCTCAGGTTGGCTCAGACAGCTGTGGTATAGAAGGGATTCAACCACCAGAAATTCCTGAAAATCTAGGGATGGCTTTTATGACAGACTCATCCATTGCAGAAATGTTTCTCCTCTCGAGCAGCTGTTTGTGCACCATAAACAGCTAGGGAGCTTTCTGTTTCTGTCAGACTCCTACTGAAATTCATGAGATGCAAAACATGACTGCTCACCGATTGGAGTCAGAGGTATTAATGCTGTTCCCCCATCACCTCCTCTCCTGCATTTGGAGGAATCAATCAAGCTCTCAGGGTCCCTCAGGGAGGTGGAGAAGTTCGAATAACTGAGGAACGTGCAGGCTTTCAACCACACATGGAGCTTTCCTTTCCTCTTAATTTGTTTCTGCAGATCTTTTGTCAACATGGGTTATTCCTCTGTCTACTCAACTGGGGGATCATAAGTAAACTTTGGCCCCAAAATCTAGACTCAGTTTCCTCATCCTGGCAATTCACTGTAGCCTGAGCTTTTGCATGGTGAGTGGGGCATGCATGGAGGTATCTTTACAGAAGGGGTTCTCGGTGTATCTGTGTATCATGGTTAAGAAGCCTGGGACAGCATTCAACATTGAATGGCTTTTCTCTGTGCAAGTAATTCCTAATAGGGCATTAGATAAGGAAGGTACCACTTGCCCTGCTCAGTTCTTTTGTTTTCTACCTCTCAGTGGCAGAGGATAGGATGTTCCTGAGGATGAACTGACCACAGAGCTCAGCTCCCTGTGTGCTGGCGTAAAGGGCGGGCTTGCTCCATCTTTGCCAAGTGCTTTCTCAGGCTGGCTGGGGGTCTGATTACTAAGCCTGTCCCTCTCAAACAGCAGTGGCAGACGGCAGCTTGTGTCCTAAGGCACCTTACTGCCACTGCTGTGACACCGCATGGCACTTGGGCCTTCCGCCTGGGGGCAGTGGAGGGAAGGGAGGTGCAGCCTCCTTGGCACGCAAACACATTCCTGTAATGCACTAGGAATGGTTGATGTTGTTCATCAAGGCCCTAATTTTTGCCTGTTGGGCCAGAGACAAGAAACTATTGAACACCTAAATCATAACATGTCTCTCTGCCACCATAGGTAAGCCAACACTTGTCCACTGACAAGCCAAAGGCAGCAGGATTTGCCTTCCAGTTTTAATGGGCTGCAAATTAATTATGTGTAAGTACTGTGTGGTCATTCTCAAACTGTCCAGAAAAAGAGACAACCCTGTACATCTCGGGGAACTGGAGCAGGGCTGTGAGTTGACAAGGACACCTTGTGCAGCCCTGGCCAGAGGTGGGACAACCATCCAGGTCACTCCAGTTCTTTGCCTGTCTCAGAAGTCCAGGATAGGTCAGCACAAGGATAAATCCCTTCTTGATGCGCTTTAAACATAAACCTAAAGCAGGAAGAAAGCGGCTCATTTCTGCCTGAAATCCCACATAAACTCATCCTTATGCTGCAGACCTCAGGGCAGTCTTCCAGAGAAGGCTTCCCATGCAGCTGCCAGGTTTTGTGTGCAGAGGTAACCTTACGGGCAGACTGGACAGAAGGTATCCTTGTAGTGCATTTCCACCTCTGTGACAGAGCCTTTGGGATTAAGTGTCTGATATTTAGGAAGCGAAAGGATGTACGGTGCTCAGTCCTGACCTTGCCATAACCTGTGGAGAACTAACAAAGATTCCCTTTAACCATGTACGGCGTAAACAGCGAGGAGTACGCATGTAACAAAATTAGAAAGGAATCTGATAGATAGCCCCAAAGATAAACGCCACTTTAGGCAATGTTGCTTTCAACTGTTGACAGAAGCACCATTCAGAGAGCGGCTGTGAGGATTTAAGTGCTTCTTTGCTTCTGGGTGGGATAAGGTGTCACGTAAAATGAGTTTTGTGGTTTTGTTTCATATCCCTCCCTCCACTCTTCTCCAATGAGAGCATACATGCCAAAAGCATTGAAAACAGACTGCAGTGAGTTTGTTTCACTAACACATCTCCCCATCAACAGCATTGCTGCAATCTATTGATTCTGGCAGAATTGCAAAAACAGTGATGTTTTCAATAAGAAATCATGCACTTCTCAGTTGATTTTGGGAAAGAGAAAAAAAAGAAAAATGAAAAGAAAAAAGCTCCACCATGTGCAAATATTAACTCTACAGACAGGCTGATAAACTGCAAAATGTTTCATCTGTCTCCCTCACTGCCAGTAAATAAAGGCCAAGGATGCCTTTATTGGCAGATAGCAGAGCTTTAGCTTACATTATGTTACAAAAAAGAGGCCTATGTAAGTTTTGTTTTCTCTGTTTGTGAATAACGTGATAGTTCTTAGCTGACCTATTGTTTACTTCCAATTTCTGAAGTGAATGCACCCAATGCCAGTGAATGGCATTGGCACGCAGCCCCATGACCCATATCAAACAGCCCAGAGATTATCATCAATGACATCAGGTCAGAACCACAGGGCAGATGTCTGTTAGGCTTTGAGAGTGGTCCAGGCAGATTCACCTCCAATGTAGGTGTACCTTAATTGCAGTCTTATTGGAAAATCTACTTTTGATCAAAAGATCCATCAGCTAGCTATCTTGACCAAACCCACATGTCTATACTACAGACCTGCTGGGTAAAGCTGGGGTATGAAGAGGTGCGATCCTCATCAAGACAGCTGCAAACTCCCTAAACAAAAGCACAGTGACCAACAGTTTGCTGGAACAGTTCGCTCGGCTTTGCTCAGGGAGATGTGTGTGTCTGTACTATGTTGACCCAAAGCGCAGAACAAGCCATGTGCCTTGCCAATATTGTTGAATCCAGGTTGGTAAAATACTCCCACTGTAGATATGGCCTCATATAATGGCTTCGTAAACACTGTTGAAAAGTCACGCCCAGAGTCACAGTGCCAGAGTAGCCTTTTCCTTAGAAACATCCTACTTGGGATCTTCCTAGTCCCAAACAGTGATTTCCCATGCACAGTAACCCTCTCAGAGGATCTCCTCCGGCTTGCACTCACTGTGCTCTTCAAACGCAGCCTCTAAACACAAGCCAGCACCTCGCTGCCAGTGCTGCTTGTCCTGGGCAGTGCTCTCCCTCTGCTTATCAACGCAATTGTGCCTTCTCCTACTGCCTTGCCCACCAGCCCAAGTCTTGACCCACAGGACATGGTGACAATCCAGCCTTGCATCCTCAGCGGGAAGAGTATCCGCCTGGGAATCTAATTATAGCAAGATGGAAAAACGTCCACTAAAGGATAAGGATAAGTTTTCCAATACGTGGCACAACAGTAATCCATACTTGCATCAATACTTAATTTATCTATGTCAAGTGGAACAGCTTCAGCAAGAGGGAATGAGATCATCTCTTCTGACCCCAGTGTGCTATGCAGTATCACATGGGATGGGAAATGTGGGTTTAAATCCCTTTATTCAGAGGTCTTTAATTCTTAAACCCTTGGATACAAGAACTCTGCTGCCAGGAAGAGTTTGACAGGACTGACCCACCCTTAGCTCATGAACAGAGCTAACATTTTAACCTCAGACCCTTAACCCCTGAATAAAAACCCACTGGGATCAGTGTGAGTCTCCTTTGATCTTAGAGAACTTTTCATCTGGCCTCTGTTGAAAGGCATTTACCTCATGGCCACTAAGTCAAGCCCCTGGAGGACCCTTATTGATTCTCATAAAGAGCTGCAGTTTCAGTAAGAGAAAGCAGCATTACCCAGTTTCAGCCTCTCATGAATATGTACTCCCTCGCATTTCAGCAGCTGTTCAGCCAAGGTATTTGCAATGATGTTCCCTGTGAGATACTAATTTTTGGGCACCTCCCCACAGGGACATCAGTGGTGTGACTCAATGACACGGAAAGCTTGCTAGGAAGTGGGGGAGAGTTGTCTGCCGCACACAAGCGGTGACATAAGTGGTGGGCAAGAAAAAAACAACAGCTCCTCTGTTGCAACAGGAGGTAAAGGTTTCAGCTCTGTGAATGGTTCCCTTAACTGTGACTAAGCTGTTCCCTCCATCCATCTAACGGAGATGGAGCGACTGTGCTACACACTGTGCACTCCAGCAAACCAGCTGGCTTCGGGTCATCCCACTTCACGGCTTCTCAGAAGGGATCCCTCAGTGTTCTGGTTTCATGAACTACGCTCAATACAGATTCAGTTAGATATCAGTCACTCTGTCCTTTCTCATTAAGCACTTCCCATAGGTGTTGCAGCCCCCTGGTTTAGCCAACAGAAAGGTAAGCATGTCTCGCTTTTAACTTCTGTCTGTACCTATGTTCATACCTTGGGTGTTGCTCCTGAGCTGTGGTGTGTCTTACTACCTCTTTGTGACAATAGGATCTGACTATGAACATTTCCAGGGTGCTCTTGGTTTTTGCAGGGACCTGTTCACACAGAAAAAATCCATCTGGAATTAGTGACAGCTATGAATTTAAAGCACAATATTCTACTCATGGGCACTTCAACCAAAACGGATGAACTGAGTCATGTGTTCTCTGGGACAGGGGTGCTGCACACAGGCTTGTCCAGGAAAAGCTATCCTAGAACAGTTCCAGGAATCACTGTGGAAAACTGAAGAGCCTAAATCAGTCCCAGTGATCTATGTGGGTTCAGCAAATACCCCAGATTGCAGGGAGAGCTACCAAACTGATTGACATTCCGTCTTCAAGGGTTTGTGTTTCTAAGCTTTCGAAGGGCCACGAGTGGTCCCTGTTCATGACTACCTTGGGTTGTTAAACCCTACTCTGAATACCTATAATAGGACTATCTTGTATCTGATAAATGGTGACCAGCACTTGAGCTAGTGCCTCCTGTTGTCCAAGCAATTGGGCAGGCTGGTGCTTTTCTTTTTGGGGAGAGGACAAGAGAACAAACATGCCAAATGTGCATCAGATAGCTGAGTGCATTACCGGAAGGGGCTCAGACATTATCGTGATAAGTAAATACGAGACTCTACTCAGAACACAATAGAGACTTTATTTTTTTCCCTAAATTATTAATCTTCCCTGAGGAGTGGCTTTATAGTGCTGACTTGGGCACTGTGGGAACGCGGCCTCTTCCCAGTGAGGGCGGTGAGCTCCTCCCAGCAGTATCTCCTGGTAGGATCACAGCAGAGCTCAGCCCATCCCAGGTGGGTTATCCGAGGGGGCACTACGTGACTTTCAGCATGTAGTGGCAGCCACGCTTTCTACCATGGGTGGTAAATGTCCTTTCCCCTGGTTAGTGGGCTGGCAGCACCTTTCCCAAAGGAGTATAATGTAGTTCACCGCCTTGGGGTTTGTGAGTGGGCTTTTCATAATCAGTTTTTCAACCCTCTGTTGTCTGTTACCTACATGGGGGAGGTAACAGGCAACATGGGGATAGGTAGCTACCTACTTGGGGGGGTGACAAGTCAAGACTTGGTCTCCTTAGCCCCACAGAATGTTTCTGCTGCAGGCTGTAGAGTGATACCCCTTAAAAGCTTTTAAAGGCATTTCAATTCAGCCTCACTGGGGCCTGGTGAACATCTCAGAGCACACAAGTGAGGAGGCAAGCTGTGGGATGCTGTATGTGGTGGCCTCTGCAGACTGTGGAGGGGACAGGAGGTGTGGGGGAGCTCCTACATATTTAAGGCTAAGAAAGGGGTGAGGGAAGCCTTGCAGAGACAGTGTGTTGGGATAAAGGATGTGGGGTGAACTGTAGGAGAAGGCATGCTGTGGGAGAAGTGAGCTTAGAGCCAAAAGAGAAGGGTAGCTGCAATCACGACTATCTTATTCACATATGCATGACACGTGTGTGTTTGTGCTTATGGTGTGTCCCCAAAAGTGAAAGGATTCTTCCAGAAGAAGAATCCCCCAAATCCTCTCTCCACTGAGGCAGCCAGTGATCCTTCAGGAGAAAACAGAAAAGGTGGGATGGTTTTCTAGCCCAGAGTTGTGAGAGGGGTTGAGAAACGAAGACCTTCAGTCACAGAGGGACATTTTTGTCAGAGGTACTCATAGCAGTAACTGCTGCCTGTCACTGAGCTATTTTCCCCTTTGCTCTCTGGATCGTATCAAATATGCCCGGCCCGCATCATCCCCCTTGACAGACAGCATCGGAAACACTTTGGAGCATGCAGGGATTGCCTGGAGCTCTCAGAAGTCAGCCGTCTGACAAAGTTCAACCCCCCACTGTTTTCCAGGCAACCCAGCTACCTCCACCCTCACACAGGAGCTGTGCCACTCCCCAAGGCAGCACAGCACAGCCACCCCCTGGGCACCCCCAGGCCGGTGAAGCACATGTCTGTTGAAGGAGAGGGAATAACACAAAAGGGTCGCAGCAGGGGGATGCCCTCTGATGGGCCCTGGCACTCATCGTGGGTGTGAAGGGGTCCTGGCTCAGCTGCTGGAAAAAAGGGTGTTACCAGGGAAGGTTCCTCTGTACCTTGGAGAATAATTGCTAAAGCTAACAGGGAGTAAATAGCATCTTAAAATTTACCTCTTCCACCATGAGAAACAGTGGCAGTCACAGGCTGGTCAGAGGGAGAAATAAGTGAATCCCAGCATCCCTGGGATGAACTAGAGAGAGTGGGGTCAGAGGAGAGATGAGGAGAAGGTAATCAGACAGCCTTTACACTGTTCCACTCCTCCTTTTTGCAGCCATGTGGCAGTGGCAGTGGCAGTGCCATTCATTAGAAAACATGGATTGATGGTGTTTCCCTGCTGCATGCTCCCCAGGGAGTCACTGCAGTTCTCTGTGAGACCTCGTATTTCTCAACTGGCTTCTCCCCACTCGCACACACCGAGGGCTGAGGCAATGGAGCTACCAAGCACTCGCTGTGCCGGTGTTTTCTCCCCTGGCTGCAGGCTAACCCCTGAGGTTATCTGACAAGCCTATCATCAGATGTCAGCAGGAGCAAGGATTGGCACGAAGACAGCCCTGCAATATGGGAAGTCATTGCGTCCGTGCATCTTGCCCAGCAAAGGTGCAGAAGGTGGCTATGGCATTTATGGTGTTTCAAAGGCACATGCAGTTTTGGTGCTGTCTCACAGCCTAACAGTTGTCTCTGCCATAAAACCACCAGCAGCAGCAGGGCATTTGCTTCACTTGAGCTCTGCCATATCACCTCACCTCGCCTGTAAAGAACAAGGCTTTATTCTGCTCTCGGGAGGCACAATTTTCTTCTGGATCCACAGCTTCCTGGGCAAGGTTGGTTTATGCTGACCCTGGCCATGCACGGTGGAGCGTGGATGCTATCAGGTCTGGAGAACTCTGTCACTAGTTTGGCTCCTCGCTTTGAATCAGAGTGCAGCAAGAGCTTTGGCTGCGGTGATTTTGGTGGCTGAGTCACCAGCTCTGAACCCAGCCATCTCATCTGGACACAGCGAGCCCTGGCAAAATGTCACATAGGACATTTCATAGTAGGTAGAAGGGCCGTCCTCCTTGGCACTTACCAAAATGAGGCTGCCCCAGGCAGAATAAGCACTTGGGTGCTAGTTTTGAAGGTGGGCAATGGTTCCACAGAAGAGAAACCGTAGCCAAGGGCGTTGATTTCAGCAGCAAACAGCATGAATACAGCGGGGAAAAAGGTTCAAGCCTTCCGCTCCCTTCTAACACACTTGAGGGTGAGCAGCTCCTAGAGGAAGAGAAGGGTGCTCTCAATAGCACTCCCAGTCCCCACAACTCCCACCCCTTTGTGGGTGGGTAGAGATGCCATCCCACTTGGTTCCCCCTCTAGGAGCCTCTAGGTGCCCAGCAGAGCCCAGCAGTGGCTGCAGCTACCCCCAGTAGTGCAGCAGGACCATCCCCATGGATAACACCCTCGGCACTAGGGCCCCACAGGGTTTGGTGTGGCCACCAAGGCTGCTGGAACATGAAATCTCAGTCCAGCTGGCAGGCTTCCCATTTCAACATTTTTTCTTTCTTCCTTGAAAGAAGGCAAAGGGGGAAACAAGGCTGGGGGGGGTGTGTCAAAACAGAGGCAGGAGGAGCTCAAACTAATGGGTTCTGACACTTTGTTTTTGCTCAAGCTTCTCAGAAATGCTTGTTTCGGAATGAGGCATTTTAAAATGTCCTACTTGGATGGAAAATGCCTTATCAGTAATAATAATTAACCTTCTTCTCATCTGAGATGCCTAAAAAATTTCACTTGGCTTCCTTCCACGCAGCTGATGGACGACCACATTCCAGCCCTGTGGCTGCACTGGCTCCACTGTCTGCTGTCATGAGCAGTGCCTGGGGGGCATGATCTCACTCCTCAGCAGCCAGGGACAGTGGCTGGGGTCCCTGCGGGTGGTCCTGCTTCCCCACCAGGCAGTGCAGGACATGGGTGCTGCCAGAGGCACAGGACAGCAGAGAGATCACTGCTGCCACCAGCTCACCATCCAGCTGGAGTACAGGGGGGCTTTAGTTAAAGGCCACTGACATTTCCATTGATCACAGTCAAAACAGTCTGCTCCATCTCTGCCTCTGTCTCCATCTCCATCTCCATGTCCATCATCTCCATCTCCATGGCAAGTCCCTTCCTTCCTCTAAGGAACACAGCCATGCCCCCTGCTTCCTTTCAGTGCCATCCCTGGGGCATGGTGTTGCAAACTGGATGTCCTTTCTCATCAGTGCAAAACAACCACAGTCCTGTGGTTGTCTGTCCTCAGCTTGCCTGTGGTCCCCCTCTCAGAGCTCTGTCTGGTAGGACTCAAAGAAAGCTCCAGCTCGTGATGGGCAGCACAGCCATGTCTTCTAGCTATGAGCCATCACATCAGCAGGTCACCCAGATGGGGAGCAGGACCAGCCAGGCTTGGGAAGGGTCTTATTCATGTGTGAGACCGTGGCGTGGACCCTGCTGATGGGAATAATAAAGGACTTTCTACAATTACCCCACATGTTTTGGAAGCCAGGATTTCAAAGCAGCAGTTGAGCCCTAATTGATAAAATGCTCGCTGCATTCCCAGGACTGAGCCACTGCCCCTCAGATAAATGGGAATAAGTCACCGGCAATTAGCGATTTGAGGTGCCTGAGGTGCCTCTGTGTGTTGGCAATGTCTGGACTTGGACTCCTCTGGCCTTGTTAGTCATTAGACCACGCATCCTCTGTCCTCTCCGGGTGGCATCCCAACAGCCCTGCCAAGATGGAAAGAGCAAAATAATCTGACTTCACGTTTATCTAGGAACAAGTTTCCCACAGTTCCTTCTGCCTCTTTTTGTTTTGATTCTGAGGTTTTGCTTTTCTCCACTGCAACTGTGGAGCTTTTTTGTGTTTGTTGCTGGATGATCATTTGAGGGAAACACATTAAAAAGTAGTGCAGTGCATTTATTGCCAGAGCTGAGCTGGCTGAACAAGGCTGATCAAATATTTTAAACTTAGTGTGACATTTATGCATTGCAGAAAGCAGCTGTGGTCTCTCTGAGCTTGTGACCACTGTTTTTCTTCCTCTTGGACAGGAACCATTTCTTACGGCCTTTCTCGCCAACCCTTTGCTTTGCTATGACTTTCATCCTGTTCACTCTGTGCTCTCCCGAAGTGCAGGGCAACCTGGGACATTTCCCACCCCGTGCTCCCCACTGGTATCTGACCATCTTTTTTGGCCACATCAGCAGTGCTAAGGGCAACTCTCAGTCAGTCTCAGTGTCCAACAAGCACTGAATCACAGCTCAGTTGTCCCTGTGCCCAGCCCATAATTTGGGAACAGTGAAGAAATTTTGCTTTTTCATGCTTTCTTTCCCTTTAAAGCACTCTAAAGCAAATGCCACTTTCTTGAAGAATGTGGTATTTTTGAAAATCTTAAGTTTGTTTTATCTTTATCTTTCTTCCCTTTGCTGTTCAGTACAACCACAAGTGACTGGAGTGACATTAATGGAATTTAAACAGGGTCCTGACCTTCTCCAGGAGGTCTAATCCAGCACTTAGTGCCTCTATCTCACCATGCATTAGTGTGGTTTGAAAATCCTTCCCTTGTGATGGTTGGGATGATCCCATCTGGAAGGCTCTTTCCAAGAAAGCCCAGAAAAAGCATTCTCTTTGCAGGAAAATGGACGTTTCTAGGTAAATGCAGCCCTTTCCCCCAGACTAGCTATTTTAAGTTATGCAGTAACCACCCAGAGAATTTCTTCAGCTGCACACAAACTGTTGGTTTATACAACCCTGAACTTTGCTTTTACTTGCTGTCTATTTGTTAAAGAATATCTTGACCTGCTATTCCGACGGTGTGGGATGGAAGTGCTCGACATGTGGGGAATCTGGGAGGAAGGGACTCTGCACTATGAAATCCGTGCTGTGACTGACATTACCCCATGGTGGTCAGCTCCAGGAAAAGGCAAAGCACCTCCGTGTACAAAACCTCATGGTGGGATCATGGTCATCTGGCACTGAAGCCCAACTTTAAATGCTTTTCATGGACAAAAGGATTTAATTAAGCCCACAGTGGGCTAAACATACGCCAGGTTAGCACTTTGTTTTGTGGTACTACAAATCTTCCAGACAGAGAGAGCTGTCCCCACGTGTTTCATGTGAAGATGTAGCCTTCAAATTGTATTGAGCTGTATCTCCACTCTAATCAAAATTGTCTTATAACCAAATGGTGTCCTAAAAGCTGATAAAGCAGCATTCCTGACCACTGCACACAATTTTTGAATGTCTCAGTGCTAGGATTTCATTCCTTGGAATCAGCAGGAAAACCTCCAGTGACTCATAAGGGCTAGGAATCTTTAGGAAAATAATCCGTGCTGGAAAACCAACACTTCCCCTCTGTTATCTCTGCTGGCTGACAGTGGGGGTCAGAACAGTATGGCAGACAAGGCTGCACAGGGACTTCTCCTACCCCACCAGGTCAGGTTACTTTTCAGAATAAGGCAGGCACCCGCAGCCCCTTCTCCCCTGCCAGTGCTGCCCAGCACAGACATGCTGACAGCAGCAACCACTGTCAGTGTCAGAACAAATCTGGACAAGAGCTCAAAGACAGCCCATGTGTGACAGCTCTTCTTCAAAACCTTTAAAGGGTGGTTTCCCTAAGTCATGTAGCACCATTTATCACCCCTCACATAGCACCAACACAGAGGCACTAGAGAGAGGGTCAGAGATATGACCCAATGGAGATGTGCTCCCTGGGGCCAGGCATTTGCACCCCCATCTGTTGACGTGTTCATGGTTGGTCTTCAGTCTGTGTTTTCCTGCATCTCATTTGCATTGCTGCTGCCTCAGTACAGCCAGCTCTTCCCACGGCTGCTGCTCCATTCCTGAGGATGGGATAAGATGAAGTGGGATGGGATGGGACGGGAGTCGAGCATGCAGAGGAAGCCAGCCCAAGGTATGAGTGGCATTGCCAGCAGCCACTGCCCTCTTGCAAGGTTGAGTGACCGCATCTGGGTGGTAGCCCCCCAGAGGAGCCCATCACAGGGAAACCTTCTCCTCTGGTGCTGGGATGAGTGAAGCTGATCTCAAAATGCTGAGGGGGGTCCTCTTCCTGGGGGGAAAAGATCAGGGGGGCTTGTGGCAGTAGGACACGAGCATTGAGAGTGTGCCAGCATGATAGACGGCATGAAGCTGTCATTAGAGCAGGGATCTGCACCCACATTGCTCTACCGTGATGCTTCCCAGTGTGGGCCCACCTGCAAGGGGCCAGTGGGGCTCTCCTCTCCATCTATAGGCTGCATTTCCCTTAGGTCTAGCCATTTAGCTGCAAGCATGCCTTGGTCTTTCTAACACAGAGGAAATCTCCCTTGAAAGCAAGCGGCTTCTCTGGCTGTAGCTTTATCTCCTCCTTCCTGTTTGCTGCTGAGGTACCTGAAAGGGCTGTTTGTTCCCACCATCACAGCACCCAGTGCCTCTCAGGGATGTCAGGTCACCTCCCACCGCCCTGGGAGCCTGGCACTGCTGCCTCTCCTCCCCTCTTGTTCTGTACTCACCCTGTGCCCTGTGTGAGGGCACATCAGGTCCCTCACAATGCCCAGCAGTGTCAGTGTCTCCCCAGCTGTGGGGCTGCCCCTTCTCTCCACTGCCATTCCACTCCCTTCCCTTCCAAGCTCATCATCCTGACATTTAGAACTCTGGGCTGAGCAGCCTCTGCCCACAACTCAGCTCAGCTTTCCTCCTTCTCTTGCCCTCCTCATGGGATCACCACAGGCTCATCCCTTCTCCCACTCTCCCATCTCTGGCTCTTGCTCCCGCCTCCCACTTCCCACCTCTCCAGGCTGCTCACCCACCGAGCAACTTGCCCACTTTCACCACGCCGCCCCGGAGCTGGCTTCCTTTGGCTTGCATTTCACCTATGCTCTCTGCTCAATATTGTTTGTTTCTCTTTTGGGTCTTAGCACAAAAATATCTCCCCACCCAGGCAGCCTCCACTGCCGGTCAGATTTCCTTGCAAGCTGTGTGAGTGATGTTATGTGCTGGGCAAATACACTGACCCAAAGGGAACGAGCAGACAGTTCCTGTGAAAGTGCTTCTTGTGCTCACTTCTCATATTATTGCTTTTCTATTACATCTTTTTATATATATATATAATTCTCGCCAGTCTAATGCTTGATTTTTACTTTGAAATGCACAGGCACAGCACACACCCCCTCTGAGTGCAGGAGGTTGTTATGGTGTTGCAATTCAAAGGAAACTACCCCTATATAGAGTAAGATGTGCTGAAAGCTTCAAGGGTCACAGTCATAAATCCTGCTCACCTCCTCTCTCTTGTTTGCTCTCTAGCTAAGGTGTGTCGAGCATCACCATGCCCCCATTCACTTCCTGCTGGGGGTACTGTTTGGTTTGTCCTTCTGGCAGCAATATAGAGCTATAAGTTTTGCAAGGTATGGAGCCCCTCGTCTGACCCACAGCAAACACCCCTTGTGTTCCCCTCCTGCTGTGGTTGCTCTTGCAGATGTGGCAGAATGCATGGGGATGCTCGTGCCTCCGTGCCCCGGGCTGAGGGTTGTCGCACAGGATGTGGGCAATGCAAAGCCAACTGCTTCACCCTTTGAGGGAAACCCACGTCTCCAGCCTCCTCCGCAGCATCCTGACCATGTCTCTGTGCTCTCTGGGGGTGGGTTGCTCTCAGTCCCTTGTGCTGGAGTTGTTCCGCTTTCCATAGGCTCCCACTTTCCACAGGCTCCCACTTTCCACAGGCTCTTTAAATAGCCAGGAGCCAAAGAGAGGATGACCTGGGAGTTAAGAGACTTCCTTGTCTGGTGGGACATCCCACTCCCACCACTTGGTCTGAAAGAGGCAGATGGTTTTCCCACAGTTCAGCTTCATGCTCTGACCACAGAATGCTACTGCAGGGTTCCAATGGCTTTGAGATCCCTGTTGAAATGTCAGCTGCTGAGCAGGAACTGCATGCTCCGCGGCTGCTTGGAATTATGCTTCTTGCAAATAAGCTATCAGCCAGAAAAGAAATCCTGCCTTAATAAAGTTGTAGCTTAGAGACAAGCAATAGCAGATACAGTCTTGCAGGTCCCTGATGCAGAGTAGCTCCCCACAGTCCCAGGGGTGAGCAAGAGGTTTTTTGCATCTTCTCATTTAACAGTTATAAAGCAGAGGAGAATTTAGCTTAATCTCCATCCTTGGGGTGCCTTCTTGAATCACTGTGACTTGGCCAGCACTGGCCATAGAGTCATAAAACCACTGACATGTTCAGGTCAGGCAGGAGCTTGGATGACATATGGTCCCAGCCTCTGCTTAAAACACAGCCAACATAGATCAAGAGGCTCGGGGACTCGTCCAGCTGAGCTCCACGTATCTCCAGGGCTGCAGGTTACACAGCGTCTCTGGCCAGCCTGGTCCAGTGCATGACCACCCTCACAGGGTACCCAACCTGAATTTTCCTCTTGCAACCTATTTCTGTTGCCTCTCGTCCTGTCCCTGTGCATCTTCCAGCACACCCCCTGCTCCTGTCCAGTTCCTTGGCTTATGTTTTTTAGGTTCTGGCCACTGAAAATGCCAGCTGTTAATGTGGTATTTACAAAGAGCCAAGGGTGTGCTTAGCTCTTTGCCTAGGAGACACAACCCATGGCACAGGAAGTTTCTGGTCTGAAAAGCAGATTAAATGCATGAGGCTTGGTGCCCAGCCCACCTGTCTGACGTGTCCAACCCACTATCAAAGCTTGCATGCCATAGAGAGCTGACCATTTCATGTGCCAACCCCCCCAGACAGGGCTCCGCAGGCCTCCAGGAGTATTGCGCTAGCCCCGCTGCATTTTATTGCTCAACAATGTTTGGATGTTATTAACACATATGTACCATAATATTTTGGGCTGCAGCTGGGTCACTGGATTCCTGAGGAACTATTGAAAACATTGCAGTGCTGTTCAGTGCAGCGGTGAAAGGACTGAGCCCTGCAGAGTAGTGTCAGAAAGAAAGATATTGGGCTCTTGCCACAGAGGAAATGGGAGCAGAAGGATCAAAGTCTGTGACTAATGATGCAAGCCACATATCCAAAGGGTACTTCTACCCCTGCAAACACAGGCAATGCAATAAGCCTGGCCTGGGGTTTAGAACAAGCACATCTTCATAGAAAAAGGGAAAATAAAGGATGACAGACTCAAAATTACAGTCCTGCTGGGATCTCTGCTCTGTTTGCTCAGAGCTGCACAAAATCTTCATAGCTTGGACCCCAGCTAACAGCAAGATTGTCTTGGAATTACCTCTCCTCTGACTCATGGTGTTTCTGAAGGATGCCTTGACTTTAATGTTGCTTCTTCCTGAGAACAATTATTAGGAAAGCATTCATTTTCACTGCTCAACACAATGTAGACATTAAAAATGCCTCATGTGCAGGAGGGGGAATTCAGCATTGTTTGTCCTGGGCCTGTTGAATTGGTGTGCATGCGCACTGGGCTGTGCACCAGATCCTAGGGGCCAGATCCTGAAAACTGGGTAGTTGCTCACCGATTTCAGCTAGCAAAAGTGCCTAAGCCCCTGTAGCACTCACATCCTGATAGTCAAAAAACAGCAGCTTACAGACTGACCCTGTGTAGCACTTGCTCACTCACTTTTCCACTGTGCAGGGTTAGGCCCCTTCTGAGCAGGCTTGTGTTGGAGAGAGCTAGCTGGAGCAGTCCAAACCAGACCCACAGAATGAGCTAGCAGTTAAGCAGCATGGACAAGCAGGTCTGTGTGCCCTTCTTCGCTTACTAATGCAGGCTACCCATAAGTAACTATCTGTGGCTCATTTATCGCATCAGGCTCCCCCACACAACCTAGGATGGAGGGGCTTGTTCCTTCTGCAAAGACTGTATGTCAGGGAAATCTTCTTCGTGAATCAGTCTCCTTCACGACTTACCCCATGGTGTAGAGGCAAAAGGATTTTGCCTCTACAAAAAGGCAAAAGGTTCCTACTCACAGATATTTGTGTTGATCTCTTGAGTCAACAGGACCCTTGATCTTGGGGGTGATGGTTGAAGCTGAGGGGTCATACTTTCATTTACTTGCATTTGCTCAAACTCTCTAGTCATTAAAACAGAAGTTCAGCCTGTTTACAGCTTCATATGTCACTGCTGTTTACTGATCTCGCAAATGCATCTTTGTGCTGACACAACTGTTGTTTGATATAAAGGGTCTTTCCCCAGGAGCTGGTGGAGGAGGAAGGTGAATGCTGGATCACAGCCATTAGAGAGATGAAAAGTGCCTACGATGCAAAGGCTTTCTTTTTTTTTTTCTTTTCTTCTTAATTAAAGTCAAACCTTGATGCTGGTCACTGAGCAGAAAATCTAACCTAGTGGGTGGGCAGTCAACCCTGCCAGACTCACCACATCCACTCTGTGGGGGTACCTGGAGTGTTACCAGAGCTTGTCCAAATCCTTTATACACACTCAGCCAAATTTTGCAGAGGCTTCATATTTTTCGCAGAGTGAATAATGAGGATGCACCAATCTACTGACTGTGTGGGGTTGCTTACGCAGAAAAGCACTGCAGCTTTGGAAACGGAAGACCACACCATCACAATCTGTTTTCTATTGGCGGCGTGCACCTTCTTCCATTACCTCTCAACATCAGGTGATGCTGCAGACAAAAGCTGATCTGCCTCAAAGCAGGCAGAATATCCTGCCTCGGTGCCAGGTGGTTACAGAGCAGGTAGGGGATTTCTTTTTCTTGCACTTACAAATTCAAGACATAGAGACGTCAGAAGCATCTCACATGAGGTTGTTAGGGAAAGAAGCAGCACTGCTATTATTGCCTATAAAAAACAGCTTTCAGCCCAGAAGAACAAGGAAGACGAGGCAATTATGGTTTTGGCACAGTTAGCACTGGCTGAGGGCATTTTCAGTCAAGCCAGGACAGACAGTGTGCTGTTTCTTTCCAAGGCAGTTGAGACAACTGTACACGTTACAGGAATCCCTTCTCCCTTTCCAAAATACAGCTGTGAAACAGCGTGCGTAAACACTAAGCAGCTGCTGGGGGCCATCCGCGAGAACCTGCAGGGTGACTTTTAGATGGACAGGATGCAGTTGTCTTAAACTATTTTGGACCTGGAGCACACCAATTATCCTGGCTCCAGAGCAAATGAAACACTTGACAGCTGTGAGGGCTTTCAAGGATAATCAACTGCATGGCCAGGGAGCCACTGGGAGATGAAGCTGAGCCATTTGGGAACCCTGGGAGCAACCCTTCCCCTTAGGCTGCCCCCAGAGCCAGGAAGGATGGAGGATGGGACACAAGGCAAGCCTGGCTTGCTCCTGCCTGGACATCCGGAGCTGGGGTCCCTCCTGGCTCAGGCACGTACCCTGTATGCCTACCCAAAGACCTCTAGTGTCAAGAGATCCAACAGTGGAAAGCAAGAGACCAGGACTTTTCCTGGGAGAAGGAGCTGGCAAGGTATATAAACCTTCCCACACCTGGCCTTGGCAAGAGCTAAATGGAGCCTGCAGAGACGGCAGGCAGCAAGGGAAGGGTCAAGGCTTTCCTTGTGTGCCTGATTCCATCCCTCCTCAGTCTTTCCCATCTGGCAGGGGGATGGCTGGTACCCATGGCTTGAGAAGCAGTGGGTCTGCAGTGCCAGTTCAGTATTGCTGTTTCCTATCACTATGTTTCCACCATCCCTCTTTCCCCAGGAGTGCTTGGCGGCTCCCTGCTCCGGCATATTCCTCGCTGTGTATCCAGCAGGAGTCTCCAGCTTTCTCATACTCCTCCAGTGACAAAAACTTGCTGCCATTACTCCAGGCTAGGACCCCCCCTTTTTTGCCTTAGGTTTATTAGGAGGACTGTTTTATGACTCGCTGTATTTTTGCTGTGTCCACTAATGGCTTTTATGTAAAACGATTTACCAGTGAGTCTGTAAAGGCCAGCAGCCTACGCGAGTGGTATTTCTGCAAAGTTTCCCTGTCCTTTCCAGTGACATTTGCCGGGGCAGCACAAAACTGCTGGTCCCTCTGTGTCAGGACATGATGATATGACCGTGCAGTTGGCAAGGACATATCCTCTGAGAGTTCATTCCAAATGGAAATGTGAACTGTCAAAATATGGACATCCTCCATACAAAGGGCATCTGCACTTATCTCCTCGTGGTTCACCCTCTGTCCTGGGCCACAGCAGTCTGCTAGGGGTAGGTAATGCCAGGTGCTGGGTGCATTGCTTGCATGTGCAGCTCAAGGTGATTTAGAGGGGATTCCTCCTCCAGATGCACACATGCATTATCCACATGTGGTAGGCCTCAGAGTGAAGCCCTGGGTGAAGAGAGCCGATGGTGATTCTGGCTGCTGCTTTCAGCTGGAGCAGCCTGTCCTGCAGAGACCAATGGGTTCTTGTGGGTCCTTGACTCATTTCTCAGGAAAAGGTGCACCTCTGTCACCACAAATAGCCCCTCTCCTCTCTAATTGTCTCTCTGCTCAGGAGCCTGTGACACTTCCCAGTCTGCAGTGCCAGTTCAGTATTGCTGTTTCCTATCACTATGTTTCCATCATCCAAGCTCCAGTGATAACCTCCTTCAATTCACCTTCAGGCATTCCCACATTTTCCTCATGATGCAGTGAGCAATCAGACCCCAAGTCCCAAGCTCTTCAAGGGTGATGAGCCACATATCCCCACTCTGCTCTCAAATAATGCTGGGCAAACAGTTTGCCATTAGCAATGTGTTCAACAGAAATTGTCTGTCTGTTTTTGAGGCTGTACACAGAGTCTTGGGAGTTTGTTATCACTGAAAATTCCTCAGTGAATTGTTTCAGTGACCGGCACTGTATTGCCTGCTGAACTCTACTGCCGTTCATGCCTTTAATACTCATTGCTCATTCTGTGGGTTTGGTCTTGGCATTTTTTTCTAACCCTTGATTCCCGAACCAATACTTCCTTCTCATAAAGGCTCCTGCATGAGTACATTCTCTCTAAATGCTCATGTGGCTGCTGTGTTATTTAACAAGCCTCCTGTTTATGAAAAAGAGAGAGAAAAAAAGAGAGATTCTGAAAACAGAGGAGTCTGTTGTAGGCTCCTTCATAATACCTTTCTGTCTTGTGAAGATGTGGTAATAGATGTTCTTACCACAGCCCCATCCTACTCACGGTGATGAGTGTTGCTCTGTCCCGTTCGTTGTCCATGCTACACTGGAAGCTTCTGTTTATCCATTTCAATGTGTGTTCTGTAAGACAGCTTATTTCGCTTCCCAAAAGCATCAGAAGCACCTTCTAGGACTACCAGAGAAGGCACATATGCCTTTATGGCTCAGCACTTTAATTTCAAAGGTGAAAAATTTACTTTTTGATTGAGGAAAGTATTTATCAATATCGCTAATAGGTTAAAGCCTTAAATCCCAGGTTAGACTGCATTTTATATGACAAACCACCAGAATAATTTCATGCTGTCAAAACTATGAAGATGAAAATATATTGACTTTCTTATCTAGTATCTCTTATTGTCAATAACAAATGAGTCTATGGAAAGGTTTGGCCATAACATTGTTTTTTATTGACACACAGTGAAACAAGAAAATGCCTCCAGAGGCCTTCCAGATGGTACACTCTATTACCACCAGTTCTCTCAGTCCCAGACCACTACCCCTGGCGGGATGTCCCATCTGCAGCTACAGGGCAGTGCACAGGCACGTCCACACACAGAGCAGCCAGAAGGGGTTTTGCACTGGAAATCAATACCCATTTTGTTCTCCTTCTTCAAGCTCTTCCTCTTTCTATTATGAATGACAGAATTTAGAGGCTTTCAGCTCTAAAACCCATGCTGACATAAGTGACTTACCAAAGTAGGATCAGCTGACTGGAAGAATCCATACCACAGAGCTCAGCTCCTATGCAGGCAGCTAGGTGACCAGAAGCTTCTGGCGAGTTCAGTTCCCAGCTTTCTCACTCTTGCTTGCAGTAAGAATTGCTGTCTAACTAGATCTCCTTCCAATCTGACCCTCTATGTTTCATGCATCTAGCAGTGTTATTCTTTAAAATAAATACCTATAGAATATGATCTTGCTATATTCACATAATGATAAAACCTTCTACAAAGGCATGTCTTTAAACAAAGACACCAGTCTATCTTAACCAGCAAGATTAGTAGTTGCAGATCTAATTGTAAGGGTTTTCTCCCAGTATGTACTACAAGACCAAGGAACCATTTGCCAAACAGAAAAGCATAAATTGAGCAGCGGAAGAAAAGCTATGTCACTGAACTTCTGAGAGGTGATGTCTATTGACAGAAAATAAACAGTTTGAGCCAACCTAGAAACTGATCTAGAACATGCAACATGAAGACTTTTTGAAGATAACACGTCCTGCTGAATACGAGGACAAAGCTTTGAGCTCTCCAGTTATATCAGCTGTGTAACAAGAGGAGTAGTTCTAGCTGAATTATGAACATCTGGTTTCCTGTTTGAGG
This sequence comes from Strigops habroptila, assembly GCF_004027225.2. Classification (NCBI taxonomy): domain Eukaryota; kingdom Metazoa; phylum Chordata; class Aves; order Psittaciformes; family Psittacidae; genus Strigops; species Strigops habroptila. The sequence continues at coordinate 33,671,897 of NC_044278.2, read as the reverse complement.
CGTCACAATCAATATTCTCCAGTAGCACAAATTGCTTACTCCACCCCAAACTTAAAGCTCTTCTTCTGAAATAATCGCTGAAAAACCATCTGGGTTTCAGTTGTCTTGTCAGTATCTATCTTGTGAGAGATATTTTCAGGATGTTCACGAACAACTCCATCCAAAAAATTCTTCCATGTTTCTTGTCATCCGTGATCACATATATTTAGATGCCATATGCCCTGTATTTGCTTCTCTGGAAACTCAGGTTTGGTTTGCACCAAGAATTGCAGGTAAGAAATTTGCCTTGTATGTATTACTGTTCATAGGCTCTCTTGCTGGGGCTGAAGCATAACATGTGTGTACACATTTGAAAATAGATTGCCTTGGTGTCCCACTCACAAACTGTGAGCCAACCCACCTCCCTGATTCCTTCTTCATTGGAGTCATTTCATCAGCTGGGGCTTATGAAGCAAGAATTTTGCTAACCCTTTGAGCTCTGAAATATTATTTATTGTTTTCCCCTTCACCATAGCTTACATGCAGAACCAGTGTGCAAGAATGCATGATGCATGATTCAATGCCATGCAGAAATTCTATTAAGCTTCTCGTGTTTGGCACCGATAGTAACCTTTGTCTGGTCTGTGACTGGAGAAAGCCAGCTCCTGAGCGTGTAAAATGCATTTGACCTTACTTTCAAACACCCACGTGCCTGCTCAAAAAGCCAGAGAACTCATTAAATTCATGGTCCAGAAACTAGTGTTTTGTTCTCTATCCCTGCTCCGTCTGAATTTGAACATGTCAGAGATGTAGCTCCTCTGTAACATAAGAGGAGGGATTACAGTTTTCCTGACATTGGAGGGGGGGTTACAACAATGCAGCTCACGTAGGAGGGGACAGATTACAGTGCATCCGACATAGTAGCAATTATAGGAAATGTATTTACAGGAATGGATGGAAAACAAATTTAATATGGTGTTCCAGAGGAGGACAATAAAGGTGTGTTGCAACAGTCCTTCCCCCCATGTGGAAAGCCATATTTCTCACTTGTCCATCAGCACAAACAATATCTGTGCTGTATGGCAGGAAATATCAGACGCAAATATCACATTAATCTCTAAGGAAGGATACCTGTTTTCGTAACTTGCACATTCACTAAGGTCTCTTAGTAGTGGCTCAGACAATAGGTGGATATATCAGGTTGTCCCCATGGAATAACTGTACCAGCGGCACCGTGCTGCAAACGCAACTTTTATTTTGTTTCTGTTTTCTTTCAGAGCAAGCAAAGTGGGGAAGGGGGAGGGGAGAAGCTCCTGATTTTTCAGTATGCAGTAGATAAACGCCATTAATACCCTCTTCATACCCCCTTGCTTAGCAGAGGTATAGGCAGGCATAAGCAGCTGAAGCAATTACTTGAGACACTGGGAAAGCAATAGCCTTTCCATTTTAAACTGCAGTGAGAGCCTGGTGGATCTCAGGCACTAATGCATCGATACAGAGGAAAGGTGAGGGGTGCCCTCGTTAATTTTGTCCCTGGGGAAGGATGTGTAGCTTTCTGCATGAATCACTCACAATTGAGGGGAAGGGAGCAGAGGTTGGAGCAAGGGGACATCAAAACTGCCCGTGTGGGTCACTGTTTCCAGCACAGCCATCAACAAAGAACATACGTGTGCAATGAATTCCATTGTCTCAGGCTACTTCCTGTTGGGCACGCGTCCACGTCGCCCACAGCTGCACCACCAGGGCACCTCTGCTTCCTTTGGCACTTCTGTAAAAAGCAATAGGACGCTGGTGAAGGTCAGGCCAAAAGGAACGAGGCTGAATTACCTTCCCACCCTCACAGCTTGTCCCCCCATCCAGGCATGGGGGCGGACATCCAGTCCCCAGTGAGACCATCTGCACTGGCCGGAGAATAACCAGCAGGTCTTGCCCGGGTGGGAACACCTCATGGCAACCCCAGCAGACGTAAAGCCAAGGGCAATAGCCTTCTGTCTTCTGGCCTGCCTGCAGGAAGGTTCCCGAATCTGGGGGTGCCCTGGGGCTGTGAAGCCCCTAGACATGGACAGTGGGTTGACTGAGTGTCCCAGCTCTTGCTTGACAGCTGAGCACTCATGCAGGACTCATAGACTCTCCAGTTCCTCCCTGTCCCAGCACAGCTTTTTCACACAACCAGCCTTCCTACAGTAGTGTCAGTGGGCTTCCTTCCTTCACCATTGCAAGGGGTTTCCAGTGCTGTTTCCCTGCTGCTGACTGCTGCTTGTTTCCATCTCGCCCTGTCCGTAGCCTCTTCGGTCTCAGACCCTTTGCATCCTTCTCAGCTTCCACCTCTGTCTGAGGCCCTGGGAGGACCGAGAGCTTCAAATTACAGCTGTACATACAGCTGTACATACTGCTCCCTCCTGAGCAGGGAGGATGCTGAGCCAGACAAGAGGAAGGATCATTTCAGATGAACGAAGCCCCCTGTCACATGGACACGTCCTCCTCCCACCTCTGCTCTTATATTTGAAGTCTACCTACCATTTATTTTTTGCTTTGGAGCTGGCAGCTTGACTGATCTTACGCTTCTAAACTTCCCTGTCAGGTGTGGCCTAAAAACCCCAAACAAGAAAACAATTCATGGGCTGCTACTGTGTGTAGGATGTTCCAGGGAGCAGTGAGAAGTCATACACAACGCCAGCAACTGCTGGCGAAGAGTCGCAAAGCCTTGGAGCACCAGAAAGCTAGCTGCGGCTGTTTGACCTGCCTCTGTGTCCACACTCCAGCTGGAACAGGGAGGGCTAACATTAAATTACAAGTATTAATCTTATAGATAGTCCAGCCTGATGTGAAAAATCACATATAAGAGCTGCCTAAACTGTACTAAACCCAGTATGTACGTAGCTCTATTTATACCAGCTGCAAGATTAACATTAATCACTTAATTGCAGTGTGAAGGGTGGCCTTGCAGTTAAAGCACTTGGCTGGGGTTCAGGACACAGAAATGTATTTCACTGCTCTGCCACAGGCTTGCCACATCACCACCATGGGCAAAACACTTCATCTTGCAGTTTTTTGCCCTCCCAGTAGTAAAGTAGCTATAGTAAGTGGGGGAAATTACATCTTTTCCTTATCTGTTGTCCATTTTGTCTGTGAAGATCACACACTCTCAGTGGGAAAGTGCCATTTCAAAGTGTTGGTCTATAAGCATCTGAACTCTATGTGGCTCTGACCCAGGCATGTGCCTACCTGGCTAATCCTGATGCCAGTAGCAATAGTAGCTTAACATGGATATACTCAAATCCAGAGGCTCTTGGAGCCCTCTTTAGTCAAAGCCTTTCAGCAGAATACGTGCTTTACCTTGCAGGACACCTTGCAGATGGATGTTTTAAGAGATGTTGAGCAATTGCAGCCTCCAAGTAAACTCAGCAGAAACTGTGGATGCTTACTCTCTGACAATCAGCCCACATACTATAAAATTACTTTTAGCTACATTTAAATGGGCACGGTTAGATTACAGGCGTGTATTTGCTTTTACTCCTATCACCACCTTTGGTCATTAAGCTTAAACAACTGAAAAAAAGCCCTACCTCAAAAGACATTATTCAGTGTTAGTTGTTTAGCTTCTGGCTTTTATCTATCCCGGGCAATGGAAATACCCGGTCCCACTTATCTTTTTACATAATCTTTTCATGCGTTTGTTGCCAGTTGTCAGTCAGGTTCACATGCCCCAGCACAGTGGAGCACTATCAGAGTGACAAACACGGAAGGGAAATGATTACAATAAAAGAAAGACGCTCTCAAGGGCATAGACCACCTTGTTTGTTCTGTGTTTGTACTTCCCTTAATACAAACAAAACCCCCAGTCAGAGGCTTGGTATTAACGGTAGCTTTTGTAGCACATTGTATTTAGGAAAGTAAAGAACGCTAACATGCCTGGTGGTGACCCTTCATAAAGCTACTTTATAGCCCTAAATGAATGCTGAAGAGAAGGTCTTTGTACCTTTACTCTGCAAGACAAGCTCAATGTATTATGTCAGTGAAATGTCATCGCCACATTAATTATGAAATGTCATAAACGTTAACGACAAAAGATCATTGTTGTGATCATAATTATGTAACTCTGATGCAATGTTATGACCAAAGACATTCCAGTGGTCTGAAATGTATTTCTAGATACCACTGTGGTGCCTCAGTAAGGATATGCTAACCTTCACGTATTCTTGCCAAAATTGCAGTGGCAGCCTGGATTTTTTCAAATTCAAAGACACTTTGAAGTCACATTGGAAATAGTCATGCATCATTTTTTTCAAGATAATGCTTTTGTCTTTAAAATAAGCCTACAAGTATTTTACTTGATTATCTCATCTTTAAATGTCACTCTATTTTTTGGAACATGACATCTTCCTTTTTACTTTTTTCTAGGCCAGAGTCTGACTTGGTGTGACCAGGAACATCTCTATTGACTTCAGCAAGGTTTTGCTCAACTAAACTGTGTAAATGATGGGACGCTGAAAATAGTCCAACAAATCTAATTTTCAAAATAATTACACTGGCGTTTTCTGGGGAAAAGTAAACCCAAACTACAGCTATACTGCAAGTAATACCCCAGCAAACCTATCATAGCAAACCAGGCTGACTACAGCTGCAGAGGGTGAAATGGGTAGAAAGGAATGCTTCTGTTTCTCGGGTTTGTGTTCTTTTTGCCAAGTGAAGAAAGTTGCTATTGTTGTTAGTTTGTTTTGAAACTGATTGAAAATGCTGAGTGAAATGACTCAAGATTGAATTGCTGGAAATATCTGCACGAGGAATTCTGTAAGGCAGCAGTCTTCATGCATATTCTCATCTGTTGACCACGCCACCCTTAGGGAGGGAGCACAGGACTGCCGCAATGGGAAAACTTAGCTGTGGTGTCCTCCCAGTTTCTCCCTCTTCCTAGAGAAATCAAAGGAACATCCTCGTGAAGGTGCTTTGGAAAGTGCCTCTCCACTTTCCTCACTTTTCTACCCTCCTGAGGTACAAGCCCGCTCTGTCATTGTGCCTCTCCTAACCATGGGTGTTTCTCTGAGGAGATTCCTTGTTCAGGATATCCAAAACACCAGAGGGCAGCAGATGTGTTAAAGCAGAAATTGCAAAGCCGTTCTGTTGGGTGCTTCCCAACAGAAGCACCTCTATTGATGATAAACCGTGATTGCGTAAGAGGTTTGTAATGCCCTGGCAGTATCAATTCATAGTGAAACTGGTAGAAAACCGATGTAATTATGACACTACCAAAACTGTGTAATAGCTACTTCTGAGCAGCACTGCTGGAAGCTGTTATGACCCACATGTACGAAAGTGGAAGAGAAATACCAAAAGGTTGCTGAGAATAATAGACAGAGCAGGTCTTTAATTTAACTCTCATAAATCATATAATAGTGTTATAACTCTTAAAACCTCTTGAAAACTATGCAGTGGATGAGCTCCCTCCTCCACTGCAGCAGCTGTACATACCCCACCCTCTGGACTAAAGATTGCAGGTCGTATGTAAGTAACTTCCACACGTAGCTACACTTGCCAGCTTTTCTTGCCTCTTCCATCTAATGCATGTAATTGAAATCAGGATGGCGGGTTCTCCTCAGTGTAGCCCTCTGGTGAGGTCTTACACTCTTCAGACAGTGCCATGGCACAGGCATCCACCTCTCCTTAGGATGAAAAAGTCATGAAGTGTTAAAGAGAGCACCAAGTCCAGTCCTCTTCCTTCCATTTGGGAAGAAAGAAATTCCAAGTCCTTTAAAAAGAAATAAAAATGTTATGCTCCTAGCTGAGGCTGGCTGCCTTGAGAGTTCTTTCTAAAAGGACCAGTTCTGTTTGCCATTCTAAAACACTTAATCAATTTCGAATGAAAACAGCAACTATAATTAAAGGGAGGAAAATCCCACCACAGCAGAGGAACCATTATTAAGGTAATTCTTTCCTTTATAACTCCTGGGGCACTGTTCACATACTGTTGCTACTGTATGTGCTGTTTGTGCGTCACCTCCTCTTCATGAGCTCCACGGAGAATATACTGTTAGCTTAATAATAACAATAATAATAATAATGTCAGCTTTTCGTGCAAATTATTCAAGGCACTGTGTAAGCGAGCACTAATTGAATGTTACAATAGCCCGGGCTGGCTGCGTGCTGTTACCTCGCTTCCAGCAGTACATAAGCACAATGACAGCAGGTGTTTTGTGCGATGGTCAAGATAAACAAAGTTTGGGGGTTAGTTTTAGGAGTTATTTCTCCATGTTTCTATGACAAAGAGCCTGCAAAGTGGCCTCCTGAAGGGCTGGCACCCACGTTATGGCAGGTAACACAAGCAAAATCGTTTGTTAGGTAAGAGACGCAGAGGAAGTCTTGCTTGCTTCACTGGAATGTCCCGACAGATCTCTCTCAGGCGTGCTGATGACACACAGCTCATGTACCATGTAATTTGATTTATACAGAGTTTTCCTCATCCCTTCTTTAGAATAAATCTTTAAAAACTGACCAAAATCTCCCGCTCCTCCCATGTGGGTCCCTCTTGAGCCCTTCAGAAGTCATTCAGGCACCACTGAATGACCATGAAGGAGACCACCAACTGCAGGTGAAAACAAGCATACCGATTGCTTTGAAGTCTTCAGTGTGAAGCAGAGCTCTGCCTTTTCCACCCAAGGCATTGCCTTATTTCAAGCAGTCTGGAAAATCCCATCCACATGGTGCCTCTGGACAGAAGAGGAAGGTCACCACCCAGTGCACCACTGGCCATGATGGCCAGGCGAGGGGTTCAGGCTAAGAGACATGGTCTCCCAGCCAGAAGCCCAACTGCTGGCTGGAGAATTGCTTGTCTGAAAAAAGCCTAGACTGGCTCTCATAAACTTGAGTAACAGATGTGGCAGGCATCATTCAAGGCTTATTTTCGAGGCTAAACTGGAATTTGAGACCAAATGTACACACATCCTGCTCACTTGCTGTGCGAAGGCTGAAGACCTATGTGTTAGAACTCAATGCACCTGCCGCTCCACATTTGACCTTGAGCGGAACCTCCTGGGCACTTCCAGGGTGCTGAGGTTCAATCCCAAACAGCCTCCCCCGTCAGGAGTCACCTTGCCAAAAAGGTGACTTCTCAAACCTCACTTCCAGGCTGACCAGAGATAATAGCACCGCAGGTGTATTCAGAACATGTAACTTGCACAAGTACCACGGCACTGGATATATATACATATACATATATATGTATGTGCTCTTTACTATTACTTCCCTTCCAGCCTGTGACCAGCCGGTGGACCCAGAGGTTTGCTATCCCCGGGCCGCGTCGGCCTCATTTTGTGTGCCAGAGGGGACGGTCAGCACCAGGCCCCCCAGCAGCTCCCGTCCATCGCGGCCGCGCAACCCCGGGAGCGGAAGCCGGTGCTGCGCGGGGGAAGGCGGGTCAGTACCCGCGCCGGGCACTGGTGCAAAGGGGGGGCAGCCACGGCCCTGCCTGTACTTTGGGATTAGGAAAACACGTTCCGCGCCGGGTTGCAGCCACATTTTCCCTACCGCCACCGGGACAGCCGCCGTCGGTGGACCCATACCCGGCGGGCTCCGCCGCCCGGCGACGGCTGCCGCGGTGGCTGGGATGGTGCTGGCGGGTCCCGGCACGGCCGCCGGCAGGGCCGGGGGGGTCACTACGGGCTGTCCCCCCTCACGCGGGGCAGCGCGGCGGCGCGCGAACCCTGCTGGGACCCCCGCGCGGCGCGGCCACGAGCCGGTTAACGGCTGATGGCGACTGGGGCGCGCCGGCAGGGGGCGACCCCGCCGGGAGACGGGTCGCGTCACGTGACAGCGGAGAGGCGCGCCCCCCCCCCCCCCCCGCCCTTCCCTCCGCCCTGACGTCACCGCCCCTCCGTCTCCCGAGCGACGGCTCCATCAGCGCGCGCGTCAGCGCGCGCCGTTCCCTGGCAACGGCCCGGTGCCTCGCTCCCCTTCAGCCTCGCGCCCGAGCGCGCGTCTCTCTGGCGTCAAAGTGACGTCAATGGGCCCCGTCTCGGCTTTCGGGCGGTGGGCGGGGGGAAAAGAGGCGGGAGGGAGGGAAGGAGGGAGGGAGGGAGGGAGGGAGGGGCGGGGTGTGCGTGGAGGGGGGGGCCGGGACATCCCGCGTGCTCCCGCCTGCCCCCCGGCGCACGCACACACACACAGACACACACAGACACACACACACCATCAGTCACTCAGTCAGTCAGTCACTCTGAGTCACGCACACACCCCACCGCGGCGGCGGCGGCAGCGGCACAGACTGGCGACAGCAGCCGCAGACAGCGCCCGCCCGCCCGCCCGCCCGGCAGGTACGGCGGCTCGACGACCGCTCCGACGGCCGAGCATGAGGGAGTGAGAGAGCGCGCGGGGCCGGCGCTGCCGCGGTGCTCGGACGGGGCGGCCGCGGGGGTAAGCGGGGAGGAGCCCGCCGGGTCCGGAGGGGAGGGGACGGTGAGGGGAGGCGGGGGGTGTTCGTTGCCCGGCGCCGGTCCAGTCTGACGGGGGTGCGCCCTGTGCCCGTGTCCCCGTGCAGGTGCGAGCGCCCGCGTGCAGCGCGGATGGTGCCCCCCTAGGAGCGGCGCGCGCGCTGCCCGCCACCCCGAGCCATGGTGATCATGTCAGAGTACGGCTCGGTGCCCGCCGCCGGACAGGGCCAGCAGCGGCCTCTGCGAGTCGGCTTCTACGACATCGAGAGGACCCTGGGGAAAGGCAACTTCGCGGTGGTCAAACTGGCCAGGCACCGAGTGACCAAAACGCAGGTGGGTGCGGAGCACACTGCGGGGTGGCTGTGCGGGGGTTTGCGGCTCGCCCGGCGGGGCTGCTTCCGACAGCACCGCGAGAGAAAAGCTGGAGCTGGGGATGAGGAGAGCGGCGGTGAGCTCGGCGAGGTCCGGCGGGCTTAACGTGCCTCGGGGCTGCGCGCCGGTGGGACGGGGCTCTGCGCGGGAGCTTCACGTTTTCCCGGTGTGTCCAACAGAGCCCACCTCAAATTAAAACTGAGCAAGGATATATGAAATCCCAAATTCCATAGAATCACAGAACGGTTTGGGTTGGAAGGGACCTTAAAGATCATTTAGTTCCAGCCTCTGTGCCATAGGCAGGGACACCTTCCACTAGATCAGGTTGCTCGAAGCCCCATCCAACCTGGCCTTGAATTACTGAGTGTTTTGGTAGTTTTGTTGAATTACTCCGTCCTAGTTTACTAAAAAGTCCGACAAATTAAAGACCTTCTGAAGACTTTAGACGGGTTGATTTTTTTCATTCAATGTGCGTGCTTGAAGAACAAAGAACTTGCAGAAATAATTTATTAACGGGCATGCAACCGTTTATATGTTTCTGGTGTATGTCAAAATCCTATCAGTCACTCTGGTAGAGAATAGTCTGTTGTGGGAATCTGTTTTTCACTGGCATGGGGTGGATTAAAAGATTTACGGAATCCTGTCCAGTGCTAATTTCAGCAGTTCTGTTCACTACCTTATGTGTAATCCTTTGACGTAGAAAAGAAAAATGAAAACGCTCTGTGTCGTGAATTCTGGGCACTTCTGGAAAACAGAATCAGCTTTGTCAAGTCTCTACTTTAAAAGCTACTTTGCTTGGATTGTGTGAGTTGTGTGTGTGCGCAGGGTTTTGGTTTGGGTTGTTTTTTCTAGAGATCTTAACTTTAAGAGTACCTGTTTTGTAATACCCGGGGTTGTTTTATTTTATTCTTTTATTAAATCTGCAGGTTGCAATAAAAATAATAGACAAAACCAGGTTAGACCCAAGCAATCTGGAGAAGATTTATAGAGAAGTTCAGATAATGAAGCTTTTGAATCATCCCCACATTATCAAGCTTTATCAGGTAAGAGGGCAGCTTTGAAGTGCAGCACGCAGATGAGATACGCCTGTGCTCTTCTCTTGCACATGATTTTGCGTCGAATGTTTGCAGAGAGGATGCCTATTGAAATACTTTTTGGAAAACACTTAAAATAAATTGATTTTTTCTTTTAAAGTCATTCATCATTGTTTGAACAAGATTCTGGTGCATTAGGCAGCCTTTTGGCAAAATGCAGTGTAAAATTTGCAATTTTAGACTAGGCTGAAGTTTGTTTCAGATTGAGGAGCTGATTGTCTGAACTTCTGTGATTATAACTTGCTTTTCCAAACCCTTCTGCTTTTCCAGTCTAGATGACTGGAACTTCTTATGTGCTTTTGATAAGAAGAAGACTTAAACTCCTGTAGGATAGCAGAAAAGAAAGCACAAAAGTTGAGTTTGCATGAGTGGAAGGGATTTAAAATCAGCGACAATGAAACCAAATCAATCTAAGTAGAAATCTAATCTAAGAATTAGAATTCTAATCTAAGTAGAAAAGAAAAAGTCAGTGAATGTTGGTATCTTAGAAGACATCAAAAAATGACCTGTTTGGTTATTCTGTTCCAGTCTGTGTAGTTTTGAAAATGAATTTTAAGTATCTTTCCCCTTGTAGAGTGTCACAACATGAATTCTGGATTAAATTTGTTCAGTTTCTGTTCTGATGGGCATGTTTGCCAGTGAGAAGAAATTAATGTGTGGTGCACACATTGTCCAGTGAGCAAGGACTGCTTTGCGAATTCAGAATATTCAGTCTAATTAGCATTTGGTGTAAGTTCCTCTTAATCACCTTAAATAAACAGTGCCATGTGGATTTAAGAAGATCATAGAATCATAATATGGTTTGGGTTGGAAGGGACCTTTAAAGGTCATCTAGTCCACCCTCCCTGCAGTGAGCAGGGAAGAGGTATCACAGTCAGTCTGGACCTGTCTAGAAGGGCAGAGGGGAGAGAGGAATAGACGGGTGAAGCAGCAGGTCTGAAAGTCTGTGTGCAGTAGCAAACACTATTATCAGCTGCAATCTTACCGTTTGTTTTGTTAGCTTTAAAAAAAAAAGAAAGAAAGAAAAAAACGTGTAATTAACGTGTAAGGCTGAAGAGCCAGTAAGGCAGGTGCTTAGGCAAGGCATTATTTTTAAAGACTTTGACACACATGAAGTGCTTGATATTTATAGTATTAACCATCATAACAAAAATGATTCCGTGTTAGCACCTGACGTCATTGTTGCCCATAGGGCAGGACAGGATATACAGAAGCATTCTAACAGTATGGTTGATTTCATTTCAGTGGAATGATGTGGGTGAAAATACTATTTTGAAGCTTTTAGAAAAGCAGGTTAAATTCCAACTAGTTGAACCACTTCACTTGATGGAGCAAATGACGTTGGTAGTGGACCACAATTTCTTTTCAGTGAAGTTTTCTTTTCTTTGTTGTTGTAACTGGTGCTTTACCTGTTTGGTGGAGACTGAGAAGCAGGGATGGAATTAGATGACATACCAATGTAGGGTGTGTGTTCTTGTATTATTTCATCATTGTTTTAGTTTCAGCACTGCGTCTCAATTTCATCCAGCTGGCAACTTTCCCAGAACACTTTCCTTCAGTTTTTTAAACTGGGAACCTCTCTTCCTTTGCTCCCTGTTTGTTTATTTTTGTTTTATGTCTGTGTGTACTTGTAGTGAGGGGAGGACAAGAGTCTTAGAAAAAGGTTACATGTTAGGAGCCTGGAAATTACAGCCTTTGAAGTAGTATTGATGCTTTTTTGATTGTTAACCTGTTGTGAGCCTTCTCCTTCCAAAGCAAAATATCTGCTCCTTGAGTGTCCAATTCTAGAGAAACGTTGTTATTTTAAAATCTGAAATGCAACATTTGAAAGATGTGCCATGGTAACTGAAGATGAATTTGGAAACGCTCAGCATTTCTCATTCATTGTTTGGTTTTTAGGTCTTTGCTTTTTTTCCTCTGAAGGAAAAAAAAAATCAAAGGAAATTGCTACTAGATTGGTAGGTGTAGGCTGAGCTAGATATTGACAGTTGTTGATGTGCATCAAGGACTGCTGCTACAGAAACAGCAACCTATTGTCACTTGCATGGGAGGCTTGCCATGTCCTTGGCCAACACCAAATGGGAGCAGGGTATTTGATACTACTTCTTGATTTGTCCAAGTTGCAGCAGTCTCCCCTGACCTGAGTAGCTGCAAGCCTTGAAACAAAGATGACTTTATATAAACTTTAAGTGGTTTTGCATGTTCAAAATATGTCAAAGGAATTGTAAAACTGTGAATGCATATTTTAACAAAAAGAAAAAGCATTCAAGGAAGTGTATGAAATTATCGAAATGCTCATCAGTTACCTTATGGAAATTAGGTGGCATGGTAATGGTGAGAACAATGGCATGGGAAGCCATTGTATATTGTAGACACATAAGCATTGATTTGTTATCTTTTTCATTACCAGTTTGCTTGGAAAGAACACTGTGGTGCAAAATTAGATGCCTTTATTGCCAGCTGCTGTGGCAGATAAATAATTGAACTCGTAGGTTTGAGAATACACTTGGAAAAAAGAATGAAACTACAGGGGTCTGCGGTTTTTCTAAGCATGTCTTCTTGTGTCTTCACAGGTTATGGAGACAAAGGATATGCTTTACATTGTTACTGAGTTTGCAAAGAATGGAGAAATGTTTGGTAAGTCCTCATTGCCAGAGCTAAGAGTTCTTTAGATTTAGAAACCATGGCTTTATTGTTGTCATTCCGGAGTAATACCTGCATTCTGATTAAAAATCCAGGGTTGGTGTTGTCAGCTGTCAAACTGCGAGCGCAGCACCTGCAGGGTTGTGAAATTTTTCCGCCAAGTGTTTCTAAATCCCGTGCCTCTTACATTTTGTCTTGCAGATCATCTGACCTCCAATGGGCACTTAAGTGAAAGCGAAGCACGGAAGAAGTTCTGGCAGATTCTTTCAGCGGTGGAATATTGTCACAGCCACCACATAGTGCACAGGGATCTCAAAACAGAAAACCTTCTGCTAGATGCTAACATGAATATCAAGTTAGCAGGTAATAAGAAATATGCGGTTACTCTATAAACAACATTAGGCATGTAGTCAAATTCAGTCTCCCTAGGGTGATCCTATAAATGTGTTTATGGTAACTGAAAATAAAACAAAAGTTACTGGTATTTCCCTGAACATAGCCTCTGGACAAAAGAGAACAGCATAAATGAATAGGCAGAGAAGAAAACAATACAGCTGCTCCCATATCTGCATTTTCTGCTACTTCTGAAATGATTAGCATGCAGTTGAGTGATGCCTTACCCCAGATTTTTAACTTCATTTCAGACTTTGGCTTTGGAAACTTCTACAAGTCAGGAGAGCCCCTCTCCACGTGGTGTGGGAGCCCACCTTATGCAGCTCCAGAAGTTTTTGAAGGCAAAGAATATGAAGGACCTCACCTTGATATATGGGTAAGCTTGATATTCCTTAGAAATCGCATTTCACAGTTTGTGAGGTCTGTGGGCTTTCAAGATAATTGCTTCTGCTGGAGTCACTCACATGCTGTGCTGTTTCCTGTTGACAGAGCCTTGGAGTGGTGCTCTATGTCCTTGTCTGTGGTTCTCTGCCTTTTGATGGACCCAATTTACCAACGCTGAGGCAAAGAGTGCTGGAGGGGCGGTTCCGCATCCCTTACTTCATGTCTGAAGGTGCTTTTTTCAGATCCTTAATGTTAACAAAGAGGCTACAAGTAAGGGAATAGCTGTCCTGTTCCTTCCTGGGGCAGTGACAGGTGGGACTGGTTTTGCAGCTGGCAGTCACTTTGTCTTTATATGTCTGGTGATTTCTGTAGGGCAGCCCTTATAGTTGAGAGGCTGGTTGCACGCGTTTTCTTTTCTGGGATCTGCTTTATGGTGCATCTAAAAGGCTGTAGTTTCCTTTCTTAGGTTATCTCTATGATTATAAAAATACTTGACACCCTAGCTGGAGAAATAATCACTAACAAAAGAGAGAAAACAGGATTTTAATGAGACTAGCCTGCAATGCTGAGATGGGTGTAGTTCTTCTAAGATACTTTAGCTGTGCAGAAGGGGCATATTTCAGTGTGGCTATGCTGTCAAGGAGAGCAGAAAGAGTGGGACTTAGCACTATTTCTTGAGCCCTCCAACAGTCTGGTGAGAAAAAGGAACTGAAGTGTGTTATCACCTCTCTCTGATTCGGATTTGAAAACAAGTGAATGTGCCTCTGTCTTCAAGTGAAGGGTATCTTTTGAAGTCTGATCTTTATCAGTCGTAGTCATGAATGGCTTTGACTTCCTGGTTATAAACAAATAAGCAGTATACAGGGTCCAGAAAGTTGTATGTGATGGTGTTCTGCACTAAATTCTGACGTATTTTGAGTGGATGTAACGTTGTAAAACCTGCATCCACTCAAAACTACCTTTCCTGCAAGGCGCAAGGTCACCTGGAACCTGCCGGTGTCTAATACAGCTTCACTTCCTGTAGTGACGTGTTGCTTTTGTGAAATGTGTGTGGATGTCTCTAGCGCTGTTTTGAATATCTGGTAGTCAGGTCAGGCATCAGCTGCTCAGAATCCTTTAATTCTCATTTTCATAGACATCATACACTGTTGTTGGGAAGGTTTCTTAGCAGTGACCTTGGGCTGTGCTGTTTTTTTTTACCCCTTGCTCATGAGTTTGTCTTTGTCATCCAGACTGTGAAACACTAATCCGACGGATGTTGGTCGTGGACCCAACCAAGCGAATAACCATTTCCCAAATAAAGCAGCACAAGTGGATGCAAGCTGACCCATCTCTTCAACAGCAGCAGTCTTTGTCCTTTTCCATGCAAAACTACAACTCTAACCTGGGTGACTACAATGAGCAGGTCCTTGGGATCATGCAAACGCTTGGCATTGACAGGCAGAGGACTGTTGAGGTGAGAGGGCTTGCCCCTTACGTATATCTTCATTGACTACCAGAATGCCAATGGTGCAGTCATATGTACGTCATTCAGTGATGAGCCTTGATCCAGTGTCACAGTGCAGTAGAATCCTCACTGCCCTTACGGCTTTTTACTTACTTTTGTAGGACACTGTTATGAGGCCTTAGTGATGAGTTTTGGCTGCTTATATCCTGAGTTACCTGTAACTCAAGGGTCCTTTCAATGTCTTCTAGTCTCTGCAAAACAGCAGCTACAACCATTTTGCTGCAATTTATTACCTGCTTTTGGAGCGCCTGAAGGAGTATCGAAGCAGCCAGCTATCAAGTCGTCCGGCAACTGGCCGTCAGCAAAGGCCAAGGAGCTCCGAAATCAGCAATGTTGAGGTAAGGAAGGGCATTACCTTTTGGGAAGCTGTGTCTGTTGGCTCTCTTTTTTTTCCTGCCCCTTGCTGTGGGAAAACACAAAATGGCAACTCTCAGGCTTCTGAAAACCAATTCTGAATATTGGTGCCCTCTCACAGGGCACAGCCTACTGTTCTTCAGCAGGAGGTTGATGGAATACTAATAGCCTGTTTCCTAAAAAGTGGCTGTGGGTCATGATCCAAAGAATAGTCTGCCTTTAGTGCAGGTCAATATGAGCCAGAAGATGAGGCTTCTCATGGAAATTTGCCCTCTTCGGCATGGAGATTGGTTACACTTCTTTGTTACATGCCCCATAGGATCCTCAGAAGTACTTCATGAGTCAGTTTGTGCATTTTTTCTAACATTCCCACCCCCTTTAAAGTGTGCTTTGGGTGCCTTTTCAAATTAAATTTGAATTCCAGTTAAATTGCCTAACTTAGGAGAAGTTTTGTGTCTGTTTTGGCATGGAAAGACTAGCTTTGTTAATTTTCATAGAAAGTATGTGGAGAAATCTTGCACAGAACGTGGCTCTGGAATTCCTTGAGCCTCCGGTATCTGAAAAGTCATGTGGAACTGCGGTGTATGTGATGGCTTCTGTGCCTCGCTCTCTCTCCAGATGCCTCAGGACAGTCTCACTAGTGAAACCCTACGATCATCTCTGCTTTACCAGCAACCTCAGAGCCTGATTCAGCCATCCTTGCAGGCAGAAATGGACTGTGACATGAGCAATCCATTGCAGGTTTGTGTTCTCAGCTAAACTGTATGTTAGTTTTTTTTCATTGTTGTGCCAATCCAAAACAACAGGGGTTGTGACTCTGTTGTTCTCTCCCTCCAGTCTTTTGTTTGACGTTTGGGCACGGTGTCATGGTAGCCTTTCAAACAATACACCCACTGAAGACACGCCACAGGGCTATGAAGTGTATTAAAAGGTAGTGCAGAAATAAGTGAAACACCCTTCGTGTGATGTGACATGTTTTGCAGCCTGTGTTCTTCCCTGTGGATCCCAACTTCAATGGGCTCTTCCGGAACCGCTCCATCTCCCCCAACAGCCTGCTGGAGACCACCATTAGTGAAGAAGTGAGGCAAGAGAAGGAGCTGGAAGATGAAATTAAGGCATATGACCACCCTGTCCACATCCCCAGCAACACCAGCAGAAGGCACACGCTGGCTGAAGTGACCACTCGTTTCTATCAGCATGTCCCTCCATGTAAGTAAGTCTGGGAAAGACAGAGGGTGTCCATAGTTAGAGGAGAAGGACAGAGAGGGAGTGCCCCAGTGGGCAAATGCCTGGGGAGTATGTGCTCATTTTACCTTGACTGGGATAGGAAAGCCCAGAAAAGAGGTCTGTGCTCTCTCCTCCCCAGTTCTGACTTCCTATGAATAAGCATGGCCCTGAAGGAAGAGAAATTGCACTGTTGTATTTCAGCTAGATCACTTTAGAGGAGAGCATTCTCACAAGCAGGACATAACCCTTCTCTGCCTGCTTCTGCTGTTGTACCAGGGAAAAGTGGGGGCACCTGAATTAAAAAAAAAAGCCATCACTATCTGTATTTGGTACATCCAGACCCTATGAACTAAACACACAAGCAAAACTGTTCACAAAACAGTAATTCTGTGTTAGAGCTAAGGAAACAGTCTAGGCCTGATCCAGCATAGCCTGGTGGTTACTGGCGGAGTCCTGCCAACTGGATGAGAGCCCAAACTGAGGTTATTGGCTGATGACCCCTTGCTGGAGTCAAGCCCTGTGACAGCACGAGTTGCTGGACACCTCTCCAGCTTGCAGTTGCTTATTAGTGCCAGTGTAGGTGGGCAGAAGTCTCTGATGTTATGTTTGTTCCTTCCCATGCTCATGTTGGGAATGCTCTTTCTCTCCTTCCTTCCCCTCCGTAGGTATAGTCATATCCTCTTCTGCAAGCCCCACAGAGGGAACTAGTTCAGACAGCTGCCTTACTTCATCTTCAAATGACAGCTCAGTGGCCCTGAGCAGCTGTTTGGCAGGTCAGGCAATGACGGGGAGCCCAGCCACAGCTAGGATGACGTCGCCCTTCCTAGCTTCCCAGTCTGATGCTCCGGTGTTACAAGCCCAGGGCTGCATGGGAGGTGCTTCTCTCCTGCCTGTCAGCTTCCAAGAAGGAAGGCGAGCATCTGATACCTCATTAACTCAAGGTAATGTCTTCCTTGGTTTATTGCTGGGGAATTTCACCCTTCCAACAGCCACTAGAACAGGGTAGCATGCAGGGATAGTTGCTTGCCTGTGTTAGTGTTACACTGGGGCCAGCCACCTGGCTATTCTGCCTCTTGTATTCAGGGTCCCCGAGGGAGGGTTGTATGCCCTGAGGAAGATGCCTAGATGAGAGGTTCTCAGATAACCGATTCAGCATGCCCATGAGGTATTTCTGCTGCCATGAGTGGGATGGCAGGCTCTGCCTTCCTCCTAAAATACAGGGTACACAACGTCGTGATTTCTGTCAGGTTTCTCCTTCGCTGTGCATATGCCCATGTACACAAGGGTGCAGCTGTCCCAAACCCTGTTCCATTGCATAAATCTTGCTCTGACCATCAGGCAGAGGGTGAACGTGATCTGAAGAGTCACGGTCTCTTGTAGCGCGGTTCGCACGCAAATGAAGGCAGCTGCCCAGAAAGGCTGATCTGTAAAGTAGGCTCCTAGGCAAATGCTAAGGAGGATTAAAGTGCATTTCTTTTCCTCGTGTCCCACAGGCTTGAAGGCTTTTAGGCAGCAGCTGCGGAAGAACGCTCGAGCCAAGGGGTTTCTCGGCTTGAATAAAATCAAAGGCTTTGCTCGGCAGGTGTGTCAGTCCTCCTCATCTCGGGCAGCAAGGAGTGCCATGAGCCCTTTCCAACACACGCAGCCGAACACCTGCATGTACAGCAGCAGCGGGAGCAGCAGAGAGGGAAGAAGCCTCCTAGAGGAGGTGCTACAGCAGCAGAGGTGAGAAGCTGGCCGGAGGAGTTTTGCTGTTTTCATTGGGTTTACTTTGGTTAGGGGCAAGCAAGGAGGAGTAAACACAGCAAAAGAGGTTGGAGAGTTTGGTCACTGGGGATTCCTATCCTCCATCTTTGCTGTGTGGCAGCAGATAAACTGCTTGGCTTCCTTTGTGGCTTCCTGCATTGGCATATATAACACAGGACGTGCAGCTCCACTTAAAAATCTCAACGTCCAAGCATTTCGAGGTCGCTGAATTGAGAAGCAGTTTGGTACTGTGGGGGAAAACATGACTTCTCCCCATTGCAAGCTGTGTTTTTCTTTGTTAGTTTTGGGAATGATTTCTTTCCTTCTCTGCCTCCTCCTGTAATTTTCCCATGACAAGGAAGTGAGACCTTGTAATTTGGAAAAGTTACAGCCCACAAAGGAGGCACAATTCCAGTGGCCTCAAATGTCATGTGTAGTGGCACCTCTTCATTCCCATAGAAGCAAGATGGAAAATTGAGTTTCCGGTTTATCTGCACATGTTGTCTCTAGAACATCTATTATTAGCAGGCCATGTGGCGACTAGATAACTTTCTGGTGATAGTTGCCCTCTCCAATGAGGAGAAAAGCCAGGTGAAAACATGTTGCCCTGGCATGGTCGGCTTGCTTTAATTGTGCTGGCTGGGTAAGGAGAGGTTTGATAGAGAGAAGGAAGCAAAGGGGAAAGTTATGGTCAGGGTTGGGGGTGAGGAAGGAGGAAGAAAAGCATTAAACCATGCTAGCAATGCAAATTAACCTCTTCCACCCTTGGATTTTGTTCAGAATGCTCCAGCTCCAGCATCACCAGCTACTCCAGACAGCTTGTCCCCAGACTTCTCAGACAGCTGCAACAAATGGCGTCCCCTCCTCTGATAGCGTAGGTACCTGCAAAGCATCCAATTCTCTTCTGTTGTCAGAGCTACAAAGAGAGAACTCATTTGAGCTGGCCTTTGGCAACAGCCAACTGCTCCAACCTCATTTCTTTGGTGTCAGCGTGTCACCGGTGTCCTCAGCAGCTCACCTTTTAGACACGCACCTGTACATCAGCAGCAACGTTTCTCCAGTTGGCACCACCTTCTCTCAGCAGCAGAGTTTCTCTGCGCAGTCTCCAAGCTATGATGCTGTCACTCTGCAGCACGGGGATTGCGAGATGGAGGACCTGACTTCCAACCAGCTAGGGAAGTTCGTCCTGGTCAAATGAGAGCCCTGGCTGCTGCAGCTCACACTGCTCTTGTTGTGAAGAACTTCCACCAGTGTTCCACGGCGCATGTGGCTCCGTGGCTGGCTGGTGTCATGTGGATGAGTGACTCTCAGAAGCAATAAATTTTGAAGTATGTGAAGAGGCTGTCTGGCTCAGAAAGCTGGCAACTTTATAGAACTGAAACAAGCAATATGTATGTCTTTTTGCTTCTACTACTCTTGCACTGAACAAATATGAATAGAAACTGAGTTTTTTTAAAGGAAAAATAATGGTGGGGAGGATGGGTGGGGCATTTGTGGGGACAGGGAGGGATGTGGTTGGGGAAGAACTCTTCGGTACTGTACTTAAGTCAGACCAATACAGCTCTGCTGTTATGCAAGATTAGCAGCTGTCAGTAGTGGTGACACAGCAGGGAGAGGCTTTTCAAAGAAGGGACCAGAGCCTCCCTTTTTCACAATATTCATTTATGGGTTTGTGAAGATGATTACCTCTTTTAAAGAAAATAAACAGAAAAACAGTGGCATGCAGCATTATGCATTCATAGAAGACAAAAATGGAAGCATTGCCATTTGTTGGGTGGTTTTTTTCCCCTCCTGTTAACACTCATTTTATTTAAAGGAACCAACATCCCCATTCCACACCTCCCAGATACACATACTTTAAATGAAAACTGTGAACTTCTTGCTTGATGCATCAGCTGGAAAAGCTTAAAAAGCCCTTCTAATTAGTACAGAAGCAAGTAATCTGCTGAAAATGTATCCCTTGATACCAGGATCCAAATTGCATAATGTCTGGTGTTTTGCAGGGATGTTTGTTTGGGGGTGGGGAGGGTGTGTGTGTATATACACATATACACATATGCATATATTTTGTCAGTCTGAATAATCTCTAGGAATCTTTTTATAAATGCTAAGTTTATTCATATTCTTGCAGAGCACTGAGGAGGAAGCGTTAGTACCGGTGGGGTGATGGGAAGGGTTTTCTTTTTGGAAAGCCCTCCTGGAGGTTGCCTACCAAGTAGCCTGAGGGGTATTTCTTAGTGCTGCACATGGTTATTTCCGCTGCTAATTGTGTTTTTATGCATTTCATTATCAGGGTCCAAACAGAACTGACTCTTGGGGAAATGTGCAATATTGAGGTTATAATTATATACTGACAAAGACAAAAGGAATAGGCTAGAACAGAATTCTACTCTAACGGAGTACAGCTATTTCTGAGCAAAACTGTATTAAAAGTGAGTAACACAGCACAATCTTTGGGTGTTTGGTTTTGGTTGGTTTGTTTTTGGCATATTAGCAAACTGAGGTTTTGGATTAGATAGGTGGTGGTTTTTTTCGTATGGTTTTTAATGCTGTATATGTATATAAATAGGAAGCAGAAAACTGTATAACACTAGTTATTTTTTATATTTTGTAATATGCTTACATTGTGTTTCTGGTATAAACCCCACTCCCCTTCCAAGGCAGAGCATGGCTTCTGTCGGTATCCACAGAAGCTCTATGTATAACGGGGAGAAGAGCCTGTGTTCCTACAGAAATGAGGTGGGTAGAGTGTGCAAACTTTGGAAGCAGATGAGCAAACAGCCACCCAGCTTGGCTGGAAGCTGCCAGCCAAATGTCAGGAGATAGCTGCATTCTGTCTGAACGCTTAAAGGACCCATCTCCCTAAGTGTGACACGGGGTGCCTTCAAGTTACCTTGGCTTTGTGCAACCTGCAGTATTACACATTTGCAAGTCATACAATACCTGTTTTTTGTTTGGTTTGTTCTGTTTTTTGTTTTTTTAAAAAGAAAAAAGCCAAAGATCGACCAGGTTAATTGGTGGGAGTAGGAAGGCTTGAAGATGTCATGTGTCTCTGTCTGTGGCTCTCCATAAACAACTTCTTTATCTGTGTATTGTATCTGTGTGTCTGTACTGGTGCATCTCCAGCTTGCCACTGCTGCTACATGGTCTGGAAGCTTCAAAGTGAGAGAAAATTGCTTGAGTTAGATTTCTGTTAATGAGTGGTGCCTTGCAGCAGAGAAAACACCAAAGTCTCATGCTCATTTTTAGTGTGGTTTAAAAAAACAGAAAAAAATAACCCAACCCAAAAACCAGATTGCGTGGAGATGGCTGGAGAGGAGGGCAAGAAGAAGCCAGCTCATCACAAAGCAGCCACTTTGCCTTCGGTTTTGTAAGGGGTAGCACACATACTTCAAGCGCAGAATTTCCTCTTCGCTGTTTTGTTTAACGCCATGAATCAAAAGGCCACAGATTCTTTTGTTTCCTGTCCTGAGCAATGACAAGCACTTTACTTTCATAGTATTTTTTTTGTTTTTTCTTTTCCAATTGCTGTAGAACCTCTTTGGAATTATTGCTGGAGCAGAAAGAGGTCATTTTAAAAAGTTTGGGTTTTCTTTGTAGATACCTTGACAGTGCTGCAGACTGCAATCCAATAGGGTATTTAAAGACACTACGTGATTGGTTTTATTGAGATGTATAGTTTATTTTTTATCATGACTGAACAATCATTTCTTATGTTAAAATGAGAGGTGTACACCAAAATGATTAGTCGATGTGTTTTATTTAATATTTAAATAAAAAAGGTTTTAAAATTGTTGTCCTGCATATGTTTCACCTGATACATGTGTATATGACTTGCATAGTTAAGGCTTGTTGTAAAGCCTAATTCCATAGGACACTACTGACACTTTCTATTACTCACTAAATGAAGAGGAATGGCGGGCTCACAAATCTGATAATGGGATATTGAGCCTTTCTCTGGTAGGCAATCTGTCTGAATCTAACCCAAGTCTGTAGTAATTGGGTTATAAAATCTGACAGTAAGAGAGGTCTGTGGAGTGAAAATGGCCAAGGGTGAGTTAGTCCTTACCAGCTGAGCGCTCCATCCCCATCACCTTCATCTGAAAGAGGCCCCTTCCAGATTAAGGCCATGATGTGTGTACAGCGCCGGCTGCCCTTCACTGTGGCAATGCCTTGCCTGGCTTTAAACACGCTTGGGTTCCCACTGTGACCATGGCAGGGATGCACCTCTGCTCAAGAGCACCCAGTGTGGCTGCCTGTGATCTGAGGTGGTGGCACTGAACCTGGAGGAGATGTTACTTACCGAATGTGGGCTGGGGAGGGAATGGCCAAAAGGAGGGGAAGAGGTTGGGTGGCAGGAGGCTGGAAGGGGAAGGGGTCCATCGGCCATGCCACAGGGAGAGTGCAGAAGGAGAGACTGCATAGAGACTGTGGAACCAGATCCTCAGCCTCCTTCCCAGTTCTACTTCACTACATTTTTGCTTCCTTTGCACTTTTCAGAGACATGCATAGCCTTGGGCTGTCATCTGCACGAAGGACACAAGGTGTGAGCGGTTGAGGGCTTTGTATTCTGCACATGCACTTAGAATGAGGGCGAGGAGGGGTTTCACATACAGAAGGACTCCTAAATATTTGCAACCTCTAGTTTATCCTGGCAAACACTCAGAAAACAAAACCAAACAAAACAAAACCAGCCCAGTTTCATTTCCCAACAAACAATGGTGAAAAAATTTAGATCCTTATTCTGAAGTTGTTATTTTCAAATCCATCTATCCCATTTTGAAGGCAGGGGAGAGTGGTGGGAAGGTAGATCAAAAAGTTAAACAAAAGCCTGGGGGCAACAGAGATAATATTTACTTTGCTTTCTAAAGGCGTTTGCTGAGCTGGAATTTGTAGAGCTCTGTATCCATTTGCCATGGCTCTTGAACTGGTACAAATGTGTCATGCACATGTTTTCCTAGGGTTTTGTTTTCACTGTGACCATCCAAAGTTAGGAATTTTGCAACCATTAAAAAAATAATGGAAGTATTTTTAATTATTTTTAATCTAGCTTTCAGTATGGCCTGGTTTAAGAATAATCCCAACTGCTGTTTTCAGCTGGGTTCTCAGGGCGTTATTTTAAACCCCAGTAATTCTGGGAAATCTCAGAAAGTTGCTTCCTAATGGATATAAATCAGTGCAGCTCCTCCAACTTTCATTGACATCACTGACCCTTGGGTATAGAGGGATCTTGACAGCATCATGATTTCTGTGAAATGGTAGGAAAAACAAGAACAAAGAAACCCTGGGACTCTGGATTCAGTTTCCATGTGTACACTGGTTCACTCTTGGTGCTTTAGTCACTGTCTTCCTGCCTTTCCTCTGAAATCTGTCTCTGCTCCTGTTTACCACGTTTGTTTTTGGTTTTAATATCTCTTGAGATGCTGTTTTTCTTGGCTTCGTTTCCCACATTACAACTTGGTACCTAGTTCCTTTTCCTTTCTTTCCCAGTCCTGGATTGGTGTTTTTCCCCCCCATTCCAGATGGAACAGACGCTGGCAAGTTTAGATATCCCCAAAAGTGAATGATCAAACCTTGTTATTTTTTTTAAGAAAGGAAATGCCTTGAGCTGGCAGGAGATCCTACACTGGTAGAAATGAAAAACACAGGCTGTTTTTTGCACGGAGCAAGCCGAGTGCAGACACCAAGCTGAGCACTCTGGTGCCAGTGTGGTCCAGCCGTGGTAGCGAGGGACTCTCACCCATTTCTCTCCTCTTGCCCTCCAGTTGATGATGCATAACTCATCCCTGGATCCATGACCTTCTCCTTCACTGTGTCCAGAGCATCAGTCACACCTCAGAGATGAAAGGGCTTCCTCATGGCAAA
Source organism: Strigops habroptila (assembly GCF_004027225.2). Lineage (NCBI taxonomy): Eukaryota > Metazoa > Chordata > Aves > Psittaciformes > Psittacidae > Strigops > Strigops habroptila. The sequence continues at coordinate 33,647,910 of NC_044278.2, read as the reverse complement.
AGGCATCCTTGTGTAATCTTGGCCTGTGTCAGCTGGAAAGGAGAAGCGGCAGAAGGGAGAGCAGTTGAGCGTACAAAATTATGGTGCATGAGATAGAAAGTGATCAGTGCTTCCGTTTTACTCATCCTGCAAAGTGAGAATAAGGCACGTCATGCAATGAAGGAGAATTAATTTAAGAACTGATAAAAGGAAATATGTGCCTCAGGAGGACGTTGCTTCAAATACAGTTGCTGGCTTATTTCATGACTGCTAACTACTTTTAGTGGTGACAGTTAAATCAATGATAAAGGTAATCCACTGTCATGGCTTATGGATTCCGCAGAGCATCTGTGGGAGATCAGGAAAGAGCTGGTCTTTGGTACAGACAGCCAGGGGCATGATAGATAGATTTTTAGGACTGAAATGCTTTTTCAGATATCAGGCATCAGATATTAGCACCTGCCAAAGGCAAGACATTCACGCAAGGTGAACAAATTTGATCACCTGCAATAAAATCCAGCTTCTTAATATACATCTTATATTATCTGTAATGTCTTACGCAGTGATAGCGGCTCAGACCAAAGGTCCAGCTAATCAGGTGGCTCATTTCAGAAGCAGGCTCTTAGGGACAGGGTGTAAGGACAGGGCAAGCATAGCACAATCCCTCTGAGGTATTACTAGCTCAGTAAAGAGCAGACTGCGGTTAAGGGAATTTTTGACTGGCATCGGGGTCATTGTGTTTGACAGCTGCAGATGGGTCAAGCCTCCAAGAATTTGGCTAGCCCTTTTTGGAATTCTTTTATAATTGTGGCCTTCACAGCACCTAGTGACAACGACTGCCATAATTCAATTTTGCATTGTGTGAAAGCATTACTTCCTTTTCTTTGTGTTAGACCTCCAGCCCAATAGTTTGGGTTATGCTGCTTTCCTCTGTGATAGCAGACATGATGAGTAGGGCTTCCCTGTTCACACCTCCCCGCTGTTCATGAGTTGTTGGGACCTCTCTCACATGCCCTCTTTGTTGAGGTGACCGAGCAGAAGAACGTGACTGTAGTTAGCCTGCCTGCCTATGGAAACCATTGCACATTTCTGTGCCACCTCTTCTGTACCTTCACCTATTCTTCTACTTCCTTCTTGGTCTGTGTTTGAGGCAGGGGTACCCTAGAAAGTGCTCACTTTTTCATTCTTCCTTCATCCGGTAGTCATTCCTAAAGCTCTTTTTTGTTCCTTGGTGACAACAGTTGAGCAGTGAGCTGGAATTTTCAGTGACTCTGAAGTGTCCTTCGTGACTGATGTATGGCTAGGGCTGGTGTTCCTCATGCTTCTTGCTTTGTATTTGCTGCTGGCAAGTTTCATATGTCATTTCACCAACCTGTCATTCAGTTTTCTGAGATCACTCTCCACTTGGTTGCAGTTCAGTCTTTTATGAATATGCCAAGTTGCCCGGGATTTGCAATGCCCGAGCTTTCACTCTCCAAACTTTGCTCTTTCCCATTCTATTGCATTTCTAGCTATTCTGATCTTGTTTTACTTTCTGTCAATTTGTCTTGCGCAGCTTTCCAGCCCACAGGTCTCTAGATGGCCTCTAAAAACCCTTTTTAAAAATGAATGTAATATTTGCCACCTTCCATTCCTGTGGTGCCTCGCCATTTCAACAGCTGCTGTGGTATTGTACTGAATAGGTCAGCAGTTTCGAGTCTGAGTTCCCTCAGAGCTCTTGAGTGAAACCTCCTGGTCCCAGCAATCTGCTAATATTACTTTTATTGGTTTATCCTAAAATCTCTTCTCCTGGCGCTTGAGTTTCAGAGAGATTCTGAGGCTTGCTCCTTGTGCAGCCAGCCACTGGAGCACGGCTGGAGTGGGGCACGAAATCCAGCAGAACTACCACAAGTGGACGGATGGGTCTGTATAACCAGTGGCTGAGCCACAAAGGCCACATGCTGTCCCTTTTGCACCTCACAGGCAGGTAACAGAGCAGTGACAGCAGGGTGGGCATCAGGGAATGCCCAGGTCAGCCCAGCAGGCCCCTCATTATGTTCTCCAGGGAGGAGCAAGCCTTTCTCCCTTCACTGTGCTTACAGAGATGCAGAGTTGAATTTATGGATCACTTCCTCAGCTGAAGTAAACTGGCGTTGCTAAATCAAAGCTAATGCAGCAACTCTGCTTTATGATATAAACGCTATTAACAGCACATTAAGGCTATGAGCTCTAGAGCCATACAATCTCATCCTTTGTTTCTTTAGCCACCAAGGCAGGGAATTTAGATTCATTATTTTTGATGGAGCTTTTCCTGTATCATGCTGGGGTGCTTTTTTAGTTCTCCTCTGTCTTACGTCCCTTTCTGCTACCCTGGGCAACTGTTTTTTATCATTCCTTGGTTTATTCTGTGGCAACAAAAATATCTTAGTCAAGAGCTGGAAAGGATTTCAGAAATTATAGCTAAGTGGTTTTTTGCCTATTCTTGCTGATAATTTCTTTCCCATTTCCTGGTAAAGTAACATTATTATCATTTGGTGAGCTCATCTATACACTCAATGGGTAGATGGGTATTTAGGGCCTCTCACACCCATTATCCCCAGCCGCCTGCTGGATATCCAAACAGATCTCCTTCTGCAAGCATCATCTTGCAAAAAATTGAGCTTTAAGCCCAACCCCTCTGTTCATGCCACATGAACAAAATGATTTCATTTTAGCTGCTTTGTCCTGCTTGCTTAACAGTATCACTCTTGTATTGCTGGGATATTTCTACTCTTTGGCCAAGAAGTGAAGGTAGCAGTGCAGTGGTCAGCTAAAGGTCCTATTGTTTTTTCCTGCTCAGCCCTTGTATGGTAGGAGATGCTTTTACTGAAAATGTAAAATTAGATTTCCAGGAACACTTATGCACATGCCTTTGAAATCCATTTTCCATCAACATTTTTGCTTTCTGTTCATGGAAAGAGAGTACAACAGGAACAGGGACACAGAGCCACCAAATTAACTGCAAAGCTGGACAGACCAGGCAGTTATTTATATGACCCATGCTGCTTTCATTTTATTGGTATGTCTGAGAAAATCTGGGGTATTGGTCTTAATTGCGGGGTAGGGGGGTTAATACCTCTCTGCAAAGGAGGTCTGTACACTTTGAATTCAATTAAATAGGTGAGTAAAAGGGTAGCTCTCTGCCCTGGTGGGAAGAAAGGCTTCTTGATAGACTAGTTGAGGTAAGATGGTTATAAAAGGCTACAGAGATGTCTTCATAATGGCTTTGTCACAGAAATGTAGCTTTAATTCTTAATTATTTGGATCTCTGTTGTAAACCACCAAACAACAGACCCGATGAGCCGCAGGCATCCAAACGATGTGGCCCAGTGGGTTGTGTTCCCATGAGAGCAGCAAGAAGCAGAGAGGAACAGGAGAGCTGACGGGACTAAGTGACTTCAGGACACCCAGCACACTCTGCACTCTGACTGCTGCTTGGAAGGAGGTCCAATGTGTGGTGGGATGTGTGCTCTCCAGAGGGAAGAGAGGAGAAACTGCGTTTCAGCCCGGGAAGATGAACATCAGCTGCAGGGGGAAATGGGAATCCTAGTCTCCCTCTTGTGCCACTTACTGATGTAAGCAGCTCTCTGGGCAGCTTTGATGAATTTAATGCTGGTGTCTCCTCTACCACCCGAATGGCACAAGTGGTGGGAGATGCTGTGACAGTGATTGAGGTGTTGGTGCAGGCGAGCTATGAGGTGGTACGTGCTGCTAAAGCTCTGGGAGCAAGGGGAATTTGCCTGGGACTATTGGGCTTTTGTCATAACCTGACTATTTATCCTCAAAGGGAAGTGAATAATTTTTCTGCACAGAGGTCCTCCTCAGCACATTTTGGGGTTAATCACAAGCTGTGAAATCCACTTTCTCCCAGCTCCTGCCCACTCTAAGGTAGCGGACGCAAGGGTTGTGGGGTGTAGCAATGCTCAGTCGTTCTTCAGCCCAGATTCTGTTTTACAAACCTGTAAGCACCATTCTGGTCTCAGAGCAGATCCATTTCTCTGCATGCAGGACCCCACAAGCAGCCAACAGTCACTAACTGGATTCAACAACTGGCTTAACACTGTAAATGCAATCAAGTCACTGGCTGCATTCATCCCTCGAGTGATCAGATTAACCAGTTCCTCAGGGCAGGATGTGCCCTTAAACACTGATTCTCTGTGCAGCAGAGTGAGCAAGAGCCAGGCACCCCAGCAGCTAGCTGATGAATTTGAGGTGCTGTGGATGCCTGCTCTGCATTCCACGGCCACATGGGCAGGCCAGGGATTTTGTGTTGTTGTTTGTCTTTTTCCTGTTTTCCAGCACATGTGGCCTGGACACAGGCTGCTTTGGAGCTTACTGCAGAGGGGTTGATGTGCCAGCACATGGCTTCTAACACCACTGCCAAGCCTTGCCTGTGAGCTGAGCTGGCTTTGTGATCTCTGAGATCATACTTTCAGGTGAATATTGTTTGTCAGAGGAATGAAATCTCACTAAAAGAATAAAGGCTTCCAGCATTACTAATTTTTTCCCCTGTCATGCAAGCCATTACCAAAGTTGATGAGGAAATCACAGCAGCTCCTAATTGCACTCTGCAGAAGACCTTGCGTGTTGAGACCGTCCTAGTCACTCCCCTGCCTGCTCAAACCCAGTTACATCACTGAAACAGGACTTGGCTGGAGTGTTAAAGAGAAGCTTTCCCTCTCTTTGCAGAGATGAACCGTGTTCTTCCTGCTGTCCTTATGTGCCAGCACCAGGGGCTGAAGCAGGAGCCAGGGAGAGCTCCCCATCCTTGTCTTTCTGCATCTTGCCCCTGGGGCCAAGCTGGTGGCTGGGCTAGAAGGGACCACCCTTTGAAAGACTGGAGCTCTTAAGGTTGCAGGCAGGTGGGATGTTTGGAGTGGGTTAACCCAGGCAGGTGAGGGGTGCAATTCCAAAGGGCTCCAGACCTTGCTAAATGTTTTTTAAACACTTGCAGAGAACTTGGCTATTTTCTCAGGCCCAATGGAAAGAGCTGAGTTCTGAGACACCTGGGCAAAGTGGTGTTTGCGTTCTGGTGGCAGGAGGTGGCTGCGGCATGGGGAAACCAGAGTTGCCACTGCAGTACGCTGATCAGCGCTGGCATCTGGCAGGGCAAGACAAGGGATCAGATGTGATTATGGCTGTAGACGTGCCCAGTCAAACTAGAGCAGTACAGACTAGCTCACCTCCTTTCTCCTGCCTGATAGGCATCAGGAGAGGGAATGCACATGTGCCCCTGCTGCTGTATGCGTGAATACACACGTACATGGTGTGCTTTGAACTCGCTGTGTTGCATTCAGAGCCCGAATCAGTGCAATTTCTCAGTACCACACAAAATTATATTCCCCGAATTAATAATGACACTCTCAGGAGCTTTTCCTTTGCCTCAGTGGCTTGTCGATTATTACCTATTGTCAGTCCTGCCTGGTAATGAGGGGCTAATAAGGCTTTTCAGGGCTTACTAACAGCAACTTTTCCTGATGGACTCCACCATGAGCAATGCGAGGGGGGACTGGGACAGGCAGGTTGCCCTTTGTTGGAGCATGGTGAGCAGCAGTCAGCACCCAGCGGGTCCTGATGCTTTCAGATGGATGGAAGTCAGGAGGGGTGCTGAGTTTTGATGACACAGAGAAGAAAAAGGCTTGAAGTGGGGCACTCCATCCCATTTTTTGGGGATAGATAAAGAAGAGCAGGGATGGGAGCTCAGGAAAGTTATGTGTGGGTTTGAACCCTCATTTTTTTTAGAGGATTGACTTTTGGCTGAGCCATCAGAAGTGGTGTGCGGGCATGTACACGCATAGGTGTGAAAGAGAACCTTCTTTTTAAGGAGATAAGGAAGGGAACGTCTAATGCTAACTCTCCCATACACTGGAAAACAGGTCCCTGCTTCCTCATGTTAATACTGTATTCATGTGAGAAGAGGATGGTTTCTTTGAGAATTAAACTCCTAGATGTTGGTACTAAAGGTATTAAAATCTAGCAGGTGGCTTGTGTGCAGTATTATAAACCAAGATGATCACAGTTTTTGAAATAATTTAATCTTTGTTTTTTGTTTATTTACTTCTGTACTATGATTTTTTAGTTTGTGGTGCAGGGAGAAGGGCCTGCATTCTGTTGTTCCTGGATTAAGATCAATAGACCTGTGGGCATTTCCTTCCCACAAAAATTCCCAGATGAAGTCCCCCAGAAGTCAATCACTAGAATTAAAAAGCAGGGAAGCTGGAAGGCCTCACAAGCTAGCGAGCTGGGTCTGGACCAAGTGTTTTAACTACGAAGAATAACTAACATGCACAAATGTCCCCGCTCTCTTTCTTTACCCTGTAAATAGGACATGGTCTGGGTGGTGAGGTGTCAGATCCAGAATCTATGGGTGATGGAAAGCAGTTTACATACTAAAATGTTCCCAAAATATGAGCCGTCAAACATATAACATGCAAGTCACTGTGGTCACTCCAAGCTCCAACGTACATAATATGGGTGTATCCATTTGTGATGTTGCCGGGGCTGCCTTCTGGCTAAGGTCTTGTCACAGAATCCCAGATTTATGGATGGAAACAACCGATTAGGGCATCCGAGACATCCCTCTGCTAATGCAGATCTACTCCCTCCTGTATATTTTCCAGCACTTGGTCCAGTCTATTGTTCAGATGACTCAAGCGTCCGCTGCTTCCCTGGAGGGACCATTTCAGAGCCTAATAGACCTTGCTGTCAGGATTTCATTTCCCGTCATATTCCTCCTAAAGGTTCTTCTGCTTAATTTAGTTACTTACTCTTTCTGCAGAACAGTGATGAGGAACAGGACTGTAGAAATAGGACATTTATTTCTTACTTATTCAGCTAATTCCTGTTATCCCATTTTTTATGGCCCTGCCCAGTCCTGTTCTCACTGGTGTTTATCACTTCACACTCCTCTCTCCGGAGGGTGGTCCAGCTTCAACTGGGATAGGTTGCTAGGTGCCTATACACTTTGGAGGGGTTAGAGTGGAGGCATTAGCTGCACAGATATATTTTTTCCACCTCATTTTCATTCTGAACAAATCCCTTAAGCTTTAGCATGAGTGTGGTGCATCTGCAAGTATATTTGAGAGTGAGACTGTTAATTTAACAAATTTGTGAAGCAACTGGAAAATAACAACCATTGGTAAGGAATTTCGATGGTCTGTTGAAATTTTCATTAACATTTACTCCTTTCCCTTTTTATCAGATATAACTTAAGTGATGGGAAAGAGAGAAAAGAATGCAAAGTTCAGGTTGGAAGATGAGCCACCAGGAAGCCAGGAAATTAAAAAGGAGTGTAATAATAATGGGGTTTCCCAAACAACATGAACTTGGCGTTACTCCACAGCCTAAGTACTTCATGTTATAACGAGAACTCTCTGATCTTTGTTTGTGCAGAACCAGATCCCACTGCAACCAAAGCATTCAATTTAAAGGGAACAGGAATGCTACTTATCCCCTTGAGGACATTTTACATTGTCAAAGTGACAGAAAAGGCCTCCAAGTAGAGGACAATCACATCCCAGATGTGTAGAGGTTTAAATTTACTCCGTTACAGATGAATAGGTATTTGCACTCTGGTAAATTGCTGGTACATCTGCCCTATGTGCTCCATGTCCTCTCTTCCCCCGCAGCTCACCACCACTCCTGCTCCCAAAGGTAACTGTCACAGCTCTCTAGGGTGCCAGCCCAATGCTTTTGGTGAGCATGCTTGAAGCAAGAGCTCAAAATTGTCTGAGCTTGCAAAAAACAACCCCAAAATACAAGTTGGTCTTTTTTTTTTTTTTTTTTAAACATTTTTAAACCAGGTCATTTTGCAAAGTTAGTTTAGAGCAGAGCTACTCAAACACTGAGATGGTCACAGCTGGGTGGAGGGACCTGTACATACAGAAGCATAGAGGAGAGCAAGAGGGCACATTTTGAGGTAAATCTGCTTCCCAAGGAATTCCAATATGGAAATATATTTAGAGGTAAGCTTGCCAGGTCGGTTTCAGCTTCAGGGATTTGTGTGGCTTGTAGGTATTTGCTATAATCTGGGCATATTAACACTAGTCATTTTGGCATACAGAGCATAGTGATATAGTTCAGTAGCCATCCTTGACTTATTTTCTAAGCTGCAGGGTTGGAGAATGAAGGATGCTATTGCAAAGGCTTCAGGGAACTTGGTGAGGAGTGGGGATGAGGTTATACTGTGCTAGGTCTGTCACGACTGAGTGAACAGTCACAGCGTTACGTTCTTGATTAGGCCAGTGGCGTTAAATACAGTAATTAAGGAAGAAGGCTGTGTGAAAAGCTTTAGTTATTGGTTTCATACATCATTGGTCTTTTTCTGTGTTTTCTTTTGTTTCTTTTTTCCACACGCACTGCAAGCTTTCTGTGTTTCTCCACCCGTGCTCCATAGGTCTCTGCCATCTCGTAACTAAAGGGCCTGAGAAAGGTGAATGGAAAAAGCAAGCTATTGTGGGGAGGGGGGGTGTGGGGGAGCAGAGGGAGTTTTCACCACAGATTTGCACCATTTCAGACCTGCAATACAGCAGGTTTATGTGCAGCTGGTCCAGCTTCATGGGGCTGTGCAACCTGATTATTCCTCTTCTAGCCTCATTTTTATGTGACCATGCAGTCCTGCGTTTGCATGCTTTCCTCCTTACATATCCTAGCAAATTTTTGTTCTTTTTTATCTTATTCTCACACCTTGTCTTTCTTCTCTTTTCCTTTCATTTAAGGGAAAAAAAGAGTTTAGAAAAAAGGAAAAAAAAAACCAAAGTCTGAAAAATGTTCCTTTGGGGTTTTCTGCTAAATATATCCTAGCAGAGATTTGTCCCTGAAGGTTTCAAGAAGAAAAACTTATATGTACATGTGTACACGCTCACAAAGAAACTAATCCTTCCTAACACACCACACCAAAGTCATCAGCTAACCCATTTCAGCGACACAGCCTGGTAAACAGAACTTGTAACCACCGGTCTCCAACACAGACTTGAATGAGAAGAAAAAGATTATGCATGACCTGTCTTGGATCAGGCTACAAGGAATGAAGTGGATCTGATTGATGCAACCTCCACATGAGCAGTGGTGAATATGTATTAGTTCAGCGCATTATCCAGTTCATGGTTTTGAGCTTCCCTTTGTCGTTACAGCATGCTTGAAGGTGGCTCACGATTAGAGTTTTCGTTAGGCTCCTTGGAAATATTTACTAAAGTACACATGCAAATAGCTTTCTCTCCCAGCTTTTCAAGGTCACCTGCACCAGCCTTCACCTCACCTTCCCCAACGCATTGCTGTCAGCTTTGTGTGGCAGCACTGGGGCGGCAGGGAGGTGTGGCACCGACTGGCTGGAGCCACGGGTGCGTAGGTGCAGTGGCCGGACTCAGTTTAGCGGCTCTGCCCAGAACCCTCAAACACCCGGGGTGGTGGCACCTTATGTATCGCACTGAACAGACCAGCTCTGCCACCCTTCACCTGTCAAAACCAGCAGTGACAATGAAATGGTGAGTGGTGCTGCAGGCATCAACCCACCATGCTCCTCTCCTCCCCTCACCCCCACCAAAATAGCCTCTGGCTTTCAGCAAGTTTGCACTGAGGCTGTTGGCACGTGGCCGCGATGGAGCGGTGACTCTGTGGCTGCTTCTCACTGACTCCGCTCATGCTGCACACAGAAAGATGGTGGGATGGAGCTGCCCAGAGCCAGCCAGCAGCATGTCCCCCTGCTCCTCCCAGGAAAGGCAGTGGGGGGTGCAGGTGCCCGCACCAGGAAAAGGGACCTCTTGCCTGGGAAAATTGGCTGCTGGGGAAGAGGGAGCTGGCCTGGTTGCCAGCCCTGCACATGCCACAGCCTCAAAGCCAGGCTGGCCTGTGGCAACAAACCACCTCCATGCAAGGAAAGACAAAGAAATCAACTCTCCTCCCTAACCCTGAACCAGAACAACAGATCTGGTGCGAGGCTCCTCTCCGGGTGTTTTGTGGGGATGAAATATAGAGGCTCACACAGAAGCTGGCTTATTTGTGAGTTGGCATGGGGCTCGGAGGGCCCAGACCCATCACAGTGCCCTGGAGCGGGCAGAGCCCTGTGCCCCAAGGGCTGCTGGCTCTCAGGCAGTGGGTAGGAGACGGTACGGGCTCTGCCATTCCTGCCCTGGAGCTCCTTCCTCAGGCAGGCTGCCTGCTGCAGTCAGGGGATGATTAGTCTGGCTTAGCAGTAATAGTACTCTGTTGAAGGAACGACCTTATTTTCCATTTCATTTGTTGCTGCACTTGCGGTGACAAAAATCAGTGTACTGAGCACCTCAAATAACACAGGTTTCTCCAGAACATGCTGTCATTTCTGGGAAAACAATGATAAAAACTACAGAGGCCTTTCAGGACAACAAGGGCAGCACAAAGACCCCTCTGTGCTGATCTCCTGATGGCTGTTGGTGCCTGACATTGCAAAGGGGGATACAAGTGACTGCAGAGATTCTTGCTCAGCAGGCTGCTGCCCCACAGGGCCACATCTGCAGCAGAGAGACTGTAGTCACAGAGCAGGAGGTTTCTTCCCTGTTCGACTCCAGATCTTGGTAGTATTACCTTGTTCCTCGTGATCTCTAAATGTCTCTTTCTGAAGTTAATACAGTTACTTAAAGGACTTTTCTCAGTTTGGTCCAGCCAAAAACTCAGGAGGTATTTCTGTTTATTTTCCCGGGCTTCACTGTGGGACCACTGAGCGTGTATTATCTCCTCTCCCTCCTCGGAATGTTTTTATTACCGAGGAATTTGCACAAATATTTTGTGGTGCATTAGTGCCAGACTAGTGGTCCTTTCTGAGGAAAGTCAACTTGATCGTATGAACAGATTTAACTGGATGGGTCAACCAAGCAAGGTGAGCAGGCTCTTGGTCAGCATGTTTCTCATATTGCTTTGGCTCAGCTCAAAGACCTGAATACAATGACTCACAGAAAAGGAGGAAACAAACCTAGCTTTGCAACTGGCTACCTTTTCAGCATGGGGGCTGTCTGGAGATAAGCTGAAGGCAAGAACACTATTTTATCTGCACTTGTTCGCTCCACCATCATAAAAGCAGGATCAGAGCAAAAAACAAGTCTATTTTTTTTCTTCCATCACTGCTTATTTCCTTCCTGAAGCGATAATCCTCGGAGCCATCACAACTGGTTGCTATGGGAGTGACTGTAAGCACAAAGAGAGGATTATGGTTTCAGGTGAGAAAACAGCAATGGGCACAGACAAGCTCCCAAAATCCAGTTCTGCTCTGAGGAACAGCACTGCAGAGAGGCATTAGAAGACTCTCCCTGTTTTATTTGCCTTATTTACGTCTTGGCTTCAGATCCACAACAGCAAAATGGCATACTAGAGCTAAAGAAGTCATACATAAATAAATGTGGAAAGGGCTAGAAGGGCTGAGGGGAGGGCTCTGTGGGGTTGCTCCCAGCAGAGCAAATGCCACTGGAAATCTGGGCTCCTTTCTTCCGCACTCAGATCTCCCCAAAACGGATCAGTCAGAAACTCCTTCAATCCAGGGGCCAAAGCTGGATCTGGGTTGTTCTGCAGAATTCCTGCAATGACACAATGACAGACATCCAGTGATGTGTCCTTTTGTCACCAAAAGAAGGATCTCAAAAATAATGAGATAAACCAAACGGAAGTGCCCTTATTGAAGGAGGGCATTTTATGCCACCAGGAGATGTACCTGAAGAAAGATCTGCAGAGGATGTTGATGGAAGGGCAGGGGGATGTCCTTACCAAGCCCAGAAGCAGAGCAGCAGCCCCAGAGCCCAGGGCCATGGCAGCTGGGGTGTTGTGGACAGAAACAGCAGGTGGCAAAGGCAAGCCCAGCCAAATACAGATCTCCATTTCTTTTCCTTTAGCTCATCCCCCTCAAGCCCCACCAGGGCTCTGCTATGAGTTAGGGCAGTTTGATGGAGGGAGGGCAGACTTGACAAGCATATGCACATGGTCCTGCTCAGCAAACATCTCCCTCTACCACAGCTTTTGCTCCCATCACTCCAGTACCTGAGAAGCAAAGTGGCACTTTGCTCAAGGAGGGTTGCGGCTGGCAGGGCCAAGGTGGATGAAGCCCTGTCTGTGCTCTCGCCACTTGCAGCTAAGCCCAGGTCTGGGGGGGAAAAGCCCCAGAGATTATGGTAAAGGTGCTTTACAGGAACCCACATCATCCTTCCTCCTCTCCACAGCTTCGGCCAGGGTCTGTAACACTATGCTTGTGTCTAGGTGGAGAATAGAGAATACTTTGGCTAGATAGGGTCTGAAAATATATTAAAGAAAAAAAAAAAGCCTCTCTGCTGGCACAGCTCTGGGAAACTGTGCTAGAAATAACTGTGCTTATGCATAGCTGTCAAAAACAGGCTGTTGCTGGTGCCACTTGAACGGGAGTGCAGCCAGAACCTTGCTGCCCGGCGGGAGGAACGGGCCTTGTCGGAGCCTCGCTTTTGTCTCCAGACTGAGTTTATGTAGATCAAAGGCCGGGGAGGTGTTTTTGCTCTGTGCAGAGGAATTTCCCCACATGGCGTGTCAGGAGAATCACATCCCCACAGCTCCAGCCTCAGCTGTGTGCGGGGCCAAGGCAGGAGAAGGCCACCAAACCCCTGCTGCCTTAAACTAGAGCAGAAGAGGTAACCCCAGATGAGCCCTGCGGGGGACATTTGGCAGCAAACTCCTAAGTGGATTTTTCCACTTAGACAAACTGCTCTTAATTAGATGGGACAATTTTAGGAACTCTTGGAGGCTGGTTGGCAGTTTTCTTTGGCCAGGAGCAGTAGGGCTATCTAGTGAAATACCCGGTCACAAAAAGCAGCTACAGGGTCCTATGTGATAATTTGAAAGGGAAAAAAAACCAACCCAAAGTAGCCTTGTAGATATTTGAGTCATGACATGGTTAATTACACAGACCCAATAAAATAGTTAATTAACACTACAGTTGTGATATGTATAATAAAATAAAAAAGAATGTATGACATCAATGTAATTGCAAGAAAGCAAAGGCTGATAGCTGATAGCTGTTCATACACATAGTTTTAGGCTAAAAGGCAGACCTTTTTCATCTTCTGGGCCTTATAAAAAACCCTGTTTTCTCCCCAGAGAGAGCAAAGATGGCTGAGATTGAATCCCAGGGTACTGCCTGTTCCCTATTTTCCAGCGCTGAACCACAGTCGTGACAAGGAATTATATATTGCATTCATCACGCCTGCTCTCCAGGCATGATCCCCAAATAATTAATCCTTTTAGCTCGCAGGAGCTGCCATCTGGCCAGTTTCCAATAAACCTGGCTGGTTTTACTACGGAGCTGCCAGTTGCTCGCACTCATGCGGGCATGTACGGTAGCTGCTTGCCTCAGGTGCCTGGGATTTCTTTGTATTTTAAAAATGGTAAGCTTCAGATATGCCGTGTGCTGCCCAAACAGAGAGAACATACCAGCCTTTGTCTCAAAGAGCTTACTGTCCAGCAGAAGGAGTGGGAGTTGTACATCACACATAGAGCAAGACTCAAACGGACTTTTTCTGTTCGCTTGTTTTGTGTTTAAAAACTCACTCTGAATAAAAGGCCCAGATTAAAATCCAGCTGTTTTAGCCTCAGTCCTCTTGGTCCTGCAGAACAAACATAGCAATGAAATTACAAAAGGGAGGAAAAGTGTTTTGACGCTACAAGTTTGCAGAAGGGCTGTGAAACCAAACACAGTTTAAAAGAAGCAAAGTTGTATTTGCCCCAATGTGTCTGACCTGACCTAGGTGTGGCGGACAACCCTGTGGAAGAGAACCAATGCTCTGGTGCAGCTGTCCTACAATGGGGACATCTGGAACTTCTTGGAAGGTGATCTCTGGGATCATCCTCAGATCCCTCATGGGAGAAGATCCTTTGGGAGAGTCCATGGGAGAGGGCTTTGTAGCGAGCTGTGATGAAGCTAGCATGGTCATAGAGAATGAATGCCTGTACGTTTCTGAAAATAACGTAAACAACTGGTTTATGGAAAGTGCTGGGGAGAAACCTCCATTATTTCCCCCAGATCCATGATCTCCTTCTTTTCTATGACATTGGTACTAGGTCAGGCAAAGGGCGGACCTGACCCTGGATCTCAGGCTGCTCCCTGCTGTGGTCAGTGTGGAGCTACATTGCTTGGCCTGTTAGCACACCTCCAGATCAGGTCTAGCAGGTGGAAGAACATTTACTCCATGAACCTTTTCAGGTCTGAGCTATAAAACTGCTCAGATACAAGGGAACTGCTTGAATTCGAGCATATTCATAGCTGCCCAGTGATGGAATCTGCTGCAATTTAGCAATAGGATACTGAGGAAATGTAAAAGAAGGAGTTATGGAGAAGCGTTTCTGAAAAATCTCCGAATTGGATTCAAAACTGTAACAAGGCAGCTGAATGCTTTATGAATGTACTGCCAAGTGAGTGTCCTCCAGCTGGGTAAGCGACTTGAAAATGTGATGTGGTTCTCCATGGTGCAGTTCTTTTCTGAAAACGGGCTTTTGATATGAAAATTATGGTTCTATAGAGACCATTTAGGCAACAAGTGAAAATAGAGGTGTATTTATACAGCTAGTTTTCTGGCTCAGAGTAAAATGGGAACCTTTTCTTCCTTAGGCCACCTGGCCAGCATTAAGAACCAAGGTGCTGCTAGTTATATTAGGCTTCTGGTGACATCTGAAGAAGCCTTATCATCAACACAGCCTCTGAGAGGAGCTAGGGGAGGGTAGGGTTGCTATAGAGGATTTTATTAGGCAGTTCTGTTGTGATGAAAGTTGAAGGAGAAATTTTAGTTTGCTGTCTCTGTTGTACTTTGCATGGTGAACAAAGAGACATACTCAAGGCTTAGTTCTTCATTTCAATTTTAGGACTACAGGTATCTGATAGCATTAATTCCCATGGGAAGGAGATCAGCAAGAATCTACAGATTGGAGTGTCTGGGACAGAGGAGCTTTATCAGAATTCAGATTAGCGACTGCTCTGCTAAGGTAAGCCCCTATCTGAAGTTTGCTTATAATTTGAATAGTTGGGGTAGGTGGATAAAGCCTCCAAGTACAGTCAGCTGGATTTTATCTTCTTTTTTTATGAAATTTTTGTATTTCCATTGAAAACTCTGAAACTTTCAACATCTCAAGCTTCTCAGTGGCCAGCAGTTTCTTCTCTGAATCTGCATCAAAGCTGTTCAACATAAACTGTCTCACAAATCAACTTCTGCTGATCATGGGTTTCATTTGAAAGGAAACAATGACAAATGACTCCCCTTACACACATACTAGCATATGGAATTCCTGTTTGCTAAATCCCAAGCTACACAGCAGCACTTTACTGGTATCAGATGAATTGATATATAGCTGAATAACAACATTTCTCAGCTCAGAAACTTTGTTGGAGTTTGGTGGATGCTAGATATCCTTGGTAGAGTTGGCTGCAACAGTCTTACATGAAAGAGATCCTTTATTTTTCAGGTTATAAAGGAATAGTTATAAAGGAAAAGTTATAAATATAACTATGAGCATGCTAACACCAGAAAAACAATGAGTTCTTCCAATTGAAGATGTGAACTGGTCAGATGGGTCCTGCTACGAGCTCTTTTCTCCTTATAACTTTCAGGTTGATGCTTAGTGAACCCAGGTGTGCTGTCAAGGGAGCAGGGGATGTTTTGGAAAGCAGCCTTAGGAGCCGAGGCTGCAGATAGCAGCTTGCAGGCAGGATGGTGGAGCTGCCGCCCGGTCCCTGGGGATGGCTGGGCTGTGCACCATCCCTCCTCTCCAGCTACCTGCCTTGCTCATCCTGCAGCCTGCTGCCTGAATCATTGCTTCTCTCCCATGGAAGACTTGAGTCTGTTACTAAAGTGAGCCTCAAGGGTTAATTTTTTTCTTGTTTCCATGATTCCTCTCCCAAATGTGGGTGTGTTACCTTGTTTTCCCCTTGTGCTCCCTCCTTTTTTCCCCAAGCAGAGCTTTGCTGGCATTTCAGTCCATCCCCCTGCCACAATTCTTGCGGCGTATTTGTTCTTACTGAAAGTAAGTGCTCTCTTAGCAGGAGAAATCCTTTGGCAAGGAAACAAAAGGCTGAAGGAATAGAGATTTACAGAAATGAAGGTAAATTATATTTCCATAAAGGACCTCACAAAAATCTGCTTGTTCGCCAGCACACTGAACTTGCTGCCTATTAAATTTTTTTCCTTTTTTTTTTTTTTAATAGATTTGTTGGAAATAAGTTTATTTTCTTAAAGCTTTAGCAGGCATCTCCAAACTTCTGAATGGCTTATCAGCCCACTTTGTGGCAGATTTCCTCAAAATTACTGATTTTTCTGGTAGAAAGAAGCCCTGTGATGTGCAAACCCAGTGCAGCACAAGGAGCAGATGAGAATACAGCTTTCACAACAGAGGCTTCTGAACACCCAGACAAGTTGACTAAGGCTGTGATCACTTTTCAGAGGGGGGGTGAAGTCTTGGGATGTACTATGGTATCTAGTGAGATCTCCCTCTCTGCCTGAAGGTAAATGGGTCACTGCTGGGTGAGGAGTTTGGCTGCATTTTCCCACTGGTCTGACAATTGGGTAACTGTTGCACGCCAGCCCCCTCACATTCCCAGGCCTGCTCTTTCCGTAAAAAATACATAATGGGGTGAGGAGGGAAGGTTTTCAAACTCTCTCCTTCTCCTTTTTGGGGCAAACCCACAAACTCTCATGTTAATCTCGAGCATCAGCTCCCTTCTTGCCCGAGGAAAGCCAAGCTCACGTGTGGCACGGCGCAGGGTGCTGGAGCCTCTTAGCAGCAGATAAACTGCTTTATGTTTTACATTAAGTAATGAAGGGCTATAAACAAATCAGTATTGTTGTCGGAGGCTTTTGTGTGTTTCGGTCGAGGCTGGATTCTCCCCATAAGGGCAAGCACAGGCGAAATACAGCAGCAGGAACAGACAGTCGTCACCAAATCTGTCTGAGGGTGTGTCGAGCAATGAGGTGATGGGAGCAGCAGGGATAAGCAGTAAGGAAACACCGAGGCTAGCGTGCACTTGTGGGATTAACTGGCTGGTAGCTGAACCTATGCGCTTATGGCTACAACCATAGTGCAGGGTAGTTGCAACAGTTAGCTGAACGTGTACTGAGTGATTACAGACATTTAAGATGTTTAACTTAGTGTTTTCCCCATATAACCACGGGATATTTTCACCCTCTTATTGTCTGGGGGGGGGAGGCTGGAGGGGGAACTGAATCAGCATCTTCCACTTCTTGAAAGCGGTTTCTCTAGTTTATCTAGTGTCTGGAGGCCATGAAGAGTTTTCCTGGCAAAAATGAAAGAGCTGTTGCTACAACAAACAACTTGTTCATTTTGCCTACTTACTCAGGTCCTCGGATACACTTTAAACATGAAAGCATGTGGTGCTTACAGTGCAAGAGGTCACTAATAATGCTCATACCCATTAATTACAAATGTATAAATAACATGCAAGTAATACATCCTTGATCTGGTAATTGAACTGCGATAAAGAAAAAAAAACCCAAGAACCCTGGTGTAAAATATTTCAGGGGTTGGTTTTATTTTCCTCCAGTTTGACCCCTCCACACACTACTACTACTGCTACACTACTTTGTGTAGTAGTGAAGCAGCAAAAGCCAAGCTTTGTGTTTCAGCTTCAGGGCAAGGTTTTTCCCCTGCACCTTTCCTATTTTAGATGTATACAGTTTGAAACAACAGCTCTATTTTAAAATTGACACATTGCCTAATCTTTAAAGTATCAATACCTTTCTTGATATTTTTTCCCCTCAATTGTCTTTTTTTAAACTATTTTGTTAAACAGACTCAGGTATGCAAGTATTTACATATATAAATAACACTTATCTCTCCTGTTTCCACTTTTATTATCTATCATGTTCAAAACATATTTTGTTCAGCTCTGATTGCTTATTGCTCAAGCCCTCATAAGTAGTTGGGAGCACAGCTGTGGTGGTCTGCTCCCAGTGCTGCACTGAACAGGTACAGAGTGCTGTGCTCCTTGGTAGGAGACAAAACAGGAGGCCTGGCCTCACCTTATCTGCAGCAAATAATTTCACCCTGATACCTGACTTTACTACTGTGATGTGACACTATGTGGAACTTGTCTGATGCAAAGAAAATAAATAAAGAAAGAAGTTTTCTTCTTCCTAGGAAAAACATTTTTAAGAAAATATTTTTATGCTTTGGGGGTTTAAATCCAACACAGAAAAGCATCCTCTGGATGCCGACCTTTTGGGGAAGCACTGATAATAGCAAGCATTTCCCTGCCCCAATTGTGATAATTTAGGCAAAAAAAGTGAGGGTTTTCCATGTAATTGTAAAAAATGTGGAGGTTTTGTGACCAGTAGAAACCAGATTGATGCTTTACAAGTGACAGAGTCCATCACTGCTCCAAACCTCTGGCCTTGGACAACAGCTGTAAAGTGGGAGTCCCAGACACAGGGGCTGACCCTGTTACAGGGTGGGTAGAGGGTCCCAGGCTGAGAAAGCAATCGAGTGGTGGGCTCACCCTCGCCAGGCACTGGGGAGAAGTGGGCTGATTGCAATGACTTGAATTTAGGGGGTTATGTTGAGAGATAGGGAGGCTTCTGAGGCTGGGGGAAAAGGGGTTGCTGCAGAAGTCCAGAGCTTAAACTTTGGGAATATGCAGCCATTGGGCCACCTCAGTCTTGCAGCTGAACTTCCCCCTCTGCAAGAGAGCAAGAGGAGCTTAGAGAAAAACAAATGGGAGGTGGAGATAAGAGGGGGCGGAAGCCAGTATCTGTGTTAGACTTGTGGGGGCAAGGTGAGATGTGGTAAGGAGTAAGTGGGGTGCTTTGTGAATTCCCTGTACATATGTTTTGGGTGGGTTAATAGCTTGACTCAGCATAGAGGAAAGCCAGATTTCCTTCTCAAGCACAGCTTATGAGCTCACACCAAGCTTTTGATTCACACTTTGAGTGGGTTAGTTTCACAAGTCTTCTAGTGAATCTTTGAAATTGGATAAGAGCAAAACCACAGTAAAAAAGGCTTTTGCGTTTCTGAGCATATAACTGCTGCAGTTTCATTATGATCTAATGTTTCATTGACCAAACCTCAGCTTGGGAAATAGCAGAGACATGGTAAAATACAATCCCTGAAGGACTGATGTTGAAAAACAAAAAGCTAGAACTGTGAAGCAAAAAATGGGTGGTTTTATAATTGTGTGCCTTTTTTCCTTTAAATTTGTTACTGCTCTGAACCTGAAACTACTAGACATCCTCAAGAGGCAAGACTAAACAGTAGCATGGATGGTGCCTGCATGCCCCAGGAATGGAAATGTGATACCAAATACTTCACCCTTGGCTGATGTGGTCCAGACTATAAATTGTGGCCTCTTCATAGATGGGAGCCACCCGCTAGCTGCCAGTGAGGTGCTGGCCACATCCCAGGCAAGCCTTGTGGATGCAAAGGACGGAGCGGATGTGCTGCGTGGACCACTCTGCCATAGCCCGTCTGCACAAAGGAGTGCCCAAACTTCAGCGCGGCTCAAAATCTTTCTGCAATTGTTGGTGGTGGCTTGTTTCACCATGGGGGTTGGCACCAGCTACTGCAATATCAAGAGCTTAAATCCAGTCCAGAAAACTTACCAGCTGCTGCTTGAGCTTTTCAAATAACAGAAAGCTGAAGCTTTCTGCAGAGGGATCCCTGTTCTGCAGGCAAATGAGGACAGGGATGCTGGAAAGCAGCTGTTTCTTGATGCCATCTTACTGCTAAATGCCCTGATCTGTGGAAAACCAGTAGCTGCCTTCATGAGAGAGGCACATGTTTGATCAGATAGGCTGAGAAAATGCTGTTCTGAGACCTAGTGTCCCTGCTAAATGTGTTGTTATTACTACTTGTGTTGGTCCTTTCAAAACTACCTGTGTTTTAAACTCTTGTGCAATTCCTTCACAGAACAAGAGCCACCTGCAGCTCTGCTACCCAGCTGCTGAGGTGAGAAAGGGGGAACTGCAGAATTAAGACAAAACCTAAACGAGTTTCCAGCCCTTGTGACTGTGGCGGAGAAGCTTAGCAATTTGATAGCACACACCTCAAGAGCTCAGGAACTGGCAGGCAAGGAGATGATCTGGTGTTTGCATTCTTCTAATATTTCCTAGGGTTTAAACCAACAAGAAGCTTTGTCTGTAATTTTGTGGTATCATTCAGCTGTTTTAAAGTGCGTGCAGAGCTTCAGAAAGCAGCTTAACCAGCCAACAAACTGCATGCATAGCTGAAGAAATAATAAAATAAATCAAAAGTGTGCCTCTAATGCCCATGTTGAGGCAAAATAACATTAAAAAAAGTCCGCAAGACTGAGGTAATGTGTACAGGAATTCTGTTGTTGTTTTTTTGTTCCTACGCACATGCCATTGGTGTGAGGTAGTGTTTGTACTTCACTCATGGTAGCTGGGAACGTCACTGTCTGGCACCGTACAGGTAATATATTCAGGACAGCTTACAGGTGGTGGCACAAGGCTGCACTTGTTTTTCTTTCCTTTTTGATTAAGCATGTTCATTTTGCACCAAGGTCACAGTGTGTGTGGGAAGACTGGGGGAGAGGAATTAAAGGCGAAAAGAATGTGCAATAAGAGATGGAAATTACAAAGTCCTGGTAACGGCATGCAGAACAGTACTTTTTGGAGGAGTTGATTCAGTGCCTGGGGAGCCTAGGAGCCCTCCTCACTGCTCCTCCAGCCCTCCATGCCCCTGTAGCAAACTGATGCGGAACATGGGGCCTCCAGAGGCTTATGGCCTGGGCCAGTTCACCATGTGTGAGCCATTTCCTGGCTATCTGCCTGCCCTCCCTGGCTGACCCTGCTGAAAACCGGGTGCTTTCAGACCTTGGAGGCTGAAGGTTTTCAGGGCAGTGCAGGGAAGAGCTAGGAATGTAGTTACACTATTGCTATGAGCTGCTCTTTGCATTCAAAATTGGGGTATCAGGTGAAGCTCACTAGAGCTAACCCAAGTAGGGGGTTCAGAGCTGGGGACAATGCTCATGCTATTGCTCTCTCATTTGACTCTCTAGAATGCAGGAATCCCACACCCTTAGTGTCTGAAACTTGTAAAATTGAATGTGGGATTTTCAACAGCTTAGTTAATCGCTTGCTTCCTGCATGGGTTTTGCTGTTGTGACTTTGTGTGTTTATTTAAAGAGTACAGACTGTGAAAGAAACAAGAAGCTGAGGACACTCACCATTATAGTAATGCTACCTAACTGAAAAGGAAGTAGTTTTTAGTCAGACTAGAGTTTGCTATACTTTAATTAACATAGCCAAATGTAACTTAAGTACCAGAGACAGCTGGGGCAAAAAGAAAACCTAACCTCAGCCTATGTAGTAAGGATTCAGCTCCTTTGTTGCTGATGTTGGAGCCTTTGGGAGCTGCCTCAAGCCAAGTCCCTTGAGGTTTTTTCCCAGGCTGACCACTAACAAGATGTAAAGAGGAAGTTAGGGCATTCCTGGTAATGTTAAGGTAAAACAAACAAATGGTTTAATAAACAAAAAGAAAACACCTTTCAGGACTACTCTATAAATCATAAAAATATGAATCCCCTAGTCATGCCTCAACACATTCTTAATTTTTCTGCCATAATTTCTTTTCCTTTTTGTGGCTAGGCACCAAGGAGTCACCTAGAAAGATTAGACATGATTTGTACACAAATGCATAAGAAGTTATTGGCCATGGGACCACTAAATGGCCACTAAACAGCCCTTCCCTCCTAGCATCTCTTCTCCACAAACCCACGCTCTAGCAGATGAAAGCACTTCAGCCCAGGAGCCAAAAATGCTCTCGATTTCCAGAAATGTGGGGGGAAAAAAGAAATCAAGTCTTCAGTCCCTGGGGAATCCTCAGAGGTAGGTGATGCTTCATGCTACAGAAAACGGAAGGACAAGAGCCTAGTTCTCTCCCCAGTCTAATGGTGACAGGGGGACATCCTTTCCTTATTCTACGTCTAATTACCAGCTCAACCTTGAGCACAGAAGCAAGAGGCAGTAGCCTTTAAGGACTCTGAAAGGCTTTCAAAACCACGCAAAGATGCAGGTCTTCTGCCCCATGTCGTGTCTTGAGCTGTATCTTGAGCAGTGTGAGGATGTGAAGCATGGAAGGGGTCTGGGAGGTGTTTTCCAGGCTGTTGTAGCCAGTTATCAGAAACATGGGGCTCATTTAAACTGCAAACATAAGGTGCTCACAAATACAATCAGTGAACGGTAATTAAGTTTCTCTGGTTGAAACCTGGAGGTAGGCTAAGAAATTTGTGTCTAAGAGGGCTTTTATAAAGCACAGATCATTCATGTAAAACATGCTGGAGATTCAGGGTCTTGACGACTTATGAGCTTTGCAATATATCTGGTTTCAGTCATTGAGATGAGATGAGCCTGCTATGCTGAAGTCAGTATTTCTGCTTCCTCTTTGTTCAAAACTGGAGAGGTACATGGAGGGGGAAAAAAAAAACCCAACCAAAACAAGGATTAAAGGCGAAACAACTCTGAACAGGATGAGAGAAGATCATTTAAGTTTTGGGTGTAGTTTCAGGTTGTTCTTTATTTTATCTGAACCGGTTGTCCCACCCCTAATTACAATAGCATTAAGACATTCCTGGGTGTGGTCACTTGAAATTCTTAAGTGGGCAAAAATTTTCAGCTATGTAGTGTCCTCACAGTGTGTATCAGCAGACCACTTTAAACGGTCCAGTGTCACCCTGCTGGCTTCTCCACCAGCTTCTGCCCATGTGTTTGTTGTAGCTTTGGCACAGAAAGGGTCACGTCATTCCTTTTTACTGAACCTGAGCCTTAGTCAGCCCCACAGAGGGCCATGTTCTCCCAGCCACAACTCAGATGCTCAGATAAAGCTCTCAGGCTCTAATGAAGCCCTACAGAAGGAGCAAAGGGATCATAGCAGCTCCCACTGCATTTTCATTGAGAGTTTGCAGGGTTTGGGTTCTTTATCTTCAGATTTTCTTCTGATTGCGCTCTGGCAATCTTTTCCATCGTGCTCTCAGTTTGTGGGTTTTCTCAAGCCAGGTAAAATTTCAGCTCACAGAGCAGATGGTGCAGCAAGACACTTGGCTTTGACTCACCAGTGGCTTTTATCTTGTTTCTTAGGATCTGTTGTAAATCACAGTGCATGCGAGACAGCAATTATGGTACAGTTTTGCACGAAGCCTACTCTGGATAATTTGATAGCTTGTTAGCAACCAGCAGACTAATT
The DNA here is from genome assembly GCF_004027225.2 of Strigops habroptila. NCBI lineage: Eukaryota > Metazoa > Chordata > Aves > Psittaciformes > Psittacidae > Strigops > Strigops habroptila. The sequence goes on along the minus strand of NC_044278.2, from coordinate 33,624,732 downwards.
TGGCTTTGAAACACAGAGTCTCTCCCTCTTCCAACTCCACGAAGACTACTAACGCTTAGAAAGCTTTCCCTACAAGCCTGGATAACTTTCTGCTGCTTTTCTAAGTACACATTGTTACCAGCTACATGGATATTTACAAACTTACCGTAAAAATACAAACATTAAGTGGAATTTGATGGAAAGCCAAGAGCAACTGATGCATCATCCAACAGCACAGGCTATGAGGCTGGGTTTCATTAGAGGTGAACTTTTGAAGGGAAGCCTCAAAAGTTCAGATTCTTGGTTTGTTCTGGTAAGCATCACAAATTTAGATGCACACCTATGATTTACTTAAACTATTTCAGTCTAGTGTGTTGGCTAGAGAACTCGAGAAGAGAGGAAAATACGCCTTGATCTTACTGGCTACGCTGGATGGATAATGAAGGTGCCAAGAACAGCTATGTCCTTCTGTACCAGGACCTGGAACCACAAAGGTGCTGTACAATCAGTTTTGCATTTTTTTTTGAGTTAGTTGACTGATCTTGTCGTGGAAGCTTCTTAAAGTTGGCTAGGTTTGGTCTTATTCTTCATTCATCTGAAGTGATTCACCTGTAGATGGGCTTGTGTTGCAAACAAGGCATTGTTTGCCTTTCCTTTTAGCCATAGCTGTTAAGAAATGTGGACACTTCAGAGCTCTCATTTACATCTGCAGTAACTTTATTGCAGTAACCCCCACTTTGCAGCAGCTGGGGGTATGCGTGCACAGTGTATTGCAGTGCTGTGTGGGAAGCCTCTGAGGGAACCCCAGATTTGAAAGAGGTGCACCACAACACAACATGGTATTAGGGCAAAACCTCTGCACAAAACCATGCATCTACACCCCCAAAGTCAGGCCCAACAGTATTGCTCACGTCTGGGTTGAGCTAATGCAGTCTGAGTAAAAACATGCATAGCTTTGCAGCTCCTGCTGCTGAGGCTGCGTGGAGGCCAGACTTGAACTGGGTCTCCCTCTTTGTTCAGCATACTTCCCTGTTGAGAGGGACAGGGATGAAATTCTAGCCTTGCGATGGAGATATGCATATGGTAGATGGGATGGGAGAGCTCATCTCTGATTAAGTGGAGGTTTTAAGTTGTCATGCAAAGTGAAACATTGTCAGCAGGAGAAACTGAGCTCTGCCCTGCTTGCTCCCTTTGCTCCCGAGTGTCATCTCACACGTTCAGGACAGTCTTGTAAAGGACACAAGGTGGGGGGTCAGACTCCTTTGCATAGAGAAAGGGAAAATATTGATCTCCTGCATCCCAGATGAAATGATCTGACTGCTGAGCTATTAGATAACGGAACACGCCTGCTCCTCAAGCATCCCAGGGAAACAGTTCCTCACCTCCTTCGCTTGTTTTACCAGTGCCCCAGAAGAAAAATGTTTTATCTGGGACAAATGGAATATTGATGTTCAGCATCCAGCAATTACTCTGGCTTACAGCATTGCAGGAAAATTGAAAACACAATGTGATCTGAACCCTTTCTTCTATTTTTTTGCTTCGTCATCAGAGTAGGGAAAAATGCTTATTTACACATTTAAAAGGTAAATAGGAAGTCTTATGTTCCAAGTACTGAATAAATAATCCCACAGAAATACCGAAAATGATCAAAGAATAAGCGAAACTTTGAGCTTTCTTTAGACACCCTTTCCCCACCTTTCTCTGCCTACGAACTGTTTGTGTTAGTTAAGTTCTGCAAACTTACAATTTGTTTTTCAAGGATACCCTTTGAATTCTTGGTGCCAAACACCTGATAATTTAGGTCTTGATCCAAATTGGTGTCAGTAGCAGAGGTGCTGGCCTTGAGGTTGCATTGTGTTACATACGCCTATAAGAAAACAAATCTGACAGGTGATATGGTTTGAGGCTACCTAGAGGTGATACAATGTGCTGCTTCTGAAATGCTTGATGTTGATTCTTTAATTCAAAAGAAGAATCTGCAATAGTTGCTCCTATTAAAGAGAAGGCACAGCAACATCATAAAGGACATAGAAAGGTGGACAACTAATTGTGGTAAACTCCTTGCTTTTAAAATAAAGGTTTGAGGTTTGTGGGGCTTTTTCAGGATTTTTTCTGGCAAAAGCCTCAGCAAGGACAGCACACATCAGAAGACCAAGAGCTCTTTTCTGTTATGGCAACAAGAACAGCAACACATAAACACAAGCCCCAGATAAACTAGAAAGGTTATCTTTCTTTTAAAAGCCATCCTTGCCATAGATCAAGGCTCATAAACAGTTTGTATACTTCCCAAAGGCAGGAAATCTTACTGCTCTGTGCCCGTGAATAGCCATGTCCATTTGCTATGTACCTGCTGCCTTTGCATGCCTCTAAGTGAGCCCTGTGCTGATCTCATTTGGAGACAGCATTATCTCTGAGCAGTAGGTCAAAGCAATAGCCACTTGTCCATACAGGCATGCCTCCATGCTAAATGTATTCTCAGTTGGAAAACGTTGAGGATTCTCCTAAGCACAGATGAAGACACCTCAGGAGCCAGAGGCTTTCCATAGAGCTCAAGCCATACTTAGGCTTCTAGACAAGGGCCATATTCTCAGCGTATTGTGCCTGTGGCCAAAAAGGTAAGTTCCGCAACCAGGCAAAATGCAGATGGTCACATCCAAAAGCAGTAAGAAATTAAAGTTTGTCCCTGCTGTTTGCTGCAGCTGCCTCCCTTTCACATTGGCTTTGTTCTGCCCTCCCCCAGCTCCAAGAAAGGATGCAGCAAAAGGCGTTTCCTGAAGTGCTGGGGTTTCGCTGTGCTTGTGAACTATGCTGCTTTCTCTCAGTGACGTGCATACCGGTGCATGTCAGAAAGTTCAGCCAGCCATTGCTTTCCACCTTAAAGGTTATTCAGCAACATGGAGGGATTCCCTTAAATGACTGACTGAAGTCTCAGTTAGCAAATTCTGAAGCATGAATGGGTTTTTTTCCATTCCTTTCTAAAGGATGGGATTTGTGTCAGTGTTGCCATTGAGTCTCTGTCCTTTCCCAGCTGAACCTGTGACTCTGCCCAGCTTCCCAAAGAAAGAAGACATAGGTTTTCAACTGCATCACCAGATTTCTTCAAGGAAAGCCTGGGTGCAGCAAAAGGTGACCCTGAAGAAAATTCCCTCTGTCTTTTTCATCAAGCAAATGTGACTCAGCCTCCCACAAAAGGTCTTGTCTTTACCAGGCATTTGGGGACACTGCAGATGGGCTGTATCTTGTCCAGCTGCAAGTGCCTACAGACAGACAGCTCAGTTTGTGCCAGCCACACTCAGCTCCCTGTATCATCAGTGAGGAGAAGCAGGAGTTCCCATGGTGTGACTCATATATCTGATCTCTTTTAGAAGTATACACTAGGATGAGACAAACTGTGTCGCAGAAATGCCCACTTCTCTCCATTTTCCATAGCAGCTAACTCAGGTGTAAATGTCTGCTTTAGGTGTTTGCTTCCTATTTGTTCCTAAACACAGATGCTTTCTAAAGAAAATAAGAATTTCCTCCTTCTCTCTCTCCCCTCTCCCTTTTTAAAAATGACTTCTCATCTACTGTTGTTCTGGAAAATCTTTGGGTTGCCAAATGAATTCCACCCTGCGATACTTAAAGGACTAACTCTGCCTTCCTCACCTCCCTTGTGTGGTATAAAACCCCCAAATCTGGGTGACAGGTTGCCATTTGATTGCATTGCATTCTTTGAAGAAGTGGGTGATTGAGTCTCGATGCATTAGCTATGTTTCAGCTGGGAAAAAACATTGTTTGCTTTAAAGAATTTTGTCTCTTCGACACATTGAGTAGATATTTATATTCTGTTACAGATCGGGGCGCTGTAGGCACTGTATGAAGATAAATCGTGGATATCACTGTTTGCCAGCTGGTCTGCTACTTTTTATCCCCATCTCTGTAGCAAACAGCTAGATCCTTGTTTGAGAGGTTGGTGAGCTTTAGGAAGATTTCCATCTTGTATTTACCCATTATTATTACTATTTCTTTTCATCAGGGACGGTAGTGGTAGGACAAGGGGTAATGGGTTCAAACTCAAACAGGGGAGATTTAGGTTAGATACGAGGAAGAAATTCTTTACTATGTGGGTGGTGAGGTACTGGAACAGGCTGTCCAAGGAAGTCGTGAATGCCCCATCCCTGGCAGTGTTCAAGGCCAGGTTGGACAGTGCCTTGAGCAACCTGGTCTAGCGTGAGGTGTCCCTGACCATAGCAGAAGGGTTGGAACTGGATGATCTTTAAGGTCTCTTCCAACCCAAACCATTCTATGACAATTAAGACAATGATTCAGTGTGGTGTTCATATGCCTGGCCCGAACCAAAGTGGGCTACTCATGAACTTAAGATTGGGCATGTGCTGAATCAGGACCACCATGCAATTCCTCTTTTCCCTACTGCTTACTTATTATTAGTGTTTCTACTTCCCACAGGTGCTGGGATAGACATGTCCTTGCTCTCAGTCAGAAATGATATCACCTGCCCTTAGCGATGTTATTCTCTTTCCTGCTGAGCTTAGGCAATACTGTAACATGCCTAAACAGTGCATCCACAACAAGGAATGGCATCATCTTGCTTTCAAAACAAACCTGTGGTGGGTGGAATTAGCTGTGCTGAATGATGCTGGCCTGATTGATAGCGATCAGTGAAGAAACTTCTTCAGCTATTCAGTCATTCACCTCTGGTCACCCTCATTTTAGAGAGGGTGGGAGCTGGTTGCACGCTCTGTTTTCATACCACCAAGACAAGGGAGAACTGCTGATATTTTAATATTTTTTAGTCAAATGTCCATTTAAATGGGTCAGTGCTAATGAACTGGGGAAAAAGAGAGGCATTTCTACATCACCTGATGTGGTTATACCTAATCTGTCTGCTCAGTTTACACTTGTGTCTACTTTTAATGCAAATCTACCTGCTCATCTGAACAACAAAAGCCACAAAAGCCTGCTTGTAGCCTGCCCTATGCACATACAGATGTGGTATTTCCTTCCTGAGATAAAAGGATATCTGAGTAAAGGGAACAGCACTCAGTTTGTGGTAAACAGTTTGGGTGAGTTTTGCTGCCTTATCTCCTATGTATGTCCAGTTTTTCAGACATGTGTGGGAATGATTTCAAACACACCGTCAGCACATCACGTCATTGCCTCTGTGGTATGTATCATCATAAATGAACATATATCTGGGCTATGGGATGTGTTTTCCCCTCCCTCATGTGGAAAACCCACTCACATTATGAACCTTCTCATGAATTGCACATAAAGAAGAGGGCAGACAGGTGAAGAGGGGAAACTGGACAAGAAGACGGTAAGTGAGAATTGCAAAGAGGGCGGACTGAGGCCTGGAAAAAAGCAGTGGAGATTCGGTGGGGGAGCATGAGCAGGGGAGGAAAGGGTATGGGGGTTAGGAAGCAGAGTTTGTGGGGGGAAGGCAGAAAGGCTCGTCTGACTCAGAGAAAGAATAGAGGAGGGGATGTCTAGGCAGGGAGGTGGAGATGGGATGGCTGGGAGAGAGCTGAGTTTTCCCCCAACAGTACATGACTGGCAGGGCCCACTGGTAACAGAAAGGCTGCTTGTCTCCTGGAGGAGATAAAGCTAAACAGAAAGCTGAAGGGTCAAAAGGAGACCATAATCAAAGACTGGGAGCTTGTCATCAACTGGATGGAGGCAGGGCTTGGGCATGGGGCAACAGCCTGGTACTTGGCAGAGCAGTTGAGGGCACTTGGTGTGGATTGTGTTGTGCCTGGTGGGTTGAACACCTAGTCCTCAGCTGTTAGACTTTAGATGGTAGAGAGACTGAGTGCAGCCAACTGCAAGGCTGGTGGCTCTGGCTGGGGAAAGGCAGGCTGGAATGATGAGTACTTCAGCTTGTCACAGGAGACGATAGCCAGGGACCTAAGAGGGTGAAGAAGATGGGACTGAAACAAAGATGCTTGCTGACCTCTTCTTCCCAACTTCAGGATGTCAAACCTGCAGAGAGCATACAGAACACATGCTGCCTTGAGAAGATACCACTCTTGAACACAGCCTACACACCTTCCTGAAAAGTACTGGCTAATTTCAGGTTTCTAGTTATGTGTAAATTGGTACCAGGGATGCATAAAATACACGTAAGTATATTGTGCAGTGTATTTTACAACATATCTTAAAGTAAATAAAAGTGCCTTATTTCTCTTGAAGGAAGCAGTCTGAAACTCAAACATCTTTTGTCTAAGATGATGTTTTAGTGACTGCATTCTGCTGCCGCCTATTCTGCAAAGCTCTTATTATGATGGTAAAAGTGGCTGAAACCAAGCAGTAACCAGCTGTTCCTTTAGTCTGGCTACAAGTGGAAGCACTGGGATTTGGCTAGCAGACATGCTGTGGGTTTTTTGATTCAGCTGAACTTGGTGGTTTCTGTCCTTAAAGATGCTGAGCACTGTATAATACGGAGTACTGGGAAGGCTCAGGTTCTGAGTTTCATACTCCCAGTTTTATTTCCAAAAATGATACATTCATTCATTTTTCTCTCTTGCCTCAATTTTCCACCTGTAAATGGGTTTTGTGAAGCTGGATGAACCCCCACGGCAAATGCCCCGATATATTAATGATGAGGAGTTTGGAAAAGGCTGTGAAATAATGATTTTCTGAGCAGGGCTGTGCAGCACACAAAGTCTGCAGCCAATACGTCAGTGAGTACAGAATAGGCTAGCGACTAAACAGCAGCACACTACCCACCTTGTGTGCCGAGTGAGGTAAGACGTTGTGGAGCAGGCAATTAGAGATTATTTCCCAGTGCAGACACAGAAGGACAATGAAGTAAAGCTGTACAGGTGGCCCTAACCATAGCATTTCCTAACTTTGGACTCCACACCTCCATTAACATTGTTTTTAAGGGACATATTTTGTGCTGTAAGGAACTGACTCTGAGGAACACACGTCAGCCACATGAGCAAAATTTCTCTAGTATGAGGGAAGACTTTGCATGAAGGACCGCTCTGCAGATATGCCTCATGCAGACAATCCTGCAGGCACCAGTTAAGAACCTGATACTTCCATAGGAAGGCTTCAGATCAGGTGTCCTTCAGGATGTAAGTTAAGGAGAGGGAAAGAACTTGTTTCTAAAGAAGATGGACCCCTCTTCCCATTGTGTTTTCATCTGTCAGAGCCCTGAGGGCCCTAACAATCCTTAATAGCCCTGACCTGTCTCACCTGGGGCCTCCCCCCTGCACCACGGACCCAGGAGTCCCGTTTTGGCTCAGTCTGGGTTCCAGTCCCCCCCTGACCTATGATTTTGTGTGGCTGACTCCAGCCCCATCTCTTGGATGGCCCTGAGGTCTGTGCTGTCAGTAGCTTGCCTCCATTCCTGTCCTTCAGCTCATGATTGGACCCCCTGGATGGACCCTGGTCCTGGTTCATCCCTGTGCTCTGTTGGGGGCTGTCAATGGACCTTCGTAACCCCTCAGGTCTGTCTTCCATGTTTGGATCCTGCAGGATGGTGCCTGTCATTAGGGGCATGGCCAATGCTGGGGTCACTTTGCTAGGGAGCAGCCAGCCACCCTGACATCTTCCATTACAATGGGAGGTGACACAAGACTCTGAGTTCTACTATGAAACTCTGCCCTCAAGCAGAGCTCTGGTTGTCCTGGTACCCTCTGAGCAAACTTTCTCATACAGGTTGGGGTAGCTGGGACATCCTCACCCTTATCAGAAAACAGAGGGACTCCTCTGCTTCATGAGCCAGATGATGCTATGCTTTTGCTATGGTCCAGCCCTCTCCTTTGCTGTCTTCCCTGGATGCTTTGCTGCTAGGAGGCAGAAGCTTTTGTGAAGTTCTCCATGAGAGTTTGAGAGCGCTGCTGACCACATGGAGAAGGTGTATCAGGCAGGCCTGCACAATGCCTGCCTGTTTGCCAGTTTTCCTGCTCACTGGGCATAACACTGTGGGTCAATATGTAACTCGGGGTAATGGTTTCAGATCAGAACTGATCTGAGCAAAGAAAGATCCTGCACAAAACCCTGTGTGTGGGAACATAGTGGTTTTGGAGGGGAAGGGGGAGGTTTGGGCTGAATATCCAACTTGCCCAGTTACAGTTATTTTGATCCTACTAAGTCAAAATAGATCCAGGTCCTCAGAGGTTTAGCAATACAGACTAATTAGTTTTCCTTTCTACAGGTCTCTTCCCCTTTTCCAGGTTAATCTACAGGAGCAGAGAGAGTATGAGAACTTTTCCCTGTGATAGTCCCAAATTCCTTTGATTTGGAACAGAGTATTGGGACTCTCATAAGAGACCACACTCCCCTGTGACATGAAGCCCCTGTGGACAGCAGAAAGAAGGTTTTACCAGTCCTGTAAAAGGACAGAAGTCAGTGGAAGTGGGCTCAGAAATCTGCAATACAATAAAGCCTTGGGGACTTCATTCCAAGGTAATTCCAAATGAGCTGCCACCTGACTGGTTCAGTCTTGCACTGTCTCCCCTCCTCTTGCCCCTTCCACCTGCCCTGCATCTGTGCACTCCCATTTATCAATCATTGCTCCTCAGCTAAGTGAGGCCTCTGGCACAGCTGCGGACCAGATGGCACCAGTCCTTCTGGCATAGCACCAGTGAAGCCATGGAACTTGCCAGGACGCATTAGCTGCCTGTGTCTATTTAATTTTCTTTCATCATTCTGCGATAGTGCATCATGCGGATTATTATTTTGTCTTTATCTACTCCAGAGCAATAATTTAGGTCCAGTCCTTACAGATCTTCTCGGCTCATTGCTTTAGTCCTGCCAGTCCCTCTACTGGGCCCCCTCACACACTCGATTGTGAGCCTCTGAGATAAAATAAATGAGTCTTTAGAAAACTCCTGGCAAGGTGACCCTCCCCCCCGCCCTTGTCCTGACTGAGGTGTGGGCAAATGCCAGCATAAAACAAGGGAAAATAAGCTTGACTTCAAAAAGTCCTTGAAGCTTGATCTTACAGCAATTCATTAGTATATGCCAGTGTAAGGTGACACTGGCAGTCTGCTTCACTCTGTGTCAGTGGCAAATTTACTGGTGGTTCCTTGATCTTGTGATGAATCCTGAATCTTGTGATATTTGTTGCTTTCTAAACACCTTGATGTTTGTGGTCACATGAGAATCTGAGCCATCAATTTTCTGCTGTTTCTAGGTCTCACGGTCAGAAGGAGATGGGTAAGCCCCTCCATAGTGAACCTGAAGACAAAAATATCAGAAGACAAACAGGCCTCCAGCTAGGCTGAGGTTTGGGGTCTTTTTTTGGTTTGCCTATTTTCTTGTCCTTTTCGAAATACAATGCTTGAGTTGCTCTTTAATCCAGTGTCACAATTTGGGGAAGCCTGAATCAAGAACTTTTAAGCATGTGAGATTAGTTCTATGTTATTTAGATTGCAGCTCTGATTGCCTGTATGTCCTCTTCAGGCTTGCTTTCTAATCTGACATTAGACCACAAGTGTTTTTCCCTCAGGCACAGAAGTTGATTGGAAAACTGGTAAGCAGTCAGAACACTCCTCATCTTTTCTCACCCAAAGTTTTCTAGAGAAAGAACTGCTCTACACCAAGGTTTCAGACAGCTTTGGAAAGTACCATGCTGAGGTCCTGCTAAGGTTGCCTTCCTCTCAAGCAACACTGGATTTCCACACACTCCACTCCCTGCCCCAATTTCTAGCTTTCCCAATCAGAAAAACTGGGAAATAATGGAAAAAATGAGGCAGCCTGCCCTTTCAGAAGACGTTTGATAATGTCACTGCATTTCCCTGCTCACATAGGGAGCAGGGTTGGTGGTGATGTTGGTGGTGTTTACAGGAAATGCCATGAGTAATTTGCAAAGCGAAAGCTGTTTACTATCAGGTTGAGGCTTGTCTGGCTGGAAAGTGCCGTACTGTGTGGTACCAGGCACACGGGCTGGGCTAGCTGCCTCCTCAGCAGCATGCCACACCGGAGCATTAGAGAGGCCAGGGTGGCAAGCGAGGCCTCAGGAGGTTGTGCAATGCTGTTTCCAATATGGGTGTAGAAAAGCAAGGCTAGCCTGCAGCTGGTGTGTCCCTGTCAGAAAGGTTCAGATTAGGAGTTTCCACCTTACTGGAAGAAGCCATTTCTAGAGCTGCCTTCACCTTATCCTCTTGTATATCCACTGCAGGATGCAGCACAGTGCCAAAGCCTTTCTCATTTCCCCATCTCAGCCCAACAGCATGCACCAGTTACCTCCTGTAGAACTTTAAGTGCCTCCATCTGTCCAAACAAATTCCCTCCCTCAGCATAGACCTGCTATCTGCACCAGACTCTGCACTGCTGGAACTGCTCCTAGTTTAAAGCAATCAAGGAACAGCCCCCCACTACTCTACGCTGGGGGCTCCAGCCTAAAGGAAGGCTGAAAACTCCTGCAAAGATACGCAGAAGATCCAGCTGCAGTCCCCATTGAGCTTCCTGTACACCACCTACCTGCTCCTCCTTGCTCTTAGGGCTTCTGCCAGCTTCCCTCACCAAGCCACTTTTGCTCCCTGCTTCTCCCATTCCCTACCAGTGCCTCTTTCTTTCTTCTCATCTGGCAGCTTCATATGCTCATCTTTCCTCTCTCTTGTCCTTTCATTATCTTCCTTTTCAATATCAGGATGCTTTATCTATCCCTCCATTTCTACATGAGGGGCACTTAGGCTTCCCTCAAGTCTCTGTCTTTTGCCCCCTTTCATCCTGTGCTTCCCTGGAGTTAGGCAGGGAGCTCAAATGCCTCAGCAGAAAATCGAGATGTGGAGGTGAAAAACTTCCCCAACATGACTAAAAGAATGTCTGCACTGCAGCCAGGATGGTCTGGATACTGCATGTACCAACAGGGCAAAGGGTGGGGATTCTGCAAGCTTTCAAGCAGAGGGGCAGGTCTGCGGCCCAGCTGCGCGCCTGGGGTGCTGGGCTGGCTGGCATAGGAGGATCCATCTTCTCTGTCGCAGCACTTAAGTTGTGGAGTTGATAGTAACTTCTCAAGCCTTGCAATAAAATCTGCAATCTGAATGCACTCAGCACAGGGAGGACTTTAATGGTGCAGGAGGAAGCCCTCAACCACAGGAACCGCTTGAGCAGCCTCAGCTGAGCAGTGAAACATCCCTACGAAGGAGCCTGGGGAGTCCTCCACTGAGCCCAGACCCCTCACACCGCTGATGCTTGCCACTTCTTCAGGGGTTGGGTCTGATTTTGAAGATATGTAGACTGAGGGGACAAGGAGAGGGGCAGCACTTCTCCCATTCTGAAATCAGAGCTGGGTTTGGCATTTCTGTGGATTTACAACTGGACTGAGAGGATTCCCGCAGCCACTGTCTGGAAAGTAGCAGCCACAGTGTTATCAGTCCCTTACAGGTGCTCACAGTGTGCAGGCAGCTCTTAGAGACAGTGGGTGGGTGCTGAGCTCTCCAAGAAGTCCTGTTGATACCGAGGTGCTCCCAGAAATTGTGCACTTCTGATTTTCCAATTCCTGAGTGTCTCTGGAATTCTCTCTGCTCTGTTCCTTCCTCTCTGTGTTTCCTTGACATGTTCCACTTGTTATTCAGAGTGCAAATCTAGGTTGCACAATGCAGTTTCTTCCCTGTAAAATGCTAGTACAAAAATGGAGAGGAACTGGGTAGGTGGTGGGAAGGAGAAGGGAGGTATGGTACAGCACCTATTCAGTTCTTTGGTAGCTAACAGCGCCTTGTTTCACAGTGTAGTATCAGCCTAGCCAAGAGCTCTTACACCCTCTGTGAGCAGGGTGGGTGACACTGAAGCCAGCTGTGCCTTCAACACTACTTGAAGAGTCAGAGCTGCGTTTCTACCTTGTGCATCAGGAGTGAGGCAGGATATTGGCTGAGCATGGTCCCCAACCTGCATCATCTTGCCACTGACAAACAGCATCTTCAGTTTGCACCAGAAAAAAAATCCCACCTCTAAGAGACCTTGAAGGAATCACTCTCGATTTTAGAAATGTTGTGGCTGCTTTCAGTCTTTCCACTTACTCTTCACATTGCCTTATGGCTGCTGTGAGTCCTAGACCCGCTGTGCCACTGCAGGGCTGGCAAATTGCACAAGGCAGGAACTGAAGCAGTGGTAGGGAGAAGGAAGCAGAAGTCCCCATGTGTACCTCATAGCAGAGTTTAGCTGTGGAACTCCTTCCCTGTGGAGGATAATCCTGTTAAGTAATGTAGCACCTTTCTTTTCCGTTGTACACTTGATCCCCCTGTCCCTGCTGTAACTAGCTTTACCGGCTATCAACAAGGAATAGCAGGACCTTCCTCTGTGAGCAAGTATTTTCTGAGAGCTTTGTTTGCAGCCTGGAGGCTCTCTCTGTGACCACCCCTATGCCCCTTTTCCTTGTCCACTGATTTTTTTGCATCCCTTTATGGTTCACTTTCAGTTTGTCCACTGCTTTAAGAGGGCAGTCAGGGAGAGGCTGATAACTATTAGGATGACTACTTAATTCACTCCACATGGGATAACACAGTGCAGTGCAACTCTTGTGTGGTCTAATCTCTTTCCTTGGACTTTGGATGTTGCAGTGAAGCTGTGCTGCCTCATCAGTGTGTTCTCACTGCATACTTGTCTGTTTGGTTATCTCTTCCCAAATTGGTTATTTTACATCTGGTTTTGACAGACTGAGCTCCCTCCTGTGAGCCAACACACTGTAGGTTAAGCCTGTGCTCTCCTGTGCTGTTTTTCCTGGCCTGCTATCACTCCACATCAGCATGCACTGCACTCCACCTTCCAGCTCCGTGTCATTACTGTGGTGCGCATACATGTACACACCATTATTAGTACTCAAGAGACCCAGATGGGAACAGGTCTCAGTGCCAGGATCCACAAGGAATGATCCTGCCAGGGAGCCAGTGCAGCTGAGCTCAAGAAACATGGCAGGAAGGGAGTGCCCCCTGCCTCCAGGGGCGAGTGGGGCAGCCTGCATTTGTGTGGCACTGACCGTTCCTGGCACCTCTCCCTGATCCTCCTCACAGAAAGGGAAAGATGAAAGGAGCACATTTTGCACCTGTCCCAGCACAACAGTTGATCCAATGCTCCCTCTTTTTCCCAGGGTATAGCAACCTAGGGACATGGAAGCACTTGGAAGAATGTGGGGGGATAATGGGGAACATTCTTCCAGATACTCTTATTATTTATTTGTCTAATTCTTGTACTCCTTCTCCAGTGCTGGAAGTGTGACTCATTCATAGAATCATAGAATGGTTTGGGTTGGAAGGGACCTTAAAGATCATCTAGTTCCAACCCCCTGCCATGGGCAGAGATACCTTCCACTAGACCAGGTTGCTCAAAACCCCATCCAGCCTCACCTTGAAACATTTCCAGGGATAGGACATCCACATCATCCTTTGAGGTCTTTGGGATTCATGGGACAGGGCTTCGTAGCAGGTAAGAGCAGACACAAACTGGTTTCACTCACACCGTGTTATTCAGGTGCAAGGCATGTCTAGCCTAGAAGCAGACTCTGCAGGCAGCACTGTGCCCTAACCAGCATGTCCTGTCCAGCTTGGGATAAAAACCTGCTATTTGGCTCAGTACCCACCTGACGGTGGATACAACCAAGCTGTGAGTCCCGTACAAAACCTGTATCTTGGCCTCCTTTATCAGTTCTGGGTGCAGTTGGGGCCCCCCTGAACCAGAGACTGTGTGATTTGCCAGAACGAAATGTGTGTGTGTGTGTGTTTGTGGAGTGAAGGGGAAATGCTATCTTTTTTGGTTGAAAACCCAGTTCATCTGGGCATCTTACTAGTCATTTCAGGACCGAGAGGTTTGTGAAGGTCATGGGTCATTAGAGCAGTGTCCTGCTATTGAGACTCTTGCAGGCTACCTCCACGCTTACAATTGCACAGGCAGTCTCCTCTGCCTTTGGTTAAGCCTGCCTGAACTGGAGGGCTTTTGCGTGTTTCTGAAGGAAGGAGCTTAATTCGTTCCCATGACCTGCTTCAAGCAAAGCTACAGCAACCAAATGGACCGTGCTGTGTGAAACGCAAGGTCACATTAGTACGAGTCAGACATCCCCCTCTGGTGCTGGAGAGCTCAGCTAAAGAGCAAACCAAAGGCAAATACATCAGCAGCTGAAAGTGGATGGTTTTTTGCTTTTTTTTTTCATGGCAAAAGCCCAGCAGACTCTGACTGAGATCAAAAAGTAACATATCACCTGGAGGTCCATGAAGAAGCAAAGAGATGTTTAAACCTTCCACCACTTCCATCATCAAAGGCTTCAGTAGGTTTCTTTCCATGTGTTTTTTCATAGCTGGCCTCAGCGAGAGCAACTGTTCAAACGGGCTACCAGGTGTACCTTCTGTTGGCTGAACCAATTAAAATTACCCTTCAATGTCACCAGGAGCACACACACAAAACCCAGGAAAATTCAAGGAGGAAAAGAGAAACAAACATAAGAGTCCCACCTAGGGAACAAGCTAGTTTACAGGGACTGGTAATGAACTATACTGCTGTGCTTCAAGGTCACAAGTTTGACTTCAGATAAGGTTAGCAACAGCTAAAAATTTTTATTGGTAGCTGTTCAGTGGCCTATGTGAAGTTAATGGATAGTCTCTCGTAGCCATTTAATTTGACTAGGTAACTGCTGTAGGCTTAGCAAAACGTATCCCCCAAACTATTAAAACTATTAAAATTGTTGATGAGCTGGTGTGTGTGGAAATGAATAACAAAGTTCACTCAAGTCTATTGTACTAATTTATTAAATTATGGTGTATTCAGATGTCTTCACTCTTGAACTTATGTCCTGTTTGTTGGCATTGGATCGCAGAGCTTGAAGGCGGAGATGTTGGCCAGGCATCTTTTGTACATTTGCAACATATCAAAGTAAAAGATTTATTTTTTCCAATAGGGCATGACTACCATTACATGTGACTCTTAACTTTGAACGTGCCACTGGATAGCAGCAGTATCCAAATTCTGGCCTTCTTCCATATTACAATTTGCTGAGAACACTTTGTCTGGAAAGATGTGACAGCTTTATGTTCTGTAACTTTAGGTGGGGAGAAGCCAGAGCTCCTGCTGCAAGACTCTGTCGGAACTCGGTTGAGTCCTCTGGTGCTGAGCTCTGGTTTTGCTGAGTTCATTGTATGAAAGGTGAAAGTATTGGTAGCATTCAGTTTGGGCTCTCACCAATATTTTTACTCGTTTTAAAATGCTTCCCAAACTTCCATACTGTGGTAAACTTTTACTTTGTGTGGTTTTAGTTGGCTTTGTATAGCAGAAGTTACATGACATTAACATCAGCAACAATGCAAAGGTGGACCAAAACCAGGCCTATCAAATGTTCCATTTCTGTAAAGCAGAGTGAAAGAAGAGACTAAAACTGTTGTCCTTTGTTTTGTCTATGATCATATATATTCATCAACAAGGTACTTAAAATCCATTGTTAACTAAAGTGGTAGTATCTTGTAATAAAGGTACCTCCTGGATACCAGTGAGAGACTTGTAGAATTGCTTTAGTATTATTAAATCTCAGATTAGTATAACTGTTAAATAACTGTTTCACCTGAACCCAGGACAGTATCCACCCCTTATTCCATACCATTTACATCATGCTCAGGTCCCACATTTTTCAATATACCATCACTTTTTGTCTCTAGATATATGTACATATACACACACACACACAGAGAAATATCATTTCTTAGTCCATGGACCATCTCTACAAAGTTTATTGAGTTCATTTGGTCCATGATGTCAGGCAATATATATATTTTATATATATATATATATATACAGCTGAAACCAGGACAGTATGAAAGGGTGGTGTCTCCAACAACACACAGAGAAGGGCTGGAACACTAACACACTGCAGCTGAAGAAGGAAATTACTATTATGATGCCAAAGAAAGCAGCTAAAATATGAAAGTCAAGGAACTTGGTCAAATTGGAGTTTGACATAAGGCCAGAATGGTGCCAATCAGACACAATTATTTTTTCTTTTTTCTTAGTGGTTCTAATTTTTTTCCCTGCCTTTTGCGTCTTTTTGATTGGAAACATAAGCTGTTCTGAAGGTCAAAGCTCCAGGAGACAGAACTCATAGTGAAATCTCAAATAATTGAGATGATCTTGATGCTAAGAACTCTTGATGTAAAAAATCCCCACAGTCACAGTTGAATCATCCATTGCAGGTCCAGTTTGTCCCTGGTTTGTTTTTCAGGATTCCTGTCTGCATATACTTATATTTGCATATTGTTTTATGCATCCAGAAGAGCTAACTTCCTCCCTTTTCTTCCACCCCAGATGAACGCTATGGTTTTATGTGGGGTTGAGTAACACTTGTGACAGATGAGCTGACAAAACATGGCAAAACCATGGGAGTCTGCAACACCAACAGTCACGCTGGTGTTTCCATGTCCCTGCTGAGGGTGGGAGATATTTTGCCATCACTCTTCCTACGTATGCAGTCGTAATGCACTCAGAATGGGCCAACTTCTAGAGATGTGATTTTCAAGTGTTGTGTTGTCATGACAGGGAGAAGTTGGACTCAGTTCTCATACATCATAATACAACATGGAGCCTGTAGCAGAACTGCAGTAGTGCAGCAGGACCATTTCACACATTTCTACCTAGCTGGAGTGTAATTTCTCCTAAATGGCCTGCAATTGTAAACAAAATGTCCTTTTCCCTGTACTGTCAGCATAAATTCCTACAATCCATACCATGCCTTTCTCTGTGCTCACCTGCTAGCTACACAGAAAGTGCTACACAATCATGCATAATTCATTACTGTTAAAGAAAATGTAAATTTATTGTCAGGCTTTTTGGTTAATTAAAGCACCACTGTAGGAATAGGGTTAAGTTCTGTATCTGGGATTCCTTTTGCTAAAATAAACACACGACGCTTTATGCTGTTTAAAGTGAGGCAATTGATTGCTGAGTGGGACAGAACTGAAATTCCAGGGGAGGTCAGCCAGTCCGTGTGTGTCTAATATTCAACAGAGTGTGAATCCACTTGGCTATAAAGTGAGCTGGATTACTCTCCATGGTGTTAGATGCCTGCATTTCAGACTTGGCACAGACAGGAAGGGGTTTTTATAGGTGTATTTCCCCATCCCCAAAAGAAATTCCGACTATTTTATTGGCCTCAAGCTGTTCTTCAGGAGCTTTCAGAAGGACGTTTGATGGATTGCTGTGCTTACTGTAAACATTTGGCTTACCAGAGCGTCTTGCAGGTTAGGTTTCATTCTTTATAGGCCTTGAAACTCCACATGTAGTTGGCTATCCATTAAATAAAGGATTAAGTACTTGGGAAAAAAAAAAGCATATTCCACAAGAATGAGGTAATGACACAGTGCTCAGCAGGGGACTTACTTGTAATTGTTAGTGTTTCCCCCTTTTCCCTCAAAGCAATAAAATCCTTAAATAAAAAAGAATGTAGACAAGGTGGTCTTGGGGTTGTGGACCTCTTCATGAAAGAAAATTGTCACAGGGCTGCACATGGGTAGAGAGAGAATGAAAATTCCCAGCTCCACCATTCAAAGAGCCATAGGGGTTAGGAGTATTTCTCCAGCAGGGTTTCAGTTATTTTTTTCCCTGTAACAAAAACATGACCTCTTCTATGCCTACATCCTGTCTCTCTCCTGTGGACAGGCAGACAGAAGGTCATTTCAAGTCTGGGGGAGAGCTTGGTGCTTGGGCAGAAGTCTCTTGGACACAGAAGGAAAATGCTTTGCTTTGCCATTCCCCGAAGTCACATTGTTCTTATGTTCATGCTACGCACGGTTCTCTTGGAAGCTCTGGGATTCATTACCTGCCTTCTGCTCCAACCTTCTGGCTTGGAAATATGCAGAGAGTTTCAAGATTAGCTCCTGCAGCCAAACTGTGACATGAAAGTGCAGTTGGCTGAGAGGCAGACAGGTCGTGTGCACGGCTCCCATTGCCCCAACCCTGTCCCTGCCTGCACTGCCCCAGCAGCTCTTGGCCAGGCAGGGTGAGGAGAGCTGGGGCAGGAATGGGCCACAGGCTGCCTTGCATACCTCGCTGGTTTACAGCACGGGCAATTTTTGCAGCACTGGAGGAGCCGGCTCGTGGCCATCCCCAGATTGCAGTGGACTGGCGGAGGCAGGGTCTGACATTTATTTTCTTGGCCATGTTTTGGCAGTGTCTCAGGAGCCCTGTTTAAATTAGGTTTTCTGTCATTGTCCTTCGCAGTGCATGCTGCAAGAAAAAGGATCTACAATAGGTCCTCTGCAGCAGGAGACGTCCAAAGCTGCCTGGGAGCCACTCGCCTCCAGTGTCAGTCTCTCCTGGGTCTTAGGCTCTGGGCAGCCAAGAGGGGGTCCGAGCAGACTTTTTAGCACGCACGTATAGAGTAAAGGGCAGGGAAGGGATGGTACAGCAGCAGCGGGGCCCTTGCTCAATGTCAGAGGCTGGTTTGAAAGTCGGTCGCTGAAGCTGTCTGACGTCAGCTCTGTCGCTGTAGGAAGTATCGAGTTAAACTGATAATTATCTACAGCACGTGTATGAATTACAGACCTTTTGATGTTCAGGCTTATATGTTTTGAGTTAGCCAGCACATCTTAATCAGATTTTCTTTCCTTTTTAAATGAAAACTTGAAGCTCTCTTTATCTTCCGTTCCCTTCTCCTCCTTTGAACTTCTACTTCACTGAGATTTTCACAGACGCAGCCTTTCCTCGGCCAGGTCCCACCAGCTCCCATCCACAAAGCCAGCTCAGCAAGGTAAAATGGCAAATGCTGTTGGGTTTGCAGTAATTGAGCTTGAAAACAAGGAGCTCTTTGTCCATCGCTGCTTTTCTTTCTGTGATATTGAAATGTATTTTATCAATGGCAGTGGGTAGTGGAAAGGGGAGAAAGAAAGACGAGAGAAAAAGACCCTCAAAAGAGACTCTGGTTAGTTCAATAAAAGCCTGGCTATTCTGCCTTCCTTGAGCATGAGCAAATGGATCACTGGTGCAGGGAGTCTCCAGAAAGCAAACCCTAAAACTCATCGGCTCTGCTTGCAAAATTCAGTGTCTTTGTCCTAACCACAAACACTTCACCAGCACCCCACCCGCCACAAAACACAATAGCTCATACCCTCTATGCCTCTCCAAGTTTTTCACAGATATTAGTCAATGTTGTCATATTATTATTACAGCTTTACTTTATTACTCTGCATTTTTTAATAAAAATAAAACACTCATGCTGCTTTGGCCCAGATTTTTTTTTTATTTATAACCCAATCTGTTTTAAGAGCTGCACTTATGACTGAATTGAGGGGGAAGAAATGGATATATCTAACTAATTTCAGAATAATTTCTGAAATGTTTCTTCATCACTTTTAATGTCCTATGCCCCCCTGGGAGGTTCAAGTGTTGGCCAGTGTTAGCTGACCTTTCTATAGCTTGGTGCGGGACAGCAAGCTTTCCCACTGCAGCAAGCTGCAACTCTCCTGTGCTTGTCCCTCTTCCACTCGTATCATGCCTGCAGTCATCTGTTCCCTTCCTTCCCTGCACAAGATGGATGGGCTCTCCACAGCCCCTGAGCTCAGGTCTCTGCTGCAGTCCTGACAAACTCCTGCCATACTTCCCATAAACTTTGTGACCTCCAAAGTTAGGGATTTGCTTCCCACCTGCTTGCCTTGGAGGCTGGTGCCTGTGATGGCCACAGCCATTGGTGTGATAGCACCTTCTCCCCATTCCCAACCTCAGGCCAGCATGCACCTCTCCATTCTCTGGGATGAGGAGCCGCTGCAGATTGCATCCTACCTGGTGCCCATCCTGAGGTCC
The DNA here is from genome assembly GCF_004027225.2 of Strigops habroptila. NCBI lineage: Eukaryota > Metazoa > Chordata > Aves > Psittaciformes > Psittacidae > Strigops > Strigops habroptila. Next base: position 33,605,034 of record NC_044278.2, on the reverse strand, counting down.
CTGTGGCCATCATGAACCATTCATGTGGCCTGGGGGAGGCCTGGGCAGAGCCCCAGCGTCTGGGGGGCGGTGGCTGAGCACATGCAGTGGCTTGGCAGGATTATCTCGCAGCCACGTCGGAGTAATTTCTTAGGTGGATTACTCCCAAAGCCACAGCGAGAGCATGCCATTTCAAGAGTCTTGGACAAAGTGCTCATGGGGCTGTTTCTCCATCTGTTTGCCCACTGATAGGCAAAGGTCTAGTTAAAAGCCACGCGCTGCTCAGCCTCCTAATGACCCTCAGCGCATGCCTGCCCTTTCCCAGGAGGAGGGAGAGGCTGATTTTTGGAGCCGAGAAAAGCTTTGAGAGAACGGCTGCATTTCATAAGTGTCCAGAACCCTCCGAACAGTGTTGTCAAGGGAGCAGGCAGTGAGCTGACAACTTTTGGGTCAGTCCCAGAACAGCTTGCCAGGGAAGCCTATCAAGCCCCAGTAATCAGGTTTGATTTAAATCTTTCTCCTTCTCATCAACCCTTCTGGATTAAGTCATCTCCACCGAATAGGAGAGAGAGGCTGCCTTGGGAGAGGCACAGCCAAGCTTTTGTGCAGGTGTCAGGCAAGTCAACCCTCACTTTTGGATCTTATCCTCTCCATCCCGATTTTGCTGCTCCATTGGAATCACAAGATGACAATAATTTAGAAAACAGCAGCTTTTGAGCCCACTCATTCTCCTCTGGTCAGCTGTATGGTTACTGTATAGAATAATTTCCTTGGGTGTTCAGGCGTTGTGCTGACTGCAGTGGGGTTTGCAACACTGGAGCAAGAGGGGCTGCAAACCCTCGTATTTTGGTACTGCATGTACCAAAGCAGACCATTTCACAGGGTATTTTTTCTTCATTTTACCCACTGGTTCTTACACTGCAGAAATGCAGCTCTTTACCTGAGGCTACAAGCTAGCACAGGCTTCCCCTGTGACTAAGCAGCACCCTGGTTTGCAATACAATGCTTTCTGTGTGCTACAAGGGCACGAGTACATGGGGGAGCTGGCACCATAATATGGTCCTGCTCTGTTCTTTCAGCCTGTCCCACTGCTATGACAGAAGAGAAAATGTCAGCAGTGTTGCCTTGTTCACAGCCTTGGAGGGGCAACAGGGTGAGTGGGAAAGGTTATTGCAGCAAAGAGAAACAGATGGCAAAAGTTAGCTGAAGAAGCCAATAAACATCACCTTTGCAGTTGGTACCACTCAGAGTGGTCTTGTGCCATCAAGGTGAAAGAAAGGGGATCTAAACTTCCCGGGTCTTATAGAGGGAGAGGAGAAAAGGGGATGCTTTCTTTTGCAGCACATAGGAGAAGAGGATGATTTTTCTCCCCAGCTCAGTGCTCACCCTGTGAGTGTGAGAGGGAGGTTGCTGTATGCAATACATGTGATCTTGCAGAGTAAGAAGGATCACTGAAGGGGTGACGCAGGAAAAGGAGGATTACTCTGCATGTGATGGCAGAAGGAGGTTGGAGGAGCATTCTTGCAAGGGGTGTAAGGATGGGGATTACTATGGGATTTTCTTGGGGATCTAGGTACAACGAAGAAACTCCATCCTCTACCTTATACTTGGGGCCTCTGAAAGAGCAAGTGAAGGGTCATCAGAAGCTATCTCATATATGTTAAAGTCCTGATGGCTTTCTGCCATCCTTTGCAGTTCTTGCTGCTTACCCAGTTGACCTAACTACTGCCAGGTTTCACTGACTTTTGGAGAGCCAACGCCATTTCCAAGTCTCTAGTTGAAAAGCAGAGAATGAGGCCATTTTTGTGTAAGCCAAGTGTCTGTCTCTGTTGGAACAAGTTAAACAGTTTGGCCACTTTCTCGATCAAAATGCAACTTCCCGTTCACATTGGATTTCATAAACAGAAGTGTGAACAGTACGTAGAGGCTGACCTATAGATGCAAGAGACTTTTAAACCTGCTGAGTTAATGGGAAGGTGCTTCCATTCATTTCAGTGGGAGTCTTTCACATGCACTGAACAGACCAGAAGCAATGCCCTTTTGTGCTCACATGCTTTCAGGCCACTGTTACTACTCTGTAACAAGCTGAAAAATTCACAGATTCACGTAATCACAAAAATAAGACAATATGGATTTTAATGCCACACTCAGCAGAATCACATCTCTTGTGGCAGAAGAGGGTAAGATGGGAAGTTCACTGAAACTGTGACAGTGACTTCTTTTATACTAGTAACATAGCTCTAAGCTGGGAGAGCAAAGCTAAAGTTTGGCTGCAAGTGAGTCTTTAGAAGCATCAGCCTCTGTGAACAATCCAGCAGAAGATGGTTGAGTTTTGGCTGAGTTGTGAGGATTTGACAGTGAATAATTGCTGTTGTTTACATATCACCCACGCACAAGCCATAAACGTTTGGCTCTTTGACCTTAGCCATGACCACAGAGATCTGCAGTAGATGCTCTTCACATCCTCTCTGTTACACCACTCTCTCCCAGCTGTCTCAGCAAGGCTGTCCTAAGCAAGGAAGAGAAGGATTGCAACTGATACCAGTGGCAGGAACAGAGGTAGATTCAGCTCAAGGTGTGGAAGAAAGCTGGCAAGGGGCCAGACTGCAGGAAACACAGGGGAAAACCAAGACCCAAGGAACAGAAGAGGTCAAAGAGAAGAATCAAAAGGACTTAGCTGTTTGCCAGATCAGAGGTAACAGCAGCCTTTGTATTGTATGTACAGACTGCTATCTGTACATCCTTTCATAAAGGACATAGCACAATGCATGCAACAAGAGTTGTCCTGCAGAGCAAGAGGCAGAAAATTAGCAAACACTGAAGGGGAATTTCCAACACAGGGTCAAATACTAGGAGGGAAAGAATGGGCAAATAAAGCTAGGAGAAAAAGAGAATAGCTGCAATTAAAATAAAAAAGCTTTAACAGGAAAAAAAAAGAAAAAAAGAAAGGTTGCGTTCTTCATAAGGGTAAGGCTTATTTTTCCCAGTGCTTTCCCTTGTACCTGTTGCACATCTTCCTTCCCTGCACCCAGCCCTCTCACCCTGTAGGTCCCAGCCCTTGCGTGAAGTCCCTCACTGTGCCCTGCTTATCCTTTCCACTCTGTCTCCTCATCCAGTGTCCCCTCCATCCTTGTCCTCCATTCTTTCCCAGCCTCCTTCACCCACTCCAGGAGCTACTGCTGCCTGCTCTGCCTTCTTTCCCAAGAGCTGGTCCATGTCCCTGCGGCTCTGTCCTTTCCTCCTCAGCCCCCTTCCAGCTTCTGCAGACCCTCCAAATCCCTTGTGCCTCCAGGTTTCCAAGCTGAGGCTGCTGTGAGTAAGGGTAGATGTTTTCCCTGTTGAACAGAGCTGCTGAAGCCCAGGTCTGCTGGTACCCAGTGTTCTAGCTGGGAGTTCACCTTAGTCCCTCAGGTCTACCTGTCACTGCAGTGATTGACACCTGCCAGTATGACTGACTTGGAAGAAAGTAGCCATCATCCACACTGCCAGCTCCAATACCTGCTGTAGCAGCATGTGGCTATTCCTTGGAGGCATCCATGCCAAGCCTCAGGGAAGCTCAGACCCATGCTAAGTCTCTTCCTGAACTATGAGTGCATGCTGCCTGTGCATCTGTCTTCAGCCCTGTGGGCAGCAACCAGTCTCTTGGTCGCTGTCGCAGAGACCCTTGGCCTCTGCGAGGAGCCATGGAGCAGGAGAGCAGGGATTATCCTTATCTGGAGGCAGCTCCAATCCAGCTGTCCCTGCAGCCAAAGGCAGAGATAGCTGCCTCCCAGTTCACAAGCTGCTTTTCTCATGGAGCCCAGGGATCCTGCATCAGGCAGGGGTCCTGGCAAAACACTTGTCCCCTTTTTCCCTCTGGGCACTGGTGGAAGCAGCACAGTGTCCCCGAGGATCCTCCTCCCCGTGGTGCAGCAGCACAGGGCACACCGGCTCAGGCAGGGAGCTCCATGATGCCACGGGGTGAAGAGCCAGCGGCACAGATGACAGCAGGATTATCCCTCTGCCTGCCAGCAAGGGTGAAACTGGACAGCGGGGAATCAAGTGAACCCTGACCAGTAGCTGCCACTGCAGTGGGCGAGCATGCCTATTTTTAAAACTAAGCAGAAAGGAAAAGTACTGTCTCCACATCCCTTGAGGATGAGGTGCTGCCCAGGTCTGAGCTGTGTTTTGGGACCCTGGGAATGTCAATTTACCTCTGCACAAGTATTATCCATGTGAGACTGATCAGATCGGGATTTACTCACCTTTTACTCCTCCTCCTCTCCCCTTTACAGAGCAGTTGCCCTCCACTGCTGCCTGTGGCAGAGGGAAGGTCAGACTGGCCGGGTGCCACTTTCCCGGAGCCATCACCCTTGGCTGCGGCTGCTGGACGGGAGCCAGGAGAAGGATTTCAACAAGCAGCCAGGAGCGAAATGGGCCATTCTTTCCATCCTCATCACTTGTGAGGAAAACCAAGGGCAGGTCCACAGCGCAGTGTGGTGGGACCTGGGCAGCAGGAAACCCATTGGGAGCGACCACCGGAGCACTACCTGGCTCTCCAGCAGGCTTGGCAATGGGCTCTGCTGCAGCCTGTAGCCATGCTAGCTGGTTTAACACCAGCCTGGGTATTATGTATTAGTGCTTCAGTTGTAGCACAATCAATCAGGCTGATCCAGCTAAGGTAAAGCAACTTTCGTTTGCAGCCTTGGGTAAAATACCTGTCCTAGCCAATTTGCAAGAGGGCCTGCATGAGAGACTATGGCTTTCTTCTGCCAGTTGACTAGAAGCAAAATAGTCTCTTTAGGTGCTGGCACCAGGAACAGCAAAGAGATACAAGGAGAGGGAAGCCCAAGCCCCCAGCAACTTCTCTTTGTTTACCCTTTCAAAAGCAGCTCCTGCCCTTCAGGCTCTAAGCAGACTCTTATGTCAAAGGACCAAAACCCACAAGCCCTGTTCAAACAAATCTCAGGCGACGGCTACAATAGCACTTCTGTGCAAGGATACACTCCAGCGTTTGGCTGATGGTGTTAGATAAATCAATAATTCTGTTAACAGTGAGAAGTTTAGGTAATTTGTTGTGGGAATTTGGGACTGTAGCCACAGTGGCTAGAACAGAGACTCTGAGCCATCCCTGTTTAATTAGAAACATAGCTGGGGTTTGTTGAGTCAGGTACTGTCTCTGATACTTGCTAATGGACTAAACTGCTTTTGTTTACACTGGATTTTTGGCCTCCCTGACTGCTGGGAATAAGAACTAGATTTGGCCCTGCTATGAGCAGCTATCTCTCCCATTCAGGGACTAGAGTTGTTGCAGCCTGCCAGCAGGCTCTGGCTGCTGGGCATGCATTTCCCATTACAGTTTCCTTGTGGGTCACAGTTAACCAGAACTTGATCTGATCCTGTATCTTGATCCTACAGCCTGGGGATGACCACGCAACTCCAGGAAAATCAACTTGCACAGCCTTTGTGAAGGTTTTTGCTCCAGCTGCTCAAGCATAAGCACCGGCACCTTCAAAAGAGCTCCTGTGTCTTATTAAAGAGAGAAAACCAGAAAGAAAAATGTCAGGTGCTGGAGCATTGCTCCGCACTGCGTTCCAGCGAGGTGTGTCCCATACTGCCACAAGCATTTCTGATGACAAATGGAAGCAGCAACTGAAGCTGAAGTGATGAAATGGAAACAAACACCTGCCTGCCGAGAGATGTTAAAGCACCCAGATTTACCTGCAATGCGCTCAGAGCCAGAGCCGTTTATTTTCCTGGCTGCCCACCACGTTGTCCTTCTGCAAGGCTACTGCCTTCGAGGTGCTCAGTGCCTGCTGGCTCTGCAGCTCTCCTGCCTTCAGCTGGCCCAAGGAAAAGAGAAAGAAAGGGGGACTTGCCTCCATCCCCACGTCTGAGAGGAGCCGACAGGAGTCAGCCACAGAGCCAGGAGCTGAACATTTCCATTCAGCCCTCTTGCTTCCTCTAGCTACTGTGTTGAGTGATGTTACTACACTTGTTGCTCCCAAAAGTATCACTTTTAGGATCAGCTCCAGAATGACTGTGAAATAAAAGCAGCTTATGATCGAGGCATTATTCCTAAGGTTTCTAACCCTATCAGAGCAGTTGAATAATGAGAGCAAGAGGCAGAAACTGCCTGGAACAAATCCTTCAGCCTCCAGCACACAGTGTTTTGATGCTCCCCTGTGACCTGAAAGCCTGTCCAGAGCTACTTCACCTACCCAAAGTCTGGATGTCCTTAAGGGTGGGAGAGCTGTGCCTTCCTAGTGCAGCTGAACAGCCCTGCTGCATGGGAACACACTTTAAAAGAGGTACAGACCAAGTCCATCAGCAAGGTTTTCACTCCTAGGGCTCCATGGGATGTTCTCTTCACCTTCTGCCAGGGCCTGTGCACAAAAATGCAGAGAAATCTCCTGGTTGCCAGATACTGTCCAGGAAAATTGGAAAGGCTCAGTCTAAACTGTGTCCAGGGGAAAACCATGCTAACAACCACTCAGCAAGGCTGAATGTCCTTGGCAGCTATTAATTATTATCGGTCCTTTACTTCAGCAAAGTGTGTGAGAGGCTTTCAGATGTAGCATTCCACAATCCCCGCACAAGCTGTTATTGATTTGGCACAAAAAAAACAAGGGTGATAAGTTTGTGTTTGGAGTGGGCTGGAAGGACATGAATAAAACCCTACAGTCGGGAAAGTATGTGCTTGTTTTGAAGGACGAGTTACTTTTTGCTTGTTTGGTTTAACCATTCCTTCCTGTCCAGGTCTCTTTCCTACTTTTGGAAGGTGATTGATTGATGGAGAAAAAGCTTGCTTTTGACATTTTTCATGGAGGAGACTAAAATCAGTGGTTACTGCATGCTGGCAAAACATTTATGGATTTAGATTCAGTCCTTTTACAACTATTTTCTGAGAGCCCTTGACAAAGTTTGTACCCGTGTATTTTTCCATTGGGTCTCAGGATCCTTAGTGATGGGTGGAAACACACTGCAGCTGTACAGAAACGTGTGAGGCTGTTGGATCTCTAATAGGACAAAAAGCAGGGATCTTAATAGCTATTATCCTGAAGATCCGTGGTCTTTGGCGCTATGTTTCTCAGTTTCCTAGCTTGGTGGGAAATTGAGCCATCCCCATTTACACAATAGCCTAAACCAACCTTGTGATTTGCCTTTAATTTGCAGTCTGCCTCCCGCTCTCCCCTTCTTCCCCTCCTCCTTTTGTATTCCTCATTCGCACTGTAATCAGAGGTGGGTTAACATAATGTGACTGTGATTCAGGTTTCAATAACTGCCACCATCTGTGATGAATCAGAGAAGATGCAGCAGGGAAGAATGGCTCAAAAGAAGGTGATTTTTCCCTTTAGAGATTTTAAGCATGAGGGATTCACACAGCCTACTTCAGGCAGTCAGCTGGGGTGCCTATACGTTTGGGGGGGGCAAGCTCCCCGTGTAGCTGATGGACAGAAGCACATACCTCCAGATGTGGTGCAAAGCTGCTGTGCAAGATGGTTAAGGGCATGAAACCTGCTCATCCTCCTCCTTCCTGGTGCTGGCCTGATCCATCTCATGCATATCGCACAAAGACAGTATCTATGCTAACAAATTGATTAGTACCAGGGGATAATCCTAGGCACTGGCTGCTGCTGGTACATCCTTACCTATAGTACATCCACACCATCAGGATGGTCCCTGACATGCTTTTGGCCTAAATCCACTGGGATTCTTCCCACAAATTCTCCTGAGTGGTTTGGGAGTTGGTGGGATCCAGTGGCCATTTCCATCAGGCATCTTGCAGAAGCCATGCAGAGTTGCAGTGTGAACCAGCCTGGCTGTGGGCTGCTCCCTGTCAACTGGCTGTGGAAAGAATCTCAGGGAAGTTTAATGTCCTAGTGCAGCCACAGCCTGTTTCTCCGGGGTTTTTCTTCACTTTCTTCTTCTCCTGTGCCAGAAGAGCCACGAACATGCCCAGCAGATGGCACTCCACCATGGGTTTACACTGAAAAGCCCCTCATAACCAACCTGGCCCATCTCTGGGGGAGCAGGGTGGTGGGCCAGGGCTGTCCTGCTGAGCGGGACCCTGTGAGGAGCTGGCTGCTGCTGTCATGCCTGGGGAAAGCCATGCACTTTGAGGAGGCTGAATAAAATGACTTCATTCATATATACACATGCACATATATATATACACACATATATATATGTATGCATACCTACTTACCTTCCTCTCTACATATGTATAAATATATCTGACAGGTACAAACCTGCAGCTATTGTTAGCAGACCTTCAGGGCATGAAGAGCCAGAGAGGACAGAGGGTGGTCAGCATTTTGGGACATCCAAGGGTGGCTGTGTGCTTGCAATATGGTAATGCTCACAGGCCCCAAGCAACATCAAGACTTTGTCATACCAGGGCTTGAGGACAACCACTGTGAGGGACAGGCCCAGGTTTTAGTCTACATTGATGTGAGAGGACAGTACTGCCCTGTGCAACGTGTGGCTGCCACCCAGGGCAGTCTGCTACATCAGCTCCATCTCAGCACTCATTGCTTTAGCTACAGAGCTGTGCCTTTCTTTTTCTTCTCCCAACTTTATGAATCAGTGCTGCCTCAGCCAGAAAGTATGGCTCAGCACATCTCCTTGTCAAATTCTGAGTCAAGAACTTAAGTTCTACATCTGCTACTCTTCCAGAGATCACCTTTGAAGAGCATGACAGGATTATTTTTATGATCGCTAGAAAATGTTAAAAAAACAAAGGTGGGCTTGCCAAATTCTCTCCAGTGAGCAGTAAGCCTTGGCTGCGTGAGTTTAGTCAGTTTTTTCTGAGCTAATTCCTTCACATAGCTCTCCCTTTTTGTCACTTCTGCTGGCTTTTCACCCAGCTCCATGCAGCGACAGATGCTTTCAAGGACAAAGTTGCTGCCTCCCTTGGTGTTAGATGAAGCCCAAAGCTCAGTTGTTCTCACCTCCTGTGGATGGTTGGGCTCCTTGGTGAGCTGGGGTATTACTTTTTTGCCGCCAGCAAACTGACAGCTTTGGGTTTGGAAAGCGGAAAGTTGCTGCTTGGCAGCAAACTGCTGCTCCTGGAGTCAGCATCTGCACACAGGCTCCTGTGCAAGGCTCCTTGCCTGAAACAGAAGTGGGCGCAGGGAAGATAATGTGGCATTACAGGACCACTGAGCCAACAACCGCAGCTTCCTACCAAGCCTTCTAACTTTCCCTTAGTGGCTTTGGATTTCGTCTGTCTCCTTTTTCCTTCTGACATTTCAAAAATGTTCAGACTGGTGAAAGTTTGTGCTGCAGTTTTGAGACAGTTGCCTCCCTGATCCCCATTTCTTTCTTAAGGACACGACCAGAAACAAGTAATTTCTTAATTCTGTTGAATTCAAGTGTGTGCTTCTAACTTTTAAATGCAGTTTTGGGTGGTTTCATGCACAAAAGGGCAGTTATTGGGCTATTTGTATCTTTTGTCTTCTAGGGTAAGTAACACTGCTTAGCACTGGTATGCTACCAGAGCTTGAGCCTTGAACCTGTGTCAGAGGAGAAACATACCAGCAGAAGCAGGCCTTCTGTTATTTAATAATGAGCTTATGAGTTCATGAGTTAGGTCTGCGCATGAAACTCTTGCAGGTGACTACATTGGGAAGATGGGGAGCAGAGTACGTCCCCAGGAGGATGCATGGCACTGCCCCCACAGCACTGCTGTAGCTGTGAGCTCAACATCTCCTCTGCAAGCAGGGAAGAAGAAAGATAGAGGGAAAGAGACAACCCCACCACACAGTCTGAATCTTTCTTCTTTCCTGGAAGAGCTGCCACAAGCACTGGGATCTCTCCTTTGCTCTCTGACAGTTAATGGCTCATGCCTGTAAATTTGTAAGGACCACGAGTAGCTCTGTAAGCATCTCAGAAGGTGAGATCCCTGCCCACCCCTCTCTCCCACTCTGATGCTTGCTGTTTGTACTCTGGTCTGCTGTACTGGAACTGGTGCATGCTGTATGTGGTCTGTACCCATCAGTCCCAGCCAGCACAGTTCAATTCTCCCTGTAATGGGCAGCATTTGGCCTCTGGCTGCTTCCTTGGCTCTTTCCATCAGAGGTCTCATTTTAGATACATCTCAGCTTCACCAGAGGTGAACAGTTTGAACTGAAATTGCCCACACTGGATATCCCTTCATGATTTCAGTGAAAACATTTCTAGTGTTTCCACTGGAAACAATCAACCATGCTAGGAAGAGAAAGGTTGAGAAACTGAGGGGCTGGAGAAGGGGATTGGGCATGGAGGGGTGAGGGTTGCAAGAGGCAGGGAAGTGGGTATAGGTGCTATGGTCTTGCATCATGTTTCAGTTCCTTACAGAGTGTGGAAAAGTGGGGAGACGTGGTGCAGGAGCAGGCAGAGAAGCTTCAGCCCCAGCCCTTCTTCCCTGAACAGACATTTCCTTGACGTAGCCCCAGAGGCAAAGTCATCCGTGTTGCACAGAGCTGGGGCAGGAGAGAAGCTACTGAGCCATCCAACAGCCAGCTTTATGGCCTGTTCCTTCCTTTCTTTACTGCTGTGTGTGGTGGGGCCACCCCTAGACATGATGGGAGGCTGGGATTTGGCTCCTTCTGCTAGTAACCCTTGGCGGCACGTAGCTATAGCTAATTACATGGGGCTTACAGAGTACAGAACTTGAGGCGTTTTCTCCTCCCTGGGCCTGTTCCAGCCTGGATTCACATGCACACAGCACTGACCTCAAGGCTTTGCTCAGTGAAGGCACTAGCAAGTATGCAATTCCCCTTCCAAGGGGTATAGGCTAGGTATGGTTCATGCACAGCCAAAAAAAGTGTCTTCTCCAGACTTCTCCTCCTTCTGCTGGATCTGTATTGCTGGCAAAGATCTCATAGGACATCTGCCTGCAATGAGAGGGAGAAACTAACTATTATTATGCATGTGGTACCCTTGAAAGTTGTCACAGCAAATAAATGAGCACAGAGAAATGGCCCTCATTGCTGGAGGCAGAGGCTGCAAATCAGGTCACTCCAGAGCAAGAGCAAATACTTCTCTGGTGGGTGCGGCTCTCCTCATGGCATAACTGTTCTGTGGGTATAATAAGATCATCATCTGCAGGACTGTAATTTCTGCATCTTTCATTGGAAGTTATGTTTCTGCTTAAAGTTAGAAAAAGGGTCACTGATCTTGCTTCAGATAGGGGCAGAAGTCTGCAGTGTGCATCTTTGGGATATTTTCCCCTATAGAGTGTGAAGGAAGAGGGGCTCATTCTGTAAGTGTCATCCAACTGACCCACAGTGTCCCAAATCTGAGAGAAAGATGAAAAGGGAAATTGTATCTTTACTATTTTTTGTGTGTTCTTGCCATTTCCACAAGCTGACTTACAAACCTAATGAAAAAGCTGTACTTCCCATCTCAGGCTGTTACGCCAGTATTGGGTATTGCTATGATAAGCAGTTCCCAATTTAACTGAAAGACAGGACACAATAGCACAGAGACGAAATGACAAAACTTGCAGTTTTTATGTAAGCATTTCATCCCTACAACTCTTCTTGACTGTTTTTTGGTGTGCGGTTTTTTTTTCCCAACTCTCTCCTTTTAAATTTTACCTTGGGGCCGGAGGGCTGGCTCAGCCCAGTGTCTGTAAGGTGGTGTACGCACACACGGACAACAGCCAGATGAACCCAGCCTAGCTTTGAAACACATTTGTGCTAAAACTCTGCAATTTCTATGGCTCTGCCTCCGTGCCATGTCCGATACCGCCCCTCACCGCAGAAACCCTTTGTCTTTCCAGACCCCTGGGGCTCAACCTGGAGGGGAATGTCCCATGCCCAGGCAGCCAGCTGCCCTCGCCATGCGGGCAGGGAGCAGGCTGGCTGCAGAAAGAGATAAGCTGTTGGCCAGCACGGCGTTTATCTCCCCAGCAGCGGTGACAGCAGGCAAGAACAGGGTGTCCTTGACCCTGGCACGCCACGCTGCCTGCAGCCAAGCAGGGGACTGTTATCCCAAATACAGGTCCCATGGGAGCAGCATGAGTGCTCCCCTGTGCACAGCAGAGGAGCTTCAGCCCCTAGCCAGCAGCCACCCGTCTCGTCAGTGTTGGGGTGATGCCACCTCATGTCCCTGATGCCTGGATGTCTCATAGGGGCACAAGCTGCTGAATCAAGGAGATTTGGGCAGTAAGCAGCAGGGCTGGGTTGCTGGGGGCAGAAGGAAAACTGAGGGAGGCACTGTGTGTGTGGCTTTTCTTTTTCTTCCCCTATTCTTTTTCCCCCCTGTTTTCTTGAAAAAAAAATAAAAGCATTTTAATTGTGTGAATTCACACCTGGAGGTCAGGCCGTTGTGAACAATAAGCTTAGGTTGTAATTATACTTATTCTGGGTAGGTTTCTTCACGCAACTCATTTTGATGCCTTGGGCCTCCCTGGTACGTTCAGCTAAAGTTGCAGAGTTAATTGGAGGCGTCTGGCTCAAATACTAAAGGTTACTTGAAACCTGCAATTTCGGACAGATCGAAGAAATCTATGAAAGCACTCAAATGAACCACAGATCCTAAAGCGTGCCCATAGTACAACTTCTGTTGCTTTACAGTACAACACAGACCTGGAAAAATGCTTTCAATGAATATTGGTTGTAGAAAAAGCTAAACATTTGTGATTTATGTAATATCCATGGCAATGAGTTGGGTTGTCAGCCATGACACAGTGTTCTCTTCCTTACTAAAGCAACTGGGCTCTGGTTTACAGCATCTATGGAAAGATAGGATATCCTAAGAAAGGATAAGATCCTAAGAAAGGATAAGGAATTATCTTTAATATCTTTAGGAGAATCTTAGCCAAGGAAGACCCTCTCCTCACACCAGCCCTCTCACCCCTCTTCTGTCCTAAGCCCGTCTTCAGGAGACCACGCCTTTGTGCACTTTTCTAGGGGCTGTGATGAAGTAAAATGATGGCTGCATTAATTTCCAGGCCTCTCTGAGGGAGCACCAGCATATTTCTTTTGACCACTTATCCCCCCGTTGCCACCAAACCTTTCTGCATTACACAGAGGCAGGCATTTCACATCATTTGTTCCCTGAGCCAAGCCATTAAGTCCCTGTGAGCAGTGAGGAGAGGATTGTGAGGCACCTGAGCATGGACCGGGCTTATGACACGGTGTCTGGACTCAGCTTAAAGTTTAGTGTGCGAAGGGCTTTCCCTGAACAGCAGACACACAGAAAATGTCTCCCTCCATTCTGGCATGAGGCTATGAAGATGATGGGCATCTGTGAGAGACAAGGGTGAAGGAGAAGAAAGGAAACTTGCTTAAAACCAGTTGTCACGTTGGAGGGAACAGCAAAGAGAGAAGCTGGCAAGTTGGTGTGTGATTAAGCTTGACCCAACAGTTGGTCCTGACCCTATGTGGGAATGATGTCCTTTCAGGGAGGAGACGCATGCCCAGGCTTTGTGGGCTAACAGGCCACAGGCTCAGAAGAGACCGTTTTCCTTTTGTCTCACATCAATCTGAGTTTTGTATACGCTGCTTTTTGTGGTTGGGGGTTAAAGAACAAAAGAGACCTTTTTAAACACAGGGTCTGTTCAACTTGTTCATCTCATGTTCTTGGGATGCTGAGTTGGCCAGGCTGAGCCGAGGTCAAGAAGCGAAGTTAATTTTGGTTGTGCTTCAGAACTGATCAGTAAAATAAAGATGAATATGGCTGCAATGTAAAACGATGTCACTCTCAAATGTGTTGTGCCCCACAGTTTCCTCTCCATATTTTACCCATCTCAGTTTCACCACTTTTCCTGGGATAGATTCTGCTTCCACAGCCCAAATGGAAAGAACCAGCTCAGAAGAGGAGAGCAACCAAGTTGGGAGACCAGAGGTTCCTTTTTAGTCTCTTGTCAGCAAATACTGTGTGCTTAGAGAAATGATATGAGACAGAAAAAATTCAGGGTGTCACCCATGCATCTGCAATTTCCTCTTTTGCGTGCATTGGTACCACCATGGTCACTGAGAAGGAAATTTTACCTTTGGGAAGAACTACTGCTGCATATCAGGGTCTGGAGGAGCAGAGGAAGGAAGCACAAAGGGAGCAGATGGCTGGCTGAGATGCTTGTGAAATGAAAAATAATTACAAAAGATACCTGAGGGGAAAAAGCATGCAGGCAGGCACACAGGCAGGCAGGCAGGCTGGAAGGAAGGAAGGAAAGAAAAAATAAACTGTTGTGCCTCTGTAAAAGCCTCTAACCTGTGATAGAGTTTCTCTGAATTAGGGAAGAAAGTCTCCTTGCATTCTGATACTTTTTGTCTGTTGCCCTTTAGGAAATTTCAGTCAACTGTGCCATTTTGCCTTTTATCCCATAACGCTGTTGCTTTGACATTCAGGTTATGGACCAGACACACACACTGGCACCAGTGACAGCCATTGTTTTCATTACAATGCTTGGGTCGTGAACCAGTTGGTGAAAATTGGCATTCAATTCATGAGAACTGTTGCAAAATCCCAAATGTTGCGAAGCAAATGCCCCATCTTTCTTCTGGTTTCTTGTCTCCCAGAGACTGTCTGGTACTCTAAGTATTTTGCTGGGAGCCAACAAACTACCCCAGATTTATTTATTTTAATCTTTTTAGATAAATACTGGCTTAGTTTGGATATTAAGCGGCAACAGTGTCAACATTAAGGCAAAAAGTACCGGAGGGGAAGGAGGAATGGGGAGGCAAGAAAGGAGAAAAGAAAATGGAGGGAAGTTGGGAGCAGAGGAAAAGGCAGTAGGTGACTAAAAAGAGATGTTAAATACAGCAGCAGAAATGTGGGAAAGGCAAACGCAACTCAACAACCCAGTCCACAGTAAGGAGTGAAGTAACTTCTCCTCTACCCCAGCACTGGGGTAAGGAGGGTGAGCAGCCATTTATACCATAGATGCCTGAGTAATGAATAAGTCTGTTATTATATACTGTCCTTATTGTTAACACAGGCTTGAAATCCTCTGCTCTGAGACCATCAAGCCCTTTGAGACCATCCAGCCAAAAACTAATTTATTTTTCTCTCAAGCACAGTTGTATTAATAGAAGCAGCTCAGGAAGCCCTCATCCCAGCACAGTTTCAACACTTTATACAGCAGGGGGTCTTAATGGGATCTCTTCCATCCAGGGTGCCATTAGCTTCCCTCCGTGCCTCTCCATTTCCCCCTTTCTAACAAAATACTAGTCTAAGGACAAGCTGGGGTGTTAAGAGGAGTGATTTCTGCACTGGATATATGTCTGTGTGTGTACGCGCGCATGTGTGTGTGAAGTAGCTCTGACTTGTTCAAGACTTAGGCTTTAAATGTTTGCACCCATGCAGAAAAAAGGGAAAAAATAAAACCCCAAACCCTTCTATGTAAGTCTGAGTGACCCAGGTGCTGCTTTTCTTACCGCTGCATCACCACTTCTGTTTTCTGAGCCCTTTGTGTCTTCCTCTCAGCCTGCTGCCTTGTGCCAGGGATGCTTGGTACCTGTTGACAACTTCCATCACATCCTCTTGTTCTGTCTGAGCTGCCTGTTGCGGCTGTGCAGCTGGGCATGCAAGAAGCATTTCAGATGGCCTCAGCTGAGAGACCTTGTTCCTTATGCCATAGTTGGCAGATGGGAAACATCTGTGTCCATTATATATTATAAAATTGTTCCTCAACAGCCCTGCACAGTATGGCTGGGGATTTGAGCCAGACTGTAGACACCATCATCTTTTGGGGCTTGAAAAGCCTTAGCAAAGAAATGATCACTGAAAGAGGCACCAGTTTGATTTGATATCACTTTGTGCCCAGTCAGCTAGGCTAGACTGATAGCTAGGACTGCAGACAGAACAGGTCCACAGTGACTGCTTGCTGTGCTGCAAAGGTCCCTAAGCTAATGACACTCCGCTCTGGGAAGTGCTCACACTGCTTAAGTAACCTGCCCAGGGTCTGATAATGTCCAGCCCCCCTTTCTGCATTGCAGCATCTGAGCCAGGCCGAAAGGTGGGGCTTAGTGGCTTTGCCGCTGTATGCGGTGAAAGCAGCTACTCCAGTTCCAGAAACAAGATTATTACTCTCATTACAGCCAACATGGGTACCTCCATACCCAGTGATCACTGACCTCCTCCCCTCAGCTTGCTATCCAGTAACCTGGGAGGTATTCCCATCAGAAAGATGTTTAAGTTTGTGAAGTCATTAGAGATGCTTTTCCAAACAGGTCTAAAGTTGTGCAAAGCACGAACCCTTTGTAAAAATATTTTTGTTTGTGTTGTTGATTTGTTTTTTGGGTTTTTTTTACCTTGGCCTGCTTGTTGACTGGCTTCTGTCCTGTCTCACCATTTACAAACCAGCCTGACACAGTGAACTTTTGGACTTTGTGCTGGCTTTCTCCTCCTCCTCCCCAGAAATAACAGGCGTCTTTCTGCACCAGCACAGTCAAGCAGCACATGACTTCTGCTCAGGAGCCCTCACTTGCTTGACAAAACTTGCTACTGATCATGTTTTCAGGTAACTTGGGTGTCACAAGGATGCCCTGTTCTTGTGCTTCACAACATAAAGCTGCAATGGAAGTTGCAAACTCGAAGAACAACAGAAACGCTCTCCTTTCCCCACTGCCCCTGTTTTCCTTCCATGTCTCTCAAACCGTTTGGAGGCAGAGCTTGGGGAAAAACTGAAGACAGTTTCCAAACTGGAGTTCTTGGAAACAGCTTGTTTCCACATATGTGTCAGTCTGGAGGAACAGCAAACTGTGCTGTGTCCTCCTTCATCTGTCGTGTTTCATTATGCTTCTGGACTGATCAGTATCTCTCTCCCTCTCCTGCAGCGGGAAGGGAGTAGATGATAAATTAGATGTATTAAAGTGAATACTTCACATCCCCCCAGGTCTTTGTAATTCCAGCTGTCTGAAATCACAATTTCTTGCCCAGCCAGAGCATTGCAACAAATGAGGAGAGTCCCACAGTAACTACAGTTGGTGTCGGCGGGGACTTTGAAAGGAAAGTCTGCTTCTGGGAAGTGAAGGCTGCTTCAGGCAGAACAAATAGAAATGCTGCCATCTTACCAACCTCCTTCCTTTGTCTCTCTTTTATTCCTCTTAGTTTGTATTTTTGTGGTCAAACCGAGCAACGCATAGCTCACTTCTTACTGTCACACACTTGGGTCACCCCGGGGAGTCACGATGCAGATTTTCCATTAGCGTCAAATGTACATGGATTTATGAACTCCCATAACCTGGGGCTGATAAGAGCGGATTAGGGAGCAACTGTTTTTAGATAACTTGCATACCTAAGAAACTAGCTAATATAAAGCTCCCTGCTGAAAGGTCACTTATTTCCCAAAGACTGTGAGAGAAAATTATGGTGACCCCTTCTTGTTATGTTGTCACTTTATTATACGCATGCACATGCACATATACATATACATTGAGATTTTGGTATTCATTTCTCTCTCACACTGAGCTAATTCTCCATGCTTTTTACAGTGTATGCTGTATGAGTACTTCTCACTGGGTATGGGACATTTGGCTTGTGTCTGTGCTACACAATGCTAAAGACTAACCTGCCTAGTTTTAATGTAGATCGATGTGCCTGGGGTCACAAACCTCAGCACATGCCGTGTAAGCTCAGCCATCTCCTCCAGGTGGATTCAGGCTGCAGGTGCCCTATGTGAATCTCCATTGCTATAAGTCACCAAGATAAAGAATCTGTACCCTGCAGTTGCAACATGGCCCTTTTGCAAAGATCTGACCATGCAAAACAAGAGCCATGAGTGAGAAACGTTGCACTTCCCCAGCAGCCATCAGCAGCAGGGCTCTGGTCTTATTCAAGGTCTTTCTGTGTCCTGCCCTACAACACCCCTTCTGGACACAAATATCCCATGTTTATATGTCCCATGGTAAGCTGTGTCCCATGTCACAGAGTCTGAGTGAGTGTCTTGTGCCTGGTCACACAAGAACTCCCCTAACAAATTCAAAAACTCCTAAATCCTGTTTCATTAATAAAAGACCATGACTGTCCACAGCAATGAAGTTCTGGTTTTGGGTTTGGTTTTTGGTTTTGTTTTAAAGAAAAATTTCATTTAAAGATGTGTGTTCCTTCCAGGATTGTGTTTGTGATTAAATTCAGTTTACAATCATAGGGAGACGATTAATTTGACACTGGAGTTCAGCCTGTATATGGAGGCATGACAGGAAACGTACCGCAATGAAATGAGATGGAAATTTTCAAGTTTGAAAACTACGATAATTCTCAACTTGTAGCTATTGAAGGCTTCCGTATCACTCCTTTCTCTCCTTTTAGGCCTCCTTTGTAAGACCTTATTTTTGGATTAAGGTCAGGTGCTGCATTCGTTCCTGAAGCATTGAAAGCAGCATTTCTCTAGTGAACGTGAGGAAACTGCACCTGGTAGCTTGTGCTTTTCATAGCTCTGAGCGCTGGGACAAGGTGAAGAGATCAGAAATGGTCATCACTGTGTGCTGGACCTCCCTCATCCTGCAAGTGCCTTGGCAACCTTGCTCAGTGCAGGAAGAACTATGCTGGGGAAGCAGAACACTGCCTCTGAGCACCTCAGCACTCACTACATTAAGCTGATGGAAGTGGCAAGAGATTTCCTTGGACCAGGTGCTGGGCGTCTTTTATGTGACAGAGGGTTTGTAAGTAGTGACGCTTTTCTCCCATATGGTAGAGAGGTGATAAGGGCCAGAGGGGGAGAAGAAGGAGAAGAAAGGTTGACTTCCCTGGTGGGAATACACAGACTGAGGGCTCACCCTGTTCCTGTTTTCCATTTTGCTCACGAGGTGAGGACTCCAGTGTGGGAAATTAGGATTATTCACCCAGCCCTCTGGGAACCATACATGGACCTGGGCCTCCTGGTTCCCCAAGATACTGCCCAGGTCCCAGCCTTGCTGAAGGCAGACACGTTTGCATTAGAGCTGCCAGGCACCAGACACATGGGTTTCTGTGTAAGAAAACTTGCTGTAGGATTTTTCTGTCACTGGTAAGCAGTGTTTGCAGCCTCCTCGTGCCACGTGAAGGGTCCTGGCCAGGCAAAGCTGCACACAGCTGCTCATCCCAAGGTCAGCACGGCTCAGGCTGGGAGCACAGTCTTCCCAAGATATCCACAGCAGCCTTGTCCAGCTCAGATGCCCCTGCATACTTTACATTTCTCAGTCAGGGCGATAGCCCTTGGTCAAATATTTTCTTGACGGGCAGGCATTCAAGTAAAACCACTGGTGGCAGCATCAAGAATTCAGAACATTTGGAGAGCCAATGGGAGAACCAAGGCAAAACATTGATGCAGTTCACCCTCAAGGAAAATAGAAGTAGCTTGGGAGAATGGAGCTTTAAAAATGTACATGTCACTCCACTTTCTTGCAAGGAATGACTAGCATAGCCATGGGATGTGAACTGTAGGTGTTCATAGGTCAGAGATAAATTGCAGCCATCCCATGCCTAACTCGGGAAGAAGACACAACTTCCTCATTCTCAGGAAACTGAAGAAACAAGGACACTCAAGATGAATTTCTCAATCCTAAGAACAACTTTTTGATGGTACCTAAAAAACATTAGTTTTGAATGCTTTTTCTACCGAAATGACAGAGAGTGGAAAGGAGACTGCCACACAGACCCACAGTGGGACTTGTTCTATTCTGCTGCATTTCTGAGAATGGTTAAAAGTCACTTGGAAAAGGAAACTGAGTTAGGAGGTGTCTGCCATCTGGTTGGCATGACCCAGCCGTCGCGGCTGTGCTCATCAACCCCAGTCTAAATCAGACACTCCCATTGACTGAAGGCGAGTGAAACAATGAAGGTAGAGGGAAGCCTGTCTCCCCCAGAGCAAAAGGAATGGGACACAGGCATGATGATTCCCCAGCAGATGGCTTGTCCACGGAAACTGATGCTAGCTTAATGAGTTGTGCTCTGCACGCCTCCCAAAGGCAAGCAGCAGCAGGGTAAAGATTTCAAAACTTACCACTTCAGGTCAGGATCTGAGCTGCTTAAAAACTAAATGGTGCCTGGGAGGGCTGACGCAGGCAGAAAGAGTAGTCCAGAGTCCTGGGTATCTATATTCTCAGCTTGAGGTGTTTTATTCCATTTATTCCATTCCCCCGGCGGGGAGCAGCGACTGCAGAGGGAGTGCTCTGATGTAGCTTATTTAGCACTGTGAAGTTCCCCCAGACTGCAGCCAAACACCATGTCTTGGTGTATGAAGTGCCTGCTGTGCTTTCCAAGAACACTCTGGTGCTTTCAGACTCGCACAGCAGGGTTGTGCTTTCGTTAGCAGTTTTGCATGCTGATGTCTCTTGGGATCAACCTGGTCACCACAGTCACTCTTGGCATCCACAAAGGAGGAACCATCTACTGCCAGAGGTCTGCATCTTATTGCCTTCCACTTGCTAGCAATCTGCTTCTCCTTCTGCTCTTGCCTTGCCTCATACCTTCTTTTTCATCCCTGGGAGCATAGCACCTACCTCTGCAGATACCTGCAGAGACCATGTTTGTCTTGTTCATCATCTCTGGTGTGGCAAGGATGTCTCAGTTTTCTCACAGCTCCCACTCCTGGCACTGCAGTGTCTATCAGAAGAGGTGCTGGCATGTCCTGGCTGATGGCTCTGCATGCCTAGATCAGCTGCCAAGAGCTAGGTTAGTGTGGCATCTACACAGCCAGACACACACTGGTCCTTTCTGGGCTGCTGAAGTGAAGATAATAGCTCCCGCCTTATTAGGGGAGCAGCATGGTCCAGCGGGGTGAAACAGGGATGGGATGCCAAGCACTCGTCCCTCTGGCGGCCCTACCTCCTCTTAGCACCTGTAATTCACACTAAGGGACAGCTAAGGTGGAGAGAATGTGTCAAATCTGAGAAAATCCTGGTTGCGTTAACCTGGTTTTCTCTCCTCAGTCTATACCTTTTTTCTGAACCCTGAAGTTTGGAAAAGGCAGTTGCAGTTGTGGCTTGAACAGCTCAACTGGATAAACTATTAGTCCAACCGTATAAACCATTAGTCTGATCTAGTTAAAAACTTTTCAGTCCTACTGTAGATGAATGAGTGGGTTTGGTTTTGGTATTTTTCTGGGATTTTTGCTGCTTCACTTGGCTTTTGTGTATGTGAAATGTAGTGGAATGGATTACAGATGTGAGCAAAGATCTGTAAATAGCTGGGTTTTCCTTACGGCTGTGACTGTACACTGTTTATCATGCTAAATGCATTCATTATTTCCTCTAGAATTAGCTATTGTAAAATATTTCAAAACAGATTATTTTAAAAAGTGAGGAAAAATACCAAACAAGGTAGTAGTTGGTGCTTTCTTTCTAAGACTTATGACTAAATAGTTGGGCATAAGCCAAGGCCTATGGACAGTCTTCCACCCTTTAAAAATAATACCCCTGATTAAAATATTCATGTAAAGAACCTACTTTTAAAGTGTGCTTTTCTACCATTTTACACCACCTTATATACAACCCCTCTGTAATGTATACAAGGAAATCTACAAAATTATTTTCACTCAGAAAAAATACTAATAAGCCACCAAACAAGATGGATTACTGCTGGAAAGACAAAGCATTCAAAGGAAAAATAGAGATGAGTTGATTAAACAAGTGATTCTCCTTTAAGAAAAATGCCTGATATTTTAGGGGAGTTGCTAGTAATGAATGCACATATTTGACTTCAGTCATTTGTTTTAAACTTTGAATGCACATAGTTGACTTCAGTCATTTGTTTTAAACTTTGACCGCTTCTGTAAGCTATTAATGACAGGAGTTTGGACTCGCTTGGCCTGGTATGTCATGCCTGCTTACTCACTATAGAAGAAACACAATTTTTAAATGACCTAAAATGAAATCCAATTTTTAAGTGACAATTTAAATACCGACTTACTGTATTGTACCCTTCAACATAGTATGAATGTTTTCCAAGTATTCTGCATGTGCAGACCCTTTGGGTCTATATCCTTATGAAGTATTGGGCGCTGGGAAGCCTGGCATCATGTCCCCCCAGGGGCTGGGCTGTACCTCTTCTGCTTGCATTTAACGGACAACCTTCCTCTCAGAGCACATCCCCAGGTTGTCACATCCCCAGGAACCAGGTAGCTCAGGGTTCTTATGCAACCCCTCTTGGAACTCATCTGCTGGCTGCAGCCCGGTCCCCATCGCTCCCAAGGTGACAGGTCTTGCTATTGTATTATACAGCTTCAGGTCTCTTGTCTGATAGGGACGGAGATGGAACTCTGCCCATTTCCTGGCACCAGGGCCCACAGTTTCCCAACGACTGCTGCCGATGTTGTTTCAGCACCGCCCAGAGTTTCGGCATGAAGCGCTCATTTTACCTCACCCATCTCGGCAGGAATACAATTGCTAACAAACTCGTAAAGATACAAATCACACATATCAGGCGCATACAACACTCTGTGAATATACCATGAATCCGCAGCATCTACCACATCAGGTTTGAACTGGGCTGCACTGACAGAGCCTTGTGAAGAGGCTGGCAGCTTTATCCTCATCCAGCCGAGCCTGGCGACCCTTTATTTACGCAAGCCTTATCTAGTCTACCTCAATTGCATGCAAATAGTTTGGCTCATCTGGCCCTATCATTGCTATCTGCCACATGGAGCATGAAAAACGTCTTGGCCTCATGTACCTTTTCGTAAAGAAAGTACCATTCAGAGCAGATAAAGTAGAGCGTGTCACAGAGGCTTGGCAAATAGTTTGAGCCATCGCTACCTCTGCTTGACTGGAGAGCATCCAGAGTCACAAAGCGTGCCTAAGAACTGCTTCTGCATTGCAAAAAGCTGAGCAGTGAGGTAGTTATGTATCAGAGGGCATTTTCTAGAGATTGATGGTTATCCAGCTTTTGCTTTGGAAACACTTAAATCCGTCTGCTTTGTCTATCGGGTTTGGTAAAGCACACAGCATCATTTGTCTTACTGCCAGACACTGAACCCTTGCACAAAAGCCCCCTTGACTGACCCCTGCCTCAGGAAGTGAAGGCTGTATGCTCCCAGAGCAGTGCATATGCCAGAACTTCAGATTACTGCCATGTCTGTGTAATGAAGCACTGAATTTGAGGCTGAACCCAAATTCTACATCTAAACAACCCCAAACTTAGTCTGAATGTGAGCAGGAGGGTCAGCTGTGGAGCATGGGCCTGGGCACCCCATGGCTTGTGATCTAAGCTCCTGCTGAACCCAGGGTCCTGCTCCTCAGGGCCCCTCACAGATTTGTCACCCTGGAAAAAAACCCCTCTTGCTCCATTACCCTGTGCAATGCAGCGAGTTGGAACTAGGTAATCTTACGGTCCTTTCCAGCCCTAACTATTCTATGATTCTATGACTTGCAGATAGGCAGATGTTTTCCATGTCCCAGGTCTCCTGATAATTTAACCCTTTCTGTGCCTCAGCCGGCTATGCAGGATAAGGGTACAGGTTAACCGAATTACAGGGGTCTGGCTTGGCAAGCTGCTCCTGCTGAAGCCATGACAGCAACATCATTTGCACACTATGAGTTCAAATCCAGGTTAAAAAAACCCCCATGCATACCCTCACTGTCCTGCCCCCATGCTGTGCAGGAGGTACGTTGTACCGGGCACCCACTGTTTCTTGGAGGGGTGAGCAAAATCCACCTGCCAGCACTGTCTGCTGGTGCCCAATGCATGCATGAGACCACTCCCCCCTCACCATGTGGGGTTTTTCCACTTCTGTAGCCTGCTGCACTCCACGGCTGCCTCCTTTGTTTCTCCTAAACTCAGCCTCAGTTTTGCATTCAGATGAATATGTATTACATCTTGTGCTGGCTGCAAGCAGTACCCTGTGAAAGCTAAGGCACTATGGAGCCAGATGCCCATCACGTCTGTTCCTGTCGCATTCACAGTGAGCTTTGGGGGTGTCCTGTGCTTTGGTTCTGTTGACTCCACTCACCATCACCAATTATCCTTTCCGTATGTGCACCTTCTGCTGTCATTATGCAAAGCTGCTCTGCTGCAGCTCTTGCCAGTGCAGGAGCATCCGCTGTTATCTTTTGGTGCTTGTGACATAGCAGAGATAATGGAAGGATGGCTTATCACTGCCAAATAGGTCAGGGTTCGAAGAAGCCACAGGGTAGCCTGCATGCAACAGGCATCTCCTAGCAGACGCCCAGTGTGGCGGCAGGCAGGTGTGCTTGGGTGCAGCCTTCTGCAGGTATTTTATAAACAGAGCACACCATCGCATTTGCAGTAAATACGCATTACAAAGCAGATAACTGTGTGTACCAAACAAAGCCCTGCAGGGTGCAGCTGGCCAGGGAAGGATTTTCTCAGCACGTCTAACAGAAACCCTTTTCTTTTTCCTGTTAGAGAGAGGAAACACATCTTCTGAAACTCCACTGAACAGCTACTGCCATCAGATGTTACACATATCTCAACCACACCAGCTGCAGCAAAAGGGTGTTGCAGGATGTTAATACACCTTGTGAGGCAACAGCCCCTTGAGATCTGGGCTACTGCTGAAACAGAGAGCTCCTTGAATGATGAACAAAGACCTCAAAAGACACCCCACAAGAGTTGCAGCATTACAGGCACATGGCTTTCCACCCAAGCACTAGACCAGATCCCCAGCTCAAGTAGAAAGAGCTTGCCCACTTAAATATTTGCATGGTGGTTGTATTTAGTTCTGCTTTCAGGATCTGTGTGCTTGAGGTGGTGCAGAGCTGCACATGTTCCGGTGGTGCTGGATGTGCCTCCACCTGTACTTCTTTTCACCTGCCCAACGTGGATGCCCCACAGTGAGTACAAACTCTTGGAAGATGCTCTGAGCTTATAGCTCTAAGCTGGGCAAGGACAGACCTCCAGGCTATAAGCCTGAGTTTCACCATGCCCTGCCAAGTAGGGAAGGGACCACTTGGGCCTCAGTGCCATGCTAAGCTTTGCTGGCTGTTCACCAGCAGACCTCGAGGCAGCTTCACTTCAAAAACAGCTGTGGTTGATGTACCCCCACAGCAAGCATCCATGTGTCCTGGGTGTCCTGGGAGGCAGCACATGGAGGCTGCAGACATGCCAGGTTGTTGGTGAGGAAAAACCTGTGCTGGCCGGTTCCTGGGGGCTGCTCTGCACCGAGCCCAGCTTTCCTCCGTGGCAGCTGGGTATTTGTGTGTGTGAGGTGCTGTGTACCTTCCCCAGCACAGTGGGAGTGCTCAGCAGCAGCAGAGCTTCATTGTCTTGGAAAAATACCTTCCACATACAGGCAACAACACTCCTGAAGAAAAACCTTGAATTATTTACAAAGGGCCTAATGGTCATTGTGCCGCATGTGGTGTGAGGATTTTGCTGGTGAGAAATGTGTTGTGTATCTGGACAGTCCCTGTGCTGAGAAATGGAAAAGTTGGGTGTATGTCTGGTGGAACTGGAGATGACAGGTATCAAAAATACATGAGCAAAGAAAAAATGTGAGCTATTTAACAAGTGTCTGGCTTCCTGCAGTTGCGGTTTTCTAAGAACTTAATTAGCTGACAGTTGAGCCCAATATTGTCTTAACTCACAGCCACCCAATGACTGCACTGTGGTTTCTGTCATGCGATAAAATCGTTGTGGAAAGTTCATGCTGCTAATGAAAAGTCCCGCTTCTTTTTCTCTACCTTTTCTTCCCCTTTCCTCGGTTTTTCTCTGGAGTTATGAGTAGGGAAGTCTGGGAATCTGAAACTGGATGTTCTTGGCATGAGTCATTTCTGTGTTACCCAGACATGTTCACACAGGCATCTGTAATGCGTGTGCAGCACTAATGCCTGCATCAGGCTTCAGTTAGAAGGACTCGAAACAACTTCATGGAGATTGTGAGCCAAGATTTAGTATTATGAGGGGCCAGTTCCTAAGCAGAGTGGTTATGTTGCCATGTTTGGCATCTCACCGCGCCAAAGACAAACCTGCATGCAGCACGTTCTCCCACTCAGCTCAAGCTTAAGTAGTGGGAGTCCTTCAGTCTCATTCAGGCACCCAGGCTGTATATCTATTTAGAACACAAAGTTGTCAAGTGGCAACCTTTTTACACTTGAGCGCCACTATAGCAATGTCTTTGATGCAGCCACAAGGTAACATTCAAGGGTAGTTGGACTGAATTGCCCGCATCCACTTCTGATGGTTTGTTTGTGTCTAACTGCACTGCAAATCGCTCACTGTGGAAGAAATGGTTGGTTTTCAGATTACTAAAGCATGCCTGGTATCAACTGAAGTTGTACTGCAACAGAGCACTCTTGCTGTGAACAGACTGAGGTCTGACTTCAGCCAGCCTCTCTTCAGGCCCTCCACTGAAGTGCCAGAGCTAGTGCTGGAGGTGACTTGGTCTGCCTTTACGCCAGTGGAGAAAACAAGGGCTCACAGGAGGGAACAGTGGTGGGCTGAAATGCCCTCTGGGTGGGTCTGTGTCCTCTCCCATTGCTGACACTAGGGCAGCCCAGCTGATGCATCATCTTGATGCAGTTGCAGCTGCAGAGGGGCAGCACCTTGCCAGGATCATCCCATGCCCGCAGCTGCTTTCTCCTGACTCCTCCTCTTGCATTGTCTCTGGCACTGGCTTGACCCCTTGGAGAACCAGTTCAGCTCATAAAACCAGCAGCAAGTGGGCCTTGTTTTCTCTTCTGGGTTCGTTTGAAACCATTCACATGAGTTGAGATGAGATGGGCAAGGGCAGAGGGATGGGACACAGATGGGAGCTGGCCCATCCTTCATGCTTCAATGAGTCACTACCATGGCTTCAACCATACCAGAAATCTTCACCCTTTACACTTATAAACTGGGCATCTCTGCCTCCTGGCTAAACCATGTCAGGGCCTTTACCTAGGTCCTGACTATGTAAAAACAATTTATACAAATGTAAGATTTTGTCTTTTGCCTTCATTTATAGATGAGGACAGAGCTTAGATATGACTCGCATATGAGAACTACAGGTAACATTTAGTAGCTAGCCATTCCCTGCTTTTTGGAATACACTTAGTGATATATTTTCCTTCATTTCCCATATTTCCTGGTTTAATTTTTTTTAATTGTCTGGGTTTCTTGTCCTCCTTTCAAACCCCTTTCTTCCCCTGGCAAGCTACCTAACATTTTTGTGTCTGATTGATTGTGAAATCAGAGTAACAATACTGCATACGTAAAAGAAACATTGGACATCTTAACCTTAGGAGGGACATGAACTCATTGTCCTGATTCCCATTGAAATGTACTGAACTGGAAGAACTTTCAGCAGGAAAAGAGAATGAGACCACAGCTATGGACACTGAACTCTCCAGCTGTGTGAAAGATTAAAATAATAGTTCTAATCACTGCTGTAGTCACTCGTTTCTTATCTTAAAAAATAATGCAAAGTATGTCTTTGAGCACAGTGAGATTTCTACCAACACTAATAATCACAAATTTGGTTTGTTCTTGCAACTAACAAAATAATTAGCACCAGCCACGTAAAAGGAGAGCGAAATATGATAATTCATTCTGGCTTACAAATGAAAACCAGAAAGAAACTAACCCACAAAGCTAGCTCATGAAGGCTGTTTAGCTCCCTTCCAACCCAATTTGATAGGCGGCAATGGAAGAGCATCCAGATCTCCTGCTGATGACCCTCCTGCCTTTAATGGCCAACATGTGGCCATACGGTCCATAGGATTATTATCTGGAAGAGCAAAAACCTAACAAAACAGAACATTAAAAAACAATCCAGAAAGCATTTGCACACAGATCAGGCACCAATGGAGATTTGGAAAAAAGCAGTGCTGGAGCTTTCTTCTTGGCAGCACAGCTGGGTCTCATGATCCCAATTAGCAGGCTGCAGCTAAGGGACAGAACATTTAAATGCTCATCAGTGGGGAAGCATGTAGCATTTTGTTGATTACGTAGCTGGAACAGAAGAGCCTCCAGATATTCATTCATTCATTCATTCATTCATTTATTTCTAATGACTTAGCTGAGAACTTGGAGAAATCAGGAGAAAAGGCACGAAGGCTGTTTTCTCCTCTGACCTGTGCTTGTCTTCTGGGGAGAGGGGAGTGCTGGTCTGTTGTTCAGGGGCTATTCTTGGGTTCTGGAGACCGAAGCCAGTTTATCTGCCTGTGATTACAACCAGCCATTGGGACTGGTTGGCAATCCCTGCAGCATCACAGTCCCCGCTGCTGGAAAAAGGAGCAGCTCTGTCCACCTTCCCAGCCACGTGCTCCTTTCCTCTCTCTTGTGCCAGCAACAGCACTCACCCAGCCTTTGGCGAGCCTAGGCAGAAAACCAGTCCAGCAACCTGTTTTGGAAAACCAGTCCTCATCTGCCCAGAAAACATTGGTTTTCAATGAGATCAAGTGCCTGAAGGCAAGGCCACATTTTTCTGCAGCATTTCAGACTCAAATCAGTTCAAACTGGCCTTGAAACCATGTCTTTTAGCTTTTTTCCTGCATACTTTAGAGATGGTGAAACTCCTCGTTTTCACAGAGCTCTTGTTAAGGCCAGGAAAAGAGGAGGTGATAGCACAAAGATAGGCACTAGGCTGTATCCACATGGTCAATCACAACTCAAAGCAACAGCAGCATGGTCAAGTGATGAATTATTTGGCCACATAATCTTCACCAATTTCAAAGGGCTTGTAAGCCCAAATCTGAACCACAGAATCATGACAGTCACTTGCAATTTATGAACTTTAAAAAGTACGTATTTCTGGGTTGATTTTATTTGCCTTCAGATGTAACAGCATCCGTATTTTCAAGCTTTTCTCTGGCATCGAAAGACTTTCTCTTCCAACCCTCTTTTTTTTTTCTTCTAACCAGTGAAAGTTGAGACCCAGACTTCAAAAAAAACAGCAAGTGGTTTCTGGAGGAAGCCACCAGATGCGAGGAGCCCTGTGCTTGCATTGCTGAGTCGTCAACGTTGGTCTAGTTGTCAATGTGCAGGATGGCAGGGCAAGTGTTGGTAAGACAGAGCTGGTCAGACAACTCACGGCCTTTCTTTGCAAGCGCACGGAAGATCACACCTCTTGTATAAATGGCAAAGAAGGGTGCTTAAAACTTGAGAGCTTGAGTGTTCGAGCCAAAAGTGTTAGGTTTTATGGGAGATTAGACACCGCTTGACACAGCAGGTCCTATTGCCAGATCACTGGCGCAAAGACAATTAAATGCGCCAAATAACCACATCCATCTCAGCATGTCCATGCATGTGCGAACAATTACTCTGTGGGACTGTTATTAAATAAAATTAAATTTTAAGTCTCTACCCAGTCAGGAAATCTTAAGGGAGACTAATTTTCTAGGAACCATCTAGTGGGCACAGACTGGGTAGCCTTGGAAAGGTTTATAAATCTGCTCTTAAAGTCCCTAATCCTGTTTATCTGCTACTGTACTTCTTCTAAAAACCCAGGACTTCTGAGAAATTGAGGAATTCAATGGCCCAGGGACTCATGCAAGTCCTTTGGACTTGCAAGAACTCAGGCATTTGTTTCAAGTCAAGGTCATTTTTGGACATTTAGGACTTCATCTGTAGTTTACTTTCCAGATGAGATAAGACCAATTTCTTGGTTTCCTTCAGTGGCAAACTCTGTTTTCATCATTCTATACGAAATCTGCTCATCTGCTTTCAAGGAGACAAAGACCGGCAAAACCTTACAAATCAAACAAAACTCCCTTTTGCCTCCTAAAATAGACTCATGTTGGGCTTTAAGGCAATGAGACTGCATGAGCCCTTGCCATGGCCTGGTGTGTAGTGTGTGTAGAAGTGGAGGTAGCCCTAGAGAACAAAGGCAGAGCAAAGTCTGCATAGCTCCTGTGATGGAGGTGGTGCACATTTGGCCATCTCAGTGGGGATCAGCACATGAACAGAATGGATAGGGAAGGAAAGCTGAGGGTGTTGGAGATGTGTTCACAGCCCTGGCGGTCCAACAAACTCATCAAAAGTGCATGTGCTGCCAGCCTGCAGAATCACCACTCAAAAATGCTTGGAAAAAAGTAGCTGTAGAAGGGA
This sequence comes from Strigops habroptila, assembly GCF_004027225.2. NCBI lineage: Eukaryota > Metazoa > Chordata > Aves > Psittaciformes > Psittacidae > Strigops > Strigops habroptila. Next base: position 33,575,175 of record NC_044278.2, on the reverse strand, counting down.
GAGAAATAAACACAAGTGTGTTCGTGCCTTTAGTTGGGTACTGTGACTCCACAGGGAATGGGCAGGAGGAGGGTGAGAAGGCTCAGGGAGGTGGAGGAGGATGATGAAACAGGGCTAGCACCAAACTGGAATTCGAGTGCCTTAGTCCCAGCTCTGCTCCTCAGAGCACAGGGGGACTTTCAGCAAGCCCTTCTGGGCTGGGGGATCTCCACTTCTCCAAGCCTAATAATGAAAGCCTAACTCCTCTCTGCAGACCTTTTGAGATCTGCTGCTGCAAAGAACCATACAAGCAAGACACCTTTTTTCCTTTATATGATAAATGTTCCTTTAAAGTCTCCTTGGGCTGCTCAGATGATTCCCACTCCTAATGGGGACAGCTGGTTCATTGATGTAAGAGGCCATCCATCAGGCTGACCCATTGAAAGGTCTCTACTGTGGCTCCAGTTGTAGCTGCCAAAAGAAGCACTCCAGAATTGCGTTTGAAATATTGTATTTTTAAGTGGATAAGGAGGGATTGGAATGTCCTCATCCAGCCTTTATTATTTAGCTGCTTTTGAATGATCCTTTTCAAAAAGAGGTTGGGCAGCTATGGGGAAAGAAAAAAAAAAAAGAAAAAGAGAGAGAGAATAACAGGGCCTAATGCTCCTTTATACATTTTATAGATTTAATATAAAATAATTGTAACAAAAACACATATCCCATGGTCTGCCTTCCTATTTGCACAGGCTGTAATGAGTTGACATTTGAATGAGTCTGGAAAATTGTATTTAGTAACTCCTCAGAGGCCCCAGAGAGGGAAAACATATTATTGCTGCCTGATTTGGAAGTTATTGTTTTAAGGACATTTTCAGAGTTGCACACCTCTTTTCAGGCTGCAATTCTTATCTTCTGAACAAGCAAGGCTTAAATTCCCCACTCACGATGCCTGTGTGACTGTGAGCACCGTCCCATATTTTGAAGCTCTTGTACATTGGTAAGGGTAGAGGACAGCTCCATGAAGCCATGAAACGGGACAAAATCAATTGATCTCTGATTTCTGATCATCCCATTAGCTGCCCTGTAAAGGAAAGGAGAAGGACCAGGAGAGGCACACACTGGACTCAATGGCATAAGACCTTCAGGAGGGAGTAAGCTCTGTGCTGTTGAAGAATCAGAAGCAGTTTGCTTGGGCTTCTTGCTCACCTTGTTTCAGCAGGGAGTTTGCTAGAACTTCTGCTATCACTAACAGTGTGCTCAGACGTGCCTTCATGGATGTTAATTTTTAAAAACAAGCCTGTAACCTTCTTGGGCTACCAAGGGGACGAGGTGACATCTCCTGTCATACTCCACCTGATGGGTGACAGCTGGCTCCGGTGCCTCTTTGTGCTCTTGCATGGCAGCAGCTAAGCCCAGATTACGTCAACCAGTGACAGGTTTTTTGACTAGTTTCCAAAGAAAAAGAAGGTTATACCAACCAGGCTGTCTCTATTCCCGCTTTAATTCATCGATCAGGTTTGATCAAACCTGGCAGAAGTGCAGAAGTGCCTCTCTCAAAGTAATGAGGCTCCTACATGCTTTAGGAAGGTCTGTGGCTGTGTGAACAGGAGACGTCCTCAAAGTGGGGCCACTGGCAATGTGAAGCAAAGGTGATAATGCTGGTGTATGTGTCATTTGGAACCCACGTCTCACTGATGAGTCCATGCATATGTTGCCTAATAAAAACACACTTGCCTTTCACTAGGTACACTGTGGTAAAGACAGAAATTTAGATGGGGGATAAGAATAAGGATGAATTGTGATTATTTTGACAGGAGGTGTGAGACTATGTAAAAAAATTCCTAGGAAGCCAGTCTTCATTAGCTCCGTTGCCTGATAAACTACCTGAATTTTGGAGGTATATCCAACAGCTTCAGCAGAAATTCCCCAGAACTGAGGCATTATGAAAAATAAATTACTTATTTTAAGATACTAAATATAGTTTTAAAGCTCAAGTTTTTGGTATCCACACATGAAAGAAATGTTATCAAGGCCCTAAGTATAGGAAAAAGCAACCAGCTTGTACAAAACAAGAACTTCCATGGAGAAAAAAAATTACTGGTTTAAACTTAGCTATAAAATTCTCCTCTTGCTTGTCTGCAGGGGAAGTATTGAAATGCCAGCTGTGGGGCTAGTCCCTCTGAGAGAGAGAAGAACTGCATACGGATTTTGGTGGGAATATTAGCACTGCATTACGAAGCACCAGTTATTGATGGCGCATGAGGCGGTGTGATGAAGCACTGACTGTCTGATCCCCACATCTGTCAATTAACAAGTCATACGACTCAGATCTGGAGTACAGACACTATAATGGCCCAAAGCAATAAGTCATAGCACTGACTAATGTATGCATGAGTATAGGAGGTGAGTATTTCTGCTTTCAGGTGACAAAGAGTCACATGTATGTGCAAACATTCATTAGGTACATATGTGCCAAGTACTGGGGGATTAAAATTTCATTAGCTGTTGCAGAGCTCCTGGATGGTAATTCCAGGATGGCAATTCCAGGATGGCAAGCACAAAGATCTGCAAATGAGGTTATACAAAGGGCTTTATTTTTAACAAGTGGAGAAGTTTGTGTAGTTTTAAGAAAATAAAGCAGGGAGCTAACATGCTCATTTTAGCATTTGTAGTTCATGTTCGAATGGAGAAGTGTTCCTAAAATGCGTTTTACAGTACATGTCTCCACTGGCTATCTCTTCTCTGTGCACTTGAAGAAGTCCTGGAAGAAGTCCAGTTTAGCATTCAAAATATCCAGCTCTACCTACCCATGGGTTGCAGTTTAAGTAAGTACCTTTGAAATATCCCATTCTCTGTATCTATACGGGGAATTAGACAACCATGACTACTCCTCCCCACCTTTCTAGGAGGAAACATCCCTCAAAAGGACAAGCTGTGACCTCTCCCATTTGCCTCCTGTTGCCAGCTTCCCCAGCTTCCAAAGAAGAGGCAGGAGCTGGCTGGCTGAGGGATGGCTCTTGGTCCATGGGGGACTGCTTCCTCCTACCCTGTGTATCACCTCCCTGGACAGGCAGACAGTGAGCTTTGCCCATCAGCATCTGCCATAGCTGGGGGTGCGTTTGGTTTCCAAGCAGTCACCAAACCGCTCTGTGAGGTCACTGATGAGGGCTGTTCTCCCCCTGCCCAGAAGTCCCAGTCGGAAGCAAGAGCCCATGGTTTGTAAACTCAGCTTTGGAAACTGGGAAATGCTTTCAAGGAAATGTTGGGTCAGCACCCTCAGCCCTCCCAGCACAGTGCTAAGAATTAAAAAGGGTCAGTGAAACTTCGCTGCAGAGAAGGAGAGGATGGTGCTCTGAAGCCCGTGGTGGCTTCATACTTCATTGTGGATCCCCAGATCAGGGGCAAAGGCATCCTCTTTTAAGGGGCTTCATCTGGAAACAGAAACACATTTGTAGATGCTGGTATCAGACAGATTTATGAAACTGAAATGGCCTGTTCTTCCCCTCCTCCCTGAAATTTTCTAAACGCCTCTCTTCACAGGGGTTGTGCATTTGTATATAATTATTTCTTTTTCTGTGTATTGATCCTTCTCTACTTTCCCTGAATGCACCATAATTATATTTTCTTCCAACGAGTGTAAGGAGCGAACTGTCACTGGTTCACAATGGCTCCACTTTATCAAACCGGAAAAGAAAAAGCCCCTGTTTTGGGGGAGGTTTCAGGCGACGGGCTGACAATTGTGGGTTCTGATTCATACCTGTGCAACCGCTACTCTGTAATCAGGCAGTGATTAGTCACCGACAACCAATTACTGTGCCTGGCTTCCTAAAGTAATTTGTCTATTGCGATCTGTATAAATACTGGTTAATTCTGCAGGGAAAACTCCACAGGCTTGGGAGCAGGGCAGAGAGTGCATCCCTCTGCATGCCATCCTGGGGCTGGCGGGAAGGTGAGGTGGCTGCCCTAAGCCAGGCAGGCAAGAGAGCAGCCTCCTTTGACAGACAAGTGCCAGTTCTGCAGGAATCATCACATTTCATAGAATCATAGGATCACAGAATGGTTTGGGTTAGAAGGGACCTTAAAGATCATCTACTTCCAAACCACCTGACATGGGCAAGGACACCTTCCACTAATGCATTTTATGAACTGTCCAGTATGGGATGAGTGTGTTTTCTTGGTTCTTAGTGATAAACAGCAGAGGTGAGCTCTGGGATCTTCCCCCAGAGGTTTTGCCTGAGCTGGTACCTCACTGCTCCGACAACTGCCCATCCTCTGCGGCAGCACCACCCTCCCTTTCCCCATGGAGCTGCTCCCCACCTTTCTCAAACCCACTGCTTGCCTCCACCTACCCACAACCTGAGTTTTATCAAAGGCTTCATCACTTTGCTCAGCCATGGTGATGCTCAGAGGCTGCCCACAGTCCTCTCACCCCCCAGTTCTGTGAGAAGAGGTGCATGGTGCCACCATCGCCACAGAAGGACAAATGAGTCCAGAGGATTCCAGGAGTGAGCAAAGGCCTGTGAATCACCAGCAGATTTTCCTTAACAAGCTCACTGCGTGGCTCGCCAGAGTTATCATTAGCCTTTGAAGCCTAAAGCTAAAATGTTTTTGGAGGGAATGGTCAATGGAGCCTCTGCTTTCATCTCCTGCTAGTGTTAGGAGCTGCCCTGCACTACCCTTAGGTTCAGGTGGGCTTTCTGCAGGGGTCATTGTCTCAGCAAAAGCTCAAATACCACAGGCAAAAAAAGTTGCTACCTGCTGGTAGGTTATTCTTCCTCAAGCAGAAATGAGCAGTGTCTGCTGGAAGCACTTTTACACTTGTGTAACTGTGAAGGAGCAGCAGCTGCTGTTTTAACCATACCAGCCAGTGTGGAGTGCCAGAATATTTCTGGAGAGATTAGCCACCAGCATCTTCTTTCCTGACAAGGTTACACTGGTTTGAAGAGTAGTGGAAAAGCAGCTGATGAAGTAAGTGTTTACAAAGCAGCATGGTCAGAAGCAGGCAGTGACCCTGGATGAGGCATGGGATGATCCAAGATCTCCCTGTGTGCTGGAGGAAGAAAGTCCCAGGTGAACCTCAGGCCTTGTGTGACTGGGCTGGGGCTGAGGCTAAGTATGAGGATGGAGCTGGGCATGGGGATGGGGCTGCACAGAGGGGCACGTGCAAAGAGAAACCAAGTCCCTGATGTGGGGGACTTTCCTTCTCTGAATGGGCAGGGTGCAAACCCCGGAGCTGGCTGGCTATGTGTGCCATCTGGCAGCCATCACCCTGCTGGAGCACGCTTTGAGGTAAAACTGGAGTTTCTGACCTAAACATTCATTTTACTTCACAGAGCCTTCTCTTGTCACTACGTGTAGTGGGACTAGACATAATGTCTAGAAAGCCTGGCTTCTTGGGGCAGGTTCCCCGCACCTTCTTGGTTTCCATCCCATGCCCAGTGCCAGCTGAGCGTGACAGTCTTGCTGAAGCACACCAGGAAAACATGAGAGATGCTAGGTGACCTAATCCAAGTCCATCAAGCCAAAGAGATGGGAAAAAACAGGGAGCTCTAGTGAAACTAGGCCGTAGCTGTGCCTGGCTCCAGGCATCCAATCACTTTTCCAGTCTTTGGAGGAAAGAGCAGTGAGTCCTGGTGCTTCAGTTGCATTTCGGTTTACATGCCCTTCTCACAAAAGAATGCCTACCAACACGTAGAACTGTTTGAAGTAAATACGCCTGAAGGCACTGCTAAATCACTTCTTCCCCATCATGCTCCAGGGTGGTATTAAAGTCATTAAGGGACTCCTGGAGTCAATTTATCCCGATAAAGCTATTTTTCAGGATTTTCATTCTGCATCCATTTTTGCTGATGTGTTTTCATTTTTCTTAATTTATTAGACTAAGGTCCATTATGATCTGGAAACTAAAACAAAGGAGACCATTATGTTATGTTGGACAGTAGCCACGGCTGATATGGAATACTAGATTCCTCCTACCCCAGAACCGCAGTAATACAGTTGCTGGTGCCTCTCCTCTTCAGAGGCTGGTGACGTAATCCTTCCGCATGCCTTGCACTCACATGCCTTGACCCCTCATGGGTAATCACGTCACCCCATGGAGTCAGCCCAGCCTTTAAGCTCAGCCTCTCACTAGAAGAAGATCGGGTGGCCACAGCTGGCCACCAAGCAGAGAGAGGTGCACAGAGATGATGAGGATGCTGGAGGCAGGTCTGGTGCCAGGAGGTCTCTCCCGCACCGTGACAGGTTGCGGACACAGTTGTGCTTTCTGTCTGTTGGTTTTTGACAACATTCCCTCATAGTTTCTCTCTTTGTTTTATTTCCACACACACCCCCCATCTGTTATTGCCTGTATTTAGAGACTGCAACTCCAATACCAAATAGAATACCAAAAAATGTGACTCTGAGAAAGCAGTACTCAGAGTAGCACACAGAGCGTGTAGCCTCTGGGGGAGGAGAGGAAAGGCTATAACAAAATTAAAGACATCCCTTCCAGACTCCCTGCCAAGTCACAGACAGGGGACTGTCCTGTACCAGCATCTCCAGAGGCACTGGTATAGCAGATGGGCCTGAAGACAAGCACACACAACTGCTGTTCTCCCTCTTCTCCCATTCTTCCACTTACCTTTCCCCAGTGACAGCCTGACTGCCCAAGCACTCGTGACATGGCTGGTTCCCCTTTGTTAATCTCATCAAGATATCAATAATATGCATTATTTCTACCCGATATTTTTCCCCTTTGCATCAGAAAGCAAGAACAAAAGTAGTTTATTTTCTCATGCCTTACCTATTTTAACCACCTCTGTCCCTGAGGCCCCCAGCCCCATGGTACTTGCTGTTTTGCTGCATTATTTGTTGCTGCATGCTAATCCAATAAACCTGAACTCCCATAAATTACCATGCCACATGGGGGAGGCTAAGTTTAGCTCCTGCATATTTTAGACATCTGTCAAGATAAAACTTGGACTGGAAGGAGTCTCTGGCATGCTCATCTGTACTGAAAGTGGACAGTGACACAGGCATTTCCGCTCCTTACTCTGTCTCTGACTATGTCACTTGATTATTAATGAGTTCACATGAAGTTTCTTGCTCCTGGGACCTACTAGAGCACAGTGCATGCTTGGAAATGAGCCCCATGACTTCATGGATCTGAAGCATGACCTACTACATTCTCTTTTCCTTCAGCAGCTTGGGTTTTGGCACTTCACGCAGGGTGTTAAAAACCCGCTGTGTTAAATATCCACAAAATGATGTCTTCGCCCTCCTCCCCAGGCCTTTGTTGAGTAGACCTGAGAGTTGTTTTTTTGGGAGAATACAATAAACATGCTGGAAAATACAGTTTGAAGAATTTTCTGTGTATTTATTTCTGCTGAAAAATAGGTCACCTTTTAAACAGTTAAAAAGGATGACATCATTCAACAGATGAAATGCCCTATTTTGGATGCAGTGAAGCATTTTGCAACAACTCCAAATGAAATTTTTCATTTTTCGTATGTGACTGGAAAAGCAAATCCCTTTCCCTCATCTTTATCATAGTAACCAGATTTAAAAATAATTATGCACTTCCTACTCCTCCCATAGCCATTCATAGTAATCTTTTACCTCTTTTTACATGGACTGTTTCTTCTTGATGTTGTTTAATGGTCACCCTGGCAGGTTGAAATCTCTGTAAATATCACCTGTTCCTTCTCCCGCTTTCTCTTACAGGTTTTCTAGCTCTGCCATTGCATAATATTAATGAACACAGTCAATTTAAAGAACGAGCATATGCAGCAAATAATAAAGGAGAAAAATCTCTGCTAATCACCATGGGAGTTTTCTCTGTGTTCATGCTGACTTACACTGCCCTTTTTGTGCCCTGTGAGGAGGTGGACAATCCCAACCAGTCCAGGCAATGCCTGGGACCTGAAGGCCAAACTCCTTCCCAGCTTTGCCAGGAATTTTGTCTTGGTAAGTAATTTTAGAGAAGTTCTATGCTTCCTAGTTCCCTCTTTTTCCAAGATGAAAATTACAATGTCTACTTGAGTGAGGAGGAGAGATTGTCCTGATTGATTAATATTTCAAAAAGGGTCTCATAAATCTATAATCTCTCCACAGTAGTACAATTCACTGCTGCTGCTCTGTTCCCCTGGTTAGCCTTTGGATCCCCTTGCAGGCAGTTACTAGTCTCAGTCTGCAATAGAGATATACTGAAATGTACAGTAAAGGAAACAGAAAAAGAACATTAAATGACAGGGATGTGGAGCTGGAAAAGGTTAGTATCCATTTCCTACTCTGGCAATAAGCTTTCTTTTTTTTTTTTTTCCCCCAGGTAGATCAAGCTAAACACCACCTATCTGTCATACATTTGATGTAAGTTAGGAGCTTCTGGGTTTAGCCTTCAGCCTTGGCAGAAGACTCTTTAAAACTCTCTGGAGGCACAGAATTAATTTTCTGTCTTTGGGAGTGTTTCAGCCTTGAGGACTAGGCAGGAAATCTCTTGAAGCTTTCACCCTCAGATTGGTTTTGCTGTAACACTCATAATGGGCACTGAGACCTTTGCAGCGCAAGTGCATGAGAAATGAGAGCTGGATCCTGCTAATAGCTTGGTTTTCCTGGCTGGAAAGCTACCCAGGAGGAGAGATGCTCTGCAGACCCTCATGAGAGTGCACGAAGGGCTGTACTGGCACAGCCACTGCTGGGAGGGCCTTGATATCCCCCAGGTGTCATCTCTTCCTGGGAATAAACTAGAGACTGAGGTCAATATGGACTCGATGCTGGTCCTTGCCCTCATTGTCCACCTGGGCAAGCAGGGCAGGAGGCACCTCAACAGGTATGGGGATGATACACAACTGGAAGGCAGTGGGACGCTAGGAGTTATTGCTGCTCCTCAGAGCCACCTGGGCCGGCTGTGGACAGGGACCAGGACCATCATCAGGCTCCCTGAAGCCAAGTGCAGAGGCAGGATGGATATGTCCCTCACAGCAGGGTGGTCTGGGGCCAATAAGGAGGAAACAGCTTTGCAGGAGAGGATTTTTTGATTACTGATTCCACCATGGCTTTTCTCTGTCAGCCAGTCTCAGAAGTAATGTGTTGTTCCATGGACTGTAGGAGCTCTCACTTCTGGAGAAGAGTAAGGGGAGCAAGCCGAGGGAGACTTAGCAAGGTGCTTGAGGCTTTCATGATCTAATTGAAAGCAAGGTGAATTTTATCTGACTTGACCTTTATTTAAATTCCTCACTCTTGCATTCTGAAGTTTACAACCTCTTCTTTTACTCTCAGTGCAGAGTTTCACCTCCTTCAGAGCCAGGGCTGGCGTGACTCATCCTGGAGGGTACTGCTGTGCATGGTTGGTTGGTCACCCGAGCTGTTGCTCTGCTGTGAGAAATCTGCCAGAAGACAAAACTGGAAACAAGCTTAACCTCATTTTGGATTGTCCACTGCCATGGAGGAGCAGTGAGAATTAGGAATCCATTTTTATTTATTCACTTTAAAGTGAATTATACTGCCTGCCCATGGAAGCAAAGGGCGCAGCTGAGGAAGGTGCTGCTTTTGTTCAAGAAAGGCCACAAGATTTAAAGTGCATCTAGGTACAATGTGTGTGGATGAGTCAGGAGATCTGACTTCAAATGTGAGCTCTTCAAAGCAGTGTCTGCCTTTTTCAGTGTGCGTCGCACAGAGCTCTCGTTTAAAGAATGTAAAACTATAATGAAAAGCGAATGGCTCTGATGTGTGAACTGAGGCTGCAATTCACTGCAAAAGCAGGGCTCCCCCAGGGTTTCTTTCTGCCCCAGGTGGATAAAATATTGCTGCCCGTCTTTCCTGTTGTCTATGGGGATGGCACACGTGGCTGCTCACCCGGAGGTCTGCTGCTCCTGCCAGCCAGGCGTGCTGCCGGCTCTGCCCCAGAGCTGCCTGTCAGGGCGGAAATTTCCTGCTCATTAAAAAGAGACAAAAGACACTGAGGTTGCAAATAAAATGTGTTATCTCCTCTTGGAAGGCCTGTCAATCCACCAGGCCATCGTTTTCTCTAGGGTTAGAGATGCTGTGCCAAGCTCTCAGGTCCGTGTTTGTTAGAATCATAGAATCATAGAATGGTTTGGGTTGGAAGGGACTTTAAAGAGCATCTAGCTCCAACCCCCCTGCCATGGACAGGGACACCTCCCACAAGACCAGTTGCTCCATCACTGCTTGCAGCAAGCCTGATCAGCACCTGAATGGGAAGATCTGCCCCTGAATCCAAGGTCTGCCCCTCAGTGTCTGCTTCACATGCTTAGAGCCTGGCCTGGAGCCCTCAGACACTGTGCTTGTAATTAGTTTTGGTAATTAACCCAGCATCTCTACACCCTGCACTACACTATCCTCCTCGCTGCTCATCAGAATAGCACTATCTCTTAGTTTTACTTCACTAAACACAGCTCTATCCGCAGCTTAAACCCTGGGCTCTTTAATTAACTGACAACTTTAATCCACGCGTTACACTGTGCTTATCTGGAAACTGACTTTTACTTCTGATAAGCCATGATCTAATTGCCCACTGTCCTCTGCAGAAGTGCAGAGTCGATGTACTGCTTCACTCAGACAGTTACTCAACATGAAAAGCACTCCCACTCGTCGCAGTCCCACATTAATCCTCAGCACTAAAACACGGCTCTGGTTATGGCAGAGATAGCCAGGAGGTCCTCACAGCCCCTCTCCTCCCTCCCTCCCACCTTCCTTCCCACCAGGCATCATGACCTGGACCATGCTCAGCTGGCAGGAGCTGAGGCAGCATCACAGACTGCCAGTGTTTTACCTTCCTGCCCATGTGGGGCTCCTGTTTCCGGGCCTAAAAGCAGAAGAAAGGTTTACAGTAGAAGTTAAAAGTCTTTGTCCCACTGAGCCCAACATACAAGAAACTGATGTGAGTCTGGCAGTTATACTCTGGATTTATTTGCTGTCTGGTTTTTTTTAGCTTCTGGGAAACTTTCAGAACCCAGAATGCAAATAATTTGCATTCAGCAAGTGAGGGTTTTCCAAAAAATGCTAAATGCATTTTGTCTGTTTTTCTAGAGTTTCTAAAAGAGTTTTTATGCTGAAGTCAGGTGCATGTTTCATCTGTCATTAGGTCCTGCCAGTTTTCGCCTGTCCAGCCAGCTCTCTGTTGCAGATCTCTGTTGCACTGAGATCTGACAAACCATTTTGATTCGAAGCCATGTTACCAGTCACAGATATCTTCCCTTTCACCCCCCTCTTGTGGAGAAACAAATGAGAGGAAGGCTTTGCAGGGAGATGCATTAAAAATGCCAGCTCAAAATGAGACGGGTTTGTGTCCTTCTGTGGCGCTGGTGGGGACAGAGAAGTAAAAGAATGGGGAATGGGACAACTACAGAAATACTTGGTCTCTACATTTTAGGAAGGAGAGCGGGGAAGAGACCTTATCAAGGAGGACTCCACAGTCAGCAGCAAGGAGAGGACACAGGAATAGCTTCTGTGTGCAGGAAGCAGCCCAGTGTGGATGCAGAGGGGTGCATGTGAGCAGGGTGGGAGCCAGCACCACCAGCAAGGGCAATGCTGCCAGGCACAGCCTAGCCATAACCTGATGACTGCGGCAAGGAGCAGGAGAGCGATGGGGACCTGTGCCCTGGGTGAAACACACAGGCTACACGAGGTTTTTACTGGCCCTTGTACTGGTCCCAACTGGGGCAGGTCCCAGCCCTGGGCCTCTCCTGTATCCTACCTGCTGTGTGCCCCAAACCCACACCAGCCTGCCTGCCTTCTGTCTGTGCATGATCACCTGTGGAAAATATTGCTACTTGCCATGGTGTGGTAACCCACACATGGAAGCAGGGCACTGCTTCACCCTCCTGGTAGAGCAGCATCTTCCCAGTCTGCTGCCCATACTGGTATCACCTTTCATCTTCCCCTTTTGCCTTGCCGCATCCCTAGTGATCCAGACTCCAGCCTCTTTGCAATGCATCTGTAAGCTATTTCCAAATCCTTTGTCTGGAGCAGGCAGCAGAGCACAAACCAAGGGGCTTGTTTGCTCCTGGCCCCTCTCCATTTGCAGGCAGGGGCTTATCCACTGCAGCCATGCATCTGCCTGAACTGCATGACCCCACATGGAAAACATGGGAGCTGGGAGGGTGCTTGGTGCTACCCACTGCCATTTTGGAGGCTGAGTTTCTCATATTTCTTTGCGCTGTGAGTCCGGCTCTCAGGAGGATCAGGGAGAGCTACGCAGCAGTCCTCTGGTGCCTGAGCAGTTCTCTCCATCCTGCGTGGCTGCCTTCCCTTGGGAAAATAGAGATGTGGCTACTTCACATCATGTCTGGAGAAGAGAAGGCTCAGGGGAGACTTTAGAGCAGTTTCCGGTACCTAAAGAGGGCCTGCAAGAAAGCTGGAGAGGTTTTTTTTGCAGCTTTCTGCCTGGGCCTGGCTTGTGCATATGCCATCTGTACAGACATCCCTGCTGAGGCAGGAAGAACGTGCATCTTCCCCCAGTTCCCACAGCACTGCCTCTGTCATTCGTAAAAATATCTGTACCCCACGGGAATAACATCCCCTAGAAAAAGGCAGATGGACCCAGGCACTCTGGGATAACAAGGTCTCTGTCAGGCACGGCAAGATGGAAATTACTCTGGCGCATTTTGGGATCCCTATGCTGCTGACATTGCAAAACTGAGGGGCTGAAAGGGCACCAGAATTTACGGATGATGAGGAAATCAGGGTGGAGGGAAAGTATCCAAGGTTTCGGCTGCAGAAAGCACCAGGCTGTGCAGGATATTTTTCACTGTGCTCTCTGTAAAACACTTGTCGTTTGCGTAAGAAGTCCCTCGCAGCCCTCCTTCCCCTCCATCCCAGGCCCCATGCAGCCCTGTCCCTCCCTGTAGGTGGTCTGGGGAAAATCAGTGGCTGCCACTTCTAATGCCACCTGAGTAGTGTCTAATAGAAATCTGTTCTGCATGGAGCAAGCACCACAGGACTTGATCTCCATGTCTGGCATGCTGCAGCAATTAAATATATTGTCACATTCAAGTGTCACAAATGGCTCGGAGTGTTGCTAAGAGTTTCACCTGTGCAATTCATAGAATCACAGAACGGTTTGGGTTGGAAGGGACCTTAAAGATCATCTAGTTCCAACCCCTCTGCCATGAGCAGGGACACCTTCCACCAGACCAGGTTGCTCAAGGCCTTGTCCAGCCTGGCCTTGAACACTGCCAGGGATGGGACGTTCACACGAATCATAGAATCATAGAATAGTTAGGGTTGGAAAGGACCTTAAGATCATCTAGTTCCAAACCCCCTGCCATGGGCAGGGACACCTCACACTAAACCGTGTCACCTAAGGCTCTGTCCAACCTGGCCTTGAACACCGCCAGGGATGGAGCATTCACAACTTCCTTGGCAACCCATTCCAGTGCTTCACCACCCTCACTGTAAAGAACTTCTTCCTTATATCTAATCTAAACTTCCCCTGTTTAAGTTTGAACCCATTACCCTTTGTCCTACTGCTACAGTCCCTAAGGAAGAGTCCCTCCACAGCATCCTTGTAGGCCCCCTTCAGATACTGGAAGGCTGCTATGAGGTCTCCACGCAGCCTTCTCTTCTCCAGGCTGAACAGCCCCAACTTTCTCAGCCTGTCTTTATATGAGAGGTGCTCCAGCCCTCTTATCATCCTCGTGGCCCTCCTCTGGGCTCACTCCAACAGCTCCATGTCCTTTTTATGTTGAGGACACCAGAACTGTACACAATACTCCAAGTGAGGTCTCATGAGAGCAGAGTAGAGGGGCAGGATCACCTCCTTCGACCTGCTGGTCACGCGTCTTTTGATGCAGCCCAGGATACGGTTGGCTTTTTGGGCTGCAAGTGCACACTGAAGCCGGCTCATGTTTAGCTTCTCATCAACCAACACCCCCAAGTCCTCCGCAGGGCTGCTCTGAATCTCTTCTCTGCCCAACCTGTAGCAGTGCCTGGGATTGTCCTGACCCAGGTGTAGGACCTTGCACTTGGCTTGGTTGAACTTCATGAGGTTGGCATTGGCCCACCTCTCAAGCGTGTCAAGGTCCCTCTGGATGGCATCCCTTCCCTCCAGCGTATCAACCGAACCACACAGCTTGGTGCCGTTGGCAAACTTGCTGAAGGTGCACTCAATCCCACTGCCCATGTCGCCCACAAAGATGTTCAACAGGACAGGTCCCAACACCGATCCCTGAGGGACAGCACTCGTTACTGTTTTCCAACTGGACATTGGGCCGTTGACCACAACTCTTTGCGTGCGGCCATCGAGCCAGTTCTTTAACCACTGAGTGGTCCATCTATCAAATTGATGTCTCTCCAATTTAGAGACAAGGATGTCGTGCAGGACAGTGTCGAATGCTTTGCACAAGTCCAGGTAGATGACGTCAACTGCTCTGCCCCTGTCCATCAGTTCCATAGCCCCATCATAGAAGGCCACCAAATTGGTCAGGCAGGCTTTCCCCCTAATGAAACCATGTTGGCTGTCACCAACCACCTCACTGTTTTTCATGTGCCAAATAAATATACCGTGTGTCAATATGTAACAGGAAGTATTTTGCAGTGGGAAGATGGGACATTAATTACTGTAAAAGACTTGAGAACCACCACCCTCCAATGTGTCTGAGATGTTAGGTGTGCAAATAAAAGAAGGAGATCAAAAGGTAGATCAGGTTCTTTCACCTCATGTATGCCTATTTTACTGGGACAAAAAGGAAGATGTGAGAATTTAAGAGGAGGCTTGAACAGTCTGGCAATGCAGAAAGAGGCAGCCAAGACAGACAAGCGTGGAAGAAAACACACCTCCATTTTTTAAAATAACGTCTTAAAAAAAATCATTTTTGAGGCATTTGTGTATGAGACAGCCATTTGGCTCCTAGAGCTAGAATATGGGCCAGCAGTAATCAGGAAAGGCGGGCAGAGGCAGCATACATAATGAAGGAGCCTGCATGTGGGCTCTTATCATTTGGAGGCTAATAGATGATGAAGGCAGCTTAATCCATGCAAGTATAGAATAATGACAACCTTGACTTCATGCGTCATAAAAATAGGGGGAATAAGGAAAAAAGAGAGAGAGAGAGGAAGAGAACTAAAAAGCAACAGCATTTGAATCCAAGCGCGTCATTAATGGATGAGGCCAGAAAGAGTGCAATAATCAATCCCAAAGCAGAGCAGAGAGGTGGCTGCAGCTCATGGGTGCAGGGAAGCCTGTGGAGGGGAAGGGGAGAGGAGCAGGCGTCAGAGGAAGCGCCTGGACAAGCACAGAGAGATGCTGACCCATTTGGTGCCAACCCAATTTATCAGCCCGCGCACTGGCAGTACTCGCTCCAGCCTGGTGTCCTCCTGCCAAGCCCAGCCAGCTGCCAGCCCCCAGCAAGTGCATCCTCCCATAGCAGCAGGCGAGAACCCCAATGCTGGCTCCATGGCACAGGCATGCCGGGCAGATAAAAGCTCACCTTTCCCCTCCGTGGCAGAGCAAAGGCCGTGTTTTGCAGCCATCTGGAGGAAAGACAGCGATTGAAGCCTTGCCATGGTAATGGCGAGATTAATTAGTAACCACTGGAACAGCTTAAGCGGGGTTGTTGTGGATTTAGTCATCGCTGGGAAATTTTAATTAGCCATTGGATATTTCCTTTCCCAGCGATACGTGCCATCTGCGAAGCGGCACCTCCTGTGGGCCAAAAAGTAGGCAAGAGATGGGCAGCCACACAGCTACATCCAAAGCAGCACATCTCATTGCCTCCACAGTGAGCATCCTCACAGAGGTGTCTGGGCCTTCGTTTGGACTGTAAAAGCTACAGCTGTTTATGGAGACGGCTTTCAGCACAATCTGTAGGCATCTCATTCTTAGCCTACTCCTTACCTTCTTAATTCTTACTAACCCGCTCCTGCACTAATTACTGGAAAGGGGGCAGATAGATGAGAGCCATGGCATTTTGTTGTCTGGAATCTCAGCTATTTTTATCAAAAAATACATTGAGTTAGTCAGGTCAGATCTATTTTTGGTAACCCCCAAGTTACACTTTACATCATTTTCTATGAAATGCTACATCTTTCACTATTCTTCCCTTCAAAATTAGTCAGATGCCTGTCATACTCCTGAGGTTAAACTAACAGATTACTTACTGCCTGGATTAACTTCCCATCCACTGTCTCTATAATGTGCAGCCTCAGCTGTTCTGCAGCCTTGTGGCCCTTGCTTTCACAGATGCATCCAAAAGCCTGGCTGCCAGGCAGGTAACATCACGTGCCTGCTTTCCTAATAGTTTGGGATGGAGTTTACTTGATGGCTGAATCCATGGATTTCCTCAGCTGGCTCTGCAGATGCCAGTGCCCCTCCGTACTGAAAATCCTATTAAACTGCATGACTTTGCCACACGTCCCATCACATTGCTATGCATCTGGTCTATGTTATTGCCACAACTTTCACCTCTCCAGTGTCTTGGTATTCCAAAGTCTTCTCCTCAGGACCTCAGCCAGAGGCCTCCTAAAATGCACCTTGGCAGTGTCATGTACATTTCTTTAATTGGTTCATCTGGTGAAAGAATTCAGACGTACTGAAGCTCTGCCTGTTCATTCGTGTTGAACTAGTATGTGCTGTTAATAACCATATTTTAATTACTGTGTATCCAGTTTTCCTGAGCTTGAAGTAAGATTCACTAGGCTGTGTAGTCACACTGGCATCCGCTCTACAGATGAATGCAAGATTTTTTTCCCTTGTTGGTTCTCTGAAAAAATAACACACTTTAAAGAGAGATTGCATGTTTTGTTATCAGTTTAGGTACTATATTTCGTTATCCCAGGTATCATTTTTTTCATAGGTCCAATTTATAGATGTAACACAGTTATACAAATTCCTGGGGGACACTTTTAAAAAGTTTGGGTCCTTGTCACTTGTTTTTTCAATATATTGGTTTAGGCCAGTTCCCTTCTTTTGGTACTTCAATTCCTAATGAATCCTCAGCCTTTTTAAACCTGAAAATTATATATCTGGCATGCAAATACCTCTCCAAACATCCTCTGCAACAACCCAAGGAGATCCTTTTCCCTGCAGTGTCCTTAGCCTTTTAAAGTGCCCTGTTGGCTCATTTAGAGACCTGTAGTACAGCAGCACTCTGGCAAGCTTCATGCTTCCTGTGTGTCTGAAATGTTTTTGTTTGCTTTAATATCTTCAACACTTGCCTGTTCTGGACCCTTCTCACCCATTAGAATTTTTGTATCACATTTCACTTGACATTGCCTGCATGTCTTTCCATTGGCATTATTCGCTGCAGGTCACCCCTTTCCGACTCTGTAGCTCACTCCTTTCTGAAGGAAGGGTTTTTGGGGTCAGACTTCCTTTTAACCCTCCCAGGGCTTCAGGAGGTGTTGGTTATCATGGGTGGCACATCATAACAAAAGCTGAGCTGTGATGAGATTTGGCAGTGCCCAGAGTGCAGTGGGTAGCCTGCCTACCTGTTGGTATCCATCAAAATATCTGACCCCTTGCTCTACCTGGCACAGAGTCTGCTACTCTAGAGCAGCTGAGGAGCCAGGAGCAGCAGTCCTTTCAATGCCTTCCAGGTCTTTCTACTGAATCTCAATAAGAAGTCTGCCAGGGAGGAAACAAAAACCAGATCAATACCTGGAGACTTTAGCACTGGTCATTCCCCCTGGACTTTGCTAACAGGAGAGATTGCATCACCTGCCCATTAAGCTACAACTTCAAAGGCACTGCATAATGATAAAATCTGCTATGCAAACAAGCTGCATTCACTACTCATGACTTGCACTGCAAAACTGTTTTCCTGCACTAGTCCCTGATGCTGTCTCTGAACCCTCAGCACCAGCTGAGCTGCCTACTCCATCCACTGAAAGCAGGGTGGTCAGCCATGGACACGTGCACCTCACTCCAGTGTCCACGTCATGCTGCCCTTGTCCTGCCACCTCTGCCTGTCACTGGGGGCACAGTAACGTTGCAAGGCACTGAGAAGCATTTTAGAAAGGAAGGTGCTTCAGGAAGGTGCTTTTGAAATGGAGAGTCACATTTGCTGTACCAATTCTCTTTGGAAAAAGCATGGTCAGGGCAGTATGAAAAATCTTAGATTATTTCCACTGAGTAGTACTGGGCAGGCAAATAGCACTGTAGAAAGACACTATCAAGACTCTGCACCATTCAGTTTGAATTCTAAATGCTGTCATCTCACAAAATAAGCACCTGAGCTCATTTCTCTGAAAAGGCTTGCTTTGCTTTGATACAGTGAAGCAGGGATAGTATTCTCTTGTCACTTCCCCTGTTTCTTTTACCCTGTTCCCTTCCTCTTACAGAGGGGATCACTGAAAGCATGGGGAAGCTGCTTTTTGGGGTGAAGCTGGGTCCTTCTGCTGACAATGGGTTGCAGATGGTTTGGCAGAGCAATGAGCATCTCACCAATGTGTGTCTTTTTCCAATACTTCAGGGCCAAGGTTGCAGGACTGAGTTTCTCCAGTCCTTTCCTTGCCACTCTCCCTGCACCACATCAGGTTTCTCCTTGGAAAGGTGATGAGGCCAGAAGGCACCTTCTGAGTGCTGGGCACACCAAAAAGGACCCTCATGCTGTCCATCTCTGTCATGGGCTAGCTGCGAGGCTGTCAGCAAGTTGCTTTGTTCTTCCTTTCCTTCACTGCCTACAAACCAGGAATAATCATCCTCAGTCACTCGCCATTGTGAATGGTGTAAATTATTGCTTCCCTGCACTGCAAAATGCAAACTGCCACTAAGAAGCTAAGGGAGGGTGATGGTCTGCTCAGGCTGTGGCCATCCCACTTGCTGGCAAAGCACGACGGCGCCATCACCAGCCAGTGAGGGCAGAACTTAGACCCCCTGGGCTGCCCCACGCCTCTTCTGCTGTGGAGGAAAGGAGCCACAAGATGCCCCCTTTTTTCTTGCCATTGTGCCTCAGGGTGCTGAGCTCACCCCATCTTCTGGAAAGAAGAGGTCAGTTTCACATGACTGCTCCTCACACACAACTGCAAGTTGAAAGCAATCCTCACAACATTCATGAGTAATGGAGAGAGGAGTCACCTTCTGGGGGAGTTTCAGATGGCATGAGGTGAGCCATGAAGACAGGCTGCTGGTGTCCTTTCCACTAGGTCAGGTCTCATTGATGTTTGGCTTCATCCTCCAGTGCAGAAATTTGCTCTATGGGATGGCTGCAATAGGCAGAGGTTTGAGGCATTCAGGTTCCCGAAAAAGACAAACATGGTTTCCTTTTGTAGGACAAAACGTTGGTGCAGATTGGTGCTGCTGAAGGGATGGGCAATAGGGTGGCTCTGCTTGCACCCAGAGCCATCGCTCCCACCTCAGCACTGAAGTCAGGCTGATTTTGGTTTAGAACGACTCTTAGTTTTCTCATGATGAAATAAATTTAACTGGCAGAGCTGACTTAAAATATAGTCCTGAGATGGTCCCACACAGGAATGTCACTTCTGCAACCTCCTGTGCTGGCTTTGTGGGCTTTAAGCTCTCGGGCTCCCCTGCTGCTCCCCACTCCCTTGCCACAGCTGAGGACAGGGTGCTGAGTGTATGCAGCCAGCTGTGCATGGCACATGGGACCAATCTCTGCTCAGCAAGGCACCAGGATCTGCTTCTCTGCCACAGCAAATGCAGGAGAAATCAGGAGAGGCAGCTGTCTTCTGCAGTGGCACTTGCTGGGCAGCTTCTAGTCACAAGGCGAGGAGAGGCGAGCAGGTCATCAGGCTCGGGGGGAACAAATCACTCCTCTGTTCCCAGCCAGGGCTTTGGCTCTCAAAAATGCAGTCTGTGAATAACGCATCCAAGTTTTCACTTACATCACAGCTCATGCTCAACCAGAGCATTTGGAAATGGTTATTCACTTCACCAGGCTCATTTGGGCAGGCTGCAGTGCTCAAAACAGCTGCCTGCTCTTACCTTAACGTTCAGGCCTTTGTGCTTTAATTTGCAAGCCTGGCGGTGGACTTAACTGGGTCTTCTGCTTGTTTGCTCTTTACAACCAAGGAAGTAACCCATTGTGAGGGATTTTTGAACCAAAATCTCACATGGACTTCTCCAGTATTTGGACTTTAGGCTGAGTATGCTGTCTGTCACCTGTCTCTGTTCCTCCAAGGGAAAAGCTACAGCCCCAGAGAAGAAGAGAGAGAGAGAGAAATCCTATTATAGTCCCAGGTCTAATCTGCCAAAGCAGAGCAGGAACAATTTTTAATTTTATAAGCACCCACTTTTAACCTTATTCAGTGATATTACCCTTTCCCACAATCAAATATTAGTTTGAACTATCTCAAGCTTAACACCTTATTACACAAAGCTTCTTAGAAATAGAAATAAAATAAATAATCTCACACAAAAGAGTGTCAGACTGAAAGGGCTTGCAAATGCATGGCTAATTCAAAGCCAATGAGATTTCAGATGTAAGGTACATACATTTATGAAGCTATTCTTCTCCTTCCTCAGAAAATGTTCTTAGTTAAAATTTTAATCCAGTCAGGGTGTCTGCTGGAGGGGGGCCTTTCCCTGCAAGGTGAGATAGAGAATTTTCCCCTGATTTCAGCCAGCGTAAAGCTAGAGTCCTCTACTGCAAAGTGATCTTACAGGGTTTTATCTGTGTTTTACACCACTTTCATTGAGTATTTACCTTCTATTTTTTTCCAGGCTTCTGATATGAATGTTCTTTTCAGAAAGGTAATTAATCTGAAACAAAGAGCTGAATCCCTCGCTAAGCTCTACAAGAGATCAGATCACTTCTGCGTATCACTCCAGAGATAATAAGAGCTCTGGAAGCTTTTCAGGGAGCAACTTATTGGACATAATGAGATTCTTACTGGGGCACCTGTCACCAGTGCTACTTAGAGTGTCTGCTCCCAAATACCTCTTTAAATTTAACTGTGATCACACCATCACCCTAGTCAACTGATGACTTTATCCCTCAGAGGCATCACTGGAATTGCCTCCCTCTCAGTGCCCAACAGGGTATTTTGGTCCATAGCTAAGCAGTGACCTTTGACTGGGTGTCCACGAGACTCGAATGGTCCAGACTTAGCATAAAGGGTGCTTGTTGTCCTTAGCTCCCCTGCAATGATGGCACTGGAAGCAAGCATCAGAGGCCTTGCTATGTGTCATCAGACTGGATGCAGAGAAACCAGTTAATTGGACCAGCTCAAGCCCTAGGGTATGGGCTATGCCACTGCTGATGAGCGCAGCACACAGGGCTTGTGCGTGAGTGCTGTGAAAAGGGGAATGATGTGCCCGTGCAGCTGGAGACAGGCAAAGGAGGTGAAGGAGACCCAGAGTACTTGCAAAGGGCAGAAAGAAACTGCTGTTAGGTAGACTGCAGGGAAAGAGTGCAGGGAAGCAAACACAGGGTGAGTCAGCACTCTTCCCTCCAGAAGAATGGCATTTCATCTGCTGTTCAGATGGCATTTCAGGGCTTACACAAAACTGCAGGCAACTCCAGGCTCCCTGAGCAGCTCTTCCCCAGCTCCAAAAAGGGCTCATGTAAATTCACAGTATGGCAAAAGTCACTAGGCAGCACTGTTACAGGTGAGTTACATTTATATCAACCCCAGCAACTCGTAAGTATGCATGAGAAGGGGTAAGCTTAATTTCTGAGGGATGTCTAGGTGTGAAGGTGCAGCAGTGAAGCCTTTGGAGTTTCCTGGAACAGCCTAGGGAGACTCTGCAATCACACGTTGCTGTCTGCAAAGACATAGCTGTGACTTGGCAGCATTTTTCATGCTGTGTCCAGTTCAGGGAGGACAGGAAGCATGGTGGGGCAGGTTCTGATACAGGCTTCCTCCGACAAAATTTTCTTCTTGATGGGACATGCTTCCTCCTTAGGAGCAGGACTTGGTCTTTGGGTTGGTGTCAGGCTGCATTCAGTGTTGCCTCCAGCCTTCCTCCTCATTCCTTTCGATTAATGTCAAGGCTGTGCATTGCAAATGATGCTGCCCATTCCTTCCTCTGCAGAGCTGTGAATTCCCAGTCAGTAAACTCAAGACCTTGCTCAGTGAAAGCCAGGGCTGCTTTATTTGCAGCTCCATGGATGGCCTTTCCTGCACTTTCTGACCCCAGACATCACCCTTGATACCTCTGCACAGCCCAGCTGCTCAGAGTGTGGAGCTGGGGAATAGGCAGAGCACCGAGTTCCAATGGACACCAGGCTCTTGCAGGGCCACTGTGCTTTGACCAGATCCTGCAGGCATCAGGTCTCCCAGCAGCATGGGGATAACCAAGTGGCACAGCTCTAAAAAAACGTGAGGAGCCCGACACTTTGCATCGCACTTCGCTGGCCATGGCATCGCCTCTGCCTCGACCCCGACTCTTCTGGTCCACCAAACAGGTTGACCTATTCTTGTATCTCCTGACTTAGTCAAACAAGTTGCCCAGAAGCAGTAGAGTCTCCTTGAAGGTTTAAAGACTCCAGTAACTGCAGCTGAGCTGACCTCATGTTGGCTATTAACCCTGCTTTTGGGACAGGGTGGGGGTGGACTAGATGATCTGTCTCCATGGCTCCCATTCTGTGGCTCTGTATTGTTATAGAGTTTATTTTACCCTCTCCTTTATTCTTCACAGACAGAAGTGTTGTATCCTAAAGGAAAGATTTAGCAGAGGGAAAAATTGCTTTTGATAATATTCAGTGTGGCCTATTGCTGAAAAATAAGATGGGTGGGCAGTAGCTCTGTCTTTTGAAGATGACAGATGGGGATACTAACTTCAATGCCTTCAGTTTGCTTCATTTTGCAGAGAAGTCATTTGAAACTGCTAGCATCTCTCACACAGCCCCAAAATATGGCACCCATAAATCCAGATACTGTCTTCTGTGATGCTCCTTGAATTGTGCTCCTCTCTGCAATGGCATCTCAGCAAAGGGAAGGCTTGCGTGGAGGTAACAAGTGTGCTGTGCACTGAGCTGATTGCCCTTAGAGATAGTCAAGAGCCAGTGCACACACGGTCTCTGCAAGAATCAGATTTCATTATGGAAACTTTTTCGTGGCTGCTGCTGTTAAATAATCCCCAACTGGGCCTGTCCTCCCTTTCTCTCTATCTGTTTCGTATCTGTAGCAAAGAAATAAAAAGCCCACATTGCAGGGAGGGGAGGAAGGCTCATACCCTGTGGCTTACTCACTAGCCCAGCATACTAACAACCCCTGGCTTTGTCTTCTCTTCACCTTCACCATAGGATGGGGTTTTTTTCCAAACTTCTCATGTAAACTCATTAACATCGCTTTTCCATCTGACCCACTTAGAGATCTGCGTCACTGGTGATGTTTCAGCACTGAGCAATCTCCCTCCGCTTTCTGCTCATATCCTAAGAGGTTTGGGGGGCTGGGCAGTGCATGTAGGTCTTGGCTGAATGGCACTGCCTTTGCATGGATCTATATTTATACATTTAACGTCTGAACGGGCTCAGCCTTGCAAGAGTTGTCTAGAGCGAACCATGTCAACACCTAATTGGGCCCTTTCCACCTCTGCATCCTGGTGTGGTGAGCCTGCACTGCTGTTGCAACGCCTGCTCTGCACAGTCAAACAATGCTGCTTTTTTTAGACTGACAACCTATAATACTGCCTGTGCTGTGGAGAAGAGATAAAGGTAACATTTCACATCTCCAGTCAGAAACTGCCTCTCTTAGGATAACTTGGCAGGGAAAAAAAAGGAGGAGAAAAAGCACAAAGCAGGGTGCGCAATTGTGAGCAACAATGACGTCCGTTGTCACATAATCTCTCCCGAGCCATGTTTCAAGTAGGATTGGGTGACACTGTTGGAGGGAAAGTAAGAACCACACACTGAAGGGATGCTGGGGTCCCGTTAATACAGTGCATCATCCTCCAAGCTGGAATGCTGCTCTGCAAGTTGTACGTGAAAAGCAAAATAATTCCAAAGCGCTAGCTTGCTGTAAAAGCTGACCAGTGACCATGCAGTTTTCTGTGGCAAAAATGATGTTGCTAGTGAGGGAACCATGGCAGGAGAGAGACACCAAAGCCGTGGTGTTTCCCTGGCTTCAAGACTTGCTCAGCTTTCACCAAGAAGAAGAAAGCGTGCAGGAAGGGAGGCTTGGCTCTCACTACCAGCTTGGCAAACCTGCCCTGAGCTCCAACAGGCAATCTGGGATCATTCCATCCCCTGCATTATCACCTATAATGGAAGAGCAGCTGGCCAAATTAGACTCTCTGGCTGTGGATTTGCAAGGCAAAATGTTAGTGGCGATATGTGCCAGGATCACACTCACTGCTCCAGCCCCGAGCTGCGGTGCTTGTCCCTGCTCTGCGAGCAGTGAGTACAGGATCACCATTAACACAAGGTTGCTTTTGCAGGTAGTCCTCTCTTCACTCAACCAACTTTATTCCCACAAGCAATCCGCCTGCAGAATAAAGGCAACAGAAAAAGGTCCTAAAATCAGATTCCTCCACATCACAAAACCACCTGGGAGTTTCTTGTTGCTGTATATGCACTGCACCTTGCTAGAGAAGCTACCTGCCAGAGAAGAAACTAGATGATCTGAAAGTTTATTTTTCAGGGATAAGGGGAAAGGGTCATTTGCTTGATTTTTGCTTGGTGTTTTGGTTTAGGTTTGGTTTCTTTTTTGATGGGCATTAACAAATGGATTTTTGTCCCTGGATGCTGGTCGTCCTCTTGCCTCCTAGCTGTTATGCCCTTTTTTTGATCCTCCTTCAGGACCCTTCAATGCTTCAGGTCACCGGAGAAGGTGTGATCAGCTTGTTTTGGGCTCAGGTGTAGGACTGACATTGCAGAGGGAGGCTGTAAGCTATCGATCCGGTAAGATCTGAATGGACATGATATTTGATCTGTAATTATATAGCCGAAGAGGCTCTGCAGGGCAGGCAGAGTCAGCATTTTGAATCGGATGTAATGTGCTTTTTCCCCGTTACTGTAAATCAGCTGCAAGAACACCTTTACATCTCATCTTACAGTGCTCCCCATCAGACACCTCTTGACTCCAGCCAGTGGGCAGGAGAGAAGCACAGAGCAATGAGAAATGGCCCTTTTCACAGGCCATTCTAAAGAGCACTTGACTTGCTTTCTGGCTAGGTTTCACCAGGCTGTAAGAGTTAGCTATGTGCTGCAATGGTGCTTTATGAAGCTATAACTTAATTCAGAGGCTAATTTATATAAGTTATGCATCTCTCCCTCTCTTCCATTAGAAGGCAGCTGCTGTTGGGTCCACCCTGTGTGCAGTGGTGCAACAGCTATGGATAATTGATGAACTGGGAACTCCGACTATTCTCCAATGCAAAAAGACAGTAACAGGAGGTGCAAGCAAGGGTGGGCTACAAAGAAGGCATTTAGGAACACTGCCCAGGTGTGTAAAGTGGTGCTAGGAAAGACAAAGCTGATACTTGCAAGAGATGTCAAGGACAAGAAGAGTCTTTACCCCTACATTAGTAGTAAAAGGCTGAATAAAGAAAATAGGGGCCCACTGCTGAATGGGGCAGGTGATTTAGTGACAGCAGAGGCAGGGAAGGCTGAGGTATTCATTGACGCCTTTGCCTCAGTCTTCATCAACAAGGTCTTTCCTCTGTTCTTAGGGAAAGATTTCAAGGGGAGGAAAACAACCAGCCATGGAGGAGGATCAAGTCAGGTTGGCTTGAGAAAATGTCCTGCACCCACCATGACGAGGGACCTCCCAGGCTCCACCCAAAGGGGCGAAGGGAGATGGCTGTTGTCCTGCAAGGCTTCTCTCTATCATGTTTGAAAGATTGTGGAGATCAGGGGAGATCCCCAGCAACTGTAGAAAGGCAAACGTTGTACCCATCTTCAGAAAAGGCCAGAAGGAAGATCCAGGAGGCTGCAGCCCAGTCAGCCTCATGTCATTCCCTGGGAGAATCATGGCGTGAGTCCTCTTGCAGCATGCTTCTAGATATAGGAAGGAGAAGAAGGTGGTTGGGAACAGACTGCGTGGATGTTGACTAAGGGTAAACCATGTCAGATCAGCCTGACTGCCCACTGGGCAAAAAACCCAGCGCTGTCAAAGAGGAGGCAGCTCCTCCATTGCCTGAAGACTGAGCAGACAAAAATGACACCAGGGTTCATCTCAGTTAATTTGTGATATTGGTAAGAGTTAATTCCCTGGTAGCAGGCCACATGTCTCTGGGGGTGCTGAACTGCAAACTGTCAGGTCCAGGCGGTGTTCTGCATTTTACAATAGTAACCAGATAAATATTGTTGCAAAACATTTTGCTTTCTGGTTTGGTGTCAAACAGAAAAAGGGAAACAAACTTGGCAGAAATCATGTCACATGCCCTGGTATTGGTGCACCTTTTACTTAGGTGCATCCCTCTTAGAGAAAATGATGTTTTCCAAGCACTGCTGCTCTCCTTTCCTGCCCACTTGGTGATGCTGGTGGCAGTTGAGGTGGTCTCTCAGTGGGCCATTTTATGAAGGCTGTCCATACCTCGGTCCCACAAAGGTACATTTCCAAGGATTTGAGTTGCACAGCGTCTAGGGAGCAGTGACACTGTCTGATTTGGCCAGGAAGCTTAACAGGCAGTGAGCTTCTCAACGAGATATAACAGCTTCATCAGAAAATCTACCACAGTATCTCACCTTGCAGGGGATGAGTGCTCCCCTGGTTGTAGACACATGAGACTGCAGGTCTTGAACAGTCTAGAAAGCTGGAGAGCTGGGATTTCAAAGGAGATACAGCCCTATTGGCTTTCAGGACAAATTTTTCATGAAAAAAGGGTTCAGCTAAAAATAAAAAGTTCAGACACATAAAACCAAAAAATAATAATAATAAGGTGTTTTCCCCAGATAATTACATATTTGAAGATCAGAAGTTCTGTATGCGCACAAAATATGTCCCTCCAGGTTTTTCAAAGTTCAATTTTCTCTCAGAAAACAGCACTTTTTGTGGGACTGTTGCTGCTAGTTTCCTACAAGGGGAGATGTTTGTTTGTATACAGCTGCAGCTCTTTTCACTGGCCATTAATAACTACATGCTAATAGACTAAATAAGGTCTTAATTTTCAGAGTATGAATATTGCTGTTGTAAATTCAAGTGGGGCATTTACATGTATTTATTACTATGCATTATTTGCCTTGTGTCTGTGGAGGGTTCTGTACCCTTGTGGTGAATATGTACATGAATAAATCAGTGAGCATTAGTTGTTGAGGCTTAGCCCCTGGGCCCTGGTTGCAACTGGAGCGTTACTGTTGAATTTATGAAGGCAGGGTCCAGTCCAAGAAGACTACTGAGATGAGGCTTCAGTGAAAGATTGTTGAAACTGGGGTAATTTGTCACTGAATTGTAGCATAAACTGGGGTTTTACAAGCAGTTTTGACAGACTTCAAGAGTCTTACTGGTTTAAAAGTTTCCCTGCGTGTCTTTAGGAGCAGGGTTGGGGCAAAAAGCTGAAAGCATGTTACAGAAAAGCCAATCTTTTCAGTTAAGGTGCTGTGCATATCTAACATTTGGCCAGTGTTACTGCTCTCTTTGATATATTTGCAGGAAGGAAACTGTTAGGATTTTTTTTTCTCTTGGCTCTGAACTTTATCTGTAGGATTTCCTAATATCCCAAATGAATCTTGAAAACAAATGAGGATTTTTTCCTTATGTTTTATTGCCTGTGCATGTGGACAGTTCATCTCCTTAAGCAGCCACTGAAACTGCTTCCCCAACAGATTTACCAGAACAAGTAGCTGGTGCAAAGATGGCTCTCACAAGGCAGTGAGACACCTCACAGGACATCAGTGGCACAGGATGAGCGATGGAGTCTGTTTTTCTGGACCATCTTCCACTGCTTGCGGCCTGAAGGAGAACAGACATGGTGCTAGGGGATGAGCACGCCTATTGTCCCATGACTCCAACCAGGATGGCTGCGCTGGGGGACACTCACATTGGTATCCAGCACACAGGAGGCAGCTGGAATCATTATAACATGCATTATTATCCATAACCACCTCCCTGAAATGCCCCAGCCCTTTTGCCTTAGAAACAAGCCCTGCTTTTAAAGCAGGAATGCATGCAATGGGAGGGGGAGCTCTGAAATTCAAGCCCTGCCTCCGCGAACCTCCCTGCCATCCTCGCTGACACACTGCACACAAAACGCTGGCTAGGGGCTGGGAGCAGAGCAAACAAAATGCTGGTGTCCTGGTGCACAAACAGATGAGCAATTTGCATAATTAGGGCAGTGCTGATGTAAATGCTAAGTATGTCCTTTGGGTGCATGGCGAGCTCAAAAGGATCCTGTTAGAGCTCCGTGGCTTTTTGGTAAGCTCTCTTTCTGTCTTGCCCGTGATGATTCTTTCACAGAGATTTTTCTTTGTGTTACCTCTCCCCTCTTGATTCAAAATGTTTTTACACTGCACTCAGAAGTAAAGTCGCTCTTCAGATATGATGTGCAAAAGCTGTGGTCTGATCGTCTCCTTCGTGCAGGTGGGCACTGGAGATGAGAAAGGCATCTTTAGCCCCCTGACAAATCTCAGGATCCACACAAAAAGGCCGAGCTATTTCTGGACCACATTCCTTCTCTGCAATAGCATGTCACGTCTGCCCCTGGGGGCAGCACTGGGGTAGGGCTGAGGGAGGAACTCATGGGTGAGGGCAGAATGTGTCCCCTTTTCCCAGCTGGGAGGAGTCTACCCACAACCTCTCTGCTCTATGAATTGCTCCAGCCCAACTGGTTTCTTATGCTTTCTAAAATCTTTAGATCATTTAGAGTGCCAGTTGCCTTTGCTCTTTCACAAGGACCATGAAGCTTTGTGAAGATCTTAGCGTGTCCATGACTCATCTGTTCCCCTGACTGGCAGATAGCCTGCTGCTATCCTGAAGCACAATCCAGCAAGGGGTGCTTGAGAGTCTGTATTTGTGTATGCACACGGTACGTGGTGAAAGGCTCCTGGCTCCTGTCATATTGCATTGCCCTGTCACTTGGCCACTCCTGACTGGTGACAGAAAAAGCAGTTTGTAGAAGACAAGTCTTGACAAGGATGATGATGGCTTTGCATGCAGAGATGAGCCAGTGGTAAGGCTGGGTTCAGCTGCAAGTAAAGTGAACCGTAAGAGAGAGAAAGAGGAGATGAAGGAGGGGGGGCATTATATTTGGGCTTTGCCACCGAAGCTGGGACTGCGAGTCCAAGAGCACTGGATTCACGCTTGAGCAACCTGTTCTAGTGGAAGGTGCCCCTGCCCGTGGTAGGGGATTGTAAACTAGATGATCTTTAAGGTCCTTTCCAACACAAACCATTCTGTGATTCTGTGATTCTATGATGTTTTTCAACAGCCACTGAAAACCCCTCCGTCTACTGCTGTGTGAAACCCCCAACTTCTGGGGACTGAAAATGTGCAACACTGGCTTTGGATTCATATGCCGCATGTAAAAGCAGAAGGGTTGCACGTTTCCAGGTGCACGCCCCTGGCATTTTGGGTCTGATTGGGGAGAAAAATAATTAATTAACTAATATGGCTAGGCTAATGCTCCTGTCCCACTCTGGGACTTGTGGGTCCTTGGAATCCCCTTGGGCAGGGTGAGAGGTGGAGGATGAGGACAGCTAGTCGCACAGCTGGAGCAGTGCTCAGCCAGCCACGGGCATTGCCAGCTGCACGCTGAGCCCTGGCAGCGGTGTGATCTGGTGCAATGTGAATGCCAAGGCTCAGCAGTACTGGGCTGTGTCCTGAGGCTTCCTGGTGCTAGCTTTGCACTTGAGTGTGCTCAAAACCAGGCTGCCAATGGTTTATTGTTCCCCTTCACATCTGTCTAGCTTTGCCTCCACTTGCTGCTCCCTGTGGGAGCTCAGACAAGGCAGGAGGAGGGCAGGGAGTGAGGGGAAAATATGCCCGCCACTGCATGTGACCTGTGCCACAGCCATGGGGACCAGGTTCTCACTGACATCAGCAAGCACTGGATCAGGCCTCTGGCCAGCTCAGCGCTGATGGCTGAAAAGGGGGTGATTAGCTGGGTCTGTAGATGTTTGCTACCCAGGACCTGGACTGAGATAGCCTAGCAGGGCCCCCTCAGGCTGTGCTGTTTGTTATTCAGTCCCCTCCAGGAGGATTAGAACACATGGCAAAAGATGTTTTGGCGTGTGATAAGATTTTCTTCCTGAATTTCATGCTGAGTTTGAGCTCACTAATCTTCCCCTCGGAGCATGGCAGACGACTCCTCATACCGCTGACACAAGATCTTAATCCCTCTCCTGGATGCCACTTAACACCCCTCTCATCATTCGGGAGATTCAGCATATGCACCCCTGTCAAGTGCCACCTGTCAGAGGTGACTCCCTGGGTCCCCCTCAGCATCCAGTGCCTCTCCTCCCCATCCCGCAGCTGCTGACATCAGCGGACGTCTGTGCAAAGTGGCTCAGGAGGCGGCATGAAGGGATCACGGAGCAAAGCCGAAAATGGAATTAGTGCTTATTAGAAGGGTGGCTGGCAGTGCTGCGGAGCGGCCACGTGTG
Organism: Strigops habroptila; assembly: GCF_004027225.2. Lineage (NCBI taxonomy): Eukaryota > Metazoa > Chordata > Aves > Psittaciformes > Psittacidae > Strigops > Strigops habroptila. The sequence continues at coordinate 33,544,816 of NC_044278.2, read as the reverse complement.
AAGCCCTGGGTCTGGCACATCGCACACGAGTGACTGTGCCACATGTGGGAAATGCCCCTATGTCCCCCACAGGTTGCCTGAACCCAGCCACGGTGTGAGAGCAGGGTCCAGCCGTCCTCCTCCTCCTGTCCTCCTGCTCTGCGAAGGACACGGGTCAGGGCCAAGGAGATGGCGTCTGTATCAGGAACACTCCATGCAGAAGAGGCAGGGGAGGTGATGGCATTAGTGAGCTGAAATAGACTGCGCAGAGGGGACCTTGGCGTCACAGAGGTGGTGGTGCTGTGTGTGTGTGTGTCCCCCGCCTCCTCCACTTGACAGCAGTTGCTCATGGCTGTGTAAGCAGGTTTATTAACCACCGAGCGTGTGTGTTAATTGCATTACTAAGCATGAGCAAAATCCTCATTAGAAAGGAGACCAAATGGGAGTAACAAAGTAGTGTCAAGCCTGTATTTGGAGAAAATTTACATCAGTGCTTATATTTAATGCTCCTGCTGTGGCACATTGTGGACCGTGGGATGAGCAGGATTGAAGCAATCATCATGGGAGACATCAGCAAGATGTAGCAAGTCCCCAAAAGTCCATTTTTTGTCTGCAGCCAAGCCGTGCTGCCATGTTGTAGCTAAGGAAGACCCATGCAGGGACTGGGTGGTCTTACGTTACACTGTTGGATTTTATTTCTGTTGCCTTCAGCCCCAGAAAGATTGACGCATTCTCTGTAACATGGTCTGTGCCACAGGAGCTATTAATCCTTCTAATAACACGGGGTCTGCTTCTAGATGTAAGTGGTAGTTATTAGTTCAAGGAGTTTCTTCCTCGTTCAAAGGACATTAAGATCTCTTTCATTGCTTTGTACCTTTTTCCTCGGTGAGCCAAAAGAGGGCTGGTTCACCACATCCCATTTGTTAAAAATGCTGCCTGTCCCAAGTACAGCATCCTAATATTAACTATTTCAGTGCTGCGTGGGAACATGCTACCTCAAAAGTAGTTTACTGCTTGATGCTTTTAACACTGAATAGTTGAGAGAGCCCAAAATATGGGATCATGTGGCAAAAGAGGAAGACTGCTTGGGGTCAGTGTGGGACCTGGTCAAGGCCAGCCATCCTCAGGGTGCTGCTTCCTGGGACAGGCATTGTGCATGAAAGGGAAGCATCTCAGAAGCAGTCTCAAGCCCCAGACACACTCCCCTGGTTTCACTCCTCCTGTGTTTGTGTCTTGCAGTGGTGCTGGCAGGATCTCAGGTGGGAGAAAGCTCTCATGGAGCCTCCTCTCCTACTGAGACCCTTACGGGGTGGATTGACATTTGATGGAGCTGGTGCAGTACCGACCAGCTAGTGAAGGCTAAGCATGATGCAGAGCCTGTGGCATGTTAGCCGTGGCCCGACCCCTCCTGCAAGGCTTGGTGGCTTCTTGTTGGCTTGCAGAGTAAGCTGTCCTGATCCCCCTTGTAAACATCGGCATGCCGCTTGCTAATCACTGGCTTGGCACAAAGAGTTTAAGCTTCCAGCTTTACCTCCTGCCCTGCTGTTTGTGAGGGGGGCTGTGGGCTGGTGGGGGGACAGGGGTGGGACCACAGGCAAGTGCACATGGGGAAGAGGAGGAGAAGAATTTGACCTACACGGCTGCTCAGGGGCACAAAGCAGCATCTGGCCTTCTCAGCAGCAGCCAGCATTTACCTCGGTTTGACCATGCACATGTAATTCTCAAACTTTGTAGCACATCTTACCCTTTCCCTGCATTGGTTGGTTGGTTGGTTGGTTTCCCCATGTGCTGAGCACTGTTTGAGATAACATATTCAAAATCTTGCAGTTTTGAGATTTCTCAGCACATAGTGACAGTGCTGCTATTTCCAAGTTCTCCCCTTAGGGCACACAGTCCCAGGCTGTGTCGCTGCTGGACTCTGCTGGCCGAGCCACAGAAGGGAAAGACAGTGTGATTGCAGATGGATGCAAAGGACTGCTTTTCTTGTTTGGAAAATGAGGAACCCTGATGACTTTGAGTCATTTAAAGTATTTAATTCTGTTACAATAAATACTTTGCAATGCTTTGTTTCTATCTTTTGCTTTCTCTTCTTTATTCTTTTTAGTGATGTTGGGGGAGCTTTGAAATGTCTCCAGAGTAAGCAGTTTTCTTCAAAATGTCAAAAAGAAAGTGCCTGGAATTTTCCTTGGGCTGAAATATTTGCCCAGTGGAGCACAAATCTACTGCCAGCTTCTTTCAGCCCAGGACCGCAGGGTTTTGGGACCTATAAACGATTTAAAAAACGTGGACCAGTTTTATCTGTTGGGCTCAGCTCCACATCCCTCCATAGAGAACACCATGGCTAACAGGAACCTCTTGAGCTCAGTTATAAGGATATTAACATTTACTCTGCTGTGAGCTCACAGCTAGAGACAATAAGTGATTTTATTTTCTTTTTCCAGCATTACCTTAGCAATCCTGGTATCCACAGAGAAACACGAGCACATGGTATTTTGCACTGGGCACCTATTGCAAACTTTGCTTTATTGACTGACATGATCGGCTCCAATCAGCCAAACAGAGCTCTGCTACACCTTAGTGTGACAGGCAAGGAGTTTCTATAGTTACTTACTGCCCTAAGAAAAGCCAATCTGTCAGTCAATTATTTCTCTTTACAGTCAGATTTAGTGCCTGATCCGGAACTGAACAGTCAGCAGAATCACACAGTATGAGCCAATTCATTTTGAACTGTAGTTGGCCTTGGGGCTACATGGCAAAACACTGCACAAGATTTTAATGTATCCATTCCCTGCTCCATGCCCACCCTTTAGCTTGTTGGGGCAAGGAGGAAAGAGGAGAGGCCATCGCGACACCTACTGTGCTTCAGTGCTGAAGATAGGATTGATCTCAGACATTAGCAATGGGACAAGGAGGGATTTAGGTCCCACCGCAAGCAGGAGTCTGCTTGTAGGATGATCCATGCTAAGGACCAGGAGGGATGACTTGGCAGTCAGCAAGGCAGGAAGGTTAAAAGGGGAATTTTTCAACTGGAGACCCAGGCAAGTGACTTTATCCCAGTCCCCTGTTACTCTAACACATGGGTATGGGTTGCCCAGTTGTGGATGCCCCATCATCCGGTGAAAGATATCCCTGTCCATGGCAGCAGGGTTGGACTAGATGATCTTTGAAATGATCTTTGAAGGTCCTTTCCAACCCAAATGGTTCTGTGGTTCTGCAGGATGAAGAACAGGCTTGGACAACTGAGGAGATGTTGGAGCTGAGTGAATAAAAACATTTCCAGAAGCTCCTGGTGAATAAAATTGCTCACGTCTTCCCCCTTCCAGTGCCCTTTCATAAAGATAAAATGAACATAGCCATAAAAATAAGAAAAAAAGGGACCATGTAAAAAAAGAGTAAGTCAAAGGCTTCTATCTTGTAATTCAGGAGTTCCTGCACCATCTGTGAGCAAGCTCTAGTGTGTCTCACTAGGATCAGAGAGGTAGCTCAGTCTTGCAGAACTCATGACTGAAAAGCATTTGGCTGATAAACAAACCCCAAATAAAATCCTTGTCCCTGCTTTTGCCTGGATGAACTAAAAAAGTGTGTCTTTCCTTTCAAGAGGCAGACTGCTACAGCTTCAGCTGTGCCTATATAAGCTGCAATTGGCTTCTTTGTTTCTTCTTTCGATTTTCCACAAATATAATGTATTACCAATGCCATGTTTTCCTTTTGTCAATATATTACTGGGCTCTATCAGCAAAGCCTTTATTGCAGCTTTCCGTGCGATGAGCTGGTGAATAAAGGTTAAAAAGACCAACCCCGAGCGTATCTGTGAACGTAGCTTGCATAATCAGGGAGCGCTGCTGGTGCAGGGCTTCACTGACGCAACCGGCTGGGGAAAATTACCGAGATGCCTGCTGAGGGACAGAAGTGACTATCTCTCATCAGCAGAGTCCCGGTTTCTGAGGAGCTGCTGCTAAGGGGATGGGCTAAAATAGACCCGGGGGGAAGCTGATTTTGAACAGCAAGGGCCTTCTTATTTATTTTTATAAAGAGCGCTCTGTGCAGATTGCATGTGGACTCTCTGTGCACTTCTCTAGAAATCAGAGGGATAAACAAACCTGCAAGCAACCACTTGTGCTTTATATCCTTTTGTTGGCTTTTATCAGCCTCTGTCAGGACCCCCACGAGGTTCCCGAGGGCAGCTGAGGCTCGGCCATACCGCAGGCTGTCCCGCTCCAGTCCTGCCTTAGATAAGCTAAGCTGTCTTATAGAGCATCATCCTGCTCTTAAAAGGAGTGAAGTATTGTGGTTGAGAGCTTGCGTAAGGAGTCAGAAGAGCCAGAGCCATCAGCCACAGGTTGCTCTCCTCCAGCTGGCTGCGTGCTGCTGGGGATGCTGAGTGCTGCCTGAGACTCTGCAGCAGCACCAGCTGGAAGCCACAAGATCTCAAGGGTGAGAAGAGCTGCAGAAAAGCCCCAGTGAGAGCCCTGGGAGCCTACACAAGGCCAGGGGATCAGGGTTTGACCCTTGATATAGTCCAGGAACAATCCCACTCATGTTACATGGGGTGGTCTTCACCTGGTCAGGGCTGGAGAAGGAAGAAGTTAATTTTCCAGCCTTTCCTCACTGCTATTGTTCTTGGTGATGGGCCAGGAGAGCCCTCCAATACTTCCCATGGGGCACACAGGAGGAGCCAAGGAGAGGGGTAGCCCTTGCCCATGAGCTCCTCCAGCACCAAGCTCCAAAGTAGGGGTGTCCCCACTCTGTGCCAACCCCATAGCCAGGGGTAAGGCACACCTTGTGTCCTGGCCTTCACAAGAGGCCATGCAGGCAAGGTCCGCATCCCTGCTTCACATCTCACCCTTTCACTGTGTGACTTATGGGCTACAGATGTGCAAAGACACTTTCCTGTTCAACACTCTGCAAGTGAAAAAACCCATCTGGGCTCCGATAAATAGAAAATCAGACCATGTCTCATTCTCTGCCAAGGTGGAAGCCAGTTGCAGATACAGAGCAGAAGCCTCCTGCCCTGGTTTTCTCTGGAAAGGCACAAAGGGCTAGACATAAGGAAAGGAGGAAATCTGTGCCTCTGGAGCTGGTCACCATCAGGAGGAGGATGCCAGCTTGCCCTGGTTGTGAGAGGTAGCACAGACCGCTCTTGCAGTCATTGATGGGGGAAGACTGGCTGCCCTGATCCACTCAATCATTATATGCCAGAACCAAGGAGCATGGGGACATCTGAGGTCGGACATACTTGCACCAAAGGTGATGCATAAGCCAGAGCATCACCTCCATCAGGTGTGAATTGCACAAACAAGTGGGATTCAGTGGGGGGATATCTCCAGTAAAACAGACAGAATGAGATCTGAGTTTGGACAGCCAGTCCAGGGGAGCCTGGAAACATTTCCAAAGCTTCATGATCTTTCTCCAGCTACTTAGGAGGCACAAAGCTTTTGCACAAACATTTTCTGCAATCCGGGCCAGTGTAACAAACAATCACTTTCTACCAAATCCTGTGCACAAATTACATTACTACCATCGTGTGTATGGAAGCTGTAGCTGTATTTATAGACCACTGGCTCTTGTAAATATACCCATGTAGGCTTTAAATCTATGCCTGGTTTTCTGATGATTGGTTTAACCAGTGCTAATTGGCTGAAAATGAATGAAGCTACTCATCAAATGTTTCTCCCATAAATAAAATGTGCTTTTTTCCATCCGGCAGATCAAGAGATGCCTTGGGAGGGAGAGAAAAGCCCTGGGAAGTGAGGATAGCTCAAGCTTTAGCTGTGAGTCTGTGGGGAGCCCTGGGGAGCCTGGAGGTGTTCATCACAAGCCTGAGGAAGCCCTGGCCGCTCCATATCTTGAGAGGTACTGGCTGTCAAAGCACCAAGAAGAGAGACATGGAGCTCTCCAGGTAAGCCAGATAAACAGCAAGTTGACCTCACCAGATCTGACTGTAGAGAAACACAGACTCCTTCCATGCATCTCTGCCTTGCATTCATGTAAATCTGATCTCTGCAGGGGAATGGGGAGCAGCCCCTGAATGCATCACCGTCCCTCATCCAAAAGCAGGTAAAGCTGTGGGGACACATGTGGTCATGGGGTCATGGCCCTGCTCTTGATCCCGCCACATGTGTGCCAGTCCAGAGAGATGTTTTGCCTGCTCAGAGATCACACGGACATGTGCCAAACCACCAGGCTGGCATGGGTTGGCATCCCATTTAAGGCCAACACGAGGCCTTTTGCTGTCTACACATACACAGGAGTAACTTGCTCCTGTTAAGATACATGCAGCAAACATCTCTAAGTCAGATGCATACCATATCACAGAAAAAAGGTGATTAAAAAGTAGCTTTGCTGGTATTTCATGGTAGCCAACACCACCAGCTTGTGCTGTGCTTTGTAAGAGGCTCTGAAAGATGTGTTCACATGAAGGCAGCATGGGAACTATGCATCACGGTGCCATGCGATGTCCGAGTTAAGGTTGAATTGCTGAGATAACTCCTTCAAGGGAAATTGAAGTAGACATGACTGAAAAATGGAAGTCAAAGAAGCTGTCTTTCCCCTCTTATAACTGAATGATCTCTTCTACTTAGTTTTAGCCAGGATTGCGCAGAACTATAAAGAGGTGGAGAGCTGGTGCTTCGTGGGAGTGTCAGCCAATCCTGACGGTACCAGAATCTGTCCAGAAGCAAATTTGTAGGCAGTGAGTGATTGCATTTTGTGATGTTGACTAGATGAAGGCTCGGGCTTAGTGTGTGGGGAAGTGCTGCTCTGCTACAGTTCTTCTGCATGACCTTTTGCCGATCATGTAACTCACTGTGTCTCATTTTCTGGAATAGTACCACCCATCACCCAGATCTGCTGCAAGCTAACTTGGTAGTTACTAGTAAGGTGGTTTAAGAAGCTGCGCTAGCATTCCAGAAAGAAACCACTATTGAAATTATTTCAAAGCTGAGCACCTCAGGCTGGCTGGAAATGGTTCAGGACAAGAAAAATGGACTTTCATGATTTGGGGGCCCTTTAGGGCACAGGATTTGATCTGGCTCAACAGTGAAGGAAGGCTTTGTTAGGTGAGTGAGCAAAACCTTCCCCCTGCACTGAAAAGCTCTGTGACTGCTTCCTATAAAACAGGTAGAAAGAGATTGCCATATATTACTGTACCTAATGCCATTCCTTGTGTACCCCAGGGGTCTTCCCATGCAGCCCACGAATTCTCATCCATTTTCGGGCCTTGTTCATCCAGATGACTGATGTACAATCTACTCTGCAAAGGGAATATATATTGGGAGATATAATCCATAGCAGTAAAAAATGTCACCACTGTGTTTCTTTTTAAAAAAATCAGACTCATCTTTGGGGCAATGTGATGAGAGCCAGAAAGATGGCGGTTTTAAAGAGATCATACTCCATCTTTCTCTCAAGTAAGTGGCCCAGGTGCCTGTCCTACCACAGCAGATCTGTTTCTCTACCCTGATGGTTCTCTAGGGGATGTTTTATGGGGGCAGATGGAGCTTGAAGCACCACCTTTGTGACCTCTGTTCACACACCTCTGCCAGCACCCACCTCTTTTGCTGTACAGTTTGTGCACCATGCATGGCATACTTGATTTTTCCCAAGCTGCAAGTGGCAATCATCTTAGTAACTGCAGGAGGTGTCCACCTTGGATCTTGAAAATGCTGATGTCTCTCAGCTTCCCACAGTGCAGTAAGAGAGAGCAACTGGCTCTAAGTAACTCCCAAACAAGTTCAGGAGGGCCAGAACAGACAGAATGGATGGCATGGAGTTCATTTCCCAGCAATGTTAGTCATGTATTGCTTTTCCTCTCTTTCCCTTCTTTGCATTCAGATAGATACACAAGCACACTCTGTCATTAAAAAGTTTCAGAGCTCCAAAATGGAGAGGAGAAGAAGAGAGATTTTTTCCCTTGCTTAAAAGTTTAAAGCCACCTCCATTATGCCATCTGAAGGAGTTTTGAATGGGGGAAAAAATAAATATAATATTGCAAAAACATTCTGAACTATAAGAATATTGCACCCATAAAAATGTCAGCCTGAGCTTATAAAACTTTAACAGTGGTAGTATTAAAAATGCAGAGGGGACCAACAGAGAAAAAAAGAGAGAGCAGTAAAGAAAAGAAGAACCTGATAGGAGAAAACACATAAATATATGTGGCTTAGCTATAGTACTCTAAGCATTGGCCCAATGTGAACTAAATAGTTTGTCACTCCAATGCGCACTTTTTGTCAGTAGCAGCTATTTGGGACAGCATGGGGCAAAGGGAAATGGATTCAAATACCTGGGATTTGTGAGCTAAGAGATACACATGAAGAAAGAATACATCAAGTCAAGGGGACAAGGATAGCTCCAACCTGGCACGTGGAAAGGATCACCATTTGCAATAGCAAGGCTGATAGCTATGGCTTTTCATGAAGCCACCAAGCCAGGGACTGTGGAAGAGGACAGGAGAAGAGCTGACATCGTAGCTGGGAACAGGGGAGGAGAAGGTACTAGGGGACACTGTGTGGGTAGACATGCACCAGTTCGTCTGGCCTCTGCAGGAGAAAGGTGTTGGGACAAACTGCAGGAAAGATGGAGAAACAGAAGACGGTGCATGATGAATGGAACAACGAAGAAGATAGATTTCCCAGCTGTAATCTGTGCCTGACTTGCTTAAGTCAGGACATGGGGGAGACGAGGTTTGCCTGATTCCTTGTTGCCAAGCAGGAATGTGCTCATCAAGTTGAGGTGTCCTGAAAGAGGTTTAGTTTGGGTCAAGAACCATCCAATGGGTAGAAAACCGGCTGTGCTGAAGGGAGAATTAAAATTTGGCAGTGAGTTCCCGGTGGAGTTCATAAAGGAGTTGTCTTGGATGCTATCTTAATCCATATTTTCTTTAAATGACCCTAGCAGAGAGAGCAGGAATGACATGAAGTTGGGAGGCACTGCTAGTACTGATAAGGGTTGGAATTTTATGTAGGAGGAGCTGGGTGCCCTTAAGGATGAGACTGAGACAAATGGGATGTAATTTCGCAGTAAAAAATGCACTGCCATGTACTTGGACACTAGAAACAAGAATTTCTGCTATATGCTGGCAGCTTATCCACAAAGCAGCAGAGAGAGATCACTCGGGCATAAGATGGCTCTGAGCCACAAGCGTCTCACAGCTAAGAAAAGGCAAATGCAAATGGAGGCAGCATCAGCTAGAATATTTTCAGAAGGGCCTGGAGAGAACAGTGCCAATGAATGAGGACATGCTGAGACCTCTGCAGTGCTCAGGACTGTGCCCAAGCTGCTGGGGACATCTCCTTGTGCCAGCTCAGTCCTCGGCCCTGTGCCCTGATGGACCCTGGCAGCTCCCTACAGCTATGGGGGCTGCATGGGGAAGTGGCCATTCTTCATAACCACTTCTTCCAACATGTCCACTAAGAAGGAAGATGAGTTATTTAAGCTTGAGGATAATGCTGAACATTGAGCAAATGCCTCTAAACTATTCCTGACTATGTTTAGACAAGAAATGACAGAATTAATAACTGCTGGAGGAATGAAATTCTGCAAAGGCTTTCCTGCAGGAATCCTAGGAGTAAAGTGCTGCCTAGTTTTAAGCTGGAGCTCTGCAAGTCTATGAAGGGGATTGCATAACATAACTATGTGTGACAGAAGAAGATGTGACACAATAACCCGGGAAACCCTGTCCAGTCCCATGATTTTGAACTCATTATCTGTAAGCAGAGCTATAGAAATTGATAGAACAGGGGCATGCAGCTAAGCACTGGTATTAAATCTGCAGATGAATCATGGCCTGTACTTTGGGGCAAATAAACAAGGTATGGTTAATTTCAGACTTGTCTTTGGAAAGCCCTACTCATAACCTGAGAATTTAGAGTCTCCAGGGCAAGGCAAGAAAAGGAAGCTGAGACAGACAAAGCCACTGCATCGAAATGCCTCCTTTGAAGGGCAGTGCAGATCTCTGCTGTGCTCCTAAAAAGGCGTTATCAGGGCAGACACAGCTCTTACCTGTCCCAGCAGCCCCACAGGCTACCTCTTCTGTTTATTTTAATTCAAAAAGGCTCCTCCTGCACCTGTTGTCTACTTCATCCATGGCACTGTTGTCTCTTGTGAGAGGTTTTCATTAACAGATCTGCTGTCCAAGTGTAGTTTGAGAGGGTACCTTCTTACCCCAGTTCCCGCCTGCACCTCACCTTCCCCAAAGGTGTCCTGGTGGTCAAGATGACCTGTACAGTAGAATAGGAGGACAAACATGAGTGGATGTTGGGACCTGCAGAGGAGAAATTCTGCGTCCCGCAATTACACTGAAAATAGCAGTTGACTTCTCCCATGCTGCAGATTGGCTTTCAGAAAGCTTTGTCCTTTTACAAATATGTGATTTAGGTTTTTATTCTGACAGTAACAACAAGGCCATCAGAAGGAAGAGTAAATGGAAAGTAATTGCAGGAAATAACATGAAAGAGATTATCACCTTTTGCCTGGGGACTGTATTTTTCTCCTGTCTCTTAGGTACTCTCTGAAGTTAATAGCAGAGCTTGTAGCAGGACAGCACGTCATGGGTTCATGAGTGCCTTGGGTCCCAATACTATAGGACACTAAGGCCCTACAGAGAATGACTTTCCAGCCACACTTCTTTTGTCTGCAGAGGTGTGGAAACCAGGTCTTGACTAAAGGAGTGTTTGGGTGCCCCTCCAAGCCCCCCGTATGCATGCACCGGCTTTGCTCCAAGAACTTCAGCTGTAGAGGGGTGAGTTTGGCACAAGACCAAAAGTAATGCCAAATAGTCCCCCTACCTGATTCCCATCCTCCATGCCATCATATCCCAGGTCGTCCAGCCTTCCTGTAGCTACTCTCTGTACCCTGTCTCATGATGACCCGACAGCAAAGATGTGCAAAGATGTGCGTAACATCCCTGTACTGAGACCCAGGCTGCACTGACGCCTTCTCTGTGGCCACCTGCCAGCCCCAGGCACATCCTCATTGCATAGGCTGACAAAGTCACCAACCCCTCTTCAGGCACCAAGTGGCACTGAGGGACTTATCTGAGCAGACCTCCAGCTCTACCAAGACTTTCCTTTCCAGGGCAGCAAGAAGAGGTGTCTGGTTAAATTCTTCTCTGATCCTTTTCCTTTCCTACCACATCTTACGCATTGAGGGGTTCTTGCTGATGTGACAGCCCACCACTATACGATGTACCTACCCTGGGAATCACTTTACCTCCTTGACTCACTGCAGGGGGCAGGTCAGACTGGAGTACAGGAACAAGAAGCAGAAGAACTTCTTAGACCTTCTGTCTAGCATTAAACCTGAAATGCAGGTGATGAAGGATCAGCTGCTGACCACCAAAGTACCCAGAGCACTCCATCCTGCGGCAGCTGGGAAGATGCAATGACCTCCAGTGAAAAGATGCAGACTAATTCCACTATCTTTGACCCTTTTAGAGGAATTTGAGTTTTCCCTCAAGAGTGGAAGGTTTATTTAAGATCTTGCGGCCAATTCACTCTGGCCTCTAGTTTGCTTTTAAAGCACTGGTCCTGTGAGAAGACCCCACTTAAGTTCACCTCCTGCCTTCCCCAGTGCAAGGCAGGCTCCTCCAGCCCCTCGCAGACCAACCTGGCAGCCTGAAGTAACACTCCCTTTAGTGGTTTATCTTCAGCCAAACAAAAGAAAATCAAACCCCTTGATCCTCTCTCAGGAAATGAGAGCAGTTCTGAATAAACTCTGTGTGTTAACAGGCTCTGGCTCCACTAAACCTGTCTGGTGGAAGCAGTAACTTCCTCAGTAACCAGCTCTCTCTTCCCATGGCAGAAGGACTTCACAGAATCACAGAATCGTTAGGGTTAGAAGGGACCTTTGGAGATCATCTCGTCCAACCCCCCTGCCAAGGCAGGGCCACCCAGAGCAGGTTACACAGGAACGTGTCCAGGCGGGTTCTGAATGTCTCCAGAGAGGGACACTCCACGACCCCCATGGGCACCTGTTCCACCATCTGCCACCATCAACGTAAAGAAGTTCTTCCTCATGCTGAGATGAGGCTTCTTGTGTTTTAGTTTATGGCCATTGCTCCTTGTCCTGTCACTGAGCACCACTGAAAAGAGGCTGGCACCATCCTCTTGGCACCCACCTTTGAGAAATTTATATGCATTAAAGAGATCCCCTCTTAGTCTCTTCTTCTCTAGACTATAAAGGCCCAGCTCCCGCAGTCTCTCGTCATAAGGGAGATGCTCCAGGCCCCTGATCATCCTTGTGGCCTCTGCTGGACCCTCTCCAGTAGCTCCAGTAGTAGTACTGAGGAGCCCAGCACTGGACGCAGCACTCCAGATGTGGCCTCACTAGGGTCAAGTAGAGAGGGAGGGTCACTTCCCTCGACCTGCTGGGCCACAGCATGGGGTGGGCTGGGGAATGGGTGAGGGTCACCCCTGCCTGAGCTAGAGAGGTGTAAGCAATGTACTCTGCTTTCCCAGGGGTGGCTGGGTTGCGTATCTTGGAACTGGCCTCCTGCTCACACCAGGAGAACCTGGAAATTGTAAGATGGCAAGCAGCAAATACCAGCTAGCCAGATGTGCGGCTTTCTGATGAAGGGCATTTACTGATTTTAACTACACTGGATATTTATAGTCCAGATAGGCTTTTTAGTGCGGAAATACTAAGCCTCTGCCTGGCATCTGGGACATCAAGATCCGAGCCTGCATCTGAGCAGGGTCATAAACTTTGTTCCCCCACTACCTGAGCAAAGCAAGGCTGCCAAGGGGTAGAGGCTAACCTGGAGTCTGGCTCTTCCCAGGCCAGCACACCCCATTGTTCATGCCGAGCTCTGGCTGACAAGACGGGGAGGAGCTGGGTGGCAGTAACAGGGTGACTGGCAAAGCTCCCTATCCCTCTTCCACTTTACATTTGACTTGGACCCACACGATATTCTGATGCAAAAGACACGCTACATAGAAATAAATCCATGTAGCTGCACTATGCCTCTCAGAAGTGAGCTGATCAATCAGTCTAAATACATTCAATTTGTTTGGCTTTTCAGAGGGAAGGTCAGGAGATGACTTGATCGCAGCTGACAAACCCCCTGTGAAGAGCCATGTGCCCGGTGGACCCACTGCTCCAGCAAGAAGAGGCATGACACGATGCCGCAGGCGCGCGTGTGCCCATGTGCCCAGGCAGGCCAGCTTGCCTCAGGGATAAAGACATGCATTTACACCACGAGGATAATTAACCACTTCAACAGCTTACCCAGGGACACGGCGCAATGGCTTGCAGCCTTTAAATCAGGACTGACTGCCTTTGACACAGATTTATTAGATCTCCAAAGAAAGTCCTGGGCTGGACGCACAAATCATGCTCTGTGTTATATCAGAGGTCATGCTAACCAACTGTAATGCCTCCTTCTGGCCTTGAAATTAATGGCTGGTGTCAGAGGGACAAATAACAGAGAGAGCACTCCCAGGGCATGGCCATCTTCAAGGAGAGCGTGGCAGAAACGCTGTCCAGTGGCCCCATCCGTCCTGTGCGGGTGCATGGCAGAGGCACCATGTAGCAGCGTGGGGATACGGCCCCCATCCTCCTCTGGGCTTACCATGGAGAGGGAGAGTCCTACGTGACCCAAAGCCCTCGCTGAAACTGGGAGTGTGAGTTGTCAGAAGGAAAGGGATGACGAATGTTCTGGGCAGATTTTGTTTTGCAAATTAGTTTTTTTAAAAATATACATATGTATCTGCTGCCAATCCTGTTTTAACGTTTTCACAGCACAAGGATCTGAGGTGTCTCAGCAAATATCCTGTGCCTTGGGATGGCACAGTGAGACTGGAAGGGGAAATCAGGCTCCTCCCTCCCCAAGCCACCCGTCCCTTTGTAACACTTGCCTTTTGCAAATTTCCATTTCCTAAGCGAGCCACTCATTCCTCTTGTACAGAGACTTCCAATTTTCTCTCCACACAATGATTGCAGCAAAGGCTCTGCGAGGAAGAGGGAGAAGTTTCTGTAAAACAATAACCCCAGGGGTAAATCTTCAACAGGATCTGCATAGATTCATCTATGCAACTGTCATTTACATTAATAGGAGTCATGCAGCTAAATATACGTACTGGAAATACCCGGGTCCCCAGCTGCCCCATCTAAATAATAATAATAGGGAAAAAAAACAAACCAGAGGGGAAGGAACAAAAACGTTCTGTTCTCCCACCGCAGGAGGTCAAGAGAAGACCTGTGACAGAAGCAGAGATGTCACTCACTCTTCACCCGTCACAGTGCGGGGCAGCGGGGAATAAGCATTCGTGATGCTGGGAGAAGGCCGGCAGCTCTCTCGGCATATGTTACTGTAAATTTGGAATTAGAGCCACTGAGGGGATGCAAAATGACAAATCCAGCTGCCCGTGGGGGTGCTGGCTGCCAGCAGAGTGAAGTGTCAATTATTTACCATTTGCTAAAGGACACCGCTTTCTGCAGTCACGCTGAAATGTGTGTGAAGTGCATCTTAATCCCCCCAGTATGTGGACTGGCAAAGGCAGCCCCAGCCCCTCCCTTTGCTGGAGCAGAGCTTTGGGCTGGGGTATCCCAGTGTGATTCTTGGCCATGCCAGGATCCGGCACTGCAGGAATGGCCAGAGCTGGCCGGAAGCGTTGCCTGCCTGCATTGGTTCCTCTGGGCTCAACCCCGATGGCTGGGCAGAGCAGGGCTGCAAACCCCATCAGAACTGGGGCAAAGATGGGGTCACGCAGCCACCTGACACCCTGCCTGATGAAACCATGGTTTCTCCAGCAAGAGCAGAGAACAGGCAACAGCTAGCACCCAAAACAGCATGGGTACAGCACACCTCCACTTGGATCCAGGCTAGGACTCATGCCTGGGACAGCCCCAGCTCTTGTTGCTCAGCTTCTCCCATTGCAGTGGCATGTGTGGCTTGCAAAAGCAACAGAGGAGAACTGGCATTTTATAAACTGAGTGTGCATGTGTGCAAATAAAGCAGATGGTGAGGATGTTTACATTAGCACTCATGCTGGAAGTGCTTAGATTATCTTCATTCTTAGCTAAATTAGGGACCAATCTGGGCTGGGAGCATCACTTTAAAGAATCACTGTTCTTCCTGCTGTTGGCAAACGTGGGCTCCCATGGAAATCTTTATTCATCAAAACTTTCCCCCAATCTGACCAAACCGTTCTATATTTGGGGCCCTGACAAGTCAGGGCACTTCACTAGCGCTGGTGGCTGCTTAATCACAGGGGCCTCATGAGGTTCAGTCATCCTAAACAAGTCGTCAAGGCCATGAGTCATGTCACAGGTGGGCTCCACAGTGATTCAAGGATGAGGTGCTCCTTCCTGATTTATTTCATGACATCATTACGCAGAAGAAAACCCATTTAAAATAAGTATTTCCAAGCCTTGTGTTCCACCTCTTCCACTTGAGCTAGCAGTCTCTCTTTTCTGGGTCCTCAGACAGCTGGCTAGAGGAGCAACAGATGTTCCTCCAGCATCTGGGCTTGAAGGGAAAGGGTGTAGTGGGGGTCTCTCTTGACCCTCATGCACTTGCTGCCTGCCCAGGCTTTTCTTCAAGGTCTGGGCACGTGGCAAAGCTGTTCCCTGGCTGGGACAGCATTATCCTCTGGGGACTTGCAGCAGTCAGGCACAAAACAGGCGCTGCTGCTTTAATATTAAGCCAAAGAGGAGGTATGAAGCCCATATAAAACCATCTGTTGAAATTCCTTGGCTGCAGCATTACTACCCCCAGTCCTGTGCCACTGCAAGGAGAGCCGCACACGACTGATGTCTCACTGTTGGTGTCAGTAGATCGTTACCACTGGGTACAAGCAGCTGTTTGAGAGCTGTTTGTGCGCTCTCGGTGTGCTTTGTACACAGTGGCGGAGGGTCGGCAGGAGTTTTACAGCCAAACTTTCCATTGCAGGTATTCAGGCAAGGGACCGGACACCTCATGCCCACCTGCAGTGCTAGGGTCTCAGGGACAGCGGCCCAGAAGCACAGGTGACCCATGGCCACAGGAACCCTGCTCGCCATGTGCATATCTCCGTTTATTTGAGAGCCACATCCAATACGAACGAAGGGAAAACATGAGCTTTCTGCATGCCCCAGTGAAACAAAAATGCCCAGATATTAATTTTCTGGTCACAGGCACACAGTTTCTCCCTCCTTATTTATCAAACTGAAAGGAAAGGAAACGTTTCCGCCTGTAATCTGTTATCAGAAATATTAGTGATAACTCACGTGTCGGATTTCTGATTAAAGGTGAGGAACACTGCACCACAGCAAAACTAGCTAGGAACTTGAAAATAAAGGATTCTTCATATAGAGTCAGCCTGTTTCCTTATAATTAAACAGGCATTAAAATAACTCTATTTTATGCTTTGAATGTCCGTATCTGGATGTGTGCATATGCATATGCCAAAGGACGAGACCCATAAGATGAACAGCAGGGATAAATAGAACTCCTGGGAATAATCTAGGTCTCCACCTTGATCTGTGGGAATTTTATCAGTGACTTCAGCATGGCTTTACCCCATATTGTAGCAGCAGTTGTGACCTGGGAACCTTGTACTGCTAGAAAGGGAAAAATCTCAGCATAAGGACCTGGCACTCACATCTGGCCTTTGGAGGACCAAATATGTCAGAGGCTGCTGTAGAGTATAATTCATTTTATAGCACTTGTTCGATGGCTGCTGTCTCCCAGTGAGCCCTGCATATTTGGAGCCCAGGATGAGTAAGTCAGCTGGCTTTGCAGGAGGTGGGATTGGAAAAATTGTTCCATTAAAGAAAAATTAAAACAGTAAAACTTGCCTGCAGATAGCTCTCACTGCACTGCAGCTGGCCTCCAGAGAAGCACGGGGAGCTGCTCTCAAAAGTAGGAGCAAGGAGCTCTCACGCTTCTTATAATCAGGGCAGAGAGGAACAGCACAACATCACATGAGGTCTGGGTGACCAGGGTGGGGGGCAACATACAGTTGCCTCCTCAGGGTGCCCAACATGCAGTCTTGCAGTAGCCTGGAAGAGATGGACCCCATAGCTCAATGTTTTAAAGCCTTCGTGGCAACATGGCAGGAAGGATAAAATGCCACACTGAGGAAATCCAATCCATGCATGAAATCCACATCTCCTCATCCGAGTGTCTCCAGAGCAGTGACCTGCCACTGGAGGGCTGCTGTCAGGGAACCCAATGGGACTGCACTTCTTCCCCTGCTCCCTTACATTTTGTTTGTTTCTGTCAGGGTGGCCGAATACCATAGTTTGAACTATGTCTATTTTATTTGTAGGGAATCGAACTAGTGGAGGTCTTGAGCACAGAAAACTTCCTCTAAAAATTGGTACTTTGACAGCAACCTGAAGCAAGAGAACTCAAGAGCTAAAGCAGCTCATAGAGAACAAACGAACATCAGCACCACCAGAGTAAGAAGCTTACTGGATCAGGTGCAGCTGGGGCCTCTCAGGGTTTATGCCTATCCCTTACACACCTCTGACATGACACGCCACATGGGTTGTCCCCACAGCCTTGTTTGTTCGCCTTGTTCCCTTGCCAGGTGGGAAGATCACTGAGTCTGTAAAGAATGGATCTCCTGTCTGAGACTTGTTTGTGCAAAAAGGTGGATGGAAACATGCATGTTTTGGTAAACAAACTTGGCCAGTGGAACATGGGAACCATGCAGAAGAGGGTAATGAGTGGGAACAACCAGCATCTAAATGTACCCCAGGCCTGGCAGTGGAAGCTGCTGCTACTCTCACTGCCTTTCCAGCTTCCCAAATAGAGCAGGGAAACTCCTGAAGGGTTGATCCAGATGAGGCCAAGGTCCTTCTGGGCTTTTGCGAGAGGCTCTTTGCTCATGGAAACCCTTTGGGAGCTGGGGAGGACACCATGGAGTGGTCCTTGGCAACACCACTGCAAGAAGGGAGATGTTTACCTGATCACCCCCATGAAAGCTGAACACAGCTCCAGGTACTGCTTTTGGGGCTCATGGACCGCTGGCACAACGGTGGAGAGGGCTGTACCATGTACCACAAAGTTTAAGAGAGCTCTAGCTGCTTTGCTGCTCCTCTCCGCACTTTAATCAGCCAAGGGCAGCAAGATGTCTGTGCTCAGGCTAGTTAGCCACAATCCTCTTGACCATCCCATGAATTTTCTTCTGGTTTGATTCATCTTATTTCAATAACTGTCTCTTTCTCACATAACCTCCTGTTTTTGTGGATTACTATGTTCCTTCTATATAATAATGCATGGGAGTGACAGGCTCACTAGAGTGCAAGGTGGCTCCCTCCCTGCCTCCTTGCTCCCCTCCTGCCCCTTGCCAAACCCAAGTCTTGGCACCTTCAGCTCTGACTTGCCCCCTCCCCAGGCTCAGAGTGGGCAGGCAGACAGCATCCCAATGGCTACAGCCTCAGGTGAAATATCAAAGGTGAAAGGTTTGGCTATTGACTGAGAAACACACAGGCAATCTCGCAACATTTGACTTTCCCCAGCTTTGTATTGACTTTCGTTTTCTCGTTACGATAACAGGCAAGAAATCGCTGCCTGCATTTTCACTGAGACAGCACTTCCGTCAATAGACCCCAGTTCTCCTGGTCTCCTCCTCCCTCCCTTTTCACAGATTAGCTTCCACTGAAATGGAAAATTATCTTCAGACAATGTTGGCAGAGGCCAGGCTGACAGGAAGACAAATCAGATGGTGGGCACGAACCATAAACATTGTTAAACACTCATTTCAGCTTGTGTTGCCTGACTTCTGGGAAATTATATATAGCATTAAAAAAACACAACTGCTGATGAGTGCGTGTGTTAACAGTGGCATGTCAAGAGCACAGTGTTGCATTTGCCTCTCTCTATCAAAGTAGCACATAGGCACCCCAGCAAAGAAGAACGGAAACCTAGCAGGCAAGGGGTGCTCTTCATCAAAGACCAGCATCATATGACTGGAGAAGAACTTGTATAGTAAAGACTGGGACAAGAATGGGGAAATTACAGGTGTTCTAAACTGATCTCACATGGGCTCAGATTAATTGTTTCAGGAAAAAAATAATTACAAGTTTGGTGTAAAAGTGGAAGATACATGGGTCAGCTGAAAGTCATCCACAGGATCAAGCTAACCTCTGTCTTTCACAGAATTATCTGATCTTAAAATGTTTTTAGGCCTATCCTAAAATGACGTTTCCATTAGAGGAAGGTGAGACAGTCGATGTTGTTGTACCAGTCACTTCTGAGAGTTCAGCAGGAACATACAGGGCGTGCTGCCTGTCTTCCAGTGAAGTGACTTGACTCTGGCACCAGCACATAACAGACTTTTACAGTGACCTCCTCTCAGGGGACTGAAAGACTCATGCCTTTTCTACATCTTCACACTGAATACAAGGAAAGAAGAGATCTCCCTGCACTGGCCTTGTTTTCTAGCATGAATGAGTTAAGATAATCAGAAAAATGTGTGGGCTAGAAGCTAGTTTTGAAGGCTGGAGAGGTCCCAGAAGATTTTCTGAAGTGCAAGAGAGGCAGCAATACACACATACATGCCCTCCAGCATCCGCAGGCTGCAACCTGGTAAATTTATGTACAGGCTTATGCGCCTTAGCTGTCTGCCGCAGCACGGACATGAATTCAGTGACCCAGGAGTTCCTTTCACCTCTGTGCTTTGTATGTGCCTCTGACACGTGAAATCATGATGGCCCTCCAAGCTTGTAAAAATACTTCTGTTAATCCATTAATAAAGTCTTACTAGTGCCTACAGTGCACTTCCAGAGCTCTGTAATGCTGAGGTTTTCAGAAGGATGTTGCGTTCTGGGCTCAGTCAACAGAAGACAGAGAAACCTGTAAGAGTCAAAGGTTATCCATTTTTGCACTGCCTCAGCATTTTTGGATTGACTGTCAGGGAAGAGCTTCCTTGAGTCACAGATACTTCTGTGAACTGAAACAACTCTGCTGAGTGCTCATATTTTGCCTAAGAACTGGGTTTATCTCTCTTTGTAAGAGATAACCAGACACTAGCAAGTGCCATAAAGGTGTAGAGGGGAAGAGAGACCAGGAAAACTACATTACTTTTTAAAGAGAGCATGTAAACGGGAAAGATGGAAATCAGACACCTTGTCATTGCTTAAAATGCCTGCCTTTGGAACAAGAGAGCAACAAGAAAACTAGAGGTCAGCACTACTAAGCCAAGAATGGCCAATTAGGAGAGACATCCAAACTCAAATCTACTGTTGTCATAAGCTAAGCAAGGTAACGACTCATATTTTGCTAAGGAGACTCTGTATTAGAGAACTTTATTTTTCTAGGAAAGCCATGTAGGAATTAAAAACTAGACAAATCATGTTTTCAAGTGTACATTTGGATATCAAAGACAAGAAACTTCAAACATAACTCTTTTACCTTTACTTAAAGGTAGAGCCTTATTTGTCTTTGCAGTGGCCTTTGCATGTATGCTCTTCTCTACCAACCTTCCTTCGTGCCCAGCAGACTAATCCGTCTGCTGTCTTTATTTCGTTCTGCAAAGATAATATATACTCTTGATCCCCATTTTGGAAGAGCCCTTAGGAAAACATGACTTGAAGGAGGAATAAAAAGCTATAGCAAAGGACTCTATTTCTAGGTAGTTTCTTCTAAATCCTGCTTTCAGTTTATTACCCTGACAAAGAGCCTCTCAGTTGCAGAGCAGAGCCCTACCTCCCGCAGGGGATATACCGAGGATTGTCCACCCTGAAATGAAAGTCTTTTGACCTAAGGAAAACATTTCACTAAATAACAGTGGTTGTGAATTGCAGGGACCTGTGGATATTAGACACGGTGTAAAAGCAATTTGAACGGAGTAAGGAAAATATGTGGAAATAGTTTGGGGCAGGAAAGCTAGATAAGGTATGTAAATGAATACCTTTGTGGGACAGGGAGAAGTTATGCAAAAGGAAATTGTGCTCCCTTTTCCACTGCTGCCCTCTGAAATGGCAGCTGCAGATGTGCTCCAACCTGAGCAGAGTCCCACAGCCTCTGAAGAGTGCCATCACCCAGCGAGAGGTGACCTGGCCCCACCACACTTCCTGCTCTCTGGCAGGACTCACGGTTACCTACGGATCCCAGGGTGCTCCCTGTGCTGCCACAGGCATCTCCCTGCCAGCAGTGTCCTGGAGGCATCACTCTGCACTTTGGACTCTCCATGGCTGTGCATATGGTCCTTGTCACATACCCCAAGGAAACCCTGCTCTGGCCAGGAGATTGTGTGTTTTCAAGGAAATTATGAGGCCAGCAATGCTTAAGCTATACCAAACTAAAATTAGAGGAAGGGAAAAAAGCATGAAAACTACTAGTCCCCCACCTGTCTTCCCAGCTCACAGCCCAGTAGAAATTCAGACCTACTAGCAAACTTAGCTAAAGTGACTTTAATGGTAATGAAGCAAAAAGAGAGCATCACAGCACCAGAACAATGCTGTGACTCTCTCTTTGCTTTTTGCTTTGCTGACAGTAAGTGCAGGAGCACTTTATTGCTGTCATCTCAGATGGTCCCTGGACCACAGGAATAAAAGTGGTTTTGCTGTTCTGATGAGAGTTATGTAGATCCTGCTGTCCTTTTGCCCTGTGTTACAGTGATAATCTGGAAGTTTTTATCCCCCCCTCACCTCTAAGAGTAAATTGGTTGCTCTCAGGGTAAATAGGATTTTCTGGAGGATGGCATCACAGGGGGAAAAATGGCAGAGTATTGCTAGGATTATTCTCAATGCTCATAAAGGTTTGTGTAAAAAAAACCCAAAAAAGTAAAAAAATCCTGCATTAAAAAAAAAAGGAGATGTGAAATATGTTATTGGATTGAGAAATCTCTCTGGCAGGGAAATTTTTCAGTTGTTGAATAACTGTCTGAGGCAGTGATGGAACTGCTACAGCCTAAGTAAGTCATACAAAATGAGGGTGGAAAAAAAGACTTTGACTCTGTTATGGAGTTTCTACAAATCCAGAGCTCAGCAGAGGCTCCGTTGTCTCAGGCAATGTGAGCTAAAATAGTGGCAAAAGCTTTCAAAAGTGGACAGTGATGTTCACACTCCTCAGATTTTGGGGACATTCCTTCCTTTTAGAAACCTGACTTTATTTTCTTAAATACAGCAGACCTGTGAGAAACAAACCCCTCCATGTGGAGAAACAAACCCCTCCGTGTACTAGACGTTAGATACCAAAGGCTCAACAACTAATTGCTGAGCTTTGACCAGAACATCTGTTAAATACATAAATAAATGAAGCCATTTGAGAAAAGGATGAGGCTGCAGTGCTGGTTACACCACTTCCCTAGTAAGGCTGTTGTAAGAGACACTGTTATGCCCCACTTGTCCAGACCAAGGATATATTTTTGGCCCCACAGCTGCCCCAGTGCAACAGTTTGCATGTCAATTGAATGCCCCCAGTTAGAAGGAACATATATAAATGTCTCTTGGAGAAGTTTCTATTCTGGGTTAGGTGATGCTGTGTGACTCCTGCCCCATGAGCTTGTGCCATCGCCAAGCCACGGGGAGTTCAGCAGTGGGGAAGTAAGGGTTTGGGAGGCACAGGGCTCTGCCCATAGAGGGAAGCTACCTGAGGACGGTGCAGATCCCTCGGTGCTTCTCCAGCCCTGCCTTCTCCAAGCTGCTTGTTGCTGTCTTTGCTGCACATCCTCCTATTCAGGATGATTTGCATGACTCAGCCAGGGATGAGTAGGAAAATGAATGTCATCATTTTGATCCAGTTAAAAATAATTTGCCTGGTGTTTTCTCTCTATTCTGCTCCCCCCTCCCCCCCCCCCCCTTTTTTTTTTCCCTGAAGAGAACTATTAGCACATATTTAGGAAGGTAAATTGTCCCCTGAGTTAAATTAGCACCTGATCAAATGTGCACAAAGTGCTAATTGCAAGCAAAACCAACTGAAAAGCAGCTTTTAAGGCTCCAGCAAGCAGGCATGAAAATTGAGGCCATCCCAAAGAAAGGGGAGCCTTTTCAGACAGCTGACTGCAGTATTACTCAGTGATAAAAGTCAGACCATTTCATCCTCAACAAAGGGAGCAGACAGGTAGTCATTTCTAAATATCAGGCAGCTGTTTTGGCCCGGAATCTCCACTTCCAAACAGGACAAAATTCTTCCTGAGGGGAGAAGGAGTCCGTATGTTTGGTCCCTGATGTTAAGCACATGCATTTCTCATGGCCCGTAAGCTCAGGGAGCACCTCCTTGAGGAACCACACCAGTTGGTCCTTGCACATGCACTGTCCTGTTTCTGGTGGTCTTGCAAGGAGGTGTGCAGCAGGAGCTATGGGGAGGGCACAGGGCAAGGTAGGACCCTGCTGGGGCAGCCCTGAAAGATAACAGAAGAAACTGCTAGGACTTTCCAATGCTCAGCTTCTAGCAGAACTAAATGTCTGCATTTATTTAAGGAAATCAGCTATTTTGAAGGTAACCGGCTGTGGCTTCTGAGAAAAAGGGTGTCAAAGCTTTCAGATGAGAGACTCCTTTGGAGATGTGGCATGTGGGGAGAACATGGCCCCATGCATTTAAGGGGCACGTGATGCCACTGGGGACAGCAGAGGTGCCCCCAGAGACAGGAGAGCTGAAGGCTGCTGGTCCCAGAGGGATGGGGCACCCCAAAAGCCAATGGAGCCAGGTGTGCCACTGATCTGGGAGATCCCAGGAGCTGCAGCAAGTGGCTGTGGCGTCACAGGGTTTTGCTGAGACAGCAACTGCTCAAAAGTTGCTATTTCTTTTCTCCCCCCTGTACTCCTTATAACAAACTGTAACTTTACATTAAGGATAAAAAGAGCAATGAAAACCTTGGGAATTTTCAATCAAATAACAGTGAAAAAAGTGTTGTTTAGATTGCAAAGCCAAACACTCTGAAGGAAGGTGTGGTGAAGGCTGCCTGCACAGCCTCTTATGTACACTCTACGAAACAGACTTGTTTCAATGAGTACCTACGATTTTTTCCCCATCCTCAAATGTTTAAGATACACACCCACAGGGCTGAAGTTTGTGGTCACTCAAGCAAGCATAGATGTTGCCATCTTTCTCTTAGCATTACTTCTGTGTGTTATCACTGTAGTCTCACTCCTGTCTTTCCAACAGGAACAGTCAAAGATCCCCTTTTGTTTGTTAAAGCAGAAAACTAAAACAGTCTCGTTAGCCAGCTGGGATGTGAGCAGCCTCCTCACTCGTACCTACGGCCGTACAGAAGAGCTGCTCTTTGTGCCATCCTTACGCAGTTAGTCTATGAGATTGAATTGATTCTTACGCACTTTTTTTAGTCATCCTTTCTCCTAATTTGCTTACTTCAATAATTAGCCAGACAACGTTAGCACTTCTCTCCCTCCAAGTAATCTTCACCTTTGTGCAGGAAGCATGCTAATTTGCCAGAAAGCTATATGGCATTTGCATGTTTTTCCATCTAATTTGGCAGCGTCGGCGCTTAAAGCAGGTGCGATGCTAATAAGCCAACTTGAGCAATCAACCCAGGTAGAGATCTGTGGATTGCACAAGAATTTCTTTGGAGTGTCTTTCTGTGTCTGCGCTCAGCACTAATTATAGCTGGGAGAGGGAGGAAAGGAGAGAACCTGAGTAAAATGGGTAGTAGGAAGGCTGTGACTTTTGCTTTTTCTGAGAGATTTTGAAAAGAGGGCACCTACACCTCGACTCAGCCTGAACACTTCTTCCAGGGCCATGGTCGGGAATGGAGATGTTTCCAGGAGGAATGGAGTGTTTGGGGGTCCTTTTCTCCTCCTGCCGTAAGTGCTGAGTAGAGCACACAGATAAATAGGGCCAGCGACAGAAGAGTGGGTAAAGCTACCCTCAGGAGTTCTGGCATCCGCAGTCCTGCAGATCTGTGTTTCTCCTGGGCCCCACATAAGTCTTTCAGGAGCTTTTAGCTTATGAAGGCAGGGAGGCCAGCAAACAGTCCTGCTCTGCTCCAGCTGTCAATGTGATGAGGTTGAGCTAGGCTCAGCCCTCATATGTCACATTGGCACAGAGCTGTTCCTCAGCTTCCTCCAGCCTGGGAGCACCCGGTCCCTCCTTGTTGTCCCTCCTGCTCCCCAGGCCACCCCCCCGTTAACCCCAATGAACTGCTCAGCACTGCAGGTGTGTAACTTGCACTTCTGGGTGGATATGGGGTTTCTCCCAGGGGAGGGATTCCTGCTGCTTCCCTGGGCTGACAGCCCGGGTCCAGGGCCTGCTGCAGCATGCCACCCAACCTATTAGTAACAGCGTCCTTCAGGCAAGCAGGGATGTCAGGGCTGTCTAGATACATTAAAATAATTCAATATCTTTGCTGTCACATCAGCTCCTGCTCTGCCTTGCTCACCTGCTTGCTTTTCCCACTCAGTTCCTGTTAGCACTGTAGCACTTAAACTATCAGATACATTGAAGAAGTTTTCCATAAGCAAGACTTTAGGTTGCTCTAGGCAGAAACTGCATTTCTCAGGTTAAAGAGATTGATTTTCCCCCTCATTTCTATTATTGTTGTTTATAGCATTTTTTATACTATTGCTATTACCGTTACCATTACTATTACTATTTGTTCCATCTATGCTGGGCTACAAGTTGAGAAGAATTGGAGGGTAATTCCTGTCTGCTTTTTGTCACCCCAGGTACTACAGAGCTAGGACTCTGGGTTTTGGGAAGGAGGAGTCTGTCTCAAGATACAGAAATGAGTTTTGAAGATGGTGCTATTGTGTGGATCTGAATATCCCTAACCATTGATGATGGCGGTGGCATCTGACTCAGGTCTCAGCTACCCTGACCTCTGCCATTATAATGATCCACTGATAAGGTGGATCAAAATCCCTGACCCCGATCATACCTTTCACTGCAGTGTTTGCCATCTGGGTCTAGTACCACTATATACTGGACATTAACGGAGAGAATCTGAGGAATCAGTTGCTTTCAGGCACCCATTGGGGAAACACAGCTCTTGTCAAATCCTTTTGCAAATCAGAAAGTGCTCCTACCCTGTATAAAGGTGTGGAGCAGGGGATCACTTTCACTCTTGTCTCCCTGTTCTCTCTTGGACCAGAGCAATAACCCCAAATGAGCTAGAAAAGGACCTTTTTCCACAGGGTTTCTGGCTCGATGGCAAGTAGGCATAACTGGGTATTTCTTTCCCCTCCTGCTGTCTCCCAGGATGTGCTGGACCAGGGTGAAGCTCACCCCAGAGGCAGGGGAGAGTGTCACGACCACCGTATCCCACACTGCCAGCCCTGCAGGCGCTCCCACTGCTCCCAGTGCTATTCCAAAGATTAAATCTTACTTGACTTAAATTTCCTTCCACTGCAAACATTCCCTTAAATTAATAGTTTCTCAACAATAGATAATCAAAACACTTGCCTGTATTTTATTTTTAAATAAACCAGGTGAGGGTCAAAAGCCAACAGAAAACAGACTGATTAATTAAAGGGGGTGCTTGGGAGGGTTTTAACTTTCAGCAGTCGGAAAAGCAATTAATTTTCAGTCCAATTCTGTTGTTTTGATTTATTCTTCATGGGACTCCTTATAAAGGCTTCCAGTGAGTTGCGGCCTCAGTTAAAAGCATGGCTGGGAAAGAGGCCACAGCCCAGCTCACCGCAGGAGGGCCAGCACAGTTCCCTGGGGAGGATGAGAGAGGATGAGACGTGTCAGCTAGTTGAAGCAAAGCAGGAATCCTCATTTGTTTCAAATACCTTCTTTAAACAAGTAAAAGGATCCTGGGTAGAAACAATATTAAAAGGAATATCTCTGTCTCTCAAGGAAGCCAAATCCCAAGGACTTTTACATCTATCTATGCAAAGCTGCTTCCCCATGTTACCCTCAAAGGTTTGCCTTAGGAGAGGGTAGGCAGAGGCCGTGGCAGAGCCCTGGGGCTTGGGGGTCTGGCCCCACTCCAGCAGCGTGCCGGCGCCCAGCCTGCACAGTGAATGCAGACCCACATGGCAGATGCCTGCTGCGGAAGGTGGCCCATCCTTGGCTTCATACCGGGAGCTGGGTTTTAACTGGGGGCTACCAGCCTCCACTTGCAATCACACCAAAGTGTGCTTAAGGTGGGATGAGGTTCCCAGCATTTCGCTTGGGAACCCCCAAACACATGTATTTTCCCTGCTTTGATTTTGGAGAGGAATAAGGAGTCTGAATATTTCTGAGCAATTTCTGAGGTGGTTTTAATTGTCTTACTGAAACTTTCGCTCTTGTGCTGGTTTTGGCTGGGGTAGAGTTAATTTTCCCTGTAGCAGCTGGTCCGGGCCATGTTGTAGATTTGTGCTGGAAACGGTGTTGATAACACAGGGATGTTTTAGTTACTGCTGAGCAGTTGCTTACACAGAGCCAAGGCCTTTTCTGCTCCTCACACCACCCCACCAACAAGGGCTGGGGATGCACAAGGAGCTGGGACGTGACACAACTCACAGACAGCTGACCCCAACTGACCCAAGGGATGTCCCAGACCATATGGGGTCATGCTCAGCATGTGAAGTTGGGGGAAGAAGAAGGAAGAGGGGGACGTCCAGGGTGATGGTGTTTGTCTTCCCAAGTACCTGCCACACGTGATGGAGCCCTGCTGTCCTGGAGATGGCTGAACACCTGCCTGACTGTGGGACGTGGTGAATGAATTCCTTGTTTTGCTTTGCCTGCATGTGCAGCTTTTGCTTTACCTATTAAACTGTCTTTATCTCAACCCACGAGTGTTTTCACTTTTACCCTTCACATTCTCTCCCCCATCCCACTGGGGAAAAATGAGCAAGCGGCTGTGTGGGACTTAGTTGCCGGCTAGGGTTAAACCATGACAGCCCTTCTTCAGTGAAAAGACAAGCCCTGCTTTTAATGTGCTTAAACTCACTGACCTTAACTGAGCTGATCTTGCCCGTGACCTTGAGCCAGAGGAATCTCCGGGCTTTCCCACAATATATTTGTGCCCATAAACACCTGGATTAAGTGACCCATGTCAAACACAAAGCGACAGCAATGTGGTTTGCTCAGCACTCACCCGTGGCCATGTACTGCAGCCCTTCCTGAGCAAGAAGGAGGTGGTATTCAACATGCAACCACCCGTGGCCATGCTGGCAGACCTCAGCAGTGCCAAGCCTGGATGACCAGCGGTGGAAACAGCCAGCAGCGGGTCCCCAGGGACCCAGGTCCTCCCTGCATGGGTGGCTTAAGAAGCGGTAGCTGCTCCCATCTTTCAACGGCTGGTGACAGGAGCTGGCCTCGTGCTCCTGGGCTGGGGTCAGTGCTGTTTTTCTTTCCCAGAGATCACGCGCTAGCTGGTGAGTTGTCACAGATTTGCAGTACCAGGAATTAGGGGCATATTTTTAATGCGAACACAATGTTATCTCACAACGCGTGCTACCAGGGCACTGCAGCGTGAGGAAGGCAATGAAAACATCTCTCCCCTTAGGGCAAGGTAATTTTCTAACTGGGACAAGAAAAGAGCCGTCCTGGGCCAAAGCCAGGCAGAAGGGATTGCTGGCCAAGGGAGAAGCTTTAGTCCTCTAAAGTCTCTCCAAATTCCCATTGGCAAAGCTGACTTACACCATTGAGAAGTAAACACCCTCATTTTAAGATGAACTGCAGCAACCAAAGCTGTACAAAACACAGGCAATGGGCATGGTGACTTGGCACGTGTTCCTCACATTTCACTTTGTCTCGGTTGGAAACAGTTATGGACCTTTTTCCTGGCTTGACCCAAGGTAATATTCCTTTCCTAAGAATTAGAGAGTTTTCTTAAACCTGGGCCAGACTCATGTGATTCTCAACTCAGGAGTACTCAGCCTCCATGTGCCAACCCTTTGGTAAGGCTAAGGAACTAAGGAACTCTGGGGTTAGTAACTAGACCTAAAGTTTGGGGACTTTTCCAGAGAATGGCTCAAAACTGAAATGAAAGCCTCAGCTTCTCCACTGTAAGACTCCCATCAAGACCTAAGGCTGTGCTGTGGAAACACACTGAATAAAATCTTGCCTATGCTAAAGCCACATTGCAGATAAACGACCTGCACTGCTTTGAAAAACAAATACATTTTATCCCTTTAGATTACAACACAGGAATATATCTTTTCCTATCAGTGAAAAGTATCCTACTGTTTGTTTCAGTTGACAGACTTGTTGCTGGAAGGGAAATGAGAATATTATCTCTAATGAGTCTTCTCATAATGGCAATTTTCTGAAAGAGGTACCAATTCTAGGTTTGTGTCAACAGTCCCTCATCTGCAAGCCATGGAATAAACCTCCCAAGCCTATTGCAGTATGCAGCTTCACTTCTCCAGAGCCAGTGTGATAACATTTTGACAGAGCAGCAATTCCTATTTTAACAGCAATATAGATTCTTCCCGTGTGTGTACAAACGCATCTAAACCCAGATTGTGCTTCTGGTCTCCTCTAAACCAAATGGTCTAACCGACGTTTCTCTTCCCTACTTATCTGTTGATTCTTTGCCACCACATTCAGGCTGCCCACCATTTAAAATGCAGCCCCATAGGGAGGGCATCCTGCCTCATTTTAAGTCATTTGACCCATGCCTGCCAAAGTCATTTGAGGGAATTATGGCAACATCTCAAGAGGTCCCTCTGCTTCTGGGGGAAGCATGAAGCCACAATGTTTTTCACCACATCTACAGGTGGGCCAAAGAGTCCACCTACCTCCTTCCAGATCTTGGCATCAGCTGGGTAAATACAGCCCCAATCAAAGAGCCCTCTGGTTTTCAGGCTCTATAGAACCAAGACTCATCTCCTTTTAAGCTTGGTTCCAGGTGTGACTGAGATGTGTGAAAAGTCTTTGATCCTTGCACCATGTTGCAAGTGAAGTGAACAAGCTGCAAACTAATCCCACTGCTTTGTGTTTGTGTTTAGTAAGATTTTGCAAAACCGTCTTTGTGCCTGGCCTTCGCGCAAAAAGGCTGTGTTGAACTGAATGCCTAATTGGTTCAGCTGGTTATTGCTGATCTCTGGGCCACATTTTTCCATTTCTATGGTGTGTGTGTGTGTTAAAAAGTTAAGAAATTCTTGGAGGGTACTCAGAAACTTGGAGGTCCTCTATAACCCCATATGGAGAATGCTGTTTAAAATATGACAACACTGTTAATGTTAAAGGTGTGCAGCTGAATAAGGCAGGATTTAATAGACCACTGAAACAGAAACTTCAGCCAGGGAGTATGTATTGAGCATACATTACACTGGCTTGTTTTTACCAGTGTGCAAAGACCCCATTGAGAAGCTAAGAGCATCTGAAACCTTCACAGATGCCCTTCAGCAGGACTTTGAAAATGACCACTCCTGGTCAAGGACATGCTGGTTAAGTATACACTCAGGAAGCAATTAATTCCTGTGCCCTGGTATTGACTGCATACCTGGGAGATACTTGGAGTTGTCCTTTGGTGGCAGGATCCAGAGCACAAATATTTCCCATACTCCCCTGGACAAAACTTTCCATGGACACAGGCTCCCAGTCGTGTGTTCAGCTGCATCACCCTCAGCTTCCAATCTGCTGTTTGCTTCCTTGAAGTGGACTGTGTTTGATCTAATCCAGTTTCCCACAGATCCCTGCTCTTCTCTGTGGGTTTGTGTCCAGGTCGTCACTCAGAAAATGTTGAGCCAGCCTCAGCCCAAAGAGGAAGGTGCATTTCCTATGGAAATCTGTGCTTTAAACTTTTAAGGGAAAACAAATTCAAGTGAAAACTGGAAACCCAGAGCCAGGCTCTCCATATGGATAGGAATCACAGACAAAGGGGCTGTACAACACTTCCACAATGACCCAAGCATTCCAGATTCGTGCTTGAAAACGTTGCACTGTGCATGACTGCGCATCAACGCAGCAGTGAATTTCTTGTACTTCATCATAAGCCTATGAAACAAGTGAGCCAAAACTGAAGATTTGTGAAGGTTCACAGATCTTTCAGTCAAGACAAGGCCAAGTCTCAAGCAAACCTGATCCAATCTTACCCTTGGAAAGTGCAGGGTAACATTAGACTCTGACAGAGTTAACACAGCGGGGGTTATAAGTCCAAATCCACCAGGTTGCTTTGAGACCATTTCAAGACCACAAGAATGAGTCCAGCCCCATTTCCAAGTCCAGACTTGTTTCTCTGCTGTAGGAAGTAATGCTGCAATATCAATAAAAATGCAATGAAGCTCAATGCCAGACCCGGTAAGAGGAGAAGAGAGATTTATTTTAAAATAACATTAATGCCACTCCCTTATACTGTCATACCCACATAACCCTCAGCACTGAGAAGTTTGTATCCTCCTGAGAAGGATTCCTCGTGCTAGCACAGAGGACCAGGAACTTTGACTACCCAGCCCTCTCCAAGTCTCCTGACTGACACCGTCCAGGTTCACATATACTATTTTTTACCCACCAGGAACTGACAAAGATGGGTCTCTCCATGCTGCCACACCTCTCCACGAGTCATCAGGATTTTGCCTCCTTTGTCTCCTGATCTGGGTGTTCTGAGAATCTGCCCCTAGATGTACTTCTCAAAGATCTGCCAGCCCAGGTGCCACCAAAACCTGCCATCCCTCCAGTCCCTCTCCTGCCAGTTACTGCTATAGGAGCTTTGCATACCAATATTCCCGTTCATTCCCCTTTCAAACCAATCTTCACATTTCCATCACAACATTCTCTACCGCCACAAGGGCTCCACATGAGCATGTGCACACCTTTCAGCTGAGCTCCAGGATGCTACAAAGAGGGAGAGCCCAGCTCTCACCTAATCCATGGAAAGGGTTCAAGGGGCTCATAGGAGAAGCAAAGTATGCTTCCAGTCCTCCAGCAGGTCTTCTGAACTCAGTTCTTGCTGACCACAAGGTGGGTGCTTTGGAGAAGATCCATCTGTTCATATATCCATCTGATTATATATCTTCTTCTGAGCTTGCTCCCTAGTCAATGGACATAGCCCATTCTGAGAGCAATACCTCACTTTATGATGGAGATGGTTAAGATGGGTTAGATGGAGTGGCTATTTCTTTCCATTGTCCACCCAGGGAGAAAAGGACAGTGAGCTCAGACTGAGATGTCTACTCCATAGACCTCTGAAGTTAGGTGAGCTGAATCCTGCCTCTGCAGCCCAGAAAAGAGCAAGCACTGGGGATGTGAAATGTATGGTTGGTGGGGCTTGCCATTCACAACCTGATCCCAAGTCCCTTCTCAGCTGCACATTGCACATGCAGTTTAAGCTTCCCCACACTTCCAACAAACTTCCTAAAAGCAGGAGCAACAGAAGAGCAGGTTTTCTCTGCAGACTTCTCCCTGCGTTTTCATCTTGTAAGCATCCTTCTCCTGCCAAGCTGGCAAGGTCCATGAGATCTCCTGCCATCCCCCTCTAGCACAGCAGAGTTTGTGGCTTTTGATCTTTTGCCCTATTGATCTAAATTGGCTCAAAGATGGTCAGGAAGTGCTTTGTGGTCTAGGGTGCATTGAGGCATGGGAAGAAAACGTTCTGTGAATTGTGCTGGGCAGGACAGGCTTTTATGTGGTGCTCATAACAGCAAGGAACTGGATGGGGTGACCCAGGCAGTCACTTTTCCACCAGCATTACTAAGTGCACTGGTAGGACAGGCCTGGGCAGCCTCCAGTTTACCTGCCCTGTTGATGTGCAACCACCTTCTGATTTTTGCCTGTGGCTCTGATTCTTAAAGGACAAGCGAGGGAAATCTCACATTACTGCTGGCCTCATCTGAGCACTGGGGAGTTCCGTTGCCAAGCAAGAAGCGCCTGCAAGCACAGTAAATGTACCACCAGGGTCCAAGGGGAGAGCTGAACTCCAGCCAGTGTGACGGTGGCAGCCAGTAAGTTTGTGGGCTTGGGAAGGACACTGCTTGGAAGTGTTACAGAAGACCTTGATGACTCCTGACATCTCTGGTGTGTGCACTTGCAGTAGTTACCTCAGTAACACGTGTTAAAAAGTCCCAGCTTGCTCAGGAATAGGCTTTGCCACCCTCTCTCTCCCTGTAATAACCTATTCTCGGCATGCTGGCAATAAATAACCCCTTTGTCACGCACCATGGGCACACCATGTACTCAAACAGGGCCATCCTTTGGATTTTATTTTCAGCAGTGGATTTTAGCTGAAAACGGGAAGCTCTGAATAGAGGCTCTGGCATTTTGCAAGGCTTGGCCTAATTGCTTGTGCCTGCAGGTTCCCATAGTCCTCCTGGAGTGGTGGTGTCACTGTGTCATAGAATCATAGAATCATAGAATCGTAAGGGTTGGAAAGGACCTTAAGATCATCTAGTTCCAACCCCCCTGCCATGGGCAGGGACACCTTGCCCTAAACCACATGGTTCAAGGCTCTGTCCAACCTGGCCTTGAACACCGCCAGGGATGGAGCATCCACAACCTCCCTGGGCAACCCATTCCAGTGCTTCACCACCCTCACTGTAAAGAACTTCTTCCTTATATCTAGTCTAAACTTCCCCTGTTTAAGTTTGAACCCATTACCCCTTGTCCTACCACTACAGTCCCTAAGGAAGAGTCCCTCCCCAGCATCCTTGTAGACCCCCTTCAGATACTGGAAGGCTGCTATGAGGTCACCACGCAGCCTTCTCTTCTCCAGGCTGAACAGCCCCAACTCTCTCAGCCTGTCTGTTTGTGTCCACACAAACAGGGGCAAAGTGATGGCTTGATTAAAATCAGAAGCCTGGCACTCGGCGAAGGCGCAGCCTTTGCTCTTTCCTCAGCTGAAGAACAATACAGCTTTGTCACTCTTCAGCAGCAACACACCCTGAGAACTGGCTGAGTCCAGTGGCTTGGTCAGGTGAAAGAAACAGGGGGAAAAACTGCTTATTCTTTTGACAGGGAAACGGTGTCTCTGAGATACAAGAAAAATGAAGAGCCAGATGCCTTGTATGGTTAATGGTCAGCAGCAAGTAGGATTTCAATCTGACAGGCATATCAAAATGGCCCTCTTCTTCCTAAAGGGGACATGGTTCTTGGCTTCCAGCTGCAACCTGAACCTATTTCTTCTCTATTAGAGGCTTTAATAAACCAAGAGACTTTAATAAACCAACGAACACTGTCTGCAGGGCTATTCACCATCGTCCCATTTTCTGAGGCTCTCATAAAACTTCACTCCATACACTTCTGGATGGAAGGCTTTCTGCTTTCCAGATGGTATTCTGCAGTCTGGTCTGCATTGTCGTGCCTCTGTCCTGTCAAGTATGGTCCCACCACGGGTATAGCATTAACCCCACGCGCAGACAACTGGAGCCCTGGCTGCACGTGTAGGCAGGCTTTTGTGTGAGCTTTGGTCTGACAGAGGTGCTCATTGCAAGGAATGCCCGGTGGGCCCTGCACAAGGGCAGATACATGACCAGAACTAGCCTTGCCTCCTGGACTTGGCAGCGTTTTGTGAATGAACTGCTGCACAGGCACAAAGCAGTCATGTCTGGGGAGAATCTGAGTCCTTTGGGGGCAGAAGGTGGCAAGACCATGGAGATGCAACCCTGCAATGCTGGCTGCCACCAACACAGAGTGAAAATGCATTGCATATGCATGTAGGCACATTCATGCGATCTCTATTACTTCCTTGGCATTCCCACTGCATGTATACAACATACAGATCCGTGCTTTTCATTATGCACACCAGATGTGTCTGTTCATTGCTTGCCATCTTTGCTCCCCAGTTCAAAAAGAAAGGCTCTAGCCTTTGGCAAGCACTGCTGCCAAATTCATCCTGCAGAGCAGTTGCTCCAGGGGTGCAGCTTTGGGAAGAAATACCAGAGGTGAGCAGGAGCAAGTTGCTGGAGGGCAGAAGGGAGGCAATGCAGACGCAGAGTGAGAGCTGGAGTCAGAAAGGCTCTCCAGTTTGGATACAGGGCAGTTCCAGGAACTAGTGTATAGATCAAAAGGCAGTGGCCTTCAGGGGGAAGACACTGGCCAGTGAGAAGGTTCAAAGGGAACCCAGTAGAAAAAACCCTCAGCTTCTCTGGAGCTGGGAAAGTTGGTGCTTTTGCTGTGGAGCACAAAGCATGTAATAATAAATAAAACAGAAGTGGCTATTGTTCCTTCTCTTTGTGCTCTCTCTGCAGAAGCCCAGCTAATGCCTCAAGCAGCATCACTGTACCCTCACCTACAAATCCAGCCCAAAGTCAGGCTCTGGACCCTTCCCTTGGGGTGGGTAGCGGAGTTTCCACTATGCACAACTTTGTCTCCTCCCTTTAGGCCTCTTCTCCACCACCTGGTGCTGGGGATAGTTGGGGGCTTTCCCAGGGAGTCTCTGAATTGCTAGATACAGGGACTTTCCGCAGGAGCTTTTTCTGCCCACTGGGATGTGTCTGAATTTTGCCCACCCCATGTGAGCAGATGCTGACAAAAAGCTGCCTATGACGAGAATAACAACACCCACACTTTTTCCCAGGGCACCCACCACCAGGTCAAAAATACCATGAAAGCCATCCTCCAGGCACAGATGTTCATACGGGCATAACAAACCCCCACGAGCATCACTGGCTGGCCTTGGCGCCAGTGCCCCGCTGGTTCTAATGGAGGAACTTCAGCTCCATCGGTCTTTTTTCTTAGTATCCTGCTGGATGCTGCTAACCAAATAGCTGTCCCCCATCTCTGATACCTTCCTGGGTGCCCTTGGGAACAGCTAACTCGCAGACCGGCCCTTGAAGAGAAAATGCATCTGCTAGGAACTCCCTTCCTGCCCATGCACTTGCTCATGCAACTCCTTTTCTGCCCCTCACTGGCTTCTCCAATCTTGTCACACTTAAGCTTTGGTCCCTGCTGTCAAGGGGATCAATAATTGCCTCTCCCCAGCTTGATCCTGCCAGCGCAGGGCTTGTGCAGCCGCCTGAGCTCCTGTAATCTCCCTGCACAGAGACACCCAAGCAGAAGCACTTCATGCAATTTCTGTACCCAGAGCATCCAGGCTTAAAGCAACCCCATGTACAAGAAGAATTTTCTCTCCAGCACCTGTTTACTGTACATCTGCAGAGCACTTTTCAGTATAAAAAATGATGCCTAATTTTCATTCTTATTGCAAGAAGTAATGCAGTTGAACTGTATCATACCAGTATCTATTTTCCAGACTTTCATTTTCTCTTTCCTTCAGATTTATCAGAGAACTGAGCTTATCAGAGAAGGGATTAGCCAGATTTTTCCTGCTGTTGCACAGTCCCATTTACTGGCAGACATCTTGTGTTACCTGAGTGCTGACAGCACCTGTGGACGCATGGAAGGGCTGCAGTGTAGACATTGTACAGGGAAATTTTGGCAAATCTCTCTGCCACTGCTGGCCCCCCATGTACTACCCTGCAAGTGCTGCGGAGCAGGGGGCACAGCAGTGGAAGGGGGTAATGTCTAACCCATCATAACAACCATGGTCTAAGCTCATCTGTCAAAGCTCTCACTGACTTGTAGACTGGCTTTGGTGCCCAAAACCTCCTCTAAGTTTTCCAGCTCTGCTAGCGGATACAATATAAAATATTCCCTCTGTCTACAACCCTTTGACCTGGCTGTGTCCTGAGACATTGCAGCTACAGCAAAATATGCTGGAGACCTCGGTGTTTGGTTCTCTTCCAAGAGCATTTCACCTCAGATGGTTGAGAAACGTGGGTTCACGTCTGATTTATTGGAGAACTTTATTCTGTGGTGCAAACAAGCGGTGAGTAACCCCTCTGTGCTCTGAGCACTGGAGGGACACTGGGAAAGAAAGGGGTTTCTGCCACAGTAACTGCTCGCCTCAGACTGACTCCCTTTGGCCAAAGCATCCCTGCATACAACGGCTGGCAATGAAAGGCCTGTGCAAATAAAACCACAAATGCTATGGATATGCATTTTTCTTCCATTCGTGCTGTCTTATTCCAAAATGTATGGGTAAAATGCTGACAGATTCTGCTGTCCCTTGTCAGCAGACAAGGGTTTTTGTTTGTGGGTTGGATTGGTTGGGGGTTTTTTCATCTTTCAGTTACATGAATGCATTTTCAGCTGCTTGGTTAACGACCTGTATATGCAAATCACACGGTGAGGCTACCTTCTGCAGTTTGCCAGGCACAGATTTGAATGAGAAGCTTAAAGGACAGTGAAATCCCCATCGCGGCAGACTCAGAGCATCAGCTGCAGGGAGGGAGAGCAGTACAGCCCAGCTGCACAATGATCGCACGCTGATCTCTGCTATACTCTGCTGGAGAGCATTTGCAAGTAATTCAGATGCTGGCGTGGCTTCTGTATTTCATCTTCTCACAGGAGGAACCAGATGAAAAATGCACATATAGCCTCTGTTGTGTTGGTTGGGGTTTTTTAAGTTTGTGTTACTGAACCATAAACCAGTTGATCTATACTTACTACTTTAGCTGGAGACTTTGTCTCTGAGTTATCTGTCTGCTCCCCAGGGGAGAAGGTGGAGTGTGGCTGGGCTGCTTTCTCTGGGGAAGGCGGAAATCTTTGTTATAGCCAACTTCACCAGTTCACCTATTGGTACCATTTCTTGTTCGGGTCTTCCATGCACCTGAGTCTACACCTCTCTTACTTCATGCTCCCTTTCTTGATAAGTTAAAATGATAGGCATTAGTAGTGCCTGGAGAAAAAAAGCCAGTCTGGCAGGCTTACAAGTCACTGCTGTGTGTACTGCTAGAGAAACTACTGCCTAGCAAAAAATTGTGAACCATTGCTTTTCTTTACAAAATCCCTTCCCAGATTCCACTGAATCACTCTGCCATTGCTAATTGAGTTCACTGTATTCCATTTTTTCTGTGTTGATGTGACAGGGTATTTGGTTTGCATTAAATTCAGGTGAGACTTTGAGCTGACATCTTGAAAATCAATAAGCAGCAGAAATCATCAGGGGAAGCCAAAATGCTGGAGGCTGAATGAGCCTGTTGGGCTTCCTGGATTCAGCCCCATGAACAGGGTCATATATTCTGGAGTCGTGAACCTCACAGGGAAATAATGACATACCCAGGGACTGAAACAAAGCTATGTATAGTGTTTCTTACCCCTATGGCCTGCTGAAGCACATAAATAAATCAGGCATTTTGCATTACTGTTTTGTGGACTGTTTGGATGTAGTTCATAAATTATTGGAGAAGAAAGGTCAGGCTCTTAATGAATGCTTTGGAAAATCAGCATCTTTGGGAAGGATTTGACATGCTTTGTTTACAGTGTGAGAGAGTTCAACACACAAATTCTCTGAAATGCCCAACGAGCCTTCCAGCAAAACCAGCGGAGACAAGGCTAAACATCCCAAATATTTCTCCTAAGTAAAAACAAGCAACAACAAAAAAAGCAGGAAATTAAACCCCAGACCTTCTTTAGTCAACACAGAAATCTATGAAGCAGACTCCTTTTGATGGTCTTTCTAGCTCACCTCTGAGCACTGGCAGCAGACGCCTGGTGACTTATCTCAATATAAACACTCCTGGAGCCAAATACTGCTCTGGTGTGACACCTCAACCAGGCATCTTGGTCTCATGCAAGGGACAAGGGCGGACTAAATGGGACCCCTTTGACCTGGGATTCCTAGTGGCCTGCATGTGGGGAGAGTAAAACACTTTGGGGGGCATTTCCCCCCTCGACTCCCCTTTGTTTCCACCCAGGTCAGTCGGTGGCAGCGTGACCCTGCACGCCCCATCCTCCAGGCATCCATCCACAGCTCAGCATGGGGATGGCTCAACATGGGGGAAAAGGGCTGTCAAAGGTGGGAGAGAGGCTTCAGCTCTAAGCAACTTCTGCAGTGAAAAGAAGCCAAAACCACATTGCAATTAGCAATCTGGAGGGCACTGAGTCCTGCGGCGAGGGGCTGACATCAGCCAGAGTGGGTGGAAAACTGAGACAGCGCGGACCATGGTGCTGCTCTGCTTCCTCCTGGGCACGTTGTTAGAGGGAAGGGAAAAAAGAAAACTGGAATAATTACTGCGGGGGGAGGGGAGAAAAAGAAAAAAGAAAATAAAATTAAATTAT
The DNA here is from genome assembly GCF_004027225.2 of Strigops habroptila. Lineage (NCBI taxonomy): Eukaryota > Metazoa > Chordata > Aves > Psittaciformes > Psittacidae > Strigops > Strigops habroptila. The sequence goes on along the minus strand of NC_044278.2, from coordinate 33,506,010 downwards.
AAAGAAAAAAAAAACCACAAGGGAGGGGGGGAATATCTCTGGAAGAACACACAAGAGATGCTCAGCAAAATAGCGAGCGTGACCTTTCGGTTGGGTGGTTCCTTCCACGCAGGAGAGGCCACTCGGTCCCAAAGACGAGGGGCTGCTGCCACCTCCCGGTGCTCCGGACCAAGGCTCCCGGCGCAGGGGAGCGGCACCCTGCGGGAAGTGCCGCCGAGCCCCGCTGCTGCCCGGGGAAGGGAAGCACCAGCCGGACTAAAAGGGGCCGAGATGCAAGGCCAGTGCCGGTTGTCTGAAAGAAAGCGGGGATTATTGAGTAAGTATGTAAAAATCCTTCGGTATGACATGTCTGAGCACGGCATTTAAGGCATAGAATCATAGAATCAACTAGTTTGGAAAGATCTTTTAGATCAACCATTACCCCAGGACTGCCAAGACCACCACTAAACCATGTCACTCAGGGCCTCATCTACATGTTTTTTGAACACTTCCAGGGACAGTGATTCCACCGCTTCCCTGCGCAGCCTGTTCCAATGCCTGAGCACCCTCTCGGTGAAGAAATTTTTCCCAATATACAATCTCGAACTTCCCTGGCATAGCTCAAGGCCATTTCCTCTTGTCAAAGGAAATCAAGGAAATAAAACTATGTGCACAAATATTGTGTTGGATATGCAAGGTTTCGTGTATGCTGAAATACATGTGTTCAGATCTTCCCTACGCTGATGACCTTAAAGGCAGAGCAGAGGCTCTAGATTAAGCTGCATGCCTTTTCCCCTGAACAGAGGCTAATGAAATGATCAACCAACTGTGAAATCTTTACAGAGAAAGCACTGCAAGCAAAGCACAGAAATTCCCTTTTCCCCAACAAGGACCTGACTGCAAGCTAGGTCATTGGTTCCCCTGGGACATGCCAGTCCACCCCACACAATGCCATGCTGTAGGCAAGCAAGGCTAGCACTGAGTGGAGGTGGAGGGCAGGTAATAAAACACAGTGAAATAAGGCTGAATAGTCACCCTGAGCAGAAACCCCTGTCCACCAGCCCCTCACGATGTCCACATGCTCAACTTTCCCATGCAGGGCCTCCATACCTCTGGACCCTTACATAGCCCAAGTAACCATCTCAAAATAGCTCCTGCAAAATACAGCAGTGCACCCTGGAAACAATGAGTGCATTAAGGAGGAAAGTCCCTGCACTGTTCCCCAGGGCCTTGCAGATCAGCCTCAGCCTATACCCCAGGGGTATTTGTGTCTCTCCCATGACCCCAAAGCAGCCAATTGGCATGTACTGGCCCGTGGCCCTTGAACCTCCTCGTTACTGTCACTGCAGTTTAGGTAGATCACCTCTTTGCTTGCTGTGGTTTGAGAGCAGAGCACAGGCACAGTGGGAAGCACTGCTCCTGTGCTCAAGCCCCCATCATCTTCTGTGCCTTCCCAGCCAAGGAGATACATTTTCCTGTCACTGTGTGCTCCACAGCATGCTGGAGGTGGTAGCCACCCTGCCAGACATCTGTAGGCAGCGGGCAATGCTGTGTGTCCCCCACCCTGACCCCGATTTACACCTTCCCCAGCAATGAGGTGGTGGCAGTGCCCACTGGCACCCTGTCCCCACAGTGGTCTGGGCAGACATGGGCTGGGAAAGGGCAAGCCATGCAGGACATCAGGCAGAGCCATGGGGTGATGTGAGGTGGCTGGCAGGGATTTCCTCAGCAGCACCAGGTTTTGCTGAGCCCCTGCCCATCTGCCAGCACTCCTGCTGAGGCAGGGCAGCTTCTCCAGGCTGGGCTGAGCCTGCCCTTACCAAGCAGAAGGACCATTTCCTCAAGAGTTCAAGGCCCTCCCAGAGTGTGGTAGATCTCTGCAAGACAGCAGGAGTACGGCCTTGGAGGCACAGACAAGTCCCCTGAGTTTTGGCTGACTTGCATCACTCCATCATCCTGCCTCAGCCTCTGGGATTTCATTTTTATCCCGCTTGCGCTGCACCCTAAGATATGCCACAAACATCTGTGTCACGTCTCAACTTCACATTTTTCCTAAAAGCAGCAGTTAATTGCAAGCTAAGTGCCAGCCACATAACCCAGCTCCCGCACTGCTGTGTAGGCTGTGTACGGACCCAGCTGCACTTCCCCTGGGAAAAGCCCCGCCGCTGAATCAGGAGCTGGGAAATGTGGGACTCAGCAGTCACCTGCTCTCCTCACGTGGGCTGGTGGTTTTCCAAGCCAATCCTGACAAGAGGTCACACCAGAGGGACAAAGTCCGGGTTAGTGGGGGCAGAGCCCACGTCATTGCAGTCGCCTGACTGCAGTGTCTCCCAAATCCACGTGCCCAACACTGAAGCAATAAACTGCAGAGGTGTGCCCAGCGTGTGAGCGTTACACACTTTTGAGAGAATACTGGGGTGTTTTGGATGTGTTTGGATCCCTTTTTGTTGCCAACAGAGGCAGTCACTGCTTTTTCAACCTCACATCGTAGAGACCTGTGTGGCAGAGACCTGCATGGCAGAAACCTGCCTGGCAGACCCCAAATCTTGATGACAATGACAAGGAGATGAGGGGTTACAGTGGCTGCATGTAACAGAATATGCTTTAAATTAAAAAAAAGGGAGAAATGCTGGAAAGCTTTCAGACTGCTCTCGATCTTTATGTAATGCGGCTGACTTGCATTTCAATCAGAAACCAAGCGATGCCAGAGTTGTGCAAGCCTCGTTGAGTCCACGTGCCTGATTGCCTTGTGCCCTGGCTTCCCATCTGCCCAGGGAGATGCCGAAACCAGCGGTGGACAAAAGGAGCCCTTGGGAAAGGCTGCCACCCTGCGGGAACACGGCTTTGCCGGGAAATCATTCCCTTTCCCCGAGCTGTCGTTTGCCAGAAGCCAGGGACAGCTTCCCGGCTGGCAGCCCGCAGGTCGGATCCTGCCAGTCCTTGCTCCCAGGTTTTTCTTGGAGGAAAGGGGAACCCAGCAGAGGTGACGTACCCTGCCCAAGCAGTGCAATGCCATGGAGGGGAAGGGGCAGGAGCTGCTCCCGTCCCACATGTCTCTGCCACCACCATGGGGTCACTGGGGCCTGTGTGAGGATGGGGAGTTGGTTGGAGGAGGGTGCATGGCCCTGGGCCACTGTCTGATGCATCCCCCTCAGGGCCCCTTAACAATTTCTCAGGGAGGGGAAGGTAAAGCCATTTCTGCTTTGCTGTGGACAAGCAAGGTTAGCACTCTGAGTGGAGATGGACAGCAGGGCGCACAAACCACAGTGCAATAAGGCTGAATAGTCACCCTCAGCAGAAACCCCTGGTTACAGGCCACTCTACACCAATCTGCCCAGATGCTGGAAGGTGCCATCAGTGCCCTGTGGGCAGGGTCCTCCACTGCCTTTCTCTCCATGGTAAAATCATGGACTGAGCTGCTAACCAAAGAACTTCTAAGAAATTTTGTTACTCATTGAAGAGTGTTAGCAACACCTTATTAACAGGTGAATTTGTGTAGAAAGCTGTGGTGAAGAACTCCTTGAAACCGTGATCATAAGCTACGAATGACAAGACTTTCTTTAAATTAAAATTAAAGGGGGACAATAATTCTTGCAGAGCCAAGTGCATGGAAAAGGAGGAGGAGTGTCCCAGAGTGATGGGACCGGGAATACATCAGAGTGAAAAATGTGAAATACATTGAGTGACACATAGACAATAGTAAGCAGAGAGCCATTATTGCCCATGCTCACGCTCTTCTGAGGGCAGACGATTCCCTTGGGGATGGGAGCGCTCTGGGCGTGGGGACACAAAACACCACCAGCCATCCCATGTGTCCTTGCACAGAGGCTTTTAGCAGCCACTCATGTTTTTAATTAGCTGATGGATTGCAAAGGGCTTTAAATTCAGCGCTGCTCAGAGCAGTGAGACAGTCAAGGCCTGGTGTCCCCAGGATTGGCCCCAGAAGCGAGGGGCTGCGGGTGTCCTTTAGCACGCACTGCATTGCAAGAGCCGCTGCCCCTCTGCACAGCTCCTGGCTTGCCCCAAACCTGCCCTGATTTCCTACCATCAGAACTTTCACTTTCTCCTACCCCCAGAAAAAGGGGGCTCCAAAATGGCTCAAATGTCATTTAATGGGACAGACAGACACACACTGCTCAGACACCTGTACACAGATCATGCTAGAAATATAGTTCCCTATTTTTATGTCTCTGAGAGGTTTGAATGGGAGCTAAATGTTTGGGGCTGGGTTTGGGGTTTTTTGCCTCCTGGCTTTGCTGAGTTTGTGTCAGGAAGGAGGGAGATGTCAGCACATGGTGGGGAGTCACGGAAGCTCCCTCCTGGTACGAAATTGCCCTTTCCCAAAACACACTCATTCACACCTTTCCCCTGGAGATGAAAGTGCAACAGGCTGCACGTTTTTTGGTAGAAAGCTTTGGGATTGCCCAACAATTAATCTCAATAAAAAATAGGTTTAAAATAGTGTCAGACGCTGAGGGGTTTCCTGGCTTTCTAATTACCAGACAGTAATGTCCCTCCTTTCCCTCTCGCCCCTGCTTCTGCAGCACTCCCCCGCTCCTGCAGCCTTGCCCCTCTCCACAGCTCTCCCCCAGCCACCCTGCTCCGGGCCAGCTCTGCCACAGATGCTGTGATGTTGGTCCCAGTAAGGCTCCCAGCACCTCTGGCCCAGGGGGTTTAGGCAGGGTCGGGAGTCCTGGGGCACATTCACTTTCTCCAGACAATGGATAACGTCTTTGCTCCTGACTCCCACTCTTTCCTGGGTTTTGGCCTGGATGTGGTGGAAGAAAGTGCTTTTTAATTTTAAATAGGCCCAGAGCTTCTGTGTTTATGGCTCATATTAATATTTAAACCCACGCCATGAGAAAAAAACCCTGCATCTGTTTTCTCTTTTCCACAGCTGATCAGCAGTAAAGGGAAGGAGGTTGGCGGGCTTGTCCCTTCGGCAGAGCAAATACTCTTTCTCCAACTGTCCTCACTTCCCAGTAAGGGCATGGAGGTGTGCTTTTTCCTGGGAAGGATGTGTTTGTTTTGTTGTTGTCATGCTTTGTTTTGATCAAGGAGTACCCAGAGATGTGTTGAGACAAACTTGTGTCTGTTCCTGGGGAAACAGTGACCTTCTCTACTTAGGAGCCAAGGTGGACCTCAGAAGCTCCACCTTACATTGCAGCACTTGGGTGTGTCCTCTTCACTAAGAGGACAAGCACACACTGACCAAGCTGATTTTACCTATGGGGTTAATTATGTGTATTTGGGGTTATCAGTGATGCTACGCTTTTCCTAAACACCCCAGATTTCCATCTGCATGGAAAGCTATTTGAGTCAAACCTGTGTGCTGAAACCTTCAGTCTTGAATGCTCAAATCTATGCAAGCTTGGGAGTCATGGATTTCGTGCGTAGCAATTGCAAGGAGAGCTACTACCTATGCCTTACCCACCCTGCCATCAAACAGCTTTAATCATTCATTTCAGATTAAATCCTTCACATTGACATCTTTACTGATGCAATGAACTGAAGAAATGGTGTGGTTGTTGGATTGCTGAATTTTGTTCCTTTTCTGATCCTTTTGTTTTGCTTGCATGAAGGGTAACAGGAACATGAAAGAAAGAGCAAGTCATCATCACAAAATGTACTTCCAGCAGTGGAAAGCATGTCCTCCAAATGGTGTTAGGCACCAACTTCAAAAGCCTTAGGAAGGAACAAATGAAACCCCCAGAGCCAATTGCATGTTTCCTATATCTCTTTATTGACCGCCACTGACCGTGTTCTCAGGTTGAGTGCCAGATACCAGTGGAAGAGGTGGAGCTACCCTAGGATTACAGCAAGAGCAAGGGACACGGTGTGTTACGCACAGGCTGGGGAGAGCTGGCTGGGGATGTGAAGCCTCTGCACAGCGGTGAGCCCCCTCTCTCCCCCAAGGGCCTACTAAGACGGTGGAAAGACGTGCTTGTCCTCGTGTCAGTTCCCCTAAGGGAAACAACAGGGTAGTGGTGTGAACAGATACACTTAAAACACTTTGCTGGGAAAAAATATACATTGCAACCCATGAAAATAAGGTATTATTTCTCCTGCGGTTGCAAGGAACTTGTGGCACATTCATTGCATGTACACAGGATATTAGGCGCAGGGCTTCGCTCCTTTGCTTTCTTTTAAGAGTAACCAGTTTAACTCTGCATCGGATAGAGCAAGCCTGCAGGGCTTTTCCCCTGCTCCAAGCCTTGCCTCAAGACTTGGTGCACCATGAGCCTGTGTTACTTGTGCACTCCCTCCTACCTGATGGTGGCTATGGACTACAGCACCGGACAAAGACCCTCTCAGCAAGTACAACAGCGTGGCAGCACACACCATCCATGCCATCCCCCACAGCACAGCTCGCAGGTTTAAGCTTCAAAGTCCACCAGCTGCTCACCCAGCCCCTTGTCCCATCCAAGGGAAAGGGGGAAAAAATAAAAGAAACAAAGGATGGGGGGTAACCAACAAAATAAACCCCTCTGGGTATTCACTGGTATCTATGCAATGGCTCTGGGAATGAGACTTGCAGACAGTGGCAGCCTGCATGCCGCAGCGGCAGGCGGGCTTAGGAGGAAGGCGCGGAGGTGGGCTTCTCCTCCCGGGACACAGGGATGGGCCTCTCGCTGTGGCTGGCATCCATGTTGGAAGGGACCTTGGGGCCAGAGAAGGTCAGCATGCCGTCGTTGGACAGGGAGCAGGTGATGGCAGCCTGGTCCACATTGGCGGGCAGGCGGTACCGGCGGTGAAATTCACGGGAAATGTAGCCGTGGTCATCCTGAGAGGCAGTGGGGAAAGGGGGGAAAGCTCGTCAGAAACCCCCCAGCACCCACTGTGCCCCACTGCCTGGTCCAGCAGCTCTACTGGACAGGGGTCCGCATTCACCCTGGCTTATCATGACACTGTGCTGTCAGTATCACCAGTTACATTTCTGTTCTTATTCTATTTTACAGGTTTGTAGAGGGAGGTGTCTCCCCGTGATGCCCCTGAAGCTACAAGACCTGAGCAGAACAGCAGGATCTGATTTTGGCCATATTATAGATTGGGATCTGGTTTTGACGGGGCCCCTGCCATGGCCTCCAATTTCAAGGGATTTTTGGAGAAAAAGTGTGGGGTTCTGCAAAGGTAAAAGCAATGCACACGTCTGCACCCATGTATTGCCTTACTAGCCAGCAGAGGTACATCAGCCAAAGTACACAATCCTGACCCCCTTTTACTTTGGCCAAAAGAATGAGAAATGTTTGGGGGTTTTTTTAAGTCAGCTGTAAAAACGGCTGCTCTCTTTCCCTGGAAAAAGATAACTATATTAAAAAATACATACTTTTTCCAGGCTAGAGCTTTGTCTGGCCAAAAAAATGTATGAGAATAATTAAACCCCTGCTGGTATAATTTACTTTTCAACCCCCACAGATATTTCCATGACATACGTGTCAAAAGTTTCCAAGCCTGAGGCACTTGGTTGTTTTTCTTTTGTTTTGTTTGGTCTTGCTTTCTCTCGCAGATCAGCATATGAAAACTCTGTTTTCACTAACAATTCCAGCTTATGAAAACCCAGCCATGCTTGGGCAGCGCCAGATGATGTTCTTTGTCTGGTCCAGTGTTATTAGTGAACATGGACATAGTCATCTGATGGTTATGGAAGATGATGATTGAAAATAAACAAAAGAGGAGCAGATTAGCTTGTTATTGTCAGTTATCAGGTTGGGGCTCTATGGGAACAAGCCACGCCAATAATGACAATCAATAAGTAACTCCTTCTTTTTTCCCTTCAGCTGAGGACTGTTGGAAAGAAAGAGAACGGAGTTCAACTCCCAGTTACTCCACCATCACCATCACTTCCACTTACCTGTCTTTCACTGTGCTTGCCATGGATTTCCACAAAGTCATCGATAATCTTCACACTCAGGTCTTCGGGGGAGAAGTGTTTTACATCTAGCATGATTGTAAACTTGTCCCGGTCAGACCTCACCTAAAAGAACATTATTAGACAGTAAGATCCGAGCTCTAAGCACAGAGGGAGCTTAAAAGGTGAAGATGGTCTGGCAGTGGCACAGTTTCTCCTTCTGTTACTACAGGCCTCAGCAGGGGTCTCCTTCCCATTGCAGGGACCCAGGGGCACTGGGCATCTGTGCCATTGCTACTGCTCTGGGGAGAGGCATCACTTCTCATAACTATTCTTGTGCCAGAGACCCCTTTGCACACAGCAATCTGCCAGATGCACCAGGCATTTGTACTCAGCAGCAAGGGGGAATTAAACCCAGTGCTGTTCTCTGACAGCACGCATTTTGTCCTTTCAGCAATTTATAGTTTCTTTGTGGTTTTAGCTCTAGAAGGAAACTGGTAAGAGGCGGCTAGAGAATGCACTGGTCCCAGAGCTTTGGACCACAGCCCTCACGGCTACACACTACTCCTACATGCTGCCTTCAGAGAATTGCTCCAGCTTGGTCTTGCAAAACCCACCCAGTTCCTGAGGCAGAGGAGGGGTCTGGAGGAAGCTCTGGCTCACTGGGGTCCTCTCCCATGCCAAGCTGCCCTCGAGGGCACTTACTCCAGGAGCAGCCTATGTCTTCCCTTGCCGTACGGCCAGCAGGCAGGCAGCAAAGGTAGCCTTTTATGAGTCAGAGACAACTGTCAGGAGCCAAAATGGTTTCTGTTTCTTGAAGGGAAGCCTCCTCCCTAGAAAGGGTTTCCCTCCGTGCCCAAGAAAGGGCTTGGTGCTTGGTGGTGGGCCGGAGGTCCTCCTTGCCCCCTTGCACCGCAAAGCAAGGCTATAGCCACCAGCCTCTGCCAGCAAGCCGCGGGTGGGGAGGAGCGGGTGGAGGTGTGAGCAGGGACAGGAAGGAAAAGGAGAGGAAGCCAAAGGGCCCTTACCTCTGAAATGCCCGACTCCAGCACACTGCGGAAGAGGGACTGCCTGTAGTAGGGGCTGATAGTGGAAGAGAACAAAGGCAGGAGATCATACTCGAGGAGACCCTCTCCGAAAAACTGGTCAAACAAACGGCTTGGAATGAGGGGTCCCAGAGCACGCTTGAACCAGGGGTGCTGGATGGTAATGTCCATGCTTGCTGCTGCTGCAAGGGGAGAGCAGTGGGGGCTGTGCAGGCGCTGGGGAGATGGCGATGCCTTGGCTGGACTGCACAGTGCATCCCCAGGGAAGCTCCCCCTATATATACTGGTCTCGCAGAATGAAGGCATTAGCGGGATTTCTCTGGAAAGACATGATCTCATGATGGAGGCAACATGGTCAGCAGAAATGCGGAGACTGACCTGGAAATGACAGTCTGGTTGGAATCTGTGCCAGATCTCCCGAAGGGATGACGCCAGGCGGCAGGCTGTGAGACACAGGGTGCCCAGGGGTACTGGCAGGTCCTCTATGGGATCAAGCAGCTAAATAGGGCACCCCAGTGGGCATCTCAAGGATGCTTGTGAAGGAGGTCTGCTCTGTGCGTCTTTGTAATCTGCCCTTGGCTTTTTGTTAATGTGCTTTTGGTTCTGCCCCTCCTTGAAAAAGAGACACAAAGTCTCTTCCAAATAGATGAAACAGCTTTATTCCAAATGAGGAAAATGTGTTGATTCAAGCTGAACAAAGGGAAACTTTTTTTGTGACATGCTATGAAGTGTCTCCACCACTTGAGAGGGGCCTGACATGGCCGGTGCAGGGATCCTGGCAGGGCTGGCAGGAAGTGAGACTAATGCATGATGCACAGCATGAACAGGGGTTTGACAAATCAGAAACTTTTAACAAACAAATACTTTGCCAAAAGAAAGAAGAAAACATAAGTTTGGTCACTGACCGTAACAGCAGTCCCAAAGCTGCTCTTGAGAGTTTCCTTGTTTTGATTTCATAGAATCACAGAATGGTTTGGGTTGGAAGGGGCCTTAAAGATCACCTAGTTCCAACCCCCCTGCCATGGGCAGGGGCTTCCTCCACTAGAGCAGGTTGCTCAAAGCCTCATCTAACCTGGCCTGGGATGGGGCAGCCACAGCTTCTCTGGGCAACCTGTTCCAGTGCCTCATCACCCTCACAGGGAAGAATTTCTTCCTAATGTCCAATCTAAATCTACCCTCTTTCAGTTTAAAGCCATTACCCCTTGTCCTATCACTACATACCTTTGTAAAACCCCCCTCTCCAGATTTCTTGTTGGCCCCTTTAGGCACTGGAAGCTGCTTTAAGGTCTCCCTGGAGCCTTCTCTTCTCCAGGCTCAACAAGCCCAACTCTCTCAGCCTGTCTCCACAGGAGAGGTGCTGCAGCCTTCTGAGCATCTTCATGGCCTCCTCTGGACTTGCTTGAACAGGTCCATGTCCCTCTTATGTTGGGGCCCCCAAGCTGAATGCAGTACTGCAGGTGGGGTCCCACAAGAGCAGAGTAGGGGGCAGGATCACCTCCTTTGACCTGCTGGTCATGCTTCTTTTGATGCAGCCCAGGACACAGTTAGTTTCTGGGCTGCAAGTGCACATTGATGGCTCATGTTGAGTTTCTTGTCAACTAACACCCCTGAGTCTTTCTCCTCCGGGCTGCTCTCCATCGGTGTCAAATCCTTTGCACAAGTCCAGGTAGATGCTGTCAGTTGCTCTTCCCCCATGCTCTAACCCCATCATGGAAGGCCACCAAATTTGTAGGGCCTGATTTGTCCTTAGTGAAGCCATGCTGGTTGTCACCAATCACCTCCTTATTTCCAATGCGCCTTAGCGCAGTTTCCAGGAGGATCTGCTCCATGATCTTGCAGGGCACTGAGGTGAGACTGACTGGCCTGTAGTTCCCTGGGTCTTCCTTTTTTTCCTTTTTAAAAATGGGGGTTACGTTTCCCCTTTTCCAGTCAGTGGGATCTTCACCAGACTGCCATGACTTCTCAAATATGATGGGTGGTGGCTTAGCCACTTGATCCACCAGTTCCCCCAGGACCTGTGGATGCATCTCATCAGGTCCCATGGACTTGTGCAACTTCAAGTTCCTTATGTGTTCTCAAACCTGACCTTCTCCTTCACTGGGTGGTTCTTCATTCTTCCAGTCCCTGCCTTTGCCTTCTGTGACTTGGCAGTGTGGCTGGAGCTCTTGCCCATGAAGACCAAGGCAATAAAGTCTTTGAGTACCTTGGCCTTCTCCATGTCCCAGGTAACCAGATCTCCCATTCTCTTCTAGAGAGGGCCCACATTTTTCCTAGTTTTCCTTTTATCACTGAGGTACCTATTGAAGCTTTTCTTGTTGCCCTTGACATTCCTATCCAGATTACTTATGTCAGGGCTTTAGCTTTCCTAACCTGATCCCTGGCTGCTCAGACAATTTCTTGTATTCCCTCATGGCTACCTGTCCTTACTTCGACCCTCTGTAGGCTTCCTTTTTGTGTTTGAGTTTGTCCAGAAGCTCCCTGTTCACCCACACAGGTCTCCTGGCATTTTTGCCTGATTTCCTCTTTGTCAGGTTACATCATTCCTGAGCTTGGAGGAGGTCATCCTTGAATATTAACCAACCTTCTTGGGCCCCTCTTTCCTCCAGGGTTTTATCCCATGGTACTCTACCAAGCAGATCCCTGATGAGACCAAAGTCTGCCCTCCTGAAGTCCAGGGTAGTGAGCTTGCTGTGTGCCCTCCTCGCTGCCCTAAGGATCTAGGTGCCACATGGTCTTGGAAAGTCCTTGGCCTTGACTTCCATACATGACCCCTCCCCACGCAGTGCATGGAGGCAGGCAGAGAAAAGTGGGAACCAGAAGATCACATTATAGAGGCTTTCCTTCACAGAAAGCAAAAGTTGAGCGGAAAGACACCCAAAAAGGCAGTAGAGACTGCTAAGCACACAGACAAGAGTTTAGGTTCAACCTTACCTAGTTCCAGCAAGAAAAAGCATGTGGTCTAGCCATGGCTCTTGGGCATGAAGGTTTTTCTAAAATCAAATGCCAAAATGAGATCAATCCCTCCTCAAGACATGGAGGAAAAAAACCACACCAAACAGACCTAACCTCCCACTGAATTCCATTGGCCCAAATCTGTCATTTTGCTTGAGAAAATGAAGGAAAAGCAAACGAGAGTCATAAAGCACTGCCGGTTTTTCTTCAAGAGTTCTATGAGATTTGGGTCTTTGCCCCAGGAAAGAAGAAAATCTCTCCCCATCCACCTAGTACCAGAGACCTGATAACCTGTATTTAACTAAATGGCAGCAGTGACCTGATGTATGCAGAATGAAAGGAGAGATACAGGAACAGGTTCAAATCCCAAGCCATTCACTGGAGCACACAAAGCAAATAATTTATTTGGCAGGTAGAGGAAAAGGTGGAAATGGTACCCTGACACAGAAAGTGAGACAGATTTTGGGGCCCTGGCCACGCATGGATGCAATACCTGCAGTGTGTTGGAAACATCCCCTTTGTGTTTCCCAAATCAGGGGTTATACCAGGAGCACAGGGAGCAAAATGGCATCTTTCAGTCCTTAATAAGCTGCCCAACCCTTGATCTCTGGCCTCCATCATGTTCCCCACACAGGAACAGGCCTGGATGATTGGAGCAGGGAGGAAGAAGGGAGCCCAGGCAGGCTGTACCTCTCTCAGCTACACTAACCAACAGCACATCAGTGCTCTTAGTTAGGCACCAGGAAAGCAGCTGCTTGCCTACACACCACCACTTATCTCACAGGGAAGCCCAATAAAATCCGTCATCTACCTATGGCCTGAAGCTTGCTCCAGGGTTGGAGCATATGTGTGATCGGAGCACTCTGTATGTTCAGCAGGACGATAGGAATGGGCTTTTGAGAGAAAAATTACAAACACGACTTCACCTAAATTTCATCTAAAATTGGGTATGTTACCACACATTTAAATACTCAGTAAGTGACAGCCAACTTTATTCCCTAGAATTAATCATATCCATTTTGTCTTTGATGCACATTTTTGTCTCTTATGGGCAAAATATTTCACCGAAATGTAAATTTCATTTACAAAAGTTTTTTTCTGGTATAGACTTTGCACTGCCTACATGCCTTGGGGCAACAAGTAATCTCCTGAGACTCATCACATCTAATTTCCAATGGTCTAAAACTTAGGTGTCTGGTCCAAATTTGTTGCTGAGGCTCCCTGTCCAGTCAACGGAGAAAGAGATCCCTCCAGATGGCTCACATTATCATGTAGGTGGGTAGGAAAAGTGAAATGAGACACCTTTCAGCAGTGCCTGCATCTTGACCAGCTAAGAAGGGAGCCTGGACAGCTGCCTTAGGGGAGGCAATTCTAATTCTAACCTCCTCCGGGTCGAGCAGAGCTGGTGAGATGAATCCCGTCCAATGGGAATTCAGTATGAGAGGAGAAAGTAATCATTTTGCACCAGTTCAGGGGGCGAGACTTCTCACAAGATGCAGAAGGTTTGTGCATCATTATCACCTACTGAGCATAAGCAGTGAGATTTGTTGGTGTTCCTATAAAAAGAAGAAAAACTAGTGCATATGCTCCTGAGTGCACTCATTGCAAAGTTAGGATGCGAGTCCAACTCAAAACGTCTTCTGTTAAGATCTGCTGTCCAGGCTTACGTTTGAAAGAATCCCTTCCTAAACTATCATGTGTAATTGCCAGCACATGAGACATTTAGTAAAGGACGTTGCCCAGGACAAGTTGCAGAAATGCTAGATCATGTTTCTGAGTAAAGCAAGCATCAGTGATCAAGCATAGCTCTTGCTTGTATTTATCTGCTATTAGTTTGTCCGCATGACTGACTCTGACCTGCCAATTTCTAGGTGAGTCCAGCACATTTTCCAACCCCCGTGCCAAGCTCTGTACAAGCCCAATGTGAAGAGAAAAGTAAATGTTTCAGTGGAGCTGTGACTGGTCCGGTCTAACCGTGGAAAGTTTGTATATGATTCTGAAGTGCTAATACAACTGGGATTACTGCTTCTAACCGGTGTGTTGCAGCCACAGGAGAGCCAAGAAAGGCAACCTCTCTGGTCTGAAGTGCATGTCCTCTGCAGTCAGCTGGTCTCTATTAACCTGCAGAGGGTGCAACTCTTCAGATAGTTCTTACACAACTCAGGAGTGAGTTCCACTGCTTTATCTTGCAAATAGACCTGCCAACCCCAAAAGGTACAACTGTACTAGTTTAGATGGTCCCCCACATTTAGATGCAAGCTGTTTAGTGATAAAGGAGTGAATAATTTACTGATAAAATTGTTGTAAGCATGCTAATCAAACTAAGTTTTCCCTGTGGAGGAATATTTCTATGAGGTACAAAAAAGAAGTTCATAACAACTACACAGAGCTAGGGCAGGTAATAATGTGATGTTGTTGCAAGTTTTCTTCCTACCAGTCTTGCTGTGGTGGAAAATACTACATAATGTGTGTGAGGGAGCTGGTGAGTGGTTAAAAATGACCATACTTTTCTTAATCTTGCATAGACCTAGCTTTGGAAAGGACCAAGAAGTCGATAGGACAGCACGCAAGCAGTCAAGCTAAAAGAGAGCCAGCATTATCAGTTTCAGCTCTTTGAGCTGCTAAGCACTCACTAAAAGCTCTCCCTAGAAGTGAGCACAGGGCATTTATTCCTTTCTTTGTAAGGGAGGAGTCCTTTCTTTATGAGACTTACTTCCTGTTCCTCAAACACATGCATGCCACCCAGGGCAGTGCCATGGTCAGGAGCTCCAAACCTTTCCACCACCGCTGAGTGGGATGGTGATGGAGGAAGGAGCAAATGAATATAACTGCAGCTAGACTTATTTTCCTCTGCATTCAACCCCCACCAAACACCATGGAAAGCACTAAAGTAGTGATTTCTGCTGAGTTTTGAATGCTGTTCGTATCTTGCTGAAGTTTATAAGGACTGGGAAGAGGTGAGCGCATGTTATCAGCGCAATTTGCACACCATGCTTAACTGTGGTTGGGGCTGCAGGGCTAACACAGTGGGAGGGCCGACATGAGAGAGGGCAGATGTTATATTCTTTTTTTATTAGATGAATAAGTGGTTTTTGTTAAAAGCAAAGAGAACACTTGAAAACCCCTCTTTGAGGATAGTTCATAGCAAGAAAGAAGCCAGTTAGTGGGAGGGTTGCTACATGCTGAGCACCTTTGAAAATCAGGACATGCATTAAGGAGTTTAAATATAGATCTAGGAGCCTACCTTTCAGCAAGTGTATTATTAAAAAAAAAAAAAAAAAAAAAGTCTTGCTTTTCATTTAAAGAGAGATCAGTGTGTCCCTAGATAACTCTGCAAATTCCCATGCCTCCCTAGCAGCCACCAGCAGCCCAGCTGCGAGCTGCAGCTTGGCTTAAAGAATGAGGGGCTAAGCCTGTCCTGCTCTAAGTCATCGAAGCTCTCCCCTCCCTTGCCTCTGCAGCTGTTGCTTAGTGAATGGTCAACCCCTGCACCACAAGCTTTGTCCCGGGTGGTCCCCACTCTTGCTCACAATAGGTTTTGTCCCACAGGGACTGTGGTTGAAAAGCTGCTGAACACCAGAGCCAGGGAGACGGTAATCACAGAGAGGACAGGTTGTGTTTCTAGTTTTCTACCTGAAAAGAAATCTTTGTCCCACTGCTTTTTAAGGCACGATCCTCCGTTTTATTGCTGGCCTTTGGGATTCTTTTTCCACTCCAACTTCTTCTTCATATTTTAGACAGATGGAGCGAATTTTATTTCCTGGCTTATAGCGATCCACAGTCAGATTTACTATTCAGCTGTATACTGGAAAAGTTAAATATCCACTCTCCTCATACAATGACTGATATTTATTTTATCTAAAGAATTTATATAATACCAACAGTCTGCCTTGGTGAAGCCAAAGAGGCTTAAAAAATTACTAGCAATCCCTTTTTTCCACCTCAGAGCCCACATCCTAAACACTGAACAAATCCCATCAGTGTTTAGGGCACATAACATCATTGTTGTCAAATCAATGGTGAAGTTACGTGCTGTTAATCCTTGGCATTTATCCAGACAAGCTCAGCAAGTTTTAGCAGCATAATGCATTTTATGTTTTCATCAATGGATTTGCATAGGGAATGAGAGATGCTCTTTGCTTCCCAGTCTGCAGCAGCACACCCAGAGAGTGGAAGATGTGAAGGGAGCATCCAGCACATCCAGAGAGCAGGAGAACTGTAACAGGAGCAGGTTTGGAAATTTATAGCTGGTAAGCAGTGATGCTTCTCCCCATCCGTACATCTCAGTGCACTTTCCAGAGGGGGTAAGTATCATCATGGTGACTGGGAATAAGTAAAATGACTTCTCACCCAGGAAGGCAGAGGCACAATCTGAGCCCTTGTCACTCCCTTTGTATTTTCTGTGAATAAAATCACCTCTCTTGCAACTGCACAGAGCTTGCAGCCAAGAGCCTTTCACCTTGCATCAGATCTCATCTCCTTGAGCTCTCCATGGCCCCTCTTCCTGCAGTATAAAATATACCCTTTGCTCAGCATATTACACCCTTTTTTTTTTCCAGACCAGAGAATTGGAGAGTGTAGGGTTGTTTTGTGACATCATGTTTACTTACCTAAAGCAAATAATTATGCTAAGTGATATAGCAGTTTGAGGACTTAAAACCTTGACTATTTTTCAGAGGAAAGGGGAAATGATGTTTGTTGGGTTTTTTGGTATGAACCTGTACCAAACAGATAAATAAATAAATAAGATACATTTTAAGACCTTTTTAAAAAAATAAATAATCAAAACTTGCTATGCGGTTCTTTGACTTTGTAATATTTTTTTTTTATTATTTGTTTTTTTAATTTCCAGTGCTTTTGTCAGTTTAGATGTGAGTTATTTCTGCATGGTCAACATGAGCTTTTCCGCACTGAGCAGATCATCCTGCAGAGCATATAGCAGAGTGATCGTATAGACTTTTTTTCTCCAAAGGAGCAATACCCAGCTTCTGCATACCTTTGAAGGTATGGCATACAGGGAGGAGCATGGGTATCACAGGGAATGCTCTACCAGGGATATTCACTTGTCAAATAGGCAATGTGGAAGGCTCAGGAAGCAGATGAGACCAGGGGCAGTGTCTGGAGAAGGGGGAAAGAAATTGAAGGAGAGGTTAGCCAGGAAGAAAAGTAACTTTATCTTCTGGTCCGGAGAAAGAGAGAAATTGAACAATGTAATGGGAAGAAGAGGCTTAAGGAGGAGATCTGTAGGAGCGCTGGAAGAAGACTGAAAGGGAAGAGATGGTATCATGGAAGGAGAGTGGTCTGATGAGGACAAGCAGCTCCCTAAAGGGCATTCTGCATCTCCTGCAGCCACTTGGTAATTCTGCAGTGAATGACATGGTCCTAGTTTGAGTCTGCCTCTCACTGAGAAGGTCTGGGAGGGAAAAGAGTAGTAGATGTCACTGCATGAATTGCTAAACCACCCAAGACAGCTCCAAAAATTGCCTAATAGCAGGTGATGCTGCAGTAGCTGTTTAGTGCTCAGGTGTAACCTGTAAACCTAGCTGTTTATTGGTGCTAAAGGGACCGTGGAGATTGGCTCACAGAGAAGACAGGAGGTGGACAGGGCAAGAAGGCAGGATCAGCTTTAAAAGGGACTGATGAGAGGGGGTTGAGCAGGCAAGCCCCATTATTGATCCAGGTTAGAGACCGAGAGGCATCAAGAAACCTGTTGGTACCACAGAGGCTGATACCAACATGATTCTGTGTCTACACAGGCTACTGGTACAATTAGATTATTTCAAGTTAACCTAGATAATCTACCCTGATTGCACAATACAAGCAACATCCAGATACTACTGCAGGGAACATGTCCTCTAACAGGCAATCAAGGGGGTGAACCTCTCTGAACCACTGGGTTCAGAAGCACCTGTGTAGTGCCATAAGATCTGTAAATCTCCCTGTGCTGAGGAGAAACACAAAACAATCACAACTTTCATCTGGCTCAAAGGAATCCACTCTGTTCATCCGGCAGCCTAACCAGAGCGAAAAAAGCTAGCTCTTGATCTGATCACGATCCCCTTCCCTTACGCCTGGATAACAGTCTGTGAGGGTGGCAGCTGTGCGCTGACTTGGAGAATTTATTTTTACAGTAGCTCGGTGATGGGAACCTTAGAAACAAACATCAGTTAGCAGAGAAAGACCCTAACGAACCGTTTGTCTAAGCTGCTCCCAAATCCTCTTGCTGGGTTTATGTGCACTCATGTGCAGATGAGCACTAGTATCAGGGCGGTGGAGGTTAGCAGCAAAAAGATTAGCACGACAGCCTGGAGGACAAAATGCTGAGGCCGGCTCTGCGTGCGTCACTGCGTGCGCGCACCAACACCACCAGTGCCTGCTCTCAGCATGCTCCTCAGCTGTTACACACTGCAGGTTTATGGCAGCTTTGCATCACCAGAGGAGGTGAAGGGCTCCATATGAGCCTGCGATCCCCTTGATGTCTCTATGATCTTGCAAGGTAAATAGAGCACATGGGAGAGGAACTGGAGCACACTCCTGGGGAGAAGACCACAAACTAAGCGATAATCAAGCTGAAGAGCATCACATTTCCCAGACTTTAACCTATAGGACAGCATTATGCTCAGGCACAGCAGATGGGATAAAACTTCAGACAGTTGATGCAATACTAACCGCCACGGCTCTGCTGTGTATAATTAAGGTTAAATGATAAAGATCGTCACAGCATCTCCAGTCAAAAACAACTCTCTCTTCTCTTTTTTTTATCTCCTCCCCAGACACGTTCTGCATTTTGCCAAAAGGTCATAGCTGGGGAACTAAATACATTGAGGGAAAACAAGCAAACAGAAAAATCCCCACTGCAGCTGTTGAGTAAAAGAAATAAAGGAATGTTGTATGTAACAGCTGGGATGAGCGGTGCAGAGAAGGGGAGTCACAGCTGTGGGTGCAATAATCGTAGGGAAATTTAGAGCAATCATTTTTAAATGCAGGGCCCCAAATCTAAACTCACAGCACGCAAACACAAGAGTCCTCACATAACATTTCTCACTTACGAGGGTGATACAATGACCTGCAGATCACACAGGAGCTTTTCAGTGACCCTGTGAGGATGTTCTCAGTTATAAAGGTTTAAGTAATGGACTTTGTGAGCAGCTGTGGATGTAGAAGAGTGCTTCTGGAGGCTTCTGATGGCATTCGCGCAGATGAGGAAATAAAAACTTGCACTAAGTAATGCTGCCCAACACTTGGTGTTCTTTCTCCACCTACTGCATGACAAGAGGAATGCTCTACAGCCTCACTGTGCCACCTGAGAAGTGACTCTCTTACCTGCTACACACTGACTGAGTGCATCCAACCTTCCTTTCTGACTCCAAAGTCTTGTCTGGCCTTCCCCATTGACTGCCCAATTTCATGCACCAGGATACTTCTGTGTATTTCTGTGCTGCTGAGTGATTAAAACCTTCTGCCAGTGCTGTTCAGTCTTCCTCTGGGCCTATGTTTCTTTACAGTCCTGCTCCAGGGTACCTAAAAAAGTTGTTACTTCCAAAGAGCTGCTTGCCCTTCACACCACCTCAGCAAAAAGCAGGCCACCATCCTCTGAAGGGCATGAAGATTTGACAGCTTTTATAGCCCTGTGGTGGCCATGCTTTTTCAGTGTCCCAGCCTATGCTGGAAGCTGACTCCCACGCCAGGGATGACCAGAGGGTCAGAGGGATTAAATAAAGAAGGCAGACACTAAATCTTCCTGTGGTAACTGAATGTGGTCCTGGGGGCTCCATTAGCTCTGCTCCTCTCTAGGATAGGCAGTACTTCCCAGATGGGAAGGTCTTACCTGCGAGAAGACATTCAGATATTGGTACTAATTACACTGGAAACGTAAAAAGGGGAACCAGGCATGACCATGTTGCCAATAGTACTGCACCTGCTTACTGCCCACTCTACTTCTCTGAGAAGGGGTACAACAAAAGCATCCACAGAGAGCAAATGGATGTTTCCTGATGGGAAAAGTATTCCCAAGAGCCTCACAACTCAGCTTGGCACGCAGCACTCTTCCCCTTTCCAGCACTCCTCCAACCCACACCACTAACATCAGCCATCACACCAGCCCCTGTGCACTCTGCTCCTCCTCTCTTGCAATACCTTCTGGAATTTGGGCATTTCTTTTTTCTGAAGAGTTTCAAGTGGCTGCAGCTGTGAATGGGACGGTCCTTCAGCCACTGAGCACTGGTCTGGCTGTGCCACTTCATTCACCTCCCTGCCCTGACTGATCCTATGGGTTACCTATGAGTTACTTTGATCTGCAAGGATCCAGATTGGTTGTAGAAGTAAACAATCAGCAAAAGGAATACCTGCTGTAATCAATAAAAGCATGAAAAAAGATTGGCATGTATCTTTGAAAAAGTGAGGACAACCTTCCTGAAAACTGATCCCCCCTCTTTGGGATTCCCAGACCCTGAGAATTTCAGGCCATATAAGTAAAAGTGAACCCTTGTAACATAACACCATGTAATAAACGTCTTCACACAAAGCAGAAGAGACATTGCCCTGAAAAAAAACTGCCCTTCTTCAGTGAATGTTACTGCAAGGGTTTTGACATGGCCGCGCCACGGCTTACTGCAGTTGGCAAGTGCTTTTAATCTCCATAAACTGTAGTGCAGGCAATTTTTCCAGTGTGTTCACAGCATATCAGAAGCAATGTGCTATCTTCAGTTGAGATCACAATACACTCTACATCCATTTAAAATCTATTCTCATAGGTTGCCACACTGCAGAGTTGGCTTTTCCTCTACAAAGCATTCAGGCAAAATGTGCTCTAGGGTCTGAAATTTGCACAGCTCTGGAAAGGGTTGAGCAGGACCGTTGTTATCCTTCCCAGTCACATGAAAAAGACTTCTCTGAACCTCTGAGAAGCACCAACAACCAAACTGCCCACAGGATGACCTGAGTTGGTCAGGAATCTCATCCACCCCATCAGCTTGCTCTATAGACATTATTCCCTCCACAGGGGCAGACATAGGTTCTCATTTTCAAAAGAGCTTAACTTACCCACCTTTAAACCCGGATGTGATTTTCAAAGTGTTTATCTTTCAGCTCATTCTAGGCCACAATTAGATTTCCCAAGCAGCCCCTAGGCAAGGTGCCACATTCTTCTAATACCTGGCCTAGGGCACAGATAGGTAAAAGGAGGGAAGCATCATCAACAGCCAAACAAAAGAAGATGCAAAGGAAACAGCTGATGTTTCACAGGTGCTGCTGCTGCCTAGTTTCACACCTCTTTAGCTTACTATTTTCCAGACAACAGCAGTCTTTGGAGGTAAGCACTGGTTTTAACTTGCCCCTGCACACTCACTTCTCAAGCTGGCCCAAACAGCCAAAGCTAAACCTTTCCAAATGCAAAGAGAAGCTTGACTCTAGAGCGAAGCCATGTTATGTGACCCTCAAGTCTAAAGATTCTACACCATACAAAATCCAGAGCTGAAATGTGCTCGACACAGTTAGAGATAGATTGAGGATGGGGAATCACCAGGAAAGATGAACTGAGCAGCAATTAATTTTTCTTCCCCAACCTTTAGCTGGACTGTAGGAATGCTCAGGACCAGACACATGGTATCTACCATATCAAAACAGAGTGAAGAATGACAGCTATATGATTTGACCTTGTTAATCCGGCTATTTAATAAAGTGTGTAAGTCAATAGCAGCTGTTGATGAGCCTGCATCAATACACCTGCTCAATAACCAAGCACTGCTAACAGGACATTTTTTGCAGCTGTGACTTTAAAACCACTTCTGGTCTAGAAACAGTACAGCAAAATTCCCATGACATTCCAGTGAAGAGAACTGCTTAGGAAAGCAGTTTATATGGGGGGAAAAAACAAGCAGGCTCTTTTGTAGGCATTGGCATACTGATTAAAGTGCCATGTATCTTGCCTTAGGGTGCTCATTGTAGCTGCCCATTTGTTGAGAGAGACAAAGGGCAGAGAGAGCATGCGTGGAAAAGTGCACAGAAACAGGCTTGGATGGAAGTGGTCCCTTCTAATGACTGTAACAAAGGTACACCAGCAATCCCTCTTCATCTCGTCGAGATGCCCTCCTCAGCATCCACCTCAAGGTGGTGAACACCCTGGTTACACATCACAAACGCTGCTTGCTCCAAAGGAACTTTTCTCACATAGTTATTCCAAAAACTGCAGCAAGTGTGTGCACTTCTCGGGACAACAATTCAGCCATTTTCAAATAATTTCAAATGTCCCATGTCAGGTCAGGTTATAGCCGGCCACTTTCAACCTCTGGATAATAACCTCTTCCCTAGAAGTATGTCAGTCCCATGGAGGGGGAGCCAAGGAGTCAGGGCGAGCCTGGGAGCTCCTGGCTGCAGGCTCCCTCTGATCTAAGACGTCTTCAGGTAGGTATGAGCAGTAATTTTATCTCGTTTTGTTAAGGAGAGTAAAGGAATACAATTCAGGCCTTTTTATGTGATAGATGAGACCTGGAAAATCACTGTGATCTGTGAGACAGCACATTGAGGCTGCAATACCTTGGCTGTAAAGTCTCCTGACCTCTCAGTGTGTTCCTGGCCCATCTTTGTAGTCTCTCTGACATCAGGCTGAAGGGTGTCTGCAGCCTAGGAAGTGGGGGGGAGGGGGGGCAAGCAAGGACCCCCATGTCCCTTTGCAGCTGCCAGCCCACTGCCAGCAGCTGCCTAGGCTCCTCCACTGGGTCCACACAGAGGCTTTTAGCCGTTCCATACAACAAGAGGCAGTATGGGCTAGAGAACTGAAATCAGGAGCATTCATCTGAGCCTAATGAGTGCCAGGGGCTTCAGGAAAGCTGTTCCAGATGACAGGAGGTGCAATGGTAAAAAACCTTCCAGCAGCATCAGTGAAGGGACAGGGGAGCCTCTTTAATTTAGGGTCAGCTAAATGCCCGAGTAGCCTCATGCCAGCAGCCGAGCTCTGAGCTGTGCTGCAGCTTTCAGCTGCCTTGTCCTAGCAGAACTCAGGTTCCATCTTCATGACACTGTCACCTTCAGCTATCTTGCTACCTTGCACCAACAAAGTTAGCAGAAACTAAATTCTTGTACAGTGGTTGTCTTAAAGAGATTTTAATCTTGTGGGAAAATAGTTGTCTTGTATTATTCCAGCATTCAGTACTGCTCAGCTCTGGAAACTAAAATTAGGCTCCTGGGAAACTCCCTTTGTCTTTTGCTAATCAGACGAGGAAGGCAGATCCTTTCCAGGACCTTGGTTGTGCTACACCCAAAGGACATTTCAACAGCTACCCTGTGTTGCATAGGTTTCCCACAGCCGATTTACACCCCTAGCGTTACTTACTGAGCTAGTGTTATTTCAGCTAAAGCTACTTTACAGTGCTAAAACTAGCACTGTAAATACTATTGATCTTGGCCTCTGCTCTGAAAAAAAACACCCAAAACAAACAGTTCTGCTGGATGTTGTGAACATTTATTTCTTGCTAGGCTCTAGGGAAATGCTTTAAGAACATATAGCTTAGCATTAGCAACACTAACCTTCTTTTCTAAGCCTCAGCGGTTCCTCAGTTGGGTGGTAGCAGAGAAGTCTGTTGTTGCACTTACTGCCCTGAAATTAAGGGCTAAAACAACAACGAGAAGAATTCACACGAGGCAACGCGGCTCTTGAGCTGCGTCAAAGCCAGCAGCTTTGATGCTTGTGCTTTCACAGGAATGACTAAACGGATCGATTAGATCTGCATCAGCCATTTTGCAAGTCATAATTGGAAAATAATATTTTCACAGGATTAAAGCTTCGTGCTTTGAAAATAAGCAGCTTGGCTTTGGGAAAAATTTTCCAAGGCACTTATGTGATGCAGAGCGCAGAGCCCGATTTCAGCATGGGTCATCAGACCCGTGGCAGCTTACCTGGCCTCTGAAGGGCGATGGTGGCTGTGGAGAAAAGGTAGCTTGGGTTTACCTCATGCTGCCCCTCTGAACCTGTTTGCTACCAGTTTTCTACTGCAATGGCTTTTGCAGGGTGTATCTCCTCCTCTGCCTCTTTACCTATGGCAAAGTAAGGCTGTCTGACAAAGGCCAAAAACACAGCCCCACATACATGCTTGTCTGCCAGCCACAGTAGGTACCTACGGATTCACACCAGTTGGGTATAGCCTGACCAGGACTGGCTGGCTGGCTCACACCAGAGAACCATTTGTGTGAAGGCAGGGGGAGCACACCACAGCATGGGCACCTGGACAGTGCACCTGAGTAGTGCAACCCCCTGGGAGATGAGCAAAACCCCATGGCAAAACTACAGCCCCCTTTGCCCAGCTCTGGCCCCAGTGAAAGGGGGCAAAAGCAGGGTCCATTCCAGCCCAATGGCCTGCCAAGGGGCTGCCTGCTGCCGCAGGACTCTGTAGACAGCAGGGAAAACAGAGCTCACCCACAACAGGCTCTTCTGTCCAGGCACATCACACAAGGCAAGGGGCTCCTGTTTTCTGCAGATGAGCTCCTGAGGTGTCACATTCCCATCCCCTCTCGGGGCCTCCCAACAACCATCCTGCTCCTCTCTCTGCACCAGGAGTTTCCTCAGAGATGTCACCTCCCAGCTCAAGCTGGTCCAGTAACACCTTCCTAAGTGCTCCCATGCCACTGTAGGGTCAGGCAGCCTTTACCAAGTTATCCCTCCCTCCCCCAAACCTGATCCCATATTTGAGTCCCCTCACAGAATGTTTTGTCCCCTCCCAAATGATACATCAGGCTCCCCTAGCATCACCCACCACCTATGCATTCAGGTGAACGCAGGCAGCACAACCCTTGGTTCTTCATTTCACATGCAGCAGAGAGCCAGGACTGGGGGGAGCTCCCAGATGCTCAGAGAGGGTCCCAAGTGGGGACAGGGCAGCAGCACCCACATTGCAGCCACATCGGGAGAGGTCACGCTGCACAAGAGGGAGAGGCAGACTCCAAAGGAGCAAATTGCACACTTAATGTGTGAATACTGGGGCAGCCTGTGTCTGCTGCCCAGGCTGGTGGGGTTAATGGGAGGGAAGTGTGAGCCCACTGCCTCATTGAAGCGACTCTCCTGCTTCCGGAGCACAGAGGTCCCTCGCCACCCTGTGCCGGGCCATGCGACGTGCTCTGCCGACCCCTTGATGCCCATCCCGAGCACCATGTTGTCGGCAGGGTCCTCGTGGGAAACACTGCCCTGGATTATGTCCGGCTCAATTTCTGCCAAGGGTTTGTAGCACTGCCTTGGGTGAGTCCTTCCAGCTGAAGGCCACCGGAGGGAGCTCCAGCAAAGCAAATGAAGGCTCAGGGGAGCTTCTGCATCCGTCACTTGCAGCAATGGCTTTCACCCCGTTATCCTCGGGCCCTTCGGACTCAGGGGATTATTTCCGAGGGGCGGGGAGGGCCCATGGGAAGCACACCAAAAGCGGCCCATCGGCTGTCAGGAGGTGTCCATCACTGCATGGCAGTGCGCTTCTTTACTAGACCACAGGGCAAAGTGATGCTGAAAGCTCTAGAGCACCCATTGAGAACATGTGCCACAGGGTTACAGGAACAGCCTGTTCACTTGTGCTTCTTATGCACTCTGGCCCAGAAGAACTCCCGTGGGATCTGGAGGGGGGTTTGTCTGACACAGGGAAGCAGCAAGAAGCTTGTTGCAGGTGTGTTGTGCCTCGCCTTTCTGTGGGCTGTTATGACTGGGCTCCTTTCCTAAACTAAACATCTTCTGTAAATGTGTTCCAGGATAAATCTGGCATGCTCCTTTCCTTGTGAACGTGGTGGTGTGAGCAGAGTTAACTGCAGACAGGAAAGGAAATGTGCAGGAGGTCGTCTGTCCCCCCGTTCCCCCCCCCCCCCCCCCCCCCCCCCCCCCGGTACAACAGCTTGTTCTGATATTCCTGCTCTAGTTCACTGGCAAAAATATGTGCTAGATTTAGGTCTAATATTTGCTGATAAAAAGAACCTACTGTGAGGGTACAGTCCCATGATGGGCTTGAGCTGAACAACTTTGCTGCTACAGAAAGGGAGAAGGCTCACACTCTGTCTTCCTCCTTCTACCCTATTCTTCCTGCTTTCCCTCCCTCCTCCCACTTTGTGCTCCCATCTGTGCAGCACAGCCTCACTGCCCCTTGCAAATTCTGACTGCAAGATAAAATGATTCATCTTATTAACCCAGTCATTAGAGCAAGTTCAATCCGCTTACCATGCAGTCAGGCAAGTACAAGAGATGGAACAAAGTAAGCCCTGGGAGGGGTGGAGGGAACCCTGTCCCTTACACTGTGGCTGAGCTAATGTTAGCTAAGCTCCTGTTGTTCAGAAAATCATAACCAAATGAAGCCAGCTGGAGCCAGGCTGAAAACAAACAGAATGATGCAACGGGGAGAGCAGATCTGCAAGCTGCTTTCCAGAGAACAGTGTATGCAAAGAACTCACATGGGCGCAAGGGGCACTAGACAAGTCCTTGGGGCACTAGACAAGTCCTGTATTTATTATAATAAAGGGTACTAAACTGATGAACCACCAAAGGCTCAGGGGGTCCCCTGAGCTGGAAAACGTTGGAGGCTGGGAGCAAACCTGGTGGGACAGGGTAGCTCATGTATGTACACCCTGGTCTTCCTCTCTCGGAGGTATGCCTTTTCTTTCACCGAGCACACACAGTCACTAGCGATCTCCTGTCTCCTGCCAGAAGGCAGCATGTCCTCTTCTAGACAGGGAGGGGATTCTCTGCACACTGACCCATCCCTCCTGATAACCAGGCAGCCACCAGCCCAGGCGCCACCACGGCACTGCTGCAGCTGCTGGCAGGAGGACCTGCAGACGTTTCTGCACACAGTCACCCACACTGAGCTGGGAGCAGCCTCTGAACGTGTATGAATCAGTCCCTGTGGCCTTATCAGCAAGCTCCTGCTGCACACCCAGTGCCTCACCTCAAGGGATTGCTTCCAACAGGCAGGCAGCTGGGAGGGCCCCAGTGCTCTGGCCAAGGCCAGATAGATAACTGCTATGATGGGCTCCCCACCACAGGACACAGCAGTGTGACTGGAGGGGCTTCCTCCAAATTTGCCAAGGTTTCCACCAAACTCTGCTTTTGCTGCCTTGCTGTCCTCTCCATCCTTTGACCGGTGCCAAGTACCTGGGGGCAGCAAGCAAGCGATACCTAGAGAAGTTTTCAAAGAGGACTCAGAAGGGTCAAAGAGATCAGCTTCTGCAGAATGCTCCATCCAAGCTGCCCAGATCAGCACACAGAGGAACTTCCCTCAAAGGAGCAGCTGGATTTGCCTGTCAGGTGGATTTTGATTACTTTCCAGTCAATCCTTTTGCCCCTTGGGCATGCGAGGCAAGGTGGATCATGGACATCAGCTGGGGCAGCACTTCACAAGGCTGGGAAAGGAGGTCTGAGGCAGGAGAGACAGGATTATACTCACAGGGGCAGACACTGAGGGTGGAAGAAAAAAGGGGTTTCTTCTTTTTCTGGGGAACAATAGGGATGCCTTCCCCCCTCACAGCCACAGCACAGTGATGTGGCCGAGTTGTCCACATCTGCGGAAAGCACAAAGGTTGGCACAGCCAGAGAGCAGGGGATGAGGCTCGCCTTGGAAAATTCACCTTCCTGGTCTTGGAGCTCTCCTGCCCAGCTGGTATCACTACTGTCTCAATATTGACTTGTCTTCAGGGTCAGGCTAGCATATGCTGAAAAAATCTCAAATCCCTGCCTAGCAAGGGGGGCTAGAGGGCTCCAGGGAAAGAAAACAAGGAGAAACCAAGTGATTTGCACCTGGATAAGGAGCGTGTAAGCAATGGGATGCAAAAAATAAAGCCTCAAAAAGTGGATCTGGAGGAGGCAAAAGTGAGGCTGCAGCCTTGGGCACAAGATGTATTTGTGCATTGAGGCCTCCCTCTTGGCATGAATGAGGAGAGGGACAAACACACCAGTGCTCACTGCTGCGTGCAGAATGGTCTCCTTCTGCCCTCCGGTCTGTGGGGCCAGGTCTGTGCCCCTTGCTGGGGTGCTTCACCCCCACTGCTAGCTAAGAGGTCCTGCTGCTTCGAGCAAGTGCAGCATGAACGTGGAGAGGCGCCTTCACAGCACTGCTTGCAGGTGGAGGGGCTGGGTGTAGGACCTCCCTCCATGTGACGCTGGCCTTGGTGAACTGTCTGAATCTCCAAAGCTGTTCCTAAATTCTTATCCTGACTCCAAACACCCCCTGTCCATCTTGCTGTTGGTAAAATCACCTGATTTCTATGCCTGCATTGAAAAGGGAGGAAGACAGCATTTTTGTGCAGCTTGTAAGCTGCTCTGCGCCGGGAGAGAGGGCTCTCTATAGAAAGGAACCAGCATAATGAGGGTCTTCACCCCAGACTGCACAGCAGCTTGCTGGACCTGAGTGCTAAACACAACATCAAATAATGTGTTGAAGTTAGAAGTCCTGCAGCTTTATTAATTTTCCTATTTTTCACTCTCTAACACCAACAGTTAACAAATTAGCAGTGCTCCCCATCAGGGGTTGGATCTTGAAAACTCTCCAAAGAAAAGTTTCCACAGCACACCCAAATCTTTCAACCATGCTCTGCATTCTTCGTTGCTTCTCTACTACTGTTCTTTGACGCGGCACTTCCTCTCCTCTTCCTTGCTGTTCATTCTACCCCACTGACAGGCTCTCATACCAGACTAGTTAAACTTACCCTCAGACACAGCACCAAAGCAGTGCCCTCCCACCACTCACGGTGATTAACACCCAACTGTGAGTGACCTGGATGGCTCAGGGAGGGCCTGTCCCCATGGGTGTGATGGTCCTTCATGTCAGTGCATGACACCCTGATGAAACAAAGCCACAGCCACTTTGCACCAGATGCGCTCCTCCCCCAGACCCAGATGGGGAACATACCTATGAAGACCTCACCCTTCTCTCTGCTGTGCTGTGTAGCTTGTACTGGGATTGCTATAATTAAGGTTCTTTGATAAGACCTGCTTATATAACTACAGTGATTAGTGAAGTATAGGCATGGAAGTAGATTAGATAAGATTACTCTGTTCTAATGTACAGGAGTCGCTTTCTCTGATTAATTTTTTGACATTACATCTTAAACTGGCTCTCTTTCCTCACGGTTGTGCCTTGTTCCAACTGGTGTCAGGCAGAGAGCTGGTAAAATTGTTCAAAGGGCTCGCTGGGTGTAGGTTACTAATTACCCCTACTTATATGCTGTTAGTGAAATCCCTTTAATCTGAGAAACCAAGTCCTGTGCACTGGCCTGGAACTCCAGGTACTTCTTTAATTAACACAGAGTTCTGGGCACCAGCAACAATAAAGTGGTATTTTCCAGTGAATGCATTAAGTACTTTAAGCATCGACCCCCAGGATGTGTTTCTGTGTTTGGTTTAATCTCTTTTTTTATATATCCAAGCATTGCTGTCTTATGTTTCACAACCATTTCTTCCCCTTCTTGCTCTGCCTCGCTTGAAACTGGCTGCTTTCCTACCCCCTTATTTTTTCTCTCAGCTCTTTATCTCCAAACCAAATCTGAGTGTCACCATTTTCTCCTCCCCATGTTTTAGCCAGTATCCAGTGAAAACACTGGGCTTAAAAAGGCAGAGCCTAACACAGGAGGCTTTGTGGCAGCATTTAACCTGATAGACCTAAGCAGGTTGGGGCAGAGGAATAACCTGCAACAAGTCCCTAACCTGAACAACACAGTAGCAGCAGAGTATGGGTGAAGCTCAGGAACATATCCAGGCTGTGTTTCTCTCTCCTGAGTTCTGCAAATGTCCTTACTTAGATTTGGGCAAATAAAATATGCAGTAATGAGTAGTTACATGGAACTCTGCGTTTGATTCCTGTTTTTCTCTGGAGACCCTTTCCTTCCTGTTTCCTTTACTTCACTGGTTCCTGTCTTCCCTCCCATCTTTCTAGCTGTGCTGTCAACATTAACTTCAAACGGTGTTCTTTCTTCTCCCTGTTCCGCTCACACACCCTAGTTTCTGTTCGGGGTCCCCTTCTTTCTTCTAAGCTTGGCCCTGTATGCAAGGTGAGGTCACTCAAGAAAGCTGAGGATGAGCCTTTTATCCTCATTGTGACATGTCCACGCAATGCTGACTCCAGTGCCTGTAGGCTCTGTGCTCATGGCTGCCCTTCCATTAGGCAGACGCACTGCAGCATCTCGTTCTTCCAACAACTGTTCAGCTACATCGACCCAAGGGGAAGATACGCCACTTCTCAGATAAACAGTCACATTACTGCTAACACCTCTCTGACACCTGTAAGGTGTAGTCCTGGTCCTAGAACTACTGTCTCATAAAACTGAGGAAAGATGCTATTAGTCAAGCACTCTCTACACAGCGAATCAATACCAGCACCATACCAATTTGACCAGCCACAAAGCAGAATGCCGTGCAATCTTCTCTTCGAACTTGTACTCCTTAATAAGTTATTTTAGGAACCTACTGGAGGCATCATGAGATTCCTGCTTGTCACGTACAAAGGCATATTTCCAACATGAGAGCAGCTGTTTTGGTTTGTTTTCCAATAGCACCTCCAGGTCAAGTTACTAATCTGTGAAATGTGGATCCCAGAGTCAGCACACTTCAGTACAATTGACTTAAGAGTGCTTAAGACGCAGTCTGGAAAATGTTTCCTGCTCTCAGCAGTCCCTCACACAAGCTAGAGCCAAGGGAAAACAAAAGTGAATGGGATCTTTAGAATATAAGGAGTGAGAAACTGGTACATTTCAAATAGTGAAAACCAACTTTAATTCCTCAGGATAAACTTATTTCAGCATATTGTAGCTGAAAAATTAGCTACAAACCAGTAGCTGATTTTGCAGTGCGAGTTTGTTCTGCTTGTTATGTAAAGCTTATACTCTGCGAACACACACTACAGGCTCATGATGAGAATTACCAGGAACTTCTACTTTGCCCGAGCTCACTGCAGGCCTCTGCAGTTGTAGTTCCCTGGATGACTGGGGCTAGCTCAAGACTCGCAGCAGGTTCCCACCAGGTGACTGAGCTGATCTAGCAGCAGGCTCCTGTTGAAAGGGGCTGTCCTGCTCCTTCACCACCCTTGCTCCAAGCTGCAGCTGCAGCAGGCCCGATCTTCCCTCATGCTAGCTCTGACACTCACTGAGCTGTGCAGTGAGCCAGTTCAGCTCACTACGTGAGCAGGAAATCACTCTCTATTTGCAGGGTTTGGCTTCTGCTGGTTTAGTGAGTTTAAACTGCAGTGGTAAGCTGAGGCAGGAGACACACGAACGGAGAGCAACAGAGG
The DNA here is from genome assembly GCF_004027225.2 of Strigops habroptila. Taxonomy (NCBI): domain Eukaryota; kingdom Metazoa; phylum Chordata; class Aves; order Psittaciformes; family Psittacidae; genus Strigops; species Strigops habroptila. The sequence continues at coordinate 33,474,949 of NC_044278.2, read as the reverse complement.
CAAAGAAAGCATATCCTCTTAACACACAAACCTTACAGGGCACATATACTGCAAGGCAAAGCTAAGCAGCCGTACCTGTTCTCTGGTAACAAGATCTTCTGACTTTGACAGGAATTTCTGCTTCTAACACCTAGATCACAATTGTGAATGTGAAAGCAGTCAGGGACTGCACGAGGAAGAAGCGACTTTAACCTGCCCGTACATGGCAGAAGTCCTAGCAGAAACTTTCTGTCATCTCAGTGAGGAGCAGTGGAGAGCTGGTGAGCTTTACATCCCAGGGGGGTACGTACAGAAAGAATGTGGCAGGACACACAGTGGCGCCAGGAGAACTGTTCTTGTCCCGTGATGGGTCACATCATCTCTGAATCAGCTCAACCCAACTGAGGAATTCCAGGCGGTGCCATAGAAAGCAATTAGACTCACTTCATTGGGTGTAACTACTGACAAAGTAGTGAAACGTTACTAAGATTGCTGTTCCAGTCTTTAAAATATCTTTTAAATGCATCTTAAATGCATTTAAAAAAATCTTTTGGAGTCAGACAGAAAAATAAACATTCAGATTGCTTCCTCAGAACTGGACTGGGTGTTAAGTTTCAATTTATTGCGTTAGGGCACAACACAGTGAGCACTTGTGATTGTACATAGTCCTACAGACTCCAACTGGGGCTGTGAATACTATGTGAAGTAAAGCATATTCATAAATGTTTCAGGGAATTCCAAAATATCAAAGATACAAATTTTACTTGTAATATACTGAGTGCTCGGTCTTGTTTTCTGCATGAACAAAATGAGTAGGTCCACAGTCCTGCCGTGATTCTCAAGACTGGCACAACACTTGTTGCAAAAGCTGATCAGGCTGCGTATGGTATCAGTCTTCCACATGCATTATTATTCAATTTCAAAAATTTCAATTTGCTTGGTTCAAATTTGCAGCTTTTGGCCCATAATCCCATGTAGCTTCCCAAAACAATCATAAAGAATTTGGTCCTACCCTCTACTCTGCTTTTAATTACAATGCATGTTTTTCCTTTACAGCTTATCCAACTTTTATTTAAACTCCTTCAGAACCTGCACCTTCCTGCCTTTGAGCAATTACTTTATTCCAGCACTTCAAGTCACGGTAACAAAGGTCTAATTTGGATTTCTTGTCAGTGTCCTTTGTACCAATGGCTAATTGCAGGAAGACAATTTAGCTTCTAAGCAGGATCCTTATCTTCTCTACAGTCATATGAACTTCTTCTCATGCTGTGCCCCAGCGAGTCCTTCTTTCATTTCTCATTTCAGTAATTATTTTTTCAGACTGCCATTTTTTGAGTTGTCAGGCCCTTTAGCCATGTGCTTCAGTACTCATCAGAGGCTTCCTTTTACAAGGGCATGCAGTGATAGGACAACAGGGAGTGGTTTTGAACTTAAAAGATGGTAGATTTAGATTAGATGTTAGGAGGAAGTTGTTCCCTCTGAGGGTGGTGAGGTGCTGGCACAGGTTGCCCAGAGAAGCTGTGGCTGCCCCATCCCTGGCAGTGTTCAAGGCCAGGTTGGACACAGGGGCTTGGAGCAACCTGGTCTAGTGGAAGGTGTCCCTGCCCATGGCAGAGGGGTTGGAACTACATGATCTTTAATGTCCCTTCCAACCCAAACCATTCTAAATTCTCGATTTCCTTGACCCACTGTCTAAGCTATCTTTCTTCTGCTGAGCTTACTTGGGCAACAGTCACATCACTTCCCAAGTTTGGGTGCAACAGCCTAACGGCCACACCACAGAGCAGAACGGGTGCCATGAACAAACCGGCACACACCTGGCCATGGCGGTGCGCAGCACCCCTCAGCAACCCCCCGTGCTGACCCACAGGGCGACCGCAACGCGTGTTACAGCTGATACCAACACTCCGGCGAGGCACGGGCCTGTCTCTAGGGGCACAGGAGAGGCCTCCCGCTGCCCGCTCCCCAGAGCACCCCTCCCGTGCTCCCGCGGCGCACAGCACCGCTGCTCCCACTGCTCCCCCCGCTCTGCGGCCGCCGGGGCGGGAGGCGCCCACCGCGGCTGGCGCGGGCCGGGCCGGACCGGTCCGGGCTCGGCGGGTCCTCTGCACGCCCTGCGCATGCGCGGCACAGGCACCGCGTGGCGCGACCGGGACCCTCCGTATGCTGGGGGCGGGGGGGGGGGGGGGGGGGGGGAGGGGAGAGGGGGGGGCGGGGGGGGGGGGGAGGGGAGAGGGGGGGGGAGGGGAGAGGGGGGGGGGGGGAGGGGGGGAAGGGAAGGGAGAGAGCCGCGTTTTGCGCCGCTCCCCCAATAAGGGCCCGGCGGAGCCGCGCGCATGCGCACGGCGCAGTGCCCGCCTGCCTCGCGCCGTAGAAGTGTTTCCGGCGCGGCGTCTGTGACGTCCGCGATCGGCGCCGGGCTGTCCGGCGGGCGGGCGGTGGGAGATGGCGGAGTATCTGGCCTCCATCTTCGGCACTGAGAAGGACAAGTGAGTGGCCTATCCCCTTCACCGGCGCCGCTCCCGCCGCTCCGGGAGCCCCGCGGGGGGAGCTCGAGGGAGGCCGGAGGCTGGTAGCGGGTTCCGCGGGTTCACGCAGCGCCAGCTTGGGCGGCCTGTTCCCATCGTGGCGGTCAGCCCTTCCCCCACCCCCTTTTCTCCCGCCTCGGGGCCCTGTGGCACCCCCGCCGCCGGGGCGCGCGCCCGCGGGACCCTTTCCCCCCCGTCCTCCCCCATCTGCCCCCTCCCCGCCATCGCCGCGCGCTGGAACGTGGCGGCGCGCGCCCGCGGGGGGAAGAGGAAACGAGGCGGGCGCGCTCCCCCCCCCCCCATCCGCCTCTCCTCCCCTCCTCCTCTTTCCTTCCCTTTCGCTGGAGCGCGCGTGCGCGCGCCGCCAGGGACGGGGGGGGAGGGAGGAAGGGGGCGCGCGCGCGCCTCCCGCCGCCGCCGTGTGGGGGCCTTGCGCGTGCCCGCGCGGGCGGGCCCCGCCCATGCGCTTCCCTCTCCCCCCTTTTGCCGGGTCGGGTCCGCGCTCCTCGGGGACTTCCTCCCCCCCCGCCGCTCCCCGGCCGCCATGCGGGCGTGCCCGCGCCTCGTGGCGCGCTGCCGGCCCCTCGCCCCTCCCTTCCCCACTCCCTCCGGCGGCGGCGCTTTTCTGGCGGTGGCGGGAGCTTCCCGCCGCCTTCCCCCTCTCCCCACCCCCCCCCAACCCCCCCGCCAGGGAGGGCCTGTTCTCCCTCCTTTTGTTCGTGTCTCTGCGCCTCGCAGCGGCCCGAGAGCTCCCGCTGTGCTGCGAGGACAGCGACTGGTTATTTCTCCCCCCTCCCCAGGGTGCGGAGGATTTCCCCGACTGCTGCATCCTGATCCTCAGGCTTCTGCCTGCAGCCTTCCACCCGTCGGGAACGCCTCTAGTTTCTCTGGTTGTTGGAAGCGTACTTAGAAAACACTCCTAACGAAAATTTGGTCACCACCGTCGGCCTGACCAAAGCAACGCGTTTTTCCACTCGTAAAAATGAAAGGGGCATCGATGTGCTACTGGACTAAATTACTCTTGCCAGCCCCTGGCCATGAGGCTTCTGGTTTCCTTCTGCTTTGTAGTGCTACATGCCAGTTCCAATCCACTCGTCTGTCAGAAAAAGCGGTGCCGGCAGCCTCTCTTGAGCTCTGCTACTGTAGCATCCTTTCTGATATAACGCATTACAGTTTAACAGTATTAGTATGTGCCTATATGGCAGGCATGAAATTCCTGTTACAGGTCTTATTTTCTATTCAAAAAGCAAGCAGGACTCTCCAGAAAGTCTTGAAGTTGGAGGCATATTGGACATCTTATAGTTAGGTACTTTTTTTGTTTCAGGTTAGAATTCAGAAAAGACAGTAAGTATATTGTAATGCTAAGTATATATTTTCAAAAGCGTAATGAAGAATAAGCATGTTACCATTTTACAGCAGAATGTTTTGCTAGAGATCAGATGTGCTTTAGTACTTTAATATTTCTCCCTTCCATGAGGTGGTGTTGGTTACACAGGATTGTGTAAAGAATTGGTGTTAACTCTGAGCATGGGAATAATAATCTTTCTTCCAGGAGAATTCTTATGTTTCACTCACCCATATATAGCCCATAATAGTTTTCGTGCCCTGCAGAATTTTGCATTCAGTTTTCCCAGTCAAGGTAACTAAACTCCTTACGGTTTTCTTTCATCATTCCGTGTGAGTTACACTTTATATGTGAGAGTTTTGCTGGCACTTCTAAACCAGCATAGCTTTAAAGGTGTCACAAGATGATGGTTAATTCAAGAAAAGCTTGTGGTTTAAAAAAAAAAATGCTTCCTTTTCAAGTCATTAACTTCTCTCATCGAAATGGCTTAACTAAATGTTTTGCTTGTTTGTATTCTCTGTGTAATGTGGTTTTTCTCTTACCTGAATTATTGAAGGTACTGTGTTGGCAGCAGTCCGAGTTACCCTTAGAGTGTAACTT